>NC_072440.2:78030000-79280000 GCF_028878055.3 Symphalangus syndactylus | reverse complement strand
ATTAGCTGCCTTTTCTGTGGGACACCATTTTTACTTGAAGGAAGAAGTGACAGACTATAGTTATTCAGACTTGGATATCTGGCAGATATTTCCTCAAAAATGAATAAAGAGAGCCTGTCACATCAAGAAAAATAACTGTCAGTACTTGGTGCCAAAGATCAAAGTTGAACTTTCAAATACAAATTAAAATTTTGGAAAATATATAAATGCCACCATGAGTTTAAAAGTGTCCCGTACTTAAAAACTTTTCTGGTGAGATACTTGGAGATATTCATGAATGGGACTGAGCCAGAATCTTACCTCACACTCCTTAAAATAATTAATTAAGGAGACAAATAATAATTTTATATATTTATGGGATACAATGTGGTTTTGATATGTACATTTCTACATTGTAGAAAGATTAAATTAACCTAATTAACACAGCCATCACCTCACCTACTTATTCTTTTGTGGTGAGAATGTTTAAAATCTACTCTTTTAGCAATTTTGAAATATACAATATATTATTATGGATTATGGTCACCATGCTGGGCAAGATCAGAACTTGTTCTTCCTAACTGAAACTTTGTATCCTTTGACTAACATCTCCCCTTTCCTCAACCCTGCCCGGCCTCACTGCCTCTGGTAACTGCCATTCTGTTTCTAACAACTTGTTTAGACTCCACAGATAAGTGAGATCATTTGGCATTTATTTTTTTGTGCCTGGCTCATTTTGCTTAGCATAATGGTCTCCAGGTTTATCTATGTTACCATGAATGACAGAATTTCCTCCTTTTTAAGGCCAGATAGTATTCTATCGTGTGTATATATCAATTTTGTTTATCCATGTATCTGTTGATAGACAGGTTGTTTTCATATCTTTGCTATTGTGAATGATGCTGAAATGAACAGGAGGATCTATATATCTCTTTGACATACTGATTTCAATTCCTTTGGGTATGTACCCAGAGTGAGATTGCCGGATCATATGGTAGTTCTATTTTTAGCTTCTTAAGGAAACTCCATACTGTTTTCCAAAATGGCTACACCAGCTGGATGTGGTAGCTCATGCCTGTAACCCCAGCTACTTGGGAGGGTAAGGTGAGAGGATCGCTTGAGGCCAGGGGTTTGAATCTAGCCTGGGCAACATAGTGAGACCCCTTCTCTAGAAATAGATGGATAGATGGATAAATAACCAAAATGGCCATACTAATTTATATTCCTACCAACAGTATGCCAGGGTTCCCTTTTCTCTACATCCTGGCCAACACTTACTTTTTTCTTTTTGATAATAGCCATTTAAACAGGTGTAAGGAAATATTGTGATTTTAATTTGCATTTCCCTGATGATTAGAGATGTTGAGCATTTTCTTATTGTTGTTTATCTGTTGGCCATTTGTATATCTTGTTTTGAGAAATGTCATTCTGATCCTTTGCCATTTTTAAGTTGGTTTTAAAATTTTCTTTCTATTTGTTTGAGTTCCTTATACATTTTGTGGGGGTTTTGTTTTATTTTTCTTAGGGCCAAGGTCTCTGTCACCCAGGCTGGAGCGCAGTGGTGTGATCATAGCTTACTGTAGCCTTGACCTCCTGGGCTCAAGCAATCGTCTCATCTCAGCCTTCCTAATAGCTGGTACCGTAGGCACATGCCACCACATGCAGCTGATTTTTTAAAAAATTTTTTGTATAGACAGAGTCTTGCTATATTGCCCAGGCTGGTCTTGAACTCTTGGCTTCAAGCAGTCCTCCTGCCTTGGCCTCCCAAAGTTCTAGGATTATAGGTGTGAGCCACTGGGCCTAACCCCTGAGTTCCTTTGTGGATATTAGCCTCTTATCAGATGTATGGTTGCAAATATTTTCTCCAAATCCATGGGTTGTCTCTTCGGTCTTAATTGTTTCCTTCACTGTGCAGTGATGTCTATTTGTCTATTTTTGCTTTTGTTGCCTGTGCTTCTGTTATCATATCCAAGAAATCATTACCCAGTTTTGTCCTACTCTTTGTACATACCTTCCCCTCTCCAGGTTGTGGCAGTCCTCCTAATACCAATGCCATCCCATCCACCATCTTCCTCCCCTCCAGTTACTGTTCTGCACTTCACCCCTCAGACATACTGTGCCACTATGATTGACAGAAGAATTAACCCGGGGAGGAGCTGGGCTGACTTCCAGGAGAGCAGCCCCTGGACCTTAGCCTTGGGAGGATGACACCTGCTGTTTGGTCAGCCCTTTTGCTTGGTGGTCCAGGAGGGATTTTAATTCCAGTAGTGGGAGGCTAAAGCCAGCCCATAGGAAGAGGCTAGTGCCTTGGAGGCTGACAGGAGAGAATGGTGGGGACAGGCTCCCGTTACAAGCCCTTGTACTCACATCCTTGCTTCTGCCTAGAAGTCCACGTTGGGGCCGGGTGCAGTGGCTCGCTCCTGTAATCCCAGCACTTTGGGAGGCCGAGGTGGATGGATCATGAGGTCAGGAGATCAAGACCATCCTGGCCAACATGGTGAAACCTTGTCTCTACTAAAAATACAAAAATTAGCTGGGCGTGGTGGCATGTGCCAGTAGTCCCAGCTACTTGGGAGGCTGAGGCAGGGAGAATTGCTTGAACCGCGAAGGTAGAGGTTGCAGTGAGCCGAGATGGTGCCATTGCACTCCAGCCTGGCAACAGAGCGAGACTCCGTCACAAAACAAATCAAATCAAAACAAAACAAAGAAGTCCATGTTGGGAAGCAGTTGTGAAAGGGGGAGGGTAACTGGTGCATTCTTTTCCCCTTTTTTAGGAGATGGGCGGGGTTATTGTCCAGCATGTCTTTATTTGAAACTGCAAGTAGGAAGGAAACTTCAGAGTCACCAAAATCTCACATCTTTAGTCTATAGGGAAAGTCTATAGGGAAAGTCTATTACCTTCAGTAATCATAGAAAAGCCTTGATATTAAGTATTTATTGATAATGAATATTATTCTTTGGCAATTATTGTGAAATACCTTTTAAAATCCCTTTTGAAGATTATTTTTCTTAAGACATCAGGATCTCTGATGTATTATTCCTTTTTTGTTTTAAACTTTTTAACATATTATTTTGAAATATAATCTGACACTCAAAAGAAGGTGTGAAAATAGTACAGAGAGTAATTTCCTTTATATTTGTCACCCAACTTTCCCCAATGATAATGTCTTACATGATCATAGCACATTATCCAAACCAGGAAACTGACATTAGTACAATACTATTAACTAAACTATAGACCTTATTTGTTCTTTTTTTTTTTTTTTTTTTTTTTTTTTGAGACGGAGTCTCGCTCTTTCGCCCAGGCTGGAGTGCAGTGGCCCGATCTCAGCTCACTGCAAGCTCCGCCTCCCGGGTTCACGCCATTCTCCTGCCTCAGCCTCCGGAGTAGCTGGGACTACAGGTGCCTGCCACCGCGCCCGGCTAATTTTTTTGTATTTTTAGTAGAGACGGGGTTTCACCGTATTAACCAGGATGGTCTCGATCTCCTGACCTTGTGATCCACCCACCTCAGCCTCCCAAAGTGTTGGGATTACAGGCGTGAGCCACCGCGCCCGGCCTAGACCTTATTTGTTCTATTGCCACAAAGAAATTCTCTTGTGCTACCGCTTTGTAGTTGTGTTCCATTAGTCTTTGTGTGTGTGTGTGTGAGACAGAGTCTCACTCTGTCACCCAGGCTGGAGCGCATGGCACGATCTCAGCTCACTGCAACCTCCGACTCCCAGGTTCAAGCGATTCTCCTGCCTCAGCCTCCCAAGTAGCTGGAATTACAGGCATGCAAAACCACACCTGGCTAATTTTTGTGTTTTTAGTAGAGACAGGGTTTCACTATGTTGGCCAGGTTGGTCTGGAACTCCTGGCCTTAAGTGATCCATCTGCCTCTGCCTCCCAAAGTGCTGGGATTACAGGTGTGAGCTACCACGCCCGGCCCGTTAGTCTTTAAAATACTGTTTTTCCTTATTTTAGTGAAAGTTATACTTTATATAAAGTATATGTGATTAGAATCAATGGAGTCTAGTGTAGTGCCATGCATGTAGCAAATTGTGTGGAATTTAAGGCTGAAGAACTAGAGAGGCCTTCTGCAAAGACTGCCTTGACAGCCCAGGGGCTGTGTGATTTTAGGCAAGGAATGCA
The DNA here is from genome assembly GCF_028878055.3 of Symphalangus syndactylus. Taxonomy (NCBI): domain Eukaryota; kingdom Metazoa; phylum Chordata; class Mammalia; order Primates; family Hylobatidae; genus Symphalangus; species Symphalangus syndactylus. Next base: position 79,275,887 of record NC_072440.2, on the reverse strand, counting down.
ACCTCTCTGAGCTTCAGTTTTGTCTGTAAAACACAGTTAATGACACCCACTTGTAGAGATGCTGAGCAGGTTAGATATGAAGCATACGAAGATCCTGGGACGTCCCAGGTTTCCTGTTCGTGTTCAATGTCTTAAGTCAGTTTGCCCAGGAAGCCGACTTTCAGATGGAGAAGTGTATGCAGGTCATTTGTTTGGAGAGTGCTTGCAGGATCAACACCTGTGAGCTGGGAGGGACACAGGATTGGACAGAGGGAGAAGTTGAACTATGATGCAGTTGCCACACAAGGCCTCTGAAGATGCTCCAGGGAGCTGGGATGGCCCTCCAAAATTGTCCAGGCCTCTTTACCCCGGCACCAACCAGCTGTTGTATTGTGGGCTGCTCTTGGGGAGGGACGAAATCTTGAGCAGGTCAGCTCCCTTCAGCTGAGCACAAGACCTGAAGACACAGAATTGTGAGCCTTCGGCATCTAATGCTCCCAGCAGCTGGAGGCTGGGCGCCTTAGTACTGAACAGGAACCTGGGAGCGAGTCACAGCTGCTACTGCAGTCATTATTACCATGATGGCTTTGCGGAAGGAGGACTCAACTGGGGAGACAATTGATCATAGATTTTTCATCCTCCCCACATGTTAGCCATGTTAAACCCAGGCAACTGAATGGCTTGATAATGCCACAAAAAGCTGTTTTCTTTTCTGTTTGAGGGCAAAGGATCTGTTTACATCTTTAGGAAGAGCTATTTTAGAGGAGGGGGGAAAAGAAGCAATGGGTCTCACTCTTCTTTATAGCTGCTAATGGGAATTTCCTAAATTTCTCTTTGCCAGCTCTATAAAAGAACCCCATCGTGTGCAATTCTCCCCTATATAAGGATTGCCTAGAAATGAGTTCTGAAATCAGACTTTTAATGACTTTTCAAGAAATCCCTTCTCAGACTGCCAAGGACAAGTTGGTATCAGAAATATGCAGTAATTGTGTTTATTTAGTAATAGTTGGATGTCTACCAGAAGGCTCTGAGCTAAGGCCACTGGGGGATACCAAAGAAGAGAGGCTAATCCTCCAACCAGAAAGTTCCATTTTGTGCCTTCTCTCAATATATGGCCAATTTGTGATAGAGTAAATAAGGGAATTTTGAAAGCACCAAATTGAGTACTTAGTAGATGTGTCATACCTATGGACTGATTATGATCCTTATGGTTGATATTTAAATTTGATTTGGTGTAATCTATAAACATCATGATGTCATGATCCCTTTTCTAAGGGAAAGATCTTCCATGCTAGAGTAAAGCACGTCTCTTCTGTGCAACATCATGTGTTTTGGAATGGAATAAGTTTTCATGAGTTTTCCTGATTTGTTAGTCTCTCTGGAGCAAATTCCTTCAGCCAGTTATCCAAGCAACTATGCGCCTGTATTTGTTTATAAGATAGAGTCCACAGCACATACTAATAGTGAAATGATAACATCCAAAAATTTTCAGCCGGCCACAGTGGCTTATGCCTGTAATTCCAGCACTTTGGGAGGGTGCAACGGAAGGATCATTTGACCAGGAGTTTGAAACCAGCCTGGGCAACATAGCAAAACCTCATCTCTACAAAAAATTAAAAAAGTAGCTGGGCATTGGGGCACACACCTATAGTCCCAGCTACTTGGGAGACTGAGGCAGGAGGATCACTTCAGCCCAGGAGTTTGAGGCTGTAGTCAGCTATGATCATACCACTGCACAGTAGCCTAGGTGACAGAGCAAGACCCTTTTTCTAAGAAAAGGGGAGGGGGTGGATTTTTCTGCCAGAAGGGTTGAAAAACTCTTTTTGTCTTTCTCTAACATTCATGCTGGGTATTATAGGGTAGATGTCTTCATTAGCACATAGTGTCATATCTGTGACAAAGGTATAAGACCTCATGCTGCAGGTCACTGTCTACGTCTCTCCCTCTGTCTGCCTCTCTCTCTGTTTCTCAGCCAGAGGAGAGCCCCTGCAAGATGGAGGAAGGCGACATTACCCTGAGGAGACTTAAGTGGCACATGTCACCACTTCCTCACTCAAGGAAAAGTCTGGGGAGCAGAAGCAAGATCTATTGTCCCTTTGTAACCCCACAGGGACTTGCACAAATAGAGTTAGTGATTAATAACTGTTGGAGACTGAACAGATTTTTCTGTGATCCCTGATTAGCAGTGCCAGGATGCGAAGATAGCTCATCAGCCATGGTGAGCACCACAAATTAGTCATGTTTGGAGGCAGCAGGTTTCTGATGGTTACATCAGAGATCTGGGCTCATTCCTAGAAACATCACTGGGCAATTTTCCTTTTTAAATCAGAATCTATGGTGAACTTATCTAACGGATCAGTTAAAATGTCCTGGTCTGAGAGTCAGACAAGGCCTGGGTTTAGAGGCTTGTGAAGCCACATGACCTTAGATAAGTGGCCAAGCCACCTAAAGGTACACTTTTCTCATCTGTTAAGTTGGTTGATACTAATGTTACTGCCCTCATAGGCTTGTTCTATGAGTCAGATGAGCCAATACCTGCAAAGTGTTGGGCTCACAACAAATGCTTAATAAATGGTGACTATTATTATCATTATTAGGGTAACCATATGTTATCCAAATTGAGATACTTTGACAGTTAAGGAGGGCATAAAAATTAGAATGTTAACTTTTCTAAAAGATTTATTTCTTGACCAATAAATTGGTTTATATTAGTGGACCTATAAAATAGTTCTATTCAAAAACTATTTTCAAAGATAAAATACTTTCAAAGAAATAAAATAGCAGGAAGTCCTAGCCAGAGTAATCAGGCAAGAGAAAGAAATAAAAGGCATCCAAATAGGAAAAGAAGAAGATAAATTATCTTTCTTCACTGACAATATGATTCTACGTCTAGAAAGCCCTAAAGACTCCACCAAAAGGCTCCTAGACCTGATAAATGACTTCAGTAACGTTTCAGGATACAACAATGTACAAAAATCAGCTGCACTTTCTATACACAAATAATGTTCAAGCTGAGAGCCAAATCAAGAACACAATCCCACAAAAAAGATAAAATACCTAGGAATACATCTAACCAAGGAAATGAAAGATCTCTACAAGGAGAACTACAAAACACTGCTGAAAGAAATCAGAGATGACACAAACAAATGGCTAAATATTCCATGCTCATGGATAGGAAGAATCAATATTGTTAAAATGGCCATACTGCCCAAAGCAATCTACACATTCAATGCTATTCCTATCAAACTACCAATGTCACTTTTCACAGAATTAGAAAAACTATTATAAAATTCATATGGAACCAAAAAAGAACCTAAATAGCCAAGATAATCCTAAGCAAAAAGAACAAAGCCAGAGGTATGACATTACCTGACTTCAAACTATGCTATCAGACTACAAGAACCAAAACAGCATGGTACTTGTACAAAAACAGACACATAGACCAATGGAACAGATTAGAGAGCCCAGAAATAAAGCTGCACACCTATAACCATCTGATCTTTGACAAAGTTGACAAAAATAAGCAATGGAAAAACGACTCCCTATGTAATAAATGATGTTGGGATTACTAGCTAGCCATATGCAGAAGAATGAAACTGAACCCCAAACTTTCACCATACATAAAAATTAACTTAAAATGGATTGATGATGTAAATGTAAGACCTCAAACTATAAAAACTTTAGAAGAAAACCCAGAAAATGCCATTCTGGATATTGGCCTTGGCGAAGAATTTATGATTAAGTCCTCAACAACAATTGCAACAAAAACAAAAATTGATAAGAGGAAACTAATTAAATGAAAGAGGTTTTACGCAGCAAAAGAAACCATCAACAGTGTAAACAGACAACCCACAGAATTGGAGAAAATATTTGCCAACTATGCATCCAACAAAGGTCTAATATCCAGAATTTATAAGGAACTTAAAGCAAAAAACAACCCCATTAAATAGTGGGCAAAGGACATGAACAGACACTTCTCAAAAGAATACAGACAAGTGGACAACAAACACAAAAAAGTTCATCACTAATCATTAGAGAAATGCAAATCAAAACCTCAATGAGATACCATCTCACACCATCAGAATGGCTATTAATAAAAAGACAAAAAATAGGGCCCGGCATGGTGGCTCATGCCTGTAATGCCAGCACTTTGGGAGGCCGAGGTAGGTGGATCACCTGAGGTCAGGAGTTCAAGACCAGTCTGGCCAACATGGTGAAACCCTGTCTCTACTAAAAATACAAAAATTAGCCTGGCATGGTGGTACACGCCTGTAATTCCAGCTACTAAGGAGACTGAGGCAGGAGAATTGCTTCAACCCAGGAGGTGGAGGTTGTAGTGAGCTGAGATTGCATCATTGCACTCCAGCCTGGGTGACGACTGAAACTCCATCTCAAAAGAAAAAAAGAAATTAAAAATTAAAAAAACAGAAAGACAAAAAATAACAGATGCTGACAAGGCTGCTAGGGAAAGAAAATGCTTATACACTGTTGGTGGGAATGTAAATTAGTTCAGGCACCGTGGAAAGCAGTTTGGAGATTTCTCAAAGAACTAAAAACAGAACTACCATTCAACCCAGCAATCCCATTACTGGGCATATATCCAAAGGAAAATAAATCATTCCACAAAAAAGACACATATACTCATATGTTAATCACAGCACTATTCAGTAGCAAAGACATGGAATTAATCTATGTGCCCATCAACAGTGGGTGGATAAAGAAAATGTGGTACCTATATACCATGGAATACTACATATCCACAAAAAAAGAATGAAATCATGTCCTTTGCAGCAACATAGATGAAGCTGGACACCATCATCCTGAGTGAATTAGTGCAGGAACAGAAAATCAAATTCTGCATGTTCCCACTTATAAGTGGGAGCCAAATATTGGGTACATATGGACGTAAAGATGGGAAAAATAGACACTGGAGACTTTTAGAGGGGAGAGATGGGGAGGGAGCAAGGGCTAAAAAACTACCTATTGGGTACTACCCTCACTACATGGGCGACAGGATAATTTGTGCCCCAGACCTCAGTGTCACACGGTATATCCATGTAACAAACCTTCACATGTAACCCTTAATCTACAATAAAAGTTGAAATTATTATTATTATTATTATTATTTTTGAGACAGGGTCTTGCTCTGTCGCCCAGGCTGGAGTGTGATGGCGCCATCTCGGCTCACTGCAACCTCTGCCTCCCAGGTTCAAGTGCTTCTCCTGCCTCAGCCGCCCAAGTAGCTGGGACTACAGGTGCTCGCCACCAAGCCCAGCTAATTTTTGTATTTTTAGTAGATACAGGGTTTCACTATGTTGGCCAGGCTGGTCTTGAACTCCTTAGCTCAGCTGATCCTCCTGCCTCTGCCTCCCAGAGTGCTAGGATTACAGGCATGAGCCACCGCACCCAGCCAAAATTATTTTTTAAAAAGAAAATGGCATATATTTTGTTCATTAAAGCAAATTTGAAAATTTATGTTACCTGAAAATTTAAAATAATAACTCGATACATTTTACATATTTTAATTTCTTGGTCTATCTGTCATGGTATTTTTCTGCAGAGTGTATTTTTTAGTAGTTTTACTATTTCTAACTTTTTTTTCATAAAATTATCTGCATTTGGGGCTTAAAAACTTTGAAATGAATACTTGCAATTGATTCTTCCTTATATATAAAACCACAATATATTTAGTTGAAAAAATTTCTCTATAGAAGTGATGGTGCCTTGTAAGTTGAAAACTATTCTGCTAAATAAAGACCATTCTCAATTCTAATTTTTAAGAATATTAAATATGTGGCCAAGTGCGGTGGCTCACGCCTGTAATCCCAGCACTTTGGGAGGCCGAGGCGGGCGGATCACGAGGTCAGGAGACAGAGACCATCCTAGCTAACATGGTGAAACCCTGTCTCTATTAAAAATACAAAAAAATTAGCTGGGCGCCTGTAGTCCCAGCTACTCAGGAGGCTGAGGCAGGAGAATGGCGTGAACTTGGGAGGCGGAGCTTGCAGTGAGCCGAGATAGCGCCACTGCACTCCAGACTGGGCGACAGAGCAAGACTCTGTCTCAAAAAAAAAAAAATTAAACATGTGACTAATCTAACTTAAATATTCTCGTAGGTACTTTTGACCTCTATTCAGAGAGCCTTTCATTGATACACCTTGTCAAATAGGTTATCTCTATTTATGATTCTTTTGAATGGTTCACCAAATTTAGGTGGTCCAAACTTGTAAACCTTCTCAATTACATTCTATTCTGGGACAGAATCTAAATCCAAATAAAAATAGAGGCTCCATCAAAATATTCTTCTCACAAGTTGAGATAGTCCAGTGCACAATTATAGCATTTCCAAATTTGTACTTTATTAGAGCTGTCATTAACCCCCCTCCCCTGCTAGCTTTGAGGGGTACATTCCAGTGTCTTCCTTTGCAGAGCTGGCTTGATGGGCTTATGAACCACGCAGTCACACGGAACCCAGTGCTTAGAATGACCCCGCAATGGGTTTCATGTTCTGCTGCCACCATCTTGAAATTCTTAATTTTATTTATTTAGGAGACAGAGTATCTCTCTGTCACCCAGGCTGGAGGACAGTGGCGTGATCTCAGCTCACTGCAACCTCTGCCTCCCAGGTACAAGTGATTCTCCTGCCTCAGCCTCCCAAGTAGCTGGGACTACAGGTGCCTACCACAACACCCAGCTAATTTTTGAATTTTTAGTAGAGACGGGGTTTCACCGTGTTGGCCAGGCTCGTCTCGAACTCCTCACCTCAAGTGATCCACCCTCCTCGGCCTCCCAAAGGGCTGAGATTACAGATGTGAGCCACCACACCAGCCAATTCTTAATTTTTGACCAAGGGATCCTACAATTTCAGTTTTACTCAAGGTCCTGCCAATTTTGTAGCTGATTCTGCCTATTTGTCAATTTGGTTTTCAGTAATTGTAATTCTCTAAAATTTTCAAGCTCAAAAGCTGAAGGTTTAAAAAGAACCCATTTGCTTAATACATTAATTCCCGTTTAGAAAAAAAAAAGTACAGCTTGCTGCCAGTGCTCATTTAATTTTACATAAATACACTCTTTGAGGCTAAAGCAAATCTGACTGATATTCAATGTAAAAATAAAATATAAAAACTGGCTCTTGGAGTTACTTCTAAACAGAGCTAACATCAGAATTGCCTATCTCGGAAAAATCAGATTCATCAAATGACTCTTTGGCCAATAACTGTTTGAGAACGATGTTAACATCAGGCATAGGAGGGCTACATTTTCTAAGATTTGACATTTTCAGTGATCGAGAATTACTACATTTTGTAAATGGAAATACCACTACTAAAATCGGATGCTGTAAATAAAATGATATCTTTTGTTTCCGAAGTCGATATACTCGAGCAATGTGAAAGTAATAATAAAAGCAAGATATTTCGTGGCAAAGTTATCTCAGGGTAAACGCTGCAGCTGCAAGCGCTGCCGGCAAGTATTCTCGGGGCAAACGGTGAAAGGGTTAGAAACTTCCAAATTATTTTGAACAAAATGCAACCAAAATTCGGAGCATTGTAGAACATTTAAGGTGATTTTAATAAAGTAGTTTATCATAAAGGCTTTGCTATTTCTAAGTCAATGGTTAGGCAGCAGGGAGAATTTTGTGATCCGTGTGTGTGTGTGTGTAAAAATTTGACAATTCAGCTTTCATTTCCATTGGCAGGCCACCACAGCTTGTTTGTACAACGTGTTAATTATACACATTCCACCGCAGTCCAAGTACATTTCTGCTCCACAGGCTCTTGATTTAGTAAGAATACTGTTTCCCCCAGGATTCTGGCCACTAAAACTTATTACCTCAACAGCAAACTTTCTCTTCAATGATGAAACTTTGAAACTGGATTTATAATAGCAGTCAGAATGATGACAGATTTTTTACCCAAAGGTAAAAACAGAATGAACTTTCCAAAATTTTAATTTTATTTAATACATTCATTTTTTAAAAGAACTATTATTACAATGGACTGATTTCTCATTGGAAGCAGCTGATGACCCTGATATAAACTGGTGTCATACCTGTTAGCATGGCTATAATTAAAAAGATGAGATAATGTGTATTGGTGAGGGTGTGGAGGAAAGGGAACCCTTGTACACTATTGGTGGGAATATAAATTAGTGCAGTCATTATTGAAAACAGCATGGAGGTGCTGCAAAAAATTAAAAATAAGACTATCATATGGCCCAGCAATCCCTCTGCCAGGTATTTATCCAAAGAGATGAAGTCAGGCCGGGTGCAATGGCTCACACCTGTAATCCCAGCACTTTGGGAGGCTGAGGCGGGCAGATCACTGGAGGTCAGAAGTTCAAGACCAGCCCGGCCAACATGGTGAAACCCCCGTCTACTAAAAATACAAAAATTAGCCAGGCGTGGTGGTGTACGCCTGTAATTCCAGCTACTTAGGAGGCTGAGGCAGGAGAATCGCTTGAACCAAGGAGACGGAGGTTGCAGTGAGATGAGATTGTGCCACTGGACTCCAGCCTGGGTGACAGAGTGAAATTCCATCTCAAAAAAAAAAAAAAAAAAACAACTAACAAAACACACAAATAACCAAAGAAATGAAGTCAACACCTCATCGAGATATCTGCACTCCCTTGTTCGTTGCAGCATTATTCACAATAGCCAAGATATGGAGTCAACCCAAATGTCTATCCAATGGAGGAATGGATAAAGAAACTGTGGTATCTCTATCTCTCTATATAGATCAATACAATGCAATATTATTCGGCTTTAAAAAAGAAGATCTTTCCATTGATGACAGCATGGATGCTAAGTGAAATAAGGCAGACACAGAAAGAAAAATGTACATGATCTCTTTTATACATGAAATATTTTTTAAAAGTTGAATACATAGAAACAGAGAGTAGATTGACAGTTACTAGACGTGAAGTGGGCACAGGGGGTGCAGAATGGAGAGCTGTAGATCAAAGGGCACAGAGTTTCAGTTATGTGTTAATAGGATGAATAAACCTAGAAATTGGAAGTACATCATAATGATTGTAGCTAATAATATTGTACTACATACTGGAAATTTTCTATGAGTAGATTTTACATGCTCTTACCACCCACACAAAGAAGGATGACTGTGAGATGATAGATATATTAATTGACTTGACTGTAGTAATCACTTCATATATCACTTCAAAACATTATGTTACATATTTATAACATAAATATATTCAATCAAATTGAAATAAAACTGGTGTCATGTCACTGTTTACACAGTTCTCATTCTGCTAAAGGAGACTTATTTGTAGCTAATACTTAATTTTTCAGGCATGCACCAGAAAATTGGGAGTGGAAAATGAATGAAATTATTTTAGAACAGTTATTGCATCTATGTGAAAAATTAAGCTTCGCAGAATAATATAAAAGCACACCTCATGCAGCTATGTGTGTTATAATAATCTTTGGGCATGATCTACTTAAGGTAGCTACTGACTTTTGAAGTAAATTCTGATGCTTCTTCAGAAAATTCGTGTTTTCTGGTTTTCAGGTGGCCAGTGTTATCATTATGACATCCCAGCAGTGGATGCTAGATATCAACAAATATTTTATGCAAGTTACACATTCATCTACAGCCTAATATTTTGATTTTTCACTAAAAATGTACTTTGACTTTTTCAAGCTGATTGATTGCTGCCGAGGGGTTTATTGCAAAAGAAATGTATGTTACCAAACAATGCAATAAATAAAGGTTGTAGATAAATTGTAAAGTAAGTGACAAAACCACTGTACACAAGAACATTCGAATTACGGTTTCTGTGCTCTGTAATGGGGTACTCAGCCTCCATTTCCTGCACATACTTCACTTCACCTAAACTATACTTTCTCACATTTCCCACTGACCCTGCTGACATGTGGCCAGGCAGCTTCGTGGACCTGCCAGGCTAGAGCAGGCACTAGTGAGAGGTGGCTGATAGCAGGGTCAGTACATCTCCCAACGCCACTGAGTCCCTGGAAACTTGTAACTGGACACACTATAATTTATCCAGCTGTCTTTCAGAGACCATGTTAATTGCACCTTATCAGGGAATGGTTGAGAAAGAGAGAAGGGTATTATAGCTGGTCATCCTTAGATTTTTGTCAGGAGTTAAAGTGAGAACTCAGTTTACTGCACAGGTCTCATCACTGTTGTTCAAGACTGGTGGCAACTGAGAATGCCAAGGAGAGGGCTACTAAACCCAACCCCTTGTCGGATTCCACTGTTATTAATGTTTTTCTAAAAATGAAGTGCCTGATAGACGTCAACTGCCTGGGACTGTCTTGAGAAAACCTGGATGTACAGTCAGCTCAATTGTGATCCATTGCTCCGCTTATCCTACAACTTCCTGATGAAACATCATCTTGCACTAATTTTACAAACAACCTCTACGTAATAAAAATGACCTTTCATTTAAATGTAAAGGAAAGGGTGAGGCTGCAGTCAAAAATGAGACAATGTGAAGCTAAAAGATGGATGGCAACTCAGTGGGCGCGTTCAGATATCACAGCTAACCTCCTGGAAGCCAAATCCCAGGGACAATTTCTGGTCATTTTCTTGCTGGAGCTATTTTCAGTTACAGCAGGCTGAATTCTCCAGGGGAAGAGGAAAACTGGGTAATTTATCTTACTTTTGCTTGCTAAGTCCAGGGCCTACATAAGTTTGGGCCTACAGCACTGAAATCCCCTTTGAACTGTGCCCCGAGTGAAGTGTCAGGAAACCGCTGCTTTTTTCTGGTGGGGGAAAGGGTGTCGTAGGTCCAAAGTTGTATTGGAGACCAGCTGTATACAAATCGTGTAAACTTTATTGTCTGAGGACTTCATCACCTGTAAAAAGGCCCTCAAAGCATGGGCTGCCAACACATCTGGGTCAGAACAGCTGGGAACAATTTTTAGTTGGAAAAATAACTTATGTGGAAAAGGAGCATAAACTTTCATCATATATTGGCTGGTTGTAAACTAAGGCCATGGCAAGGAGAAATGCGGATGGCTTGTTTTTCTATTTGGTTAGAGTCAGCTATTTCTGGGGCACATACGGCACACAGTTCTTAGGTGACAGGACCCTGTCATAAAATGAACTGGTCACCTTATTGGCTTTTCTGAGTCCTTCACTAGTGGATTTTGGAAAACAGATGCTAAATGTTTAACAAAATCCACATACAGTTTATTAAGGCTTTTCCACAGTTACCCAATCTACACAATATGCCAGTAGGAAAAAGCATTTCAAAGTAAACAAGGATGAATTAACACAGATTAAAATTGTATTTCTTAATATCAAATAATGCCATGTGGACTTAGGAGACCAGATGACTGACAGGAGATGGCTAGACAGGAGAAGATAGCAGAGAGGGTCCTGTCTAGAGGCAGAGGAAAACCATATTGTAAATTTGGAATCACTGACTGTTTTAATCATCAGATAGCTTGCTCTTTTCCTGGTGGAGAAAGCAAAAAGCACGAGGCAGCCTCAGTCCACAGAGTGTCTGAGAAATAGAACTACCCATGGTACTTGGAAACTTGACCTTGTCAACTCTAAAAGTGCCGTTTGCCCAAAAGCCATGATAAATGGTTAGTGCTTTTTTAAATTTCACTTGACCTACTATTCAACTATTCTTTAGATATTTTAATGTTTCTAATCTAAAGAATTTTTATTGTGGTAAAATATACCTAACATTTACCATTTTTGCCACTTTTAACTGTACAACTCACTGGCATTAAGTGCTTTCATGATATTGTTTAACCATCACCATTATCTATTTCCAGAACTTGATTTCTGATTTTTCAAGCTTCTCCAAGATACAATATATATATGCCCAAAGAGAGAAAGGTGCATGATTTTGCTGGGATCAATAAGCAATTGTTGGTTTGCATTCTTCTGGCTAGGCATGTAGACTATTACAGAGATCAGTTCTTGTTAGGAATGCCTGTATCTGTCAACATATTGTACTTTACCCTTTTTTGAACTTTGCTTTTATTCTAGGATGATTGTAAACCAGGGAAAAGCAACAAAAATCTATAAATGCCCTAAAACATTTTCAACAGGACTATATGGCTGGCATGGGAGCTGTGGGGACTTTATTATGTTCATATTTGGAAAAAGTCGTTTAAGCCCTGCAATGATTAGATGTGACTGTGTGGGTTAATTATGTAGGAGAAGAGATAGTTTCATTTTAAATTTCTGCAATTCAAATTGTGTATAAATATCATTGAAAATGAAGATCCAAATCATCCTGGAGAAAAACTCACTGGCCATCAGAGAAATGCAAATCAAAACCACAATGAGATACCATCTCACACCAGTTAGAATGGCCATCATTAAAAAGTCAGGAACCAACAGGTGCTGGAGAGGATGTGGAGAAATAGGAACACTTTTACACTGTTGGTGGGACTGTAAACTAGTTCAACCATTGTGGAAGACAGTGTGGTGATTCCTCAAGGATTTAAAACTATAAGTACCATTTGACCCAGCCATCCCATTACTGGATATATACCCAAAGAATTATAAATCATGCTGCTATAAAACCACATGCACACGTATGTTTATTGTGGCACTATTCACAATAGCAAAAACTTGGAACCAACCCAAATGTCCGTCAATGATAGGCTGGATTAAGAAAATGTGGCACATATACACCATGGAATACTATGCAGCCATAAAAAAGGATGAGCTCATGTCCTTTGTAGGGACATGGATGAAGCCGGAAACCATCATTCTGAGCAAACTATCGCAAGGACAGGAAACCAAACACCACATGTTCTCACTCATAGGTGGGAACTGAACAATCAGAACACATGGACACAGGTTGGGGAACATCACACACTGGGGCCTGTCGTGGGTTGGGGGAGGGGGGAGGGATAGCATTAGGAGAAATACCTAATGTAAATGACAATTTGTGGGTGCAGCACACCAACATGGCACATGTATACATATGTAACAAACCTGCACGTTGTGCCTATGTGCCCTAGAACTTAAAGTATAAAAAAAATTGTGGTAAAGCTTTAGGCTGTTCCAGTTACCATTGCAAACATGAAAGAACTCATAGTGGAGAAAAACTATAAATGTAAGAAATATGGGAAAATATTTAATTTTCCCAGTTTTCCTCAAAGATATGAAAGCAATCAAACTGGAGAAAGAAAACCTATAACTGTAAGAAACATGATTTGAAAAAGTGAAAGGACTCACACTGAAGAAAAGCCTTACGGTATAAGAAATGTGGTCAGGCATTTAGTTCTTTTGTTTGTTTGTTTTTGTTTTTTTGAAACGGAGTCTCGCTCTCTCACCCAGGCTGGAGTACAGTGGCGTGATCTCAGTTCACTGCAACCCCTGCTTCCTGGGTTCAAGCAATTCTCCTGTCTCAGCCTCCCGAGTAGCTGGGACTACAGGCACATACCACCATGCCTGGATAATTTTTATAATTTTATTAGAGATGGAGTTTCACCACATTGGTCAGGCTGGTCTCGAACTCCTGAACTCAGGTAATCCACCCGTCTCCACCTCCCGAAGTGCTGGGATTACAGGCATGAGCCACCACGCCCGGCCCATTTAGTTCTTTTAGTTGCATTTACTGACTTAAAATATCTCATTCTGGAGAGAAGCTCTATGAATGTATGAGATGTGGGAATGCCTTTGTTTTTCCCATATCCTTTCATAGATGCATGATCATGCACACAAGATGGACCCTATAAACAGGAGAATCACACCTGACTGGATCCCGAGTAGTATGGAAAATACAGAAAAGTTCTCAATTTTAACAATTACTTTCAAAGTCATGTGAAAACTCCTACTGGAACGAAATCTTGTAAATAACGTTGAAAGCCTGTTGCATATTCATTATTGTATAATGCTTGAAAAAAATTTAAAACATGAAAGAAATGTTATATGAAGTATATATATATATTGTGTTTATCAGTGGCTCATTATTTAAGAAGGTCTCTGGACTACAGATTTCTGCTGTTTTTGCGATAAAAGATTGAGGTGAAAATTCTGTAGGTACCTTTTAAGTGATAATTGTTTTTTTTTATTATTATTATTATACTTTAAGTTTTAGGGTACATGTGCACAATATGCAGGTTTATTACATATGTATCCATGTGCCATGTTGGTGTGCTGCACCCATTAACTCGTCATTTAGCATTAGGTATATCTCCTAATGCTGTCCCTCCCCCCTCCCCCCACCCCACAACAGTCCCTCCCCCCACCCCACAACAGTGTGATGTTCCCCTTCCTGTGTCCATGAGTTCTCATTGTTCAATTCCCACCTATGAGTGAGAACATGCGGTGTTTGGTTTTTTGTCCTTGCGATAGTTTACTGAGAATGATGGTTTCCAGTTTCATCCATGTCCCTACAAAGGACATGAACTCATCATTTTTTATGGCTGCATAGTATTCCATGGTGTATATGTGCCACATTTTCTTAATCCAGTCTATCGTTGTTGGACATTTGGGTTGGTTCCAATTCTTTGCTATTGTGAATAGTGCCGCAATAAACAGACGTGTGCATGTGTCTTTATAGCAGCATGATTTATAGTCCTTTGGGTATATACCTAGTGATGGGATGGCTGGGTCAAATGGTATTTCTAGTTCTAGATCCCTGAGGAATCGTCACACTGACTTCCACAATGGTTGAACTAGTTTACAGTCCCACCAACAGTGTAAAAGTGTTCCTATTTCTCCACATCCTCTCCAGCACCTGTTGGTTCCTGACTTTTTAATGATTGCCATTCTAACTGGTGTGAAATGGTATCTCATTGTGGTTTTGATTTGCATTTCTCTGATGGCCAGTGATGATGAGCATTTCTTCATGTGTTTTTTGGCTGCATAAACGTCTTCTTTTGAGAAGTGTCTGCTCATGTCCTTTGCCCACTTTTTGATGGGGTTGTTTTTTTCTTGTAAATTTGTTTGAGTTCATTGTAGATTCTGGATATTAGCCCTTTGTCAGATGAGTAGGTTGCGAAAATTTTATCCCATTTTGTAGGTTGCCTGTTCACTCTGATGGTAGTTTCTTTTGCTGTGCAGAAGCTCTTTAGTTTAATTAGATCCCATTTGTCAATTTTGGCTTTTGTTGCCATTGCTTTTGGTGTTTTAGACATGAAGTCCTTGCCCATGCCTATGTCCTGAATGGTATTGCCTAGGTTTTCTTCTAGGGTTTTTATGGTTTTAGGTCTAACATGTAAGTCTTTAATCCATCTTGAATTAATTTTTGTATGAGGTGTAAGGAAGGGATCCAGTTTCAGCTTTCTACATATGGCCAGCCAGTTTTCCCAGCACCATTTATTAAATAGGGAATCCTTTTCCCATTGCTTGTTTTTGTCAGGTTTGTCAAAGATCAGATAGTTGTAGATATGCGGCATTATTTCTGAGGGCTCTGTTCTGATCCATTGATCTGTGTCTCTGTTGTGGTACCAGTACCATGCTGTTTTGGTTACTGTAGCCTTGTAGTATAGTTTGAAGTCAGGTAGCGTGATGCCTCCAGCTTTGTTCTTTTGGCTTAGGATTGACTTGGTGATGCGGGCTCTTTTTTGGTTCCTATGAACTTTAAAGTAGTTTTTTCCAATTCTGTGAAGAAAGTCATTGGTAGCTTGATGGGGATGGCATTGAATCTATAAATTACCTTGGGCAGTATGGCCATTTTCACGATATTCATTCTTCCAACCCATGAGCATGGAATGTTCTTCCATTTGTTTGTATCCTCTTTTATTTCATTGAGCAGTGGTTTGTAGTTCTCCTTGAAGAGGTCCTTCACGTCCCTTGTAAGTTGGATTCCTAGGTATTTGATTCTCTTTGAAGCAATTGTGAATGGGAGTTCACTCATGATTTGGTTCTCTGTTTGTCTGTGATTGGTGTACAAGAATGCTTGTGATTTTTGTACATTGATTTTGTATCCTGAGACTTTGCTGAAGTTGCTTATCAGCTTAAGGAGATTTTGGGCTGAGACAATGGGGTTTTCTTAATTGTTTAATTAATCTATGATTAATAGGCCTTTGAAAAATGAGTCTTTGTTAATTGTTGAAATTTTTCTTACTTTATGGGGTAGGTTTTGGATAGCCTCACCCGTTGTATATATTCCAACTTTTTTTGTTGTTTTTTTGAGATGGAGTCTTGCTCTGTCACCCAGGCTGGAGGGCAGTGGTGCAATCTCAGCTCACTGCAACCTCTACCTCCCAGGTTCCAGTGATCCTCCTGCCTCAGCCTCCAAAGTAGCTGGGACTACAGACATGTGCCACCATGCCTGGCTAATTTTTGTTTTTGTTTTTTTTTTTTTTTTGGAGAGACGAGATTTCACTGTGGTGGCCAGGCTGGTCTCAGACTCCTGAACTCAGGTGATCCACCCACCTTGGCCTCCCAAAGTGCTGGGATTATAGGCGTGAGCCAGCGTGCCCGGCCTATATTCCAACTTTTTATTATTATGGAAAAAACTTATCTTTTTTGTTATAAAAAAGGTTTTTTTAATGAAGAGTTGATGTCAATTTGTAAAATAGTAAAAAATCAAAATAAAATGAAGACCATTGTAAAATGAAATGTCAGAATATGCGTGCATTGAATGAAATCAACAAAACACAGACCTGAGTAACTTTAGAATTTTAATCTCCGTGAAGCTCGAGATGTTCAGATCTAACAACTTTGGTGCTTACAGAACATTTATGTCTTCTAACCGTCCCATGTGAACGTCCCACATAGACTCTCACCAGACATGACCCAACTCCAGGTAGCAATGAAGGCTTGTTGAAGTCCCATTTGGAGCATTTATGGTCTATTCCTGGCCCCTACTCTTCTATTCTGAAATCATGGTTGCAAAAGGCTCAGAATTTAAAGGTTTAATTATAAATGTCCCTTAAAGAGAAAAATGGAAAGGGGACTAGTTTAATGGAACAATTCATTTTATGAGTCAAATAGTGATATCCATCATTAATTTTATATGGTGCAAATATGGCCAAATGTTAGCATTTGTTAAATCATTATGGCTACTATATGGATATTGTTTTTATTATTTTCTGTACTTTATGGACCTACCATTCCAAAAATGAAAAATATAATTTATAGAATTGACAAAGCAGAGAACATTTTCCTCCTGGGGTAAGCAAGGAAAATTTCAACATTATATTATTTTTGGAATTGACTAGACTTCCTACTCCTAAGCAATCTTACCTGCACATCTTTTGAAATAGACTTAATTGCTGCCTAGAGCTCATAGAATGATCTCACAGCACTGCTCCAGGGCACTGAAGCTTACAGTGAAAGCGCATTTTCACCAAGTACTGAAGATTGTCTCCACGTTGGCTGGTTTGAAACTGTGGTGAGTGAATTCAGAAAATAAATTGTGTTGATTCTTTAGAGCTTCGAGGCTTTGAAGAAAATAATAACCCTTAGTAATTAACATGCTTGTTTGTTTTTAGATCTTTTGAATGTAATCAAGGAAAGGAATGGAAAGGAAAGAAGTGCTCAGAAAGCTCCCAGAAGCATTTTGGCACTCACCAAAGCAACCGGACGATGAATAACACAGTGGGGATAGGCGGCTAAGTGGGTCCTATTTATGTGTTATTCATTGACACTAGAAAACATGCTTTAATTCAGAGCATTGTTTTCTCTTTAAGTGTCTCCAATCAGCATCACATAGCTTTACTAAATGCTTTTGGTAATGCTAGAGTTATTTCAGCATACCAAGTGTCTTTGAGTAGTCCCTTAAGGAAATAAAGCTAAGAAAAAGTAGAAGGCAGACAGAGGGCATTCGACCACAAAGACTGAGAATTTCATTGGCTTGTAGAAGAATCCTTCTTGGAAATGGAATAGTTTATAGCAGAGATTCCCAGGCACACGTGTTCTTAAGAACAACGGGGCCTTTGGAATGCTATATCAGTGAGGATGCTTTTAGCTGCAAGTAACCGCAGATCCAACTCAAGATTGGTTAAGCCAAGAGGAGATTTATTATCTTGTGTAACAAATGCTTAAGTAGCCGTGCTCCACCCAAGGCACACGAGGCTGCTGGTTCCACTTCTCTGTGGCTTCTGGATTTGTCCTCTTCTCTTTGTGGGCTTCATCCTGCAGCAGCTCTGAGCATCACATCCATTCAAAACAGAGTTTTATGGTCTGTTTGTCCCCAGCCTTGCCTGGACATGTGCCTGTTCATTAGGGAGTACTGATTCTTCTCAATGAGGAGGTGCTGGAACCAGCTGCCAGTGAGGACAGCAGAGGTTGAAAAGACTGAGAGGTACTAGAAAAGTAAGAAAGGAATGTATAATTGTGAATAGGTTAACCCCAGCTCTTGAGGAGGACGTGCCTACCTTCAGTCACCTTTTTCCAACATCTGGGATAAAACAACCAGCAAATCAAGTGAGAGCAATACTGCACTCCACAGATTACTGCTGGCATAACCCCTTAAAAGAAGAAACAAAATCTTAAGTGATCATAAATGAAAGAGGCTACTCTAAGCAGAGACACATGTTTTCCAAGTTAAGCCAAGTGCAATAGCATTATTGCCTTATTTTTGTTTTTGTTTAGTTGGTTGGTTTTATTTTTTCCTTGAGACAAGGTCTTGCTCTGTTGCCCAGCTGCAGCCTTGACTTCCTGGGCTCAAGCAATCCTCCTGCCTCAGCCTCCCGAGTAGCTGGGACCACAGTGGGGTCTTGCCATGTTGCCCAGGCTGGTCTTGAACTCCTGGCCTCAAGCAATCCTCCAGACTCTCCAAGTGCTGGGATCATAGGTGTGGGCCACTGTGCCCAGCCTTTTTATTTTTATTTTTTAAGATACGAGGTTTCGTTCTGTTGCCCAGACTGGAGTGCAGTAGCACAATTACAGCTCACAGCAGTCTCCAACTCTTGGCCTCATGGGATCCTCCCACTTCAGCCTCCTCAGTAGCCAGTATTACAGGTGCATGCCATCATGCCCTACCTTTATATTTGTTAATATAAGCATTATGACAGCAGGATTTTTTTTTCTTATTCACTACTGGATCTGCAGTGATTAGACCAATGACCAATGAATAACACACCGTACATTCTCAATAAATATCTGTCAAATGAATGAGTCATGGTGTGGGCAGTTTAATAGTTTAAAAAGACCCAGAAAGAGAGAGAGATCTGGGTTACAGTGCCAACTATATCATTCACTAGCTGTAGAATCTTTTTTTTGTTGTTTGTTTGTTTGTTTGTTTTGAGACAGGGTCTCACTCTGTCGCCCAGGCTGGAGTGCAGTGGTGTGATCTCAGCTCATTGCAACCTCGACCTCCCAGACTCAGGTGATTCTCCCACCTCAGCATCCCAAGTAGCTGGGACTACAGGCATGCACCACCACACTTGGCTAATTTTCTGTATTTTTTTTTTTTTTTTTCTAGAGATGGGGTTTTGCCACATTGCCCAGGCTGATCTTGAACTCCTTGGCTAAAGTGATCAACCTGCCTCAGCCTCTCAAATTGTTGGGATTTACAGGCATGAGCCACCATGCCCAGCCTTTTTGTGCCTTAATTTCCTCTTCTGTAAAATGGGGATAATAGAAACCTGCTTCATCGGGTTGTTGTCAGAATTAAATGAATCAACACATGTAAAGTGCTTAGAACAGTGCCAGGCCCATAGTAAGTCCTCAGGAATTGTTGACTGTTCATTATCATTGCTACCACTTACCAAGTTTTTGACTTCTATAAGCCTCAGTTTCCTCACTTGTAAAATGGGAATAATAAAAGGTACCTCATTTTGAGGATGAAATGAGACATTGTTTATTCTTTCCTCACAACATCAGGCACGAGATTAGGAACAACTTGGCCAAAGGTCACTATAATTCCTTATCTATTCTCAGTGCTTTTTATTTACAAACTTATTTTTATTCCCATAATATATTTGATTCCCACAAAAACTTAATGAGAGAGCAGGTCAACTATATGCCCCTTTTACAGGCGGAGAAACTGACATGTGGAGCAGCTAAATGCCTGTTAAGACTCACTTTATAGACAGATAGTAGAGCCAGAAGTCAACACAGCAGCCACCCTATGCTTCTCATTGCAGATCTTCCACATTCTAACACAATTTTTAAGCAGAGACTTCACAGCTGGAGAGTGACTTTATTGAGCAAATGTACAATATTGGCTCAGAAATGGAGGACTTATAAAGACTATTTCTAGGTGGGATTGTGTCCAGAATTGGTGGGTTCTTGGTCTCACTGACTTCAAGAATAAAGCCGCGGACCCTCGCGGTGAGTGTTACAATTCTTAAAGATGGTGTGTCTGGAGTTTGTTCTTTCCGATGTTCAGACGTGTTCGGAGTTTCTTCCTTCTGGTGGGTTCATGGTCTCGCTGGCTTCAGGAGTGAAGTTGCAGACCTTGGCAGTGAGTGTTACAGCTCTTAAGGCGGCCTGTCTGGAGTTGTTCGTTCCTCCCGTCTGGAGTTGTTCATTCCTCCTGGTGGGTTCGTGGTCTCACTGGCCTCAGCAGTGAAGCTGCAGACCTTCGTGGTGAGTGTTACAGCTCATAAAGACAGTGTGGACCCAAAGAGTGAGCAGCAGCAAGATTTATTGCAAAGAGCGAAAGAACAAAGCTTCCACAGTCTGGAAGGGGACCCAAGCAGGTTGCCACTGCTAGCTGGGGCAGCCTGCTTTTATTCCCTTATCTGACCCCACCCACATCCTGCTGATTGGCCCATTTTACAGAGAGCTGATTGGTCCATTTTGACAGGGTGCTGATTGGTGCATTTACAATCCCTGAGGTAGACACACAGTGCTGATTGGTGTAGTTACAATTCTCTAGCTAGAGGTAAAAGTTCTCCAAGTCCCCACTAGATTGGCTAGACACAGAGCACTGAGTGGTGTGTTTACAAACCTTGAGCTAGACACAGGGTGCTGATTGGTGCGTTTACAAACCTTGAGCTAGACACAGAGTGCTGATTGGTGCATTTACAATCCTTTAGCTAGACATAAAAGTTCTCCAAGTCCCCACCTGACTCAGGAGCCCAGCTGGCTTCCCCAGTAGATCCCATGCTGGGGCCGCAGGTGGAGCTGCCTGCCAGTCCCACACCATGCACCCCCACTCCTTAGCCCTTGGGCGGTTGATGGGACCGGGCATGGCGGAGCAGGGGGTGGTGCCCGTTGGGGAGGCTCGGGCCCTGCAGGAACCCACTCTGGGGGGGCTTGGGCATGGTGGGCTGCAGGTCTTGAGCCCTGCCCCACGGGGAGGCAGCTGAGGCCGGGCAAGAATTTGAGTGTGGCGCGGGTGGGCCGGCAGTGCTGGGGGACCCGGCTCAGCCTCCGCAGCTGCCGGCCTGGGTGCTAAGCCCCTCACTGCCTGGGGCCAGCAGTGCCAGCTGGCTGCTCTGAGTGCAGGCTCACTGAGCCTGTGCCAACCTGGAACTCGCACTGGTCCCGGTTTCTGCCTGTGCCTCTCCCTGCACCCCTCCCTGCAAGCAGAGGGAGCCGGCTCCAGCCTCAGCCAGCCCAGAGAGGGGCTCCCACAGTGCAGCGGCGGGCTGAAGGGCTCCTCAAGCGTGGCCAGAGCGGGCGCCAAGGCCAAGGAGGTGGTGAGAGCGAGTGAGGGCTGCTAGCATGTTGTCACCTCTCAGGATGATGTAGGGGAAAGAGGGAGCAAGTGACCAGGACAGGAAAAAACATTTCACAAGAAGTGCTCTTAAGGGAGGGAGGTTAGAATGATCCATGTGGTACTAGGTTAGAGTTAGAGACATCAGAATGAACTCATGAATTTAGCTTAATATAGCTACAGATGGTTACAAATAGATATTTGCAGATATGTATCGATTCATGGATTAGTATGTATAGATACATACATTTTATTGCTCTGTCAGCTAAAAGGGCCTAGAAACCACAACATCCCAGTAGTAATGAGCACCCCTAGCACCCAGATCTTGGTTTCTAATACCATTCTCCAGTAAAAGAAACCAGGAATCACTGGAGAAATGACTGATTCTAGCGCTGCACTAATAACATACAAAAGGAAACTGTAGTGCCAGAAAGTAAGGAAGTGCTGGGGAAAAAAAGATAGGGGTATGTCAAAGGGATGCAAGAGCCAACTGAAAAGGTTACCAATGGCCAAAGCTTGAACAATGTGAGCAATAAAGTAAACAATGCAGTACTGGCTGATAACCCAAAGTATAAAATAAATGTTAGTCCACCTAACAGAAATACATGATTGTATGAATAAATAAATGGGGGAGAAGAGATAAATCTCCCTTGCAGAATAATTCCAAATAATTTATGTAGATACTTCCCCATCAAGGAGGTGGAAGATATTCTTACCCCTTAAGTGGAGGCTGCATATAATAACTTCTTTCCAAAGAGTCCAGGATGGAAAGAAGGCAGAAAAGAGTAACTTTACAGTGGAGAAGTCTGATAAACACTACCTCAATCAGAAGATCAAGTTAATATCAATAGTGATAAGTCAACTTGATAGTTAGGTACCCTTCAGGTGATGCCATGAGAATGGTACTTTATCTCAGTGGTCTTCCTTCCAAAAACCCATAACCCCTATCTAGCCATGAGAAAAATGCCAGACAAACTCAAAGTGAAGAATATTCTGTAAAATGCCTGACACCTGACCAGTATTTCTCAAAACTATTAAGGTCATCAAAAATAAGGAAATTCTGAGAAACTGTCACAGCCAAGAGGAGCTTAAGTAGACATGACAACTAAATGTAACGTTGTATCCTGGATGAAATCCTGGGGCAGAACAGAGATGCTTGGTTAAAACTAAAGAAATTTGAATTAACTAAGGACTGTAATTAAGAACACATCAATATTTTTTAGTTTTGATAAATATGCCACATGAATGTGAGATGTTAATAAGAGAGACCAAGAATGGAAAATTCAGGAACTTTCTGTACTATATTTTCTTTTCTGTAAATCTAAAATTATTCTAAAATTTAAAGTTTGTCAAAAATGAATCGGGCTGCTAGGACAGCAACAACAACAACAAAAAAGGCATGGAAAACAAAAAGCAGATGGGAAAATAGAAAACAGCAAGATGATTAATGTATACTCAACCATATAAATATGTTCATTGTAAGTGGTCTAAACACTGCAATTAAAAGCCAGATATTGTCAGAGAATTTTAAAAATACAACATCAAGGCTGGGTGTGGTGGCTCATGCCTGTAATCCCAGCATTTTGGGAGGCCAAGGCGGACAGATCACTTGAGGTCAGGAGTTTTGAGACCAGCCTGGCCAACATGCTAAAACCCCGTCTCTACTAAAAATACAAAAATTAGCTGGGCGTGGTAGGACATGCACCTGTAATCTTAGCTATACCAGGAGGCTGAAGCAGGAGAATCTCTTGAACCTGGGAGGTGGAGGCTGCAGTGAGCCAAGATCTCACCATTGCACTCTAGCCTGGGTGACAGAGCAAGACTCCATCTCAAAAAAAAAAAAAAAAAAGCAATATCCAATATTCAGTGTATGCTGTCTATACAAGGAACCACTTTAAATATATTGATAGATTAAAATAAAAGATGGAGACACATATGCCAATCAAACAATAATCAAGAGAAAGCTGGAGTAGACACAAAGTAGAGTTCATAACAAGGAATATGATCATAGATGAAGAGGACATTTCATAATAATAAAGGTGTTATTTCATTAAGAAGACATAACAGTCCTAATATGTATGTACTTAATAATGGAGCTTTGAAATATACACAGCAAAAACTGACAGAACTGAAAGGAGAATAGAGTAAGAGTTTTCGTTGGAGATTTCAATACTCTTCTCTCAGTAATGATAGAACAAGCAGAAAAGAGAAAATAAGAACACAAAGTAAGTGAAGATAAAGACTTGAACAAATTCCCCCCCAAAACATCAGAATAAATTACACGTCTTTTACATAGCATATTGATGGCTGTCACTTTTTAATCCAGTCTAAAAATCTATACTTTTTAATTTCAGTGTTTAATCTCTTACATTTGATTGATGTAATTTCTGATGGTGTGAGTTTATGAATCGTGTTGCTTTGTTTTCCATGTGTTCTTTGTTTCTTTGTTCCTTCTTGACTGCCTTCTCTTAGATTATTTTCATATTCTTTTTATCTTCTTTATTGCTTCTTACCTATGTCTCTTTGGGTTTTTTTTTTAAATAATGGTGGCTCTAGTGATTTCAATATGCAACCTTAATTTATCGTTGTCTACATTGAACAAATATTGTAGCACTTCATGGACAGAATAATGACTTAAAACACTATAATTCCATTTACAGCCTTTATCCCTTTGTGCTGCTTTGTTATGCTCTTCACTTCTACATATGTAATAAACCCCACAACACTTGCTATTATTTTTATCTAAACACTCCAACATCTTTTCAAAATTAAAAAGATAAAAACTAGTCTTTTATATTTACCCACATAGTTACCTTTTTTAGTGCTTTTCATTCCTTCCTGTAGATTCCATCTGAAATCTGGCTTCCATCTGGGATAACTTCCCTTTAGCTGAAAAAACCTCTAGAGATTTTAGTGACATAAACATATAAACAAAATGGCCCATTTCTTGTAGTTTGGGTCTGTTGGTAACACATTCTCTGAGCTTTTTTTCTTTTTTCCACTGCAAGTGTCTTTATTTCCCCCTCATTCTGAAGTTTATTTTCACAGGATGTAGAATTCTAGGTTGATAATTGTTACGTATTTTTAAAACACTTGGCCAGGCACGATGGCTCACGCTTGTACTCCTAGCACTTTGGGAAGCCAAGGTGGATGGATTGCCTGAGCTCAGGAGATTGAGACCAACCTGGGCAACATGGTGAAACCCATCTCTACTAAAATACAAAAAAAAAAAAAAAATTAGCCGGCATGGCGGTGTGTGTCTGTAATTCCAGCTACTCAGGAGGCTGAGGCAGGAGAATTGCTTGAACCCAGGAGGCAGAAGTTGCAGTGGCTGAGATTGTGCCACTGTACTCCAGCCTGGCGACAGGGTGAGACTCCATCTCAAAAATAAATAAATAAAAACAAACAAACAGAGCCATTTTAATGATATGATTTTACTCTCTTCTCTTCTGAATTCTATTATTTCTGATGAAAAGTCGGTTGTCATCCGTGTCTCTCCTCCCACATTCCAAACCCCCTCTTTCTCCCAAATGTAAAGTGTATTTTTTTCTTTGACTTTTGTTTTGTTGCTGTTGTTGTTGTTGTTGTTGTTGTTTTTGAGACAGGGCCTCAGTTCTGTCCCAGGTTAGAATACAGTGAGTTTTGTTTCTGCCACAACTCACTGCAGCCTTGACCTCCGAGGCTCAAGTAATCCTCTTGCCTCAGCCCCCTGAGTAGCTAAGACCACACACCACCATGCCTGGCTAATTTTTTATTTTTTGTAGAGATGACGTATCACTATGTTGCCCAGGATGGTCTCAAACTCCTGGACGCAAGCAATCTGCTCACCTTACCCTCTCGAAATGCTAGGATTATATACCTTTCAATATTTATTTTATCCAATTTTCTTTGTCCTTGCTTTCTGGGACTCCAATTCTATGTATTTTAGACTATTTGATATTGTCCTCCCAAATTAATATTTTTATTTTTAATGTTTTTCTTCTCTGTGCTTCTGTTAAGATAATTTCTATTCACTTGTCTTTAAATTTTCCAATCACTTTTCCCCCTCTGTCCAGTATTCTTAGGAATTTAGTTCACATATCCTCCTTTTCATTGTTCACTGGCTTTAAAAAGTAGACAGACAGACAGATATTTTTTCCCTTGGAATGAATAACAGTCTTTTACAACTGTCTACATTTTAATTGGAAATAGAACCTTGAGTGGGTCTTAAGCAGTCTTATGTCATACAAAGAACATGCTAAAAATGTAGTATTTCTGAGAAATACTATCAGACATCAGACAATATCTAGGATATTAAAAAAAATTCCTTAGGTGATTCTAATGCAGGAGTCCCCACACACCCTTAGAGAAACGCTAGTTTGTTGTTAAAAGCTGAAGTCAAAATAAGTAGTTGGCAGTCAAAAGATGCAAATCAGTTTCAATTGAGGCCTCAGGAAAACCATCAACAAAGCTATCAGATTGCTTTACTAAATTCAACTTTCAAAAACTCATAGCCATTATGAAAACCAGTGTGGACATTCCTCAAAAAATTAAAAATGTAACTACCATGTGATCCAGAGTAGTGCCTTCACCTATGAGCAGACTTCTGGGTATATGTCCAAAGGAACTGAAATCAGCATCTTGAAGAGATATCTAACCTATCATGTTCATTGCTGCATTATTCACAATAGCCAAGATATGGAATCATCCCAAGTGTCCACTGATGGATGAATAAATAAAGAAAATGTAGTATAGGCACACAGTGGAATACTATTCAGCCTTTGAAAAGAAGGAAATCCTGTCATCTGTGACAACATGGATTAACCTGGAAGACATTATGCTGAGTAAAATAAGCCAGGCACAGAAAGATAAATACTGCATGATCTCATTTATATGTGGAATCTACAAAAGTCAAACTCATAGAGGCAGAGAGCAGAATGGTGGTTGCTAGGGGCTGGGGAGTGGTGGGGTGGTAGAGTGGGGGTGGGGAGATGTTGTTCAAAGGGTACAAAGTTTCAATTAGACAGAATAAATAAGTTTTGGAGATTTATTGTATACCATGGTGACTATAGTTAATGATAATGTTTTGTATCCTTGAAAATTGCTAAGAGAATAGATCTTAAATGTTCCAACCACAAAAAAAAAGTAAGTATGTGAGGTGATAGATATGTTATTAGCTTAATATAATCATTTCATGATGTATATGTAAGAACATCAGGTTGTACACCATAAACATATACAATATTTATTTGTCAATTATACCTTAATAAAGCTGGTGGAGGGACAACTTAATTTAAATAAACTGGTAAATATGGAAACAGACATGGCCTGTAATTTCCAAAAGCCAGGTAGTTACTCCATTTCATTTGTTCTTGATTTTATGCTGGGCTGTGGCTCCTCAGTGAACCAACTAAAGTCATAATTAAACAGTTTTAGGAGACAAGAATGTCTTCAATGATGTGTATAGGCAGGCTTGTATAACTCTTTGAAAGATCTCCAAAGAGGAATATGAATGATTGAGAACACCTAGATCTGCTATTTACCAATTAATCCTAAGGTTCCATGGCCTGGAACAATTACCAAGAGCTAAAGACATTAACTTGGATATTATGTGGCTATCAAGAAAGGACTCTAATTTTTGAACAAATATACCAGAAATTACGCACTCAAATGAGTGCTGTTCTCTTCAACAGGCAAAAGGAAATTGAATATCAACCCTGCTTCATTGGTTTCACTCCCTAGAGAGTTGCATTGGGGATTCTAAGGTAGAATATAGCTCAGCAGGAAAGAGTCATCTATGAGCATGGTCTGCCGTGAACATGGCTAGGGTCCGTGGCAATGCAAGTGGTACATAATTGCCCTTCCTGGGTTAATGGTAAGAGCCTTGGATTTGAAGACTTGAGTATAAATTTGGCTCTGCCATCTACTAACTGTGAGATCTTGTGAAAACACATTATCTGAGTCTCAATTTATTTTATTTAATGGTAATTGGTCACAAAAAATTTCCACTTTCTATTTCATAGGTATACGTGTGATATCCCCTTTGAAACTTAACAGTGCACTAATAGCAAGTTATTCTTCAAGGAAGTCACTTTGGTAGGCTATGATCTTATTTACAACAATTCTGTCATTGCACATTCTTTGGGAGTGCATTTATAAACAGTTTGAGCAATTTGGGAGAAGCACTTTTACATGTCCCTATGATGGCTAATTTTATGTGTCAATTTGGCTATGTTAAGGGATATCCAGAAAATGAAAAAAAAATATTTCTGCGTGTGTCTGGAAGGGTATTTTCCGAAGATGTTAGCATTTGAATCAGTAGACTGAGTAAAGAAGATTACCTCTTACCAATGTGGGCGGGTATCATCAAATCCATCAAGGGCCCAGATAGAATAAAAAGGCAGAGAGGGGCGCATTCTCTCTCTTTTTCTTGAGCTGGATGTCCATCTTCTCCTGCCCTTGGACATTAGAGCTCCTGGTTCTTGTGCCTTTGGATTCTAGGACTTATACCAGTAGCCCTCTTGCCTCAAACTGGGAGTTACGCCACTGGCTTCCGTGGTTCTCAGGCCTTTGGATTTGGACTGAACCATGGGAATTGGCTCACAAAATTATGGAGGCCAGGAAGTCCCATGATATGCCATTTGCATACTGGAGAACCAGCATCATGGGACTTCTTGGCTTCCATAATTGTGAGAGCCAATTCCCATAGTACATCTCCTCTTATGTATCCGTAATTATTCTATTTGTTCTGTTTCTCCAGGGAATCCTTACTAATACATGGTGTTTTGATAATTCAGCTAGATCACCTACAAATCCATCAGGAACTTTGGATTCAAATGATATAATTGTTGCCAAAAATCGAATTCACTATTAGTGGATGAAGATTTGTTACCACTGAGTTATTAAAAAGCATAGGCCACAGGCTTTTGAAGATTCTTCCCAAAGAGGAATTCCAAAAATGATTTATGCAATTGCAACTCACTTGAATGTGTAACCTTCTGTTAGCTTGTTTAATTAATCGGTCATTTTGCGTTAGAATCTCATGGATGTATAGCAGAGTTACCATGCTTTGAATCAGAATGATGGTCACAGACTGATCCTGCAGTAATCTCTACGAATAAAAACAAGGTAGCCGAGATGAACTCTCAGGCTCTGATAGAGAGGGAATTGGAGCTTTCTGGCGCTTACTGATAACATAACAAGAATGTCTTCAGTGATGTGTATAGGCAGGCCTGTATAACTCTTTGGAAGACTTCCAAAGAGGAATATGAATGATAAGTCTCCAAGCAAACAACTATTTGTAACCCCAGAATTATAAAATATAGATGTAATACAGTTGTGAAAATCCTTTCTGTTTGCCGGGCGCGGTGGCTCACGCTTGTAATCCCAGCACTTTGGGAGGCCAAGGCGGGCGGATCACGAGGTCAGGAGATCGAGACCACGGTGAAACCCCGTCTCTACTAAAAATACAAAAAAATTAGCCGGGCGTGGTGGCGGGCGCCTGTAGTCCCAGCTACTCGGAGAGGCTGAGGCAGGAGAATGGCGTGAACCCAGGAGGCGGAGCTTGCAGTGAGCGGAGATTGTGCCACTGCACTCCAGCCTGGGCGACAGAGCGAGACTCCGTCTCAAAAAAAAAAAAAAAAAAAAAAAAATCCTTTCTGTTTGGGCCAGGCACAGTGGCTCACACCTGTGAATCACTTTGGGAGGCCAAGGTGGGAGGATTGCTTGAGCCCAGGAGTTCAAGACCAGCCTGGGCAACATTGTCTCTACAAAAAGAGACCCTGTCTTTACAAAAAAATTAAAAATCAGCCAGTTGTGGTAGCACATGCCTGTGGTCCCAGCTGCTTGGGAGGCTGAGATGGAGGACTGCTTGAGCCCAGGAGGTTGAAACTGCAGTGAGCCATATTTGCACCACAGCACTCCAGCCAATCCAGCTTTGGGGAAAGAGTGAGACCCTGTCTCAAGAAATAAAAAAAAGAAAAATGGGAATGAAAAAAGAAAATCCCGTTTGTTCAAAAGTAACTACTATGGTTAGGCAAAGGCAGGAAGAAATGCAGTGAGCAGTCCTTGGAAGGAGTATATTTCAGCATTGGAGTCTGGGCTACGTGAAGGAGATGTTGACACAGATCCAATCCTAAACTGTTAGGGAGGGTGCAGTATCTCTCTGAGACTGTGTCATGAGGGATCTCTGCCCTTTGCCTGAGCTTTAGAGGGTCATACTCTAGACTTTTCCTTTCTATGAGAAGAGGAGTCCATGGGCTAAAGGGATGTGCCCCCCTTAAGCCCACTGTGGTAGAAGGAATTCTAAGATGGCACCCAAGATTCATGCATTCTCTATCTTCCACCTCTCTGAGTGTGGGGTGTGACCTATAAATCACACTCTGTGATTAGGTTACATCATATGGCAAAAGTGGAGGGATTTGCAGATATAATTATCGTTTCTCATCAGTTAACTATAAGTTAACAAAAAAAGATTGTCCTGGGCCGGGCGCGGTGGCTCACGCTTGTAATCCCAGCACTTTGGGAGGCCGAGGCGGGCGGATCACGAGGTCAGGAGATCGAGACCACGGTGAAACCCCGTCTCTACTAAAAAATACAAAAAATTAGCCGGGCGCGGTGGCGGGCGCCTGTAGTCCCAGCTACTCGGAGGCTGAGGCAGGAGAATGGCGTGAACCCGGGAGGCGGAGCTTGCAGTGAGCCGAGATTGCGCCACTGCACTCCAGCCCGGGCGACAGAGCGAGACTCTGTCTCAAAAAAAAAAAAAAAAAAAAAAAAAAAAGATTGTCCTGGATGGACCTTACTTAGTAAGGTGAAATCCTTTAAGAGAGGGCTGAACCCTTCATGAAAAGAGAGATTCTGCTGGTCTTGAAGAGTCAAGTTGCCGTTAGTTCTGTAGCCACAGGGAAATGAATTCTGCCAATGACCACGCGAGCTTGAAAGAGGACTCTGAACCTCAGATGAAACTGCAGCCCTGGTTGACACCTTGACTGCAGTCCAGTGAGACCCTGAGCAGAGGACCCAGTTAAGCCACACTCAGACTCTTGACCCAAGGAAATCATGAGATAACGGACATGTGTTGTTGTAAGCCATTAAGTTGGTGGTGATTTGAGATGCAGCATAGAACACGAATTCACCCATGCCTCATCTTCTAGTCTAATGGCACACAAAGTGTGATCTGTTTACTACTAGTCCAGGATGAGCTAAGTATAGAAAGTGAGAGTAAGTGGTACTTTCTATGGCAATTTAACACTGCTGAAACATTTAAATTATATTTTACAAAAATGTGGATCCACAGTAGAGTGAACTTTTTTAAAAAATCATTTTTCACCAGAAAAGTACTGTTCTAGTTCATGATCTGCCTTCTTAGAATTCTGAATTCTCTGCCCAGCTGACCCTGAAAGAGGAATGAATCAGCTCTTCAAGGGCCTGCTCAGTCCTCTTTCTTTGGTCTGCCTGTCTAAGGGCAGACAGTGCTGCTGCTGAACTAACCCCTAGCCCTGACAGTTGGCCAAAAAACAGCTCTTTATGGAGGTTGAAGATGGAGCTTCAGATGTGTAGGTTGGCAGGTTCACACATGATTACGAGCCCCTGGAAGTGCTGGATAGAAAGATGGGAAGAGAAGAGAGGAATAGCCAGGGGCCAGAGGCTATGGATGGCTGTTCACACGTAACCTCAAAATTCCCTGCCAAAACTTGGGAAATCCCAAAAGTTTAAGTTCAAATACAGCTTTCAGGTCATTATGAAGGTCTATGGGCCAAAGTAGAAGGAGATAATGTATTTTATTTAATATTATGCTAGCTTGGCTTATGTTTTTAAACATTCTAGACATATGCTATGCCAGCCTTCATTTGTTCTCTTGCACTGGCCTTGTAAATGTTAAGAGTGGGCCTGGAGAGTGGCCTTTGCTCCTGGAACACTTCCATCTACTTCTCCCAGAGATTGCAAACCTAGAATCTGGAGCTGCTTAAGTGGAAGGGTTTTGTTCTTTTTTGTTGTTGTTTTTAGTGATGCCTCACCATAATTAACACAAAAAGGTTTTATGCACTAATGATGCTTAGATTTTTTTAACCCATTTTTCCCTAACTGCATGATGGTAGGTGCTATGGTTTGATGCCTCCCAAAAACCACATGTTGGAAACTTAATCCTCAGGCAGCAGTGTTGGGAGTTGGGGCCTAATGAGAGGTGATTAGGCCATGAGGGGGAAGTAAATGGATTAAAACCCATTTATGCCTAGTGTTCCATTATTGGAACGCTAAGCATGTGGGAGTTATTTATATCTACTGCTCAAGGTCTGATTGCAAAAATTCAAAAAATTGCAACCTCAGGCAGAAATGGGTTAATACTCTTATCATGGAAATGCGTTTGTTATAAAAGGATGTGTTTGGCCCCCTTTTATCTCTCTCTCTTTTGCCCTTCCACCTTCCATCTTGGGATGGCACAGCAAGAAGCCCCTCTCCAGATGCCAGCCCCTCTTGGCCTTCCCAGCTTCCAGAATTGTGAGCCAGTCAATTTCTGTTCATTATAAATTTCCCAGTCTCAGGTATTCTGTTATAGCAGCACAAAAGAGACTAAGACAGTGGGTTATCCTAAATCCATAGTATGCCAGCGAGAACCAAAGGGTGTAGCACATTTCCTGAGCAGTGTTTCAGATCCCCAGCAGAAGGTAAATGCTGTAAATTACTGTGCATTTGCCAGTACACATTTGCCAGTCTACTATAGTAGATTGAATAGTGACCACCAAAGAGATCCAGGTCCTAATCCCTAACACCTGTGAATACTAACTTAAGTGTCAAAAGAGGCTTTGTAGATGTGATTAAGTTAAGGAATTTTCGGTGGAAAGAGTATCCTAGATTAACTTGGTGGGACCTAAATGCAATCACAAATGACCTTATAAGAGAGAGGCAGAGGGAGACTTGACACCAAATAAGGAAATAGGACATTAAGCCAAGAGGCTGTGCTATTGGCCTTGAAGATGGAGGAAGGGGCCACAAGCCAAGGAATGCAGAGTACAGCTCTAGAAGCTCAAAAGATAAGAAAAAGGATTCTCCCCAAAAGCCTCCAGAAGGAGTGCAGCCCTACCGATGCCATGATCTTGGGCCAATGAAACTGATTTTACATTCTGACCCCCAGAACTATTGGAGAATAAAAGTGTGTTATTTGAAGCCACCAAGTTTGTGGTAATTTGTCACAGCAGGTAAAGTAAACTAATATACACAGAAAACAAGGAGACTATTTTTAAAACCTGAATTAAAAGTCTCGATTTTTGTGTGTGTGCAACCACTACCAGTTTTCTAGATACTCTTCTAGAGATAAGGTATTGTGAAACAGACAATATAAGTGGGAATGGAAGAGAGTAACACAGACCCAAAGGGCATGCTTCAAAAGCCACGTGAGAGGCCAGATCCCAGCTGACACACCACTTTAGAATAAGAGTGTTTCCTCAAAATAACTGTGAAGGAATGCTGAAAAGGGCTATAGATGTGTTCAGCTTTATTCCCACAGTTGACATTTATAATGTATCAGTCCCTGTTAATAGCTCAACTGACAGACAATCAAAGGATGTGTAGGACCCATAAATAGTCCCAAGCACACTCAAGAGGGAGCATTTGTAATGCAGCCTTCAGAGACTAGGTAGAAGGGGAAGGAAGGGAGCAAAGGAAAACTCAGGGAGGAATTTAAGGGACAAGTGTTCCTGACCAAAATGTCAGAGCCTGGACTAAGCTCTTGATCACAAAGAAATCGTGAGAAGCCCCGTAGCTGAAATTACTGTGAGAGCCCGTTGGAGTCACAGGAAATATTTGTGGTGGGATTATCGGGAAACTTTCCCACTTCTTGTCTCCACGTAAGCCCCAGGTTAGTCCCAAAGGACTGTGGATGCCGTTGAGGCTTAGTGAACACCCAGTAATGGGAGAAGAAGAGACTCGCTTTCAGGACCATATTCCCTTGGGTGTGGAGAAAAAGCTCAGGCCATTTTGAAAACAACTGCTGCACTTTTCCCAAATGGCCTTTCTTTGTTCCCTTCAGCTCCAAGCCCTTGGACTCATTCTCCATTTTTCTCTTTATGCAGGTGTATGTTTAAGCTCAGGCTGGAAAAGGATCGCTGAAAGTCACTTGGATGGTGTCTCGTGTGTCTGTGATGAGCTTGCTGTTGCTTCTTTCTTCTTGACAGGTGGGTTTATTTCTTATGGAATCAGACCTTTTGGCTACAGTGTTCTCTAAACAGCTGTAACACCACCTCACTCAATTAGTCTAACTTCAGATCTGAGGTACATCACAATAAAACCTATAGAGAATAGAGCTGGCTACCCCAAATCCATGTGCCTCCGCTAACCCCCCAGGAGCTTAGTGTGGCTGGCTGTGAATGACAGTGATCTCCATGATGAGAAGTAATCCCTCCTCTAGAAATACTTTACCTGTTTTCTTTGGTGCTTAACACCCTCTGCATGAAACTTATTGCTTTATGTGCTTTCATCTCTCCTGTGACAAAGGATACATCTTTCTCATTTCCATATTCCCTCCTCTTGCTTCTCCCCCACGCCACCTCCCCTTTGTCCCTCTACCAACACATAGGTACCTGCCTCAGTTAGGCACCTGCTCTACAGCCCATGGAACAAATAAAGCTTTCAAACATTAGTTATTTAATCAATGGGTCAAAAAAAAAACTTATCTTGAATACGCACAGCACCTAACCTTTTTGATGGGCTTTTGAATCTAATGCCTCATTTCGTCTCTTCAGTATCCCTCTGAACTCAATATAACAAGTAGTAATATCTCCATTGAACATATTAAAAAACTGATGTCTGGGAAAGTTTTAACTTAGAAAAAGGTCTCATTGCAGATTATTGGCAGAGTTCACATTAGAATCTGTTTCTTACTCTGTTGTGCTTGCCACTATACTATGGTGCTTTCGTTCACTGAGTTGACCTATGGTAAAGTTATCAGCCTAGTTATTTTTGCAAGTGGGGAGACTGGGACTTGGGCATCTGAATTTTGACCTGGAGGTTAATGGTGTCGATAGGAATGTAACTACATGCAGTCTCTTAGATGGATGGGTGGTAAGAAAACCTTTACTTTCTATATAACTCCAGAAGACAATTCTGTCATTCTAAACTACAAATATCAACTGTGATTTTTTTGTGGGGAATATTTATTATTTAATTTTTAAAAATTATTTTTGATACAAAGTCTCATGCTGTTGCCCAGGCTGGAGTGCAGTGGTGCCATCTTTGCTTATATAGTCTCCTCCTCCCAGGCTCAAGCAATCCTCGTGCCTCAGCCTCCTGAGTAGCTGGGACTACAGGTGTGCACCACCACACCTGACTAATTTTTATATTTTTTGTAGAGACGGGTTTCACCATGTTGCCCAGGCTGGTCTCAAACTCTTGGGCTCAAGCAATCCTCCCACCTCTGCCTCCCAAAGTGTTGAGATTGCAGGTGTGAGCCACTGTACCCAGCCACATTTTTTTTTAAGTTTTTTGTGGGTACCCTGTAGGTGTAATATATTTGTGGAGTACATGAGACGTTTTGATACAGGTGTGCAGTGTGTAATGATCACATCATGGAGACTGGGGTATCCCTTCTCTCAAGCACCTACCCTTTATGTTACTATTTATTTATTTTTTTTTTTGCCATGGGTCACTTACTTTAATAACAATACCTATACCATGTTATCACCATGGAATGTAAATTCAGATTAGACAAGAGAATTTCACAAGTGTAATAGCCTTCTGTATATTATATAAAAGTTTGGGTACACAGTCTGGCCTAACCAGCTTGCTCATAAGTCATTAATCAAATCTGTTATAGGTAATTTGTTCAGTTCAATGTTTACAATTCTTATGGAAAAAATAAGCAACACACACATTTAAAAAGTGTTCATTTACCTTTGCATGAGTGCTTAAAATACATATTTCTATTTCAAGCTGACATTTAAAAATTATTCTAATATATCAGCAGTAAAAATATAATTTGCAATTCAAAAAACTAAACTAGAATCCTTAAGTTATTCTCATGTTTACAATTGTGATTATTTCATAAATACTACTATTATGCAGCTCTATTGTTTAAGCTTTCTGGATTTGGTTTAAACACATGCACATATATGGTCAATTGTGGGAAGCTTTACAAGTTATATTCCACGCACTTTTTGGACAGAGTTCTAACAGAGCCAGCCAGTCCACAAAACAGGCAGACAAAAGTTGAATTAACTGGGGCAAATAGGACTCTTACACAACATCCCAAATATGTGAGATTCTGCAGCAAACTGGGAGTACCTTCAGGATTGGCCTGTTATCTTCTTTAGAACTAAGTTCATCTTAAAAATTTAAGAAGGTGGACATTTCAACACCATCAAGTGCATTTAGGTGACATGTTTAAGTTAACTTGACTTCCTTGAATGACCTAGTTAGTAAACTAGTCACTAGTAATTCGGTCACCAGGCAAATCAAGCCTGCAAGAAAGGAAGCCAATATTCAAAATGCCATGTTACCATCTAAACCCATACAAATTAGTTTATTTCCAACAATAATAGGTAACTTCAATAATGAGACGTCTAACTAAAGCAAGCTCCTCCAACAAGACCAAGACAGCATCTCTTCTTCTAAGGCTTAGGTTTTGCCCAGAATGCCCGATACATGGAATAGCCCATACCAACAGTTATTGCTCCTACAACAAAGCCTTGGGCTGCCACACGCATGTGGATCAGATGAATGGACATTTTAGTATTTCCCCTGCTCTTCAGTTTGTATAATCCATATGCAACAGTTGCTGCAAAACCTGCTATTCCAACGGGTATGAATGGTGCCTCTTTAGCTTTTCGAATACGTTTGGATCCCTGATCTTCCTCATATGAAGGAAGGGAAACACCTGTGTCTGTCGACATAGTGATTGCTTGAAGAATCTCCCTAGAGCGAGAAAACCTCTCACCCACCAACCGGCTTCTGATCCCTGCACGTGCACCCAGTCCACTATTTATTTATTTTTAAATGAACTCTCTTATTTATGTGAGATGACTTTGTTAAGGGTGAGGACAGGGCCAGATACTTGCTTCCTTTTCTGCCACGTCACTGCCAGTCCATATTAGAGCCCACTCTGGAGGCTAATGAATTTTTCTTCTATGTGTCCCATCAGCCCCAGTCCCCTCTGCCCATTGGACCCAGTCTTCCCAGGACCCCAGGTTCTCAGCTAATGGCTTTCAGTCAGAGGCAGCAGTAGATTCTTTAGGTTCTTGCCAGAGAAACTCCCCACAGCCCAAACCACATTTATCCTGCAAATATTAACCACTTTTCATAGCACTGCATCCATGAGTTATTATGCTAACAGCTGCCTCTGCTTCATTGTGCAAAAGATATTTTCCCAGCAAAGGGTGGGGATGCAGGGCAGAGGAGGGTGAGAGGGGAAGAAAATCCCACCCTGTCACGCTCATTTAAAGTTATCATGTGCTGCCTGCCCCCCATTCATTCAACACACATTTACCTTCTGGCAGCAACTGTGTTATGAGATATAAATATGAATAGAATGCAATGCTCTACCTAAGAGAATTCATGGCTAAGAAAAAGAAATAGACACAAACAGATTTGTTGTAAAGCAAAGTGGAATTAGATCAGGTCCAGCAAAGAAAGGCAGCAGGGACAAGGGACAGGAATTCCAGGCAGCAGGACAGGGTGAGCCAAGGCATGGAGGTGGGAAACAGCTCACTGTGTGTGTCATATCTCTCCAGGCAAAGCTCCCTGCAAGAGAAAAGAGCCAGGGAGGTGACAAGCAGAGCCCAGAGGGGCTTGCAAGCCATGTTAAGGAGCTTAGGGGTGGGGTGGGAACCGAAGCGTTTCAAGCAGGGGAACCATGGCAGATGTGCAGTTGTGTGGATGGTAGGTGGGAGGATGGATCAGATCAGGGCAAAACTGAAAGCAGGGACCAGCCACAAGAGGAACTTCATTCCGGGGAGAGATGTTGAGGGTCTGAACTGAGGCAGTGCAGTGGGAAGAGAAGGATGAATTAGAAAACAGTTGCAGAGGGACTTGGGAGGTCATGGGAGCTAGATGGGGATGAGGGCTAAGGGAGAAGTAGCAGTCTGGAGGGGTCTTTGAGTGGGGCTGGAACCCCTCTCTGGGACTCTCTGCCCAGTGCCCAGAGAACCTCATAGGCGATAAGAAGATGGACACACGGGGTTGATGACTGCACCAGACATTGTCCCCTCCCCTACAATCCCTCGTTCGAAGCTGGTGAGGAGTATGGCCAAGCAGCCCTGACCCCGGGACTGTGGTCCTCAGCAGGGCGAGGGTAGGGAGGATTTGGAAAGTGAGAGACCAGAGCGAAGCAAGAGGCTGTCAGTGGAAGGACTAGAAGGGCCAGGCCCATGTGGTCACGTGTTTGCAGCTTTAGCTAATTCATCCTCCCAACGTCTCTATGAGGGTGACACAGTTATTGCCCCATTTTACAGGGGAGAAAATTGAGGCTCAGCAGGTAATCTGTGGCCAAGTTACAGACCACAGTGCTGGTGCGTGGAGGGCATTTCCTCCAGCTCAGCATGACTGGCATGGGAGAAAGACTGGCTTCACCACAGCAAGCCCCACAGGGCCATCAGAGTGGACCAGGGAATAGTGCAGCCAGGGAGACCTAAGCAGAACTTCCAGTGACAAGGAGAGGATTCTCAGGAGGCAGCTGGGAGGCGCCCGTGAGATGCCTTTGGGCATTCACAAAAGGTGTGAGGGCTTTGGGGTCCCAGCAGATTTCCTCAGGGTGGGGTAGGGTAGAGGTAGGGAAAGAGGCTGAAGAAGATCATGATTTTGTTGCAATTTTATTAACCATTTTTCTTAGTTTTTACGTGCATTTATATGCAAGCTAGCAGCCCCTGAAAGAGTTCATAAGCTCAGCCTCTGAATCTGTCCCATCATCCCCACAACCATCCTGGGAAAGAGAGTCTTTTCATTTTCTCTGTCTCTGTCTCTCTCTCAACAGATGAGAAAACAGTGGCTTCAAAGGTTAAACAACTTGTCTTCAATTGCACAGCTAACAAGAGGTAAAACTGGAATTTGAATCGTGGTACTGTGACTTCAGAGGCCAGGTTGATAGCTGCTACACTAACACAGAGACCAGAAGAAGCCTTGACATTAGCATAAAATCACAGACATGTGATACAAGGCCAGGAAGAAGGAGGCTTGGGAGCGTATTAGCTGAAATATATTGATCACCTTTTCACAGCTTTCTCTTATTATCCTCCCAATGTCTCTATGAGGACAGTACAGATATCACCCCATTCTAGAGATGAGGAAACTGAAGCTCAGAGGTGTTAAGAAACTTGTTCCAGGTCACACAGCTAGTAATGCTTGGGATCAGGATTTGAATTTAGATTTGTCATATTCCAAAGTTTACCTATAGTCTCAGCTACTAGGGAGGCTAAGGCAGGAGAATTGCTTGAGCCCAGGAGTTTGATTTCAGATTGAACAGCATAGTAAGATCCCATCTCAAAAAAGAAAAATAAACAGGTGAAATTAATTTCAACAATATACTTTACCTAACCCAATATATGCAAAATATTATATTTCAACATGTAATCAATATTTTCAGAGTTAATAACGAATACCAGAAATAACACATGTGCTAATAACATGTACGCTACAACACTAATATCTTACCTGATACAACAGTTAAAATCAAGTCCCACCAGAGCAATAAAGTTGTCTACCAGAAAAATATTTTACACTGCTTCCATTTTTATTTTTATTTTATTTTATTTTATTTTATTGTATTGTATTTTTTTGAGACAGAGTCTTGCTCTGTTGCCCAGGCTGGAGTGCAGTGGCGCAATCTCGACTCACTGCAAGCTCCGCCTCCCGGGTTCACGCCATTCTCCTGCCTCAGCCTCTCCGAGTAGCTGGGACTACAGGCGCCCACCACCACGCCCGGCTAATTTTTTTTTGTATTTTTAGTAGAGACGAGGTTTCACCGTGGTCTCGATCTCCTGACCTCGTGATCCGCCCACCTCGGCCTCCCAAAGTGCTGGGATTACAAGCATGAGCCACCGCGCCCGGCCACTGCTTCCATTTTTGAATTTACATTTAAATTAATTGATATTAAGTAACATTTAAAAGTCAGTTCCTTAGTCACACTGGCTACATTTTAAGTGTGCAACAACCACATATGGCTAGTGGCTACAGTGGTGCTGGTTAATGAGCACAGCTCTAAGCCTTCCTTGTGTGTTTTTTTAAAAATTCAATTCAATTAAAATTCCACTTCCATTGTTTGCTTGTTTAACCTTAAAATCTGTGTGTTTTAACAGACCTGTGTTTAAACCCTCTAAGTCCCATCACAAAGTGTCAGTGGTTTGGAGAGAGGTTCTAGAACGTTCTCTTTGTAACATTATCACAAATCTGTGGTTGTTAGGCTGCTCTTGGTTTATGTTTGAGTTAAACCCTTTGTGTGGTGTCAGACCATTTCAGGCTTATGTTTTCCCTGGAGAGAGGAATAAGCTGCTATTTTGGACCCTGTCATGATCCCTGCCCAGAGTCAAAAGTAATTCCTAAGCAGACTGATTTTTACAGGGTCGTGCTCCTCTGATCTTTTCTCCAGGAGTGTGATTTTCAACGGGATAGAGAAAGGCAAACTCCTGAGGAAAAATTTCTCTGGGAAAGCTCAGGCTGAAGTCGAGGAGGGAAGAGGACCAAAGGCTGAAGGGGCTGCTGTCTCTGAGGGAGATCCACTCCCACACCTCAGGAGGCATTGTGGGATGGTCAAAGTGGGGAGGAAGAAAGGGGATCTTTGAAAGAAACTTGGGGCGGGGCACGGTGGCTCATGCCTGTAACCCCAGCACTTTGGGAGGCCGAGATGAGTGAATCACAAGGTCAGGAGTTCGAGACCAGCCTGGTCTGGCCAACATGGTGAAACCCCGTCTCTACTAAAAACACAAAAATTGGCCGGGCTCGGTGGCTCACACCTGTAATCCCAGCACCTTGGGAGGCCGAGGCAGGCAGATCACCTGAGGTCAGGAGTTCGAGACCAGCCTGACCAACATGGAGAAGCCCCGTCTCTACTAAAAATACAAAAAAAAAAAAAAATTGGCCAGGCATGGTGGCACATACCTGTAATCCCAGCTACTTGGGAGGCTGAGGCAGGAGAATTACTTGAGCCCGGGAGGCAGAGGTTGCGGTGAGCTGAGATTTCACCATTGCACTCTGACCTGGGCAACAAGAGCAAAACTCTGTCTCAAAAAAAAAAAAAAAAAAAAAAAAATTAACTGGGCATGGTGGCATGCACCTGTAATCCTAGCTACTTAAGATGCTGAGGCAGGAGAATTGCTTGAACCCGGGAGGCAGAGGTTGCAGTGAGCAGAAATCGCACCACTGCACCCCGGCTTGGGTGACAGAGCAAGACTCTGTCTCGGAGAAAAAAAAGAAAAAAAGAAAGAAACTTAGGCAGAAAAGTTTAAATGGACACAGGACAGCAAACTCAAGGACTTCCACAGCTACTAGGAACCAACACAGGGCTGGCACCTCCATTGACCTCTCTTTTCTATCCTAGAATATTTTAATAATGAGACACACCCAAAACATGTTTAGCATCATGCCACCTGCTGCTTCTCATGGCCAGCATTATTTGTCATCAAATCTGATCCCAATGTTTGCCATATTATTGGATATCCTGTGAAATAGAATCTAAAAATATACATTTTTTCCCTCTAAATCAGTCCTAACCTTACAGCTAGGGTTGCAACTGTAACATTGTTGTCTGTTTCATTTTACTTTCCGGGATTAGGTAATAATATTAAATTCCCCATCTCATGTTAGTCTCTGTTTGAACTTGGCCTGGTATTTGAAGAATATATTTAGAAGTTAAAGCATGCTACTTTTTATCCCATGCAAGCCAGTTATGGGTTCATAGATTTGTGGTATCTCATAACATTTTCTGTCCTAAACTGAACACATCCAGTCTCTCCAAATTGAACTTCCTCAGCTGAGGTTATTTTCATCTCAGAGAATTTCTTGAGAGTTGTTTCTGTTATAGAGGATAAAGGGATAGAGGAGTCACAGCTGCCTAAAGTCAGTGCCTCTTTAAATACAGGCCTTCCTTGCCTCCAGGACTTGATGTCTTCCTTTAGTGGAGGGCAGCTCCTCAATTAAAGAGGGCGGGATTGAGGGAGCAGTTGAAGCAGCAGGTTCGCCCAGGCTCATGCTTTTGTCTTGGGTGGCTGCTGTTACAGGGACCTTCAGGCACGTTCTAGGAAAGCCAATTACAGCAGAAAAGGCCCTTAGAACCAAATCGATTGCCCCCAGTATAGCTGTTAAACTTTGAGAGAGCAGCTGGGTGCTTCTTGTGGCTCTGATAGTGCCAGATTATTCGTGCTGCCTTAGGCTTTCCTGTAACATTTTTGAAAACCCTTGTTATATCTAGTTTAGTGACATGTATTGATCAGAACGAAAAGGGCTAAGGTACTGACTCCAGGATCAACTCACAGAGAGAACCATACATTTCTATTTTTTAGGCTCTGCAAAGCACCCAAATCAAACATAGGATTATTCCCAGGGTCATGACCATACAGCATTTTATCTGTGAAGAACAGATAAAGTCCTTTATTTCCATTTGATTTCAAATGTGGATAAAGAAACAACTAATTTATTTTCAGAAATGTACATCACCTCTGACTCTTAAATTAGCACCTGATTTTCTTCTTATTTTCACTTTGTAACTGCTGCGTGCTATTTTGATTCTCTAGAAAGAGTTAAACTTCTCATAGACGTTAAACCCAAGTGGAAATAGTTGGCCCAAGGCCTAAACTTGTTCTTTATGAGAAATACAAGACTCGAAGGGATTCTAGCCTTTTTAGAATTATCACAGAATGTGTACAGGAAGCATGACATTGGCAGAAAGGGAACATAGGTGCCTTTTACCATGTTTATATGGACATGGATTCTGGGTTTTACAGATGGGAAAATATTGTACGAGTCCATGGAGATATGTAGTGAAATGGAGAGGGAGAGGGAGATGGGGAGAGAGAGAGAGAGAGAGAAAGAGAAAGAGAAAGAGATATTTTTCTGTACTTTCAGACTGAGCAGTTTACCCAAGTCAGAAAAGCAAGGGTATACAGGTAAAGTACAGAATAGTCTGTAATAATGTCATTATTGTTTGGTCTCTTTACTTCTTTATAGGGCATCTCAGAGAGAGAACACAGTTTCTCAAAGTGGATGGAAGGTGTATTAAAAGTTTTTAACCCAGAATAACCAAAACGATCTTGAAAATGAACAAAATTGAAGATTCATACTTCCTGATTTCAAAACTTACTACAAAGCTTAAGTAAACAAGACAGTGTAGTGCTGGCGTAGACTAGGCATAGAGACCAATGGAGCAGAATTGAGATTCCAAAAATAAACCCATACGTCTATGGTAATTGATTTTCAACTAGAATATCAAGCCCATTCAATAGGAAAAGAATGTTTCTTTTCAACAATTGGTGCTGGTACAACTGCTTATCCACAGGCAAACAAATGAATCTGGAACCCTACCTCACACCATATACAAGAATTAGAATGGATCAAAAGACCCAAGTGTAAAAGCTAAAAGTGTAAAACCCTTAGAAGCAAACATAAGTATATATCTTTGCGACCTTGGATTTAGCAATTTTGTTTTTGTTTTTATTTTGAGACAGAATCTTGCTCTGTCACCCAGGCCGGAGTGCAGTGGTGTGATCTCGGCTCCCTGCAACCTCTGCCTCCTGGGTTCAAGTGATTCTCCTGCCTCAGTCTCCTGAGTGGCTGGGATCACAGGTGCGGGCCACCACACCCAGCCAACTTTTTTATTTTTAGTCAAGATGGAGTTTCACCATGTTGGACATGCTGGTCTTGAACTCCTGACCTCAAGTAATCTGCCTGCCTCAGCCTCCCAAAGTGCTGGGATTACAGGCATGAGCGACTGTGCCTGGCTGGCAATGGTTTTTTAGTTATGACGCTGAAAGCACAAACAACTAAAAAAAGAAAGAAAAATCAGACTTCATCAAAATTAAACATTTTTGTATGTCAAAAGAGACTATCAAGAAAGTAAAAAAACAACCTACAGAATGGGAGAAAATATATGCAAATCTTATATTTGGTAAGGGTCTAGTATCTAAAATACATGAAAGACTCTTACTATTCAACAATAAAGAGACAAATAGCTCAACTTAAAAGTGGTCAAAACGTGAATAGACACTTCTCTAATATACGAATGGCCAATACACACATGAAAAGATGCTCTACATAATTAGCCATCAGGGAGGTAAAAATCAAAGCCACATTAGATACCACTTCACACTCACTAGGATGCTATAATAAATTTTTTTTAAATGGAAAATAACAAGCGTTGGCATGGCTGTGGAGACTGGAACCTTCGTATATTGTTAGAGGGAATATAAAATTGTGCAGCCACTTTGGAAAACAGTTTCACAGTACCTCAAAAAGTTAAACATAAAGTTACCATATGACCCAGCTCCACTCCTAGGTATATACCCAAGAGAATT
Source organism: Symphalangus syndactylus (assembly GCF_028878055.3). NCBI lineage: Eukaryota > Metazoa > Chordata > Mammalia > Primates > Hylobatidae > Symphalangus > Symphalangus syndactylus. Next base: position 79,231,923 of record NC_072440.2, on the reverse strand, counting down.
GAAGGCATATGTTTATACAAAAACTTGTACATGAATGGTCATAGCAGCATTATTAATAATAACCCCAAAGCAAAAACAACCCAATTGTCCATCAATGGATGATCGATAAACACAATGTGACATATTCATACTAGACAATTAAATAAAAGAAAACTTTTTTTTTTTTTTTGAGACAGGATCAGGATCTCTCTCTATCACCCAGGCTACAGTGCAGTGGCATGGTCTTGGCTTGTTGCAGCCTTGGCCTCCTGGACTGAAGCTATCCTTCCACCTCCCTCCCAGACCCTGCTTCCCCCACAAATAGCTGGGATTATCAGCGTGCACCACCACATCCAGCTAATTTTAGTATTTTTTATAGAGACAGGGTTTCCCCATCTTGCCCGGGCCCACTTGTCTTATCCTCCCAAAGTGCTGGGATTACAGACGTGCGCCTCTGCACCCAACCCAGAAAACTTCTTACACATTAGCACCCACTCCCTATTCACCACTCCCCACAGCCCTTGGCAACCACAAATCTATTTTCTGTCTCTATGGATTTGCCAATTCTGGACATTTCATATAAATAGAATCATACACTATGTGGCCTTTGTGTGTGTGCGAGTATGTTTGTGTGTGTGTCTGGCTTCTTTCATTAGCATCCTGTTTTCAAGGTTCACACATGTTGTAGTATGTACCAATCCTTTATTCCCTTTTATTGCCAAATAATACTACATTGTCTAAAGCAAGTCTAACTTAAAGGAAAATATGTATATATATATTTCATTGTATGATTATACCACATTTTGTTCATCCATTCATCAATTGATGGACATTTTTGGGTTATTTCCACATTTGGGGCTCTTATGAAGAACGCTGATATAAGCATTCCTAAACAAATTTTTGTGTGGTCTGTGGTCGTGTTTTCACTTCTCTTGGGTTTTTGTATATATTTTAAAGGCTGTAAAAACTTTCCTGACTTAGATAATAATGATTCCTTTATTGACAAGTATAAAGCTTTCTCATCAAAAGATAGAAAACTGACTCCATTTTTTATCACAGTATCACATCCTTAGAACATTGAGAGCTCAAAAGGAACTCAGACGCCTGCTGGGTGAGACCCTGATTCTACTGACAAGGCCTACAGAGGTGGGGTGACCACTACAGGTAAGACAGCCAGTGAATGACAGAGACGGACACAGAACCATGGTCTCCCAACTTACATCCCCTTCCCATCTAGATGGACATCATCTTTAACCCCATGACTCTTACCCAGAGTGAACCCTCGGTCTTTCCAGAGTCTGGGAGGGGAATGTTTCCATGGTGAAGATGACTTCCCAGAGTGGGACCTTAGGGGGTAGTAGACATCCCCTACCTCCCCCAAACCATTCCCCTTCTCCATAACTTGCTACCGCACTTGTAGTTTCACCAGCAGCCAATCCACTGGTTGAATGGAGGGCTCACAAATGAATGGCCTATGGGGGCCAGAGAGTAATGAAACAGAGTGGATTGGGCAGGCTGGCAAGCTGGAAAGCACATGACCCCCACAAAATAGCTCAAGACAAAAGCCACAGGATCTGTGTTCATGAAACATCTTGGAGGCTTGGGGTTGAGCAAGTGGCTTCTGAGCTCAGGGTGCAAGATTTGGCATGTGGGCCATGCTGGCCTTCCTGATCCAAGGAATAGCACTGGCATTCTGAAATCTCAGAGATGCTGCTACAGACGAAAGCCAGGCTTTGCAGGGCAAGGCTCTCACAGTGGCTGCCAGCACCTCACGGTGGCACAAAACTTGAGCAGGAGAGGAAGGGTGGGCTTGTTCCTGAGCACTAGAAGCTGCAACTACCCTGGCACCCTTTTGTTAACTGGGGAGAGCCTTTGAGGAGATGCTGGTGAACGTTCCATGCAGGGGCTGAGAACTGTCATAATTTGGCCCATAATACTGCAAACAAAGGCCAGCAAGCCTAGGAAATTTAGGATTCATCTCTAAAACAGTATTCTCTGTTTAGCAGCATATAGAATATTTTATAATCCAAATGAGGTGATTGCCTCTTGGCTGGCATTAGCGAGATGCCATCATTGCAATAAGCAGAAATCTCAACTCTGTTAGCTTAGGCAAACCATACAACTCATTGGGGATTCAGATTGCCGTTCCTTGGTCTTGCTGTTTGCCTTGCTACGTGCCTATGAATGTGCAGATGACAAGAACAGATGCCAGGGCCCCTGGAAGATCAAAGTGCTGGCACTGCCGTAGAAAATCTGCCCATGCCACATCCCTAAATCTGCAGGAAGGCCATAGTAAATATGCAATAGATATTTGTTCCATTGAATGAACTCTAAAGTAAACCTATTCTTAACCATTCCTATGTAAGACCAAAGCACATGCGCAGGCGGCTGGGACCAAAAACAAGGAGTAGTACTTTTGGGGACGCAATCGTCACTGCTGGTTCCTCACCATCTTAGCATTCGGCCATTTCCCCAATATCCGGATTAATTTGCTGCAATGAAAATTTCCTCTCTTTTGTATTAAAACTACCCTAACATTATTTTCATGGTTATTTTTCCAAAACTGGAAATAAGAACACATTGTTTCTAGATTGTGGACAGTGGTTCCAGAGAAGGGAAAACCAGAACGGTTTTATGACTCAGGAAGAAAGAGCTCCCAGAGGGGCCCAGGTGGTTTTTCTTCCATCCTCCCCTTTACCATACTCTGAATATTTCCATCCTCCCCTTTACCATACTCTGAATATCTTTTTTTTTTTTGAGACACAGTCTTGCTCTCTCACCCAGACTGGAGCACAGTGACACAATCTCTGCTTACTGCAGCCTCTGCCTCCTAGATTTAAGCGATTCTCCTACCTCAGACTCCCAAGAAGCTGGGATTAAAGGCACCCACCACCACTCCTGGCTAATTTTTGTATTTTTAGTGGAGACAGGATTTCACCATGTTGGCCAGGCTGGTCTCAAGCTCCTGACTTCAAGTGATCCGCCCACCTCGGCCTCCCATAGTGATGGGAATACAGGTGTGAGCCACTGCGCCTGGCCTGAATATCTTTTTAAAAATTATTTTGGAAGGTTTTCTGACTTGCCCTTCCCCATTTCTAGCCTTCCCTTTCTGGCCCCAACATTAATCTCCCGCAAGTCTCTTCTTCTCCATTGCTTCTCCGCGTTGGCAGGCCCATATTTTTGCGTGGCTTCTCTCTCCTGTTTACTCAAAAGCTCATAATTACTTTTCTCTTGTGGATAAAAATAAGCAGAATGCCAGTATGATTTTTTTTAAAAAAAAGCTCCCCAGATGCCTACTCCTGACCGCATGGAATCATTCTGATGAGAGCACGCTTAATCAATCGACCCTGCATTGTCTGCAAGGCTTGGTTCAACTGGCTGACTCCATTATCCTGAAAACTGTGCAGTTTTCTCTGAAGACATTTCACCAGCACAGCTGCATAAAACAAATGTTGAATGGGAAAAAAATCAAAAGTAGATATTTTTTAAGACATCCTAACATCATTAAGGTTTTTTCCGCCAAAACCTGCATCTGGTAGTAAAATCTTTCTTTTCCAGACATCGTTTTCTCCAAAGAATCATTCAAAAAGTTGCTACCGTATGAAAACTCTTTAGCCATTTACATTTTGTGGGTTTTAACAAGCGTGTCTTCCAGGCTGACTCTGGCTGGTAGAGATTATCACCCGTTCCTCAGTGGGCACCAGAATTCTGATGAGTTCATGACATTCAGTTCAAGAAATTACCTGTGGCCAAAGATCTTGACTGGCAAGGTTAGCACATTTTGCCATATGGTATGTGATATCTCTGTCCCCAAATATGCAACTCTTATGGTGTGACAAATTGTTTGTGGGACAACACGCGTTGCAGCCCAGACAGTTAGACAAAACACCCCATCGGGGCTGAAACCACAGACTAGGTCTCTGAATAAGAAATATGCAAAACCACACCTGCCGGCCAACATTGCTGCTTATTTCTTGCTCCTCTTTTCTTTCTTGCCACAAAGAAAATTAAATGTAAAATCAATTTAATGTTGAGAAAAGGACCCAGGGTGAGGTTCCCATGTACACTTAATTGAGTCAGTGATACTTTGTGTGGCCTAGTTATAGCTTGAGTGGTGCAGCTGAGTGTAAGCTGTTTGTGATTTGGAGTTTAAATCCTATGTTTAATTATTGCCAGTATCATATAGGATACAGTGGCTGACAACACAACAGAGTTAGACTTAACAGTTGTCTGTGGTTTGGGCCTGGTTATCTGTTTAAGATCAATATATTCTAACAAAAATTCTTGCCATGGTTAAATCCTCATGTGTTCTGCTATTAGGACTCAATATTTATGATACTTGAGGGCAGGAATTTTTTCATAATGGAAAGTGATATTATTGGGAGTGGTAGAGATTCATTTTTGAAATCCATTCTGACATGGAAACATCTTAAGGTCATTGAATTTCAAAAACTTGTCTTTTAAGGGATAGTTTTTTTCTGATGATATAACGAGATGAGAATGTTGTGCTGCCTTGAGTAAAATGTGTGGTATTTGTGTCTGTTGGGTATTAATGTGTATTATGTGCATTGGAATCATGGGTGCCTTCTATATTTTAAGTAATGAGAAAAGGTCCACAATTTTATAAGCTGTGTGTGTGTGATCTATCATCTATCTATCTATCTATCTATCTATCTATCTATCTATCATCTATCTATCATCTATCTATCTATCATCTATCTATCTTTATTTATATAAAGTATATATACAACTTTGCCACTGGGAGCACTGTAAGTTTCTATAACCACTTACAGCTTAAGAATTGTGCCAAATTGGCTGGGCATGGTGGCTCATGCCTGTAATCCCAGTGCTTTCGGAGGCCGAGGCAGGCAGATCACCTGAGGTCAGGAGTTCAAGACTAGGCTGGTCAACATGTTATGGTGAGACCCCTGTCTCTACTACAAATACAAAAATTCAGCTGGGCATGGTGGCACATGCCTGTAATCCCAGTTACTTGGGAGGCTGAGGCAGGATAATTTTTTTTTTTTTTTTAAACAGAGTCTCACTCTGTCGCCCAGGCTGGAGTGCGGTGGCGCCATCTTGGCTCACTGCAAGCTCCACCTCCTGGGTTCACACCATTCTCCTGCCTCAGCCTCCCAAGTAGCTAGGACTACAGGCGCCTGCCACCACGCCGGGCTAATTTTTTGTATTTTTAGTAGAGACGGGGTTTCATTGTGTTAGCCAGGATGGTCTCGATCTCCTGACCTCGTGATCCGCCTGCCTCAGCCTCCCAAAGTGCTGGGATTACAGGCGTGAGCCACTGTGCCTGGCCAGGAGAATTGTTTGAATGTGGGAGGCGGAGGTTGCAGAGAGCTGAGATCGTGCCACTGCACTCCAGCCTGGGCAACAGAGTGAGACTCCATCTCAAAAAAAAAAAAGAATTGTGTCAAATCAAAGGCCTGTTCTTTGGAGGTTTGTAGATCTGCAGCACCAAGTAGGTGCTTGACACATATTTTCAGGAGTTCTGTTGTCATCACTGAATCAAATGCAACCTTAGTCTTTCCAGCCCATTCTGTCAGCCTAGTCTCAGGTTCCCTTTTGCAGTGTCCTCTCAGGTGGCCATTCAGTCAGTGCCTGTCATCCAAGTCCATTTTTGGATCCTTGAGTCATTTTCCTTCTAATCTCTCAAACTCCATATTCAACTCATCAGTAAATTCTTTCTCTGGTATCTCAAAAGCATTTTCAATTAACTCTCTAACTCAACTCTACGCCCTTAATTTTCACTGCAGACGCTCCTCGATTTATGATGGTGTTATCTCCTGATACACCCATCACAAATTGAAAATATCTTAAGTTGAAAATGCATTTGATACCTCTAACCTACTGAACATCATAGGTTAGCTTAGCCCACCTTACATTAGTCTATAGTTGGGCAAAGTCATCTAATACAAAGCCTATTTTATAATAAGGTGTCAAATATCTCATGTAATTTATTGAATACTGTACTGAAAGTGAAAAACAGAATGGTTGTATGGGTACTTGAAGTACGGTTTCTACTGAATGTGTATTGCTTTTGCACCACCACAGAGTTGAAAAATTGCAAGTCCATCTGTTGTAAGTTGGAGATTGCCTGTACTGCCATCTCTCATCTGGAAACTACAGCAGCCTCCTAAATACGCTCCCTGCTTCCCCTCTGGTCCCTCACTGATCCTTGATCACAGAGCAGCTGGAATGATCATTAAAACACATACATCAGATCATGTGACTTTTCTTCTCAAAACTTTGGATGGCTTCCCACATCTGTTAGAATACATCCTAAATTCCTTAGGATGCCAACATCTTATTCCCTGGTTCCTGTATCTCTCTTCAACCTTATCTCATAATCTCACTTTCCCCCTTTCTTGCTCACCGCATCTCTGATCCTGGTTCCTTTCGGTTCTGGGAGCAAGTCAAACTCTTTCCAGTCTCAGGGCCTTTGCACCTGTTGATCTCTCTGACCCAAAGTGTTCACATAACCCCACACTTGTTGTCATGTAGGTTTTGGCACAAATGTCACCTCCTCAGAGAGGTTTTTCCTCACCATTTTATTTTATTTTATTTATATTTTTTGAGACGGAGTTTCACTCTTGTTGCCCAGGCTGGAGTGCAATGGTGCCATGTTGGTTCATTGCAATCTCTGTCACCCAGTTTCAAGCGATTCTCCTGCCTCAGCCTCCCGAGTAGCTGGGATTACAGGCATGCACCACCACACGCAGCTAATGTTTGTATTTTTAGTAGAGATAGGGTTTCACCATGTTGGCCAGGCTGGTCTTGAACTCCTGACCTCAGGTGATCTGCCCACCTTGGCCTCCCAAAGGGCTGGGATTATAGGCATGAGCCGCCTCACCCAGCCATCCCTCGAGATTTTAAAAGCAGACACTTCCTGCTATTCTCTATTCATTCCCTATTCTTTCCTTCCTGGTTTCTGCTACCATCTGTGATTATGTTGCTTATTTACTTGTTTATTATTTGTTTTCTCCCATAAGACTGTAAATCTCATGAAAGTAGGAACCCTATCTATCATGCACCCTCAGTGCCTAGTGCAGTGTTTGGCACAAAGAAAGTGCTCAATAAATTTGTTGAATGAATGAACAGAAAATCCTTTCAAATATTGAGGAAAAAATCTACCTACTTAAAATTTCTACGATTGGTTCTCATTCTGTTTCTATTATTGATTCCAATTCTAAGGCAACATACAATAATTCTGCAGCTTCATATACGTGGTCACATTTCAGATCTTTGATACCCTTGTTATTATTATTATTATTATTTTTGAGACAGAGTTTTGCTCTTGTTGCCCAGGCTGGAGTGTGATGGGGTGATCTCTGCTCACTGCAACCTCCGCCTCCCGGGTTCAAGCAATTCTCCTGCCTCAGCCTCCCGAGTAGCTGGGATTATAGGCACCCGCCACCACTCCCAGCTAATTTTTTTGTAATTTTAGTAGAGATGGGGTTTCACCATGTTGGCTAGGCTGGTTTCGAACTCCTGACCTCAGGTGATCCACCCGCCTCGGCCTCCCAGTGTGCTGGGATTACAGGTGTGAGCCACCATGCCTGGCCAGATCTTTGATACCCTTCTTAGGCATCTTACATCTGTGCTATTTATACCTCTCAACCTTCCTTTGTATTGCATGGCTTCTGACTTTCTCATCTCAGTAATCACTCTCTGTTGGAAGACTCTAGTTTGACAACACCCCTCACTAACAAAAAGAAAAGAAAAGCCGGCACGGTGGCTCACGCCTGTAATCCCAGCATTTTGGGAGACCGAGGCGGGCGGATCACGAGGTCAGGTGATCGAGACCATCCTGGCTAACAGTGAAACCCTGTCTTTACTAAAAATGCAAAAAAATTAGCCGGGTGTGGTGATGGGCGCCTGTAGTCCCAGCTACTCGGGAGGCTGAGGCAGGAGAATGACGTGAACCCGGGAGGCGGAGCTTGCAGTGAGCAGAGATGGCGCCACCGTACTCCAGCCTGGGCGACAGAGCGAGACTACGTCTTAAAAAAAAAAAACAAGTGTTCTGACCACTGCAAGGTCTACTAGCACTCATTCTCCTTGATTAGAATCCCATCAAACTTATGGCCTGTAGTTTCCAGGGTCTTTTTTTTTTTTTTCCCAACGTATATTGCAAAACAGAACATTCCCCCAAGGTTTCTGGCGCTTTTCTCATTCTCCATCATTTCTCAAACTTACCGCTAGTGGCTCTGTGATTCTATCTGCAAATTTCTTTGTACTCTGGAATATAATTTGTTTGGACCCAGAGATTTAAAATCTTGCCTAAATTTTATATATTTTATTTTAAAATATACCTAGATTTTTCCTTGTTCTCTAACTTACTGTAGGCTCCATTTTTCCCTTTTCATCATCTACTTTGCTGCACAGTTAGAAATCAGAATTCATTCTCCTTGCTCCAGAAGATGGAATTTGAGTATTTGGTAGTTTGTACTTTTTGTCACCTGTTAACATTTCACCATCTTCTTGGACCTTCACTTCCTTCTTCATCTTCTCTTCCTTAGCCTCTTCCTCCTTCTTCTCTTCTTTAATCTTTCTTCTTTTGTTCTCTCCTCCCTCCCTCCCTCCTTCCTTCCTTCCCTCCCTCTCTCCTTCCTACCTTCCCTCCTTCCTTCTTTCCTTCTTCCCTCCTTTCTCTTTCTTTCCTTCCCTCCTTCCTCCCTCCCTTCCTCCTTCCTTCCTGCTTTACTTCCCTCCCTCCCTCTCTCCTTTCCTTCCTTCCCTCCTTCCTTCTTTCCTTTTCTTCCTCCCTCCCCCTCTCTTTCCTTTCCTTCCTTCCCTCCTTCCTTCTTTCCTTCTTTTCTTCCTCCCTCCCCCTTCCCTCCTTCCTTCCTTCTTTTCTTCCTCCTTCCCCCTTCCCTCCTTCCTTCCCTCCCTCCCTCCTTTCCTTCTTTTCTTCCCTCCCTCCCTCCCTCCTTCCTTCCTTCCTTCTCTCCCACCCCATTCTCTCTGAACTGAATCTATCATAGAACACCTTTTTAATCTCACTTGTGTCTGAGATTTCCCACTAGCTAAGGCTTTAGGCTTCCTAAAAGCCTTCTCTCTTCTTTTTTTTTTTTTTTTTTTGTATTGGTCTTGGATATGGGTCCCTTATTATTGCTTGTGAACACATCTTTAAAAAAAAAAAACATGAGTTCATGAGAAAGTTTTCTGAGTGGCCACACTGGCTTATAAGTTTACTTATCCTTTCCCTATTTACACGATTGTTCGTTATTCCATTGCCTTGGAATTTATGTAATGCTCTCTTTCTTTGCTATTATGGACTCCCAAAAGACATGGTCACATTCTCCCAAGGTCTCTATAATTTCCATATAGAAACCAGTTCTTTCTCTTTGGTTAAAATTGCATGCAGAATACCAATTTCTCCTTTGATCTGAGAGCTGAAATTGTTAGCTAGGAACGTCTCAAAATTTTTATAAGCTGCTCTACTTTAGCAAAATATGACCTCCAACAGACATAAAGATAGTTCAAGTTCCTATCCCTATGACTGCTTGCTTGTAGTTATGTGGTCTGCTTTCAGGAAGACTCCTCCATGCCTGGGCACCCAACCTAAGCCCTCGCCCTCGAAGGAATCCTGTTTATGTTTTGCCTGTAATTCCCGGCTGCTTCCATTCTTACTGAGTGACTTTCTGTACAGAAATGAGCCATCTTTTTGCATCCTCTTTTCACATATAAGGCTGCTTCTTCCTGCCTCTCTCAAAACAATGACTCTTTCTATTGCTGTATTTCAGGCAGGAGTCCCATCACATCTATGTGAGAATGGCTGTGCTTCTCATGTTAACATAAGTTAATTTCTTTCTTTGCATCTCATCCTCTGTGACTCGGTGTCAGAGATATTTTCATGTTTAAGGGATTTTTTTTTTAAGAGTTTCTCTCAGTTTTAACAAAAACTGACGTATGAGTACCATCTACAAGACTCCAGCGGTTTCCCCAGTATCCCATTCTTCTCACATTTGACTCTCATTCTCCCTCATCCCCTGAGAAGATTTTTCCCTCTAATTTTGTAGTGTTGCATCCCTTTAAAAGTCTCCCTTGGCTGGATGCGATGGCTCACGCCTGTAATCCCAGTACTTTGAGAGGGCGAGGTGGGTGGATCATGAGGTCAGGAGTTCAAGACCAGCCTGGCCAGCATGGTGAAACCCCATCTCTACTAAAAATACAAAAATTAGCTGGGATTGGTGGTGGGCATCTGTAGTCCCAGCTACTCGGGAGGCTGAGGCAGAGAATTGCTTGAACCCGGGAAGCAGAGGTTGCAGTGAACCAAGATCACGCCACTGCACTCCAGCCCGGGCGACAGAGTGAGACTCCATCTCAAAAAAAAACCAAAAAAAACTCTTCCTTAATTTTTTTTTTTTTGAGACAGAGTCTCACTCTGTCACCCAGGCTGGAGTACAGTGGTGCGATCTCGGCTCACTGCAACCTCCACCTCCCAGGTTCAAGTGATTCTCCTGCCTCAGCCTCCCAAGTAGCTAGGATTACAGGCATGTGCCACCACGCCTGGCTAATTTTTGTATTGTTTTTAGTAGAGACAGGGTTTCACCATGTTGGCCAGGCTGGTCTCGTACTCCTGACCTCAGGTGAACTGCCCGCCTAGGCCTCCCAGATTGCTGGGATTACAGGCGTGAGCCACCACACCCAGCCCTTAATTTTTTCATTGAGTGAATACTGTTGTGTATGGAAAGGTATTTCTCTTGGACTTTGCCTACTTCTCTGCTAGCTAATCATCACAGTAACTGGTGGTCAGCCCAGGAACCAGGGGTGTTATAGATATAGAAGACACCCTGCACAAACTGGCAGGAAAATGATTTCTAAATCTCAATTTAGCTGACCATGTGATTCTGATGAAGAACCATATGAGAAGCATAGATACAGGAACACAACTTGTAGAAGTGGCCCCATGCAGACTGCAAAGCAATGCCCTTTGTGGTACAAAAAGAAGTATCTCCTTTCTTCTTGGAGTAGGGGAAGGGGCTGCGAGCAAGGGAGAAGGCGGTTCTTGGAAGCAGGTGGGACTGGAAGAGGGAAAGGGGGCTTTGGGGAGGTGTGCAGGATTTGGCCTTCCCTCCCCTTCTTTCCATCAGACAAACCATTCTGTCCCTCTGGCTCCTGTGAGACTAGGAGGAAGTCCCTTGCCATTGTTCTCTATCACTGCCTCTTTTCTTCCTGCAGGATTGTGTCCCACCTAAACACTCCCCATTTCCTGCACTGCCTGCCCTGGTAGCTTCTCCCAGGACCTCAGGGAAGCAGGCAGCTTCATCTCCAAGTCGCCCAGGCCTGTGGCCTCACCCCGCCACTCCCACCCTCACCTGCTTTGCCACCCCAGGAGTTCTCTCTGGCATTCATGCCTGCCCCACCTTGCCCCAGACACTGTACCTGAGGATGCAGATCTGGGAGGTTGCATGTACCCCTGGGCTGTAGTTTAAGGCTTATTCAAAGGCCTGTTTGTAGGCAGTATGGTATAAGCAGTCGAAACTAGATAAAGGCAGATTTGGGTTCAAATCCAAATTTTGCTACCTTCCAACCAGTTGAGTTATTTAATCATTTTGAATCTCAGGGACCACATGTATAAAATGTGGATAGTAATCCTAGTAATGCACACACACACACACACATTCACACACGTATTTCCTGGCACATATGTTCAACTGATGTATCAATGTTTCCCCATCTATGAAATGGATAAAATAAATAAATGACATCTACTTTTTTTTTTTTTGAGACAGAGTTTCACTCTTGTTGCTTAGGCTGGAGTGCAGTGGTCTCGGCTCACTGCAACCTCTGCCTCCTGGTTTCAAGCTATTCTCCTGCCTCAGCCTCCTGAGTAGCTGGCATTACAGGCACCCACCACCATGCCTGGCTAATTTTTGTATCTTTAGTAGAGACGAGGTTTCACCATGTTGGTCAGGGTGGTCTCAAACTCCTGACCTCAGGCAATCCACCCCCCTCAGCCTCCCAAAGTGCTGGGATTATAGGCATGAGCCACCGTGCTGGGCCATTTTTTTTTTTTTTTTTTGAGACTGTGTCTTGCTCTGTTGCCCAGGCTGGAATGCAGTGACATGATCTTGGCTCAATGTAACCTCTGCCACCAGGCTCAAGCAATTCTCATGCCTCAGCCTGCCAAGAAGCTGGGATTACAGGCATGCACCACCACACCTGGCTAATTTTTATATTTGTAGTAGAGGTGAGGTTTCACCACGTTGACTAGGCTTGTCTCGAATTCCTGGCCTCAAGCAATCCACCTGCCTCGGCCTCCCAAAGTGCTAGGATTACAGGCATGAGCCACTGTTCCTGGCCAAATGGCATCTACTTTTAGTGTTTATTTTGAGGAAAGATAAAGGAGGAAAATAAGTACAATAAATTGTATCCATAATTAATAGGTATTGTGGAGAGGTGTGTGGGCTACTGGCAAGGGTGATTACTTTAGAGTCAGATTAAGTTTGAGAGCTAGTTCTGCCACTAACTAGCTGTTTGATGGGCAGGATAGTTAACCTTTCTAAGTCTCATTTTCCCCAACTATAAAATAGCAACTGTATTAGTCCGTTTTCATGCTGCTGATAAAGACATACCTGAGACTGGGCAATTTACAAAAAAAGAGGTTTATTGGGCTTACAGTTCCACGTGGCTGGGGAGGCCTCACAATCATGGTGGAAGGTGAAAGGCAGGTCTCACATGGTGGCAGCGAGACAGAGAACTTGTGCAGGGGTATGCCTCTTTTTAAAACCATCAGATCTTGTGAGACTTATCCACTACCACAAAAACAGCATGGGAAGGACCTGCCCCTATGATTCAATTACTTCCCACCTGGTCCCTCCCACAACATGTGGGAATTCAAGATGAGATTTGGGTGGGGACATAGCCAAACCATATCAGCAACAATTATAGAACCCACACTATAGAACTGTCATAATGAAACACGATAATCCACAGACAGCATCCAGTCCTGCACTTGGTGCTCAGTGAGGGCTTCACAAGTTGCTGCTGTTACTGTTACTAGTTGTATTGGTTATTTCATTCTCCCTGCTGCCCTCCCTAGCTCTGGACCAGGAGTCGCTTCTGTTGCCTTGTGGGGAAGGAGAGGAGGACAATGAGCAAAAGAACCCAGAAGGCACAAAATCCAGCCCTTTGGAGAAAGGAAAGTGGAAGGCAGGAGCAGCGGAAAAGGACAAATTCAGAGAGGATGTGGGTTTAGCGGGAATAAGCACCTGGCACTTTGTTGCTTTTATTCTTGTCTTATGCCTTTTCCATCATTTTTATGGGCTGGTGTGCAGACATTTGTTGAAAGGAGAGTTCCACCTGGATCTTATTGAAATTATGCAGCCTTTCTCTTCACTGAATATTTTTCTATCCCAGTAACTATATAAATGTTCCATTTGTGATGTAACTGTTCTGTTTCAGATTTTCTTTCCTAAACTAAAAACGAGAGTTACCCCAAACATTCGAGACAATGGCTTGAATGTAATGCTTTGAATGATGAACTTTTTATTTCCAGTCATTTACATTTATTTTTTCTATTTAGTGGTCTACCCTCTGGCACTAGGTGGAGGCTCCAAAGGGCAAGGGTTACACTGAGAGGAGGATGGAACTGCAGAGACTTACTTTTGATATAAAAATTTCCACTTTTTGAGAGAAGAATGAGCTAAACAGAGGCATCTTTTACTTGTTTGGAAATGCAATCAGGGTCCTTATTTTAGTTTCTTAATATTTCTACAGCAAACAACCAGCTTCTGCCAAAATCACTTTTACAAAGAAAATACTCTGTTGCATTAATGGCCAATGGCAGTAACTTTTTCTTGAAGCTAATGAACTGTCATTCTACTTCTTGGCTCTGCCAAATAACCATGCATGGGAGGAGGAAGGAGGAATCAGGAACAGGCTAGAGTTTCGCTTTGGCATTTTAAAACATGGAAGATGGACCACATCTCGTTCAATGAGGAGATGAGGCTGACTGTTAAGTTGTTTAGTTGTGGTAGAGTGAAAGGAGGAGGGCTTCAAGTGGGTCAAGCCCCATTTCTCCTATTCATTTATTTATATGGGCTGTAAATCTCGATTTTATTAGCCATAAAATGGGAAGATAATACCTAGATAGCAGGGCTGGCTGAAGCTTAGCAGAAATTAGATGTGTGCACAAGTGACCCTTCTCTCAAGCCATTTGTGTGAATGTGATAATATGTATGAGGAATTTTCTTTTTTCACTGGAGGATAAAGGGGAGTTTCTATAATAGGTGTCTTTAAATGCAGGGAGCCAAGAGATGGCAGGAGGAAAATGGAAGAGTGGTATGACAACCGTGTCCCATGCCTTGTCCCTTATCCTGGGCATAAGTGTCCCTGTTCCTGACTCCCCTACCTCTGGCCTACTGGAGTAGGGATTGGAGGACAGCATAGCCTTGAAGCCTAGGTGGCCAGGCGTGGTGGCTCGTGCCTGTTATCCCTATACTTTGGGAGGCTGAGGCAGGCGGATCACCTGAGGTGGGGAATTCAAGACCAGCCTGACCAACATGGAGAAACCCTGTCTGTACTAAAAGTACAAAATTAGCCAGGCACGGTGGCTCACTCCTGTAATCCCTACACTTTGGGAAGCTGAAGCAGGTGGATCATCTGAGGTTGGGAGTTCGAGACCAGCCTGACAAACATGGAGAAACCCCATCTCTATTAAAAATACAAAATTAGCTAGGCGTGGTGGTGCATGCCTATAATCCCAGCTACTCAGGAGGCTGAGGCAGGAGAATTGCTTGAACCCAGGAGGCGGAGGTTGCGGTGAGCCAAGATTGTGCTGTTGCACTCCAGCCTGGGCAACAAGAGTGAAACTTCATCTCAAAAAAAAAAAAAAAAAGAAAAAGAAGTCTAGTAGTCTAGGTGACAAAAGTCTCACCTGAAGATGGAGCAGAGCCACTGTTGCTCATTCCACCAAAAATCTGTTGCACCCTAAGGGCTCAGGACAAACACCAGCAGCAAAGTGCTGCTCTCAAATGGCTTGAAGACCATGAGTGAGCAACTTTGAGGACCTGGAGAGTAGAGGGGTGTGTGTACTTATTCATGAGCGAATCTGAGACAGCTTCTAGGACACCTAGAAGGCAATAAAGGAGACTTCAAGTGATGAGGGTGTGGGGGGATCAGGGCTATTGAGGGCTTGTAGGTCTACAGATGGAGGCTTCATTGTAATGGGAGCTCACAAGTTGGTGAGGCCTGGGGACATGTGAAATAGTTATCCTAGATAAGATTTCAGTGTGAATTTAAAAAGAGAAAGAGAAAGGCCATGTGAAAGCACTTTGCAAATTTTAAAGTGTTACAGAAAAGTGCAGAATTGGTATTATGAAGAAGACATTCTGGGATCGAGCACAGCCCCTGTAAGGGTAGCTCTGCCAAGGCCAGACTCAGGTGAGAGGCATCAGGTAACAGGGATACCAAAATGCTCCCCAAAGGCCAGGCGCAGTGGCTCACGCCTGTAATCCCAGCACTTTGCAAGGCCGAGGTGGTGGATCACCTGCAGTCAGGAGTTTGAGACCAGCCTGGCCAATATGGCGAAACCCTGTCTCTACTAAAAACACAAAAATTAACCGGGCATGGTGGCATGCACCTGTAGTCCCAACTACTTGGGAGGCTGAGGCAGAATAATCATTTGAACCCAGGAGGCGGAGGCTGCGGTGAGTGGAGATTGCGCCACTACACTCCAGCCTGGGTGACAGAGTGAGACTCTGTCTCATTGAAAAAAAAAAAAAAAAAAGAAAGAAATGCTCCTTGAGGCAACACGTGGGAATTTTGTTGAGCACCTGTCGTGTCCTCAGAATTCTTTTATCTGCTTAGGATTCAAATATAATTAATTCTCAGTCTCTGTTCTTCAGCAGCTCACTGTCCAAAGGGAGCCTGTCTCCCCGGTCCACATGCTGAGGCTTGCTCCAGAGTGAATGTGTGCACTGGAAAGAACCCACACAGGCCCCCTGAGAGTTGTCAGCCTTGCCAGGCTTCTGTGAGATCCCTGGGTCCGAGTAGCCAAGCTGGGAGGAGCACCATTTGCCCACTGACTCTTGGGCAAGGCTGCAGCCTGCATCCCAGCCAGCAGAAGGCAGGTGGTATCACAGCTGAGTTTACAGCCACTGAAGGGCCCACTATATGCTTTTAGTAGATAATATGTTTTCTCTGCTTCAGATCCTTATTTTGGTTGCTTAAAATTTCTGCAGAAAACAAACAGCTTCTGCCAAAATTGGCTCACAAAATTAGTTTACTAGTATAATCAGTTGTATAGCAAGTATTTACTGAGTAGCTCTTGGAAGGCAGTCAACATAAGAGGGATGGATCATTCTTCCAGTTCATCACACGTGGGTTGGACATGCTAACAGTCCCTGACAGCTATCAGGTGAGTATATGGATGATCACACGAAGGCAGAGGCATCGCAGAAGGATGCTAACTAGACGTCATGAGTCAAGGATACTATAGAAGGATCTCTTTGCTGACAAGGAGGGTACATCTAAGGTTCCTTCAGATGGGATGGTTCTCTGTTCACTGTGATCACTACTATGCAAAGGCCTGTGGGCCATTTAGGAGAAAAGCATTCAGTTCAATTCTACAGACACAGTGAGGATGTAATATGCCCTATGCACATATGAGTGGAGCCAAGGAGGAAATGCTCAGTCACTACTCTCAAGAACTCATGACCTGCTGCAGGGTTTGCCAAACTGTGGCTTGTGGGCCAATCTGGCTCACCACCTATTTTTGTAAATAATGTTACTGGAATCCAGACACACATGTTTGTTTACATATTGTCTGTGCCTGCTGAGCACCCACTATAAGGGCAAAATTAAGTAGATAGAGACTTTATCACCCACAAAACCTAAAATATTTGACTGGATGGTCCTCTACAGAAAAAGCCTGCCAACCTCTGGTCTTGTGGGAGGACACTGCCGGGCACAGTTAACTCTAATTCTTGGCTGTAGCATCTTGAATAGGGTGGCAATCCCTGGCTGCTGAGGGGGACAGCCGGCCGGCTGCCTCCCAGGGGCATTTCCATGACTTGTAGGCTCAGAAACTAGACTTGGGCATGACCACAGAGTTTGTGACGGACTGAAGATGCCCAAACCACATACTGACTTATAGGCTAGAAATGAACATGTGGGGTGGAATAGTCCTTTCGGGGACTAGAATAATTTCTAGAGAGCCACCCTTTGTACATGATACATTCAAATGTGGATACTTACGCTGAGACTTTCTGGTGAGCACGACTAGACAGCAGGGGGTCCCCAGGATAGTTTGTTCAGGTCAAGGTAAGACGAGAGGAGAAACTAGCCCTGTTCCTTGCTGGACTCCACCACTCCAGTGCCTGAAATCCAACCTCCCCACCCCCATCAGCATTCCTCCCCTGGAAAAGATTGGAAAACGCAAGAATGTTCTTCTTTGACTCTGGCCTTCCTCTAACAGCCCTGCTTCTGTTAACACAGCCTTTCTGCCGCTTCCTTAACGTCACTGGCTACAGGCTACAGCTGTTGCTAGTAAAAGGCATTGTTCCTTTGAGCTAGCAGGCACTTTGTTCTTTCCCATGACACATTGTTTTATGAGCTCACTCTAGAGGAGAAACATTCTATCGCTGCGCTCAAGTTCTTCAGGAGCACCTCACTGTCTCCCTCTGCCCACCCACCTGCACCTGACAACTGTGGGCTGTGCTCTCATGGAGGCACCATCAGATGCTACCAGACTACAGAGGAGAGCGCCCTTAATCCTGACTGAAGGTTTGGGAAAAGGCTTCTCAGAAGAGGTGATACTTGATACGGGCCTTGGAGGAGGAGGAGCAGTTTGAGAAGAAAGCAGTGAGAGATGGCATCCGGGCAGCTGAGAAATGTCAGTGGTCATGGAGGCAGCATGAAGGGAGTGTTGGCTGCAGAAACCTGGCAAGGCTCTTAGAGACAGAGACGAAGAGGGAGATGGGGATGGAGATGGAGATGATAGAGACAGACAGATTGAAGATGGCAGAGTGGGGGCTATGGGGAAGGGTGATGAAGCAGGAAAGATAGATCGAACGAGACTGCGAGGAGCCTGTGTGCCTGGGCTTTATTTTGGAGGCAATGAGAAACAGAAAGTGTTTTGAGCTTGATGGGACAATGAGGAGTTCTGTGGTTTAGGAAATCCAGCAGCCACGGGAAGTGCAGATTCAAAGTAAGGAAACGTCCCAGGGTTTGGTGATGATCTTTATGAGAAGCGACACAGGGGTAGTGGGGATGGAATTGAAAGAAAGGATGAACTTCCAGAGTATGGCTGTGCTCAGTAGACAGGAATCAGGGAGGGCAGGAGGAGAGTAAAAGCATCCTCTGAGCTTAAATCCAGATGTTGAGGAGATGGTGGTACTATCAATGGAGGTGGAGCTATTAAGAGGAAGAAAGATGGGGAAGAAAAGGATGAGGTTTTTGACAAGTTGAATATGGGGTGAGCATGGGTCCAGCTGAAAGCAGTGGAAATACAGATGTGAAAAACAGATGCGGTAGAGTTGAAAAGTTGGGGATCATTTTCACCTGAATGTTACCTAAGGCAAAGGGAAGAGAGGTCATCCAGGACAAAAGTACAGAATGAAAAGAAAAAGCAACTAAGCACGAAATCTTGGAGAATGTCCTCATTGAAGGGTGAGCAGATGAAGAGGAGCCCACAAAAGAGACTGAGGAATTGTCTTCATTCACTCATTCATGCATGCATTCATTTGGTCAACAAATATTTTTTGGCACCTCCCATGGACAGGTCCTGAGCACCAAGGGTACAGTCAGAAATGATGAGTCTAGAAATGATGCCCTCCAGAACTTCCGGTGAGGAAGGCACTCAGGAAAATGCAGCACCCTATGGACGCCCAGAAAGGAGGGCATTCAGGAAGAACACAGTCTGATGGTGTCAAGTGCAGTGGAGGCTAAGAGGTAGGGAGGAAAAGATGGGAAACGGAGAGAACTGGAGAGGCAAGAGGGACAAATGAGAGAGAAGAGAAGGGAGAGGAAAGACGGCAGAGGCACAGAGTGGGGATTTGTCTGACAATAATCCTAGGCGGGGCGCGGTGGCTCACGCGTATAATCCCAGCACTCTGGGAGGCCAAGGTGGGTGGATCGCCTGAGGTTGAGAGTTCCAGACCAGCCTGGCCAACATGGTGAAACCCTGTCTCTACTAAAATACAAAATTAGCTGGGCATGGTGGGGCGGGTGCCCATAGACCCAGCAACTTGGGAGGCTGAGGCAGGAGAATCACTTGAACCCAGGAGGCGGAGGTTGCAGTGAGCCAAAATTGCCCCATGGCACTCCAGCCTGGGTGACAGAGTGAGACTCCATCTAAAAAATAAAAGAAAAAAGAATCCTATGTTATTTCCCCTGGCCTTACCTTAGAAAGCAGAGTGAATGCCCACCTAATCAGGTTTACCTCCATTGCCATAGCAACCTCTGGGACTCACTTTGCTGCACATGCTTGAGACCTGAAGTGAAGAAGTTACTTTATATCAAGTTACCTACCAATTAGGCTAGCAATTTCTCTGTCTCTTAAAACATTCTTTTAAAGTCTTGTCATGTATCGTCTTTCTAGAATTCATTTTTTTTTTTTTTTTTTTTTTTTTTTTTTTTTTTTTTTGAGACAGAGTCTCGCTCTGTCGCCCGGGCTGGAGTGCAGTGGCGCAATCTCGGCTCACTGCAAGCTCCGCCTCCCGGGTTCATGCCATTCTCCTGCCTCAGCCTCCGAGTAGCTGGGACTACAGGCGCCCGCCACCGCGCCCGGCTAATTTTTTGTATTTTTTAGTAGAGACGGGGTTTCACCGTGGTCTCGATCTCCTGACCTCGTGATCCGCTCGCCTCGGCCTCCCAAAGTGCTGGGATTACAAGCGTGAGCCACCGCGCCCGGCTAGAATTCATTTTTCACATCTTCATTCACTGGGATTCTGGACCATAATATATATAAACATACAAAATACTAAAGATTGAAAATAAAATTATTCCGTTATCTGATTATTAAAGTGGTCATTGTTAAAAAAAAAAAAAAAAGCCTTGGAAAATACAATATAAAGTAGAAAATACAAATCACTCATTTCCCCACCACTCTTAGTATTCTGTTGTTTTTCTTACCAATCCTGTTTCTAGACACATTTGATGACATTTAAACATATTTTTATTGTTAATCTACAGTTTCATATATGGTTTTGTTTGCTAACTAATTATATCATGGACATTTCCCCATGCCACCAAAATAACTATAAAATCATTTCATTATTCATAAGCTTCACATTTTAGCCCTTCCTCTATTTTAATGCAGCAATTGTCCACCTTTATACATAAATATTTGTTCCTGAATCTTAAAAGTAGTCAAATTCATTCACACTTCAAAATAATTTTTATATTTACTTTTTCTTAGAATCTTTGTGTTTAATGTCCCATTCATTTCAAAGAGCAATATTAATACGATTGGAAGTGATCACAGCATCTTTTGTCTCCAAATGCAAGTTATTTTGAAATGTGATCTGATTTTATTTTGTAAACTCCATTATTAAGAAATTTGACCCAAATTTGAGAAACGATATATTTACTCTTGACTCATGCCATTCAGCCCTAGGTTTCCATCAACGCTTGTTTG
Organism: Symphalangus syndactylus; assembly: GCF_028878055.3. Lineage (NCBI taxonomy): Eukaryota > Metazoa > Chordata > Mammalia > Primates > Hylobatidae > Symphalangus > Symphalangus syndactylus. The sequence goes on along the minus strand of NC_072440.2, from coordinate 79,211,345 downwards.
AATTCCATGGGTATAGCACTGGTGGAACTGCTTTTTCAGATTTTTAGATTTGTCAGAGAATATTAATCCTTAACCTAAGTTTTTTTCCCTGATTTCTCTCTTTACATTTATTTCTTTTCTTAGTTTCATTATGATATATGAAACTAACATATCCTTTGTATGAGGATTCAGTGGTTACGTCTGAAAGCAAACAGGAAGTTATTATTTTGCTTGTTGGAAAAATTCACTTCCCTTAATGTAGCTTTTTCCATTATTTTACTCTCAAACATTTGGTGTAGTTCTGTTTTACATGTGTTTCTTGTAAGAAGAATATGGTTGGATTTTTAAAAATTAACTATCTTTTAGCTGACAAGTGTAATTCTTTTTTATTTAATTATGATCATTGATATATTTGGATTTATTTTTACCATCTTTTTACACTTTCTATTTGGTGAAATTCTGACTCCATTTTTTTTCTCCCTCAATATTTTGGAATGTATAGATTCTAATTTTTTAATAGTTAAAGTTATTAATTAGATTCACCCTCCTTCTAAAACTTAGAGTATTTTAACTCTTTCTCAGCTTATAAGCTAGTATTGTCCAGTATTTTATTTCTATTAAAAAGTCTTGTGAAATGTATCATATATAGAAACGTTTACAACATGCATGTATGTATATGCATGTTTGCACACACACACACATACATTCATATATTTACCATTTTAAGAAATAGACTATGACCTCTGCTTTAGAAGCTCATCTCTCCCAACCTCTGACTTTTATAACTTCACAAATTAGATTTATTAGTGTTGATATTTATTTAGATGTATCCATGTGACTACAAATGTCTTTGATCACATGGTTATCTTTCTTACAACTTACAGCTCACATCTCCTTTCTGGAGAAGTATATATATCCTTCTTTCCAAGGTATATATATCTTCAAGAAGTTCCTTTACTAAGAATCTGTCCATAGTAAATTATCTTGGCTTTTGTTCACCTAAATATATTCTATTGCATCCTCATGAAAGATAAGTTTTACTGGGTGTCCAATTGTAAATTGAAACATTTTTCCCAGTACTTTGAAGACATCATCTTGTAATCTTTTGGTTTCTGCTCTGTTCATAAGAAGTTAGATGTAAAACAGGAAAGCTGTCTTTTTCTCTAGCTGTTTTTAAGCTATTAAATTTGTCTTTAATGTTCTTTCGTTTCACCAGGATAAGTCTGGGTGTGAATATTTTTTAGAATTTTTTGTACTTCCTAAATATAAGGAAGTACAAATTATAGAATATTGTTTCCATCTCATTTTCTCTAGTCACTCTTTCTGGAACTTTCATTAGATGAATGTTAACACTTCTTACTTAAAATCTCATGTCTATATCATGATATCCTTCTCTTTCTCTCTCTGAACTATATTCTAAGTAGTTTTGTCTTATCCAACTTTCAATTTATTAATTATACATTTCATTGCTAATTCGTAGGTCAACTCATATGTTGAATTTTAAAATTCAACTATTTTACTTTCAGAAGTTAATCTTTTTTGATGTTTATAAGAGTATTTTGTTCCTTGCTTATGTTTTAAAGTTTTTTAAAATATTGAAAACATATTTATTTATAAGGTATGGTTTTCTTGCACACTCTCGGTTTTCGTAAATATAGTTTTATTAAAATACAGGCAAGCCCATTCATTTGCATACTGCTCATGGCTGCTTTTACACTAGAATAGCAAGGCTGAGTCTTTTTGACAGAGACTGAATGGCTTGCAAAGCCTAAAATGTATACTATCTGGCCTTTTAGAGAAAAGTTTGCTAACCTTGCTCAATGTGATAATTCCAACCCAAAGCCTGAATGTCTGATTTTACTGTTTGATGTTTCTAACCCTGTCTGATGATGTCTTACTACATGGGTGGTCTTGTGATTTTTTTAAAAAATTGTGAGCTCATTTTTGTTGAGGCACTAGCTGTGAGAATTTTATGAGGCTTGAATTGGAGAACATTCCTTCTATTTGTGTTTATCTTTGCCAAGTGTCTCGTCATTTCAAATTTTTTTTTTGGTTTGTTTGTTTAAAATATAGTTTCAGAATAGGTACACAGAGTGAATTTGAACCCGGGCTTGAGGCCTGACTGGTGATTATTTATAATTTCTGGTAGGGGGTGGGAACTTTTGTTTTTCTTCCAACCAAAATCAAGGCTAAGATGCAAAATTTTCTTTGCTATTTCCTTTGCATGGCAAATATTTTCTAATTCACTATTTTATTGGGAATGTGGGCCTTTCGGGAATCATTCCAAAGTCTCCATGCTGACACTGCACTGCTTTGTCGCCTGCCTCTCCTGTCCCCCTTCCCCCGACATGAATGTAAAAACTGAAAGCTCTAATTTACAAAACACTGGCAAATGCCCTCAGGGTCTGATACCTGCTCCAGTGAATATTTACCATGCTCATTCTAAATTCTGGCTTCCAACTTCATTTTTGGCCTCTGAGGATTAAGATACTTTAATTTCTTGCCAAGTTAGCTATTCATTTTATCCAGCATTTTAAAGGTGCTTTTTGGGGGAGAATTTTCAGGATATAGAGTCTGTCATATTGCTGGAAGTAAACATCAGGAAATTTTTAAGTGAAAAAAAAGACACATGATTAGGAAAATGGAAATAGAAAAGTTTCATAACATTCTAACAGGGTTCCAAGCCTACCTAATGTTTATTTATATCTGAGTTATGAGTGTTGTCTCTGGAGTCAGACAACCTGGGTTTGGAATCAGGCTCTGCCGCTTACTACTGCTAGAGGTGAGGGTGGGCAAACTTTTTCTGTAAAGGGCTGGATGGTAATTACAGTTGTCCCTCAATATGCATAGGGGATTCATTCCAGGACACCCCATGGATAACAACATCCATGGATGCTCAAGTCCCTGATATAAAATGGCTTAGTATTTGCATATAACCTATGCACATCCTCTCGTATACTTTAAATCATCTCTAGATTATTTATAATACCTAATACAATATAAATGCTATGCAAAGAGTTATTGTGTTATATTGTTTTTAATTTATATTATTTTTACTGTATTGCTTTTTTATTTTTGTTTTCAAATATTTTTGATCCTTGGTTGGTTGAATTGACAAATGTGGAGCCCTCACATATGGAGGGCCAACTGTATTTTGAGCTTTGCAAGCCATATGCAACCACTCCACTCAGCCACTGTATCATGAAAACAGTCATAATTATGTAATATGTAATGAATGGGCATGGCTGTGTTCCGACAAAACTTTATTTACAAAAGCAGGCACTTAGCTGGATTTGAACTTCAGGCTATAGATTGCACACCCCTGGCCTTGTACAAGTTAATAAATCTCTTTAAGCATCAGTTGTTTCATCTCTAAAATGGAGAAAATAATAATACTTGTGTCATCCACAGGTTATTTGAGCATTAAATTAGTGAATTTGTCAGAGGCATTTGAACCATAGCAATTCCATCTTAAATAGGGGTAAAATGAGACTGAGACCTGCTGGGCTGCATTCCCAGGAGACTAGGCATTCTTAGTCACAGGATGAGATAGGAGATCAGCACAAGATACGGTCACAAAGGCCCTGCTGATAAAACGGGATGTCATAAGAAAGCCTGACAAAACCCACCAAAACCAAGATGGCGATGAAAGTGACCTCTAGTTGTCCTTACTGCTCATTATATGTGAATTATAATGTATTAACATACTAAAAGACACTCCCACCAGTACTGTGACAATTTACAAATGCCATGGCAACGTTTGGGAGTTCCCCTACATAGTCTAAAATGGGGAGGGACTCTCAGTTCCAAGAAATCTCCACCCCTTTCCCCCGGCAAGCTTATGAATAATCCACCCCTTGTTTAGCATAGAGTCGAGAAATAACTATATTTATTCAAGCAGCCCATGCTACGTCTCTGCCTATAGGGTAGCCATTCTTCTGTTTATTTCTCGAATAAACTTGCTTTCGCTTTACTCTATGGACTTGCCCTGAATTCTTTCTTGCTCGAGGTCCAAGAGCTCTCTCTTCAGGTCTGGATCAGGACTCCTTTCCAGTAACAAATTCATGTAAGTGCTAACGTTAGCTAAGATGTCGCTGCTGGAAGTGATGATGATGATTTGAAACCAGTTTCTTGATGTTTTAAGATCATAAGGTGTCTCGTCTTCAAATCATTTAAATACATCCAATGTAGCTTCCTATGCTGCTACTGATGACACACAGTAGAAAGCTAACAATACTGCAGTAATGAATGATCCCCAAATCTCAGTGGCTTTAAAGAACTCAGATTTAAGTTTTGCTCATACTACATTCCATCACACAGGTTGATGAGGGGTTCTCCTCACCGTCATTCCTCTGGGGCCCAGGCTCATCGAGCAGCCACCATCTTGAAATCACTGGTCACTACAGGGGAAAGGAGCTTTAGAGGGTCTTTAAACAACAATTAAATGCTTGGTTTGCAAGTGAAGTGTTATTTCTGTGTGCAGTTCACAGTCAGAGTTGGTCACATCTTTCTCTCCCACTAGCTTACTGCTTGGGTTGCTGGGCGTGTTGTCACCGACAAGCTTCATCTGTTGGCTCCTCCAAGGCGTGCCTAGAAGTGCAGAGCTACTCACCCAAGGCCATATGCTTCCCAGGGCAGCCTACATCCAGGGAATGCTTCCTGTGTGGGTAGAAAGACCCAGCCCTTTCAGCCTAATGTGGGACAATTTTGGGATTTGGCTCAGCCTGTTGTTTGGCAACTTGACTTCTCCCTCTGCCCAATCCTGCTTTCCTCTTTTCCTTTCCACAGGGATTGTTCCCAAGGATACTCGTTAATAAGCATCATGTAAGCTAAACTCCATCTCAGGGTTCTTCTCCAAAAACCCAACCTGTGACATTCACCATGTGCCCAAGAGAGAGAAGGCTGGACTATCTCCTGAGGAACACCAAGGACTACCTCACTCAAAGTGAACACAGTTAGCCCTTATAGATGGGAGAGACTAAGATCACAACCATGATAATAGCTAATATTTATTGAGCACTTACCTGCCGCATGCTGCACTAAAATACGTTACTTGGATTTGCTCATTTAATCTTCACAGTGCCCTATGTATTAAAATAGGGGATTAGACCAAGGAATGACAAGCTACGGCCCGAAGACCAAATCTGCCCACGCCTATGCCTTATGTATTGTCTATGGCTACTTTCATGCTATAACTGCATAGCTGAGTTGTTGTGACAGACACTGCATGACCCACAAAGTTGAAAATATTTACTATCTAGTCCTTTTCAGAAAAAGCTTGCCGAATCCTGTTTTAGGTATTATTTCCATTTTATAGATAGCAAAATTGAAGCTTGCAGACGTATGTGGTTTATTAAATCACAGAATGTCAATTTTCAGTCATATAGATCAAAGATAAAATTCTAAGTCCCCCAACCAACTGAATGGACCCCTTCTCCCAGCCAAGGACATTCCAAAGTTAATCTGAAAAACTAGTTCAGGCCATGATGGGAAGGGGGCAGTCAGATACACCTCATTATATCATCCTTCCTTAGGAATTCAGGCACAACTGACCAGCATCAACATTAAAACAGGCCAGGCATGGTGGCTCACACCTGTAATCCCAGCACTTTGGGAGGCCGAGGCGGTTGGATTGCCTGAGGTCAGGAGTTCGAGACCAACGTGACCAACATGGTAAAACTCTATCTCTACTAAAAATTCAAAATTAGCCGGTCATGGTGGTGCACGCCTAGAATCCCAGCTACTTGGGAGGCCTGAGGCAGGAGAATCGCTTGAACCTGGGAGGTGGAGGTTGCAGTGAGCCAAGATTGAGCCATTGCATTCCAGCCTGGGCAACAAGAGTGAAACTCTGTCTCAAAAGCAAACAAACCAACAAACATTAAAACAGAGACTTAAGACTGACAAAACAGACTCTTTGCAGTAATAAGATACCAACATGACAGATAGCAGACCCTGAAAGAAACTGAAGTATATATTTTTTTACATATTCTGAAATGGCCCTGCAAAGCTGTCTCTTGTGGGGAAAATCTACGTTCTGTAGAGAATCCCCTTCCCTTTCCAGGTCTTTTCCTTGATCCAGGAGATAATTACCTGAGTCTGGCATCTTTTTAAGTCTAATAAGAAACATTTACAATCTATTTTCTCTGAAGCCTGCTACCCAGAGGCTTCATCTGTATCAGAAAATCTTTGAATCCACCTATGACCTGAAAACCCCCTGCCCCACCCCACTTTGTGTTGTCCCACCTTTCCAGACTGAACCCGTCTACACCTTACCGGTATTGATTGATGTCTTATGTCTCCCTAAAATGTACAAAACCAGGCTGCATCCCCACTACCTTTGGCACATGTTCTCAGGGCCACTGGGGCTGTGTCATGGGTCACGGTCCTAATATTTGGCTCAGAATAAATCTCTTTAAATATTTTATAATTTGACTCTTTTTGTCAACAGTCATGAAGACAAACATTTAAACAGCAGCCCCCTTCTGTGATGGCAGGTGCTGACTCCCCCCACCCCCCATGCCATTGATGGGCCTTTGTAAGTGCTCAGTGAATGATTATGAATGATTTTCTTCCCTTCTCTTCTTCCCACCATCCTTCTTTGTAAAATCGAGGCCTCCTCTTCCATCTTTGCTCTAAATACCCTCCCAGACAAGTTCTATTTTCTAGAGACAAGCGTATCTGAAATTGCAACCCTGTGGCTTCTCTCTACCAAGTGAAAAACACAAGAGATGCATCAGTTTTTGGTATCTTTGACTATAAAACCTCTGGAGGAACTTCTGTTTTTCTGAAAATGGCTTTCTTCTACTGGAAAAGTTAGGGTGGTAAATCTGTAGAGCCTGAGCTGGCTACCAGGAAACACTTCATGATGGCTGAGAAATTATTCCGCATGCTGAACCTTAAAGTGATAACATAAAATGGCAGCCTTGACCGACCCCTTAGAATCTAAGGCTGAGATTATCTGTTTCCAACTGCTTCCAGCTGAGAAGTGGCTCTCAGGGCAGCACTGAGTACTCAAAAGCATTCCCTCATAGAAGTGATTGTTCAAGGGGGATTCAAGAGTTTAATTCCTTAATGCCCATCCAGCTGCTTCCTAGATTCTTCCAGAACATGGGCCTTATGCCCCTAAATTCACTCCCATACTTAGAAGCAGAACTGGGAACTGAGTCCAGGTTGTTTGATACCAAAATTTGTGCTCTTAACCATGCATTTCACTCCCTTCTGGTACACAAATATCCAGGATCATGTATTTACTTTCTACAGATACTGTTACATGTGCTTATGTAAATTGTCTGGCAATTAGCTGCAAGAGGATTATAGGAAGAGATTCTACCTATCTATCTCTTTACACCATGCCTTCTGAAGAGAATGTCCCTGACTTTCAGAGAGAATCCTTGGATTTAGTCAGGAATATTAGATCCCTAAATAAAAATGTCTAAAATCCTTTCCCCATTCTTTGTTGTTGTTGTTTTTGAGATAGGGTCTCACTCTGTCACCCAGGCTGGAGTGAGGTGGTGGTGTGATCACAGCTCACTGCAGCCTCGACCTCGCAGGCTCCGGTGATCCTCCCACCTTAGCCTCCCAGTATACCCGGCTAACTCTTTGTATTTTTGGTAGAGATGGAGTTTCACCATGTTGCCCAGGCTGGTCTTGAACCCCTGAGCTCAAGTGATCCACCTGCCTTGGCCTCCCAAAGTGCTGGGATTACAGACATGAGCCACCGTGCCCAGCCTGCTTTTTATTTGTATAAATTTAAGGGGCAAAACTGCAGTTTTGTTACATGGGTATATCGGGTAGTGGTGGAGTCTGGGCTTTTAGTGTGGCCATCACCTGAATAGTATATGCTATACCCATTAAGTAATTTCTCATCCTCATTCTTGGTCATTAAAAAACAACTGGCCCTCAGAAATGTCTAGGGAATGGTGCACAAATGAACGAATGAGTCAGTGGATGAATGAATTAATCAATCTCCAGACCCTTGACAACTTAAGGATCTTGGGCACAGTTTATGCTCATGATAAACAAACAAAAAAAAAAGATAGCAGTTTTCTTATTGCTGACGTAGGCATCCGAAGGTACACAATCATTCATTTAGCAAACACTGAACCTTCACTATGAATTGCACACCGTGTTAGGCACGGAGGACATGACATGCAAGGTCTCTGCCCTCAGCACAGGCAGGCCTCCAGAGATGAGGCTGAAGCATGGAACGTAGTGTGGCCACAGGAAGCTTCACCTGGGGCTTGGGCCAGTTGCTCGTATGTAAGGAACAGAACATAGGGAGACATACACAGGTAGAAGATACTCTTTCTAGGAAGTGAAATGGGAGTGCAACATCCAGTTCGAGGATTGGGAAGGGTTAAGTGTAAAGTTCTCTGGCAGCGGGGAGATGTAACCTGATCCATCTCAGCAGTAGCTTTTTAAACCTGGGCTTTAAAACCGGGAAACCTGGAGGAATCGTAGACATGGGCTGGTTTTACTGGTCTCACCTTTCTGTTTAGAAAGACAGCTCTTGCCTTGTATAGCTAATGTATCTTTGGTGGTGAGAGGGACTTCTGTATATTGCTCAGTTTATCCATATTGTGATGATTTGTACTAGTTGCAATTCTCAGAGTATGTCCTGGTCTCCAGAAGCAGGGGAAGTTGAGAAGACAACAAAAGAGAGATGTTTTAAAAGCACCGACTATTTTAATGACATAATTCTGTCAATATTACAGTGTTTAGACACAAATATAACAGGATTCTTTCTACAGAACTTTTCAAACCATTAATTTAGGATTAGGAAACTCCCCTCACTCCCCCTAGGGCCACTGCTTGATTTGGTTAAAGCAACTTAATTCAGGTTAGAGTGAAATTTAAGCCAACTCCATTGCTCAGCAAAATGCTGCCTGAAAACAGCTAAAGACAAGTCAGAATGTCCCTAACCAAACCTCAGGCATTATTAACCAAGACCTGCCTTAATTCTGGTTTATCTCATGATGACCAAGGAGAAAAAAGTCTTCCTCTGCTAGAAGTATTCTATGTCTATTACAAAGCATGGATTGTGTGTTCAATGGCCATAAGAGAATGGATAACATACATAAGAGTTTAGAAGAGAGAGTAAATTGAAGTTAAGGGCATTTCAAAGGGCTTCATGGACGAAAGGATCTTGAATTCTAATTGAAGGAGAAGGAAGACTTAGTTGAGGAGGTGAGAGAATTTCAGAATGATATGAAGGGAGGCTTGGAAGCAGGAATTTGGGTGTCATATTTCCACAGACTAGTGACTGATCAGGTTCTTTTTTTCTTCCTTCCAAAGAGTGAGAAGAAAAATATTAGGTTGGTGCAAAAGTAATTGAGGTTTTGCAAAGTAATGGTGAAAACCGCAATTACTTTCGCACCAACCTAAATAGGTAGATAAATGTAGTTGGAACAGAAGGTTTATTTGAGGATGTAGCCCAAGATTAGGTTGAAAAATTAAGAAAGAGGCAATCTGTGATGGGCCTTAGGTTTTAGAAGAGCAGACGAGGCCAGGAATTGATATGTAGAAGTGGAATTGTATTTTTTCTCCTAGTTTTCTTCTGTTTCTAGATTGCTTTGGTCACTATATAATGTCTTTCTCAGTTTGACGACAGACAGAAGGATTATTGGGAAAAAAAATTAGGATCAAGTGTTAAACTCAGGCAGCATCATGTTCTAGTGCTATTGGGTGAAAATTCTAATGTAGACAAACGATATAACAATTTTAATAACTCCCTGAAACTTAAGTAAAGAAACAATTCTAGGCCAGGCGCAGTGGCTCATGCCTGTAATCCCAGCACTTTGGGATGCCGAGTGGGTGGATCATCTGAGGTCAGGAGTTGGAGACCAGCCTGGCCAACATGGTGAAACCCCGTCTCTACTAAAAATACAAAAGTTAGCCAGTCATGGTGGTGTGTGCCTGTAGTCCCAGCAACTTGGGTGGCTGAGGCAGGAGAATCACTTGAACCCGAGAGGTGGAGGTTGCAGTGAGCCGAGATTTTGCCACTGCACTCCAGGCTGGGAGACAGAGTGAGACTCCGTCTCAAAAAATACATATATATGTATAATAAAAGAAGCAATTCTAGCAACTCAACAACATGAAAGACACTGAAGTCAAAGCAAAGCAGGAGGTTCCTTTTAAAACTGGATCACAATTTATAAATAGCTGTATCCAAATGGAGAGAACATTATTGCCATCCAGCACTCAAACAACCTTACAGGTGTCTGGGCACCTTTGAACTGAAATTTAAGCAGGGAAGTTCCAATGACTCAATGGAACGTCAAAGAAGTGTTTAAAACTGAAATACCAAAGTAAAATAAAATTTGGAGGCCTTTTGGTGATCCAAAGGCAAGTATTTCATAGATTTCTCTGTTGAGGTGCATCTCATTTTGGTGTGTGTCCAAGTGTTTTCCAAGATGCAAACTCCTTGAGAGCAGGAACATATTTCCTTTATGCTTCATTGAATGCAGGTCAACCAGTGGCCTGATAAGGTTTGGAGGGAGGGAATGACAAGTGTAAATAAAATTGTGTTGACAGCTATTTAATTATCATGTAGTTTCATGTTTAATGTTCAAAAGTTCTGAATAAATGAGCATAACAAATCTCAGTGAAAGCTAAATTAATTGACACATTTTGGCTAGCTGCAGAGAGCCATTTTGCTGTCTTTAGGAGTCCCCACGGTGTGATACCCATCTTGATTATGTAAGGCAAGTGGGGAGGGGAAAGGAAAACTTTATTTTTAGTGAGTTCCCTTTTTGTTGATTGACTCCTCTAAATTTGTAGCAAGGCAGACCATGCCCCTGACCCATTTTCCTCTGATAGATCTTGTTTCCCACCCTGTAGTTCCTTTTTTTTTTTTTTTTTTTTTTTGAGATAGAGTCTCGCCCTGTCACCCAGGCTGGAGTGCAATGGCATAATCTTGACTCACTACAACCTCCGCCTCCCTGGTTCGAATGATTCTCCTGCCTCAACCTCCTGAGTGGCTGGGATTACAGGCACCCACCACCATGCCTGGCTAATTTTTGCAGTTTTAGTAGAGAGAGGGTTTCACCATGTTGGCCTGGCTGGTCTCAAACTCCTGACCTTGTGATCCGCCCGCCTTCGCCTCCCAAAGTGCTGGGATTACAGGCATGAGCCACCGCGCCTGGCCTGTAATTCCTTTTTAATACCTGCTTCACATGCGATGATTTGTTCAGGATCTATTTACCCCAGGAGGCTGTCTGCTCCCAGTGGACAGGGTCTGTATTGCCATGGCCAGGCACTGAGGGCCAGCACAAGGGCACTTGCTGGTCCAGGGGCAACTTTGGGTTGCAATCTAACAACATATTAATTCTAACTTCTCCTTCTAAAATGGAAATCTGTTCTGAATTTGCTGTAAGTTTCTTTGGAAGCTAGCTGAGGACCCTATAGTTGTTCAATAAATGTTTGTTATACGAAAACAAAAGGGAAGGAAAGAGAAACGCTGGGGTGAACCTCAGTTCTACTTGTTGCTCTATTCCTGGGGGTACGTCATCTTTTTCTGCAAAGCAGACCTGTTTCTACCTTGCTCACACAGCTTGGTAGACGGACACTAACATTTTCATCACATGAGCCCACATGAGCCTCTGCTTTAATTCTGCATTTGTAAAGCTTCATGTTTTTTTCTCATGGAAGTAGAGTCATAGGTGGAGGAGGTCACACATTTCTAAACTCCCTCACCCCTACTTTTTTTTTTTTTTATATGGAGTCTTGCTCTGCCACCCAGGCTGGAGTGCGGTGGTGAGATCTCGACTCACTGCAACCTCTGCCTCCCAGGTTCAAGTGATTCTCCTGCTTCAGCCTCTCAAGTAGCTGGGACAACAGGCGCCCACCATGACATCCAGCCTAATTTTTCTATTTTATTTTATTTTTTTTTCAGTAGAGACAGGGTTTCACCATGTTGGCCAGGCTGGTCTCGAACTCCTGACCTCAAGTGATCCACCCACCTCCGCCTCCCAAAGTGTTGGGATTACAGGTGTGAGCCACTGCGCCTGGCCCCCCACCCCTACCTTTTGATGAAATGGTTAAAAATACAAAACAGGACTGTGTGAATGAATAAGCTACCTATTTTTGAGCAGTCATGAGGTAAAGATTCCATTCTTGGCCTGCTGCTTGTGTAGAACACGGGACTTCCTGTCCCTACCACTTTGTGTGAGGTGTGGGGCAGCCAGCCACACTGTGCTAGCACCTAATAAGGTTGCAGATTTAATTCTAGCCCAAATCTGGACAAACTGATGTTCAGGTTAGAGCTAGCTGATGTTCAGAAAAGGCTGCCAGAATCCCAATGAACAGCCTGAGGAAATGGAACCATAGATTCTGTTTAAAATTCTTCTCTCCTTTCATTTCATTTTTTCATTTTCTCCGTCTACCTCTCTGTCTGCTCCCTTTCTCATTCATTGCTTTCTGCTTCCTTCCCCCTTTCTTCATTCATTCCTCTTCCTTCTTTGCCTGTATCCATCTTTCTGCTTTTCTGTCTTTCCCTTCTCACCCTCTCTCTCCTGCTTCCTCTCCTCTCACTTTCCTTTCCCTCAGTCTCTCTCTTGCTCTTGCTCTTTCTCACTCTCTCTTGCTTTTATCTACAGCCTATTGGCTTCTTGTTTCTTTTTCTCCTCCCCTCCCATTTTCTTTCGAAGAATTTCTTGATGAAACTAAAAGAGGACTAAAAGGAGCTCCATGAAATGCTTGCCTGGAAGAAAACATGGGTGGATGCTCTTCTGATCATAGGCAGCCACTAAATTTGATTTGTAGCTGATCTTAAATGTAGGAAAAGATTTTCAATTACAAAACTCATAAAGTGTAAAGATGAGGGAACCTGGCCACGTTTTGAGTTTGACTAATGGTCTCAAAGCGCTTTAAAATGTTTGGCATTTGCCAGCCTTTCTTTCTTCTCCTAATCCTCAAACTCATGAGTTTTTATGGGAAACATAATCCTCTTTTCTGATTCATTTACACTTAGCTCATCTGAGTATTGTTTTGTAAAAACCATCTGAAGTCCAAGAAGTTTTATGAGATCTTTAAAGGCTTGTTTTTTGAACCAGGAAGTTGTGTACTGCCAATAAAAATGGACCTTGAACTCTAGGGGGGTTTGATTCTAGCATCCATAGCATTAAACTGGGTCTAGAATTGGCAAAGGCCCATCCTCATGGCTGACAGAAACTGGGCTTTCACCTTCAGAATAATAGTGAGTTCAGTGTTTGGGATGAGTGACCATCTCAGATGATAGTACATGGGGTGCATAACAGGTTTTTCAAGGATTATCTTGCTAGTTACGTAAACAGCAAGAGATTTATGTGGAAAACTGTGATTTTGCTGGAGTCTCCCAACTACAGAGTGGGGCTGCTTGCTCATGTGTATATTTCCATATTAATTGTGTGTATACACACATGTACACTAATGTGTAGATGGATGGGGTTAACATTCACACTAGAGATTTATTTTTGTATTTAAACATTTTTTTTTAGTTTTAGTTTTATTATTTTTTTGAGATGGCGTCTCGCTTTGTCGCCCAGGCTGGAGTATAGTGACACAATCTTGGCTCACTGCAACTTCCACCTGCAGGGTTCAAGTGATTCTCCTGCTTTAGCTTCCCGAATAGCTGGGATTACAGGCATGCGCTACCATGCCCGGCTAATTTTCGTATTTTTAGTAGAGACGAGGTTTCACCATGTTGGCCAGGCTGTTCTCAAACTCCTGACCTCAAGTAATCTGCCTGCCTTGGCCTCCCAAAGTGCTGGGATTACAGGTGTGAGCCACTGCACCTGGCCTACTTTTTTTTTTTTTCAGAGTTGGGGTTTCACCAAGTTGCCCAGGCTGTTCTCAAACTCCTGACCTCAAGTAATCTGCCTGCCTTGGCCTCCCAAAGTGCTGGGATTACAGGCATGAGCCACGGTGCCCAGCCTCACACTAGAGGGTTTTTTTTTTCTCCCTGTGGTTTTGTTTCAGAGATGATCTGATTGTGATATATCCAAATCTGTCATAAGGCAGGTTGTAATTGGGTTGAAGATTGGTGTGAAATGCCCACCTCTCCATTGCTGTGGGTTGAGAGGAAAACTGCATTAGGCATTTTTTAATGGTTAAAAAACATTTTTCTGCAGAGCCAAAGGGCATGGTTAAGGTCATTTCTCCCCCAAATACTAGGATCTCAGGCAGAGTCCCAGGTCTTCTGGAAACTGAGGCTCAGAGAGGTGAAATGACTTGCTCAAGTTTCCATGGGAAGTTGATATGGTTTGGCTGCGTCCCCTCCCAAATCTCGTCTTGGATTGTAATCCACGTGTCATGGGAGGGAGCCAGTGGGAAGTAATTAAATCATGGGGGCTGTTACCCTCATGCTGTTCTCCTGATAGTGAGCTCTCAGGAGATCAGACGGTTTTTTAAGGGGCTTTCCCATTTTTGCTTCGGCACTTCTCCTTGCTGCCGCCATGTGAGGAAGGACACGTTTGCCTTCCCCTTCTGCCATAATTGTAAGTTTCCTGAGGCCTCCCCAGCCCTGTGGAACTGTGAGTCAATTAAACTTCTTTCCTTTAGAAATTAACCAGTCTTGGGTATGTATTAGCAGTGTGAGAACATACTAATACAGAAGTAAAGCACCAGGTAGAGCCCAGCCCCCTAGAGTCCCCATCCAGGCTGTGCCCTCCACAGGTAGCTGCCACTTACTGCACAAAATCAGCTTTAATGCTTGCCATCTGTCCATCTGGGGCCTGGGATTGACCACCACTGAAGACAGGTAGAGGCTGGTCCTGTTGGGGATGCTGTCCTTTACTCTTTCCTGAGCTTTCCCGTCTGACATCTCTCCTCTCCTGTCCTGGCTCTGCAGAATGTTGTAGCTATGCTAATCACCCTCCTCCCCACCTCCAACCATTTCATCTGCTGTTACATCATCCCTACCTGAGAGGTAAGAGCTCTGTGAACTGATCTGAGTTGCAGGTAGGAAGTATTTTCCCTACGTGTTGGTGAATTTTCCGTAAGATGACAAAGAATTGTGGGCTGTACTATGATACAGGCATCATACAAATCAGGTCCTCCCTTGTGAGAGGTCTATCATGATCTCAGAGTGTTGCTTCATTAAGTTGTTGTTTATCGTTTTTAAGCTTTCATTTACATCTTCTCTCCCTAACAAGATACGAAGTTTCTTAAAGACAAGGGCTTTATGCCTTGTGATCCTTTGTATTTCCACAGCCTCAGTGCCTCCTTCAGAGACGGGGTGGATATTAGCTTCTGTTGTATCCTTCATACAGAACCTGGTGCTGAGACACAGCTTCTTCTTTTTTTAAAAAAAAAACTTTTCTTAAGACTAGTCAAGTACAGTATCAAGAAGAGGGGAAAGAGTCGAACAAGGAATTGGATCCGTAACTGACTGTGAACAATCAATTGAGGTAACTCATTACCTTTGAACCAAGCTGGGAGGCAGCCTTGTGACTCACCTCAATCCTAAATCTTCTCAGCTAGTTCACTTTGGCCAGGCTCAGGGGCTGACCTAGAATGATCCTGTCCAGAAGGACCCTGGATGTTCTTAGAGACACAGACTGCTAGGGCTGGCAGGGACTTTTCATCCAATTCCTCTGTGACAGAGGAGGAAGTGGAGGTTCAGAAGGAGAGGTGAGCTGCCTGTGGTCCTTCAGCTTACTAATGGCAGTGTTAGGACTGGGCCTGGGGGCTCTTCCCTCCAGTCTGGCGCTATTTATTCCATGACAGTGCCTCTCAAACTGTGTTCTCACAAGCAGCTAGTGCTCAGGCAGCTGGACTGAGGCCCTGCCTGCCAAATCAAATATTGGAGGTCTTTCTCCAATGTGCAGAAAAAAAAAAATTAATGGGTTAAGTTTCCTCCTTAGGGTTAAATGATTTTTCCATTAATGCTTCTTAAACCATTGTCACCTGCTACCAATTGTCTACTAGCCAATGCATGCAGGCAACAAAACAAAAGGATAAGCCACAAGTAAACAAGAACAAGAACAACCAAAGCCTTGGAAACACACCATCATTCTTAAGTTAAAGGCTTTAAAAAAAATAAAAATAGAAGAAGACTGCTATGACTATGGACTTTCTATTGCATTCACATAATAAAATCATCCGACATTGTTTTGAATCCAAATGCTAAAAGTAAATATGTCATTATTTCATGGTTTTCCCCAAAGAGCACTATATGACCCCCCAGGACTCTATCCCTGGAACATTCTGCCATCTCTCTTAATGGGTCAGGTCATCTCCAAGTTGGGTGACCCGGTCGGATTACGGTCCGGTGAACTGATTTGTCTTTATTAAAAGCAATAATGGCTTAGGGTTGTCAGGGATCCTGAACTCTAGTCCTACTCTAAAGGTCCAGGGACAGGGCTGTCTCTGCGGTTGTCCCTGGGCGGTTCTCCCAGTCCACGCGGGCGCCCTCTGCTGCCCGCCCTGCACTCCCATCCCTGCCAAGCGAGGAGTAGGGTACCAGAGGCTGCAGACCGAGAAGCCACGGGGACTTTACAGCCCCCAGGGAGCCACCTAAACGGTTTCCGATGGAGACCTCAGCGCGCCCTGACAGCCCTTTCTGGGGCCCGATTTGGTATCTGAATTCAACCCCGCAGCAAGTATCCCAGCAAACACGGATAAGAAAATGCCGGGGCTTCCAAACAATATCAAACGCATGGGGCTTCTGAAAGGACAGGACCGTTCAGTAACTTTGCTGAGCCCTTTGTCCTCTCCCGGGACACGGGACCGGGGCGTGGGGACCTCCGCCTCGGCGACCCACGGGGGCAACCCCTGTGGATGTGGAGGGTGGCGGCGCGCCTTCGGGCTCCTCGCACGCCTTCCCCAATTAGGATCTGCCGCCTGACGTCACGTCTGCCGGAGATTGGCTGCTCAGGTCTGACACTCGGGGCCACGGGAGAGAAACTTTTAAAAGACTTCGCCGCCGGGGCTGCCTCGGAGTGTCCCGCGCGCTCTCGCTCGCTCTCGGCCACCCTCGCCGGGCGCGCGGACCCTCACCTTGCGCGGCCCGCTCCCCTCGCCCCTCCCCGCTCTCCGGGCTCCGCGCTCCCCACCCCCACGCCCTCCCCCTGCTCCCAGCCACAATCGGCCGGGGTCTGGGGCCGCTCAGCCGCCCGTAGAGCCTCCTCCCTCGCCACCGACTTGGCCTCCTCCCGCCTTTCCCGGGCTCTCGGCAGCTCTCGGGGGAGCCTGAACGCGCGGGGAAAGGCGAGCCGCACGGCCAGGGGAGGGGGCTGGACCGCGCGCGGCCGGTCGCGCCGGCTAAGGCCCGCGATGGCGGGGGCCTGGCTCAGGTGGGGGCTCCTGCTCTGGGCAGGGCTGCTCGCGTCCTCGGCGCACGGCCGGGTGCGGAGGATCACCTACGTGGTGCACCCGGGCCCCGGCCTGGCAGCCGGCGCCTTGCCCCTGAGCGGGCCCCCGCGTTCGCGGACCTTCAACGTCGCGCTTAACGCCAGGTACAGCCGCAGCTCGGCGGCTGCCGGCGCCCCCAGCCGCGCCTCCCCCGGGGTCCCCTCGGAGAGGACCCGGCGCACGAGCAAACCCGGCGGCGCGGCCCTGCAGGGGCTCAGACCGCCGCCGCCGCCGCCGCCGCCAGAGCCTGCGCGTCCCGCGGCCCCCGGCGGGCAGCTCCACCCCAAGCCCGGCGGCCACCCGGCAGCCGCCCCGTTCGCCAAACAAGGCAGGCAAGTCGTGCGCTCCAAGGTGCCGCAGGAGACCCAGAGCGGCGGGGGCTCCAGGCTGCAGGTTCACCAGAAGCAGCAGCTGCAGGGGTAAGCCCACACCCCCTTCCGCCCGCCCGCCTGCCTGCCTCGCGCGCGCCGCCCGCGGAGGGACCTGCGGGGTCAGGGCCACTTGGAGCCCGGCGGTGGCCGGGGCGGTCGCGCGCGGTGGGTCGGCTTTCTCTCTTCGCCTCCGCCTGCGCTGAGCGCCGCGGGAAGAGGGGAGTGCGGGGAAGCCCAGGAACTTTTACTGACGTGAAACTCCGTGTGCATTGTTACCGAGCTGCGGGTAAACACAAAAGGCATTTCTGCCCGGGGCGTAACCTTTTGCGCGCAAACCCAACTGCTCCTTAGAAGATGGGCGTAAACTTGAGGTCACTACAGTTTAATCCCTCAGCATCAATTAAACTCTGCAACTGAGTTTTAATTTTGGTCTAGCTAATGAAAAAAATGTTTCGAGGGCGGGCTAGCCGTAAAGATCCAGCTCCTGTTCTGTGGCCTGGAACTTTGCAGCCTCAGAGAAATCATGGGCTTGGACTTCGCTGCACCTGTGGGGTCAGCTTTCCTGGGGTGGGGTGTCTTGGTATTGATAAAAGTTTTGGTTGGAATGTTTCTGTTATTGGGCGCTCATAGCGTCTTCCCTTTGTGGGAATTCATCTCAGGCTGGGGTGTAGGGGAAAACTTGTTTTGCTTAGTTGGCATGTTTTTTTCAGGGGTGATTCCAGGCCATGTGCCCTCACTCCTTTTTGTACAGTTCTCTCTGAAACTCATTTCCAATTTAAAATGTTGGCCCAGATAATAGAAAAAATAAATTTGGCTCTACTGTAATTTGGGGGTAAGAAAACCATTTGTTGGGCCCTGTTCTCCCTTCTTGTATAGCCCTAGGTTATGCAGGCTTTTTGGTTCTCCCAGCATTCCCTGATATATGTATGGGCCTTGCCCCTCTGCTTGGGCAGCTTTGGGTTGGGCATCTAGGATACCTGTTAGGACTCTCATCCAGAGGGTTGCAGAAGCTGGAGGCTGGCCTTTCTGGAACATGCTGGAAGCTTGGGTTCTTGGGAAGGGGGTTTTTCTGCTGCTGGACTCAGCGATCTTGCTTTGTTTCAGAGTCAATGTCTGTGGAGGGCGGTGCTGTCATGGCTGGAGTAAGGCCCCTGGCTCCCAGAGGTGCACCAAACGTAAGTTGCCATGTTCACAGTGGCCCTGCACAGTAGGCAAAGTGGGGGGGGGGTGTCCACATGGGGGCATCTCACAAGGGCCATTTGAAAGGGCTCGGGGGAAGTTGAAGTCTGAAATACAATCCATCCATTACCTGCAGGCTTCATTACCACCTAAGAAGGGCTGGGTCAGGGTAATGTTAGTATCAGTGCCAGCAGCAATACATTGCACAGAACCGTGCTGTGCAACCAAGACTTCTCTGAACTCAACGGAGATATTCATCACTCTGGCACATCTGTGAATCAGGAGCTAGGAAAAAAAATTCCGTTTGAGGATATGCCATATGGCAGAACCAATGTAATTAATTTGAACATGATGCCAACAAATGAAAGACATTCTTTACGGTGATGGCAGGAGGGAATTGGGGAGTAGAGGGCCCTATTCTGGAGTAAAACATCAATAGTTTTTATAACTTCCTGAAAACAGCAACCAGAATCCTTCATCCTTGAGGCCTGATCGTTTTCTAGCATGCACTTCCCTGCTGCTCTTCAGAACTGATGGATGGGGTTCTCTGCAGTGCTTCTGCAATTCACCTGCATGCCCAGCAGTGTTTTAAAAAAATGTGTTAATGATGCATATAGATATAGATTTGAGAACACTGGAAAATTTTTCTCCTATGCATTGTGAAATTAAGGATCAGGTTAAAATGTATTTTTAGGCTCTTCTTGATGAATTGATGCTTTCGGGTGCTCATTGGACCTAAAGGAGTCTTACCTTCCCCCTCAGAAAAAGTGAAGCATTCTTAATTGTTCTTTGCATAGAGATTGAGGCATTCCCATGTGGATTGGAATTGTCCAAAATTTCTGCTGCTTGGATTTTAAAATACGGGTGGATGAATTTAAAAAATTTCAGATACAGTCAATCTAGTGACCTCGTTTGTTGAAAAATGTCTTCATTTCTGAAGAAAACAGAAGGGCTTTGGCATAATGGCTTTACTTTTGTAAAAAGGGGAATGTCCACAGGTTTTATGATGTCTTATGATCAAGCAGTAATTGCAGACTTGAACAGCCTTCTGACTATTGAACTCAAACCACTAGATCAGAAATGCTCAGGGTTCTAGGCATTTTAGATTAACTCATAATTTTTCATTTTGTAACTTCTTAAATTATACTTCTCAGAAATGTGTTAGCATTTGTTTAGAATTTAGCATTGCTCAGGCCAAATGACATGCTCCCTCCTCCCCTCAGTAACTCATTCTGTCCAAAACCTGCTATGATATGGTTTGCCTGTAACATGGAGATAACTCATCCGTTACAGCACCATTGCAGTGGGATATTGCTGAGTAAAGGTTAAAAATACAGAATAGGGCCTGGTGCGGTGACTCACGCCTGTAATCCCAGCACTTTGGGAGGCCAAGGCGGGTGGATCACTTGAGGCCAGGAGTTGGAGACCAGCCTGGGCAGCATGGCAAAACCCCATCTCTACTAAAAAATACAAAAAATTAGCCAGGTGTGGTGGTGTGTGCTTATAATCCCAGCTACTGGGGGGGCTAAGGCAGGAGAATTGCTTGAACCCAGGAGGTGAAGGTTGCAGTGAGCTGAGATCGCTCCACTGCACTCCAGCCTGAACGACAATGACTCTGTCTCAAAAAAAAAAAAAAAAATTACCCGGGCATGGTGGCGCATGCCTGTAATTGTAATCCTGGCTACTCAGGAGTCTTTGAGTCAAGAGAATTGCCTGTACCTGGGTAGGGGAGATTGCAGTGAGCAGAGATTGTGCTGGGCGATGCAGAGAGACTCCATCTCAAGAAAAGAAAAGAATTCAGAGCAGGATTTTACAAATAGGCAGAAGCTCCTTGATGCCTGTTGGAGAGAATGCTCTAAGGCTTTAATAAGTTTGCTTGGCAAATGATGCAATTGAGTGCTGTCTCTGAAAAGAGAATAGGCCGCCATTTTCAGGTTGCTTGGGGAATTCGGGGATCCAAAGATGTTCTAGAAGATCCCAACATGTTCCAGATCTTGGGGAATCACTTCATGGCTTCCTGCTTCTGCAGGCAAGAGAGGTAAAGAAGTGTGTGCCTAGGTTTAGCTGGGTTTGCCCCCTGGTAATCCAGAGAGAGATCACAGAAGACTGCTGGTCAGAAAAATCAGTGTTGAAGTTACTTACAGGGCTCTAGAGAAAGTTGCTATATTGGTTTAATCTTATGGTACCTGCAACCAATGCTTCTAGCATTTGGCTTAAGTTTTCCTACCGGCTTCTAGGAGGTAGCCCTTGGACAGTACCAGCATCTAAGCAATGTGACATCACTTTCCTTTTCTATGGTTTTCAGCATTCAGAAGATTAACCTTCCTGTACTTCCCAGTTTAACAAATGAATTTAGGTACAAATGCTAGAAACTTAATTCACAGCTCTCTTCAGAAATAATCGTGTTTTTAAAAGGCATGCTGGGGTAGGTCAGCTTGCGATCCAAAATAATGTATCTCTGAGATGGATATTTAAAATAGGGGACTTACTTTGCATGTGTCTGGGAGATCCAGAGAGCTGAGAGAGCCTTCTACCTTCAGATGGGACCACTGGGGCTCCCGCTGATGCTATAAACCTTGTGTCCATGGCTGAGTAGTGTGATGCCAGGAAAGACTCCTGGCTTTGGGGTCAGAAGACCTAAATTCAAATGCTGAAGCCCTCACTAGCTGTGTGGCCTCGGGGAGTTCACTTGACCTATCTGGCCTATATTTTCCCACTCAGAAATGACTGTGCTAAAACCTTGCTTTCTTTATAGGATGGTTGCAGGTATTAAGATGAAAAAAATGGGTATGAAAGCCTTGGTGAAACCAGAAAGATTAATATTAGAGATTAGTATTGGATCAAGCCAAGTAAATTCTGTCTCCTTTATCGATGACTTGGTTTTCTTCTGTTTGTGGTTGCCTTCTCTCACTTCCTTATTATGCTGAGGTTGAACACTTACACTTGGGTATGGTTTATTACACATAAGAATACAAAAACCAATGATATGCCCACATGAAGTTCCCCCTTATAATAGTCATCATAAAATATGCATGTACATTTAAATGTATAACCCAGGATGTCTTCTAATTGTCATTACATGTTGAAGATAATGAAGAATTTGAGTTTATGTAGGTCATGTCCAATTGATGCAAAAAAAATTTCTGTGTGAGAGATTGGAAGTGTTCCTGTTGTTCAGTATTTGCCTAATCCAGTGAAGAAAATAAGGTATCCCTTTGAGCAAGCCTGGATTGTTTTTAGTTGATTGAAACCTAATTTAAATGGACCATGATCAAATGCTTCTGAAGACTAAAGATTTAGTGAACCTTAAATTGCAAATCAGAGAGATGTGAACAAGCAAGCGGCAGACCCACACAAGGGCAAAGAATGGGTATGTGCACTCACCAAAGTGGTCCTCTAGGCTGTAGCTGCCCAGTCCCTATGTAGAGACGCCTGGTTGCATGTTAATGTTGCTTTTCCAGACACCCTTTGTGTGTGGATCCCTAGGAATTGAAATTATCGTGTGGGATGTGTCATTTTAGTTAATATTGGATGACTCTTGATAGCGTTACCTGTTTTGGACAAAAGAGATGGAGAGATGGACCACAAAAGAGATGGAGAGATTAACAAGATGTTAATTCTTTCCAAGGAATTAACATTTAAAGGAAGGTTTTGTGGGTTAGGGACTTTGTCTTCCAGGTGGGGCATTAAACCCCTGATGTAACATTTTTGCGTCCTGTCATTTTTGTAGTTTTTTTTTTCTGTGCCCAAACTGAACCTCCCCCCATGCCCTGCATCGGTTCTTTCAGTCTTTTTGCCCCCATCTCAGGGTAAGTGCAGGCCATACAGAGACATTGCCGGTAGGCTCAGCTTTAATGAGAAGACTGGACATGGGAATAGGCAATACAAAAGAATGAAAGAGGAGAGTGAGGCTGGGCTGGCAGGGTTATGGGGTAGAGGGAAGAGAGATGATGGCAGATACAAATCCAAAGCAGTGCCTGGCACATTGCAGGCCTTCCATACATGCATGGATGGTTCTTTCATTTACTGTTTAGCTTTTACCATGTGCCAGGTTCTATGAATAGAGGAGAAACACAGCCAGCTGTAGGGAGTGCAGGTCTGTTGTTACTCACTTAACTCATGGCACTTCAAATGACTTGTTCTCTCCTTAGCAAGAAACAGAAAATCGATATTCCATTGCTTTTCCATTGGCATTCAGCCCATGCTACTTTGGGGGAAGAAACCCAACTCTAGACATTTTCCTTAAATTATATGCAAAGGAGACAGAGTCACATGCACCCTTGGTGTTCAAAGACGCAGTGGTGGATGGCATCATCCAGGAGGGTGTGATGTGGCTGGAGTTCAGGTGACCTAGAGAACTGTCTCAGGCTGTCTCCCATCCCTCTTGGCTTGGCATCGTGCTTGCCAAACTTGGGAGTTGAGCCCAGAGTGATTATATTTTTTTTTGTATGCCTGCTATGGCCATTGGCAGCTGCTTTGCCAATAGATCTGCAGTGAGGTTTACCATGGCAACTGCTAGGAGGGCCACCCCGGCCCCCATGTGGGAGGGTCAGCTGGAGAATCTTGTCATGTGGCACAGACAACCTCGGTGAAGAGAGAGGAACCCAGAGGTCAAGTTCACACTAGGTCAAATATGTGTTCTCAAGACTAGTTAAAATCCCCATTTAGGAACCATAAATTCTACACTGTAATAGTGCTTAAACCTTCATGATGAAGCCCTCCTCCAGCCCATGGGCCTGCTGAGGACGCCGCCCGCCCCCTGCCTGCTCTGCTTTATCGAAGTTTTTGCTGCCCAGTGAACCCTGGGCCCTTAGGAAGCCTGACTTGTTGAAAAGACCTTTGACAACCACAGGGTTTGGTTTCTTGGATATTTCAGACATACTCAAACATGTTCGAGAGCTCAAACTAAATTTTCCTAAAGTGCAGATTTTGCTTCCCAGTCCTTCCTAGCAATGAACAGAGGCGACTTGGAGTGCGAGGGCTACGTCACCACCCTTTTAATACGGACCAAGATCAGGGCCGGCAGAGAGGAGCTGCCGATGGGGTGGGGGTAACTTGTGTGGTGCTGTGGAGCTTACAAAGAGCATTTTCTTGATCTTCACACCCTGTAGTGTCATTGAGGCAGGCATGCTTTATTACCCCTATTCCAGACAGTGGGGCAGTGCTTAGATGCCACTGCAGATCTTGTGGCTCTTACTACTGCCCTGGGCTTCCTGGGCATCCAGTGCTGTGACATTCTTTCTTGAGGTCTTGGTCTGAAAACTGTCCTGACAGCCGTCAGTCATCTGGATTGGCTTCCACTGCCTAACTTCACATCATGATTTTCCAAGCTATGTGAGTTTTCTCGGGCTTCTGGAACAAGTTCCACAAGCTGGGTGACTCAGAACGATAGAAATGTATTGTCTCACAGTTCTGCAGTCCAGAAGTCCAATGTCAAAGTGTTGATGGGGTCGTTTCCTTCTGAAGGCAGTTCTAGGCCTCTCTTCTTGGCCTGTGGATGGCCATCTCTTCCCTGTGTCTTTATACATTGTCTTCTGTGTGTGTCTGTCTCTGTGTCCAAATTTCCCCTTTTTATAAGGACATCAGTCATATTGTATTAGTGCCCCCCGCCCAGTGATCCCATTTTAACTTAATTACCTCTGTAAAGAACCTGTCTCCAAAGGTGGTCACATTCTGAGGTCCTTGGGGTTAGGACTTCAACACTTTTTTTTTGTTTTTGTAGGGGGAGTACAATTGAACTTACGATGTAAGCTCGTGGATGCCTTGCACATAGGCTGGAGAGATGGGCTATTCAGAGTTGGCTCATTCCTGGGGCACTTGGGAACCCTAGCAGCTGACCCAAGGATGGGTAGGTGGGGCTTTGACTGGGCCCCTGCCACACAATCTGTGACTATGGATCTAATTTGGTTACTTTTCTAATGCAGCAGCTCTGGCTGTTCCAGGGGGTGTTAGGAGAGATGAGGAATTGGCCACCAGTAGTTTTGGTGATGCCTCTGTCCATTTTTACTGGGGCTTTTTTAAAGAGATTCTAGATTGGTGTTTCTTACACATGAATGTCCAGCGGGACCACTGGAAGGGTTTGTTAAAATGTTAAAACTTGTTAAATTCAACAAATTGAATCAAAATCTTTGGGGTTTTTAACAAGCATCCCAAGTTATGCTGATGGAGGTGGCCCACAGTTTAAGAAACTGATCCGGAAGGAACTCAGTCCTGGGCAATATTTATGACCCTTTATGTGGGAATTTAAAGGCCAACCTCAACGCTTAATAATTTAGAGAAACCTCTCAAGCAAGGCAGGAACCCTCTAAACATTGGGATAGCTCGGATTTGAAGAATGTATATACAGTCAAAGATTGCTGCACATGCAGTTTTTACATCCAGTTTCTCTTTAGTTAGTTGAATGTTTGATGTATATATGTATATTTTTGCGACAGCTGGAAATTTGCAAAATTGTTGCTGCATCAGTGATTATGTAGAGTGCGTTTTAAAAAAGATTTAAACACTTTGGAACACTTGGGTGTTTTTTTCCACTAATTTTTTTTTAATTACAAAATTTTTAAAGTTATATATATGTATATTTTTGCGAGAGCTGGAAATTTGCAAAATTGTTGCTGCATCAGTGATTACATTGAGTGCCTTTTAAAAAAGATTTTTTGGAACATTTGGGTGTTTTTTTCCACTAAATTTTTTTTTTAATTACTAAATTTTTAAAGTACGCACAAACATAGAAGCTGCCCATCAGGGTCATGTTTTTAAAAGCTCCCTGATGTGGTAGTTAAGTACAATGATTTATACATGAAGGAGAAACTATGGTCTTATCTTTCTCTAAATGCATGTTTTACTAATGGTTTGCTGCTTTCTTAGTGGAGAGAAAATATTACAGAATTTGTTGGTGTGACACAAATTGGTTGTTTTGGTACTTATGGAAAAATACATCAGGGCTGTATTTGCAAGCATACCTCAGATATGGAGGGTTCAGTTCCAGCAAATATCTCAATAAAGTGAGTCACAAATTTTTTGGTTTCCCAGTGCATGTAAAAGTCATGTTTATACTACATTGTAGACTAATAAGTGTACAATAATAGCATTATATCTAAAAAGGCAAGTGTATACCTTGATTAAAAATATTTTTTGTTGTTGTTTTTTTTTTTTTTTTTGAGACGGAGTCTTGCTCTGTCGCCCAGGCTGGAGTGCAGTGGGGCCATCTCGGCTCACTGCAAGCTCCGCCTCCCGGGTTCACGCCATTCTCCTGCCTCAGCCTCCAGAGTAGCTGGGACTACAGGCGCCTGCCACCACGCCTGGCTAATTTTTTGTATTTTTAGTAGAGACGGGGTTTCACCATGGTCTCGATCTCCTGACCTCGTGATCCACCCGCCTCGGCCTCCCAAAGTGCTGTGATTACAGGCGTGAGCCACCGCGCCCGGCTTAAAAATATTTTGTTACTAAAAAATGGAATGATCATGTGAGCCTTGAGTGAGTCATCATCTTTTTGCTAGTGGAAGGTCTTGCCTTGATATGGATGGTTGCTGAAAGTTGGGGTGGCTGTGGCACTTTCTTTAAAATAAGAAAATAATGAAGTTTGCTGCACTAATTGACTCTTCCTTTCATGAAAGCTTTCTCTGTAGCATACAGTGCTGTTTGATAGCATTTGACCTACTGTAGAACTTCTTTCAAAATTGGAGTCAGTCTTCTCAAGCCCTACTGCTGCCTTATCATCTGTGTTTATATAAAATTATAAATTCTTTGTTGTCATTTCAAAAATGCTCACAGCATCTTCACCGGGAGTAGATTCCATCTCAAGAAACCACCTTCTTTGCTCATTCATAAGAAGGAGCTCCTCATCTCTTCAAGTTCGAACATGAGATTGCAGCAATTCAGTCCCATCTTCAGGCTCCACTTTTAATTCTCTTGCTATTTCCACTACCTCTGCAGTGACTTCCTCCACTGAAGTCTTGAACTCCTCCAGGTCATCCATGAGGGCTGGAATCAGCTTCTTCCAAACTCCTGTTATTGTGGATACTTTAATCTCCTCCCGTAAATCATGAATGTTCTTAATGGCATCTAGTATGGTGAATCCTTTCCAGAAGGTTTTCGATTTACTTTGCCCAAATCCATCAGAGGAATCACTATCTATGACAGCTATAGCCTTATGAAATGTATTTCTCAAATAAGAAGACTTGAAAGTTGAAATTACTCTTTGACCCATGGACTACAGAATGGATGATGTATTAGCAGGCATGAAAATGATGTTAATCTCCATGTACATCTCCATCACAGCTTACAGGTGACCAGGTGCATAGTAAGTGAGGAGTAATATTTTGAAAAGACCCTTTTCTGAGCAATAGGTCTCAACAGTGGGGTTAAAACATTCAGTTAACCATGCTGTAAACACACGGACTGTCATCCAGGCTTTGTTATTCCGTTTACAGAGCACAGGCAAAGCAGATTTAGCCTAATTCTTAAGGGCCCTGAGATTTTTAGAATGGTAAATTAGCTCTGGCTTCAACTTAAAGTCACCAGCTGTGTTAGCCCCTAAAAGGAGAGTCAGCCAATCCTTGGAAACATTGAGGCCAGGAATTGACTTCTGCTTAGTTTTCTTCAAGAACTTTTTCTTTGCATTCACAGCTTGGCTAACTGGTGTAAGAGGTCTAGCTCTTGGCCTGTCTTGGCTTTCTACATGCCTTCTTCACTTAGCTTTTGATTTAAAGTGAGAGATTTGTGAGTCTTCCTTTCACTCGAGCCCTTAGAGGCCATTGTAGGGTTATTAGTTAGCCTGACTTCAATATTGTTGTGTCTCAGGGAATAGGGAAGCCCAGGGAAAGGGAGAGAGATGAGGGAACGGCTGGTCGGTGGAGCAGTCAGAACACACACAACATTTCTCAGTTAAGTTTTCTGTCTCATATTGGGTATGATTTGTGGTGTCCCAAAACAATTACAATGGTAACATGAAAGATCACCGATCACATATCACTGTAACAGATATATTAATAATGAAAAAGTGTGAAATATGAGAATTTCCAGAATTTCCAGAGACAGAAAGTGAGCATTTGCTGTTGGCAAAATATTGCCAGTAGACTTGTTGCATGCAAGGTTGTTACAAACCTTCCATTTGTAAGAAACACAGTGTTTGCGAAGTGCAGTAAAGTGAAGCAAAATAAAATGAGGTCTGCCTGTATATGTATATACTGATGTGTGTCTGTTAATTTTTCCTGCCTGTTGCAGATTGAGCACATCGTGTAGACACAGTCCATTGGATACTGCAATTCTGTGCATACATTGCCATCGAGACCCAAGACTGTGTGGTTATAAGAAGGAAGTGCCGCCGCTTACTCCCCTCCTCTCCCTTCTATCTTACCTGCTTTTGTTGCCTTTCTCCTCTTCCTCCCCTTACTTGGTCTCAGTTTGGCTTGTCCTGAATGACAGCCAGTATGGCTCAGTGGTTGGAAGTTCAGTCTTTGGAGTTAAAATACAGAGCTCCTAATTGACCTTAATACTTCCTCACTGTGTAACCTCGGACAGTCAAGCTTGAGACCTGGAGTAGGGCTAAGTTAACTCCATTCACAAAATAGGAATAATGATGGTCTCTGTCATCATCCAGGGGCTTGCTAGGGGGCTGCATTAGGTAATACATTAAAAGTGCATAGAGAGCAGGGCCCTTGCACAGTGGTTGACAAAAATGAGCTCTCAGCACCTTTCATTTGTCTGCTCAGGACCACTTCCTCCTGGGCACCACTGCTTCTTCCATGCCCCTCTTCTAAGATCCTTGGGGGCTGATCCTGTTTGGTGCTCCCTAAGCAGATTCTATTTGATGCTCTCTAAGCACTCTGATTTCACTCTTAGTTGGCTCTGGGTATGGCTGAGCCAGGTAGAAGAGACATCTGTCCCCTCATCAGTGTTGAGCTCCTGGGAAGGAGGTCCCTTGCTTTGCCACAGTACAAGTGCCACAGTACAAATGCTACCTAGGAACAGAATAGAGTCAAACTAGCATCTCTGATTTTGCTGTGTTGCTAATGCTGTCCTCTAAATACTATAGAAAGAATTCTTTCTCTTTTCTTTGTTTACTCTCACCTTTTGGCAATAATTTCCACTTGTTTTTCTTTCCTGCATTTTCTCTCTGTACTTTTCCTTGCCCAGCAGACACTGCTGATTATGACAGCTTTTTCAAGGGCACAGCACCTTACCCTGTTTCCTCCTGCCTTTGATCTGTAAGGCTGCTCTGGCATGGCCCAAACTTTGAGATGACTTTTCCTTTCTCCTTGCCAATTTTAGAATCTTTGTGTTCAACATCATCATCTGATAGAGATTTGGGACTAAGTGAAATGAATGTTGTATGATTTTCCTTGTAATTTTAGATCCCCAAATACTGCTCTTGGCCAACTACACTATTCCCCGTGGCTTTTTTACTCCACCACATTTGAGTAATATTGTTGGCATGGACATAAGTAAACAGTTTGAAAATGTCGTGTTTTGTAAACTAGAAGATGGATGGGCTGGTTTTTAAATACATGCTCTTGGTTCTGCTGGGCCAAAGGAAAGATGAATTTGGTCAGTGGATGGGAAGATGAATTGGAGGAAGGTGTTGCTATCCGAAGTTGATGTGGCCAACTTTACTGAACTGATGAGATCAGTTATTTAGAGGTGAAAACCTAGTGGCTGGAGGCGACTCTTCAGAGGGATTTGGATAATGCAGTTAGAGGGAATTTTTATAGAGGAGATAGCATGCTACCAGTAAGAAGCCACCAAGAGAAAATATGGTAATAAAGTAAGGAAAATAGAAGGATAAGGATCTTTTGTCTTTGAAAATTTAAACATGTTTTTATTTCTTTGCAGAATTACCAGACAATTCCAATGTGGCTTTTAATCTTTCATGAACTTCATTTTATTATTGCCGTATATATATGTGTGTGTGTATGTATATGTATATATATGTATATACGTGTATATGTATATATATGTATATACGTGTATATGTATATATATGTATATTTTTTTTTTGAGATGAGTCTTGCTTTGTTGCCCAGGCTGGAGTGCAGTGGCATGATCTCAGCTCACTGCAGCCTCTGCCTCCTGGGTTCCAGCGATTCTTCTGCCTTAGCCACCCGAGTAGCTGGGATTACAGGCACCTGCCACCATACCTGGCTGATTTTTGTATTTTTAGTAGAGAGGGGGTTTCACCACGTTGACCAGGCTGGTCTTGAACTCCTGACCTCAGGTAATCTACCTGCCTTGGCCTTCCAGAGTGCTGGGATTACAGGTGTGAGCCACCACACCCAGCCTATTATTGCTATTTTTAATTAAAATGTAGAGTCTCCATCCTCCCATATGCATTTCATGTTCATACCGTAGTGAGTAGGCAGTTAACACTTAGCATCTTCAAAATATGATTATGGTAAAAGCTGTTTAAATGAGCCAAGACTTATCACTTCACCTTCATAAATCATTTACTACAGTGATTCAAGGGTGAGTTTACTCCTGCCTCTTCATTGGCTGTGAAACTTCAAGCAGATTCGTGAACTCCTCTGAGACTTTTCTCAACCTTCAGATGGGAAGAGTACCCTCATCACACAACTTCATTCATGTTGTTGTGAATATCAGGCACACAGATCCTCTTTGCTCTGAATGCTTGTCACATTGCATCATAGACATTTATGTATTGTCTGGCATTCCTGCTTGAATGTGAGCTCTATGAGGGTAGGGATTATACTATAGCCATCTTTTTGTCTTCAGTACCTGGTAAGCATGTACACCTTTATGGAATGAATGAATGAATGAATGGATTCATTTGTTGTACTTTCACGAAGCTCCTATATAGTAGGTTTTGGTACACGGAAGGTGTAAAGATGACTTTCTTTCTCCCTGCCAATTTTAGAATCTTTATGCTCAATATCATCATCTGATAGAGATTTGGGACTAAGTAAAATGAATGTTGTATGATTTTTTTTCCCTCTAATTTTAGGTCTCCAAGTACCATGTACTTGAAAAAATTGAAACAGGGTCATAGGCTAGAGAGTAACAGGAGCTGGAACTGGAGGTGGGGAGAGGGCTAAAAGAAGGTCTCTATAGGAAGTGACATGTGAGGCCTGTGTGATATGAAAGGGTCTGAGAGAAGAGTATTTTAGGCCAACAGAACGGCTAGCACAAAGGCCTTGGAGTGGGGATAGGCCTGGCTTGTTGTGGAAACATAGGTCATTATCGTTGGGTTGTCAGTGAGGGCTGCTGTAATAGGCGATATAAGATAGGGTTGGATCCCAAGTCAAGTCTTATAGGCTGTGTGAGGCCACAGATAAGATAACAAGAGGGGACCGTACAACACAAGCACAGTCAACACAAGTACTATACAACACCAGTGCATGCAGGTGTATTTTATTACTAAGAAATTAAAGAAAATAAAGGATTTAGTATTTTTTTAAGGCATGGAAAAATATCTTATGTAGAAAATTCATTAGATCACTTTGATTGCTATTTTTTATTGACGAGAAAAACTGCACGTGGAACAGTGAAGTACCCAAGTCCACACACAAATTATTATCATAGCCTGACCCCCTGCCTGGTGCCCAGATTGCCAGACCAGCCCTGTGCTGATTGGACCCCCGGGCCTCTGCCGAGCTCTGCTGGAAGGGCAAGACTTTTCAGCAGGGAGCTGTGAGGCTGCGGTTTAGGATGAAAGAGTGAGGGTGAAGAAAGCCAAGTCACTGGTCACTATTGTGTTAAAAGTCAAATTAATGGGGATCCTCACATGGTACTAAATTTAAAAAAAAGTTCAATCCTTTAAAGATTGATTAAAAATTTTATTTTGATGATCATAGAAAATCTACAGAGAGCCGACAGGGTGTGTTAAAGTAGGAGTTAAGTATTTTTGGAACATTTGAATGCCGTTCTGAGGTTTTGTTCATCCCCCCACCTCAACATCTAATTTACAAGTTGAGTTAGTCATTGACTCCGCCTCCCATTTTGTGGTAAAGATCAAGTCAAATGAGGCTCATCACAGTGCTTCACAAAAGGGGCCAGGTGCGGTGGCTCACGCCTATAATCCCAGCACTTTGGGAGGCTGAGGCTGGCGGATCACCTGAGGTCAGGAGTTCGAGACCAGACTGGCCAACATAGTGAAACCCTGTCTCTACTAAAAATAAAAAATTAGCCAGGCGTGGTGGTGGGTGCCGGTAATCCCAGATACTTGGGCGGTTGAGGCAGGGGAATCACTTGAACCAGGAGGTGGAGGTTGCAGTGAATCAAGATTGTGCCATTGCACTCCAGCCTGGGCAACAAGAGTGAAACTCCGTCTCAAAAAAAAAAAAAATGCTTCAATGCTTCACAGAAGGGCCATATAAACATAAGGTGACCTTATTAATAAGGTTTTTATGACCACTTTGTACACATTTTTTTTTATAATGTGTTGGTGCATTTCTTGTCTTGAAAAATGGAATGCATAAAATGTATCCATTTTCAATGAGTTTTTGGTAACTAAAGAATTGGTGTCTGTGATGTTTCTGTTGACCATCGAGTTTACCAACAGTGTCTCTGGTACACCTCCTAGAAGTTGGTTTGAAAATAAACAAAAATACCTACATCTCCACTTTAATTCTACCCTACCTGGAATTTATTTTATTCTCCTAAAAGTAGGGTTCGTGCAAAGACAAGAATTCTTTCAAGAGAGCCCTGTTTCTTTTATTTTGAGATAGTGAAAAGGTTATGTTAAGTTAGTCCAAAATTTCATAGTAATTGAAGGTGAAATAATACAGACAATAAGTAAATTAAAGGTAGAGACTGTTTTTGTTTTACTTTTTCATCCATTTAGGAGATTGGCCTACACAGCAGTTCTCTGTATATACAACAGACCCTCAGTAAGATTTCTTGATTAATAAGCATTGCAAGTTACATTTGTTTCTGAGTGGAAGACCAGCTGAAATCCATTTAAATCAATGAATACTGAGATTATGTTATTAAATGGTTCTTTTTGTTTTACGAGAATGTATATTACAACAAATGTCGCTGTGTAAGTTTGGAATGCTCTGTTTTGAGTGTTAGAGGCTCTTTTCTCTGGCAAAATTTCCCCATTTCTTCCTTTAATGCAGAGTGCTTGAATGGCACTTCACAGACACTTAGCCTCGTGGCTCTCAAAGTATAGACCCTGGAATAGGGGCGTCAGCTCTGCCTGGGAACTTGTTAGAAGTGCAAACTCTCCAACGTTGTTAAACCAGGAACTCTGGGATGGGGCCAGCCATCTGTGTTTTAACCAGGCCTCTTGGGGATCCTGATACAGCTGTGGCTCGAGAACCACTGCTCTAGCAGAACCCATCTCCTCCTCCCTTTCCACATCCCCCCACCCTACTATGATCACTTGTGGTGTGATGAGGGAGACAGGGAAATCAGCTCTTTTGGGCTCCAGGCCTTGAGAATAGAGGCTTCATTTATCCTTTCCCCCTTCATTTCTGCCTAAGGATGAGTTTGTATGGTATAAAGCCCACTGGAATGGATCATTTTCCCCAGTCTCAGATGGGAACCTTGGAATCGGAGCAGATGTAGCTGTGTATGTTGTTATTAATTGTTATTCAGAGACAAGATCTCACTCTGTAACCCAGGCTGGAGTGTAGTGGCGTGATCATAGCTCACTGTGATCTTGCACTCCTGGGCTCAAGCGATCCTCCTGCCTCAGCCTCCCGAGTAGCTAGGACTACAGGTGCATGCCACCATGCCCAGCTATTTTTTTTAACTTTTTTGTAGAGGTGGGGTCTTGCTGTGTCACCCAGGCTGGTCTTGAACTCCTGGCTTCAAGTGATCCTCCAACCTTGGCCTCCCAAAGTGCTGGGATTACAGGTGTGAGCCATTGCACCTGGCCACAATGCACATTAATACACATTCTATACTGTATGCTCACTGAGGATCGGCAGAGGCACCAGTTTTCATTCAGTGAATATACCTATAAATGTGTTTTGTACCTTTAGGTCTTCCTAATTCTGTTCTGTTCCTTAACATAAAAGATGCCTAAACCACACTTCTTCATATTCTTCAAAGCCACATTTATCAAGGTGTGGTTCCAGGACCTCCTACAACAGAACCCCTGTGGGATGCGTAACAAATGCAGGTTGTGGGGCTTTCCCACAGACCTACCAAATTGGAACCCCTGGTAGTACAACCCTTGGCCCTCATTTTCACAAGCACCCATCTGACTGATCCACACTGAAGCTTGAGGGCCCTGAGTTTAAAGTACATATGCTGGAATACAAGGTATCAAAAGCGAAGAATGATGAGAAAGATATTGCAAAATTAATAAAAGTAACGAAGGAGCAACATTTTATTTTAGAAACAGGTGCCATGACTTGTTTCTAAAATAATTTGAAAGTGAAATGAAGAACAAGCTCTTGTCTAGAGCATACTCTTGGAATTGGCAGGGGTTGTGCTTCCTCATGTCAAGATCAAGAAGCTCAGATGCAGAGGAGACAAGGCTGTGCTGGTCAGTTGTTCCTTGGGGTCATGCTGACTCCATCCTGGAAGTTGCTGGAGGAATGCATCATATGTTTGGAAACAGCCCAGTTGAGAATTTCAGCAATGACACACTTTTTTATTAGATGTGTATTTAGGAAAGGAATTGCCTATTATAAGACGAGGGCCCTTTGTAGAAGGAGCTGAAAAAGGAGCTGGTTTGCTTGTCCTGTGAAATAGGGACTATTTTCCCCATTATGCATCTTTTCTGTTCTTTCCACAAAATAAATAAATGCAAAGACATGTCACTTGAATGTTGTATAAAAATCAGGCCTTTTAAAAAATACTTGTTTCTCTCCAAGTAGAAAGGCATTTTTCCCCCTGGGGAAACTTATTAAAATCATCAGTTATTGTAGTAATAGCTATGCCTCCTTAAAAGTAAATAGATTTTTTTTTCTTCCCAGTGCCAGTAGCATGTAGCTATTTCCAAATATCTGTGTGTTAACTTTTGATGAAGCATCCAAATATCATATAAAGGCCACAGTTCTAGGAAATGGTGTTAAAATTTTGAGAAAATTCAAATTTGAGGAATTACCTAAAATACTAAGTTAAAAAAAGTATTTGTAACATTAAAAAAAATTTATGTCAAAAATATTTTTTAACGTCAAAAATATTTTTTAATGCTTAAAAAACTTTAGCACTTTGGGAGGCTGAGGTGGGCGGATCATGAGGTCAGCCAACATGGTGAAACCCCGTCTCTACTAAAAATATAAAAATTAGCTGGGTGTGGTGGCGGGCGCCTGTAGTTCCAGCTACTCGGGAGGCTGAGGCAGGAGAATCGCTTGAACCGGGGAGGCAGAGGTTGCAGTGAGCTGAGGTCGCGCCATTGCACTCCAGCCTGGCGACAGAGCAAGACTGTCTTAACAAAAAAAAACAAACAACAAAAACAAACTTTAGTCCTTACTCCTTCAGTGTCAGTTTGGAAAACCATAGAATAATGAAGACAGAGTTACAGATTAAAGCAATAGCTCCATGCCAAAGTGGACAGTGAAGTTATTAAACAGTGTATTTAAATAGACTTTTGAGAGAAGTTTTAGGTTCAGAGCAAAATTGAACAAAGTACAAAATTCCTATATACCTTTGGCCTGGCATACACACAACCTCTTCCACCATCAAAATCCTGTCCCTGTCCTGTTACAATTGATGAACCCGTATATTATCACCCAGTGTCCATAGTTTATATTAGGGTTCACTCTTGCTGTTGTATATTCCTTGGGTTTTGGCAAATATATAATGACATACATCTACAGTATCATACAGAATAGTTTCACTGCCCTAAAAATCCTCTGTGCCCTGCCTACTCATCCCTCCTTGCTGTCTAAACCTTGACAACCACTGATCCTTTCACTGTCTCCATAGTTTTGCCTCTTCCAGTATGACAAATGGTTGAGATCATACTGTAGGTAGTCTTTTCAGATTGGCTTCTTTCACTTAGTAATAGCCACTTAAAGTTCCTCCATGTCTTTTCATGGCTATCTTTTCAAAGATAGCACGTGTCTTTTTAGTGCTGAATAATATTCCATTGTCTGGATGTACTGTAGTTTATTTATCCATCATCTGCTGAAGGACATCTTTGTCACTTCCAAGTTCTGGCAATTATGAATAGAGCTGCCGTAAACATTTTTGTACAGGATTTTGTGTGGACGTAAGTTTTCAACACTTTTGTGTAAATACCAAGGAGTGTGATTCCTGAACCACATAGTAAGAGTATGTTTAGTTTGGTAAGAAGTGGAAACAAACTGTCTTCCACAATGGCTATACTATTTTGCAATCCCACCAGCAACAACTGAGAGTTCCTGTTGCTCCACTTCCTCATGGAACATTTATTGTTGTCATCAGTGTTTTGGATTTTGGCCATTCTAATAGGTATGTAGTGGTTTTAATCTTGTTGTAATTTGCAATTCCCTAATAAATAACATATGATGTTGAACATCTTTTTATAAGCCTAAGGTACTTGAGCTTTTTTTGGTAAGGTATTTGTTCAGGTCTTTTGCCCATTTTTTAATCAAGTTGTTTGTTTTCTTATTGTTGAGTTTTAAGGTTCTTTGCATATTTTGGATAATGGTCCTTTATCAGACATGTCTCCTGAAAATATTTTCTTCCACTCTGTCTTTTCATTCATCTCAGTGTCTTTTTCAGAACAGAAGTTTTTTATTTTAATGAAGTCCATCTTATCAATTCTTTCTTTCATGGATTGTGCCTTTGGTGTTATATTTTGTTTTATTTTATTAGCTAGGACTTCCAATACTATTGAAAAGGAATGATGAGAGAGAATATTCTTGCCTTATTCATGATCTTAGCAGAAAAGCTAGTTGCGCACCATTAAGTATGATGTTAGCTGTATGTTTTTTATAGATGTTCTTTATCAAGTTAGGGAAATTCCCTTCTATTCTTGGTTTGCTGAGAGTTCTTATCATATGTGGGTGTTGGATTTTGTTGAATGCGTTTTCTGTATCTATTGATATGATCATGTGATTTTTCTTCTTTAGGTTATTGATGTGATGGATTATGTTGATATTTGAATGTTAGACCAATCCTTCATACCTGGGATAAATCCCATTTGGTTGTTGTGTATAATTGTTTTTATACATTGTTGCATTTAAGTTTGCTAGCATTTTGCTGAGGATTTTTGTATCTGTGTTCATGAGAGATATTTGTCTGTAGTTTCCTGTTCCTGTAATATCTTTGCCTGATTTTGGTGTTAGGGTGATGCTGGCCTCAGAATGAGCTAGGAAGTATATTCTCCTTTTCTATCTTCTGAGAGAGATTGTAGAGAATTAGTATACTTTCTCCCTGAAATATTTCCTAGAATTGGACACTAAACCCATCCTGGCTTGCTGTTTTCTGTTTTGAAAGGTTATTTATTATTGATTCAATTTCTCAAGTTTTGGCAGATTATGTCTTTTAAGGAATTGATCCATTTCATTTAGATTATTGAATTTGTGGGCATAGAATTCATTATATTCCTTTAGTATTCCTTTAACATTCATAGGATCTATAATGATGTTCCTGCTTTCATTTCTGACATTAGTAGTTTGTGTCTTCTTTTTTTCTTAGCTAGCCTAGTTAGAGGCTTATCAATTATATTGATGATTTCAAAGAGCTAGCTTTTGGTTTCATTTATTTCTTTTGTTTACTTTCTATTTACAGTTTCATTGATTTCTGCTCTAATTTTCATTATTTCTTTTCCACTGCTTACTTTGGATTTAATTTGCTGCCCCTTTTCTAGTTTCCCATGGTGGAAGCTTGGATTATTAATTTTAGATCTTTCTTATTTTTAAATATATGTATTCATTGTTATGAATTTCCCTCTAAACACTGCTTTCACTGTATCCTGCAAATTCCATTAAGTTGTATTTTAATTTTCATTTAGGTCTAAAATATTTTAAAATTTCTCTTGAGATTTCCTCTTTGACCCATGCTTTGTTTAGAATTATGTTGCTGTATCTCCAAGTATTTTGGGATTTTTCCAGTTGTTGTTATAAATTTCTAGTTTAATTCCATTATGACCTGAGAATGGATATTATATGATTTTTACTCTTTTAAATTTGTTAAGATGTGTTTTATGACCCAGAATGTGGTTTGTTTTGGTGAATGTTCTACGTAATCTTGAGTAAAATGTATATTCTGCTGTCGTTAGATGAAGTAGTAAATAGATGTCAGTTATTTTCAGCTAGTTGATGGTAACATTGAATTCCAACTATGTCCTTACTGATTTTCTGCATGCTGGATCTGTTCGTTTTGTGATAAAGGAGTATTGAAGTCTCCAACTGTAATTATGGATTCATCTATTACTCCTTGCATTTCTATCAGTTTGTTTTTGAGACAGGGTGGAGTGCAGTGGTGCAATCTCTACTTACTGCAACTTCTGCCTCCTGGGTTCAGGTGATTCTTGTGCCTCAGCCTTCTGAGTAGCTGGGACTACAGGTGGATGCCACCATGCCTGACTAATTTTTGTATTTTTTGGTAGAGATAGGGTTTCACCATGTTGGCCATACTGGTCTTGAACTCCTTATCAGGTGATCTGCCTGCCTTGGCCTCCCAAAGTTTAGGGATTACAGGCGTGAGCCACCATGCCTGGTTATCTATTGGTTTTTGCCTTATGTATTTGGTGCTCTGTTGTTAGGTGCATACACATTAAGGATTGGTTATGTTTTCTTGGAGAATTGACACTTTCATTATTATGTAATGCTCCACTTTATGCCTGATAACTTTCCTTGCTCTGACGCCAGCTCTCTGTGAAACTAAAGTAGCTATTTCTGCTTTCTTTTGATTAGTGTTAGCATGGTAAATATTTTTTCATCCCTTTACTTTTCATTTATATCAATCTTTATATTGAGAGTAGCTTTTTGTAGACAACATACTGTTGGGTTTTGTTTTTTGATCCACTCTGACAGTCTCTGCCTTTTAATTGGTGTATTGAGACCATTGATGTTTAAAGTGATTATCGATATAGTTGGATTAATAGCTACTGTATTTGTTACTGTTTTCTATTCATTGTCCTTGTTTTTTGTTCCTCTTTTTGTCTTCTACTTTTTTTTTGTGCCTTTTTTTTTTTAAGACAAGGTCTTGCCCTGTTGCCCAGGCTGGCGTGCAGTGGTGCAGTCTTATCTCACTGCATCCTCCACCTCCCAGGCTCAAGTGATCCTCCCACCTCAGCCTCCCAAGTAGCTGGGACTGTAGGTGTGTGCCATCACACCTGACTGATTTTTTTCTTTTGTCTGTGTGTGTGTGTGTATTTTTTTTTTTTTTTTTGAGGCGGTGTCTCGTTCTGTCACTGAGGCTGGGGTGCAGTGGGCGATCTCGGCTCACTGCAACCTCTGCCTCCTGGGCTTAAGCAGTTCTCCTGCCTCAGCCTCCCAAGTAGCTGGGATTATAGGTGCCTGCCACCATACTTGGCTAATTTTTGTATTTTTAGTAGAGACAGGGCTTTACCATGTTGATCAGGCTGCTCTTGAACTCCTGACCTCTAGTGATCTGTCCGCCTTGGCCTCCCAAAGTGTTGGGATTACAGGTGTGAGCCCCTGTGCCCAGACTTGTGTTTGTATTTTTTGTGGAGATGAGGTTTTGCCGTGTTGCCCAGGCTGGACTTCAACTCCTGGGCTCGGGCTCAAGTGATCCCTCTGACTTAGTTGCCCAAAGTGCTGGTATTACAAGCATGGGCCGCCATGCATGGCCCCTTTTGTGGTTTTGCTTGAGCATTTTGTATGGTTCTGTTTTTCTCCTTTCTTAGCATATAAGTTATACTTTTTTTAAAACTTTTTTAGTTGTTGCCCTAGAGTTTGCAATGTATGTTTACAACTAATTCAAGCCCACTTTGAAGTAACACTATACCACTTCACTGATAGTGTGAATACCTTATAATAACAGAATAATCTTGATTCCTCTCTCCCATTCCTGGTATCATTGCTGTCACTCATTTCACTTATAAATAAGCACACACACACAATTGAATGTATTGTTGGTAATATTTTGAGCAAAATTCTAAATCAAGAATTAGAAAAATAAAAGTGTTTTAGTTTACCTTCACTATTCCTTCTCTGGTGCTCTTCCTTTCTTTGTGTAGAATCTGAGTATCTGTCCTATATTGTTTGTCTTCTCTCTGAAGAACTTCTTTTAACATTTGTTGCAAGGCAGGTCTACTGGTAACAAATTTCCTTGACTTTTGTTTGTCTGAGAACATCTTTATTTCTCTTTCACTTTTTAGTTTTCGTGGGTACATAATAGGTGTATGTATTTATGGGGTACATGAGATATTTTAATACAGGTGTATAATGTGTAATAATCACATGAGAGTACATGGAGTATCTATTATCTCAAGCATTTATCCTTTATGTTACAAACAATCCAATTATACTCTTAGTTATTTTAAAATATGCAATAAATTATTGTTGACTATAGTCACCCTGTTGTGCTATCAAATACACAGAACATACTCATTCTAACTGTATTTTTGTACCCCTTAACTATCCCCACATTGCCCCAGTCACACTACCCTTCCCAACTCCTCTAATAACTATCATTCTGCTCTCTATCTCTGTGAGTTTAGTTGTTAATTTTTGCCTTCCACAAATGTGAGAGCATGAGAAGTTTGTCTTTCTGTGCCTGCTTTATTTCACTTAACATAATGACCCCCAGTTCCGTCCATGTTGTTGCAAATGACAGGATTTCATTCTTCTTCTTTTTTTTTTTTTTTTTTTTTTTTTTTTGAGACGGAGTCTTGCTCTTGTTATCCAGGCTGGAGTGCAGTGGCACGATCTTGGCTCACTGCAACCTCTGCCTCCTGAGTTCAAGTGATTCTTCTGCCTCAGCCTCCCGAGTAGGTGGGACTATAGGCGCGTGCCACCACACCCGGCTGATTTTTTTGTACTTTTAGTAGAGATGGGGTTTCACCATATTGGCCAGGCTGGTCTCAAACTCCTGACCTGGTGGTCCACCCTCCTCAGCCTCCCAAAGTGTTGGGATTACAGGCATGAGCCACTATGCCCGGCTGATTTCATTATTCTTTATGGTTGAATAGTACTCAATTGTGTATATGTACCACATATTCTTTATCCAAATCTTGGCTATTGTGAGTAGTGCTTCAAAAAACATAAGATTGCAGATATTTCTTTGATATACTGATTTCCTTTTTTTGGGGTATATACCTAGGGGTAGGATTACTGGGTCGGATGGTAGCTCATTTTTAGTTTTTTGAGGAACCACCAAACTGTTCTCCATAGCAGTTGTACTAATTTACATTCCATCAACAGTGTATGAGGGTTCCCTTTTCTCTACATCCTTGCCATCGTTTGTTATTTCCTTTCTTTTGCATGAAAGGCATTTTAACTGGGGTAAGATGATAATCTCATTGTGGTTTGATTTGCATTTCTCTGGTGATCAGTGATATTGAAAACCTTTTCATATACTTGTTTGCTATTTGTATGTCTTCTTTTGAGAAATGCCTATTCAGATCTTTTGCTCATTTATTGGATTATTCAAGTTTCTTCTGTAAAGTTGTTTGTGTTCCTGATATATTCTGGTTATTAATCCCCTGTCAGATGGATAGTTGGCAAATATTTTCTCCTACTCTGTTGGTTGTCTCTTCACTTTGTTGATTGTTTCCTTTGCTATACAGAAGCTTTTTAACTTGATGTGATCCTGTTTGTCCGTTTTTTTTTTGTTTGGTTGTAGGATATTACTCAAAAAATTTTCGCCCAAAGTCCTGGAGAGTTTCCCCAAAGTTTTCTCATAGTAAGTTCATGGTTTGAGGTCTTAGATTTAAGCCTCTAAATCCGTTTTGATTTGGTTTTTATATATGATGAGAGACAGGGATCTAGTTTTATTCTTCTGCATATGGATATTCAGTTTCCCCAGCACCATTTATTGAAGACTTTCTTTTCCCCAGTGTATGTTTTTGGCACCTTTATCAAAAATGAGTTCACTGTAAATGTATGGATTATTGCTGGGTTCTCTATTCTGTTCCGTTAGTCTATGTATCTGTTTTTATGCCAGTATCATGCTGTTTTGGTCACTATATTTCTGTAGTATAATTTGATATTGGATAATGGGCTTCCTCCAGTTTTTTTTTTTTTTTTGCTCAAGATAACTTTGGCTATTATGGGTCTTTTGTGGTTCTGTATAAATTTTAGGATTATTTTTTCTATTCCTGTGAAGAATGTCATTGGTATTTTGATTAGGATTGCATTGAATCTGTGTATATGGCTTTGAGTACTATGGACATTTTAACAATATTGATTCTTCCAATCCATGAACATGGAATATTTTTCCATTTTTTTGTATTCTCTTTAATTTCTTTTTTGTTTTTATATTTATCTATTTATTTTGAGATGAAGTCTTGTTCGGTCACCTGGGCTGGAGTGCAGTGACGTGATCTCAGCTCACTGCAACCTCTGCCTCCCAGGCTCAAGCAATTCCCCTGCCTCAGCCTCCCAAGTAGCTGGGATTACAGGTGCCTGCCACCATGCCTGGCTAATTTTTGTATTTTGAGTAGAGATGGGGTTTCACCATGTTGGCCAGGCTGGTCTGGAACTCCTGACCTCAAGTGATCCACCTGCATCGGCCTCCCAAAATGCTGGGATTACAGGCGTGAGCCATGGCACCTGGCCAATGTCTGTGTGGCCAATGTGTGTGTGTGTGTGTGTGTGTGTTTAATTTAAAAAGTTTTATTTTCATTTC
This sequence comes from Symphalangus syndactylus, assembly GCF_028878055.3. Classification (NCBI taxonomy): domain Eukaryota; kingdom Metazoa; phylum Chordata; class Mammalia; order Primates; family Hylobatidae; genus Symphalangus; species Symphalangus syndactylus. The sequence continues at coordinate 79,168,827 of NC_072440.2, read as the reverse complement.
AGGGGCACATGTGCAGGTTTGTTATATAGGTAAATTGTGTGTTGTGGTGGTTTGATGTGCCAGATTATTTCATCACCTGAGGAATAAGCATAGTACCTGATAGGTAGTTTTTTGATCCTCACCTTTTTCCCACTCTCCACCCTCACGTAGGCCCAGTGTTTTTGTTCTCTTCTTTATGTCCATGTGTACTTGATGTTTAGCTCCCACTTGTAAGTAAGAACATGCGGTATTTGGTTTTCTGTTACTGTATTAGTTCACTTAGGATAATGGCCTCCAGCTCCATCCATGTTGTTGCAAACGACATGATTTCATTCTTTTTTATGGCTGTGTAGTATTCCATGGTATAAATGTACCACATTTTTTCGTATCTATTCTACTGTTGATGGACATGTAGGTTGGTTCCATGCATTTGCTATCATGAATAGTGCTGTGATGAACATATGCATGCATGTGTCTTCATGTTAGAATGATTTATATTCTGGGTATATACCCAATAATGGGATTGTTGGGTGAAAAGATAGCTCTGTTTTAAGTTCTTTGAGAGATCGCCAACTGATTTCCACAGTGGCTGAACTAAGTTACATTCCCACCTACAGTGTGTAAACATTCCCTTTTTTTCTGCAGCTTCACTGGCATCTGTTATTTTTTGACTTTAACAATAGCCATTCTGACTGGTGCAAGATGGTATCACATTGTGGTTTTGATTTGTATTTCTCTAATGATTAATGATGGTGAGCATTTTTCATGATTGTTGCTGCATTTATATCTTCTTTTGACAAAATGTCTATTCATTTCCTTTGCCCATTCTTTAATGGGGTTGTTTGTGTTTTGCTTGTTAATTTAAGTTCCTTGTAAATTTTGGATGCTAGACCTTTGTCACATGCATAGTTTGCAAATATTTTCTTCCATTCTGTGAGTTGTCTGTTTACTGTGTTGATAGTTTCCTTTGCTGTGCAGAAGCTCTTTAGTTTAATTAGGTTCCATTTGTCGTTTTTTGTTTTTGTTGCATTTGCCTTTGGCATCTTTGTCATGAAATCTTTTCAAGGGCCTATGTTATCTTTCAGGGTTATCTTCCAGGGTTTTTATAGTTTTAGGTTTTACGTTTAAGTATTTAATCCATCTTAAGTTGATTTTTTTGTATATGGTGTAAGGAAGGGGTTCAGTTTCAATCTTCTGCATGTGGCTAGCTAGTTACCTCGGCACCATTTATCGAATAAGGAGTCTTTTCTCCATTGCTTGTTTTTGTTGACTTTGTTGAAGATCAGATGGTGGTAGGTGTGTGGCTTTATGTCTGGGTTCTCTACTCTGGTCCATTGGTCTATGTGTCTTTTTATAAAAGTACCATGCTGTTTTGCTTACTGTAGCCTTGTAGTGTAGTTCCAAGTCAGGTAATGTGATACCTTCAGCTTTGTTCTTTTTGATTAGGATTGCCTTGGTTGTTTGGGCTCTTTTTTTGGTTCCATATGAACTCTAACATAGTTTTTTCTAATTCTGTGAAGAATGTCATTGTTAGTTGATAATAGCATTGAACCTGTAAATTGCTTTGGGCAGTATGGTCATTTTAATAATATTGATTCTTCCTGTCCATGAGCATGGATTTTTTTTTCCATTTGTTTGTGTCAATTGTTATTTCTTTCAGCAGTGTTTTTCAATTCTTGTTGTAGAGATCTTTTATCTCCCTGGTTATCTGTATTCCTAGGTATTTGTGTGTGTGTGTGTGTGTGTGTGTGTGTGTGTGTTTGTGTGTGGGTGTGTGTTTGTCTTTTGTAAATGGAATTGCATTCTTGATGTGGCGCTCAGCTTGGGTGTTGTTGGTGTATAGAAATGCTTCTGATTGTTATACATTGATACTGCATCCTGAAACTTTGCTGAAGTTATTTATCACATCTAGGAGTTTTTGGGCAGAAACTTTGGGGTTTTCTAGATATAAAATCATATTGTCTGCAAATAGAGATAGTTTGACTTCCCCTCTTCCAATGGAATGCCTTTTATTTCTTTCTCCTGCTGATTTCTCTGGCTAAGACTTCCAGTAATATATTGAATAGGAGTGATGAGAGTGGGCATCCTTGTCTTTTTCTAGTTCTCAAGGGTATGCTTCCAGCTTTTGCCCATTCAGGATTATGTTGGCTGTGGGTTTGTCATAGATGGCCCTTATTATTTTGAGGAAAGTTATTCAATGCCTAGTTTATTGAGGGTTTTTTTTTCCAAACATGAAGGATGTTATCAAAAGCCTTTTCTGCATCTATTGAGATAATCATGCTTATCTGAAAAGGGTCTTATTTCTTCTTTGCTTGTAATGCATAGTTTGGCTGCATATAAAATTCTTGGTTGAAGTCTCTTTTCTTTAAAAATGCTATATTTTGGCCCCCAGTCTCTTCTGGCTTATACAGTATTTGCTGATAGGTATGCTGTTAGTCTGGTGGGGTTCCCTTTGTAGGTGACCTGCCCCTTCTCTCTGGCTGTCTTTAATATTATTTATTTTATGTTGATCTGGGTGAATGTGATGACTGTGTATCTTGGGGATGATTGTCTCATATAGTATCTAACAGGGGTTCTATGTATTTCCTGAATTTGAATGTTGGTCTGTCTAGTGAGGTTAGGGAAATTTTTGTGAAGTGAATGATATCCTTAAATATATTTTTCAAGGTGTTTACTTTCTCACTCTTTCTTTCAGGGATGCCCGTGAGTCATAGATTTGGTCCCTTCACATAATCCCATATTTGTTGGAGATTTCATTCATTCTTTTTTTTTTTATTTTTGTCTGACTGGGTTAATTCAGAGAATCAGTGTTCAAGCTCTGAGATTCTTTCCTCAGCTTGGTTAATTCTGCTGTTAATACTTGTTATGATATCGTGAAATTCTTGTTGTGAGTTTTTCAGCTCTGTCAGATCAGTTTGGTTATTTCTTAAGATGACCATTTTATCTTTTGGCTTCTGTGTTATTTTATTGTATTCCTCAGATTCCATTGATTGAGTTTCAACTTTCTCCTGAATCTCCACGATCTTTGTTGCTATCCATTTTCAGAATTCTATATCTGTCATTTCAGCCATTTCAACCTAGTTAAGGACCATTGCTGGGGAACTAGTGTGGTTGTTAGGAGGTAAGAAGATACTCTAGCTTTTCGAACTGCCAGAGTTCTTGTGCTGTTTCTTTCTCATCTGTGTGGGCTGATATTCCTTTAATCTTTGAAATTGCTGTCCTCTGGATGAGTTTTTTTGCTTTTATCTTCTTTGCTGCCATTGGGGGTTTGATTGTGGTCTAAAGTGGGTTCAGTTGACTAGGTTCAGTTGACTACTACGCTGTGTGCTGTAATTCTGTGGGGCTGGTATGGGGCCCCCAGCTTTGTTCCTCGACCCCTTTGGGTTAGGAATCTGGTGCGCTGAAGGGGCCAAGGTGTTCCCGGTCCACTGACCTCAGTACTCTGATGGGGGGTGCCAGCCAATGCCTTTCCTCAGGGCAGTGGCAGTGGGATCCATCCTGGCTTGTGTGTGCCAGAAGCTGCAGTGGCGCAGTGGGGTGCACATGTGTTGGTTGGGGTGGGGCGCCAGCAGGAGCCTTTGCATTAAGTTTTCATAGGCACTATATCCTGGCAAAATATTTTACCATTGTATTTTGGGCTGCGATCCAGTAGGCACCATTTAAGAATGTTAGCCAGCAGATAGGCTCTTACTGTACTGCAAAGCTTTTTTGTTTTAGCACAGTGGGTAGGAGTGCTCTGTGGGTTAGAGAGATGACTCCCTTACCTAGTTTGTTCTGGTGCCTTGGAGGAGGCCCCTCCAATCACTGGCTCTGTGCTTGCATTTCTTTTATTAGGAGTTCTGGTTCATGAGGATTCCTCAGGCAGGGGCCACAGTTGGCACATAGGCCATATCCTTGCTGTTTCCTGTGGAGGGAGGCACACTCTGCTCCTCCACCAGCCCGTGAACCCAGGCATCTTACTTCTCTCACTGACCTGAAAGTGAGGGCTCTTCCCTGCTTGGGTACAGCAAACAAACAAGCTCTGCTTGGCTAGGAGCCATGAGGGTGAGTGAGGTTACCTAATCTGTCTGTGTGCTTCCTGGGGGAATATGGGGTTGCGCCTGCCTGCAGAGTTCAGACAGAAATGGGACCACTCAGCTGGAAGCTCTAGCATGCATGGCCCATTTGCCTATCAGTGGTGGAGGTGGGTGGAGATGCCTGTCCTGCTGTCCGGGTGTTATCCTGGGGCAATAGGATATTGTGCCCCTTGGCAGAATTCAGATAGAAGGACCACTGTACTGGAAGCTCTAGCAGGCGTGGCCTGCCTGGCTACCAGCTTTGGGGGTGGGTGGAGTGGCCTCCCCTGCTGTCCAGGTGTTTCCCAGGACAATAGGAGGTTGAGTCTGCCTGCTGAGTTCAGGCGGAAGCAGGACTGCTGGGTTGGAAGCTCTAGTAGGCGTGGCCCACCTGGCTATGAGCCGACTGGGAGAGTGGAGTCACCTTCCCTGCCATCTGGGTGTTTCCCAGTACAGCAGGAGGCTGTGGCTGCTGGCTGAGTTCAGGCAGAAACAGGACCACTGGGTGGGAAGTTGGCACTGAGTCTTGTCTAGCAAGGGTGGGGTGAGGGCGGCTGGAGCAATCTTATTGCTTCCAGGCACCCTGACTGTGGCCTCTACTGGGGTTATGGCACTGGTGCCAGTTTGTTCTGGGGTCCAAGGCTTGTATAGGTGTCCTTGGACTTGAGAGTTGCCTCTGGAAAATCTCCAGGTGGCTCTCTGCTTCAGTTTAGAAGCATGGTTGGGTGTGCAGGGGCCTAGAAGGATTCTCCTATTCCCAGTCCTGCACAGATCCTTGTGGAAAGTGTGAATCCCCTGAGGGGCTCTCACTCACCGCTCCCTTGTTGGGGAGCTTCTCATGGGTCTGTGTTGACTCCAGATAGGCTCCTGCGCAGCTTCACTCCTCTTTGCTGTGTCCCCTTGCTGCCTTGATGGATCCCGGAGTAATTTCATGGATGATCAGCTTGTAGGATCAGTGTTCGGTTTGTTTCCTCCTTTAGTTTCTTGTATCAATGTTTTGTAGTTTTCATTGTAGAGATCTCTCACTGCTTGGGTTAATTCCTAGGTATTTTATTTTATTTGTAGCTATTGTAATTGGGATTACTTTCTTGATTTCTTTTTCAAATTGTTCACTATCGGCATATAGAAATGTTACTGATTTCTGTATGTTGATTTTTATATCCTGCAACTTTACTGAATTTGTTTTATTAGTTCTAATAGTTTTTTGGTGGAGTTTTTCGGTTTTTCCAAAAATAAGATCATATCATCTGCAAACAAGGATAATTTGAATTCTTCCTTTTCAATTTGGATGCCCTTTATTTCTTTCTCTTGTCTAATTGCTCTAGCTAGGACTCCCAGTACTATGTTAAATAACAGTACTGAAGTGGGCCTCCTTGTCTTGTTCCAGATCTTTTCCCCATTCAGCATGATACTAGTGTGGGTCTGTCATACAGACTTTTTGGCTTTTATTGTACTCAGGTATGTTTTTTTTCTATACCCAGTTGTTTGAGTGCTTTTTTTCATGAAGGAATGTTGAATTTTATCAAATTTTTTTCAGCACCAGTTGAAACGATCACATGGTTTTTGTCCTTCATTCTGTTGATATGATGTATCACATTGATTTGCATATGTTGAACCATCCTTGCAACCCCGGGATAAGTCCCACTTGGTCATGATGAATGATCTTTTTAATGTGTTGTTGAATTTGGTTTGTTAGTATTTTGTCTAGGATTTTTGCATTAATGTTTATTAAGGATCTTGGCCTGTAGTTTTTACTTATTTATTTATTTATTTTTTACATGTGTCTTTGGTTTTGGTATCATATACCAGCCTCATAGAATGAGTTTAGAAGTATTCCCTCCTCCTCTATCTTTTAGAATAGTTTGAGTAGGATCGATACTAGTTCTTCTTTAAATGTTTGGTAAAATTCAGCAGTGAAGCCACTGGGTCCTGGGCTTTTTTCCTTCCTGGGAGACTTTTTATTATAGTGTTGATATCATTACTCGGTCTGTTCAGGTTTTGAATTTCTTCATGATTCAATCTTGGTAGGTTGTATGTGTCTGGGAGTTGATCCATTTCTCCTAGGTTTTCTAATTTATTGGCATATAGTTGCTCATACTAGCCTCTAATCCTTTGAATTTCTGTGGTATCAATTGTAATGTATTTATGTATTTTTTTCATCTTTGATTTTATTTATTTGGGTCTCCTCTCTTTTTTCTTAGTTTGGCCAGAGATTTATTGATTTTGTTTATCTTTTCAAGAAACCAACTTTTCATTTCATTGATCTTTTATATATATATTTTTTCATTTAAATTTCATTTATTTCTGCTCTGATCTTTATTATTTCTTTTGTTCTACTAATTTTGGGTTTAGTTTGCTCTTGCTTTCTAGTTCTTTATGATGCATCATTAGGTTGTTTATTTAAAGTTTTTCTACTTTTTTGATGTGCTCATAGCTATAAATTTTCCTTTTAGTACTGCTTTTGCTGTATCCCATAGGTATAGTATGTTGTATTTCCATTATCATTTGTTTCAATAATTTAAAACAATTCCTTCTTAACTTATTCATTGGCCCTCTGATCATTCAGGAGCATAATGTTTAATTTCCAGGTGTTTGTATAGTTTCCAAAATTGCTTTTTAATTGATTTCTAGTTTTAGTCTATTGTATTCAGAGAAAATACTTAATATAATTTCAGTTTTTTGAAATGTTTTAAGAGTTGTTTTGTGGCATAAGATATGGTTCATCCTTGAGAATGGTCCATGAGCTGAGGAGAAGAATGTATATTCTGTAGCCATTGGATGAAATGTTCTGTAAATATCTGTTAGGCCCATTTGGTCTATTGTGTAGATTAAGTCCATGATTTATTTGTTGATTTTCTGTCTGGATGATGTGTCTGTTGCTGAAAGTGCAGTGTTAAAGTTTTCAGCTATTGTTTTGTTAGGGTCTATCTCTCTGTTTAGCTCTACCAATATTTGCTTTATATATCTGGGTGCTCCAAAGTTGGGTGCGTATATGTTTACAGTTGTTATATTCTCTTGCTTTATATCCCTATATGATGACTTTTCTTTTCTCTTTTTATAATATTTGTCTTGAAATCTCTTTTGTCTGATATAAGTATAACTATTTCTCCTCTGTTTTGGTTTCCGTTGGTATGGAATATCTTTTTCCATCTCTTTATTTTCAGTCTGTGTGTGTCTTTGTAGATGAAGTGTGTTTTTTATAGGCAACATACCGTTAGTTTTTTTAAATGCATTTAACCACTCTTTGTCTTTTGATGGAGAGTTTAGTCCATTTACATTCAGTGTTGTTATTGTTAAGTAAGGACATACTCTTACAATTTTGTTATTTGTTTTCTGGCCTTCTCTTTCTTCTTTCTTTTCTTTCTGTTTTCCTTTTAGAGAAGGCAGTTTTCTCTGTTGGTATGTTGTAATTTCTCGCTTTTTATTTTTTGTGTATCTGTTGCATGTTTTTAGATTTGAGGTAACTGAGGCTTTCATACTATCTTATAAACATTATTTTAAACTGATGACAACCTAACACTGATTGCATAAAGAAACTTATACCAACAAACAAGTAAAAAGAAAACTAATAACTTTAACTTTCAAGCAAGTAAAAAGAAAACTAATAACTTTATCTACCTGCTTTTTAACTTTTTGTTGTTTCTATTTATATCTTATTGTACTTTGTGTCTTGAAAAGTTGTAGTTATTATTTTTGACTAGTTCATCTTCTTTCTTCTGAAAACATTAGTAGTTTACACACCACAATTACAGTGTTAGAACATTCTATGTACTTAATATTACTAATGAGTTTTGTACCTTCAGATGATTTCATATTGCTTCTTAATGTCCTTTTCTTTCAGATTGAAGGACTCCGTTTTAGCACTTCTTATAGGACTAGTCTGGTGTTGATGAAATCAGCTTTTGTTTTTCTGGGAAAGTCTTTATTTCTCCTTCATGTTTGAAGGGTATTTTTGCCATAGATACTCTTCTAGGGTAATAGTGATTTTCTTTCAGGACTTTAAATATGTCCATGACACTCTCTCCTGGCCTGTAAGGTTTCCAGTGAAAAGCCTGCTGCCAGATGTATTGAGCTCCATTGTATGTTATTTGTTTCTTTTCTCCTGCTGCTTTTAGGATCTTTTCTTTATCCTTGATCTTTGGGAATTTGATTATTCAATGCCTTGAGGTCGTCTTTGGGTTAAATCTGCTTGGTGTTCTGTAACCTTCTTGTACTTGAATATGGATATTTTTCTCTAGGTTTGGGAAATTTCTCTGTTATTATTCCTTTGAGTAAACTTTCTACCCCAGTCTCTCTACCTCCTCTTTAAGGTCAGTAACTCTTAGACTTGCCCCATTGAGGCTGTTTTCTAGATCTTTTAGGTGTGCTTCATTCTTTAATTGTGTATTTTTGTTGTTTAGTATAACTTATATTTTTTCTTGATAGCCGGATATGTTGTACTTGGTATTGGTTCCCATGGAGGTTTCTGCTCAGGGGTTTCTGTTCCAGTAAATTGTATTTCTATGTATTTGCCTATCTGTTTGTCCAATTTTGGGGCAGCTTTGTGATCTCACTTTTGCTTTGTGACCTCACTTTTCTGATGGATCTATGCAGAGTTGATAATTTTTCAGTTTGTTCAGCTTTTTACTTGTTAAGAGGGAATGATGACTTCCAAGCTCCTTACATGCAGGACTGGAAAGTAGAAGCTCACATTTTATTTTTAGAACAATAAAACTATAAACATAAGCTCTCTGATACGGTTTGGCCATGTCCCCACCCAAATCTCATCTTGAATTGTAGCTGTCATAATTCCCATGTGTCACGGGAGGGACCTGGTGGAAGGTAGTTGAATCATGGGGGCGAGTTTTTCCTGTGCTGTTCTCGTGATAGTGAAAAAGTCTCACAAGATCTGATGGTTTTAGAAAGGGCAGTTTTCCTGCACATGCTTTCATGCCTGCTGTCATGTAAGACGTGCTTTTGCTTCTCCTTTGCCTCCCCAGCCATGTGGAACTGTGAGTCCATTAAACCTGTTTTATAAATTACCCAGTCTTGAGTATTTCTTCATAGCAGTATGAAAATGGACTAATACAGTAAATTGGTACCAATAGAGTGGGGTGCTGCTCTAAAGATACCTGAAAATGTGGAAGCAACTTTGGAATTGGGTAGCAGGCAAAGGTTGGAACGATTTGGAGGGCTCAGAAGACAGGAAAACGTGGGAAAGTTTGGAACTTCCTAGAGACTTGTTGAATGGCTTTGACCAAAATGCTAATAGTGATAAGGACAATAAAGTCCAGGCTGAGGTGGTCTCAGATAGAGATGAGGAACTTGTTGGGAGCTGGAGCAAAGGTGATTCTTGTTACACTTAAAAAAGAGACTGGTGGCATTTTGCCTTTGCCCTAGAGATCTGTGCAGCTTTGAGCTTGAGAGAGATAATTTGGGGTATCTGGTGGAAGAAACTTCTAAGTGGCAAACTGTTCAAGGGGAGGCAGAATATAAAAGTTTGGAAAATTTGCAGCCTGATGATGAAATAGAAAAGAAAAACCAATTTTCTGGGGAGAAACTCAAGCCTGCTGCAGAAATTTGCGTAACAAGGAGCCCAGGACAGTGGGCTTAATCACCAAGACAATTAATCACCAAGTTAATCACCAAGACAGTGGGGAACATGTCTCCAGGACATGTCAGGGACCTTCACGGCAGCTCCTCCCATCGCAGGTCTGGAGGGAAGAATGGTTTCTTGGGCTAGGTCCAGGACTCCCCTGCTGTATGCAGGCTAAGGATTTGGTGCCTTGAGCTCCAGTGCTCCAGCTGTGGCTGAAAGGGGTCAAGATACAGTTCGGGCCATGGCTTCAGAAGGTGCAAGCCCCGAGCCTTGGCAGCTTCCACATGGTGTTGAGCCTGCGGATGCACAGAAGTCAAGAATTGAGGTTTGGGAACCTCCGCCTAGATTTCAAAGGATGTATGGAAATGCCTGGATGTCCAGGAAGAAGTTTGCTGTAGGGGCAGGGCCCTCATGGAGAACCTCTGCTAGGGCAGTGCAGAAGGGAAATGTGGGGTTGGAGCCCCCACACAGAGTCACCAATGGGGCATTGCCTAGTGGAGCTGTGAGAAGAGGGCCACTGTTCTCCAGACCCCAGAATGTTAGATCCACCAACAGCTTGCACCATGTGCCTGGAAAAGCTGCAGTCACTCAATGCCAGCTCATGAAAGCAGCCAGGAGTGGGGCTCTATCCTGCAAACCACAGGTGTGGACCTGCCCATGGCTGTGGGAGCCCATCTCTTGTATCAGTGTGACCTGGATGTGAAACATAGAGTCAAAGGAGATCATTTTGGAACTTCAAGGTTTAATGACTGTCCTGTTGGATTTCAGACTTGCATGGAGCCTTGTAGGCCCTTTGTTTTGGCTAATTTCTCCCATTTGAAATGGGTGTATTTACCCAATGCCTGTACCCTCATTCTATCTAGGAAGTAACTAATTTGCTTGTGATTTTACAGGCTCATAGGTAGAAGGGAATTGCCTTGTCTCAGATGAGATTTTGGACTGTGGACTTTTGAGTTAATGCTGAAATGAGTTAAGACTTTGGGGGACTGTTAGGAAGGCATGATTGGCTTTGAAATGCGAGGACATGAGATTTGGGAGGGGCCAGGGGTGGAATGATATGGTTTGTCTGTGTCCCCACCCAAGTCGTATCTTGAATTGTAACTCCCATAATTCCCTTGTGTCGTAGGAGGGACCTGGTAGGAAGTAATTGAATCCCGGGGCAGGATTTTCCTGTGCTGTTCTCGTGATAGTGAATAAGCCTCAGGAGATCTGATGGTTTTATAAAGGGCAGTTCCCCTGCACACGCTCTCATGCCTGACCCCATGTAAAATGTGCCTTTGCTCCTCCTTCACCCTCCGCCATGATTGTGAGGCCTCCCCTGCCATGTGGAACTGTAAGTCAGTTAAACCTCTTTCTCTTTATAGATGACCCAGTCTTGGGTGTTTCTTCATAGCAGTATGAAAATGGGCTAATATATTCTCTAAAGCATCCTTTGATAATCCTTCCTTTTATTCAAGTCTTAAGTTAGATCTTTGGAACATAAAGCCAGATTGTTAAAACTGTACTGCGTAATTTTCATCTAAGACACTTGTTTTAAGGCATTTTTTCCCATTGAGAGGGTTTTGAGATTATGAAGATGACACTGTACATTTGTAATGTTTTTAACTTTTTGGAGCACTCAAGGGAGGTCCCCCAAGAACATTCTTTAAGAATGACTTTTTTTGGAAATTACCTACCGTGTGATAAGATGTCGGGGTAGAGTGGCTCCACACACAGCTTAGAGTTTTGACAGCACAAGACTGTCTGTTTCCACTTTATTGCTAGTGATCATCTCATTCAACTCCTGATACTACAAGCGGTTTTGGCCAAGTCTCTCTTTTTTTTGATCTGAATAAATTTCAGCTTCTCCTTTCATCTTTCCTTCTGATAGTTTTCATCACCCAGCTTGCTAGTAAAACACATGGCTTTAAAGGGCCATCTGATCTTGTGAAATCTCCTTTCCTGATGGTTTTTCAAAAATAGGAGAGCAATCTCTCTGGCATGTTTTAACTCAGCTGCACCTGTAGCAGCAGTTTGACCTGGACCTGTGGGGTCAGGACAAGAGAACTGAGACTCAAACTCCCATTTTATAGAGGAGAAAAGTAAAGCTCAAAAGAAAAGAAGTGACTTTCCAGTTTCTGTGGGCTCTGATTGCCCTTTTGTACAAAAAGAGTTAAAAACAATTCTGGGCCAGGCGCGGTGGCTCACGCCTGTAATCCCAGCACTTTGGAGGCTGAAGTGGATGGATCACCTGAGGTCAGGAGTTCAAGACCAGCCTGGCCAACATGGTGAAACCCCATCTCTACTAAAAATAAAAAAAAAAAAAAAAAAAAAAAAAAAAAAAAAATTAGCTGGGCGGGGTGGTGCACGCCTGTAATCCCAGCTACTTAGAAAGCTGAGGCAGGAGAATTGCTTGAACCCAGGAGGCGGAGGTTGCAGTGAGCTGAGATTGCGCCACTGAACTCCAGCCTGGGCGAGAAGAGTGAGACTCTGTTTCAAAAAAAAAAAAAAACAGTTATGCTCATTTTTTCTCTAGGGCTTGATAACATGTAAGACAAATTTAAAATTTACTTGAAAGAAAGTGCTATGTAAATATTGACTATCATTAGACTTATATTTTGGATAAGGTATCTTATTTTAATATTGCTAAACTAGGATTGATATAACTGCTAGTATTAAAAACATAGAAAGTCAAATCTGTTTTCCCCTGGAACACAGGAGAACCCCCTACTTTTGAACAAGTGATGTCCCATTAGATCTTTATCAATTGGTGGGTTGGAACATGGGTTTTCCTTTGCTGAGTGACATGGTACTGTCTACTGAGCTCTTGATGTGCCAGGCTCTGGGCTGACAGCTCTACATGGATTACTTCAGGTAATCGCTACAGTAAGCCCATGATTGGCTATCATTTCAACCTCCATTTTATCGATGAAGAAACTGAGGTTTAGAGAGGATAAATTCTCACAGCAGGAGTCAGACCCAAAGACAGCACTCTTCTGTCTCCTAGAGGAACTCAGTACAAAGGCCACAGATAGTGCTTGCCCTAGTTTAGAGCCCAGCTACCAAGCCTGGAGATGTTTCTAAGGGACAATGAGCCCTCTTCCCTGGCTGTTGAGAGTCTGGATTTCCCAGACTACAGATGAATCAAATGCAGTCATCTATGTTTACAACACTCACCTAATTGATCCAACAGGGTTAGAAAGACATGAGAGATTCATTTTTTCATTGATTCAAATAATATTTATTGAGTACCTACAATGTAGTAGGTACATGTCAACATGGAAGATGTTGAGGGGTGGCAGCGGGCACTCTCAGTGATGGATGGGGCCCTGTGTAACCCTCCAGGAAACGTCTTGGTTTTACATTTGCTCCTTTTTAACCCCTTCTTTTCTTCTGGAAACCTCAGGGAAGATCTGAGTGTTCTTTCACCCCTTCTGTATCTGGCTTTTGATTGGCTTCTTTCCTCCCTTCTCACACCTACAAGCTTCTCTGCCTGTCTGTTTCTGAAGGAAGAACATGGCTTATTTGAGGGTGTCTAAGGGTGTTTTTTTCCTATCAATTGCAAGTACAAAAAATGTTCCTTTTATCTCTCCTGTGCCTAGTACATGGTAGGTACTCAATAAATATTTCTTTGAATGAATGAACAAATAAATCTCTCGTGTCTTTCTGACCCTGTTGGATCAACTAGATGAGTGTTGTAAACATAGATGATTACATTTGATTCATCTTTAGTCTGGGAAATCCGGGCTCTCAGCAGCCAGGGCAGAGGGCCAGTCCAGGACTCCTAGGATGATGTTGGTGAGGAAATGGATGGACTAGAGGTGAATGCAGAGGCAGCCAGGGCTGAGGGGAATGGATGTGTGCAAGGTGTGGTGGGAGAGGGGGTGGTGGACTTAGAGGCAGTGATGTGCAGATCCTTTGGTTGTAAGTGGATGATACACAGACTGACTTGAATAGAAGAGGTTGTTTATTGGCAGGTAACTGGGAATCCTAAGGTTTATGCTGACATTAAGCCTGATTGGCTCTTCAGGGGTTCAAATGGTGATACCGTGACCTGAACCGGCTACATCATTTGCAGGGTTCAGTGCACAAAGAAGACATGGGAACTCTTGTAAAAACAAAAACAAAAACAAACAAATTTCAAGATGATGACAGCAGAATGTTAAATCAAGCACAGGGACCTTCTAAGCACAGCACCTGTGGGACTGCACAGATTGCAGTCTCATGAAGCTGGCCCTGATCAGGATCCTGTCTCTCTCAACAAGTCTCAGCCCTGGTGATTTCCATTTGTCTTCATTCTCAGATAGATTTTCTCCATGTGACATCAAAATGACACCAACAACTCCAAACCTTCATTGTCTTTAGACCTGATGATCTCAGAGTAAGGCAGAATTCTGAACCTGTTTTCAGAGCTTTAGTGAAAGTCCCAGAGAGAACTCTCTGATGGGTGATTGGCCAAGATTGGGTCATGTTCCCATCCCTGAACCAATCATCTGGCCAGTGGTTTGCATTGTGCTGATTGGCTAGGGATGTGGTGATGGGGGTGTGATGGGAAGGCAGGGCTAGCCGCATGTAGCTCTTATGGACTGTGTGGGTGCATTGTGGAATGGGAGGGGAAGGTCCTCCAAGGAAGGGATGCTGGATGGACAGAAAGTTAGATCAGCATCAGCTATAGCTGGGGAGGTGGGAGACAGAAAAGTAGCCCCACATCACCCATCTTGTGATGAGAGCAAGTGGGTATATGATTGGACGGGGGGGTATAGTTGCAGAAAATGTGGTTTCTGACAACAGATAGTTGAATGAGTATAGAAAAGGGGAACGGTGAAGTGGGGATGATATCTTAGGGTGGTGGCAGATGGAGAGGAAGGAAAGGAAGACCCTTGGGACTTCTGGCCTATAGGTTAGGGTGGCTGTCCTTGCTTGCTGTTCATGTATTGAGGGGGTTGCATCAGCTGGGCCAGCCTATAGTCACCCTGGGCCAGGTTTTAGGAATTCTTGTAGTTAGTGAGGAGATGAGAAGCGGGAAGCTTTCCATCAGTTTCCTTCCTCTGGGAGGTAGAAGGAGCTCTGGAGCCATTTCCCTGCCACCCACTTTGTGATCTTGAGCAATTATATTACCCAAAAGTTAGCTTCAGTTTTGTCATCTGTAATGTGAGAATCTTATAATTCCCAAATAGTTAGTGGGAACTTGTAAGATGCTTGGTCTAATGTCTAAAGTAAGTGCTTAGGGAATACACACCGTTGTTATTGTTAATACTGGTTTCAGGGCTTTCAGGAAACAAAGGTCACTGCTGTGCCACATCCATGCATTACGTACTCCTCCAGAATACCTCTAGCCATATTTACAATGGAGAACTAGAATAATGGTTCCCTTAAAGATACCAGCTCCTAATGCCTAGAGCCTGTGAATGATACCTTATGGCACAAATACTTTGAAGATGCGATTAGGTTAAGGATCTTGAGATGAGGAGATTTTCCTGGATTATCCAGGTAGCTTTATAAGGCATCCTTATAAGAGAGACAGAGATTTGATGTACCCACAGAGGTGGTAAAGGCATTGTGAAGATGGAGGCAAAGATTGGAGCGTTGCAGCCACAAGCCAAAGAATGCTGGCGGACACCTGTAGTGTACCTGGAAGAAGCAAGGAACAGCTTCTCCCTAGGGATATTCAGAGGGATTGTGGCCCTGCTGAAACCTTGATTTCATCCCAGTAATACGGATTTTGGACTTCTAAGCCTCCAGAACTGTGAGAGAATAAGTTTCTGTTGTTTAAAGCCAATCAGTTTATCATAATTTCTTAAAACAGCCACAGGAAAATTGTACACTCGTTTGAGGTGGACCTTTGTTATTTGCTTTGGTTCTCGTGTTTAGCGTGATATTGCACCTGCTACAGTTTTCTGGTTTAAACTCTGAGGAGTCAGGTGAGACTTTGAAGATGGCGGTAGCCCATGCCATTTCTACCACACTGAGCTCCTAAAGAGCCATAGGAACCCTAGGATTCAGGTTATATGGAGCCAGCTCTTTAATTCTGAGATAATCAGCTAATGGTGCAGTTACTACCTGAGATGATGTATTCCATTGGGGAGTCTCTAGACTGAATGAGGCATGAATAATTTTTAAGTTTTAGAAGAACAATAATCTATTCTTATAGTTCACACTTCATGGAAATTGTTGGTTGAATATGAGTAATAAGCGCGAGACTTATTTCCTCAATTCCCCAGTATTTAGAAGTGTGAATGCCCTTCAGGATCAGCCTGTCCCACCTTCTACATGCTGCAGAGGTCCACTAAGCAGAGGTCCACACCCTCATCTGAGAATTTAATCAATGCTGCAGCGATGTTAACATTGTTTGTTCTGCCTTTCTCATAGGAATATAATTATCCATATAGGATTAAGAATAAACAAAATGGCACTTGAGTAGTTATATCCTGTCTTTGTTTTGGGGCTAATATTGCATAATTTATCCTAAATGCTTAGACCTCTTTTTTTCTATTTCTCAGAACAGAATTTAATATTTTTGTGCCACTATCAAACTTCGAATTCCAAAATGACGGCACATTTTGGACCCAGATTCAGATGATAAGTTCATTCCAGAAAGATGGTGTTTGGCCTAGAAATGATGACAACAAAGCATTGGAACATTGCTATAACTGAGTCCCTTATTGAACTCTAGATTGATATTCTTCTCAGAAATCCATGTTAGAAGACAATTTTAAAATAAAGATACAATTATGACTCAGACAGATATAAAATGAACATGTGTGAGATTTTAACTTATTAATTAATGTGGGAACCAGTGAGATGTTTCAGCACGTTCAAAGGAATGCTGAAATGAATTTATAAATAGATGCAAAATGAGTTTACCCTTAGGGCAATAACCAAATTGGATTCCAAAGATACAATTAATTTCCATTTTATAGTCACAAATCATTTGTATAATTATCAGTTTTCTACATCTTACATGGTGTATATTACTGAAAGGTAATGAAAGGCAGAGGTAACTTGGAAGGGTGAGTTAGACCTTTTTTTGGGTCTGTTTCAAAGTCTTTTACAGTTTTTCCGGTATATGCTTTACTCTGACCCGTGGATCAAATTCTACTTGGAATAGCACTGTGGTAATGTGGACAAGGAGAAGCCCAGGGACAGAGTGTGCCAGTCATAGAGGTGTCTGGGGAACAAGTCCCTTTCTCCTTTCAGTACAGGGACTTGTCAGTTGTATAGGTTCTGAGGAACCAGTTGCATTGTAGACATGCCATCATCAAGGACTGTGTGCTTACTTTTGAAAGATCAAATAGTGTAGTGGTCAAGGGAGCAAACTTGGGTTCACATTCTAGCTCTGCCACTTACTAGCTATATGATCTCTCTGTGCCTTAGTATCCTCATTGGTAAATGGGGATAATATGGTGCCTAAGGCAAAGGTAGTAGGTAACTAAATACATTAATATCTGTGAGGCAGTAGACCAGAACCTGGCATTTACCTAGCACTAGATAGTTGTTAGCTATTATTAATTTCCAAGCAAGAATAATAGCACCTGTAATTCCAGCTACTTGGAAGGCTGAGGCAGGAGGACCGCTTGAGCCCAGGAGTTTGAGGCTGCAGTGGGCTATGGTCATGCCACTGCGCTCCAGCCTGGGTGACAGAGCAAGACCCAGTCTTTAAAAAAGGAATAGCAGCAACCAAGTGTAAGTCTTGCATTTCACCATTTTGGGAGCTGCTTTATGATCTGATGCTTATTGTACTCTATCGATATTCCATGCATATGCAATTGACAGAGGCCTCTGGCCAATAAGCTCGTAAACTCTCTTGTCTACTGGATATCGTCGTGGTCCGTGGGCATTTTGCAGGACTGGAGCACTTCTGGAGCTCACATTTAATTTTCAAATGTCAACATAGTGATGAATGTTTATCTCAAATTACACGGAAGCAAAGCATAGGGTATTAATTTTTTTTAATGTAATGTCAGTTTCATTAACTTTTCTGTAACGTACTAATGGAGTTCCATGTAAAATGCACTTAGAAACACACTGGCTGAGTTTCACAAAACTTCAGACTGTTGGGGTTGGAGTCATACTATTCTTTAGTATTTACTTATGTTGTTTACATGAAAACTGATTTAAGAGTGACTGTACCTGGGTGATTAACCATATTTTCATAAATTTGGATGCTTTTCATATACTTTCTAATGAATGTTTGATAAACTGTTAAATAAATGAGTATGTGTGTGTGGGAGCGATCTTCAGATTACCTGTTTTGCACAGTAGTGCAAGACAGCTGTGTGGGGAAAAGTTATATGTGTCATTAGTAATTTTTATGACTCGGTTTGGTATTATGAGTCTACTTGTTTGCACAGCATTTTCATCTTGGTGGGAGAAAATTTAAATTAACTCAGCTTTTGGGTGGTGACAAATCATGGTGGATGTAAAAGTTTTCCGTGAAGAAATCACTCAGTTCCTTTGACTGTGTAGGCTGTTGGATGGTGCCTTTTCTCTGGACAAGCGTGTGGCATTGGCTCTCAGTGGACAGTTCATCTCTCACAGATAAACAGTTTACTTTCAAAGATTATAATAGCTACTCCCCCTGGCTCAAAGTAGGATTACACAGTTAATAGAGAGAGCTGTAGCAAATTTTGGAAAGTGTAATGACAACATTATGGCTTGAGAAGAAGAAAGTGCCGATTTTCCTTTGGTTGAGTTTGTTACTCATTTTGCTTTTTATCTCATATAACCTTTTGCAAAAAGTTACTAAACAGAAGATATGATCTCATATGTTTCTCTTTTAATAAATATTTGCCCGCATTAATACCTGCAACTACAGAGGATTCAAGCCAGTACATTTTAAAAATGGATCTTAGGTGGCCAGAATTGGATTAATCATACTTTTTGGCTCATTATACACTATTGTTCTTACTTGTAAATAAACTGTCATGATTCTAATGACTTGAATACTGTTTCTTGAAATATAGTTGTTTAACTTTTCCCTAAATTTGGCAAAATAATTGCTGTCTGAACTATCTAAATATAAAGCTAGCTTTGGACAGGTTTGGAACATGTTTTAAAAATCACACATAGGCTTTCATGATAAAAATCAGGGTTTGAGATCAGAGGATGAGCTCATGGACTTCTTTGACCTTTTATTCTTGCAGAACTTCACAGTTGAGTGATACATTGATGCTTGGTTAAGTGACATGGGTAAAGTTTCAGTCCATTGTTTTCAGTTGTTGTAACATGACAGAACATGCTAGCCATCTTCAGTGGGCGTCCTCAAAACAGAAAGGGATGGCTTTAGAATTCTGTTTGGAAATGACCTAGGAAGTCAGTCATCTAATCTAGCCCCTCCAGCCCTGTTGCAACCCAGGAGTCCTCTGGGTGCCTCTGCCACAAGCAACTTAGCCTGCACTTGAATCTTTGTAGGGACAAGAAACTCACTCCCTCATGACCAATCCTTTTCTTTCAGAGACAACTTTAGTGATTAAAAAGAAAATTGGTTTTGTTGAGCTTAAATGTGATTCCTTAACACTTCTACTCATTTGCTGGTATTATTGGTCTCCACTTGTAGATGACACAAAAACAAACAGTCCTCCTGCTTATAGGGAATTCTTTGTTGCATATAAATTCTGACTTTTGTCAGAATTTGTGTTTTCTCAGTGTGCTTCTCTCCGATAAGATCTTACGATATCTGCTCAATTCAACAAGTTGAGAATCAGTTACATTCAAGGCACTGTCCTCAGTGCCTGGGTGGGAGAGGTAGGGACACAAGATGAGTTGGTTCCTGCCATCCAAATGTATGCCGCCATGTGAAATGCGTTGGAAAAGCACACAGATTGATACAGGAGAGAAACCTAGTGCCATTGGGGTTCAAAGGAGAAAGAGTGATATCAAACTCAGCTGTTAGAAGAGCTTCAGCATCAGGAGGGAAGGGAGATAGGCAGGTAGGATATTTTTGCAGGTTAAGAAGGGAGAAGGGCATTCCAGGAAGAAACCAGTGTGGACAAAAGCCCAGGGATAGGAAAGATGAGTTTGTCCAAAAGAAGGGGAGTATCTTATTTGCTCAGCATGTAGGATGCTTGCAGAGAAGGTGAAGGATTAGATGGTAGGTTGATCCCAGAGCTCAGACAGGCTTGATTTCTCTGCCTCAGTTATTTGTGTGTTGGTACTAGGATTCCACTGCAGGAGCACAGACCTGGATTTGGATCCAAGCATTGCCACAGAGCTTCAGCATCCTAGTCTGAAAATGGAGATTTGTGTCCATTCTAAGGATTCCAGGACATGTAAGCGAAGAATCCAGCACCCTGCCTGGTACACAGCAGAGGAGATCAGTGACAGTTGTTATTGCTGAATGTGATAGGCTTAGAGAAGCAGAGGAGCCTTAGGAGCAGATCCTGCAGGGGGTTCAGGGTGGTGCACGGAGGAAGACCTGTGAGAGATGCTCCTCCAGCGGGAAGGGAAGGTGTGTGTGGCAGTGCTGGAGTGGGAGTGGGGAGTGGGAAACAGGGCTGGCATCAATGGGGAAGCTGGAGTCAGCAGAACTGGAAGCAGATTTAATATACTGGGCAGGAGGAAGAGGAGAGGTCACCCCAAGTTTTTGTTGGGGAAGGAGGGTTAGGCAAGAGTGGTGAGTTTGGTATCAGGTACGTTGAGGTGCTGGCAGGCCTGCAGATGGAGAGAGCCCACAGCAGCTGGCAGTGGGGGGATGCTGGGCCTTAGGAGTGAGCCAGGGAGGTGGAAAACGCAGGAGCACACCATTTGGATCCTGAGGAGGGTCAGGATCCAAATGGCGTGCTAGGAATGCAGGCACGTGCAAGCAAGGGAGGGTCCTTGATCATGTAGAGCCTGCTCTTTGGCATGGGTACGTGGGAAAGCAGCCAGCACCCAACCAGGGCTGGCATAAAAGCAAAGAAAGGAAAGAATTCAAGAGACACGGGGAAGGGAAAATTGGTGGAGACAGCCTGACAGATGATTCCCGGTATCTTAGAGTTCTCAGGAAAAAACTGAAAACAATCTTCACATTGTTTTTATAAACACATATATGCACACACACTCCCTGTCTCTCTCATATGTACACGTTCAATCCAAACACCATCTATTATTTGGTCCTGTTAGTTTCCTCAGAAAAACCCTCAGGAAATCCTTGCTCTCCCAGAGATTGTGTCTATGTTTAGAAGATTTTTAGAAAAAGCCTATTGTTAAATTTTAGTTTACTGGGTGGTCACTAGGAGACCATAGAAATGTAACCCGCATGTTGGCTGTATTGAGTGGGCTTTTGTTTTACTGAAGACTGTGTGGGGAATACAGGACTCCGTCTTTGGTGAGTGGCTCTTCCTGGTACTGTGAACCCAGGGAACCCAAGAAGGGAAGCACTGGGGGTTAGGGATCACCTGGCCTACCCCCTTGTGTAACAGATGAGGAAACTGAGGCCTAGGCCATTGTAACCAGCTCAGGGTCACATGGCACATGGCTCATTTGAGGCAGAGCCTGTGGCTTGGTGTTGGGCATTCCTGTTACTTGAAGTTACCTATTTATCCCAGGCCAGGACCTCTGGGCTCATTTACAAGCGGATGGCCCAAAGAGGGGACTTCAATTAGGAGCGCGCACGCGTGTGCTCTCGCGCGCGTGTGTGTGTGTGTGTGTGTGTGTTGGGGGTTATTCAGGGACCATTCATTACAGAGCTTGACTGTGGCAAAGAGTAGTCAGATCCAAGTGATTATTGTAGTGCCCTCGTCATTTATTAGCAGACCTTTCTAACAAGTGTCCTACAGAGGAGAGTGCTTAAACATGAAGGGTGAAACCCTTGTCATCAGAGGTCTTTACGTAGAACCTAAATATCCACCCATTCGAGTCAGCAAGAGTTAACATTCACTGAGGACTGATGGTGTGCCTAAGTGTATTTTCTATGGGATGTGTCTTATTTCATCCTCTTAGTGTCTTTATGAGATAGGTACTATTATTATGCTAATTTTACAGATCAGGAAACTGAGGCACCAAGGGGTTAAGTAACATGCCCGAGGTGACACAGCCAGTAAGTGGTAGAACCAAGACTATACCATCTGTTAACCTCAGAGCCTGCACACTTATCTAACATTAGTGAATCTTTTTTTTTTTTTTTTTTTTTGAGATAGAGTTTTGCTCTTGTTGTCCAGGCTGGAGTGCAATGGTGCGATCTTGGCTCACCGCAACATCTGCCTCCCAGGTTCAAGCGATTCTCTTGCCTCAGCCTCCCAAGTAGCTGGGATTACAGGCATGCGCCACTATGCCTCGCTAATTTTTGTATTTTTAATAGAGACGGGGTTTTTCCATGTTGGTCAGGCTGTTCTTGAACTCCTGACCTCAGGTGATCTACCCACCTCGCCCTTCCAGAGTGCTGGGATTACAGGCGTGAGCCGCTGTGCCTGGCCACATTAGTGATTCTTAACCTTGCTGCATATAAGAATCTCTTGGGAAAATTAAAAAACATTCCAGTTCACAGGCTACATCCCAAACCAGTTGAATCAAACTCATGGGAGATCTTGCATTGGTATTTTTTTAAAGCTCTTCAGCTGGGCTTGGTGGCTCATGCCTATAACCTCAATAACTCAGGAGGCTGAGGTAGGAAGATTGCTTGAGGCCAGAAGTTCAAGACCAACCTGGACAACATAGAGAAACCCCATCTTTTAAAAAATACGTAGCTAGATGTGGTAGTACGTGCCTGTAGTCTCAGCTGCTTGGGAGGCTAAAGCGAGAGGATCACTTGAGCCGAGAAGTTTAAAGCTGCAGTGAGCTATGATCACATCATTGCACTCCAGCCTGGCAACAGTGTGAGACCCTGTCTCCAAAAAAAAAAAAAAAGCTCTTCAGATGATTGTTACTCATAGCAAGGTTGAAAACCACCAGAGTGCGCCACAGCCGGTGGAGATGTTGTAGGGCAGTGCTTTGCAAACTAATGTGCGTAGAAATCTCCTGGGAGTCAAGTGCACATTCTGACCTAGAAAACCTGGGGTGGAGCTTAGAGTCTGCATTTCTCACATGTATCCAGGTGATGCTGTGCTACTGGTCTTTGACTTTTCTGTCTTGGTTGAAGGCTAATCACTGTGGTTGTGTCCAACTCCAAGATTTAATGGCTCTAGTGATACTTACAAGAACAAATGATTTGGCCGGGCGCGGTGGCTCACGCCTGTAATCCCAACACTTTGGGAGGCTGAGGCGGGCGGACCACGAGGTCAGGAGATTGAGACCATCCTGGCTAACATGGTGAAACCCCATCTCTACTAAAAATACAAAAACAAAAACAAAATTAGCCGAGCATGGTGGCGGACGCCTGTAGTTCCAGCTACTCAGGAGGCTGAGGCTGGAGAATGGCGTGAATCCGGGAGGCCGAGCTTGCAGTGAGCTGAGATCGCGCCACTGCACTCCAGCCTGGGCAACAGAGCGAGACTCTGTCTCAAAAACAACAACAACAACAACAAAAACACCACATGATTTTACTGTGTGTCCGCCTAAGAACATTACATACATTATCTCTTGCCCTCTCAGCAGTCTCTAAAGGAAGTATCATTTTCCCCCTTTTATAGATGTGGAAATGGAGGTCTGTTGAGTTTAACCCTAGTCCTAACCTGAGTCTTCGTAATCTTACACCTGTGGGATTAACTACCATGCTATGTTGCTTTCCTATACATATCAATGTGTATTTCCTATATACATATCAATATAGTTACCAAGAACATCTTTTATGACCTTGTCTTTCTTTTCTAACTTGATGGATTATGTTTGGAATTCTCTTAGTGTATTCAGGATGCTATAACAAAATACCATAAACTGGGTGGCTTATAAACAGCAGAAATATTTCTTGCAGTTTTGGAGGCTGGGAAGGCCAAAATCAAGGTGCCAGCTGCTTCAGTGTCTGGTGAAGGCCTGCTTCCTAGACAACCATCTTTTTATTTGTAACTTCACATGGTGGAAGGGGCAAGGAGTCTCTCTAGGACCTCTTTTATAAGGGCACTAACTCCATTCATAAGGGCTTCATCCTTATGACCTAATCACCCTCCAAAGGCCACACCTTCTAATACTGTCATATTGGGGGTTAGGATTTCAACATATGAATTTTGGGAGAGTGGATATAAGCATTCAGCCCATGACACTGCTCATTTATTTAATAAATAGTTTTTTATGCCTACTATGTACTCAGAGCTGTGCTAGATGCTGGGGATTCAGTGGTGATAAGAGCAGACATCTACTATGTACAAAGTAGAGTGGTTTCTGCTGTTGTCTGCTTGGTTACTAGAGGCACGTGGAGCTTCACAATAATATCTGTGTGGCACTTTGGAGTTTTCAAGGAACTTGCACAACAAACCCGTGAAGAGTTATTATCACCCACATTACACGGATCAGGAAACTGAGGCTCCAGAGGTTTACATGTAGTCCAAAGTTGACTGTCTGACTTGCAAGGGGCAGAGCAGAAATGTACACCCAGGCCAGTCTCGCACAGTTCCTACTATGCCGCACTGCCTCCTGCACTGCATGGGGTGATATGGGTGGAACTTTTTTTTTTTTTTTTTTTTGAGACAGAGTCTCGCTCTGTCGCCCAGGCTGGAGTGCTGTGGCACAATCTCGGCTCACTGCAGTGTCCACCTCCTGGGTCCAAGCGATTCTCATGCCTCAGCCTCCTGAGTAGGTGGGATTACAGGTGCACACTACCATGCCTGGCTAATTTTTGTATTTTTAATAGAGACAGGGTTTCACCATGTTGCCCAGGCTGGTCTTGAACTCCTGACCTCAAGTGATCCACCCATCTCGGCCTCCCAAGGTGCTGGGATTACAGGTGTGAGCCACTGCACCCGGCCTGGATGGAACTTAATCTCCATGCTGATACCAATAAAAACTCACGTGGCCAAGTGTGTTGGCTCACTTCTGTAATCTCAGCACTTTTGGGAGGCTGAAGTGAGAGGATTGCTTGAGGCCAAGAGTTTGAGACCAGCCTGGGCAACAAAACAAGATCCCGTCTCTACAAAAAATAAAAAAATTTGCAAGGCATAGTAGTGCATGCCTGTAGTCCTAGCTTCCCAGGAGGCTGAGGCAGGAGGATCACTTAAGCCTGGGAGTTTGAGGCTACAGTGAGCTATGATTATGCCATTCCAGCCTGGCCAACAGAATGAGACCCTGTCTCTAAAAAACAAAACAAAAGAAAACCACATGCACATGGTATTCCTGAATCAAATGGAGAGCGGCTTCCCCTGGGGTGCCTAACCAAGCTAAATGCTCTTGGGATGGTGGGATGATTGGGATCCTGTGCCTTCATTCCCCCCCCGCTTACCAGGTGGGTTCAGAGGGTATCAGGGGTTGAAGAGCCAGGACAACTCCAAAGCTGTGACACCCTCAGGACGCAGCTGGACCCAGCAGATGTGCAGACCAGCTTAGCTTTGCTCTAGTTTTACTTGAATGAATTGTGGAGAACACAGTTCTAGTTGTGGAGAACACAAACATTTCGACCATAGCAGGAGCCCCAGAGACCATATTCCAGGAACCGAGCAGTTACTGGCAACTTTTCTGGTTCCAAGTGTCCTTGTTCTCGCCTCCTTATGTTGGACCTGGTAGTGGTTTATGAGAAAGTGTTGTAGGTTTCTTTATGAAGTACATGTATGATGTTCAGACTGTTTCCAGTAAAGTTTGTTATCAGTACCAGAAAGGCTTACTGCATTTGCAGGATATAAATTCTAGATTTGAGCGTGGTTCCTGGATTAATGGACCATGCTAGTCCCTTGAAAAGCTTATTGAATTACAACTCTTAGGCTCCTCCCCAGATCTAATAATCAAATGGATCAGACCTGGCGACCTCTGTTTTTGAAAGCTCCCCAAGCCATTTTAATGTACACTAATATTTAAAAACCATGGTTGTTGGCTGGGCACGGTGGCTCACGCCTGTAATCCCAGCACTTTGGGAGGCCGAGGTGGGCAGATCATGAGGTCAGGAGATTGAGACCATCCTGGCCAACATGGTGAAACCCTGTCTCTACTAAAAATACGAAAATTGGCTGGACATGGTGGTGGGCGCCTGTAATCCCAGCTGCTCGGGAGGCTGAGGCAGGAGAATCACTGGAACCTGGGAGTCGGAGGTTGCAGTGAGCCAAGATCGCCACTGCACTCCAGCCTGGCAACAGAGTGAGACTTCGTCTGAAAAAAAAAAAAAACAAAAAACCATGGTTGTTATGAACTGAATGTTTGTGTCCCTGCAAAATTTCTATGTTGAAACCCTACCCATGTGATGGTATTAGGAGGTGGGCCTTTGGGAGATAATTAGCATTAGATGAGGTACTGTAGGTGGAGCCCTCATGACTGAAATTGATGGAGAGTCATACAAGAGCTTGCCACCCCACTCTGTTTTCTCTCATGTGAGGATACAAAGTGATGTTAGCAGTTTGCAACCCAGAAGAGATCCCTCACCAGAACCTGACTACGCTGGCACCCTGCCCTCACACCCACAGCCTCCAGATCTGTGAGCAGTAAATTTCTGTTATTAGCCACTCAGTTCATGGTATTTTGTTATAGCAGCCTGGGCTAAGACCATGGTCTGGACCAGTGGTTCTAGAAGTGTAGTCCCTGGACCATCAGCATCACCTGAGAACTTGTTAGAAATACAGCTTACGAGGCTCCACTCAGACATACTAGAAACTTAGGGATGGGTCGTGCAAAGTTTTAACAAGCCCTCCCTGTGATTCTGTTGCTTCCTAAAAGTTTGAGAACCACTAGATCCTTGTGATTCAAAATGTGAGCTGTGGACCAGCATCATCAGCAGCATCCGGGGGCTTGTTAGAAATGCAGGGTTTCCGGCCCCATCTTTACTAAGTGAATCAGTATCTGCATTTCAGTGAGATCTGTGCATATTCACATTTGAGAAGCTGCACTCTAGATAGTCGTTTTCTTTCCTGGAGGTGCCTTTTAACCCGAGTTTAAAAGATACCAAGGCCTTGCCTCCACCCAAGGTGACTAATACAGAATCTGTGAGGTTGGGTGAGGCCTAGACATGGTGTGTGGAGACCCCTGGTCTAAGCGTTGGTGCCTAGATTGGAGCCCAATTTTCACACCTAAAAGATAAGACTGTGAAAAGGGGTCAGGACTCCCAGCACTGCTTTCTCCTTCCTCCTTTCTGCTCTTCCACCATCCCAGAATGTGACCCCACACCCAGGCTCCAGGAGTGAAGGCTCAGGTCTCCCTGCCTCAAAAAGATCCAGAGGTGGCCGGGCACAGTGGCTCACGCCTGTAATCCCAGCACTTTGGGAGGCCGAGGTGGACGGATCACAAGGTCAGGAGTTCAAGACCAGCCTGGCCAATGTGATGAAACCCCATCTCTACTAAAAATACAAAAATTAGCTGGGCGTGATAGCGCCAAGATCACACTACTGCACTCTAGCCTGGGCGACAGAGTGAGACTCTGTCTAAAAAAAAAAAAAAAATCCAGAGGGAAAAGTTCTCTTTATGTTTTCAGGGTTGTGTGTGTGAGAGAGATCGAGGGAGGCACAGACAACAATGTTGTGTGTGTTGGAGGGATGGAATGCGGTATCTGGCACCAGGCCACAGCGCTTCTCACACCTGATGTATGTAAGAGTCGCTTTCACAGTGCAGATTCCTGGGCTCTACTCCAGAGAGCCAGTATCAGTAGGGCTTGGGAAGGACCCAGGAATTTGCATCGTTAACAAGTTCTCCCAAATTCTTCTTTTGTGAAAGTCTAGGGTCCTGCTCTTAGACAAACACTACTCGAAGGCTGTGATCCGGCTGATTCTCAGAATTACTTGGAGAAACTAAAAAGTATAGGGCTCCAGGCCTTGCCCCAGCTCTTCTAATTCAGTAGGACTGGTGAGGCCCAGGAATCAGAATGTTGTAGTGCAAACATAACTTAAGCCTACCCTTAGAATGACCCTATATGGCAGATGCACCTCAATGTGTGTACCGAGCTACGGAATCCAGGATTCATTCCTTGTCTCTGAGGGACGTCTGAGCCCCACGCTCATCCCATGGAGCATGAGCCGTGCATGGGATTGAGACCTTTGGTTTTGGGTTAAATGGAGGTTGCCAGGTGGAGGTGGAGGTTGTTGGGGGAAGGGTGCTAAGTGAAAATGCTATGTAAACTGCATGCTGTTTGCAATTGGTCGCAGGTTTCCTGCCCAGCGCACTGCCACTGGGCCTTGCAATTATCTTGTCCAGCCCCTCCCACTGGACTGTGTGTAAGGCGGTCTCCTGTGCAGCCCGCCGCCACTGGACTCTCTCCTGTCTGTAAGCGCCCAATAAAACCTCATGCCTCATTTGCTGCCTCCAGATCTCTTCTTTCCATTTCTGTTGAGGTTAATAGGGGTTCAGCATAATGCATGTTTAATACGTACTCTGGGTTTTTCAAACTGTGTTATCAGAAACCCTTAGGATTCCCCCAAAGTATATTGGAGGCTACCAAGGGGGAGAGGTAAGAGGAGAACCAAGGTTGTTGACAGGAGGGGGTTTCAAACACTCACCCTGCTTCATCTGCTTCATGTGTTAAGCTTCAGTGTAAAATTGCATTTGAAAAGAGGATTTTTTTTCCACATTTTGAAAACAAGTCATAGCTGTTCATTGATAAGGGCCTCTTTAAAGTTGGCAGTGTTCTCCTTTTGAGCCATAGTTCAGGACAGCCTCTCACCCTTGTGACCACCCATCCTTCCTGACACACTGACCTTTAGTCCCTGAGCTGCCTCATACCTGGCCCATGATGCTAACTATCCACAACGACCCTGACTTCATTCACATTGTGGGATTGCCTGGCTCTGCCTTTTGCCCTAATTACCAAATTCCTTTACTACTGAAAGAATGCTGGTCACACCAGAAATGTGCTTTGTACAAATCATAGTACCTCAAGACAGTGAGTCTCAAATATGACTGTGACTTTCAAATATTTTTCTGTACCAGAATCATCTGGAGAGCTTGTTAAAGCACAGATTTTGCTCAGCCCCAACCCCAGAGTTTCTGATTCCATGGGTCTGAGGTGGGACATGAGAACTTGCATTTCTAGAAAGATTCCAGGTGGGACTGATGCTGCTGGTCCAGTGACCACACCTAGAACAACTGCCTGAAGATTAACTAATGCTGGATCCAATTCTCCTGTTAGGTGTTTTCTCACTGAGTAGTTCTTCCTTTGGTGTTAAAATATATGAGGAGAAGAAGTGGCTTTCCCGAAGGGCCAACAATAACTGGAATGAAGAAATCGGTGTCAATTAGGATTATGACTCAGTCCTGCTCTGCACTAATTAGGTTTTGCTGGACTCACCTGCCCAGCTAACAGCCATTTATGACATTGTTTCTGCAGAACAGTGCATTGCATAGTATGGTCCCCGTGCTGCTCATCATATAGGCCTTGCCAGAATGGGTGGCAATGACAAGGATCTGACAGTAGCTTCTTACTGCCAGGGCTTGATCAGAATGTGACAAGTCATTGCTGAACATTGGTTACCATGAAGGCAAATATTTTGTCTTCCTTGAAACAAATAGTAAGAGGAGAAAGTGTCCTGTTGTAGAAACTCCCATCTTTGTAGAGATTCCCATCCTTTCAGTCTTAGACGCTTGCAGAAAGCTGGCATGGTGGCAAGGCAGAGGTGTCCTGTCAGTGGCCAGGCAAACAGCAAACACATGCTCATGGTCACTGCTGTCTAGGTCAGAGGCCTTCAAAGCTTTGATCAGATACAACACCAGTCACTGTTGGGAAATCCTCCTGGACACGTCCCCTCAGTTGTTGAATGTTTTGACCAGGCAAATGACTATAATTATTGTTATATTAAAAAAAAACAGCCTTTGAGTTTTTTAACCTCTGTAATGGTTCAGCTCTGTGGTGGAAAATATTTACTTCAATTTTCAGCAGTACACCTGAGTGACTTTATTAACTACCCTTGAACAAATGCAAGGGGTGAGTTAATAAGGTGAGACAGTGGAAAGAAAATGTGTGTGTTATGTGGGGTGGGTAAGGACAGGTAAAACCACCTTCTCCTTTTCTGTGTGTGAGGCTGGCTGGCTGCTTTAGGATAAATACTTCCAGGTGAGTGTGAGCACAGATGCTGTTAGGCACCGTCTGGGAGTACCCTGGAAGGTCAGGCCCAGTGTCTTTTCTCCACAGTGCTCTTGTGGGTGGATTTTCCAGCTCTCTTTATCCTGAAGGATATGCTGAAGGAAGTAGCAGATAATCAGAAACATAAAAAGAGGTCCTGGGCATGATGCCCTGAAAAAACATTTCTAGCACTGGGCTGACCACTTTGGTTTTTTTTGTTTGTTTTTTCTTTTTTTTAAAAAATGGGTCTCACTCTGTCGCCCAGGCTAGAGTGCAGTGGTGTGATCTTGCCTCACTGCAACCTCTGCCTCCCTGGTTCAAACGATTCTCATGCCTCAGTCTCCCAAGTAGCTGGGACT
Organism: Symphalangus syndactylus; assembly: GCF_028878055.3. Lineage (NCBI taxonomy): Eukaryota > Metazoa > Chordata > Mammalia > Primates > Hylobatidae > Symphalangus > Symphalangus syndactylus. The sequence goes on along the minus strand of NC_072440.2, from coordinate 79,138,848 downwards.
ATAGGTGCATGCCACTATGCCTGGCTAATTTTTGTATTTTTAGTACATGCGGGGTTTCGCTATGTTGGCCAGGCTGGTCTTGAACTCCTGACCTCAGGTGATCTGCTTGCCTCAGCCTCCCAAAATGCTGGGATTACAGGCGTGAGCGACCGTGCCTGGCCTAGGCTGACCACTTTGGAAACATCGCATTCGATTTTGTCCTTCCCTTACAATACGTAGAATAATAAAAGCTAGCAATGTTGGCAGGCTTCCTGAGTTCCAGACTTTGTACTAGTTGCCTGACATTGAGGTGGGTTCTGTTAAAATGGGGTCGTATCATAGAAACATTGAATGTGCTTGAATGACGACATGTGCTTGGCAGAGGCAAAGAGATTGTGTTTAAACAAAACGACCTGCTCAAATATAGAAAGACATTTTGAAAGCCAGTTTTTTTGTTGGTCTTACTGAGTAGATTTGCAAGAGTAATTATGACTGTAAGTGATTTTCATCTTAGGAACTAACTTCACTCCCCGCTTTGCTCTGCCTCCAAATGAGGCTTCTTTCAACCATCCCCAATTTATAGATGTTGCAGTTGAGGCTTAAGAGGGTTAAATAACTTGCTAAAGGTCATGCAGCCAGTTAGTGATGGAAGTCAGATTTAAACCTACACATTCCAACTCTGAAGCTTAACGCTCGTCGTCAGTGCTGGGGCATGCTGTAGTGTATGCAGAGCTGTGCAGCCAGGTGATGGCAGAACTTGAAGCGCTGTCCACACGAGGAGTAACTGCAGGAATGGGTATATTGAGTCAGAAGAAAAGAAGTCACAGGCAGGGTGGTAGAGCTTCCTTCAAGCATTGTGGAAAGGGGAGGCAATGAATGTAGCTCTGGGCATCCATTTTAACTTGGTAAAAGGCATGAAAGTTGTCAGAATCAGAATGTCACTTGTGTCAAAACCCTGACAGACAGAGCTGGGAGAGGCCATGAAAAGAGGGTTCTTACACATATATGCCTGATAACAAGAACTGTCACAAAAACCCCTGCAAAAACCACAACCTTGCACAAAGGCCGTGGCAGTCTTAACACACAAAAACATATCTCTGCAAGGACATCTGCCCAGCAACTGCCTGTCCAACGTTGGGTTGACGCCACCGTTGTTACTGATCCTTGTACCCAAGATAATTGTCTCAAAACAACTTATATAGCCATCCTTATTTTTCCTTGAAAAGCCCTTATTTTCCTTTATCTCCCTGAATACACTCACATGGATTCCCATTGCAATGCCCAATCCTTAATAAGTATATATATTATATATATATATTTTTTAAAGCGAGTCTGCCTCGCTGGTTGTTTCTTAGGTTTGATACGGTAAAGTCTTTTAAAGATGGAGCTGTTCCAACTTCACTGGGCTGTTTGCAGGTAGAGATCCTTGTTGGAGCTACTTGACTTGTGCAGAGAGATTGTAGGTGAGTTTTAATCCTAGGGTAAGGTCCTGCCCATCCTGACAGTCAGTGACTTAAGCTTTGGCCACACTTTGGCCAGTTTGTTTGTATTTGTCCTCATAGAGTTCTGTGGGCTTTATGATAAGCTGTTTGATGGAATCCCCTTATATGGGCATGGTGATTTTTTTTTAAACAGCTTTATTAAGGTATAATTCACATACTATACAATTCCCTTAGCATATGTAACTCAATTTTTTGTATATTATTTTTAAAATTGTGGTAAAATTGGCTGGGTGCAGTGTCTCATGCCTATCATCTCAGCACTTTGGGAGGCTGAAGTGGGCTCTTGAGGTCAGGAGATGGTGAAATCCCATCTCTACTAAAAATACAAAAAATTAGCCAGGCTTGATGGTGTGTGACTGTAATCCCAGCTACTCAGAAGGCTGAGGCAGGAGAATCACTTGAACCTGGGAGGTGGAGGTTGCAGTGAGCCAAGATTGTGCCACTGCACTTCAGCCTGGGTGACAGAGTGAGCCTCAGTCTCAAAAAAAAAAAAAAAAAGAATGTATATATATAAAAACATAAAATTTGTAAAATAGTATTTATTGTGGCTAGTATTATCAGAGATGAGTATTTTTCTGTACCTGGTAGCTTGGCCAGGAAATCACTGCAAAGCTGGCTTTGTGTTTGTATTTGATAGTATTTAGTGCTTGAAAATGCATGGATATGGAGGCCTATGCTGGATCTTCTCTCTGCATCACAGGATTCATGACGTTACTAACCACATCTGTGCTGATTTTTATTTTGACGACTTGTTCATACAACCACAGCTGTGAGTGTTAATGCAGCAGGCTCAGCATGGTGGAATTTGCAGAAGCCCTGGAATGAAGTGAGGTGACTCTTTGGGAAGATTCAGTTATCCCTGCAAGGTGACAGAATACCTAAAACCAACACAACCATTTATTCGCTTATGGTTTTGCAATTTAAATTGGACAGGTCTCAGTAGGGACAACTCGTCTCTGCTCCATGTATCAGCGTGGACGGCTTGCCTGAGAGCAGAGGATTTACCTCCAAGGTAGCACACTCGTATCACTGGCAAGGTGGCACTGGCTGCTAGTTGGGAGCTTAGCTGGGGTTGTTGGCTGGGGACCTCAGTTTTCTTCCAGGTGCACCTTTCCACATGGTTGCTTGGGCTTCTCCGTTACGTGATGGCTAGGTCCCAAGAAGGAAGAAGTGTTGCTGCCTGACCTTCCTGATGCCTGGGCTCTCAGGTTTTAGTATGGCACTTCTGCTATCACTGTCAGAACGGTGACAAGTCCAGCTCAGGTTCAAGAGAGAGGGAACATAAGCTCTATTTTTTTTTTTTTTTTTGAGACAGTCTGTCTCTGGCTGGAGTGCAGTGGCACAATCTCAGCTCACTGCAACCTCTGCTTCCCAGGCTCAAGCAATTCTCGTCCCTCTGCCTCCCAAGTAGCTGGATTATAGGCGCTTGCCAACATGCCTGGCTAATTTTTGTATTTTTAGTAGAGATGGAGTTTCACCATGTTGGCCAGGCTGGTCTCGAACTCCCGACCTCAGGTGATCTGCCCGCCTTGACCTCCCAGAGTGTTAGGATTACAGGCATGAGCCTCTGTGCCCGGCCGGCTCTACCTTTTGAAGGGAGGAGCAGCATAAAGTGGTAGGGAGGGGTAGAATCATTTGAGGTCATCTTTAGAGACTAGCTACCACAAAGAACCACAATGGTCTTTTTTCTCTTTCTTCCTCATTCTCACTCCACGGAAGCCTGTCCCTAATCATTGTGTGAGCCAATGATGACAAATACTGGGAAGAAATCTAAGAAAAAATTTAAAAATCAGTACTAGGAATACATAGTATTTGGGAGATTGTGGCTTGGTCTCAAACTCCCGACCTCAAGTGACCTTCCCATCTCAGCCTCCCAGAGTGCTGGGATTACAGGCGTGAGCCACTGCACCTGGCCTGCTCTTAGTAATTATTTAAATTTATATTTGTTTAGTGATTACACTTATTTGCTTACTTCTGACATAATCTGAGTCTCGCTCGGATCAGGGATCAGAGATTATAGGAAGGGGAATATATTTACTAGAATAATTTCTCCATTCAGAATGTCAGAAATAAGAAAGCCTTTTTTTTTTTTTTTTTTTTTTTTCTTTTTTTTTGAGACAGAGTCTTGCTCTATCACCCAGGCTGGAGTGCAGTGGCGCGATCTTGGCTCACTGCACCCTCTGCCTCCCGGTTCAAGTGGTTCTCCTGCTTCAGCCTCCCAAGTAGCTGGGAGTACAGGCACCTAGCCACCACACCTGGCTAATTTTTGTATTTTATTAGAGACAGGATTTCACCATGTTGGCCAGGCTGGTCTCAAGCTCCTGACTTCAAGTGATCTGCCCATCTTGACCTCCCAAAGTGCTGGGATTACAGGTGTGAACCACCGTGCCTGACCCGAGAAAACCTATTGAAAAATGTTAAATTTTATGCGTTACTGCTTGGAAAACAGAGCTTTGCTTGTTCCTTTCAGCTATTCCCTGATGAGCCCTTAAAGTCCACAATTCTGTTTCAGCTTAATTTCTGAAAATAGTTATACCACATTTTCACAGTAAGAGAGCTAGTAGCCAGATGCATCATGTGTTTTGTTTGCAAATGCATCATTTGCTGTCCAGCTTCCTTCCATGGAGAGGAATGGCCTTATATTTCACAGTGAGGCTTCAACTGCTGCTCCCTTTTGGCATGTCGAAGTCTAATTACTGTGGTCTCTGTAGCAGGGGCTGTATCCACAGCCTGCGAATGTTTGTGTTCTACGATGATACTTGCGCATCAGTGACATTTGAAAGGGGTGGTTTTTTGAGGCGGAGTCTCGCTCTGTCGCCCAGGCTGGAGTGCAGTGGCACGACCTTGGCTTACTGCAACCTCTGCCTGCTAGGTTCAAGTGATTCTCTTGCCTCAGCCTCCCAAGTAGGTCTCGAACTCCTGACCTCAAGTGATCCGCCCGCCTCGGCTTCTCAAAGTGCTGGGATTACAGGCGTGAGCCATCATGCCCGGACTTGAAAGGGTTTTTATTTTAGCATCAAAAATCTATGGCATGGCTTGGATTGCATTTCTTCTAGGCTGTTCCATCCTTAGTCACATAATGCTACTAATTCACCTGAAGGAATGCTGTCAAAATAAATCAAATGATAATTTTAAAAGACTCTGTCTCATTCATGTAGCTTTTACTCAGTTAAGAACAGTTTGGAAATATGAGCCTTGAGCATGAGAACACTCATGTAGCATTTTATTTTAGCTTAATGCTGCTGGTTGTCATTTTGCCGCTATCACTGTTTTATGCTGAATGGTTAAATGTGAGAAAGAAAGAACAAAATGGTAGCATATTGTGCTTGACTCAATGAGAAAGGCTGTTTTAGGTTAATGTAAAATTCCAATAGTAGAAAGAAAATTCTATCCCACATACAAATGTGACTTGCCTCTCAAGAGCTTCTTTGAAGGTTATTTTGGAGCGTGTGGGGGATGAATTTGGTGCATAGGGTAATAATAATTGACATCTGTCTCGTGCTAGTCTGAACCAGGAACTGTCCCTAAGTGCTTTGCATGTATTAATTGATCTACATATAAGCGCTCTTTGTATTATTTCCATTTACAGATGAAAAAATTGAGATGTAAAAAGATAATAGAAACAAGGCCACACAGCTAGTCAGTGCTGAGCTGGGGCTTGGTTTTGACTGTCTGGCTTCAGTGGACTCTGGCTTTTAGCCACTATGTGACACTCGCTAATCAAAGTGAGTTATGTTTTCTTAGTCTTTTTTTTGCCTTTATTTTGAAACCAAGTTTCAGATGTTGATTTGCAAGTTGGCAGTCATTTCTGTCTTATAAAGCTTATTTTTTATTGCCCCAGTTTTCGAAAAAGCTTTTCTTGTTTAACATTTTTGGCTGATGAAAATAAAAGTCAACTTTTCAAACAGATTATACGTGTTGATAATAGTGCTAGTCATATGAACCATTCATAGTATGTGAAGAATAAGTTTCAAAGTAAAAATAATGTAAGTTCCAACATAGTACATTTATCATATAGTCGAGTGAATAGTACTCTGTCTCACGTATTGTTTAGATTGTAGAAATTACAGCCCTTAAAAGTTTAAGTATGTTTAAACTAGCCCTTAAGTGAATTAACATTTCTTTTTTAAAAAAATATTATTGATTTTTGCCAAACAATAAAAGTAATAACAGACTGTTGTAGAAAATCTGGAAAGTATAATATGGTATAAACAAAAAATTAACACTGTGTGTAATTTCACCACTTATACGTAGATGATTCATGTTAGCATTTAAATCTATTTGCCTTCCAGCCCTCATTCATGCATTTACGCCTTCCACGATTACTTGTTGATTATCTTCTAGGTGCAGGGCAAAAGCAGCAACTAAAATAGTCTTTCTCCCTGTGGAGCTTATACTTATTGGAAGAAGCGGACAATGGCCAGATAAATATGCAATATGATGTCAGGTAGGGAAAAGTGCTTTGAAGAAAAGCAAGGCAGGGTAGGAGAATAGAGGCACAGGGGCTGCTGTTTTGGGAAGGGCAGCCCCAGAGAAGGCTGAGTGATTTTAGGAAGGGAGCCTGTGACTGTCTGGGGAAGGACATGACAGGTGGGGACACAGCCAGTGTAAGGCCCTGTGATGGAAGCAGGCTTGGTGTGTCTGGGGACCAGCAAGCAAGCCAGGGTTACTGGAGTGTGGCGCTCAAGGGAGTGCTAGGAAATGACGTGGGGGAGATGGCAGAGGTTTGCAGGCTGTAAGAATAAGGGCTTTGCATTTCATTGAGTGAGGTGGAAGCCTTTGGAGGGTTTGGCGCAGAGGAGTGATGTCATCTGGGTTTGGTTCTAACAGATTCCTTCTGGTTGCTCTGGTGAGAATAGACTGCAGGGGATAAGGTGGCTGGGAGAAGGGTTTGGGGGGAGGTGGTGAGAAAAATGGTCAGATTCAGGATGTCTTTGAAGTAGAGCTAACAGGATTTGGAGCTGGATTGGATGTGTGTTATGATAAAAACAAAAGAGTCACATATAGTGATAACTTGGTGTTGTGGGCTGAAATATTGCCCTTCCCTGATGCACATGAAGTCCTAACCCCCAGTACCTCAGAATGTGAGCTTCTTTGGACATAGGGTCATTGCAGATGTAATTATTTAAGATGAGGCCATACTAGAGGGTATGTATGTGTGACGTAATCCAGTGGACTGATGTCTTTATGAAAAGGGGATATTTCAGCATAAGCATATAGAGGGGGAAGATGTGAAGATACAGCAATAAGGACATCTGTTAAGCCAAAGAACGCTTGAGGCTACCAGAATCTAGGAGAGAAGGATGAATAGATTATCTTTCAGTCCTCAGAAGGAACCAGTCTTACTGACATCCTGATTTCAGACTTCCAGCCTCCAGAACTGAGAGGTAGTAAATTTCTGTTGGTTAAGTCACTCATTTTGTGACACTTCGTTATGGCAGTCCTAGTAAACTAATACACTTGGTGAGTAACCTTGTGAATGGCCATCCCTTTTAAGGCAGTGAATGCCAGGAAGGAGCAGGTCTTAGAGTCTGGGGTGGATGGAGGGGACACAAGACATGCTAAGTTTGAGAAGCCTGTTAGATACCCACACGGAGGTGTCGATGAGACCGTTGGATGTGGAAATCTGGAGTTCCAATGAGAGGATAAGGCCAGACATCTAAATTCGGGCACTGAATGAGATCACCAGGAGAAGGGTCCAAGGATCAAGGAGGCCCTGGGAAATTTCGACATTTGGAGGTTGGGGAGAGAAGGAGGAGACAGGAGACAGAGCAGAGGATGGCAGTGAAGTGGGAGAAGGCTGGCAGGGCGTGGTGGCTCAGCAGCCATAGGGGGAAATGGGGAGGAAGAGGAGGGACCAGGTCTCTGTGGCCAGCACGGCTGTTGGTCAGGAATGGAGAGGACCAAGAACTCCCACTGGATTTAGCAGCCTGGAGGCCACTGATGACTTGGACAAGAACAGATTCAGTGGAAAAGTGGAAAAGTGGATGCACAAGGCTGATTGAAGGGAGTTCAAGAGGAAGTGGCATTACATCATAAGCATTATCCCATGTCATTAAAAATCTTTTTCAACCACAGGCTGGCTAGGAAGAGTGTATGGGTGTGTGGGGGGGATGAAGAGAAATTGGTTAATGAGCACAAACATACAGTTAGATAGAAGAAAGAAATTCTGAGTTTGATAGCAGAGTAGGTGGCTAAAGTTAACAACAGTGTATTGTATATTTCAAAATAGCTAGGAGAGAGGACTTGAAATGTTCCCAACGCATAGAAATGATAAATACTCGAGGTGATGGATGCCCTAAATATGCTGACTTGATCATCACACATTCTCTGCAAGTAACAAGATATCACATGGACCCCATAAATATGTACAAATATTATGTATCAATTAAAAAAACTTTTTGAACATTGTTTTTGATGACTGTATCACATTCTAGGATTTAATCCTTTTTTTTTTTTTTTTTTTTGAGATGGAGTCTTGCTCTGTCACCAGGCTGGAGTGCAGTGGCTTGATCTTGTCTCACTGCAACCTCCGCCTCCTGGGTTCAAGTGATTCTTCTGCCTCAGCTTCCCGAGTAGCTGGGACTACAAGTGCACACCATCACACCCAACTAATTTTTGTATTTTTAGTAGAGACAGGGTTTCACCATGTTGGCCAGGATGGTCTCGATCTCTTGACCCCATGATCTGCCTGCCTCGACCTCCCAAAGTGCTGGGATTACAGGGGTGAGCCACCGCGCCTGGCCTAATCCATTCTTTACTTGTTTTATGGGTGGGATGGTTCTAACTTTTACCACTATATTGGTTGTGATACTGCAGTGGACATATTTGCATACAAAATTCCCTAGATTAGGAATGACAAGACACAACAGGATGATTATTTTTAGGGCTTAAAAATATGGCCAGTCATTTACAGAAAGTCTGTACCAGTGTACACTCCTCTTGGCATATAGGAGTGGGCTTGTCTCACTGCACAGCTCCCCTCCATGTATTTTTGAACTGACCAGAACATCCAGATGGTAGGGGTTATGGGCTGAATTTTGTTTCCCCAAAATTCTTCTATAGAAGTCCTAATCCCCAGTATCTCAGAATGTGACTGTATTTGGAATTAGAATCTTTAAAGAGGTAATTAAGCTAAAGTGAGGTCTTTAGTGTGGGCCTTAATCCAGTATGACTGATGTTCTTATAAGAAGAGGCAATTTGGACACAGACAGACATAGAGGGAAGAATGAGTGAAGTCACAGGGAGAAGACAGCCATCTACAAGCTAGAATGAGGCCAACTCTGGTGATGCGTTGACCTTTGACTTTTAGCTTCCAGAATTGTGAAATAATAAATCTCTGTTATTTAAGCCCCTGACTCTATGGTACTTTGATATGGCAGCCTAGCAAGCTAGTACAGTGGGCATTTAGTGTTTTGTTCCTGATTTACAAGATGATGTCTCTGGTGGTTATACTAAATCATACTGGACCTGCATACTAGACACATATATTTAAGAATATATTATAATTTATCCTCCCAAACCTGATCTCTTATGAAACATAAATCCTGAATCAGTGGGGTCTATTCCCATTTTGCTGCTCTGTGGCAAATTTTAACACTAACATTTGGCCTGGTCCATGTGTTATTTATTTCTCTCCGATTTCAGGTCTCCTGGTTAAATTCATGGTCTCAGGGAGGTCTTTCCTAACTCTGTGACCCCCACTGTGATCACCCCCCATCAAACACTCCTCTTTCAGAAAGGCTGGTAATAGTTATAATTACTTTCCCTGTGGGGTCTCCCTGGCTGGGTTGTGAATGCCAGGGGGCAGAGATGATGTAACAACATCATCTCTGCTTCCAGTTCTAGCCACAGGGCGTATGACAGTGCCTGGTGCAAAATTGAGCATAGAATTATCCCTCAGTATTTTGTTGAATGAATAAGGCATGGGTCAAACTTGGCAACTTGCCCAAGGGCACAGAGCTGGGGTGGAGTAGGGGGCTACACACTCAAATCTCTGTGACCCCAGAGCATAGCCCCCTCTCGTACCTGCCTGCTCATCAGTAGAGAGCTTGGGCAAGGAGGTGTGTAGTCACATTTTTTGATTTTCTGTCTTAGGCTCGGTAGTAGCTCCTCAAGGAAACAAACCATTTCTAAGAATTCGTTGTATTCTTTATGGTCCCTTGAATATAATAACTCACAAATATTTGCCAGTTGTCCAGTTAAGGCCCCCATGTTCTTCTTTCTATACCTTTCTTATTATGACACGTAGCTGTATGGTGATTCTTTTTCTATACGTATGTCTTTCCTCTTGGACTCTGATCTCCTTGAGAGCAAGAAATTTGTCTCCATCTTTTATCTGCAGTTCTTGGCACAATGCAAGCATTTAAGAGGGGCTCAACTGGATGAATAAAGATAACATGGATGGGATTAAAATAAATTTAAAGATTATTTAGAAATGTATTGTCTTCCTTCGAATGAACTCTAAAGATAACAGTTATAACAATATGTGCATAGTAGTTTACAGTCTGTAAAACCCAAGATTTGTCAAGAATATGTACTCATCATACGTATATACTAGCATGAATGCACAAAGTAAAATTATACTATTAGAGAAGGTGCTTAAGGAATGAATGGCAGTGAATAACGAAATAACGTGTTTTAATTCACCTTATCAACACTTTAAAAGCTGGTAGTATCACTTTATAGTTCTAATTTTGAATGGCTGTTAATACCATATTCTACTCAACCTTTATGGTTCTTTTAAATTTTTTCTTGGCACAAATAGCACTGCTGTGGACACCTACATATGTGTATGCCTAGTTATTTCCTTTTTTGATTATTAGAATAAATTTCTAAAAGTGAAGCTACTGAAATATTTGAAACATATTGTTAAACTGCTTTCTAAAAGGCTTGTACCATGTTCCTTACCTCCTTTGCAGCACTTAGTACTAATATTTATATTTTCTAAAAAATTAGCCATGATGTATCTCCTTGTTTTAGTGTTCATTTCTTTTGATGACTTTGTTAATTTGGACATTACCCTATAAGTTTATTTACTAATTGCATTTCCCCCTGTCTAAATTATCTATTTCTGTTCTTTTTTCATTTTTTGATTTTGGTCTTCCTTTGTTAAAGGCAACTTTTATTAATTTTTTTATATAATAGCATTTTTAGAAAAATTATTTTCTGTGTTATTTTTTCCCTTTTGCTATTTTAGTTAATGTTAAATGCTTATATACGCTAAACTGTAGATAGATATTTTAACTTTTTCTTTTTTTTGTTGAATGCCTGTGATTAAAAAAAATCATAAATGGCAGTAATAAGATCAGAAACAATCCAGGAAAACTGCTGGTTGTTTTGTATTACGTGACTTGTGATTTAATTATGTTATATTCTGTGAGTGCTTTTACAGCTATTGACGGTATTGGGAAAAGTCTGTTTGGCCCCAGCTGACCACCTATTTTAAATTACATCACGTGGTTAAAACCACTCCTGCTGAGCGTAGGTTTAGAAAACTTCAAGCTTCCAGAACACAGCTCTTGGGGAACTGGGAATTCTGGGCCTGTGTACTTGACATAAAGGCATTAAACTCCTGAATGAAACATGAGATTCTGTACCCAGCCTTTGTGACTTGTAGTCCCTATAATTTTTGCTCTGCTCAACTATCTCGTTGGTGAAGTTGTTACTCGTAAGATTAGAAAGGCAAATAGGGTAGGAAAACAGGATGGAAAGAATGCTTGTGTGACTTGACTGACTCAGAGGGAAGAGAGAGAACAATGAAAGCAAACACCCATCCCTCACAGGTTTCAAATAGATTTTCATAAGGATGAAAGACCTGTAAAGATTTATTAAATATATTGGTGATTGATGGGCATGGTTCACGTATTTAGAAAATTTCATTATGTGGAATTCTTCATTATTCCAGAAGACTGGATAGAAAAGGCATTGGGATGTTATGCTAATTTTTTTTTCTCTTTAGGGATTTTGGAGGAGGCTGAGCCAGAGACATTTGCAACGAAACGACAGCATTTATTTGGGTTTGGTACAAGGAGCAAGCAGACAGACTAGACTAAAATGTGTGACCTCATGCTATATTTCTTGTGATCTGATATCACTTAGTGTTATTGAATAACTTCAAAGGGCAGCTGGGAATTACTGTGAAGACACACACAGCAAAGCAATTTCTCACCTGCTGTCTCTGATCACAGAAGACACAGTTAGACTCATATTTCTCCCCAGGACACATGCGGTAGACATGCTGCAGCTTGTTTGGAGAGAAAGGCAAGGGGCAGAGAGTCACACTGTTTGCACTGTGTGGACTGAGACAAGTTTTAAATATAACTAAGGGTTACTTTTTTAGAATTAAAAGCAGTAGACGCTGAGCTTCAGGGCATGGGTTACTTCCTAAAAATACAATCACTGAACTTTTAAAGAACTCTAGGATCAGCTTGTCAAACTGGAGTAGATACAAACGCGAAAGACACCTGAGACCCTTTAGTACTTGGCGCACAGATTGAGAATTAACTCAATTTTGACCGTTTCAAATGATGAAAATATTTTCAGAAGACCAACCTGGTAGCCAGGATGGAGTAGGGTTTTGTTGCTTAACCTGCTCACCTAGATCTTGATGTCAATGGGCTTTCTGCAAGCCCACTATCTGAGTTCGTCGCTGTCTTGGTGGCAGTTTTGGCCACTTTTTTTTTTTTTTTTGAGAGATGGGGTCTTGCTATGTTGCACAGGATGGACTCAGTCTCCTAAGTGCCTACAATAACCTCCTAAATGTTATGCCTCTTGTGATGTTCTCTTCTCTTTGACCTTGACCAGTCTGCTTCACTGTCGCTACTCTTCAGAGTTCTTCTACAACACATTGGATCTGGCTTCTGAACCTGTTTCTATCTGTAACTATAATATAAGGTTAAATGTCACTACAGACTTTGTGTATTTGCAGAGTTTACTTGTATTTAATTTTGATGGAAAAACATCTGCTTTGAAGGATTGGAGACTGCTTGATTGAATAAATCACAAATCAAGTCTGGAAGTGTAGATGTTATCATGTAATGAATTAAGAGACCATTGGCCATCTTTCCTTTATAGACGTCCTTAAATCCCAGCATCATTTGGGAAGTAGTGGCTCTATGTTTATATCAGTCAGTCAGCCAAGTGTAGGCTCCTATCCCAGGCTACTATCCTAGGCTACAGAAAGTTCTGCATAAGCCACTTAACTGACCTCACAGCTTATAACCTAGTTGTCAAATAGGAGAGAACTGTAAGAAGTTGACTAGCATGTGGAATGTGAATGATGACAGTGGACAAGAGCCAGATGGTACAAAGGTCATGATAGGGCTGGGTGGGTGGGTCTGTTAGTCACTTCTCACACTGCTATAAGGAAATGCCTGAGACTGGGCAATTTATAAAGAAAAGAGGTTTAACTGGCTCATGGTTCTGCAGGCTGTACAGGAAGCATAGCAGCTTGTGCTTCTGGGGAGGCCTCGGGAAACTTCCAATCATGGCAGAAGGCAAAGGGGGAGCAAGGCACATCACATGACCGGAGGAGGAGGAAGAGAGAGAGTGGGGAGGTGCCGCACACTTTTGAACAACCAGATCTCAGAATCACCCACTCACTCACTATTGCAAGAACAGCATGGATGGGATGGTGCTAACCCATTAATGAGAACTCTGCCCCATAGTCCAATCACCTCCCACTAGGCCCCACCTCCGACTCTGGAGATTATAATTCAACAGGAGATTTGGTAGTACTCATACCAAACCCTATCAGTGGACATTTGGGAGAGACTTCATACAGAAGGGTGGGAGAAGGGTGGGCTTGAAGCATTGGAGGTTTTCATTGTTCTCACTGGATTGAGGGGCCTGTGTTCCTGCATAGGGCTCCTTCTGCATGGAGACAAAGAGGTGGGAATCCCAGAGGGTGGGTGAGCTTCTGCAGGGGTAGACCAGTGAGAAGGGGGGTGGAAAAGGGGGTTTGGGTTAGATGTAGATGGCCTTAACATTTACCCTTGGTCAGCTAAAATGTGTGGAAAGTTTTTGAATGAAAGGGAAAAAAATGATTCAAAGAGTAGCGTTTTAGAAGACTAGTCTGTCCGCAAGCCTGGATTAGGTTTTTGTTCCTAACCTACTACTTTTCAGACTTGGCTGTATATTTCAGTCACCTGGGGAGTTAAAAAAGTACTGAAGCCTGGAGCCCTCCCCCCCTAGAGATTCTGATTTAATCTGTTTGGAGTTAGGCCTGGGTTTGGGGAGTTTTAAAAGTTCCCCAGGTGATTCTAATGTGTAGCCGAGCCTGAGAACCACCGCCCAACCCACTGATAAGATCTTGATATAGCCTCCACTCAGCATCCAGCTGAACCACAGCACAATGCTGGCCAGGAAAAAGCAGAATCGACTGATGGGGAAAAAAATAAAATTAAATTAAAAAGTACTTCTGGCTGGCTGGGGGTAGTGGCTCATGCCTACAATCCTAGCACTTTGGGAGTTTGAAGCGGGCGGATCACCTGAGGTCAGGAGTTTGAGGCCAGCCTGGCCAACATGGCGAAACCCTGTCTCTACTAAAAACACAAAATTAGCTGGGCATGCATGCCTGTAATCCCAGCTACTTGGGAGGCTGAGGCAGGAGAATCGCTTGAATCTGAGGGACGGAAGTTGCAGTGAGTCAAGATCGCACCACTGCACTCCAGCCTGGGTGACAGAGTGAGACTATGTCTCAAAAAATAAATAAATAAATAAAAAAGGTACTTCTGTGACAATATTTATAATATTCCACATAGTCCAACACCTTAGTTATAATAACAGTTTTCACGTAAATGCTATGAATTTTTGCATTGGCCGTGAAGTAGATGGGGACAAATGTGTAGACTTTTGGAAATTTATAGACATGGAAAATAACATCTAAACTTGCAATAAAAATGACAAGATAAAACACTTTTATCGTAGCCAAGAATTCAATAGCCTTAAAGCAATTATAGCATGAAAACTTGCAAGTATAAAAATATAAGTCCTCAGAAGCTTGCTGCTGGAAGACCTCTGTTTCCAAATGTTGTGTGTCAGTGATTCTCAAACCTGAGTGTGCATTGATGTCGCTTGGGAGGGCGGTCACTGATTGCTGGCCTCCAGTTTCAGATTTAGCAGGCTTGGGGCAGCCCAAGGATATGTAGTTTCAAAGTTTTCCCGGGTGATACTGCTGGCCTGGGCACCATACTATGAGAACCACTGATGTTTGCTGCCATGTAGGAACCACTACTGCATGGGTCCAAATATTGTAGGAAAAAGGGCTTGATAAATGTGATAGAAGGACATGAGTTTTTTTGTTTGTTTGTTTGTTTTTTTGAGACAGAGTCTCGCTCTGTCGCCCAGGCTGGAGTGCAGTGGCGCAATCTCGGCTCACTGCAAGCTCTGCCTCCTGGGTTCATTCCATTCTCCTGCCTCAGCCTCCCAAGTAGCTGGGACTACAGGCGCCCACCACCACACCCGGCTAATTTTTTGTATTTTTAGGAGAGACGGGGTTTCACCGTGTTAGCCAGGATGGTCTCTATCTCCTGACCTCGTGATCCGCCCGCCTTGGCCTCCCAAAGTGCAAGTTTTGCTTTTTATGTCAGATGAAGGGCTTCTCTTGGGAGTTAGGGAATTTGTTCTCCTGCAGTTCAATCCAGCCCCTCCTCATCTGCATGCTCTAGGGGGCACCTGTCTGAGTCTAGGTAGGGTAGGTAGAAGAGAAAATTGTCTTTTCATTCTCCTAATTGTCCTTTTAAAATTTACTACAAAGGGTGTTACTACACATAGCCGTAATTTTATATAACATGTTCTTTATTTTTCTTCCAGTAGAAAATATTTGTAAGTTCAAAGTTTTTTTTTTTATCTTTTATGACTGTCTCCCCACCCCCCTTACCCTACCACATGAAAAACTTGAAGAGTTAAAAAAATTGCTAACCATCCATGTCTTCCTTAAAACAGGTTCTTGCGGCTCATTCTTGGTAGTATGTTGGAGGGTGTCAGTCCTTGGCCTCCACCTAGGTGCCAGCTTTTGCACCCAACAGCCTTCCTGGTAGAAAAGACATTTGCAGTGCACCTTGGGCGGGAGGAGAAGCGGAAATCATTCTCAGATGTTAAAAAGAAACATGTTTCTAATTGAAAGCATGACGAGAGGGCACATGTGAAAGTGCCTGGGTGGTGAGCTCAGGCCGAGGCACAGCTTTGAAGGCCCAGCTCAGTCCTTGCTGTGGCCACTTCTGTTCTCCTGGGTGGATCCCATTCCCATTCCTGTGACATTCCAGAAATAACCATGGCTGAGCAAGGACCCAGGGCAGCATCTCAGATATAGCAACACAGTTTGCTCAGTTGGTCAGGAAAACTCTGATAGTTAGAATTCTGAATTCTAGAAACAGAGCTTTTGAATTAGAATTCTAGAAGCACAGTGTGGGAACAGCCTTTATTCTCATATTGTGGGGACCATTTTAGAACAAATCGCTGCTGCGCTCCTCATAACCCCCCAAACACGCACAAGTGCAGAGGCCGAGGTTAAGTGGCTTACTCCAAGGTCACCTAGGGAGCTGGCTCCATTTTCTTTTCTTTTCTTTTTTTTTTTTTAATAGAATCCTTCCCAACTTTCTGAAAATTTGTCAGCTTGGTATTCTGACACCCAAGGGCCATTTTAGAAAGATCATTACTTGCTGTAATGAATAGGCATCATATTGTAGAAATATGGGAAAAGTATCTTCTCTCTTTTATAGGAAATCAATAGGTTTCAAGGCTTTTAGGTCTTGGTCTTTTGGATCTTCATAACTGAGTCTTATAACTAAGTCTCCTATTGTTCGTTTTGCTTATCTATTTTGTAATTGCTTTGTGGACTGAGGCTTGTATTGAACTTTATGGGAGACTTGATAGTGTGATCTGCCTCAGGACCAACAGTTTATGTAAAAGGTGAGCTGACAGCAACAGGGCAGCATAATAAATGTATTTGAACAAATAAAGAAGGGACTGCAGGAATCATGGTCATAAGCTTATGACATTATATAGTAAAACTTAAGTCAGTAGCATGTACATGTACACTTCTTTTTTTTTTTTTTTTGAGACAGAGTTTCCCTCTTGTCCAGGCTGTAGTGTGTGGCACCATCTCGGCTCACTGTAACCTCTGTCCTCCGGGTTCAAGTGATCCTCCTACCTCAGCCTTCCCAGAACTGGGATTACAGGCTCCTGCCACCACACTTGGCTAATTTTTGCATTTTTAGTAGAGATGAGGTTTCACTATTTTGAACAGGCTGGTCTCGAACTCCTGACCTCAAGTGATCTGCCCAGCTTGGCCTCCCAAAGTGGTAGGATTACAGGCGTGAGCCACTGTGCCCAGCCAGTAGCATCTAAACTTCTAAGGGACCTTGCCTATCATAAAACCTACTTACTCTACCAATGACCCACAGCCCTGATAACTTCTTTTTTTAAATTTTTAATTTTGAGATTGGGTTACATTCTGTTGCTTAGGCTGGAGTGTGATGCCGTGATCATGGTCACTGCAGCCTCGACCTCCTGGGCTCAAGAGCCTCCTGAGTAGCTGGGACTACAGGTGCATGCCACCATGCCCAGCTAATTACAATTTTTTTTTTTTTTTGGTAGAGACAGGGTCTTACTATGTTGCCCAGGCTAATCTCAAACTCCTGGGCTCAAGTGATCCTCCCACCGTGATCTCCTAAAGTGATGGGGCTTACAGGCGTGAGCCACTGAGCCTGGCCTGATAACTTTAAAACTCTGCTTAGTCATGAGTGTGGTGATTCAGAGTACATACATCCTTGCAAATAGGAGATGAAGAAGTTGTTTCTTTTTGGTTGCCTTTCATTATTAAATTAGAAATGGTGCCTAGCACACTGGATTTTTATACGAACTAGCAGGTGTATTTTGGGTGACTCTCAACCTTTCTGCCCTTGGTTTTCTCATTTTCTCTTATGTCAAAGAGTAGATTGGACTAAATTTCTGACAGTCTCTCGAAGATCTGATAGCCTATACAACATGAGGTCTGTAGGAGAGCACTTTTTGGAGTTGGGGATTGGACTGAACTTTTGTTTTTTGCCAAGTCTTGGCAAAAAATTTGGCTTAAACAATTTTTAATTAAATTTTAAGTTAAGTGTATATTTAAATTTAAGCCACAGAACATAACTTTAAAATAATGGCAGAGCATTTTCTTACGATTTTTCCTGGATTTTCTGATGCATTTCTGGGAGGCAGATACAGTAAAATGGTTAAGAATGATAGGTTTGGAGCTGGCTCACTTGGTTTCAAATCCCAGCTCTTCTACTTAGTAATAATTATATGATGTTTAACAGATGACTTAATCTCTGTTTCTGTTTTTTCATCTGTAAAGTGGGCACAATAAAATATCTACAGAACATGTTGCTGGGGGATTAAATTTGTTTATATATTTTAGAATGGTGCCTGTCACATAGGAAGCCATTAATATTAGTTCTCTTCCTGCTCCTCCACCCAACTGCCTCCGCTTCCTCCTTATGAGTGTTTGTGTGGTTTTTTTATTGGAGAACAAAAAACCTGATGCTACTGTTAACCCTTTGGAAAAATTAGAAGTCTACAATGTTCTTCAAAGCTGTGCCTTCTGTTGTCTTTCTGCAGCTAGCTGTGTTCCGCCATGTCAGAATGGAGGGATGTGTCTCCGGCCACAACTCTGTGTGTGTAAACCAGGGACCAAGGGCAAAGCCTGTGAAACAATAGCTGCCCAGGACACCTCGTCACCAGTCTTTGGAGGGCAGAGTCCTGGGGCTGCCTCCTCGTGGGGCCCTCCCGAGCAAGCAGCAAAGCATACTTCGTCTAAGAAGGCAGACAGTCTACCAAGAGTCAGCCCTGTGGCCCAGATGACCTTGACCCTCAAGCCGAAGCCTTCAGTGGGACTCCCCCAGCAGATACATTCTCAGTGAGTGTTTTGAACTTTCGTTTAGTTAAGGATCATCTTAATGACTCTCTTGGATGCCTTTAAATCACTGTCCGTTTCCTGCACAATTTGCAGAAATCACTTGGATAATAATGTTTTTCTTTCCTTTCTTAAGGCTTTACACATTAGGCTTACACATGGAGTCTCTTAAAAATATTTGACGTGTGTATTTAGCCTCTGCAGGAAAATTTACCATAAGTACAACCCATGGCAACCATGAGAATTATAGGGATCAAGACTGGAAGGGAATGATTAAAAATAGTTATTTGTGATAAAGTTGTTAGTTTAAAAATTCTGTTTTTGAGGGGGGAGCTGCTTTATCGAGTTTTGAAATAATAATTTAAAAAAGTAACAGTGTTATTTTTAAGTTACCTGCAGAGAAAAGGTAAGAACTCAGCTTGCAGAGAAACTGCTCAAATGAAAGGGAATCCTTGCAAAGGGAGAATTTCTCAACCTCGGTAGCAGGTTAAGTGTACCTTCTGTTAACACCATGTTTATCTCCCAGTTGCTGTGTGGGTCCATTTTTGGTGAATGAGCTTGTTTTCTATTTATGGGAACGAGGTTGTTTTTTTCTTAGTGTTAGGAAGTAAGTGCTATTCTGAACAAAATGAGAACTCAGAGAAGAAAGATTACCCCGTTCTCTGAGTTGCATTACAAGCAGCCACTCAGCTGCACCGGGTCCTTAAACAAATTGTGTCCTCTTAATGAGCTATTCTATATGGATAATAAGATGCAGAATGTACTGCAACTATCACTTGTCATTTGTCTAGGAATGTAAAATACAGGAAGTTCCCAACTTAAAAATGGGCTTGACGTAGCAGTTCATTTGTAAGTCACTTGCTTGGAACTTAGAATGCTTCTTCCCTCTGTAGAGACAGCTTCCACATGGTGATTAGTATCCAGTTAGCCCACAGAAGTTATTCAGTCTGTTGCTATACATGAAATTATCCTTATTTCTACTTCCCCTTTGAATAGACCACCTACTGTTTCTTCTGAGTGTGGTCTTTTTCTTTTCTCCTATTCCCTCCTCAGTCCTCTTTCTTTTTTTTTTTTTTTCTGTTTTTCTTCATTTTTCTCTCATTTCTTCTTGTCTCATAATACTTCAGTTCTATTGTGGTAGCTAGATTTAGGGGCTAGTTCGAAATGCTACTTTGCTGTTGGAAAACACATTCTGCAGCCCTCAACAAGAAGCAAAGGTAAGATAGGTATACCTAACACTTAGTAAGGGCTTACTATGTGCCAGGTACTCTTTTAAACGCTTATTGTGTATTGTTCACTTACAGCTCACAAGGACCCTATAAGGAAGGTAACATTATTAAACCCATTTTACAGATGAGAAGACTGAAGTACAGAGTGGTTAAGTAATTTGTTCAAGGACCCACAGTTAGTAAGTGACAGTATTACAATTTAAACAGAGGCAGTCAGATTTCAGCATCCATGCCCTGAAGGAAGGAGTTGGCAAAAATTTTCTGTAAAGGGGCAGATAGTAAATATTTTTAGCTTTGTGGGACATATGGTTTCTGTTGCATCTACTCAGTTCTGCCATTGTAGCACAAAAGCAGCCATAGACAGTGTACAAATTAATAAGTGTGACTGTGTTCTAATAAAACTTTATTTTATGGACATTGAAATTTGAATTTCATATAAATTTCACAGATCATGAAGTATTATTCTTTTTTAAATTTTTTTCTCAACCAGTAAAAAACATGAAAGTTATCCTTAACTTGTGGGCCATATGAAAGCAGGCTGTGGGCTGGATTTGGCCCATGAACTGTAGTTTGCTAACTTTTTCTCTAAAGGATAGTAGTGCTTTTTTTGTGTTTGCCAGAACATGAATATAACTGTGTGTCCTTGGAACGATATAAAGCTTTGATTATATCATAGCTAGACATCTCCCTTCCAGCATTGTTTTGGATATTAAAAACAAAAAACAATTCTGTGTTGAACTATGCTTTGGCGATCAAGAGTCAGATTACTGTGAATTGCAATTAGTTTTTTCTAGCATTATGACTTACATAAACTGTAAAGTAATTTACAAGCAACATTATTCATCTTGAATATCACCATCCACTGTTAGAATTTGACCCTCTATGATGTATATACATGGATTGTTTGTAAGAACCGTATGTCGGATGTCAGATAAATGAACAGTCTATTTTTTTTCCTTCCTTTTGGTAGCCGCAGTGTAATTTAGACAAGAATGTTGTGAGTCAAAGAGGAGGCTAAGGTTTCAGCTCTGACTCAGCTTTGGTAAAATAAAGTCATTAGGCAGTTTGCTTTGGAGACTTCATCTGCAGGATGAAGATGCTTTTTTATGGTAGCATTGTTATAGGCATGTGTATACGGGTGTGCCTACTGGTGGCTTTTAAGTAAAGAGAAGAGATGAGAAGAGATGGCCTTGGGTGCTATCAATGCTGATATTAATAAACTGTATAGATTGTCCCATTATCTAGTCACTGCAGAGAAGATTAAGATGTACAAGGTCCAGTCCTGCTCTTAAGGAGATTTTGAAATGACAAATGAGCTATACAAAGGAAACTATACAAAGCTATACAATTAGCCCTTTCATTAATTTAGGTTATGACATAATCACAGTGAGTCATGTTTAATCAAATGGCCAAGGAATCACAGGTGATAGGCCCATTTTGGCTACTTTTGAGAAATGTTACAATCCTTAAGTTATCTTTAAGATTGCCTATTTAGGGTATTTCAGGTTTTGTGTTTAACCAGTAAAGGAGGAGATTGATTAAGCCTCTTTAAAGTATTCAACTATATATATAAATATGTCTAACAGGCCAAAATGTTTAGTGTTATGTTCATTGTGTGTCACATGAAGTGCTATCATCTTGATCACTTATTCAACAAGTTTTTATGGAGCATGTTTTATGTATGAGGGCACAGTCCTGGGAGCTAAGGGTAGATAACACTAGGCAACTAAATAAAATGTCTGCTTTCTTGGAACTTACAGTTTAGAGAGGGAGAGACAGTTGATGAATGACATAATTAAAATACACATTAGCTATTCATAAGTGCTGTGGAGAAAATAAAACTGCATTAGTAAATAGGACATGCTGGGTTGGTGTGTGGTGGGGAAGAGTGAGGGGTGTGGCAGTCTTAAATAGGCTGCTAGGGAAGACCTTACTGAGAGGCATTTAAGCAAAGGCCTGCGATAAGGGCATGAACCCTGCAGATATGTGGGGGTGAGGCAGAGGCTTTGAGGCAGGAGTATGCCTGGGGTGTTTGAGGAACAGCTAGTTTGGTAAAATTGTAGTGTTGAAAGCACATATTTTAGGCAGGTGGGGATTAGATGAATTGGTTTTACCTTTGGCTGAATTGGTTTTAGGCAACTTGATTTAGAACCAAATACAAATAAAGTTCCTTAGGAAATCAAAGGAAAGAGCAGTTGTTTCCGGATTTTGGAGTGTTAGTGCAGTGGAGTCCAGGGATGGCTCCTTAGAGAAGGTGTCTGTGAAAAGATGGTTGGATTCGGATACATACAACTGGAGGAGAAGGGTGTATCCAGGAGAGGCAATGATGTGAGGCTAGGTAGCCTGGCATATTAGTTTTCTTTGGCTGTGTAACAAATCACTCCAAAACTTAGCAACCTAAAATAACATGCATTTATTGACTGACAGTCTGTGTCAGGAATCCAGGGGCTGCAGCCAAGCAGTCAGCAGGGATGGCAGTCATCTGAAGGCTCGACTGGGGCTGGGAAATCCACTGCCAAGATGGCTCACTTTCATGGCTGTTGGCAGGAGGCCTTAGCCCTGGCACTGGCTGTTGGCAGAAAGCATCACTTCCTCTCTGTGTGGACCTCTCTGTAGAGCAGCCTGAGTGTCCTCACAATGTGGCCATAAGCTTCTCCCAGAGTGAGTGATCCTAGATTAGGGAGAGTGAGGAGAAGTCCACAGTGCCTTTATGGTCTTGGTCTTAAGGATGCCACACCTTCACGCTCACTTTATTGTACTCATTAGTAGTGAGTTGCTAAGTCTAGTCCTCACTCAGAGGGAGTAGAAGTATGCTGCACTGCTTAAGTGGAGAAATATCAGGGAATTCATGGACATATTTAAAAATGACCATATTTAGGATATTATTTAATTAAAACTTGATAAAGATGAAGATTAATGGTAATATAAGGTAATATAAAGCTCTAAAGGTTGCTTGAAAACCAAGCTACTGACTAAGATTTCAACAAAACAATTCCCAAAAGACACAAAATAGAGAAAAAAGTAATGGAGGGAGGCCTCGTAGCTTAAACAAGGCTTAAGAAACACATTAACCAATCACAGTATTTGGATTATGTTTCTATCCTGATTCAAACAAACTGCTAATAAAAGAAAAAGATAACAATGACGATTTATAGGACAATCATGAACGTGCTAACATTGATTGGAAATTTGATGATATAAATGAATGAATGTTGATTTTGGTAGCTGTGATGATGGCATTGTAGTTATGTTCATAAAGAGGAGAATCATGTTAAAGTATTTACAGATGAAATGATATGATATGTGAGATTTTATTCAGAATAATCCAGTGGGTTGAGGTATAGAGGTAATAAGATTGGTTTGAGGTGGTAATTATTGAAGCTTGATGATGGGTACATAGGGGTTTCTTACAAAATTCTTTTTATATTTTTGAAATTTTCTGTAATAAAGAGTAATAAAAAGATGAAGTTTCTTATGGTCCTGAGTGTGGTCCTGAGTCTTGAAAAACCTAATGCTATGATATCTCCAAGGATGGAAGAACTTCTGGGATGTTCCTTGAAGTATGCCACGTCCTAATTGACAACAGTAACAATAAAACGTAAGCTCCTTCCCTTTATTTGTAGTAAAGGAAAAAAAATCCCATTATAAAGCTATGCCAGTAGTTAAACACTCTGGGGAGAGACTTCAAGCTTGTTGCAGTACTGATAGTTATTACTGGGACATTGTCTGAACTTATTAAAGGATCCAAGGAATTGGTCAGTACTCAAACGGACGATTTCCTTAAACGATCTCTCAGACTGTAGGAGGGGACCTTGCTCAATATTGAACCCCCACCTCAACCCCACCAACTCTCTCCCAGGTTTCTCTCGTATGCTTTCCTGTACTTACCATTGTCATGACACAACACAGTCTTTCATCTCTTTGTCCACAGAGGTACACAGAAAGGCTCCAATCAATGTTTGCTTAATATATATATTTAGAGTTTTGCCTGGAGGAAATCAGCATTAATAATGTCTAAATCCTTGTCTATGGATTTTTTCACGAATGCTTATATTGCAGGAGGTACCCTTCTCTCTTGGAATAATAGCATTTGCCTTTGTAAAGCCCTGAACATTTTGCAGAGTATTTTCCATTCCTTATGGTATGTGGTCTGCCCAGCAAGTCTGTGAGGTAGGTGAAGGTTTTGATCCTGACTCTATTATGTGGAAAAAAAAGGCAGTGAACGAAAGTTGAACAAAAGGAACTCACTCCAAGGTGCTCAGTGCTCAATTCATGACACCTGGGGGATGGGATGAGAACTAAAAATTTGAACCAATCACTGATTTTATCGTGTTATACACATTTATTTAAACTTAAAAAGATGGACGTTAAATTGAAATTATATACAGAAAAGTACAAAAGTCAAAAGTGTACAGTCTAGTGATGATCCCAAAGTGACATCATATTCATGTAAGTGCCATCAACATTAAGTAGAACATTTCCAGCACCACAAAGCCCCTTGTTCTTAGACTCTGCCATCTTCCTCCTCACCAGAGGGAGCTACTGTCTTAACTTCTAATGCCAGAGATCAGTTCTGCCTGTGTTTGAACTGTGTGTAAATAATACGGTGTGTTTTTTTCACTCAGTGTTATGTCTGAGATTCATCTATGCAGTTGTATGACTATAGCTTGCTCATTTATATTATACTACCAATGTTTACCACATCATGTGAATATACCACAATTCATTATTTATTCTGCTCTTGATGGATGTTTGGATTTTTTTCAATTTTTGGCTCTTTTTATCCCAGCTTGACTAAGGTATAATTGACAAATAAAAATTGTATGTATTTACAGTATACATGATGTTTTAAAATATGTACACATTGTAAAATGATTACCACAATCAAGCTAATTAACATATCTCTCATCTCACATAGTTACCATTTTTGGTTTGTGGTGAGAATGTTGAAGGTCTACTCTCTTAGCAAATTACCAGTATACAATATACAGTATTATTTACTATAGTTGCCATGCTGTTTGTTAGATCTCTATAACTTACTCATCCCACGTAACTAACATTTTATACCCTTTAACCATTTTTTGGCTTTTAATACTGCTGTATAGTTATGTATATGTGAAAATTCTAGAAGAAAGCCGGGCGCGGTGGCTCACACCTGTAATCCCAGCACTTTTGGAGGCCTAGGCAGCTGGATCATGAGGTCAAGAGATCAAGACCATCCTGGCCAACATGGTGAAACCCCTTCTCTACTAAAAAAAATACAAAAATTAGTGGGGCATGGTGGCACGCGCCTGTAGTCCCAGCCACTCAGGAGGCTGAGGCAGGAGAATCGCTTGAACTCGGGAGGCGGAGGTTGCAGTGAGCTGAGATCACGCCACTGCATTCCAGTCTGGCGACAGAGCAAGACTCCATCTCAGAAAAAAGAAAAAAAAAAAAGAAAAAGAAATTCTAGAAGAAGACCTTTTTGAAATAATCACCAAGCCCAAATGGATATAGCAGTATGGTAGTTTGAGAAGGACTTCCTAATCCATGAGAACCATGTAAAGTTTGATCATATCATTAGCTATTGGTCAGACCTGTTTTGTGGTTTGAGAAAAACAGACACATGGGGAAGATGGTGAGGTAAGGTAGTGTGTTGAGGAGCCGGAAGTGAGCAGCTCTTAATTTTTTCCTCCTGAGACTGAGTTCAGAAGAAGAGTAGACCATGGCATGGAGGTTGGAGAGACAAGGACAGAGCTGGGTAGGGTCACTGCCTCACACTCCTCTCATACCGCGGGGTCTGGTGGAAACCCAAAGCTTGTATCTAAAAATGGGAGGTGTTGGGGTAGAGTTTGCTCCCTAATACAATTGAAAGAAATCAGGATAATGTTTTGGTGCTATGTAATAATGATAGTTAATATGACCAATTATTCTGTGGCAGACACAATTCTGAGTACTTTTTGAGTGTTGTCTCATTTAATCTCTTCAAAACCATGTGAGAGGCATGGCACGGTGGCTCACACCTCTAATCCCAGCACTTTGGGAGGCTGAGGTGGGCAGATCGTGAGGTCAGGAGTTCAAGACCAGCCTGGCCAACATGGTGAAACCCCATCTCTACTAAAAATACAAAAATTAGCTGGGCATGGTGGTGAGCGCCTGTAATCCCAGCTGTATCCCAGGAAACCAATTCAAAAAGTCACTGATTGGAATTAACAAAACTTTACTTAATCATCCTGGTCACCATCCCAGGCCAGTAAGTAGTTCAGCTATGGCATCCCATTCTTTTTTTTTTTTGTCTCAGTTTTTAATAAATGGCATGGGAAATATTGATATCTTATGTTCATTTCCATTCCATGTCTGCCTTTTGCACGAAATTATTATTATTATTATTTTTTTTATTATTATACTTTAGGTTTTAGGGTACATGTGCACAATGTGCAGGTTTGTTACATATGTATCCATGTGCCATGTTGGTGTGCTGCACCCATTAACTCGTCATTTAGCATTAGGTATATCTCCTAATGCTGTCCCTCCCCCCTCCCCCCACCCCACAACAGTCCCCGGAGTGTGATGTTCCCCTTCCTGTGTCCATGAGTTCTCATTGTTCAATTCCCACCTATGAGTGAGAACATGCGGTGTTTGGTTTTTTGTCCTTGCAAGAAGATTCAGCACTGCAAGGTCAAGAACATAAGACACAGAAAATTAAATATGGTCTGATCAATGAAAACCCTTATGACATCCAGAGATATACAAGAAGTGGGTCCCATCATTCGCTACAAGTACCATAAAGAATGGGATGCCTAGTTCATATCCAGCCAAACTAGGCATCCCATTCTTTATGGTACTTGTAGCAAATGATGGGACCCACTTCTTGTATATCTCTGGATGTCATAAGGGTTTTCATTGATCAGACCATATTTAATTTTCTGTGTCTTATGTTCTTGACCTTGCAGTGTTGAATCTTCTTGCTCCTTGCACTTAGAATGGCTGTGATAGACATAAGGCATGTTAACAAAGAAAAGGGCGACAGCAAAGCCCAGGCAGCCAGCCTCTTGGGAAAATTACTGAAACTGGTACTATAAATCCAGTTTATGGGCTTGAAATTTTCTAGTACTCAAGAGTATTCGATTAAATATTGATATGAACCTTGACACAAGTTTGGCTCAAGTG
The DNA here is from genome assembly GCF_028878055.3 of Symphalangus syndactylus. NCBI lineage: Eukaryota > Metazoa > Chordata > Mammalia > Primates > Hylobatidae > Symphalangus > Symphalangus syndactylus. The sequence continues at coordinate 79,112,089 of NC_072440.2, read as the reverse complement.
CTGGTAGAAAGCAAACAGGGACATTCAAACTTTAATTATTTTTCACTTAGAGGTCATACAGTTCTAGAGTAGTGTGAGTAATGGAGTTAGCTCTCACCAAAACACAGAAGAAATATTTAATCAATATTAGTATCTTTGAATAGGATTTATCCTGGGCACTTGCTAGTTATTATTTGTCCGGGCCTGATGGCTCAACACCTGTCATCACAGCACTTTGGGAGGCTGAGGCAGGCGGATCACCCGAGATCAGGAGTGCAAGAACAGCCTGGCCAACATGGTGAAACCCCATCTCTACTAAAAATAGAAAAATTAGTGGGGTGTGGTGGTGCGCACCTGTAATCCCAGCTACTCAGGAGGCAGAGGCAGGGGAATCTCTTGAACCCGGGAGGTGGAGGTTGCAGTGGGCTGAGATTACGCCACTGCGCTCCAGCATGGGCAACAGAGTGGGACTCCATTTCAAAAGAAAAAAAAAAAAAGTTATTATTTGAGCGTAATGAAAAAGAGAACAAAAATTAGGGACAACTTTCCCTTCCAACTTTCCAGAATTTTCAACCGGTACAAACCATAAAGTTTTATAACTGCAAATGTCTGAATGCCTGGCCCACAGTCACTCAGCAGGGCTGCAGCAGAGTCGTGACTTGAACCCAGGCTTCCTGACCTTTTGTTCCATGTTCTCCTTGCATCGTTTACATGTCATTTTCTGACTCCGGTTAACAAAATAATGGAAAAATACTTTGCGCAGTATTTTTGAAGCCCCACATTCAAATAAAAGGCATAAAGGAGGGAAAAATTGTAGTTATTTTATGAATTCTCAAGTAAACCACTGTTGTTTCACCAGAAATTGTTTATTTTCAAAACAATAAAGATTCACTTAAAACATATTCTGTTTCATGAAGGAAATGTGACAACCTATTCATTATAGTCAGTTACCAATATAGAGAGCTGTTCCCAAATCTTTAGAAGTAGCTGGACTGTCTACTGTGGACACAGAATTTATTTTTTTAAAAACTCTCTTGTAAGGGCTTTTTTGACATGGGCATGACTTTGATTGCTTTCAGAGCACTGCCTTTTGTTTCTTTGCCTGATGTTGGTGTTTTGCCAAGTGCTGGTATTTGGAGATTTGATGGACAGCATTCGAAGTGAGGCATCATTCTTCCTTAATTCGTTCAAAGCCTCTTTATGCAGCAGCTAATCCTTCCTAATTATATTTCTAGGAAGGATATTCTTAACTCAGACAGGAAGATGACAGACATTTTGAGATTAGGATGCACTTCACTCTGAGAAAAGAAATTTGAAAGGAAACACTCTCCAATTCCCATTCCTTACTCCCTGGGCACAAACAACCATTTTCCCCTGCCCCATTTGTGAAGCTCTTTTCTCTGCCTCTCCATTCCTCTTTCATTCCTGTGGCTCCTATTTATCTCCTGGCTTAATGAAGCTATTTTGAAGGAGTTAAAAAATTTCAGGAAAAAACCATTTCCGTGTAATGAGACAGGCATTTCGCACCTTAATTGCTTTAACGTCTTGAAAGGTGACCTGTGAGTCTAAACAGTTGGAAAATTTAGTGTGCATATTTGAAATACTTTACATAAAGTTGAAACACTTCACAGTCTCCTTGATTAATTTCTTTGTTGCCGTGCTGCTTTTTATTAATTCAATTTAGTGACTTTTATGTGAAAGTAAATATGTAAGTCAGTGGCATTATGTTTATTAGATTATTTTCCTTTAATATTTTAAGCAGACTAAATGCGGCTTCTGTCAAATGAGTCTTTAATAAATAAATTGCTGTCTGTGAAGTCTTAGTGGCTTTGAATGGTCTTATGAAGTGTGATCTTACCACCTTATGAAATAATTTTGTGTTTCTTAGTTTTTTTTAGTGAGGTTGAACATTTTCCACATTTTTATAAGTCCTTCATATTTTTTATGTGGATAATTAACATCTTCACACCCTTTTCTGTTACATGTGCTTATAATTTTCTTTAATTTTAATTTCTAAGAGCTCTTTTCGTATTAAATATTGTTTTTATCAAATATTTAAGAATTCTCCAAGGAAAGGTACTTTTATGCAAAAAATATTATTAGTACTCTGATTTTTTTTTATCCTCAAATTTGGAAGAAACATCTTAAATTGGATTGTAAAAAATCCCCCCTTGTCCATGAGGACAAGAATACAATCTGTTACTCATTGACCGGGTAATTTATTTCAGAATTCTTTGGTCTTTTGAGAGAGACTTACACAGACATAAATCGTAATACACCACTGAACCATCTATAACTTTCCAAGTTCTCTGTGCGTTTCTAACTGGTTGCGTTATCTCTGGTTCACTATAGTGAAGATAGAATCTCAGTCCTGGCCCCCAGAACACAGATTTTCAATAGTTGATTCATTCATTCCATCAGCAGATATTTACTGAGTGCCATCCACATACCAACTACTGTTCTAGGTACTCCAATTGGAGGGATCAGGCTAATGTGTCTGAAAAATAGTGAATAACATAGCATAATACCTAATAAGCTGCTAAACTATGTGGTACCTAGTATAAATTCTAATGGTAAGTAAGGAAGGGGGAGATTGGCAGGGGCTGGAGGACTGGACTAAAGGAACATAGACCAGAGTTGGAAGGACTTGGAAAAGTGAAGGAGGGTCTGGCCTTTAAATAAATAACAGGTGGACGATAGGGTGGGAATGATTCTCCTGTTGGGGAATTGATCTCTTTGCGGGGATTGAAGAGTAGCAGGAAATGAGATTGGGTGGGCAGGTCCAATTATGGAAAACCTTGACAGTCACACGGAGGAGCTCTGTGTGGGGCTCCAAGGAATACAAAGATGGCTCTCATAGTCACTGAAGAAGTGTCAGGCTCACCCTGGAAAGCCAGGTCAGGTGGGGTGCTAAGAGAGTGTGAGGGAAGGCCTGGGAGGCTGGCTGCTGGGCAGATTAGAGAGAGGAAGGCCTAGAGGAGCTGGCCCTGTAGAGTGTCTGTCTTGCACAGGGACTTGAGAGGAGAGGGATCTAATTCCCTTTAAAACAGGATTCAGACTGCCAGTCAAGAAAACAATTCCTTTGGTTTCAGGTTAAGGAATTATGTGTAGTCTAATGTTGATCTATCTCTCTATCTATGTTAAATGGAATGATATGTAATCTTATCCTCTTTAGGAACAGGAAAGTAGGGGATGTCGTTGAAGGCTTCCTGTTCCTTATTCCACTCTATCCCTAGACTCAAATTCATGAACCCATAATCAAAACCAGATTTGATTTCCTTCTGTGTTGATCAGACTAACACATCATGCTCTGTAGAATAATCAAGGTCTTTTTTCCTGTTTCAAATGTTCAAGAGTTTTCTACCTTTATCTTTGTTGGCTTTACAGCTTTGCCATAACTACTTTTTGTTATCTCTACCCCTATTGATATCAACCTCCGTGTATCTTCTCTGTGTTTTTCTTGCTACACTAGGAGTGATCCACTCACCTATATTCCTCCTTCTTTAGGTGACAGAAGTCCTACATCTTTGATTATCCTGTATTGGTGAACTGGAAAGGAACCTTGGGTAATCACACACAGATGTATAATAACCAACAGGTTGTTAGGCTCTAAATGTCTTCCTAGCTGGACTGCATTCTCATTAGTTATTATTTAAAATACTGTAAAATAAGTAACAGTATGACACAAAAATTGCATGTTTATTTGATACTATTAATAAATAAAGCAGTTTTTGTTTCAGACTTATATTCGTTTAATTTAGCTATTAATGTCTAAAGTTGCTAGGAAAGTTTTTGTGATTTGCTTTGTAAAGTAGTGTAGTAACATGCTGCTTGATAAAAATAATAGTAATTGCCTTTCACAGAATCAGAAATGCTTTTCATACCTAGTGGGGAAATGCTATGCTTCTTTTAAAAAACTTACATATCCATATCAGCTTTATGTTCAGATTAATTTAGGATGTTCATAAAAAACAAGTATTTGATCAAGCTCAGCTTTATGTTCAAATAATTTAGGATGTTCATGAAAAACAACGATTTGATCAAGCTCCATTAGGAAGTCTTTGACAAGAAACCAAAAGAAATGATTGGGACTTTCAATTTCACATACATTTATTGAATATTTACTGTGTGCCAGGCACTGTGCTAGCAGCCAAACTAAATATTCTTTAGTTTCAATGAATAATTGATAACTGGAATGTTTCTTCCATATTTCTAGTATAAGTGGGTTTTTTTTTTCATTTTTAGTAGAGAGCTATATTTTTATATGACAAAACATGTAATACTGTCCCCTCTGTTGATATTAAGTCAAATATTTTATCTGTTCAGTCAAAGCCCAGTTCTGGTGTTAATGGGCCTGGATTCAATTAATTAAAGGATTAACTTACTGTATCATTACCTTTGTGCACCAGGCACCCTTCTGAATTGCAGACAGCATGTAGGAAGATCTAACTAAACTTTAACCTTACAAGTACAAACCACTTCTAGGTGTTCTCAGGTGTGAACAATCAGATGCAAGCGGGAAAGAGATCAGAAACACTGACAATAATAGTGCATGAAATAATAGCTCCTATGGAGTTTTAGAAGAAAGGGTTGTGCTGACTATGGTGGGGAAAAAAGGGACTCTTTTTTTTTTTTAATGTGTGTGATGTTCTGTAGAAACAGCAATCTGAAAGCTAACTGGCTGCAGCTGGATGGACTTTCTTTTGTACGGAGACGCTGCCTCTAGTGTTTAAGAAAAAATGCACAGTAGAAAATAGTGCAACATTATGGTGCCATCTGTCTTGAAAATGAATTTTTTTTATTGTCTGCTTTATAGTAGTTCCCAGACAACGAAAAAACTTCAACTAGCTTTGGTGCTATTTTGCATATGGACAATTTCAGCAGGCAGAAGCCTTTTAAGTTGTATTTCAAAGGGCCTCAGGAGTTATCGATGTGATGTGATGAGACTGTTTGCCATAAGCCTCTCAAGAGGCCACGGCCCTAACCCCCTCCCCGGCTCCCTGGGGGACAGGAGAGCAGATGGAGTTGTCTTTGCACCATTCACCCTCCTAATTGGGTTTGTGACTGGCTGTTAGGGCATCTTTCTCTCAGATAGCATTTTCTTCTTTAATTCAAAGTTTCACTTTCTCCTTAGCAGCGTTCTGGATTGTTGTTGAGGGAATGATGGCGTGGATATGCAAATCTACAGAGTTAGAAGAAAGAGACAAGACTTGAAGGATTATTGTTCTAAAAAAAAAAAAAGGCTAAAATGCATTTATTTCTCAGACTTCTTTAGAAGAAGTTCAAATGAAAAAGAATACTGAAAACATTTTGAGAACCCATGAAAACACTTGTCGGTATTAATATAATTAAGGTATTTAAGTTTAAATGTTTAAAGCTGATCTTTGAGGCGTTTTAGCTGGGCATCTACTTAAAATTTTGTAGTATGAATGTATATCAACTATTTATAAACTAGCTGAAGGCAGTTAAGCTGTTAATGTTTGGATTTTAAAATCTATAAGGATCAGAAAATGGGTTTTGTATTCTGTATCATCTAGAATGATGACGGGCCTGGAAGCATAGGACAGAGCTGGCACATCTTCAAAGGAATTCTTCCCTGGTCTGGATACTATAATGAACACAACTGCATTTTGGTGGATTTATTATATACAGTACACAACATGTATAACCATTTGGAAGTCGGGTTTGCTTTCTGGTTAGAGGTGCACTGGTTATAGCTGATTATGTATAGGGTTTGAAATAGCATCTGGTTAAAAATTTGGGGGGCTGACATTTCCTCTCAGAGACTGGTGAAAACGAATAAACAGGCAATATGGAAATATCCATGCCAGTCAATTAGTAAAAGGGTTTAAATAAAAAAATGGACGCAATTTGAACATTTACGATTATGCCAGTGGGCAGCAGGTGGCAAGCTTTGCTTTTCAATGTTCTTCGGTTTTATTTTTATACCACAGAATGCCAAAATTTGAAGAGGGTGGTTTGAGTCCACTGGAATATGTCATTTCTTGGCAGTGCAACCTCGAACCACCTTCTTTGCTCATTGTGCATAATTGCCTTTCTTTGGATGCCGTAGCCGACCCTTGGTTCCCCTTGTTGCCGATGGATAGGGATTAATTCATATGAGCAATGCTCTATTCTCTTGTGATTTTAGCAACACGTTGCTAATGGAGAAAATAAATTAGAAACAAATGAGTTTCTTAAAGCAGTCCTTGTATGATTTATAAGAGATTTTCCTGTGTAGTTTTACTTAATTCTAAATGACACATATATTGCTTTTAATTGAAAAAATTATAACTGGCTATATACCTTGATGGGGAGATGAGAAGTAAGCAAAACTGCATAGAGTTCCATGAAAGTGTTTTGAAAAATTAGAGAGGAAAAACACATTTTGAGACCAGAATGGAAGACCATTATCTTTCCATAGGCTAAACTGTGTAGTCAGGATTTGAATTTTAAATCCGGAAAAGAGACCAAGCCTGAAATGGGAGTGATGGTGAGGTGGACACCAAATTATTTTAGAGTCTACTGAATTTGTTCATACTTTCTAGATAAAAAATTCTTTTTGGGTTGTTTTTTGCATTGTGAGAAATTTGGAAGAATGAAGAAGAATGAAAAAGCCTATCAATCACTGTAAACATTTAATAGTCTACAAATATTTAACACCTGCTGTGTACTCAGTTTTTTCTAGGCCTTTTGTTAGAATTGAGTTCACATGGGGTATAATTCTATGTTCACGACTTAACATTCTCAACCCCATTTCAGTTCAGCATTTTTTCTTTTTAGAAAAGAGAGTGTTCATAATGATTATAATTTACAACACACATATTTTAAAGGATAGTAATAAAAAAAACCCAAACTGTTGTACCCACCACCTAGCTGAAGAAATAAAAACACTGTCATTATCTTAGAGGCTCTTATGTGGTCCTTCTTAATTCCTTTATCCCTTTTTCCCAGAAAATAATTTATATCAGTTGTTTCCTGCTTTTCTGTATAGTGTTACCACATTTTTAGGGATATCTGGATACTGTGCTGTTTAGTTTTTGACTTTTAAACAAATGTCATATTGTTTGTATTCTTCTGAGACTTGCTTTTCTTGCTCAAGGTGTTTTTGACATTCGTCTGTAACAGTGGCTCTCAAATTGGAGCATGAATCAGAATCGCCAGTGGAGGGCTTGCTAAATAAATACGGCTTGTTGGGCCCCACCTCAGAGTTTCCGATTTGATGGGTCTGGGGAGGGGTGGAGAATCTGGGTGGCTGACAAACTCGCAGGTGATGCCAATGCTGAATGCTGCTGGACGGGTCCGCACTTTGAGAACCACTGATTAAAGCTGGGGAATCTTTTACTTTTTGTAGTATCCCGTTATGTCAGTATACCACAATTTATCATTTCTACTGATAATGAACACTGGATTGTTTTTAGTCTTATGCTGTCACAACAGTGTCGTGATGAACTTTTTTTTTCATTTTTTGAGACAGAGTCTCACTCTGTCACTCAGGCTGGAGTGCAGTGGGGCAATCTCAGCTCACTGCAACTTCCGCCTCCTAGGTTCAAGCTATTCTCCTGCCTTAGCCTGCCAAATAGCTGGGATTACAGGTGTGCGCCACCACGTCTGGCTAAGTTTTGTATTTTTAGTAGAGACAGGATTTCACCATGTTGCCCAGTCTGGTCTTGAACTCCTGACCTCCGTTGATCCACCCACCTTGTCCTCCCAAAGTGCTGGGATTACAGGCATGAGACACTGTGCCCAGCCTCGTGATGAACATTTTTCTACAAGTCTTCTGTTGCATACTTTAAAAAGTTTTTTTAGAATGTAATAGAAAAGGCCCGGCACGGTGGCTCACACCTGTAATCCCAGCACTTTGGAAGGCCGAGGCGGGCGGATCATGAGGTCAGGAGATCGAGACCATCCTGGTTAACATGGTGAAACCCCATCTCTACTAAAAATACAAAAAATTAGCCAGGCGAGGTGGCGGGCACCTGTAGTCCCAGCTACTCGGGAGGCTGAGGCAGGAGAATGGCATGAACCCCGGGGGGCGGAGCCTGTAGTGAGCCGAGATCGCGCCACTGCACTCCAGCCTGGGCGGCAGCGAGACTCCATTTCCAAAAAAAAAAGAATGTAATAGAAAAATATCAAAATGCTTCCCTCATATTAAGGGTAAGTGTTGTTTCATGAAACTTTTGTTTTTGGAACACACACTGCTATATAAAATGCCTTTCTTACAGTGAACTCTTGTCAAAAAATGCTTAAAAGCCTCTTGTCCAGAGTAGTTACATTGATCATGCTTTCTTTATAAAATGGGATCCATTTCTATCTCATTGCTATATTTTTCTAGATTTTCTTCTAAAAGCTTTGCTTTCACATTTCCTGTAATGTACCTGGAAATGATTTTTGAGTATGTGTGATTTTTTTTCCATATGGCTAACTTATTGTCTTAGCACTATTTATTGCCTAATTTTCCTCCGTCCCTCTCATAAAAAAAAACTACAAAAAATTACCGTATCATATTTGTTTCATTCAAGTTTCTAAATGTGTAAGTCTGTTTCTCCGTCCTGTATCCTACTGTGTTGGTCTTTTGAGTATCCTTAAATCAGTGCCATGCTACTGAAAGTGCTGTAATTGTGTAGTAAGTCTTGGAAGGTATAATAATCGTCTGTGTCTCTTGTGCTGGGTTCTGGCTGATTTCTTCTAGTGTACTTATCCACTATTTAGTTCTGTTATACCCGCTGTCATCTTTTCAAGTGTTATTTATTTTTTAATCTCTGAAAGTTCTATTTGACTCTTTTTTCAGATTTCCTTAGTGTATGTTGTCTTATTATTTAGTCATATTTTTGATATCTTTCTACATATTAAATATACATTGTCTATCTTATAGTTTCAGTCTTAATAATCTGCAGTTGTTACTGGACTGATTTGGTACTTTTATTTTTCCTCTGATTCTGGCTTGTTTCCTTGTTTATTTTGTGATTTCTGATTGTGAGTATTCATTGGAATTTTATTTCTAGAATTCCTGAAGATATATAGTTTTTATTTTATTTATTTTTTTGAGAAAGGGCCTCACTCTGTCACTCAGATTAGAGTGCCGTGGCATGATCATGGCTCACTGCAGCCTTGACCTGCTGGGCTTAAGCAGTTCTCCCACCTTAGCCACCCAAGTAACTGGAGCTACAGGTGTGTGCCACCATACCCAGCTAATTTTTAAAATTTTTTGTAGAGATGAGGTGTCATTATGTTGCCTAGGTTGGTCTTGAACCCCTGAACTCAAGCAGTCCCCCTGCCTTGGCCTCCCAAGGTACTGGGCTTACAGGGCATGAGCCACCGCGCCTGGCCAATATCCTGTTTTAAGGAGGGTTCCTACAGAGGAGAGCACTTGTGTCTGCTTTTAACAAGTCTCCTAGTGGGGTACTACCCATTCAGGTCGCTTTTAATTAAATGTTGGGGTTATTATTGTTTTGATCACCCAGATACTTTTTAATTTGAATGCCAAACCAACATGAAGGTGAACTTGTGGTTAGGAATTCTCACCTGAGATTTATGCTGTTGCTTGTCTTCATGTTTACCCAAAGCCCAAACTAAGACAGATGCGACTCCTCCTGTTCTCTCAGCGGTACAGTGTTTGGTTTTTTGGTTTCCCCTGCAGAAAGTTTTAACATGAGGGTTTCTGATCTAATCTTTTACCTTATACAGCACCAAGCTTTGTCTCCGTGCCCCATGAAGCGTGTTAAAACCTGTAATCTAGTCATCCAGAAATGGCAGATGCCCCTCCAGGGAAAATTCCTGTTCTGGAGCCAACTCATTTCCCTGGATTCATGCTCTCTGGTCATTCCTGGCCTCTGAAGATTACTCTTACTTTCTTGCCATCTCAGCCATATTTTATATTTTGTCCAGCAATCTTAGTTGTTTTATCCTGGCAAATTTTCTCTGGACATCTAATCTTCTGTTTTGCCAGAAGTAGAGATCCTAGTTAATTTATTTTAAAGAGTTTGAGTTCTGAGAAGTAGAAAATATTTGGAGGCTAGACCATAAAGTTTCCTGTGCTGCAAGGAACCCATAGCACTGTTGAATGACTATACGCTTGAGTCTTTGGAAAGATTCAGGTGTTCTTTTCCTTGTCATTTATGACATTAGAAGTCTTAGGAAAACTGTCTTTTTTTTTGCCAGAGCCTCATCTAACCAGTGGCCCGTGAGCCTGGGAGATGTGTAGGATCCTCTGGGGCTGCTCCTCCCATCCCTGCCTCTGGGCGCCTGCCTCTGGGCACCTACCTGCCTGGGACATCTCTGCTCAGGGCTCTGCCTCCAGTTCCCGCCCTTTGTCTTTTTGTCCCCAGCCTAGTTGTGAAATCTCATCTCCTGATTCTTCATTTTGCTCAGTAGTTTCATTTGGGCAGTCTCTAGCTCTCACAAACATGTACTCAAAGAGTACTGATTAGTGTGTTCAGAGGTTAAATTGGCCTTTGTGTGTTATAATCCCACTCTTCTCTTTGAGGGTTTGATGAGAGAAAATTGAAGTTCTGTTCCTTATCATTCTGGGAAGAGTAAATGGATAGTAATTTAGGGGTAGGAAAGGGGCAAATGCATAGCTGTGGCTTTTACTCCAGTAGCATCTGACAGGAGAAAAAAAAAACCAAAACCCGTAATTGTTCTTACAAAGGAGAGTTGTTGGAGAGAGAAACCCCACCTATATATATTTTTTAAGCTGTAAATACTCCGGAATGAATTTTGGTAGCTTTGGTAGCTATAAGGGGAAACAGTATTGTATCCATTTTGAGTGTGCTTCTTACCTCTTATACTACATTTATCATCTTTAATTCTGCTTTAGACTCATCCCTTGCAGTGGCCACCTGTAACTTGGCAGCCTGCAGCACATTGCCAAATATATCGAGACACCAAGTAAAATATCTTTTGTAACCAAAATTAAAATCAACTATATCTTTGGCTGACCAGTTCTAATCCCAGACTTGTCTAAATCATTGAGAAATTATATGTTGTGTTTGTGGGGGGCCATAATAATATAATCATAGTCAATTAAATAAATTGAGGGGGTGAACGAAATTAAACATTTTTTTTACCCTGTATTTCTTTTTCAGGAATCTGAGTTGGAATTTGATAACCATCAGTTTATTATAACAGGGTCAGTACTGGAGTGATAATGGGTTCGGAAAGGCAGGTTCTGGGCAAGGGAAAGCTGATAATGGTTGCTTACAGTTGAGGTTTTAGATGACGAAGCTTGGTTTTGCGTGTGATTTAGATTGGGACTGCACCAAAATGAGGAAGGAGAGTAGGTGTAAAATCTCGGGAGTGCAGGGGAGGAATCAAGGAGCGGCCAGAAAAGAGAGATCGAATGGGACAGGTTTTGGAATCTGGGAGTGGTTGGGGAAGGCTAGGTAGAGTAGGGCACAGAGGCCCTTAGAGATTTCATTCCTTGGCATGGAAGAAAAATGAGCAAGGGTTACTTGAAGGGTAAGCAGTGGGTTTGAGATCCTGGGTCCTGGTTATAGGAGGCAGTAATCAGTAGTTAGTGAGATCCTAAAAGCAGGAGGGAGCTGCTCAGAGAGAATTCATAGGGCATCCAACCATGAGTGTAGACCCAGATGCTTGGAGCAATGGGTATCAGAAACTCAAGCTCCTGAGAGCACTGTCTGCCAACACACATGACGATTAGAAGACCCTTCCTTGTGGTTAAGGAGCTCACAGGTCAGTGGAAGACATACTTGCATTCTGTGCATGTGTGTACATACATAGAATAATATTTCTTTGTAATAAAGGTAATGAGAGGAGCTTTGCAGCAGGTGATCTGGGAGTTCCAAGAAGAGGGATGTACCTTTTCCTACTCCACGGAACCTAAACTCATTTCAAAGCCCTCGGTAAACACGTTCATCTACTGCCTGCTCAACCACATAGGTCACTGCTCTCCAATCCACGCCTCACGTCTCTTCCCTCTTCATGCTCCTTTTCTCCTCCACACTTTGTGTTCCTGCCTGTGAAATCCTCCCTTGAATGGTAATGTCAGGTATTTTGCATGCATGATTTGTAACAGAGGAGACATTCAAATGATTGAACTATTTACTGGACAGCACAGGCATAGAGCAGTTGGAACAGAGCCGGCTACAGTGCTGGGTCACCTGCTTTTCTGGAGGTTATTCCCTTAGTGCTTGTGCTGTGTGGCGGGGAGGTCTGAGGGAGGTTTGGTGGGATGGTAGTGACACCTGGGGGACTCAGGATAGCAGCTCTTTACCATTTGCTATGGAAGAAGTTTGACAATTTTACAATGGTCACACTGTGCTGGTACCTACCAGCTGACTGTCAGACTGCCTCACAACTACCCACCGTTAATACCTTCCTTTTATAGATCTGGAAAATTAGTTTTAGGAAAGTCAAGTAACCTGCCAAAATGACAGCTAGTAAGTGAGAATTAGACTTTGAATCCAAGCCTGTCTGACCTTAAAGAATGATTAGGAGGTCTTTACCACCATACCACATGGCCCATCGAGTAGAGTCTTGTGTTGCTCACTGTCTTGTCTTTTTTTTTTTTTTCTAGCTAGATGGCTATCTAAATATACAGACTGTGTCTTTTTCTTTTCTTTTCTTCTTTTTTTTTTTTGAGATGGAGTCTTACTGTGTCACCCAGGCTGGAGTGCAGTGGCACAATCTTGGCTCACTGCAACCTCCGCCTCCTGGGTTCAAGTGATTCTCCTGCCTCAGCCTCCAAAGTAGCTGGGACTACAGGTGCCCGCCACCATGCCCGGCTAATTTTTGTATTTTAGTAGAGATGAAGTTTCACCATATTGGCCAGGCTGTTCTCGAACTCCTGACCTTGTGATCCACCTGCCTCGGCATCCCAAAGTGCTGGGATTATAGGCGTGAGCCACAGCGCCTGGCCCAGACTGTGTCTTTTCTGTATTCCCAGTGCCTAATCTGGAATGGAGCACATGATAAATCGCATTCATTCCTTTATTTATTCTGCAAACTCTTAGTGAACACCTGCTATGTGTCAACCTTTGTATTAGGGCATAAACAGATAAATAAGGCAGGATAGTCACCCTTAAAGAACCCATAGTTTACTGGAAGTCTCAGTCTCTCCCTCTGTCTCTCTCTTGCTCACACACGTGTAATTATAATGATAACGATATGTACCAGATGCATCTAGTTGCATTTATTTGAAGAGGTGAGGTAGCTGAGAGTGATATGGTATGTGTATCCTTTACAGGATACTACCAAACTGTTTGCTATAGTGACTATACCATTTTGTTTTCTTACCAGCAGTGTATGAAAGTTTTAGTTGCTCCACATCCTCATCAGCACTTGATATTGTCAGTTTTTTCTTTGTGCCATTCTAATAGGTGTATAGTCGTAGCTCACTGTGGTTTTAATGTGAATTTTTCTAGTGATCAATCTTTTCACGTGCTTTTGAGTATCTTTGCATATGCATACTTGCCATCCATAGACTTTCTTTGGTGAAATAGACCTTTAGCCCATGTTTTTAATTGGGCTATTTATTTTCTTATTTATTGATATGACTGACTTTTAACAGAACTTTCTTTTCAGGAATTTGTTAATTAGGTTTCAAGTACATTTGATATAAACAGTTTATAAAATGCTTCAAACAACATGCTCTAGGAGTGGTTGCCAGGGAAAACTAAAATGGACTTTGATCCCGACTGGGGCAAGAGTGATGAGGATGAGGTTTTTTGTGTGCTTTTCCTCAGTGTGGTTTTGATACAGGAGGACAGAGCAAAGGGAGAGAAATAGGAGCCGAAAAGCTCAGGAGGGACTTTGATCTTCAGTCTAAAAGGGAAAACAGGGATTCTTTTGGTTGCCAGTGGAAGCTGGAAGGATTAGACATGCCAAAGGGATGGTTTACTCTGATGAGAAAAGCAATTGGACAACAACAACAAAAAACACTACAAGGCCCAATGCCCATCCTTTTCAGCCCAAAATTGGATGAGGCCAGACCAATGGAAGGTTTCTATCACCGAAGATGAGGTCACATTATTTTGTCATCCAGACTGCAGATACTTTTAGGAAAGGTAAGAATGCCTTGATCTATGCCTAGATATTTACAATAGGCTGCAATTGTTGACATTTATGTTGTTACGCTAATAAATTGGTATTTTTAAAAAAAAATTTGGCTGATTATGTAAAAACTATTCTGGGAAGGAGTCTATATAAAGCTAAAACACTCCCTGCCTCCCGTCTCCTGACTTGCAGGCCCTCTGTCATTGGGAAAAAAAACAGCCAGGCCTATGGTTTAAGGCCTTCTGGGCATCTGACTACCTGCACCCCAGCACTGTCTACACAGTTTGTGTACATGAGTATTTTTATGGGGAATGGTTACAGAGCTCTTCTCAGCCTCACAGAGGCCTATAATCCCCAAACGGCTGTGAACTGCTGTTCTAGAGGGTGAACTTGGCAAATTCACTACAGTGATGGCACAGCAAATGTTCCGTGTCCCAGCTTGAAAACATTATGGCAGGAAGTCCTGTGTCAGATGAAATTAGGTATACATTAAAGTAGTGGGATTGAGCCCAGAGCCTTTTCGACTCTTGTATATAGCAGCTTTGATTCTCCTCCTGACATAATGAGTCTATAATAATTGGCCAAGAATTTTTTTTTTACTTATTAAAAGAACCACCTCAGATAATATGTTCCTGATTAACTATAATTATAAAAAATCCTATATTATTGTGTTTAATAAAAATCAAAATTTATAGGCTGGGTCTAATATGTGTATCTTGCCATGCTATATATTGGAGAAGACAGTAGAGTGTAAGCTATGATCTTTTTGAGAAGACAGGAGCCACATGTGCAGACCATGAAGTCCAGAGGAGAGTGGTGGAGGGAGAGTGTTTCAGGCTAGAATGGCCGGTTTTAGCTGTGGATGGAAAGGTAGTATTTGATGGACCAAGAGGAGAGGAAATCTGTAAGCAATTGCTCAGAGGAGGAGGAAGCAGAAGAAGGAATTTGGCTGATCATGTTTTACATGAAGTATTCCTATTAGGGGAGTAGCCATAAGTGAGGTTGAGAATGCAACACAGGTGAAATAACATTTTGGGAAATTTATCTGGTGGTGGAGGACGAGGCGGTGGAGGACCAGGCACAGAGAAGGGAAGAGACTAAAATGAGAGACGATGTTTAAATAGTTAATGCAATCACATAGCCATGAAGAGGGAGGGCTTAAGCACAAAGGAAGGGATAGCTAGGAGAGCCCTTGTAGAGGGTGGAGAAGGCAGGCTGTGCCCTATTCAAGGAAAGGGAGGCAGTGGGTCAGGTGATTCCACTGACTCTTAGACTCTATATCTACAGTGTAGATTTCTGGTCGTTTTTTTTCTTCAAAAGGCTTTAAAAATGTTCAAAAGGAAAGCATTTAGACGTCTTATGAAATAGAGTTGTTAAAGGAAAAAGTATTTCTTTTAAATTATACTTTAAGTTCTGGGATACGTGTGCAGAACATGCAGGTTTGTTACATAGGTATACACATGCCATGGTGGTTTGCTGCACCCATCAACCTGTCATCTACATTAGGTATTTCTCCTAATGCTATCCTCCCCTAGGCCACTACGCCCCGACAGGTCCCGGTGTGTGATGTTCCCCTCCCTGTGTCCATGTGTTCTCATTGTTCAACTCCCACTTATGAGTGAGAACATGTGGTGTTTGGTTTTCTGTTCCTGTGTTAGTTTGCTCAGAATGATGGTTTCTAGCTTCTGCCATGTCCCTGCAAAGGACATGAACTCATCCTTTTTTATGGCTGCATAGTATTCCATGGTGTATATATGCCACATTTTCTTTATCCAGTCTATCATTGATGAGCATTTGGGTTGATTCCAAGTCCTTGCTATTGTGAACAGTGCTGCAATAAACACGTGTGCATGTGTCTTTATAGTAGAATGATTTATAATCCTTTGGGTATATACCCAGTAATGGGATTGCTGGGTCAAATGGTAATTCTGGTTCTAGATCCTTGAGGAATCGCCACACTGTCTTCCACAATGGTTTAACTAATTTACATTCCCACCAACAGTGTAAAAGTGTTCCTATTTCTCCATAACCTCTCCAGCATCTGTTGTTTCTTGATATTTTAATGATCGCCATTCTAACTGGCATGAGATGGTATCTCATTGTGGTTTTGATTTGCATTTCTCTAATGGCCAGTGATGGTGAGCTTTTTTTCATGTGTGTTGGCCACATGAATGTCTTCTTTAGAGAAGTGTCTGTTCATATCCTTTGCCCACTTTTTGAAGGGGTTGTTTGTTTTTTTTCATGTAAATTTGTGTAAGTTCTTTGTAAATTCTGGATATTAGCCCTTGTCAGATGGATAGACTGCAAAATTTTTCTCCCATTCTGTAGGTTGCCTGTTCACTCTGATGATAATTTATTTTGCTGTGCAGAAGCTCTTTAGTTTAATTAGATCCCATTTGTCAATTTTGGCTTTTGTTGCCATTGCTTTTGGTGTTTTAGTCATGAAGTCTTTGCCCATGCCTGTGTCCTGAATGGTATTGCCTAGGTCTTCTTCCAGGGTTTTTATGGTTTTAGGTCTTACATTTAAGTCTTTAGTCCATCCTGAGTTAATTTTTGTATAAGGTGTAAGGAAGGGGTCCAGTTTCTATTTTCTGCATATGGCTAGCCAGTTTTCCCAACACTGTTTATTAAATAGGGAATCCTTTCCCCATTGCTTGTTTTTGTCAGATTTGTCAAAGATCAGATGATTGTAGATATGCGGCATTATTTCTGAGGCTTTTGTTCTGTTCCATTGGTCTATATCTCTGTTTTGGTACCAGTACCATGCTGTTTTGGTTACTGTAGCCTTGTAGTATAGTTTGAAGTCAGGTAGCATGATGCCTCCAGCTTTGTTCTTTTTGCTTAGGATTGTCTTGGCTATGTGGGCTCTTTTTTGTTTCCATATGAAATTTAAAGTAGTTTTTTCTAATTCTGTGAAGAAAGTCAATGGTAGCTTGATGGGGATAGCATTGAATCTATAAATTACTTTGGGCAGTATGGCCATTTTCACGATATTGATTCTTCCTATCCATGAGCATGGAATGTTTTTCCATTTGTTTGTGCCCTCTCTTATTTCCTTGAGCAGTGGTTTGTAGTTCTCCTTGAAGAGGTCCTTCACATCCCTTGTAAGTTGTATTCCTAGGTATTTTATTCTCTTTGTAGCAATTTTGAATGGGAGTTCCCTCATGATTTGGCTCTCTGTTTGTCTGTTATTGGTGTGTAGGGATGCTTGTGATTTTTGCACATCGATTTTGTTTCCTGAGAATTTGCTGAAGTTGCTTATCAGCTTAAGGAGATTTTGGGCTGAGATGATGGGGTTTTCTAAATATACAATCATGTCATCTGCAAATGGAGACAATTTGACTTCCTCTCTTCCTGTTTGAATACCCTTTATTTCTTTCTCTTGCCTGATTGCCCTGTCCAGAACTTCCAATACTATGTTGAATAGGAGTGGTGAGAGAGGGCATCCTTGTCTTGTGCTGGTTTTCAAAGGGAATGCTTCCAGCTTTTGCCCATTCAGTATGATATTGGCTGTGGGTTTGTTGTAAATAGCTCTTATTATTTGGAGATACTTTCCATCAGTACTTAGTTTATTGAGAGTTTTTAGCATGAAGGGGTGTTGAATTTTGTCGAAGACCTTTTCTGCATCTATTGAGATAATCGTGGTTTTTGTCACGGTTCTGTTTATGTGATCGATTACGTTTATTGATTTGCATATGTTGAACCAGTCTTGCATCCCAGGGATGAAGCCGAGTTGATTGTGGTGGATAAGCTTTTTGATGTGCTGCTGGATTCAGTTTGCCAGTATTTTATGGAGGATTTTTGCATTGATGATCATCAGGGATATTGGCCTGAAATTTTCTTTTTTTGTGTGTCTCTGGCAGGTTTTGGTATCAGGATGATGCTGGCCTCATAAAATGAGTTAGGGAGGTGTCCCTCTTTTTCTATTGTTTGGAATAGTTTCAGAAGGAATGGTACCAGCTCCTTTTTGTACCTCTGGTAGAATTTGGCTGTGAATCTGTCTGGTCCTGGACTTCTTTTGGTTGGTAGGCTATTAATTACCACCTCAATTTCAGAACTTGTTATTGGTCTATTCAGGGATTCGACTTCTTCCTGGTTTAGTCTTGGGTGGGTGTATGTGTCCAGGAATTCATATTTCTTCTAGATTTTCTAGTTTATTTGTGTAGAGGAAGTCAAATAGTATTCTCTGATGGTAGTTTGTATTTCTTTGGGATCATTGGTGATATCCCCTTTATCATTTTTTATTGTGTCTATTTGATTCTTCTCTCTTTTCTTCTTTATTAGTCTGGCTAGTTGTCTATTTTGTTAATCTTTTCAAAAAACCAGCTCCTAGATTCATTGATTTTTTGAAGGGTTTTTTGTGTCTCTATCTCCTTCAGTTCTGCTTTGATCTTAGTTATTTCTTGTCTTCTGCTAGCTTTTGAATGTGTTTGCTCTTGCTTCTCTAATTCTTTTAATTGTGATGTTAGGGTGTTGATTTGAGATCTTTCCTGCTTTCTCCTGTGGGTATTTAGTGCTATAAATTTCCCTCTACACACTGCTTTGAATGTGTCCCAGAGATTCTGGTACATTGTGTCTTTGTTCTCATTGGTTTCAAAGAACTTATTTATTTCTGCCTTAATTTCGTTATGTACCCAGTAGTCAATTCAGGAGCAGGTTTTTCAGTTTCCATGTAGTTGTGTGGTTTTGAGTGAGTTTCTTAATCCTGAGTTCTAATTTGATTGCACTATGGCCTGAGAGACTGTTTGTTATGATTTCCATTCTTCTGCATTCGCAGAGGAGTGTTTTACGTCCAGTTATGTGGTCAGTTTTAGAATAGGTGCGATGTGGTGCTGAGAAGATTGTATATTCTGTTGATTTGGGGTGGAGAGTTCTGTAGACGTCTGTTAGATCTGCTTGGTCCAGAACTGAGTTCAAGTCCTGAATGTCCTTGTTAATTTTGTCTCGTTGATCTGACTAATATTGACAGTGGGCTGTTAAAGTCTCCCACTGTTATTGTGTGAGCATCTAAGTCTCTTTTAGGTCTCTAAGAACTTGCTTTATGAATCTGGGTGCTCCTGTATTGGGTGCATATATATTTAGGATAGTTAGCTCTTCTTGTTGCATTGATCCCTTTACCATTATGTAATGCCCTTCTTTGTCTTTTTTGATCTTTGTTGGCTTAAAGTCTGTTTTATCAGAGACTAGGATTGCAACCCCTGCTTTTTTTTTTTTGCTTTCTATTTGCTTGGTAAATATTCCTCCATCCCTTTATTTTGAGCCTATGTGTGTCTTTGCATGTGAGATGGAAAAAGTTTTTTTTTAAACCACAAGGGATGAACCTTGCATAAATTAAGAGCCCTAGCGTTGTTGCAGGCATTGTGTTGTTATCTGACACCATTTTGGAGTGGTTGATTCAGAGATCTGTTGTAAAGGTAAGAATAAAATAGACATTCAGAAGCAGAGGAGGATTTCACGCAGTGACTGGTCTTCATGGAAAGAGATGAAGAGCACTTATTTAGTACAAGGAGCTGTGTGACCGTAACTGAACCCATTCCTTAGAGTATTAGCTGAGTGCCAGCAGGAAAGACATCCAGAACCTTCAGAGGATTCTGGGAGTGCAGTAAAAATCCTCCAAATTTCTCTTGGAGAGGAGTAATCCTGTTGTCTTCTAATTGTAGAGAAAAACAGGTGACTGGATTAGAAGTGGTTATTAGAGTTAAATGTTGACCAGGCACATTGATGCCTAATAGCATTGCTTTCCACAGCAAGGTACTCACACTCAGAGGAGCATGAAACATTCCACTAAGGCTGCAAGAAGAAAAAAAAAGAATAGATGTTGTACTTATGTTTACTTCTGTCTAAAAATAGAAATCAACCTGTATAATAGTCAACATCCAGACTGACCCTGGTCCTTCCTATGGTCCAGATGCCAGAAGATCTGCAGCCTTGCTGGCAGCTTGTCATTTCGAGGGAAGCATGTGTGCTCTGTTGACAGGGGCTAGCTCTTCAGAGAGGATTATGTCTACCTGATCAGGTAGACTTACAGATGATAGGATATTAAATAGCCAAAAAATCTTACAGTGTTTAATAATGAGATTGAGAATGATGGTGATAATCTCTAATACCACAGATGCTAATGAGCAGATACCTTAAAGGAACTGTTGAATGTGAGTTAAGAATGTTTTTTACAAAAGACAAACATTTTGAAATTGCTGGCCGTCTGCGTGATATTTAGCTATGAGTGGTCTTGTTGCCCTGCAGATAATTTAAAAGTTAATACTCATAATCTGTCCTTTCAAAGTAGAGGTGATACGTTAACAATGAATAAGAAAGTAACCTTTAAAAAAAATCTGGTGATCTGGTGCTACACAGAGAGCACTTGCAAAATAAATGTATAGAAATAGTTCCATTGTGACATGATTTTCATTCCTAAAAACAATAGGTGTGCGTTACATGTTAACTCATATTTGCATACTTAAAAATATTGGAAACAAACTAAAATCTTCCAGAGAGTTTAAAACCCAATAAAAATTTGTCAAGATGTAACATTTTCCAATAAGTTTGTAAGACCAATGAAATGACATTGGGGAAAATGGAAAGTTACTAATTTTAGCCAAAAAGCTTTTGAGTAGTTAGTGTATGAGATTGAAATATGAGTATTATGACTTTGTAAGTACATTTCTTCCATTTACATCAATGTTTCTTTTCAGATATCTCTTTTGAGCTAAGCTGGACACTAAAACTAAATATTAACATATACTGGACTTAAAATGAGACCTCTGAATTGCCATATCAGTAAGTGTTAAACCAAGATTAAAAAAGTGAAACCCATTCAATCATGCCGCAGTCACTAAGAAACATTTTTAGTGATAAAAAGGGTTAATAAAGGAAAACTATTTAAAAAAATTTTAATTTCATCTTTATCTCAGTCTTCCAAATTTCTATTTTTGAGTATGTTTTGTGATGTACATATTATATAGACAGTGTAATTTTAGAATATATACTCAGTCAGAAGTGTTACAGCAAAGCTAGAAGGAACTTTGAGATTCTCTAATCCTGATATAGAACATGCATATAATTTGTAAATAAATGTATATTTTGGAGGTTAGGCTTTTTTTTTTTTTTTTTTTGAATGAGACAGAGTCTCATTCATTGTTGCTCAGCCTGGAGTCCAGTGGTGTGATCACAGCTCCCTGCAGCCTGGGACTCCTGGGCTCAAGCAATCCTCCCACCTCATCCCCCTGAGTAGCTGGAACTACAGGTGTGGGCCACTGTGCCCAGCCAATTTTTACAAATTTTGTGTAGAGACAGCGTCTTGCTTTGTTGCCTAGGTTGGTCTCGAACTCCCAGCCTCAAGCGATCTTCCTGCCTTGGCCTCCCAAAGTGCTGGGATTATAGGCATAAGCGTCTTTTCTTTTCTTTTCTTTTTTTTTCCCCTAGAATGGTGTATGGTCCAAATAGGTGGCCATTGGTCTACAGACAAAAACCTGCTGAGAACCTTTTAATAGAATCATCCTGGTTTCTGAGGGGTTGAGGAATTTCTGTTTCCAAGCCCAGGACTCTTAGACACTATCTGTAGCACATTCAGGTGACAATATGGGTTGAGATGTATCTATAGGACCTAACAGGTAGAGGAACTTCTATTCTTTGAGTAGATGTCAAAAGGTAAAAAGTAGGATCGGAATCTTTCTCCATGTGGAGAAAATTCAGATTCCAAGAAAGAGTACACACAACTCACCTGTACATTAGACACCAAAAAAATGCTCAAATTAATGAACTATTATGGAGTCTTTAAAAACATACAGGACTCTGCTTTAAAAAAATAGGAGAGCGATCCTTAAGTTTAAAGCAGAGTAGTACTTCAAAACTTCATTAATTTTGAAGTACTACTCTGCTACAGATGGTGTCTAAGAGTCCTGGGCCTGGAAACAGAACATTTGGGTTCCGATTTCCTCTTTATTCCATTCTGGCTTTATGATCCTGGCAAATTATTGAAACTTTTTTTTTTTTTTTTTTGAGACCGAGTCTCGCTCTGTCGTCCAGGCTGGAGTGCAATGGCGTGATCTCGGCTCACTGCAACCTCCACCTCCCGGGTTCAAGTGATTCTCCTGCCTCAGCCTCCTGAGTATCTGGGATTACAGGCGGGCATCACCATGCCCAGCTAATTTTTGTATTTTTAGTAGAGACGGAGTTTCGCCAGACTGGTCTTGAACTCCTGACCTTGTGATCCACCCACCTCGGCCGCCCAAAGTGCTGGGTTTATAGGCGTGAGCCACTGCACCCGGCCTGAAACTCTTGAGGTTTCCTCAGCCAGAAAATGAGCATGATAATTCTTCACACCATGATTGTGAAGCTCCATGAGTTGGGGCAGAAGGAAGTGCTGTAAAAACTATAGTCCCCTCCCATTGTGGTGGCTTGTGCCTGTGATCACAGCGCTTTAGGAGGCTGAAGGAAGAGAATCATTTGAGGCCAAGAGTTCGAGACCAGCCTGGTCAACGTAGGCAGACCCAGTCTCTACAAAAAATACAAAAATTAGCTGGGTGTGGTGGTGTGTGCCTGTTGTTCTAGCTACTTGGGAGACTGAGGTGGGAGGATTACTTAAGCCCAGGAGTTTGAGGCTGCAGTGAGCTATGATTATGCCACTTCAACTCCAACCTGAGTTTCAGAGCAAAACCGTGTTTCTAAAATAAGAAAAAAAACACACACACACAAAACTGTAGTCCTCTGCAATATTACTGAGTGAGGATTGCCCGAGACTTGAGAGGCAGTTAGGCAGCCCCCTTCATTCTGACTATGGTGGTCCTCTCCTAATTGAGACTGAGAATTCTCTAGATGTGCCTGTTAAATATTTGCATGGCCCCGGAGTGCTATTCAGAGCTGGATTTTGTTTCTGATGGCTCAGTTGCCCTTGAGGCTGCTCTTGGGTTCCCAGTGCTTGTGTTGCCAAGTTGTGTGAAGTGTGCAAAGCTGCTCTGGGTTTGCAGAGCTGGCCTCGTGTTGTGGAGAGGGCCCTGAGATGTTGGTGACTCATTCAGAGCCACTTTATGTCTGCCTCTACATCTTGCTCTATCTGCTAGGCTTACTACCATCTAAGCCCTAGAAGGCCTATCAACTCTCCCCAGGAAATGTAGAACCCAAAGACATAGGCACATACTTTCATTTCCTTTTTAAATGAATACAGTCTCTTTAAAAGTTTTATTTGAATACCGATCCATGGTTTGCACAAGCCATTTGAATTTTAAACAGATGTGTGTGCAAAGCTGGGCGTCAGCATTGCATGTCTCAGTCCAGTTTTATAGTCATTGACTTTTAGGGGTACAGCCTGGTCTCGTAGCTGTGCCTTGGGTGGACAGGCTGGTAAGGACTTCGATGTACTTTCCTGTCCAGAGTTTTGAGACTTTAGCCAGGACTAGGGCAGCTTTCTGGGTGTCCAGTGGAGGGCCACGTCATTCGACCATTGCTATGGGAAAAACCCATCAGCTCTCTCATTCCAAAGTTTACTGATTGCCAAATACTTGGGTGTGTGGTATTTGGAAAAAATATTTAGTGATGCAATGATTCTTTGAAGAGGTGGCCTCTAATGTTTACTTTTTAAAATGGTAAACCAATTTTAATATGGTTCATACCTAGCTAAGACTGAATTAGATTACTTAAACATATTTAAACATCATCTCTGTAAGTGAATGGGAAATAGGAACCAGACCAAACCCCTATTATTGAATGCTAAGAGAAATGGATTTTTTTTAAAAACCCAAATAATTAAAATCTAGTGTTACATGTGAGTCTAGGGACTGGATTTACTATTTGGCAACTACATATTTTGTTGGCAATAAACTTATTGTCTAAAAGAAAATGTGTAGAGCCAAGACAGAGGCCCAAGTAAAGAAGAAAGTGTGATGCTAAGGGAAATTGGTTTATTGGGGAGAATGTGTCTTCATATACTATTTGTAAGTTTTCTGTATGGAGGATTTCTCCCTTTTCACTCATGTATTTATTTAATCATTTAGTTATAGTACCTTAGCCTCATTTGTTTTATTCTTCAGGTTATATTATTATTTTCTTGCTCAAATTGGTCCACCTTTAGTCGTTGTAAGCTCTTTCAGGTTGACTCCCAGATCAAAATATAGTTTTTAAAACAGGCTTTTTTTTTTTTTTTTTTTGAGACAGAGTCTCACTCTGTCACCCAGTCTGGAGTGCAGTGGTGTGATCTCGGCTCACTGCAACCTCTGCCTCCTGGGTGTAAGCGATTCTCTTGCATCAGCCTCCCGAGTAGGATTAAAGGTGCATACCACCACACCCAGCTAATTTTTGCATTTTTAATTGAGACGGGCTTTCACTATGTTGGTCAGGCTGGTCTTGAACTCCTGACCTCAAGTGATCTGCCTGCCTCGGCCTCCCAAAGTGCTGGAATTACGGCGTAAGCCACCGTGCCTGGCCTAAAAGATTTCAATTTTTAAGGGCAGTTTTAGGTTCACAGCAGAATTGGAGAGGAAGGTCCAGACTTCCTATATACCCTGGCCCCTCCAACCCCTCTCCCTCTCCCATAGGCATAGCTTCTCCCATTATCAACATCTCCTACCAGAGTGGTACATTTGCTACAAATGATGGACCTACATTGACACATCATTATTCCCCAAAGTCCTAGGGTTCACCCTTGGTTTTGTACATTCTGTGGGTTTGGACAAATGTATAATGACGTCTATTTATCATTATAGTATCATAATGAGTATTATCACTGTCTTAAAAATCCTCTGTGCTCTACCTAATCATAAAAGTAAGAAATCTAGGAGTGTTTCCCTCTTTGGTTTCCAATTACTTTGGCCTGGGATAAACTGGGACTTCTCAATTCATTCCAGGCCATTTAACAGTTAATGAGAAGCATTTCATGGTCTCTCTAAAACTCTTGTAGACTAATAATAACTATAATGAAATATATAGAAATTCATTAATATTTATAAAAGTAATAAACATTGAGTAATATAATTATGTTAGCATTAAAATTCAATTATTAATTACATTATTATTTCAACTAATTTTGCAAAAGACCATTGACTATAGGTTCTTAGAGGCTAAAAGAAAATTAGAAGTCTACTACCCCACCTCCTTTGTTTTACAGATGAGAAATTAAAGCTTCCAGTGTTTAAGTGATTTGCCTAATCGAAGCCAGGAGCAAAACTCATCTAATGACGTCTAAACGTAGTACCTTCCACTGAATCAAACAGTTGGGTCTTCCTGTTTTCCCTTTTTTCCTCCCTTCTTTTCAAGAATGAATATTCTGAAATATTTTCCAGATACGGAATCACTGATTTATAGTGATAAATATGCAAGAAGATAAAGATAAATTTTGCGTATTTTCTTACATTTGTGTTTTAAATTGATAGCTGCTGTCAATGGCATGTTAAAAAATACTTTAGTGAATTTCATATTTTGATACAGCTTTCAGCACAGATCAGCAGTTTCTCTCCAGTTTTTTGATTATATATTTGATTCCAGAAATTCTGTTTCGCTGGTACTAATTCAGTGCGTTTATTTTTCTTTTGAGAATGGTACCTTACTATAAATGTCGCGGGAGAAAAAGCATTGCCATTTAAGCTAAAGAAGTGCTGAATATGACCTGCATGCGTTCAAATGGCAGTGCTGCAGGAGAGGTTGGAAAATGTGTGATGCTGTCTTATAATTTTAGCTCGGGTTTATACAAATTTGGGCCTTTATCTTGTTATTTTCATAGCCATACACGTTTACTGCCACTTGAAGTTATCCTTACAAGTGATCTTCATTAAATTCAGTTTGTCTTACAGGAGCAGAAGGAAAAGGATGATGTGAATTTCACCTTTAAAAGGCAGCACTAGGCAATGCAACATTTAAGAAGTGTTTTTTGCCTGTGCCCATAAAAAGCTATACCATTTTGTTGATGGATTTGTTACTTTGTGTCCTATTAAGTATAAAATGTGACCATATATTTTGGATTCCAAGGTCTTTTCTGGTTTGTTGAACACATTAGTGCTTAAGATGATGATTTAAATTAGTTTTAATGTACTTGGGTAATCAAGCATACAGTGCTTTGAAGCCACTAAGGGAGAAAAAGAAGAGATATTTCAGCCTTCCCCAGTAATGAGACCCATAAATCAAAAGAACGAACATGGAAACTTCAAGCAAGCCTAGGGATCTAATTTCAAACACCTTAAAAGAGATTCCTTTTCTGGTTTAGGCTTGCCATGTCCGTGGTGCCCGGTGGAAGGGCTGATCTGGAAAATTTGGATAAAAAACAGAGAACCTCTATAGGATTAAAACAATGGAGCCAGACACTGTCAGTGTTAGCCTTTGGATTTGAGAGGCTGTGTTTAAGAAGTCTGGGCCTGAAGAAGTGGAAATGCAGGGGGGTCAGATTCAGTTACAGATACATACATGTTCAAATACCAAATAAATGTCATTTAAGGGAATCATAAGATGACTTTGCAAGAGGGAGACTTTTTTCCATTTAGCAAATAATTATAATAGACTTTTCAAACTAACTCTGAAGTGAAATTTTGAGCATAAAAGCTTTTCAGCTGACAAAGAGAAATGGCATGAATGTCTGAGAAAAAAACCAGACACATCCCTAAAACAACAGAGAAATGCCTTCTAGACTTTAGATACATCTATGGCAAATAGGAAGACAAGCTATTTCTAGACCTCTGGCAGGAAGACTGGCCTTCTACTCAGTTCTTAAAAAAAGAAAATAGCTAAGAGAAGTTTGGAATAAGAAATCCAAGTTCTTCTACATGTTGTTGGTTCAGGCAATGTCAGAGATTTTTTTCGTAGCTTGTCTCTTGGAGGCTGACCTTGGACTGTGCACATGGACCTATTTTTAAACTGTAGACTCCATTTCACTCCCACATATTTTACCCTTCTACTGTTCAAGTGCTAAAACCAGGGATTATTTAAGTTAGCTTACGCTCTGTTGCAGGCTGGGATGAGAATTTAGGATTCCAAAATTGTGTTAGAAGTGGGTTGAGAGGAAATAAATGTGGAGAGGCTAAATGACAGTTGTGTTATGGATCCTTTTCCTTTTAATTTCCCCCTATTTTTAAAAAACTCACTGGAGTCCTAGAATACACACAGATAATTGACGTATCTGTAGGGATATTTGCATTCAAGGTAAGTTTCTTTTGATTTTAGTAACATGTGGCTTTTGATTATTATGGAGGACAATTTAAGCCCAAAGTATAATGGTACAATTATTTTGCCATTTAGGTTTATATCTTAATTTGGGCTGTGCTGAAATCATCTTGGGGTGTGTGTGTGTGTGTGTGTGTGTGTGTGTGTAAAGAAATGCGTTTGTCATGGCTAACTGTGGTTTTTAATAGCAAAGTGACCAGAGCATGAATTATTTTCTTATTCAAAGAAAAAATGAGGGGATCAGAAGGGCCACTGGTCTTCAAACAAAAAATAGTACAAGGTTTACGTTTTTAAAAAAACTCGTGTTATAGTGATTGAAATGTTCTTGTTTGGCAGCCTTTTCAAAAATTAAAAATTATATTACTTTCATAAGTTTTTTTTTCTGAAATAGCTCTTGCAAACAATTACATGAATCAAAACTGAAAACTAATTGTAACCATGTATTTGATTATATCAGATCATAGACCAATAACCAGGATGTTTTTCCTGGTACTGAATTGTAGAAACTGGAGTTGGTAGGACACATTCCTTTGAGGGATGATTATGGATAAGGCAATTGAAGTGTTTATGGAAGATAATTCAGTCTATATTTAGGAAAGACTTCCTTTTTCTAACCAAATGTGGTGGGTTTTAAAAATCTTACAAATATATATTACAAGATGGATTGATGATTCTGGTCCATCCATTAATCCACCCTATTTTCTTAACGCCTTTCAGACTAAGACGCACACATCATGAGTATATTTTTACCTATAAACACTTTAGCATGCATGTCATTAACTAGAGGTCAGTATTTGCTTATAGTGTTATTTTTAAGGTCAAATTTACAGCGTACTGAAATGTACAAATCTTACATGCACCCTTTGAATTTTGAGAAATGTATACTTATGTAATCCAAAACTCTATCAAGGTAGAGGACTTGGCCAGTATCTAAGTTATCTCATCAGTTTTCTCAGTCCTACCCCAGAGACAACCACTCTTCTGATTTTTTTCACCATAGTTTTCACTATTCTAGAAACTTCATGTAAGTGAGATTATACAATGTGTACCCTTTTGTAGAAGGCTTTTTACTTACCATACTATTTTTGGAATTTGTTAATACTGTTGTATTCATTCAAAAAGCAGTTCATTCCTTTTTATTGTTAAGTAGTATTCCGTTGTATAAGTATATGGCAATTTGTTTGTCCAGTCATCTGTTGATGAGTACCTGGGTTGTTTCTAGTTTGGGGCTATTATAAATAAAGTTGCCATGATCATTCTTGTGAAAGTTTTCCTGTGGACATATGCTTTCAATTCTGTTGGGTAAGTACCTAGGAGTAGAATTTCTGTGTATAAAGTAGGTATGTGGTTAGTTTTATAAGAAACTCTCAGATGTTTTTTCCAAAGCGGTTTACCATTTTAACTTTTCTACTAGGAGTGGATGAAAGTTCTGGTTGCACCACATCTGGGCTTACAGTATAGTATTGTCAGTCTTCTTCATGTTAATCATTCTTCTGAGTGTATAGTGGTATCTCATCATGTTTTTAATTTGCATTTCCCTGATGACTAATGATATTGAATAGCTTTTAATGTACACATTAACCATCTGTATATTCTCCTTTGTGAAATGTCTATTGAATATTTTGCTCATTTATTAATCAGCTTGTTTTTTCTTAATGAGTTGGAATTTTTTATTAATATATATCCTGGATACCAATCTTTTATCTGTCTGTCTCACACACACACACACACACACACACACACACACACACACACACAGCATTTTTTTCCTCTTACTGTGTTAGTTTTCTTAACAGTGTCTTTTGGTGAGCAGTTTTTAATTTTGATGAAGTCTGATTTTGTATGATTATTGATTTCTGTGTGTCGCTCAATAAATCTTTGCCTACTGTCAAATTATAAAGATATTTTCCTATGATTTCTTCTAGAGCTTTGTTGTTTTAGCTTCTGTGTTTAGTTCTAGGATTAACTTTGAGTTCACTTGAGTGTAGTGTAAGGTGAGAATCCAGGATGCTTCATTTTTTTTCTTTATACTGGTATCTAGTTGTTCAGGATCATTTGTTGAAAAGAGTTTCTTTTCTCCATTGGAATGCTTTGGCACCTTTTAGCAAAAAATCAGTTGACCATATATATGTGAGTCTGTTTGGGAGTTTCCAGCTATTCTGTTGATCTGTTGTTGATCCTTATGCTAGTACAGTAATCGCCTCCTTATCCATGAGAGGATATATTCCAAGACCCCCAGTGGATGCCTGAAACTGGATAGTACAAAACCCTCTATGCTATGATTTTCCTATCTGATAACAAGATAGCTACTAAGTGACGAATGTGTGGGTAGCAGATGCAGTGTGGATATGCTGGAAGAAGGCGTGAGTCATGTCCCAGGTGGGACACAGCAGGACAGATTTCACACTACTCGGAATTTAAATCATGAATTCTTTACTTCTGGAATTTAAAACTTACGAATTGTTTATTTCCGGAATTTTAAACTTCTGAATTGTTTATATCCATTTAATGTTATGAGACTGAAACCATGGGTAACTGAAACAGCAGAAAGCAAACCACAGATAAGGGGGGACTCCTGTCCCACACTGTCTTGAGTACTGTAGTTTCAAAAGTAAGTCTTCAAATCAAGTTGTATAAGCCCTCAATTTTGTTCTGCATTTTCAAAACCACTTTTTTACATTTATAGGCTCTTCATATTGCTGTACGAATTATGTAATTAGTTTGTCAGTTTCTTTTTTTTTTTCTAAGTCTGATGTGATTACAATTTGCATTGTCTTGAATCTGGAACACCTGGTGAAAACTATTTTCATAATAATACTTAGGCATTATTTGCTTTCACACTCGTTGTCTCAGGAATACAGTGGAGTTTTCCAGAGGATACATAACGTGTGATATTGCAGCAGATTGAATGCAGAAGCAGATAGGCAAATCAGGCTGTCTTCTTTTATGCTAAACATTAATGATATTTGCAAAAGTGTAAAACAATGCAAAGCTTAATACATTTTATTTTAGGAAAAATAAAAATTATTTTAACATTTAATGGGCTTGTTAATTTTAAATGAATTAATATTTTAACATTTTTCAATTTTAAATTCCTTCTCTGGTAAATTTGGATAGCTATAAACTACATAAATATTGAAAGTTTTTTGGGATCTTCAGTTGTTTTTAAGAGTGTCAAGGAGTCCTGAAAATGAAGGGTTTGAAAACTGCTGCCATAGCTCAATTTTAGGACAATTGATGCCTTAACAATATTTATTTTTTCAATCCATGAACATGGTATATCTCTACATTTATATATGTTTTATAGTTTTCAGTATAGAGATTTCTGAACATGTTTTGTTAAATATATTTCTAAGTACTGTATATTCTTTTTTTTTTTTTTTTTTTTTTTTTTTTTTGAGATGGAGTCTCGCTCTGTCGCCCAGGCTAGAGTGCAATGGCATGACCTTGGCTCACTGCAACCTCCTCCTCCCGGGTTCAAGTGACTCTCCTGCCTCAGCCTCCTGAGTAGCTGAGACTACAGGCACTCGCCACCATGCCTGGCTAATTTTTGTAGTTTTAGTTGAGACAGAGTTTCACCATGTTGGGCCAGGCTGGTCTCAAACTCCTGACCTCATGATTTACCTGCCTTGGCCTCCCAAAGTGCTAGGATTACAGGCGTGAGCCGCTGCACCCAGCCTCTAAGAATTGTATATTGTTTACACTTACATAAATGTAATATAACTTTAAATTGAGTTTTCTGCTAATATATAGAAATACATTTAATTTATATTTAGTGACCTTGCAGCATCCAAAATTTCAGAATTCACACATTAGTCTGGTAACCTCAAACTCATATTGTCAAGAACTGTGAAAGGTTTGAGGTTTTATCTTGCTTGCAGGCTAAAAAGTTAGCCTCCCACAGTTTCATGGATGCCGACAGAAGACAGGAGAATCCTGGGTAAGAGATAAAGAACTTTATTACTCATGGCATAGCAGGCAGCATGAGCCTCATGTTCAGATTGGGTCTCCACACTCCCTAAGCTTCATGGGGTAATGCAGAGTAGCCCAGGTCGATGTTACTCATGTAGTAGGTTTCTGTCGCAGTTGAGGAACCCTGAACTTAGGAAATAGCATTCTTTAAAAGGGGCTGCTAGCCAACTTTGCCTAATCTTTGTGCCAGAGGGAGATGTTATTTTCATTTCCCTGGATAGCAAACAAATCTTTCCTCTGCCACAGAAGGAGATACTATCTGTTTTCCAAGACTGTGTGCTGTATAAACATTCTTGAAAAGACAGGCCAGAGGAAAAGCTGATAAAGATATGCAGAAACACAGAAGACACATGGGTAATTTTTTCCCAACTTGTATTGTTGGGATTTTCTTCTTGGTCATGTCATGTCAAATACAGTTAGTATTATGTCTTTCCAGTATTTATGCTTCTCCCCTTTTGCTATATTGTACTAGCCAGGACTGCTAGTGTAATGTAGAACAGGAGTGGTGACAGTGGTCATCTTTGCCTTTTGTTCTAAGTTTTAGGGTGAAAGTATGTTATTTTACCAATCAGTATAACACATTAACAAAATAATCATTGTAGAAACGGGGTCTAAAATGAGGAAATTATCTTATATTATTAATTTGTTAAGTGTTTTCTTTTATCATGAAGGCTTGTTGTATTTGCCAAATGCATTTTCTGTATGTAGTGTGATCATCAATAAAAATACAATTATTTTTTATTCCTTTATTCTGTCAGTATGGTTAATTAAATCAATTAAGTTTTAAATGTTAAGCCAACCTTGCGTTACTAGGATAAATTCCACTTGAGGCGAGGCATGGTGGTTATACCTGTAATCCCAGCTTTGGAAGGCTGAGGCAGGAAGATCACTTGAGGCCATTAGTTTGAGACCATCCTGGGTAACACAACGAGACTCCATCTCTACAAAAAATAAAAATATTAGCTGGGTGTGGTGGTGCATGCCTGTAGCCCAAGCTACTCAGGAGGCAGATGTGGGAGGATTACTTGAGCTCAGGAGTTTGAGGTTACAGTGATGATCATGTCACTGCTCTCCAGCCTGGGTGACAGAGTAAGACCTTGTCACCCTGTTTCTCTACAGAAAAAAAAAATCCTACTTTGTCAGGATGTATTAGCCTTTTTCTATGTTATGAGTTTGATTTGTGGACCCTTTTAAAGAATTTTTCCATATATGTTGATGAGGAATATTGGTCTGTGAGGGTTTGGTATCATGGTTATGATGGCCTCCAAAAACAAGTTGGGAGGAGTTTCTTCTTCCTGTATACTTTGAAGAGTTTTTATAAGATGGGTTTTCTATCTTTCTTAAATGTTTGTTAGAAGTAACTAGTGAACATTTGGTCCTGGTCTTTTATTTATGAGAAAGTTTTTGAAAAATTTTGCTTCACTAGATATAGGATTATTTATATTTTCAGTTTCACTCTGTGTCATTCTTTTTATCAGTCTGACAGATGAAAATAATCTGTTTTAAATAACAGTGAGGTTAAATATTAGTAGTTTATGGCTGTTTGCGTTTTTTTCCTCCTATTTTCAGGCCAGTTTTCTATTAGGTCATGTATCTTTTTCTGTTGAACTCTTTGTATAATACTATGAACTTTCTGATATCTGTCTGTATACCAACCTATAATCAATATTTTCCCTATTTTTCTTTTATTTTGTTTACATGTATTTGCTATGCAGAAGATTTTAAATTTTATGTAGTCTTATCTATTAATTTTTTCTATATGGTTTTTGGCTCTAATATCATACAATTGTATTGAATCACAACCATGCTCACTTGTTTATATGTTGTCTATAACTGCTTTCTTCCTGTAATGGCAGAGCTGAGTTGTGACAGAGACTGCATGTAGCTCTGTGATCACTTTTCATTGCTGCTTGGCACACCAAAAATCACAGTTACCACATTTAATTATTTTAAACTTAGAAATTGTCAGTGTTTTTAGTGGCATGTGTATTAACTTACAGTGACTTTTTTTATTTTTTATTAGTGTAAATCCTTGATGGTCAGAAGAACAGAAAAGCAGACTTTGAATGTCATACTTTAAAGGCATAGTGGAGTATGGATTATTTTGTTATCAAATTAGATGGCAAAGCATTGTGTTTATTATGTAATGGGACTATAACTGTGCTCAAAGAATATACGGTATGCTGACATTACCAGACTAATCACTTACCATAATATTTTCAACTCACAGAAATGCAGTGGTGAAAAGTTAGAAAATTTAAAATCAAATATTTCATTATAGCAGAACTTCTTTACACACAAAAGAAAATTCAGCTGCAAACAAAGTAAATTTCCAAGTGACTCCTTTGTTATCCAAGCCAGGAAAGCCATTTATTGATGGTGAATTAATTAAAGCATGCTTGATTGCAGCAGCTGAAGAAATGTGTTCAGATAAAACAAAATTGTTTAAGACTCTTCTTAGCCTTGAGCACTTTGGGAGGCTTAGAGGATTGCCTGAGTCCAGAAGGTCGAGACCAGCTTGGGCGAACTAGAGAGAACCCATTTCTACAAAAAATTAAAAAAAAAAAAAAATAGCCAGGCATGGTGGCATGCCCATAGTCCCAGCTACTCCAGAGGCTGAGGCAGGAGGATTCCTTGAGCCCAGGAGGTCGAGGCTGCAGAGAGCTGTGATCACGCCACTGCCCTCCACCCTGGGCTACAGAACGAGACCCTGTCTGAGGGCTAAGATTTATTTTTTTCTGAATAGGATAAATTGACTTTAGCTACTATTATTGAAGACTGAATGGCTTTGAAAATTAGCTTTAGCTGCAGAGTTGACAATGAATTCAACATAAAACTATAAGGCAAAACTGCTTACATGTGAAACTTAATATTGAAGTAAAGTCACTTAGATGCCACCTAACATTGTTTTAATCACTAGTAATGTTAAGATGCTTTATACACTTCTTATGCTGTCAAAAGTGAAAATAAGAAATGAGATCTCTGTTTGCATACCAGTTGTAGCAGATACATTTTCTTGGCTCAACTAAGTACTGGTGACCTTCCATATCCATGAGTTCTGCATCTGTGATTTTAACCAACTTTGAATCAAACATATCTGGGAGAAACAAGTGGCATCTGTACTGAACATTCACAGACACTTTTTGATCATTATTCTCTAAACAATACAGTATAACAACTATTTACATAGCATTTACATTGTATTAGGTATTGTGAGTAATCTAGAGATTATTTAAAATATACAAGAGGATATGCATAGATGATAAGCAAATGCTATGACATTTTATACTAGGGACTGGAATATCCACAGTTTTTGGAATCTGAGGGAGGTCCTGGAACTAATCTCCCGTGGATACCAGGGGACAGCTGCACCAGCAGTGCTTTTGGACCACAATGCAAGTAGAAAGGAAATTTCTATAATTCAAAATCTATTTAACTGTGCAGTTGAAGAGCTTCCACTTAACTTTAATTGCAAGTGAAGAATCTGAAATGTAGCAACATACTAAAAGGAGGATATCAAGAGAAGAATATAATAAAAGTTTTTAAATGCCATCCAAGTAATGAATATGCTTAAATAAAATCATATGCTCCTGGATAGCAGTATTTTTTCCATACACAAATAGGTGTTTGAAAAGACATTTTCAAAGATGAAATATGTAAAATCTCATTACAGATTAGCATTAGCAGAGTAACATTTGCAATTCTTTTTTTGTGGGGTGGGGGGAGGGTGTAAACATATGTTTTTATTTCTCTTGAATAAATGCCCAGGAGTGCAGTTACTAAGTCATGTAGTAGTTGCATGTTTAGTTTTTTTTTTAACAATAAACATTATTTTTCGATAATTTTTAGATTCACAGCCAAAATGAAGGGAAATAGATATATTGCCCGTATACTCCCTACCCCCAAATGTGCACAGCTTCTTCCATTATCTATTACCACTCCCACATCAGAGGGGTAATTTGTTATAAATGATGAACCTACATTGACTCATCATCATCGTCCAGAGTCCATAGTTTATATTGCTGACTCGATGTTGTACATTCTGTGGGTTTGGACAAATGAATAATGGCATGTATCTGCCATTACAGCATCCTACAGAGTATTTTCACTGCTCTAAAAATCCTCTATGCTCCACCTATTCATTCTTCCTTCTCCCCTAATCCTTGGCAACCACTGATCTTTTTATTATTTTGATAACATTTGCAGTTGATTTTGATCATAAGGAATACTAACTTTGAGTCCCAGTTAAGCAAATTGTCATCTCTCTACCAAAAGAATATTGTTCTTTACATTAGGAGGCTTATATACAAATAATTATACTTTGTTATTAATATTATGTTTTGAATTTTGTCAATGAAAAATGTGTGCGAAATTGTTTTCTCTCATTAAGTACCCTCTATGATACCCTCAATATTGCCTTTTGGCCCACAACTAGAATATATACTATATGGGTCTTTATTGAAAAAGTTTGCTAACCCCTCATTCATATCAATGTTTAACTATTCTAACCATTTAGATCAGAGAATGAATGTTTTTGTGCCTCAATAAATGTCAGTTTCAAAAACCAACAGTAGTAAAGGAAATTTTATTTGGGGCTCAGGATATTTTGCCCCGGAAGTTAAGCTTACTTAAAGTTTACTCTTGTTCTGAAATTGTGTTAAGTTGTCTGGGAGAGGGTTGAGCCCAATACATGACTGTTGATTCCTCTCCTTGTACTTGTTAGGTATCCCTGGTACCCTGAGATGATGGCCCCCACTCAAAGCCAGACTTCCGAGAGCCTGGACTGAGAAGGAAGATGCCCCTGGCTCTGTGCAATGATTCCTCCCTCCCCGCCCCGCTCCATTCATACCCACACCCTCTCCCTCTAGTCTGCACCTCTTCCTCCTGTGCATGGGAATATCTAATCCCTCAGTTCCCAAATTTCTGCAGATGAAGCACCCATTCTTGTCATTTCCACTTATGATCCATTTTGATCTAGAAGATAGTGTTCTCTCCTAGGAAGGCAACAAGCAAGTCTGAGCTGCCTGCCCCAGAGTTTTTGTGGTTTGCTAAGGCATCTCTGGGATGAACAGGGGGCAGGTCACTGTTACCTGCTGACCTTAAAACCCTTGCTGTGTGTGCAGCACAGCCTGGAAGTTGTCAGTCAAGATTATTCTCAAGCCTCATAGACTCAGGTTCCTAGTACAGACATCTGCATCCAGACCAGTTATCTGCCCACAAAACAAAGTTGAAGAGAACAAGAATGAACATCATGCAGTTTTGATTTTGGCCTCTTCGTTCTCCCTTTCCCCCATTTTCATCTACAAATGCTTACTGTCTTTACCATTTTGTGCAATCTTAATTTCTCTGGGTTATTTATAGGGAGTGGGTGGGTACAGTGCTTATGACTTAGAATGGAAGACGGTATTCCCCAAAGAGCTCTCAACAGCTCGCAGTCTGAGGGAGACCCTGTGGGTACTTGGTCTGTTGATCCTGTTGAAAAGTGAGCATAGCATGTGGGAAAGTGACTCATGGATGTGACTTCACCATTGCCTTCCTTTTAAACTTCTTACAGTGAAAGCATAACCCAGTTCTGACAAAGGTTTTCAGCCAGGGCTGGGCCTGCCTTTGACTCAGCGATGTGTCACATTCTCTCTGCCGGAAACTCGCATTCTTAACACCAGTCATCATGGTCCTGGCAACACGCTTTTTGGAGAGGTGTTGGTATTTGGTGGATTTATTTTCTTTTCCAGCTGCCCACAAAAAACAAACTCAGAAATATCTATTTTTTTTCCTTTGAAAAGTTTGTTGGAATAGTGTGTCATTTCTCCATCTGGAGCCGTTATTGCTTTGCCAAGGATAGTTTGCTTAGGGCCATGGCAAGGTGACGGTGGCCCTAAGTGAAGGGTAAAATAACTGGGGCGGCATGCCTGTCTGGGATGGTGAAACCTCTGAGCTGCTGTCAGGCGGTGGGTGGCTAGCCATGGCTGGTGGCCACCGGCCCTCACTTCATCTGTGGCTGGGATTTGCTTAAAGAAGTCCTTTAAGTTTCTTAAGTAGTGTCTGCCCAGTCACTCACCTAAGTGGATACCTCTTTACTGTTTGGTGATTTTGTGCCAAGAGAATGCCTAGACTTGCCAGCCCACATTGGAAACTTCCCAGAAGCCCGAGGGCCACACCTAATTTACAAGAACTGGAGCCCCTATTCCATTCTTTGGCTGCTGCTTACAGCTTATGGGAGAGGCATGTTCTAACGGGCTCCTTTCCCTTCTAATTTGTAGATCCTGTGCAGGCAGCTCCTTGAAGGTAGGGCCGTGCCTTTCTTGTATGTTTGCTCAGAGTGTTGAGCTCAGAATAGACCCCAGTAGAGAAGGCACTGTGGCGTGGGGGAGTAACACCTGTCTAGTAGTCAGGGGAATAGGGTCAAAACTCCACGTTGGCCACAAGCTATAAGATCTTGGCCCAGTCAGTTCATTTCTCTGGGCATTTCCTCATCATCCAATTGCTGGGCTGAGTGATTCTCTAAAGCAGTGGTTCTCACCCTTGCTAGATGTATCAGAAACACCTGTGGACTTTTTATTCTTTAATCACATATGATCTGGCCACAACCCCTCATAGTGGGTTCAGCAAGTCTGGGTGGAGCTTGCAGAGTAAAGATTTTTCCAGAGTTCTTTATGGCCAGGGTTGAGGGCCACTGTGTGCAGTCCGTGACTAGATAAGCAATGGGAACAAAGAGTGAATCGTTAAGGCCACTTCCAAGCTCGCTCACGTGGTTTTGGGTAGGTCTTGGTTCCTCATGGCTTTTGGCAGAAGGCCTCATTCATACCTCACTACCTGGGCCTCTCCATAGGGCAGCTAGCTTGCCTTCCTCGCAGCGAATGATAATGTGGACAAAGTAGAAGCTACAGTCTTTTTGTAAACGCAATCTCAGAAGTGATGTCCCATCACGTTTGCCATATTTTATTCATTAGAAATGAGTCCCTTGATCTGCCTCATACTCTAGGGGACAGGATTCTGCAAGAATCTGGACTACCAGGTGGTGGGATCATTGGGTACCATCTTAGAGGCTGCCTTGCACAGCATCTAGGAGGTGGCTGCAGAATGGATTTTGGAGCAGGAACAGGGGGAAGGGAAGCAAGGAATCAGAAGGGTGTGGTCCACAAGCTAATGGAAGGAGGATAGAATTCAAGTATAGGCTAGGTTATGATGTCGTAACAAGAAGTCATAATCTCAGGGACTTGAAATAACAAAGATTTATTTCTTCCTCATGCAGATATTAATTACAGGCTGTTTTGGGCTCTGTACCATATCATCACACGTGGGACATGTTCATCACAGGTCATTTGGGGATTCTTCTTTATGTCATTTTCACTGTGAGACCCAAGCTGACAAGGCAGCTTGAATGTGGAAAAACTCCAACTGTGCTTCCCCCACTATACTCTCACAAAGCAAATCTGACACCGGATGTGTGGGGATTTCTGCCCACCAGCAAGCAAGCAGTCAGTTCTGCAGTGCACACCAACTGAATGTCCTTTAATTGAATTTTGACACTGTCTACCTGGAGACAGCATCGGATCCCACAGGTTCAGGGCTCAGTCCTGTGAGACTGCCTTCCATTTCAGATACCACTTGCAAGTCTGAGCCTCTGGAACTTCTGACCAACCAGCGTCAAGTTGGGGTTCCCATGATCTGCTGTTTGGGTTTGACTAATTTGCTAGAGCGGCTAACAGAACTCATGGAAACAGAGGTTTACCACTTTATTATAAAGGATATTGCAAAGGATACAGATGAAGAGGTGCTTAGGGAGAGGTATAGGGGAAGGGGCGCAGATCTTCCATGTCCTCCCGGGATGCACCACCCTCCAGGCACCTCCACATGTTCAGCTATCTGAAGCTCTCCAAACCCAGTCCCCTTCGGCCTTTTATGGAGACTTCATTGGATAGGCATGATTGAAGCATGGAGTGGGGAAAACTACCAAGGCCTGTCCAGATTCTTCTCAGCCTCTCTGTGCAGCATTCCTTCCTCCAGGGTCTGGGGCAGCACTCCTAAGACAGGGGCCTTAGGACCTGCCATCAGACAAGAAAGGTCCTAGAATTTGTTTACGGTCAGTTTCAGGACAGAAAGGCAGGGGGATATCTGAGTATGTTTTTAGTTTCTAAGGCCTTCCTTGGGGAGAAAAAGGTGCAGGTGAAAGGAAGGCAGGAGAAGGTCAGTGAGAGAGAGATTAGTTTTCTGAGGCCTAAAAGTGCCCCAACATGAAGTGATAAGGACTATGGGAGTTGTGAGCCAGAAACTGTGGATGAAAACCAGTATATTAATATGTATGTCATAGTATCACGCAAGTACTGTCGGAAACATTGCTGGTTGCCATGGCAGAGGGAAAAAGTTATGGAGAAGCATGTATTAGCTCTTAAAACTTCAGCCTATGTTATTTCCATTCACATTTCATTGGCCAAATTATGTCATATGGTCTACCACCACTTCAAAGGGGGTGAGGATATGTACGCCTGTCATGTGTCCCGAGAGTAGAAGTCTGGAGATATTTGATTAGCACCAGTGACACCCCCGGGGGGAGGAGTCAGTAGTGTTGCCCTCCACAGAGCTGAGCAACGTGACCACTGAACATGGTGTTTGGGTTGGCATTCATGTGGTCATTGTTAATCTTGGCCAGTTTAGTAGTTGTACAAAAATGATGTATAACCTGATTGCATGGTTTGAGGAGTGAATAGGAGATGAGAAGGTGCAGAGAGCTAGAAGGAAAGGAATGTAGACATTTCTTACCATGAAGGAAGTTTGAATTACCAGCTTTTCCTCATTCTTTTTTATTTAATCATAGAATGGTGTCACAGTGTTTTTTTTTTGTTTTTTTTTTTTACCATGTACATATCAACAGATTTTTCTTTGACTATAAAGGACTCTGTGCTTTAATAATAATCCAGAAATGACCAGAGGAAGTTTATCTTGTGTGCACTTTCAATATTGTATTTAAATAGGAAATCACCCCTTTTTACAGTCTTCATCTTAAGCCAAACAAAGTCAAGGTATTATGAGAACTGCAAAGCTTTTTGAAGAAACCTATCATACATTTATTTTTCTTAGTTTTTCTTTCTTCTTCCCTTATTAACTGGTTTTGGAAGTTTGGAAATAATTAAATTTTATTCAGTCTCCAAATTTGCTCTGAAACATCAGTTTTTCTTCTTTCTTTCTTCCTTTCCTTTTTTTTTGGACAGAATCTTGCTCTGTTGCCCAGCCTGGTGTGCAGTGACACAATCTCAGCTAACTGTAACCTCCGCCTCCCGGATTCAAGCAATTCTTGTGCCTCAGCCTCCTGAGTAGCTGGGATTACAGGTGTCTGTTACCATGCCCAGCTAATTTTTGTGTTTTTAGTAGAGACAGGGTTTTACCATGTTGGCCAGGCTGGTCTCGAACTCCTGACCTCAGGTGACCCACCCGCCTTGGCCTCCCAAAGTGCTGGGATTGCAGGTGTGAGCCATCGTGAGTTTTCCTTTTTTGCTGAGTTCAGTATTCAAGCAGGAGATGTGAAACTACTTGGCAAATTGTAAGATGATATACAGGTAGAAGTCATTTTGCCACTTTTTCCATTAGTTTTGGTTGGCCAAGTAGTAACATTCTGCAGATTTTATTTCTGTTGTGAGCTAATGGTCTGAAGTCGAAGTGCAGATCATCCAAAACTGGATAATTGAGATATTGATTATATTTGGCTTCACAGAATTTTAAAAAGTAGATTTAACGTATATGTTGTCCTGAACTAAATATAAGCTGGCACTTCATTAACATTTAAGAATTGATAGAAAAGAGACGTAGCTGCAAACCAAGGCTGATCTGCCCAAGTGCAGCAGCGATGATTAGTTTGCCACCATTTTCTTCTCATCAGTCTCCCATCTCTTGTCATGGCCTTTTTCACTTCTTCCTCTAGTAGTTTCAACTGACTCAGTTACTTTCTCTAGGCCCTGTACTAGGGTGGAGATACTGAAAGAGCTGGTGGTACCTGCCTTAAGAAGGGTCAAATAGAGGCCGGGCATGGTGGCTCACGCCTGTAACCCCAGCACTTTGGGAGGCCAAGGTGGGTGGATCACTTGAGGTCAAGAGTTCGAGACCAGCCTTGCCAACGAAAACCCTGTCTCTACTAAAAATACAAAAATTAGGGCCGGGCGCAGTGGCTCACGCCTGTAATCCCAGCACTTTGGGAGGCCGAGGCGAGTGAATCATGAGGTCAGGATATCGAGACCATCCTGGCTAACATGGTGAAGCCCCATCTCTACTAAAAATACAAAAAATTAGCCAGGCATGGTGGCAGTCGCCTGTAGTCCCTGCTACTTGGCAGGCTGAGGCAGGAGAATGGCGTGAACCGAGGAGATGGAGGTTGCAGTGAGCCGAGATCACACCACTGCACTCCAGCCTGGGGGACAGAGCGAGACTCCATCTCAAAAAAAAAAAAAAAAAAAAATTAGATGGGCATGATGGTACCTGCCTGTAATCCCAGCTACTTGGGAGGCTGAGGCAGGAGAATCATTTGAATCTGGGGGGAGGTGGAGGTTGCAGTGAGCTCCAGCACTGCACCCCAGCCTGGGCGACAAAATGAGACTCCGTCTCAAAAAACAAAACAAAACAAAACAAAAAACAGATTAAAAAAAGATGTTGTGGTGGTAAAATTTCAGATAACAGATAGATAGGGGCTGGAGAGAGCCAACTGCTGAGCATTTCTAAAACCTTAGACACCTGTAATTCTAGCTCCTCAGGAGGCTAACTTTATACACAATGACTTAAGATGTCAAGGAAAAATTAGCTTTGATTCAAATATTGTACATGATCCTCACATTGCAGGTTTTTGGTGACCTGTGGATCATTGAAATTTGATACATGATTTAAAAATTT
This sequence comes from Symphalangus syndactylus, assembly GCF_028878055.3. Lineage (NCBI taxonomy): Eukaryota > Metazoa > Chordata > Mammalia > Primates > Hylobatidae > Symphalangus > Symphalangus syndactylus. Next base: position 79,070,107 of record NC_072440.2, on the reverse strand, counting down.
TTTTTGGGGGGGCAACATTTTCTAAAAGGTAAACCTTAGGTATAGATTTTGATTTATTACTAACTTGACATTCCAATATTTAAACTTCAAATTTTGAAATGCAATAAAGTTACTCCTATTGTAATTTAAAATATCTTGAGATAGCTGCAAAAACCATCTATTTGTTGGTCCTATCAAAGAAATTGACATTATTCAGCTATGAGAGTTATGCTGGAATTATGTTTATAAAAAATTCCTTCCCACTTTCTTGGCAAGATGCAAGAATGATGGGCTGTAAAATTGAACTGTTAAAATGGCCTTATGTGTGTTTGAACCAACATCTGACTTTGAAGTTACCCAACTGCCTGTTACCAATTTACCTATTTTACTGGGTGTTACGTTTTTGTCAATGGGGGTTATTAAATTTAATACTCTAAGCAAGTGATAAAATCCACACTTTTTAGCTCGCGATGCTGTTCTGATAAAAGTCACTTCCAGGTACTTGTAAGTGAAATGCTTTAGCAGGCAAATTCTTCTAAGGGTGTTTTTTATTCTAATCAACATAAATGTGCTTCTTTATTTTTCTAGGCATTAGGTCCTCTTTTCAGGCTATGATATATATGTTATTCAGCTATTATTTGCATGCAAGAGTAGACACCAAAAGTTTCTGATTTCTTAGTAATAAATTAAACCTCTTTGAGCTGTTGAAGTTATTATTGCCCATGTGCAACAGTAAAAAGGAATATTAAGTTATGTTTGGAGTTGTATGTGACAACCAAAATGAGTGATTGAGGTATAAGTCTCAAATCATTGAGGTTTATTGAGCAGGCTCAGGAGCTCACCCGGGAAAAATGTGACTTACGGAAGAATCTGTGACTGGTTTTTTCCAAAGAGGTTCATAGGAGGTTTAGTATTTATACATTTTCCTTAAAAAAGAAGGTAGGGTAAGGCAATGGGACAATTGATTATGTACTTGTGAGACTTTAGTTAGATCTACATTTTATGTAAGAGAAAGTGACCATTTGAAGAAGAAGAGAAAAGAGGAAGGAGAGGTCTCAAGAAGAGGTGAAGGAAAGATTAATCTCATCTTGTCTTTGTTCTGTACCTGGGAAGATAAGCTAGTAGTCTTTTGAAAATGCTGGTTTCTGTTTAGCCCTTAGGGAAGGAAACCTAATGACTGTTAGCGAGGGAGGGGGTATCATGAATTATGTCCTAATTTCCCATCCTTTATTTTTTTTGAGACGGAGTTTCACTCTTGTCACCCAGGCTGGAGTGCAGTGGTGCGATCTCAGCCCACTGCAACCTCTGCCTCCCGGATTCAAGTGATTCTACTACCTGAGCCTCCCAAGTAGCTGGGATCACAGGCCCGTGCCACCACGCCCAGCTAGTTTTTTTATTTTTCGTAGAGACAGGGTTTCACCATGTTGACCAGGATGGTCTCAATCTCTTGACCTTGTGATCTGCCCGCCTCGGCCTCCCAAAGTATTGGGATTACGGGCGTGAGCCACTGTGCCCAGCCCTAATGTCTCATCTTTTTATGGCTGTGACTTCAACTTCCAAGAGGTCTGTGGCGTTCCATTGGCCAAGAGGGCATCTGTTCAGTGAGGCGAGGGGCTTAGAATTTTATTTTTATTTCTCGTATGTGTTTTGACCGTAAGTGGTTAGGAAAGATGAATTTTCGTCTCTCCTCCTCTGCCAGTTGAGATACACTTCTAGGGCTAGAGAGGAGGTATTGCTGTTTTATAGGGAAGACGAGTCATGAATTCTAAAAGAGGACACCGTCAGCTGTGATAGTGTAAGAGGGCCACATGGCTATGGAGAATGTTCCATATAAGCTTCACACGCTGACAACCAGGGCAGTGCTATTCTAATCAAAGGGAAAGTTGTTGTATTGCTGCTTTAAAATTATTTCCTTGAGTCCAGCTATAACTGGGATTCCAAGGAATTACTAAGGGGGATACAAAGCTTTCTCCATTTACTGATTTGCTTTTGGAAAAGCGTATTAGTCCGTTCTTGCACTGCTATAAATAAATACCAGAGACTGGGTAATTTACAAAGAAAAGATACTTAATGGGCTCAAGGTTCTGCAGGCTGTACAGGAAGCATGGCAGCATCTGCTTCTGGGGAGGCCTCAGGGAGCTTTTACTCATGGCAGAAGGCAAAGTCGGAGCAAGCATCTTCACGTGGCCAGAGCAGGAGGAAGAGAGAGGGGGGTGAGGTACCACATACTTTTAAACAACCAGATCTTGTGAAAACTCTATCACGAGACAGCACCAAGGGGATGGTGCTAAATCATTTATGAAGAATCCACACCCATGATCCAGGCACCCCCGAACAGGCCCCACCTCCAATATTGGGGATTATAATTCGACATGAGATTTCGGTGGGGACACAGATCCAAACCATATCAAAAAGTGTTGTTGTTTTTTACTTTTATTTACAAACAAACCCCAAAACTCTCAAACATTATATTGTTAAAGAAAAATCCTGTTGAAATTGTAATAACAAAAATTGTGTTCTCTTTTGAACAAGATTACTTTTGCAACATCTTGGTGGGTGTAAACATTGAGGTTTAGGCAAACAAAAGGTGGGCAGCTTGGGTATCAGTTCACTGAAGGCAGGAACCAAACAGGAGGGGAAGTGGTGAAGCGAGTGAACTCACCCTAGTAGATTTTGAGGTTGAGTGGCTTACAGCATGTTCATTCAGGAAGAGATGCCAGTATGCAGTTGCAATTGCTTGGAGCCTGGAGGGAGGTCACATCTAGATGCATAAATTTTGGAGACATTTATTTGTCACTGATGCCTTTGGAGACGGTTGAGACCCTTCATTAATCATGAAATGTGATAACTGCTGTTGTAACAGCATGAACTTGGCGTTAATCACAGAGCCAATATCATTAAGTGATGTTAAGTGTTGGGAACACAACCAGTATTTTCTCTTAAGGAAATGGGAAGGCTGTGTCTCTGACCTCACAAATAAATATTCTGGAGGGTGGAGTTGACAGAATTTTAGTGAAGCAGGTATCCAGTTAGCACAGGCCCACAGTGCCAACCAACTATGAATTTTGCAGCAGTTAGACCTTACCTAAAATTAGCTGCGCTGTTAGAAGAGTGAATAATAATGCTAATAATGTGACCAGAACCACTGATATTAAAGCCAAGCTTATCTTGATTACCTGTGTTTTTACTGTGTGAGAGGAATAATTGTGGGAATAATTATCAGGAAAAAGTTTGGGGAGCGGTAAACATTGTTTATATGGACGATTATCTTTAATTCAAATAAGAAGCATACAATAGTGGTATTTATAATCCAGTCAGATTTTATAGTCACAGTTTAACCACAGGTAAGCTTGAGTTAATTTTAATGAAATTCTTTAATGTGTATTTGTCTTTAAAAGTAGAAATTTAAGAGTAGCATATCACTAAGCTGGAGTCTGTATTACATAGTCAGTTCAACAAGGTGATTACCTTTGCCCTCCTGTGGTATTGGGATAGAATAATTTTCTTTTCTTCTCTTCTCTCTTTCTTTCTTTCTTTCTTTCTTTCTTTCTTTCTTTCTTTCTTTCTTCTTTCTTTCTTTCTTTATTTTTTTTGAGACAGAGTCTTGCTCTGTTGCCAGGCTGGAGTGCAGTGGCACGATCTCGGCTCACTGCAACCTCCGACTCCCTGGTTCAAGTGATTCTCCTACCTCAGCCTCCCAAGTAGCTAGGATTACAGGCGCACACCACCACGCCCAGCTGATTTTTGTATTGTTAGTAGAGATGGGGTTTCACCATGTTGGCCAATACGGTAATTTTTCTTTTTATCCTGTTAATTTTATTTTCTTTGTTTTGCCATTCATATGTTCTGACTGGTGTTGTAATACTGTTTATTTAACAATATTAATTAAACACTTTGCCTCAGGCACAGGAGATCCAAAGATGAATAAATGAGGGTCTTAGTCGTCAAGGATGAAACATTCTAGTGGAGAAAACAAATGAATAAGGCAGAATCGCGGGACAGGACAGTACATGCTGTGATGGAGAGTATCACAGTGAAATGGGAGCACACACATGGGGATGGAAGAAGCTTTCTGGATGTTTCCAGCTGTATTGCACTAAAACAACACCAGCAGATGGGATATAGCAATTCATTTATTCAAACTGATCATAGAGCTTAAAAAGCTAGGCAATTTGGAGAATTAATACAGAATTAATATTAGGAAATCCAATGTTAATAGAAAGGGTGTGTGTGAGATTAGTGGTGGTTATTCAGGCATTTCCATTTTTACCATATGATAAGATCTGAACCTTCTGAAACTTGTGGTAGTAATAGAAGGACCCATTTTTTCCTTCTGTGAAGGACCTATTTTTCTAAATAACCAGTTGCACCCTGCTTTCTGTGGCACTGCAGACTTCTCCCAGTTCTGGTCCTGCACCCTCTAAGGGTGACAAGGCTGTCCTGGACTGATGGAGCCACCTGGGGCCATCACCCTGCCACCTCCTTTCTGGCTTCTTAGGAAACCTGTCTGTTTTTCTTCTGTTTACACACTTGCAACACAGTTAATTTTCCAACAGATTGCCTTTTCTTTTCATAGGTACATATGTTCTTCTTAATCCATATGCTTCTTTACTTCTTTTGACTTGCTATTCTTTCTTTCTCTGTGTTCCAAATGTAGACTAAAAAACTTTGACTATGACTAGCAGCAATGAAAAGAATATAAATGATATTACTGTGTTAAGAAGGCAGAGACCACTTTTTTTTTTTTTTTTTGAGACAGAGTCCCCCCTGTGTCACCCAGGCTGGAGTGCAGTGATATGATCTCGGCTCACTGCAACCTCTGCCTCCCGAGTTCAAGTGATTCTGCTGCCTCAGCCTCCTGAGTAGCTGGGCTTACAGGTGTGCACCACCATGCCTGGCTAATTTTTCTATGTTTACTTGAGATGGGGTTTCACCGTGTTGGCCAGGCTGGTCTCAAACTCCTGACCTCACGTGATCTGCCTGCCTTGGCCTCCCAAAGTGCTGAGATTACAGGTGTGAGCCACCACGCCCATCCCAGACCACATGTTTTAAAGTAGAACCAATGTCCCCATTTGTTTAAGCCCTTGAAAAGGCCCTAGAGTCCTGCTTAAATCCTCCATGTCTTTATCTGTTTATCTGTTGCCTACTTAAGTCTAATGTTCTTCTTCTTATAATATCTGTCTTCAAGATAAAGAGAATCTAATATTTCTATTTTTTGTCAAATCTTTAAAAAAAATGCATTCATATTATTGTATATTGTATTTTATAGATAACAGTCTCTATGAAAGACTGTTCTACTTCAAATAACTGACATAGCAATTAATCTTTGAAAGCAGTTTTTTTCTTTACTAATTTGTTCATATATTTAATTTTTCCCACTTATTCCCTGAATAGTTACTGAGGCACTGTGTACTGGGTTCTCAGCTGAAAAAGTTATACTGGATGCACTTAAAGACTTTGTCCCGGGATAAATCTTGCACACACATATACTTTCTTCATGTACTTTCAATACACACATCAATGTATAGTATATATCATACATATATATACACACATATATACATATACGGTGGAGGAGAAAAAGTATTTTCCTTACCCATTGCAAGGTTTGTGGCTGAGGCATCTATAATAAAAGACAGGTTAATAAGAGAAAAGCATACAGATTTATGTAATATAAGTTTCATTTGACATGGGAGCTATCAGAAGTGAAGACCCAAAGAAACAGGGAAACCTTTTTATTTTATGCTTAGATTAGATGAAGAGTGAACTTTTGTGTGGAAGTATGATTGGACAAAGGGGGTATGATCTAATAGTAATATACTGGGGTGAACTTAGCAAAGCCCCTTTGTTCAGTTCTTCTTGGTGTCTCTGTGTCTTTGAGGATCAGGATGTTTCTTTCCTCTGGGTATAGGGAGGATGACTCTGGAATGAAGATTTTAGGACCTGCTTCAGGGGAGAAGGGCCAGGGAAGGTGAGAGTGACCTTCCTGCTTCTGCTGTTTTTTCAAATGTCAAGGTGCCATATTTTGGGGTAGCATGTCCTAAACTCCATCAATACCTATACACAGATACACATATACACACATGTGCCCACACGTATGGACACATACGAGCATGCACACATGCACACGCACACATATGTAAAGTGGTATTTGATCTAGGAATTGAAGGATGGGTCAGAGTAATTGAGTAGAAATGTGAGAAGGGCAGTAGTTGTGGAGGGAATTCGTGCTCAATCCATCAGGGTAGGAAATCTCGGGCTCTGTAGTGTTGAAAGGACCTGGATTTGTTAGCATGTTGGTTCTAAACAAGGGAGTAGTAAGAGAGAAGGCTGAAAAGGTAGTGCTGTGGTTTAAATGTTTGTTTTCTCCCAAACTCATTTTGAAATTAAATTGCTGATATGGTTTGGCTGTGTACCCACCCAAATCTCACCTTGAATTGCAGTTCCCATAGTCCCCATATGTCGTGGGAGGGACCTGGTGGGAGGTGATTGAATCATGGGGGCGGTTATCATGCTGCTCTTATGATACTGAGTTCTCACGCCATCTGATGGTTTTATAAAGAGCTTTTCCCCTCTGTGCTTGGCACTTCTCTTCCTGCTGCCATGTGAAGAAGGATGTTTTTGCTTCCCCTTCCGCCATGATTGTTAAGTTTCCTGAGGCCTCCCCAGCCATGCGGAACTGAGTCAATTAAACTTTTTTCTTTTATAAATTACCCAGTCTTGGGTATGTCTGTATTAGCAGCATGAGAATGGACTAATACAATTGCCACTGCAGCAGTCTTAAGAGGTGGGATCTTTAAGAGGTGATTAGGCCGTGAGGGTTTGTCCTCATGAATGGATTAATGACACTATTGCAGGAGTGGGTTCCTCTTAGAAGAACAAGCTCAGCCCCCTTTTCTCTCTCTCTTGCCCTCTCTTTGCTTTTCTGCCATGAGATTGTTGCAGCAAAAAGGCCCTTACCACATGTCAGGCCCTTGATCTTGGACTTCTCAGCCTCCAGAACTGTGAGCCAGTCAATTTCTGCTCATTATAAATTACCTAGTCTGTAGTATTGTTATAGCAGCACAAACAGACTAGGACAGGTAGCGTAGTGGGGATGAATTTCAGTCCACAAAGTTAACCGTGGCTAAAGTATGACTCACTTTTTTTTTTTTTTTTTTTTTGAGACGGAATCTCGCTCTGTTGCCCAGGCCAGAGTGCAGGTGCAATCTCGGCTCACTGCAAGCTCCGCCTGCCTCAGCCTCCTGAGTAGCTAGGACTACAGGTGCCCGCTACCACGCCTGGCTAATTGTTTTGTATTTTTAGTAGAAATGGGGTTTCACCGTGTTAGCCAGGATGGTCTCAATCTCCTGACCTCGTGATCCACCGTCCTCAGCCTCCCAAAGTGCCGGAATTACAGGCATGAACCACCGCGCTCAGCCTACTCACTTTTTGATCATAACTCCGTTTATATTTCAGGCTCATTTCTGACCATGCTGTAGGAGGCATCTCTTTATTCTTCTTTTGAGGTCCTCTCCTCTCTGCCTTGTGTCCTGGTCCTGGGATCTTGCCTTTGCCGGTCACTGGGTGGGCATCTGGTCCTCATCGGTGGCTAATGCAAGGTACTCCTGAGACAGAAAACCTCCCAGTTCTCCAGGCCCTTGGGCTCTTTGCTGTGTGGGAAGCTTTGTGAGGCTGCTGCCTGCCAAGCTCCACCACAAACCACCCTTCCCTTGTTGGGGTCTTGTCCCTTCCCCAGCAGCTCTGCTTGTGAACCCAGAAACCCATCTCTTCTCCCTCCTGCTTGCTGCAGGTCTCTTTCTAGTCTGGTGGAACTTGGTAGTTCTGGTAGCAGGTTACTTGCTCTACACATGAGAACCATCTCCCATCTGTGCTTAGGCTTAGTCAGGATCACTTGTAGGCTAGTTCTGCTGCTTCCAGGTCATACCCTTCTCTCAAGATCAATGAACATGAGGACCTGTTCCTATCCTGATTGAGGAGGAAAGAAGGGGAATGTACCAGAAAGAAAAAAAAATCAGATCATTTCTCAAAAAATGTGTTCTCCCCTCCTCCCCCACAGGATGGATCTCAGTTGAGGCGGGTCTTAGATATCAAAATTGAGGAATCCGGGCTTCACTGGGAAGGTAACAGGAAGCCTTGAGTGACCCTGAGCTGGGGAGTGACATGTGATGAGGGTTGTGTTTCTCCTGTATGGCAATGGGAGGCAAACAGGAGAGGGGAGAATCTGGATTCAGGGAGACCCCAGGGGAGGCTCCTAGCATGGTCCCTGCAGGGGTGATTTCTGGTGCTGCAGTAAGTCCTTAACTTAGAGAACAGTGGTTAGTACAGCTCGTGCCCTGTGGACCTCACCCAAGACTTTAGTTCATAGAACTCCCAACAGGAAGCCGTATTACCAAACTCTTATTTATATGTTACCTTAAGGCAGAGCTGTTCTCATTGCAGAATGTCACCATTTGAATGGGAAGCTCTAGAGGTGGAGAAACGATCAGTGACTGAAAAAGGAAATTACAGAAGGTTATTCACGAAGGAAACATTCTTTCATTTCATCACCACCTGATGCACTGTCAAATTGAGGAAGCCAACATTCCTAATGGGTTTCTTGACCTGAAAGGACACTGGATACTCTAAAAGAGGAAGCTACTCTAATAAGGTTGAGGCCCCCCGACTGGTAATAATTGGTTAACTTGGGGAGACCTTGCCGAGTGTTAATTAAATTTGCATTACAGGTTGAGGAATCTGATGTCTGAAAGTACTTTCTCATTCCATTTAAAGGGTAAGCTGCAGATCTCTAAGGCTGTCTTTGTGACTCTTAAGAAAATAGCAGACAAAGAAGGCTTTTGTGGGATAAAGAAACATGGAAAGTTTCTTGCTGAAACTTGATGAGTCCGCGTTTGCAGCACATACATGTATCAGATTTTTTTGTGTGTGCCCAGATAGGCATTTTTGCTTTTAAATTTTCAGCTGAGTCTGATTACCTAATTAGTTCAGATTGGCCCTTTCTTGGGGAGACGGGGAGGAAAGAGGCTTTGAAGTTGTGAAAGAGACCATGAAGCAGACAGGGTTCTGGGGGTTGGGAAGGTGCTGCCAGTGGGAGGCATCCTGGAGGCTTCTGTCTTTATCCTCATTGCTTCTGTAGCAGTTCATGCAGAGGACCTCTTAGGGATCCCGGGTGATAGCAGTCACTGGGCTTTAGGGAACTCTGTTGGAGAGCCTGCAGGCAAGTGGATCAAAAAATCAAACTGTTCAGAGGGGTGTAACATACAAAGCAAGGTCACATCCCTTACAGTCCGTCTCGTTACCACATCCCACTCTTTGGAAACCACCATCGACAAGAGTTTCAATGCGCAGAAAGAAGAAACTCTTGTGCGCAAACAGGCACACAATGCTTTTAAACACACGTGATTTGTTTGTTCTCGTTATTTGGATTGCACCACCTGACCCCCTTGACTCTGCTGTTCACTTTTGCCACAGTCAGTCCAGCTCGGTCTGTCCCACAGCTGCGGGGTAGAGTCCACCATGATCCAGTTTGTTTCACCAGGTTTCTGTGAGAAACAGCTGGATGTTTTTGGTTTCCAGTCTTTGGGGATTGAATGATAACCCTCATCCCCCAAAAAGATATGTCCATATCTTAATCCTCGAACCTGTGAATGAGACCTTATTGGAAAATTGAGGATCTAAAGATGAGACCATCGTGATGTAACCATGTGGGTTCTAAATCCAGTGGCAAGTGCCCTTAGAAGACACAGAAGAGAAGACACAGGGAGAGGAGATCTTGTGAGGATAGAGGCAGAGATCGGAGTAATGCAACCACAAGCCAAGAAATGCCTGGAGCCCCTAGAAGCTGGAAGAGGCAAGGGATGATTCTCTTTTAGAGCTGCCAGAGGGAGTGTGGCTCTGCTGGTCCCTGGATTTCAGACTTCTGGTCTCCATACCCGAGAGAGAATACATTTCTGTTGTTTTAAGCCACCTAGTTTATGGCAATTTGTTAGAGCAGCCCTCGGAAGTTGATACACTGCCCAAACTCTGATCTAATGAACATTTTTCTTATGAGAAATAATGAACACCTTCTCTGGTCACATCTGTGCACATCTGCTCAAGTTTACCTTCAGGACAGGTTTCCAGAAGCAGAATTTTGGTTCTAGGTCCTGAAATATTTTCCCCTCAGGTGTATTTCATATCGCATGCATCCTTGCCTTAGGAATAATAATGCAAGTAACAGTAGCAATTACTGTGTGTTGAGTGCTTTTTGTGTGTCAAGCATTGTACCTACATTATCTTATTCATCCTGACAACAACCCTATGACACATTTATTATTATCCTCTTTTTATGGATGCAACACTGAGATTTAGAGTATTGAAGTCACTTGCATAAGATCATATGCTTACATAAGAGGCAGGGGGTGCCAGGATTCAACCCAACCTCTAACTCCAAATTCTGTGTTCTTAGCTATGATGCTGGGTTGGGAAGATAAACCACATCTTAGACTTTTTGGCCCTGTGTTGTATGGACGTGGTTTGGCATGTTCTGGCCACTGGGTGTGGTGGGTTCTGGGAGGTGACAGACTCAGTTGTAATTATAGGAAGAAGTCTGGTCTGGCAGGCAGAATGTGGAATCAATCCCTAGTGCATTGGGAGTCTGGTGAAATAGCACCATGCAGATGGTCCATCTTGGAGTAATGGGATCCCAACAGGTGGACTGAACATCCAGGAGTTAGAACATCAGTGATAATCACAAAGCTGCAGTTATTGTTAGCTCTCACTACATGTCAGGCATTGCTCTAAGTGCTGCATGTGTATTCACCCACTGTGAAGTAGGTACCGCATTAGCATGAAAGGGAACCATCAGTAAGTCATGGGACGCAACTGCTTGGCATTCAGGTGCAGATCAGCTCCTGAGTGAGGAGACAGCAAGAACAAGGCTGAAAATGGAGGTACCAGGTAAGTTCAAGAAAGAGACCTCAGCTCAGGCTACCGGGTGGGTACCCAGTGAATAGAGTTGCAAGGTGGGAATACATCTCAGGAGAGAGGCAGAAGTTAAGTTACCGGAACAGGGGTCCTTCATCAGAGGTCAGCGTGGCATGACTTAACAGCAATTCCAGAATCCATTTGGTGCCTGCTCTAAGGAGTGTGGCAGCAGCAGGCTCAGGAGGGGAAATAATGGAGCTTGCCATTGACTTCCTCAGGCTTATGACCTTGTGGTTATGGCAACATACATGAGACCCGAAACTGCGGTGAGTAAGTCCTTGATACTAGTGTGTCGTGTTCTCATTTATGTCTTTATTGCAACTAGTGAACACAGGGTTCAGCTGTAAGACTTCTGGGCAGCACCGCACGGTAGGCTCTCTATAAGCTTAGTGATGTAATCCTTTGACTCATTTTTATCTTTAATACAATTGTTATCTCTACTGGCTTTATTGGCAAGTTTTAATTCACAAGGAGCATTAAGAAGCGTGATTTCTGTTGGCTCAGTAAAGTCATTTGCACTTCCTTGTCTCATTGGGCCATCTGCCATCTCTTAACTTTTGGCAAAGGAAAATAGGCTAACACATTGTCTTTTTATTTTTTGTTTTTTATTTTTTTTTTGGTGGAAGAATATCCCCATCTTGTGGATATTTGCATTGTGTTTTAGCTTCCGTGGTTATAAATACAGATTCACCCAGTGTGGGCACTTGATCGCAGAGATTGTTCTTAGAGTCTTCTTTGGTCTCCAATTTTACCAGCATTTTGGATTCTGGACACAGAAGCCCCAGGCTGTCCCTTTATGCTTTTTTTTTTTTTTTTTTTTTTTGGAGACAGGGTCTTTCTCTGTCACCTAGGCTGGAGTGCTGTGGCATGATCATGGCTCCTGGGCTCCAGTGATCTTCCCACCTCAGCCTCACGAGTATCTGGGACTACAGTTAGTGCCTGGCTACTTTAAAAAAAATGTTCTGTAGAGGTGTGCTCTCACTCTGTCTCCCAAGCTAATCTTGAACTCCTGGCCTCAAGGAATCCTTCTGCCTCCACCTCCCAAAGTACTGGGATTCAGGCATGAGTCACTGCACCTAGCCTCACTTACGTTCTATTTACCTTTACCACTGTCTTGCACTTTCAGCATTTTCAAAGTCCTCTCAAAATAATGGTTTCCTTTGCTTCTCCAAATAGACTTAAGTAATAGGTTATATATTCTACTTTAAGATGAGAGAATTGTTTTGTTTTAAGATGAGGGAATTTATTGTGTAACACAGAATAAATCAGTCTTAGACCTGAGGCCAAAAATCTCTGATTTTCTTGACTTCAGATCACTTAACCACTCTCACCCTCTGTCCTGCCCCCAACTTCAATCATGGAAGAAAACAGAGTGTAAATGATAGCTGTGTTTCAAACCATCTTTCAGAAAGCTGACCACAAATATAAGTCACACATTGTTTATAAAGTGCCGATGGAGTTTATCCAAGCAGAATTTGCTTTCCCCTAATTATTTGTTAAGCACATTTCTCGAGTTTTCAGAAATGGAAATGAGGTTACTTTATGAGCCATACCATCATGTTCTAATTACTATTTTAAGAAGTTAAAGACCTCCAAAAATTGGATATGACTTAAACATACAATGTATGGTGTCAGAGTAAAGATTAGGGCTTGGAGTGATTTTGTCTGGTACACAGGAAAAAATTCTATTACGTATAGTTAAAATGAATTTTTAAAAATTTGCTGCTGAAATAGTAAACTTCAGTCTTTAGGCATTCACTTTGGTGAAACTCCTGGAAAGCACCAGGCGTGTCAAGTGCTATAATACAAAGTTTTACAAATAAGGATTTGAAGTGATTGCTGTTATGGCATGGAATAATGCCAAAGAAGTCTCTTGTTAAATATGGACAGTGAGCTGGGCACAGTGGCTCACACCTGTAATCCCAGCACTTTGGGAGGCCGAGGTGGGTGGATCATGAGATCGGAAGTTCAAGACCAGCCTGGCCAACGTGGCAAAACCCCATTTCTATTAAAGATACAAAAATTAGCTAGGCGTGGTGGCGCGCGCCTGTAATCCCAGCTACTCCTGAGGCTGGGGCAGAAGAATCACTTGAACCCGAGAAGCGGAGGTTGCGGTGAGCCGAGATCGTGCCACTGCACTCCAGCCTTGGCGACAGGGCGAGACTCCATCTCACAAAAAAAAAAAAAAAAAAAAAAAGTGCGTTCTTGGAGACAGAGTGTTGAAGTAGAAAATGCTTAGGCACATTCTTGATTTGCACATGCTGACGCCTGCATGTGTTCTGCTTTGTTTGGAAATGCCTCCCTAGACTGTAAGCTTCATGAGGGTAAGGTCTTAGTCCATCTTGTTTATTACTGGATCCTTTGGCTTAGAACAGTGTACAGTAGGGACTTAATATGTATTTGTTGAGTGAATTAATGAACAGGTACATAAAGGTAGCAAGAAATGAATGTAGATCTTTATTAGTGACAAATGAGCGAGACTAAAATTCAAAAATTGTATGCTATTTGATCATGGTCATGATGACAAGAGTGTATTATTTAAAATACGATATCATTTAAAAATAATTGTACATTGAAAATGCATGACAGGCCGGGCACAGGGGCTCATGCTTGTAATCCCAGCACTTTGGGAGGCTGAGGCGGGCAGATCACTTAAATCTGGAGTTTGAGACCAGCCTGATCAACATGGTGAAACCCCGTGTCTACTAAAAATACAAAAATTAGCCAGGTGTGGTGGCAGGTGCCTGTAATCCCAGCTATTCGGGAGGCTGAGGCAGGAGAATTGCTTGAACCCGGGAGGTAAGGTTTGCAGTGAGCCAAGATCGTGCCACTGCACTCCAGCCTGGGTGATAGAGCAATACTCAGTGTCAAAAAAAAAAAAAAAAAAAAAAAAAAAAGGAAGAAAAGAAAATGTATGACAAAGTGGGAAAAGCTTGGATCTTTTCATAATGGGGACAAAATATGAGATTGGGGATGACATACCTAGCAGAGTCCCTGGCACATAAAAGCAGCACAGAACATTTATTTTCTGTTCTCATTAGTGCCTTTTAGATCAAATTGAGAAGGAAACAGTAAAGTCATGATACTTGAGTAGGGTGATTTTGCCCTCCACGTGACATGTGGCAATGTCTGGAGACATTGTTAGTTGTCATGGCTTGGGGGAGGTTCCTACTGGCATCTAGTGGGCAGAGGCCACCAATGCTGCCAATGCATCCTGCAGTGCACAAGATAGCCCCCTACAACAGAGAATTACCTGGCACTAAGTGCCAATAGTGTTGAGGTTGAGAAACGCTGCCCTAGTCACTCATAAAGGTATATTAAAATATTAAGCCAGATAAAAATTGTGTCATTGTACACATCTCATGTTGAATCAGATATTACTAACTAAAGTCTATTAATATGTAGCACATAAGTGAATTTTCTCATTTCTTTATGCTATGGTTCCTGACCTAAATTACTTTTGTTTTTAAAAACTGATGATTTCTGTCAATATCAGGGACACTTTTCATCAATACGTTTATATATTTTAGAAAAGATACCATTTGCTTTTCAAACAGTGCAGTAAACGTATACCTAATGAAGCATTGCTGAGCTGAGCAAGCACTATTACTTGATAAAGTTACAACAGCCACACAAGAATGGAACAACTTGTCTATAGTTTGATCAAAATACACTTAATTAAAATACATTTGATCGGTTTGCTGATATTTATTGAAATGAAACCTAGTTGATGTTATGTGTTTTACATACATTTAACCCTCATTTTATACCTACTAGAGTTTTACATTTAAAAAGAGTTTCTATTTTCTCTGGAAGAATATTATTAATTTCTGCAGCAGAAGAGAGTTGGAAAATTAGGGTAATTCCATTGTTTCATTTACTCTGTCTTTCAGACATTGTGAAATATTTCATATTTGAGTAATTGGAGTGAGTGGGAAAGACTTTGAAGTTATTCTTTGTGTTTATTATCATTGGCTTGAAAGTTGGCCCTTTTTCCTGGACATTTCATGGCACATCATTAACTGACTTGGTGGGATCACAGGTGTTGCCTTTGGTGGACTGCTACTCATAATGGGGATCTGATATATGGTATGCTGAATCTGTCTTCGCGCTTGTGACATTGCTCTTAACTCTTGAGTGCTATCTCAAGTGTAGTTTTTTGTGGTGAAAATTGATGACATTTACTAAATGCCGAGTGTGTATTGGGCACAGTACTAAATGCTATTCGCCATTTCGTTCTCATCACAATGTCATGAGGTAGCTACTATTATGGTTCCCATTTTAGAGATAGGGAAACAGGCTTGGAAAGTTTAAGTGATTTGTCCGTGGTTCTGTAACTAGGGGGTAGGGAGGCTAGAATAGGTCATGTTACCCTGTTGATGATCTTTCAAAGGAGGGGTTGAGGTGGTGGGGTGCTTTGAGTGAGATAGCACACAGAGAGAATTCTGACCTTAACTCTAAAGTCCAACAATAATAAAATAGCAATGAAATATAACTCAACGCCATTTCGTATAGCTCTGCAAGGAGAGGAAGGCACTTGCTGGTAGAGTTGGGTTTAAAAGGATTACCTTGTTGAGTCAGTTTTCCCTCCCCTTGGCTAGCAGTTGGGGCAGAATGTGGAAATACAGATTTGCAGTAATGCGTGTGACCTGAGAGGATGCTGCTTGAGTCAGGCTTGGCGTCCACAGTGTGCACAGACTTCTTCATGCCCCATGCTGCTCTAGTTGTACTTAAGAACCATCTAGGATTGCTATGCCTCTGGGTAGCAGCACTTTTGTGGAGCCTCCCTGTCCGTGTCCAGAAAGCTGTATGAATTGAGGTTTGCCCTGTACTTAATGTGTGTCTACATGTGTGTGTATGTATGTGTGTGCATGCAATGTATGTTTGCATGACTCTCGTTGGTGGTCATGAGGAGTGTGTCATCTCCCATGGACACTTCCTATATTTCTGGTAGCCTCTGGTCCTGTGGGGCTGTAAGTAGGTAATTATTCCTAGTTCTCTCTGGTCTATGAGCAGCTTAAGCATAGATATTGTGTTAATACTAGTAGTAACAGAGACCCTTTGAGTTCTGGTCTCTCTCTGTTTTAATGATGAAGCAACTAAGCCAAAGATGGGTAAATAGTGCCTGAGGATACTCAGCCCATGAGTAGAAGAGCTGAGGTTCCTACATAAGACGGTCCAAGGTCAACATCTGTGCTCTCTTCACTACTCTGTGCTCTCTCTTTTATCTTTGCATCCCTGGCACATGGTAGTTAATCAGTAAGTCTTAGCTGAATAAATGCTGCTTATGAACACTTCTAGGTGGAAATTAAGCATTGCTTTTACCAGAGTATAATGCGGAGTTGTAATATACTCAAGGATGGTGGCAAGCATCCCCTGTACTTGGTGCCGAATCCTCTGACTAATCGTCCAAAGGAAGTTCTGTGTTCTCAGAGCATCTGTCCTATTTGTGTCTCTTGGGTCTGGATTTCCCAGTCTTTAGTCCAGTTTCATAATCTGCCTCCTGAGCTCTTCCAGGGAAACTTTCTGAACTTTTCTTGATGCTGTTTGGAGTTCCACTTGCAGAGTGAATTTTCATTCTGACATTCCTTGATTGGGGCCTCCCCTGTTGCCCTGAGAGGGAGTCCTCACATTACCCCCAGCTCAAGAGACGGCACTGGCCAGGCATGGGGCACCTCTAGCTGTGTGACTGTGGAGAGTGGCCTTTTTACATCTTGAGTTTTTCATCTACAAATTGTGAGGGAAATTACCTACTACAAATTGTAGTAGTAGGTAATCTTGTTCTATAGTTCTTTGCCATTAAAAAAAATTATGGACTCCTTTAACAATCTGCCAAAAACACACCTTGTGCTGTGCGTGCATGTACGCGCGCGCACACACACACACACACACACACACAATTTGTCACAGAATTCCAAGGCACCCAGAGACCCTGCTCACTCAGATCCCGTCCATTTACTAGTTATCTGTATGTAAAGGACCTATTCTTTATTGAGTTCTGTCTGTCTTTGACAGTCTGTGGCATGCCATGATAAAGTTCTTTTTAAAACACCAAGTTTATTGAAAAGATAGTCTTGTGTTATAACTTGTAAAACTCACAAACCTTTCAGCCTGGGCTTTGAAGCAAAAAAGGAAGGTTTAGAATTACAATATAGACTCCCATCAAATAGGTGTTGACAACTCCAGACATTAAGCCTTCTGGTTTATTCCTCACTCCCTGCCTTCTGACTTTTTATCCCATTCTCTCATCATCTGTATTATATACAAACAATGGGATGAATGTTTTTTCTTGGAAGGAATAAATACTGGAAGGATGTTTCATAGGTGGAATTTTAGCCTTAGAGAGAACATCAGTAATTTATCTTCAGTTTTAGTTTAAATGGATTTGAGGAGCTCCTGGATCCCACAGAAGAACTTGAAATCCTCTCTCCCCATTGCTCTCAAACTCTGCATACAGCAGCTGCCTCCAAAAAGTCCCCATTTCCACTACCCTAAATTCTCAAATTCTTCTTACCACCTCTCTTCCTCACCCTCCCAACCTACCTGGACCTATTTTCTGCTAGTATATTTTGTTCTTTAATATACAAATCCCACCTGCCCTCAAGGAACTGATTCATAGACCTGCACTCCTTCCTTTTAGGGGGAATGTTTCAGTCACTTATAATTTCATAAATTCCTTTCATTTCTGTCACAGATGGAGGGGAGGGAACCCAGGGAGTAAGAGACCACCCCAAAGAGCATCCACTCTATTAGAAGACCATGTGGCACCCACACGAACTCCAGCAGACATTTTCTGAAGTGGAACGTATCTTTCAACAAACTAGCATTTTGTTCATAACATTCTAAGCAGTCCTTGGTGTATTTGAATGAAGCTTTTGTTTCGCTTACATGTATTTTCAAAGGGAAATAAGTGAGTAAAATAAAATATTTGATTTACAGCGGTTAAGATGGTTAAATGCAAACGTTTTTGGCTTGCCCCTCTTTCCCCTCCATATTGTTTTCCCCTGCTCTCCCTCCTATTCAGTGAGATAGCCTGTTGTTCAGGGATTCTAGTGGGATTTTATTTACTGCCTGGTGGAAACAGTTGAAAAAAAATTACACAATTGGAACAATTCAAGGATTTTGAAACATTCTCTTGGCAGTTTTTTTTTTCTTTTTTTGGCAACTAGGATACGCCTGCTCAAAACATTTTTAATGTTTTACCTTCATGGGCTCCGCATTTGCCAGTGTAAATGTTTTCAAATTGTTCTCTTGATTTCATTCTTAAGACTCTAGGCAATGAATATAACATATGTATATATGTACGCACACGTGTATGTACATATATGTGTGTATATATAAAGAGAAATTACTCGTTTCTTTGGTTTAAAAATACAATGTTTTCTTGCAAAGAGAAATCATAATTGTGAAGCTACAGTTATCAGAAGCCAGCTAATTGCATTCCACTGAGAACTATTAGAGTCATATACAGTAATGATGATGATGATTATCATCATCATCATCTCAAAACTTGCCTTGGCATTCATAAGAAATCTCATGATAGCAATATATTTTAGAAATGTGGACATAACTAGTTCTTTTTATTTTCTTTTTAACATTTCAACAAAGTGGGACTTAGAACTTAGCATTTCCTGGGTCCTACATAAGTAATTTAATGTGAAACTTAAAGATGTAAAAAGAGATTTTAACAGGATAAATGGGTTCTGGCAATACAAGGTAGTGGGTTAGTAATGTAAGTTAATGATATATAACTTTCAATAAAGCTTTTAGAGTTTTTCATATTTGCAGACTATTTACAATTTTTTTTTGTTAATAGTTCTGCAAAACAACTTGTTTGGAATAAAATAATTTTGTGTCTCTTCTTCAATGACATAAGAAGGTTAAATTAGCCCAATCATGCAAAGCAGTGAGAGAGTCAAAATTTAGGGGATCACTGTTTCAGTTTCCTTCTTCCCTTAAGATTTTTGTCTCTGATACTTTTTTTTTTTTAATTTTAAATTTTTGCTGTATCTAGGAGACCTAATGTAAGATATTGGAACAAGCAGTTGTCTCTAGACTTGTTTCTGCCATTGTTGACATTTACTTAATTTTTTGATGTTGCATAAGTTATTTAATCTCTTTGGCAATCAGTTTCCTCACCTGTAGAATGAGGAGATTGGACTAGGTCATTTTCTAAGTCCCTTTTAGCTGCCTGAACACTGCTTTTCATCGGTGAAGTTACAACTGGCCTTCTTCAAGAATGTAGAGTACTAGACCATTATCACATGAGTTACAGATAAGGTCTGGGGAATTACATAAAGTCATTTACTGTAACTGGCTTGCAGTACTCTGTGAGTACCACATAATAATGCTATTTTATTATTCAGTGTGTTAGAGGTTACAGATTCCCCAGTTGCTAGAGATGTGATGAATCCCCTTGGCCTTGGCAAACAGACTGCTTTCATGAGTTGCACTGCACATGATTATAAACCCAATGGCTTTCTGAGCTAATGTGCAAGGTAATGCCATCTTCCAAATGAAAAAAAGTTGCATTTACCCATTCCTCTAACGAGAACATATTTCTCTTCACTTTAAAAATAACTCCATTACCAAATGTAAATATGCATAATGAGATGGAATTATTTCCAAATTTATACGCTATATAGTTTTTCTAGTGTAAGTAAACTGTTGCTATGAAACCAAAAACTAAGAACTTTACTGCCCCTTTTGTAGTCTAATTACTTAAAAATTAACAAAGAATGGTTTTATTCTGTGCTTTTTTTAAAGCAAGAAAATATATATCAGTATATAACAATAGTGATATTGAATAAAGGAAATGTGTTTTTAAGATATAGATTGGTCAAAGTTTTCTTATCAGACTAATGGCACTACAGATAACAATTATAAACTCTGAACAAAATATAAAGTGAACTATTTGAAGGCATTTGAGAACAATAAAAAGCAGACTGAAATTGGAGGGACATTAACTAAAGAAAGAAGGGACCCCCAAACATCTATGTATAAACTCTGCCCAAATTTCCTCACTTATCCTGGGGAGACTCCAAAGTTCCTAGTGAAGAGCTGAAAGAACTGAGCTATTACACACTATAGAGGAAAGATAATTTGGAGTTTGAATCTAGCCAAGTAACTGCCTGGGCAACAAAATAATCAACATTATTTAGAGTAAGACAGTCTCCACAACATAATATTCATGATATACTGTACCTAATAATAACCATGAGAAGAAAAGGAAATTTGACTCATAGTCAAGAGATAAAACAGTCAGTAGAAAACAGCTCTAAGATGACTGAAGATGTTGGATTAGTGCATTAAGACTTAAAAAGCATATATATAAATATGCCCAAGGACTTAAAATATGATCTTAATGAAACAAAAGATGGGGTAATTTTTAATAGAAAAATAGAAAACATTAAAAAACAGGTGGAAGTTTGAAAGGGTAAGTGACCTTGAAGATAGATCAATATTAATTATTTAATCTAGAAAACAGAAAAATTATTAAAGAAAAATGAATAAAATCTCAGTGCTGTTGAAGTAATGTCATGTAATTTAACATATATGTAATTGTAGTCTCAGAAGGTAAGAAGAGAGCAAATGTAACATGAAAAATGTTTAAAGAGATAGTATTAGACAGTCTTGCAGATTAGGTGAAAAACATAAAGTTAGAGATCAAAGAAGCTCAGTAAACCCCAGGCAAGATTAATAAAAAGGAAACCACACCTAGGCACTGCATAATAAAACAACTGAAAACCAAAGATAAAGGAAAATCTTGAGAGCAGCCAGAGTCATAAGACATATTACATAGATTGGAACAATAGTACAAATGATCACTTCTCATCAGGTACAAAGCAGGTCATAAAATGGTGGAATGACATTTTTAAAGTGCTAGGAAGTAAACTATCTATACTCAGAATTCTGTATCCAAAGAAAAATCCTCCAAAAATGAAGGTGAAGTAAGATATTTTCATAAAAATGAAAATGGAGACAATTTGTTGTAGCACGTCTCTACAGCAGGAATTTCTGAAGGGATTTCTTTAGGCTTGAGGAGAAGGACACCAGATGGGAACTCAATATAATAGAGTGGTGTGGCGTTTATTACAAACATAGATGTAATATATGTAAAAATATAAGAGTTTTGCAACAAATGCTGTTGGGATCTCAAGAATTGTGAGTTCTGCCAACCTATTATCCTGACAAGAATGACAACAGGATCATTGGTGGCAATTTTAATGGTGCTTTGTAGTTTTCAGAGTTTTTAAAGTGTATGTTGGTTCATTCTTAGAGTCATTCTCACAGGATTATTTGGGAGAAGAATTTAGCAGATGATGTTGTGAAAATCCACTTGTAAGAGAATGGAAAGGAATTGGTGATGATGGGTGTAGGTAGATCACATATGAGAGTGACAGAAAGTAGCAGAGCACAGTGGTACATGATTTTAGTTCTAGCTATTCAGAAGGCTGAGGCAGGAGGATCACTTGAGGCCAGGAGTTCAAGGCCAGCCTAGGCAATGTAGTGAGACCCTCATCTCTTTAAAACAAATCAAAACAAAAAAGGAGAAAATGATAGCAGGTGGTGGTGGTGGTTTTCTATCTGAGAAGTCCTGCTCTGATAACTTGGTGACTCTTACAGGGTAGAAGGAGTGGGGATGGAAGGGAGAGGAAGATACTGATAAACCCAATCCTAGTAGAAACAATGGCTCTAGTCATTGTTTCTATAGAATCATATATGCCTACAGATTCTATAGAATCATATTTGCCTATAGATTCTGTAATGAAAACTTTCTTGAAGGAGTCTTGATGTTAAAAATTATTCTGCTTAAATGTACACACCATGGTCTCTAAACTTTTAAATTGCGTATGTTCATCAGCTGAAATGTTTCAGTATTACCCTATATATGCATCTTTTAAGGCAATATATTAATACTAGAAAGCATCCTAAAAATAGTTCAAGTGGATGAAATAACATAACTACAGATAAAATAAAAGTCAATATGTAAAGTTCTAGTATTTTTCTCTTGTATCCCAGCATTGTATTTTGTACTCTTCGGGTATGGTGCCTAGTTTGAAGACCACTGCAGTGACAATCAAGTGGGATCATTGGAGTTATTTTGTTTCTGATCATCTGTTTATGCACTTACTTATGAAATACACATATCATTTTACACCATTGGAATACCATGTTTTTTAAAAAATCATAGACATCGTTAAAATTCAATTTTATTTTGTTTTTTAGCTTTTCCCACTTTATAATGGTACCACTCTCCTTCACAAATAAGTAGTATTAATAATGTGGTAGATAACCTGTGTTTTTCTTCTGTCTATATAATTATCTTTAACTTTTGATTGCTTAATAAACAATAAGGATATAGTATATTAATGTTTCTACACCTTGATTTTCTCACTTAAAATACAGCATAGAAGTTCCTCCCTAGCATTGACAGGATTCATTTTTAATGGTTATATAGTACTCCATTTTGTAAATGTGCTGATTTATTGAACGAATCTTCTGTTAATGAATATTTAGTTTCTGGTAATTTTTCTTTTTGCTGTTATAAACAGTCATTCAATAACCATGTTAAATATATCTCCTTACATACTAGACTATTATTTCTTAAAGAATGTGATTAGTAGGTCAATGAGTACATCAGTTTTTGATTTAACTTTTTACAGATTGGTTTCCAAAGTCTGTTACAATTCTTGTTTCTATTAGGGATTCCAGAGTATACTTCTCCCCCCACTTTACATCCCCATCAGCAATAGTTCTTTTAAGAAAAATTGTTTGCTAATTAATTAGCAAGGTGAGTGCAAATGTAATCTTGTTATGTTTGCCTTTTCCTCAGTACTGGTGTGAGTGGGCATTGTTTCATATATCACAGATTTATTTAGTGAATTTCATATATCATATTTAGTGAATTTCATATATCACAGATTTATTTAGTGAATTTCATATATCACAGAATTTCATATATCACAGATTTATTTAGTGAATAAATTTAGTGAATTTCATATATCACAGAATTTCATATATCACATATATCACATATATATTTCATGTATCACATTTATCACATATATCACAGAATTTCATATATCACAGATTTATTTAGTGAATTGCTTATTCATATCCTTTGTCCATTTTCCTATTGGGCTTTGTTTTATTTGCACTGAATCACCAATTTGTCTTGTTATCACTTTGTGGGAAACTTCTGTATCTTATGCCCTGATTTTTCTTGTGCATTGCAGATATTTTTCAAGTATATTATTTAACTATTAACTTTATGGTGTCTTTTTATATATAAATGATTTTGTTCTGAGAAAGAGCCTCCCTGTGTTGCCCAGGCTGAGTGCAGTGGTGCAATCTCGGCTCACTGCAACTTCTGCCTCCTGAGTTCTAGTGATTCCCCTGCCTCAGCCTCCTGAGCAGCTTGGACTTGTACAGGCGCATGCCACCACGCCCAGCGAATTTTGTATTTTTTTTTTTTTTTTTAGTAGAGACGGTGTTTCACCACATTGGCCAGGCTGGTCTTGAACTCCTGACCTCAGGTGATCCGCCCACCTTGGCCTTCCAAAGTGCTAAGATTACAGGTGTGAGCCACCGCACCTGGCCCACAAATGATTTTTACTTTATAAAGTCAATATATTTTTTCTGAAAGTCAAACTTGAATTACTTGCTTAGAAATTCCAATGCAAAGTAGGGCAACTAGCCTCAGAGCAAGGCTCTCCTGGTATATATGGGAACTGTAGAGGCACCACCTTCACCATGTTCTCTGAACAGACCTACCAAGTTGCGGCTTAAATTGGGTACATACCCAACTGAAGTTTAGCTATGAGTCCTGTTGTTCTAGTATAAGAAGATTTACTTGTTCAGATTTTGCAGCTTCTCATATAATTTTGTACTTGTGCTCCAGACATATTGAAATAAGCCGTATATTTTTTTTCTCCAGATATATGGGCTTTAGGGGAAAAAAAACCCTCCAACATTTTCAGCAGTGTTAGAGGATCTTGCAGGTCTTGTAGGGCAGTAGATATTTTGTTTCAGCTGGATCAAGCCCTAAAAGGGGATTGGAACAGATGTTTGAATTTGGTTAAATGCTTTCAATATTTATTACTTAGGTGACCTAGTTTAGCAGCAATTGTAATAGAAAAAAAACAAGGCCATTTGAGAAAAACAGAGTTTATTGCATTCACCTTAAAAATTGAAAGAATTTTCCCTTTTTATTTAGTTTATTTTATTTAGCTTGAATGTGGGAAAATAAAACCCTGAGAGATTCTCTTCCTAATTTGAACAGATATCTACTTGTATATTACATTTAAAAAATTTTCCTGTATGAAATATTTTTTTGGTGTGACTGGAGAACACTTTTGGAGCTACAGTTCTTGATGTGCTGGCTGAACTCTGAAAGCTGGAGGACTATAGAGATATCTCATAGAGTCCTATACTTCATAAATGAAGAGACTGAGACTTAGAGGAATTTAGTAACGTTTGAGTTAGGGCTCTCAGAGATTCAGCAGCATGGGCAGATGGATGATTTGAGTTTCCAAGATCCCGTGTAGTACTGTTTATTCTTCCCCTGTGTTGAGCACCATGTGCCACGTGGATGCCTGTCCTGGAGAAGACACAGAGTCCTTGACTCTGTGGGTGCCTCTCAGAGTGCTTTAGTGTCAGGAAGGTGCTGGCTAGTAAGAGGGAAAATTGTGAAAGAACAACTTCTCTGACATCTTCCCACTACCTTTTCCATTCTTCTAGGCTTAAAGGTCACAAGGGGGAATAGATAACATTAGCATCCGAAACCAAAATCTATGACTGTCTCTTGCTTCCATTAGGGTGCGAGGTGGAGAGCTGAATAAAACAATCGTGTAAATCAACTGCTACAGCAGTGCAGTGGGAGAAGAATCTGGGGAGTGAGCAAAATTAGGCAGGAAAGTTCTCCCAGGAAAGTGGATAAAGGTTATGTCTGACATCTGGCAAACTGGATGTTAATTCCTCACAATGCGATAAGAGGAGCATCACTGGAGAGCATAACATGTTCCGGCTACAGAGGCTGACAGCTCATGTTGTGGTTCATGGGAACAGCTAAGTGAAGAGTGCGAGAGTACAGGAGGAGTAAAAATGAAGTTGATAACATGTGGGATAGAAGTATATACCTAGCTGCTACTCCAGAATTGGCATCTCAAATGGTTACCTAAAAGGGGATAAAGACATATTTGAAATTGGCTGAGATGAACAAGACTTGTCACTGTGTCATCCAGAAATATGAAGGGAGGGGCGGGGGGGGGGGGCAAGAAACCCAGCTTCTTTTTCCCTCATTCACTGTGGTACCTGACTTTTTTTTTTTTTTTTTTTTTAAGGAATCTAGGGTATAATTGCCTCTTTTATATAGTTTTTTTAAAATTTTTGTAAAGTATATGTAATGTAAAACTTGCCATCTTAACCATTTTCACTGTACAGTTCATGGGAGTACATTCAATGTGCTGTGCAACCATCACTACTTTCTGTTTCCAGAACTTTTCATCACCCCAAGGAGAAACTTTACCTATTAAACAGTAATTCTCTCTCTCTCTCCCCCAACCCCGGTGATAACCTCTACTCTATTTTCTGTCTATAAATTTGCCTATTTTAGAGACCTCATAGAAGTGGAATCAAATCATACAGCATTTGTCCTTTTATGTCTGTCTTATTTCACTTAGCATGATGTTTTCAAGGTTCATCTGTGTTGTAGCCTGTGTTAGAGTTTCAGTTCTTTTTAGGATTAGGTAGTATTCCATTGCATGGACAAACCACATTTTGTTTGTTCCTTTGTCCCAGGACATTTGGGTTGTAGATTCTGCCTTTTGGCTGTTATGAATAACGCTGCAGTGAACAGTGGAACATAAGTATGTTTGAGACCCTGCTTTCAGTGCTTAGGAGAAGAATTGCCAGATGATATGGTAATTCTGTGCTTAATAGCTTTTTGAAAAGCTGCAAAACTGATTTTTCATAGTGGTTGTAGTGCTAGGTTCCTTGACTCTCACAAACTCATTAGATACTAAGAGTGTGAACAGCTGACCCTAGGATTGCTGAATGGGACTTTGCAAATTCTGAGCTCATTGTTTACAAATAACTTCAAAAAACATTTTTAAATGAAGCTTATATTTAATGAAACTTTAAAAAGTAAGCTTTGCTTTTTTTCTCAACTGTGCACTTAGGCAGTCTTTGAATAGAAATCTAATATTGTCAGAGGGATGAAATTCTGTTTTTGTTTGGTCCTTATTGGAAGAGGAGTGAAAGAATCGAATATCAGGTATTGTGCTAGATATTTTCACCCATCATAAAAAAAAATCACTCTTCCTCATTGTTTTCACATTAACTTTGTGAGGCAATGTTATTACCCTTATATCACTGTGAGGAAGTTGAGGTAATTCTTCCCTTCCTTCCCATGATAAGTGGTAGAGCTCAGATTTGGTTCTTAGAATTCAGTTGAAAAGTCTCGTGATTCGCATTTCCCCAATAGGCTAGGAGCTTTAATTATTCAACTGTTTACATTTTGAATTTTTTTTTTGGATTGTGTTAGTTAGGTTTTCTCTGGCCCTTGTTAGTTTAGATAAATAGGAGGTGGCTGCAATTTCTTTTTAATTTGGTTTTAGGTAAGCTCTCCTGAGTAACCAAATGTAGTAGCTCATTTTTTGAGGAACTCAGGACTTTAGTTATTAACAATATTTCTTTCAATGGTTGCTTGTTAAATAACTTAGTTCAAGGTTTTGATGATTTCGGTGTACTGTGCTTTTCAGAATTTTTGAATACAGTTACCTCATTCTTTGCAGATAGGATATCTGCTTTTTTAGCATGTAGCTTTGATAATTAAACATAGAAGAGAAGAGGATATGACTTGTGTCCAGGCAACTTGAGTATAGGGCCACCTCTCTGGCCTAATGGGGCATCCAGAGGACACATTTGGAGGTTGTGCAGTTTTGATCTCCTCCTTCTCTAGGGTCGAAATTTCTGTGTGCCTGGCCCCATCATCTCTATAAACCTGTCTGGCATTGGCTCTTCATATCTGTTATAATAGTTTGGTGATAGTAGCCCATGTTTAGAGCACTATTTTTTAACCATGGAACTATTGACATATTGGGCCAGATACTTTTTCTATTGGGGTGGGGGGCTGTCCTGTGCATTATAGGATATTTAGTGGCATCCCTGGCTTTTCCCCCACTAGATGCCAGTCTGCCATCTCTAAGTCTTGACACTTAAAAATGTCTCCAGACATTGCCAAGTGTCCCTGAGAAGCAAATACAGCCCCTGGTTAAGAACCACTGGTAAAGGAAGATTTGGAATTACTTGGTTGTGTTGATCATGCTTATTAATGACCATTACTAAAAATCCCTTATTTTCTGTATTTTTTCCCTCAAATATCTACCTTCTTTCGTTTTAATTCCTCAATCCCTTTTGTCTCTTTCATCTCATTTAGTCTAAGACAACTTTTATTGGTCTTTCCCTTATATTTTCATTTCTCCCATTTTCATGACTTTGTGTTTGCTTGTTTCATTTTACTTTTTCTGTATTTTTCTGGCATACTCTGGTTTTCCCTTATTCTTTACTGGCAGTCTGTATATGCTGTTTGTATGCACTGTCTGTATGCACAGTCTGTATGCCGAATGCACAGTCTATACGTTGTATGCACTGTCTGTAAGCTGTATGCACTGTCTGTATGCAGTCTGTATGCTGTATGCACTGTCTGTATGCACAATCTGTAATCCTCTGTATGCACTGTCTGTATGCTGTATGCACTGTGTATGCACAGTCTGTATGCTGTATTCACTGTCTCTGCATAGTCTGTATGCTGTATGCACTGTCTGTATGCACAGTCTCTATGTTGTATACAGTCTGTATGCTGTATGCATTGCCTGTATGTATAGTCTGTATGTTGTGTGCACTGTCTGTATGCATAATCTGTATGCTGTATGCACTGTTTGTATGTACAGTCTCTATGCTGTATGCACTGTCTGTATGCACAATCTCTATGTTGTATACACAGTCTGTATGTATAGTCTGTATGCTGTATGCACTGTCTCTATGCAGTCTCTGTGTTGTATATATAGTCTGTATGCTGTATGCGCTGTCTGTATGCACAGTCTCTATGTTGTATACACAGTCTTTATGCTGTATGCATTGTCTGTATGGATAGTCTGTATGCTGTATGCATTGTCTGTATGCATATTTTGTATGCTGTATGCACCGTCTGTATGCATAGTCTGTATGCTGTATGCATTGTCTGTATGCATATTTTGTATGCTGTATGCACCGTCTGTATGCATAGTCTGTATGCTGTATGCATTGTCTGTATGTTCTTCCCTTTAGTTTCTTCATCAGCAGCCTGTTACCTCCTAATTCTGTTTTGGTCTGATAGGTAATTCCATATGGATGGGGTCATGGACCGTAAATCCTCGTCTCCCTTTACGTGTGTGGGTGTGTGTGTGTGTGTGTGTTATGTTGCCATGTGGCATCTTCGTAATAGTTTGCTTATTCTTTGCGATTCCCTATGTGCATATTGCCCTTGAGCAGTCTCCGGGGGGAAGAGGTTTGCTGCATCAAATCATAGCTGACACTTTAATTTACTTGAATGCCCATCCTCCTTGTTGAGTAGCATTCACCCATCCTTGTCAACAACTTGAAGGCAGGCGGGGTGCAATTGATCACTTGAATTTTGTGGAGAAGAACTGGCCCTGGCAGCCTGAAGGTGACCCCTGCACCTTCCTCCCGAATCCCTGTTTCCTCTTCTGCTTTTTCTTACTCCTGATTTTAAAACTAAGGACCCTCAACACAGGGGAACGGGTTAGATTGTGTTGGACTGGACTTCTGTGGGAAACTTTTTGCGGCCTATTGGGGGTTCCTTTCTGTGAGGTCCAAAGCCGTTTTCTTAACTGGAAAGGGCCTTGTGTTCTGCCAGATCCTCCCACCCTCTCCGCAGGTCAAATAATGGATTTAGTAGAAATATGGAAAAGTTTAGTCCGTCTGTGCGCCAAAAATTGCCACTAGGAAGGCAGCAGTGTAAACAGTGTGTGACTAATTCTTTCTTTTAAGGAAAGCAGTTTTATGTGATTGTTTCCCTGCTGCTTACAAAGATACAGAGGTTTCCGCAGATTCAAGTCTTCAGTTGGCCAGCCAGACCCCAGCCTCTGGCCTGTTTCTCTTGTTCTTTCTTTTCTGTGTGTCAGTAGTATCTCCCCATCACTTAATATGCAGTCATATTTTGGCTCCTACCATTCCTAACACCACACTGTTGATTTCTCTGGCCCTTGTTAGTTTAGATTAGTGACCTTCAACCAAACCCAGCGGCCTTTCCTAATTTCTTATTCCTTTGGTTTTCTGCAGCAATTTGCAGGTGATCCTCTCCGGCTTCCTCCTAGAAACTTTCTTCCACTTACCATTTTTGAACTGACTTGATTCTTGTTTTTCTCCTCTTCTGACTTTTTTGTCCTCCTATATTCTCTTTATGTCCCTACCATTAAGTGTGAGTATCCTCCAAGACTGTGTGGCTCCCTGTTGTTTTTCCTGAAACATTTTTGCATTTGAAGATGTTGGCCTCTCCTAGAATGTCACTATTCGTAAACTCAGAGACTTTTCCCTAACCTCTCCTTAGAGATCTACCCCGCATTTCGGTTTCTAAACTAACATAATCATTCTTGCCCTCTCATAGAGTGGCCCTTTCTTCTGACAGACATGACTTGGCACACCTCATTGCACTTACTTTTCCCCTCGGCTTTGAACCGAAAATATCCTTCCAGTGGGCTTGAAACCTTCAAGTTGTTGGAATCCTTCCCTGGCTGTCCCCACCTCTTTGCGGATTTGATCCTCAAGTCCTATTAGTTCTTCTTATAGTTACCTCCATTATGGTCCCTTCTCGATTTATTCACGTTAGATGTTGTCTAAAATGTCTTGCTCTAGTAGATGAAGACTTAGCTTATTTACTTCACCCCCTGTCCACCAGCCTTCCTCCCAAAGTCATTATAGACACACTGGGAAATACTGAGGATTCACATCCAGACCATCACAAGAAAGTGAGCATCCCAATAAAGCAAGTCACATGAATATTTTGATTTCCAAGTACATATGAAAGTTATGTTTACACTATACCTTAGTCTATTAAGTGTGTAATAGCATTATGTCTAAAAAACAATGTACATTAATTGTTTAAAAATTGAAATTAATTTTTAAATTAAAATGTAAAAATACCTTACTGCTCAAAAATGCTAATGATCATCTGAGACTTCAAATCATATGTGATCTTCTGCTTTTTTTTTTTTTTTTTTTTTTTGAGACAGAGTCTTACTCTGTTGCCCAGGCTGGAGTGCAGTGGCATGATCTTGGCTCATTGCAACCTCCACCTCCTGGGTTGAAGTGATTCTTGTGCCTCAACTTCCCGAGTAGCTGGGGTTACAGATGGCACCACACCTGGCTAATTTTTGTATTTTTAGTAAAGATGGGGTTTTATCATGTTGGCTAGGCTGGTCTTGAACTTGTGACCTCAGGTGATCCACCCACCTTGGCCTCCCAAAGTGCTGGGACTACAGACTTGAGCTATGGTGCCCGGCCCCATAATCTTTTTGCTGGTAGAGAGTCTTGCCTTGATGTTGGTATCTGCTGACTGATCAAGGTGGTGGGTGCTGAAGGTTGGGGTGACTTTGGCAATTTTGTAAAATAAGACAACAGTGAAGTTTGTCACATCAATTGACTCTTCCTTTCATGAAAGATTTCTCTGTAGCATGCAATGCTGTTTGATAGCATTTTACGCACAATAGAACTGCTTCCAAAATGAAAGTCAGTCCTCTCAAATCCTGCTGCTGCTTTATCAACTAAGTTTATGTAATATTAGAAATCCCTGGTTGTCATTTCAACAATGTTCACAGCATCTTCAGCAGGAGCAGATTCCATCTCAAGAAACCATGTTTCTTTGCTCATCTATAAGAAGCAGTTCTTCATCTCTTCAAGTCTGATCATGAGATTATAGCAGTCCAGTCACATCTTCAGGCTCCACTTGTAACTTTCATTCTCTTGCTGCTGTTTCCACCACATCTGCAGTGACTTCCACTGAAGTCTTGAACTTTTGACCTTTGGGTCATCCATGAGAGTTGGAATCAACTTCTTACAAATTCTTATTAATGTTGATATTTGGACCTCCTCCGATGAATCACAAGTGTTCTAGTGGCATATAGAATGGCAAATCCTTTCCAGGTGTTTTTCAATTTACTTTGCCCAGATCCATCAGAGCAATCACTATCTATGGCAGCTGGAGCCTTAAGCAATGCATTTCTTAGATAGTAAGACTTGAAAGTCAAAATGACTGCTTTATTTATGGGCTACAGAATGGATGTTGTGTTAGCAGGCACCAAAAAAGTTAACTTTTTTATACATCTCATTCAGAGCTCTTAGGTGACCAGGTGGATTGTTAATGAGCAGTACTATTTTGAAAGGAATTTTTTTTTTTTTTCCTGAAAAGTAGGTCTTAACAGTAGGGTTAAAATATTTAGTAAACCATGCTGCAAACACACGTGCTGTCATCCAGGCTATGTTGTTGTAGAGCACAGGCAGAGTAGGTTTAGCATAATTCTCAAGAGCCCTAGGATTTTTGGAATGGTAAATGAGCATTGGCTTCAACTTAAAGTCATCAGCCACCAACAAAAGTCAGCCTGTCCTTTGAAGCTTTGAAGTCAGGCATTGACTTCTTCTCCCTTGCTTGAGTTGGGGAAAACAGTTGTCTTCATATATAGGCTTTCAATTGAGGTAACACTGTTCAGCCCTACTTCTCATTTTCACCCTCTACATTACTTGGCTTAAGTATTCTGAGCCTTTATGTGGTCCCCTGTGACGACTGCTTCCTCTGTGTCTGTACTCCTTCAGAGTGACTCCTGACCAGTGCACTTGAACTCACCGGGTTGTAGCCCATTAGGGAACTCATGAAGTCATGAAATACATGTAGTGGCTCAAGATTATATGAAAAGAATAGCTTAGAAGAGAACATGTCAGGGTGCCCTGCACATCATAAGGGTAAACACTGTTTTGTAAAATTTGTTTTAGTTATACCAAAACGCAGACATAAATGTAGATATGTATTCGATCTCCATGTAAAATGTACTTTTTACCGTGGGTTGAGGTGAAAGAAGTTAGAAAAATATTTTTTAAGGCCATGGCTTGCTTCACCCTGTTACAATAGTCAGTGTTTCTCGGTGCACTTTGAATCTCTTACAGATTTGTTGAAATGTCTCTTGTGTGTTTATTAATGGATGATATGAAACATATTTACTAAGCTGTGTAGAACAGGTCTGGATCAATCAGAAGGGATGCTGGAGCAGAGACCCTGAGTTCTCCAGCTCTGTCAAATGTTAACTCTTTATAGGATTGAGGAGATGTCTTAGGGGGCCCAGTGGATGGGACAGGGAGATCCACCAGTGGAGGGGCACTTAGGGCATTGGGATAGTAGCTCTTCATCAGTACAGAGTATTTAAATATTTTAAACCACTAGTGTGGCTGTACACTTGCATAACAGCTAAAATGAACCCTGGATTTATATCTTTTTAATTTCTTACCTGTAACTTTAAGGGTATCTTTGGAGGAAGGGGAAATATATGGGTGCCCCCGCCAACCACTTTGAACCAGAATCCCTGCAGTTTGTAATCTAATTTTCTCTTTGAAAATTTAGTCCCCCACTTTGAAAAATTACAGTTACATTGCTATGACTAATTTGATGTTCACTGGTGATAGTAAAGCTTTTTTTTTCTGAGAAGAGGGAAGGGAGGAGGAAATCCCAATTTAAATGGAGAGAGACTTTTTCCCGAAATACTCGGGGTAACAGAAGGAAAGGAAGAAGTAAAGAGGATATATATTTGTAAGACTGCAAGGCGGTCTGAAGTGGAAATAACTGTGAATAATGAAATTAGAGGAAAAAGTGGACGCCAACCATGAAGCAGAAAGTGAGGAAGAGAGCGTAGGATAGTGATTCCACATAATGCTGGTAGGATGAGTAATGGGACCGTCTCCTCTACTTGCCTCAGCAGGGGTCCTGTCCATGGCCTTGCCTCTGTCTCTGTGGGGCTGTGGGACAGAGGGACATCAGCCTGTGGGGTACCTGTGTCCGCACCCCTGTCATGGGGGGAAGTGGGGGCAGCTGTGTGTAGCTCCATATTTGCAATGTGTTTGTAACTTGAGGAATATGTAGACAGTAGTGGCACTTTACTGATTTCCTTAAGTTAGTGATGGCTGAGGGCTGTTAACTTAAGTTCTAGACCTAGTACAGCTTGGTTTTACCTTGTTTGTTTATTACATTTCTGTTACATTCAGGGAAAAAGGGCCCTTCCACATGTATGCTTTCTGCTTATTTCTTGTCCTGCTTCCTCAATTCAGAGGGGGGACAAGAGACAACCTCAAGTAGAAGGCAGACCCCATACTCTTACCTTTCTGGCTGTGGTTGGGGCACGAATTAGGTGCAGTAGCCCAAGGTCTCCTGGAAAACTGGGTTTTCCTTTCCTGAATAGGAGCTAGCCTGTACATCTCTCAGCGGGTCAGAGTAGCATGGCGACAGGGTAGCAGCATGGCTGGAGGGCAAATTGCTTCCGAGATGCGGAGGATTCCTCTTTCCAAGAGGCTGATAGAAGAGACTTGTGGTTCTTATCAGTCACTACCAGATGTGTCCAGCTGTTTCACTTGCTGCTCTATCCCAACCAAACACACTTAATGTCAAAACAACACTTACATCATCAAAACAAAAGTGTTCACAATGTTAAGCCTCAGGCTTTTAGTAATTTAGTCATTAGTCTGGTGACAAAGGGAGTGCCCTTGCGTGGTACTGCATCTGGGAAAATCCAGGCCCAAAATAGATTTTCCAGGCTTTTCTGAGACCACAGGGTTTAAAGGGGTAGATCCAGATTACTGACTTAAGAGGGAAGCAGCCTAATTCTAGCCTCTTCTATTCCTTTATCTCTCATGAATGCCTTTTCCCACAGAATAGCTCATTCACCAGCTCCAATGAGAATGAATCCGATAGAGTGAGACTATTCAAGTTTCTTCTACTGCTTTTGATATGAGACATTGTATGGTGGTGTTTTAGGTGGCTTGACAATTTGCCTTTTGCACTGACTGCCATGGCGTCATTTCTTCCCCTTATTCAGATAGTCCCTTCTTAGGGTCAGTATTTTGGGTCAGATTACATTAGAGAGCATGTTCCCTTCTAAAAGCTCAGGTTGCTGCAAAACTGCACTGTCCTAACAATTTCAGTAGCAATTTTGCATATTCTGGAATTAGTTGGTATATCTTCTTTATATTTTTCATTCCTCTTCCTCAGGGAATAACTGAATCTGGGCAGAGGCTTATTTTAAAATATGAATTAGATGCAGTGGAAGAGAACTGTCACAGAAAACAAGGGTTGGGCCAGGAGGGTGAGCACATAGTAATCATGTTGAGAAGTTCCCAGAAGTCTTGACTGGCGCTATTAAAAAGATAATGAGAGTATAATTATAAAACATTTAACTCAAATAGTACAATTTATGTCATTATGAGACACAGCATAAAAAATTGTTTCCCTAAAGCGGCATCATAATTTATATTTCAAAAGGGAATTAAAATTATTATTTTTTTAGTTTGCATTTGTTCAGATTTTTACAATCACTTTTTTCTCAGCTCAGTGTCGCAGAGATTCTGCAGTACAGATTAGGTAACTGAGGCTTAAAGAGATTAACCAGCTAACCTTTAGCATTAGGCAGAGTTAGAAGGTCCCACTGTATCATACAGGCTTTAATTGTTTATGATTGATTTTGCTTAACTAATACAAGGTGGGGATTTCTTTCATAATTCCCTTCCTGTACTTTCTTCCCTATTTCCCCCCTTCCCATTTCCAGTGCTGCACTCTTACTAAATATATACCTATCTGTGTAAACATGTTTGTCTTTTTTCCCTTTTTAGAGATGGGGTCTTACTCTTGTCATCCAGGCCGGAGTGCAGTGGTGCAGTCATAGTTCACTCCAGCCTCAAACTCCTGGGCTTGAGTGATCCTCCCATCTCAGCCTCCTGAGTAGCTAGGACTACAGTCATGCACCATCTTTTTCTTAAATATAAATGCCATGTTTTTGTGTGAAGGCTTATGGCACTTGTGCTCTGAATCTTCTGATAAAAGTTACCTGTGATCACGTGTTTATCATTACGCTTCTTAACTAGACGGGATCTTTTTCGTGAAGGACGCTTCTGAGGGTAAGCCATCATTTACCTACTTGTATGTCATGAGTGGTCAGCGACAGTATTTGAAGGAAAAAAATGAGCCTTGCTTGGAATTGATGCTCCTTTCTACATTTAACTCATTTCTTATCCTTTCCTTATTAGCTGACTTTTAAAAGCCCATTATTTAATTCCTTCTCTTTATTTTGTTTCTTCCCAGAGTGACTCCTCTTTCTTCCCAGAGTGTGATGATTCACCACGGCCAGACCCAGGAATATGTGCTCAAGCCCAAGTACTTTCCAGCCCAGAAGGGGATTTTGGGAGAGCAGTCCACTGAAGGTTCTTTCCCTTTAAGATATGTGCAGGATCAAGTTGCGGCACCTTTTCAGCGTGAGTATGGTCTTATCAACCATTTTCCTAAGTTATGGTATCCGATATTGGAAACACTTTGTTCAGTGTAGATGGCTTTAATGTGTCACGGTAAATAAAATTCAAGAGTCACTAAAAAATCCACATTGGTTCCTAAAACAACCAGACAGCAGAAATTTAGCATGGTTTCCTTCTTCTGAGGAAAAGCAGTTTTTCCTGGATTTTGGAAATAAATCTGAAGTGACCTGCCTGTCATTCTGTTTCTGCAAGACGGCTTCATGTCTAAGACATATTTGCTCTAATTTTGGGTCCAGTCATATGTCTGACATGTTTACATTGATGAAATATTTTCTTTAGTAAGCTAGCCAGGACTCGTGCCTTGTGAAACGTCTGAAATGTCCTGCATAGCTCTCTGAGGTTCTCCTATAGTGGATATTTTTACATTATAAGACTTATCTAGTTTTTAATGTATCAAGCAGCTGGCGTGGCAGATTTTTCTGAATTTGTAAAACACTATTGTATCAGTGGCTAGCGTGGTTAATATCTCGCTATGTGGGAAGCTCAAGGACAAGGCCTGGTTCAAAGGGTGGGGAATGTGATGATTTGTGGTTTAGGTATTACAGAGTGTCTGCTGGCAGCATCTGGAGAAAACGTTCTGGAGTAAGGCACAGCCCATCCAAAGGCGAGAGCTAGACACACGCTCTCGTTCCAGCAGCTTCCTGCCCTGTCACGTGTTGACTGATTGCCTGCACCATAGGTAATGAAAGAGAATGCCAGTTGTGAGGTGGGAAAAGGACCATCTTTCACCACTGGGAATAGTATGAAGAGTTGAGATACAGTTTTTACTACTGTTTGGCACTAGTGAAGTCCATATTTGTTGTGGCTTTGGTTCCCTACACCCACTCCATCTCCCCGTTTCTGTACTGAATTTAAGTGATTGACTCTTCCCTCAGAATTGGTCATTTAACAAAAAGAGTATCTAACAGCAGGTTTGTTTATCCACTTTTTGTCTTTTGAGAAAGTCCTGCTCAGTGACTGGTGGCTAGACCCCAGAACAATAGTTTGGTATGGTTTATTGGGATGTTGAGGAAAGTGAGTCCTGGGGATCTTAGGGAAGAATACAGAAACCATTTAGATCATTAGGAAAAAAATCACTTCCAAGTCACTTGCAAAAGAATAGATGCATCTATTTGATTCTTAAAAATCCTTTGATATTAGTACTTAAAGAGCCGTTTCTCTTATGTGAATATTTCTTGAGTATATATATAATATTTTTCTAATACTAATTTTAAAAATTAAGTAAAAAATGTACTTCTTATTTCCTTGGGGTTTTATATAGATGACAATTTTTTTTAAAAGATCTCCCAAATCAGAGTGTGATGGGAAGAGAGTTTTTAAAGTTTATGATTATACTGATAAGAGAAGAGAATTCTGAATTATCTGGAGGTATCAGGAAAAGATGGTTAGAGAACACTGGTATTAAGACTAGAGACTAGACTGTGGTTTTGATTTGTTTTCTGTGATTTGTTATTGGAGTGAAAATTCCCACTGTGTGTGTATTCCCGCACTCGTGTGTATATGTGTATTTTAAACTCGCAAATCTTGGTTGAACTGTGTTCTGAAAGATGAAATTATATTTTAGAAGAATGTGAAGATAAGTTTCTTATCTGTTCTGTCCATATCTTTCCCACTCATCCTGTTTAAGTATATTTTCTACATAGTAAGGAGCTAGTAAAAGAACGTAGACTAATATACATTATCACAGTGATGGTGTTCTGTGCTCAGACCCCCTAAAAGATGGCTGTTGTTCAGAAAGAAACTCAGGAATTAACTGAAAGAGTTAAGCATGTAGGGAAGACAAGAAGGGAGATGTGGCTATTTTTGCGGAGGCCAGAGCTCTACCGAGAGCTGGAGGGCTAGTTGGAAAGTTTTTGAAAGAGGTAATTTAGCAGGACCATGAAGGATGCCGAAATGGCAAAATGGCGTAAGAACCACAAAAGATGATTAAAACTGGAAAGGAGGTACAAGTAATAGGAAGGACCTAAACATACTGTCTCTGCATACTCCTGTTCTGTGGTAGGTAAAAGAGGAGGCTCCAAGGAAGCTTTACATGGAACAGAAAGGAAGGAAAAGTTAGTCAGAGAAGTCTGAGGAAAAGCAGAAGCTTCTAGCATCTTCATTTTCATATTGACAGAAGAGATCAAATGCAAACATTAATTTTTTATTGTGCTGAAAGATTTGAAGGTCAAACAGAAGCTGATAGTTCTGATTCTTTAGAAAAATAGAAGATACTAAGATCATTTGAGCATGATGTATCTTGGAGTGAAATTGAAGAAGTGAGGTATGTCATTGTAGTCTACTGCCATTACTTTTGAGAAGCTACGAGAACTAGAGAAGAGGTTGAGGACTAGAGGTTGGCAATAACAAGTGTAATCTTCTCCCTTTAAAAGTGATTAAAAAGGGGGTCTACAGTAATGACCAGTTGGTATGTTTAATATTGATATATTACAAGAGCAATAATAATAATGCATACTGTGAGCTCTAAGCACTGTGCAACTTTTAGCTCATAATAGGAGACAGTAGTCCACAAGCCCAAGGGAATAAGGATTTGCTCTCGACACTTGGTAAAAGAACAATTGTTTTGAATAAGGAGGAAAGAGATGAGAATGGAGGTGATGGATTTAGTAAAGTAAAATACATTAATGTGTCAAATGCAGCACTCTCCAGATAAAACATTACAGATAGAGAGAAACTAACCAAGTTGCTAGTGAGGTGCTTTCTTTTGGGAGGGATGACTATTTTATGGGATTTTCCCAGAGTTTTGATAATACAATTCACCATCCCTGTCCAATGTGTACATACTACTTTTCCTAATTTGATTCTGTATATTTACCAGTCTTCTTAGTCACTTTCTAGGTAACTTGACATCCTATGTTGAGTGTTCTCTGGTCATTGGTAAAGGATATCTCTTTTTTTTTCCAGCTTCTTTTCAAAGTTCATCCGTGTTGTAGCATGTCTCAGTATCTTACTCCTTTTTATGGCTGAGTAATACTCCCACATTGTATAGAGATATATATCTCAGTTTGTTTATCCATTCATCAGTTGATGGACATTTGGGGTTGTTCCCACTCTCTTGGCTATTATGAATAATGGAGTGCAGTGGCATGATCTCAGCTCACCACAACCTCTGCCTCCCAGGCTTAAGCGATTCTCCTGCCTCAGCCTCCCGGGTAGCTGGGATTACAGGTGCGTGCCACTACTGCCCAGCTAGTTTTTGTATTTTTAGTAGAGACAGGGTTTCACCATGTTGGCCAGGCTAGTCTCAAACTCCTGACCTCAAGTGATCCACCCACTTCGGCCTCGCCAAGTGCTGGGATTACAGGCATGAGCCACCGTGCCCGGCCGGTAAAGGATATCTCTAGTGATAAATTAATAACTTGTGGTGTTCTGCTTTATTTGTTGACCTTTAAAGAATTTGATTTGCATCAGTATCATCTAGAGCAGGGATTGGCAAACTTTTAGGGAGTACTTTAGACTTTGTGAGCCAATAGGCAAATCGAGGATCTTAGGTAGATATTTATATAGCTATTTAAAATGTATTTATTAAACGTGTAAATATCATTCTTACCTCTCAGGTTGTAGATCAGGTGGCTGGATTTGGCTCATGGTCTATAGTTTGCTAATTCTTGATCTAGAGACTCACAGTCTCTCAATCCACTGAAAACATCTAGATATTGGACCTGATTGTTTGGTGCCTGGAACGTGACAAAAGCGGCCCAGAGGCCCTGCCTCTAGCAGCTGTCCTTCATTCTCAGTGTCCCCACCAACCCCCACCCTCCAGAGCATGACAATTCTTAGATACATTTCCACTTAGTTTGAAGGCACCCAGAAAAGCATGAACTACCAGGAAACTGCTTGTGTTAGATAAGTCTAGTTTCTTTTAATTTTAGAATAATGGGCCACACAGCAATTGGGAAAGGAATGGGATGTTACTCCTGGTTGCTTATAGAAAACATTTTGATATTGGTGGAAATATTTTTATGGGATGAACCAGTCCCAGCCATATCACAACACAGTATCACATTAAGATACTGCATGAGTTTCTCAAAAAAGTTAAATATAGAGTTATCATATAACCCAGCAATTCCACACCTAGCTATATATCCAAAAGAATTGAAAACATACGTTCGCACAAAAACTTGTACACGAATGTTCATAGCAACATTATTTGTAATAGCCAAGAGAGTGGGAACAACCCCAAATGTCCATCAGCTGATGAAGGGATAAACAAACTGAGATATCTATCTATCTATCTATCTATCTATCTATCTATCTATCTATCATCTATCTATCTATCTATATAGATATACACACACATATGTATACACAAATACACACACACACACACACACATATATATATACACACAATGTAGGAGTATTACTCAGCCATAAAAAGGAATAAGATTGATACATGCTACAACATGGATGAACTTTGAAAACAAGCTGAGTGAAAGAATCTAGACACAAAAGAATCCAGACTACATGCTATATGAGTCCATTTCTATAAGATGTCCAGAGTAGGAAAATCCACAGACACGGAAAGAAGATTAGCAGTTGCCAGGGACAGGGGAGAGTAGGAATAGGGAATAGTTATTTATAGGTAAGGGGTTTCTTTTGGGGTGATGAAAATGTTCTGGGATTAGGTGGTCATGCTGGTTGCACAACCTGAAAACACTAAAAATAAACTGAATTATACACTTAAGGGTGAATTCTGTGGCATGTGAATCATATCTCAATTTAAAATAACAAATATTTATGAAAAATTATTGCCAAGTAGGTAGTTATGAGACTCAGTTTCAGCTCCAAGGAACTGAGCTCATAAGCTCTCAGAAGTCTAAGGATGGTGTGGGGTAGGGGTAGAGGTCTGCTTTATACAGTGTTTTCATTGGTGACTTGTAGGAAAGAATTCAGTATGTAAACCAAATTCTATTGTGTTTAGTTTAGTATTTTTTTTAACCCAGAGGAAGAAAATGGAAATGACATAACATTTGGAAGACCATCTTATAAAAATGGTCAGCCAAGATTAGAATAGCACATGTTCAGGAGCAAACCCAAGTAACTCACACAAAAAGAGATTAGTTTGACACAACTTGCTAGAAAAAGTCCTTGAGGGTATAATAAGTGTCTACATCATACTATGTGCTGTCGTAGTAAAAATGATACAGAATACTTTATAATATTAAAGCCAGCAAATAATATTTTAAGTACAGTCTATGGTGGAAAGAGATGTATTTATCATCAGGGTTATAAGACACCAAAGGACTTGCTACGATTGTAGAGCTACTTATAAAGGAGATCTTTAGGATGGGCGCAATGGCCATGTAACTGACATGGTTCCCTAGACAACTGGTTTC
Organism: Symphalangus syndactylus; assembly: GCF_028878055.3. Classification (NCBI taxonomy): domain Eukaryota; kingdom Metazoa; phylum Chordata; class Mammalia; order Primates; family Hylobatidae; genus Symphalangus; species Symphalangus syndactylus. The sequence goes on along the minus strand of NC_072440.2, from coordinate 79,029,204 downwards.
CAGACTGTGCAAAGATCTAAAAGATTAGGGAAGCTCCAATTTAAGCATTTGCCTCCTTAGTCCCTTTTTCTACTACATAACTTTAATATTTGGAATGATTTAGGAATTTGAACTTCTCTAAATTGGATTTCTTATTGCTGATTCCAGTTGTCGTTCTCTCAAGATGGGCTTAGGTTTTAAATAGGTTACTTATATTTCAAAGTCATCTAAAGTTTTAGTTCTTTAAATTCAACAAAGCAGAAATTTTACATTTTAGGAATGGCAGATATCATGTTTTATACAGTAACTTCTTAAAGGTTTTTAAACAGATATAGCTCAGGCTCTTAAAAAAACGTACCAATTTATCTCCTGATGTGCTAATGTGGGGGAGAAAGAGAGAGAGAAGTGACTGGCATTTGCAAACACATAGTACTGTTAAATTGAAAATAAAGAAAAAAAAGAAAAGTAAGGACAAGCCTACTGTTTACTTAAAGTGTTAAACAATTTCAGGAAAGGCAGATGTCATGTTTTATACAGTAACTTCTTAAAAATCTTTAAACAGATATAACTCAGGCTCTTAAAAAAATGGCCTAGTTGTCATCTGATGTGCTAACATAGGGGAGAGAGAGAGAGAAATGACTGGCATTTCCAAACACATAGTACCACTAAATTGCAAAAAAAAAAAAAAAAAAGGAAAGGAAAAGTGAGGTCAAGTCCACTTTTTACTTAAAGTTTTAAACCTAACGTTTTTTGTTTAAATAAGCAACTGTAGAAGTGAAGAAGCACGCACAGGGTCCCTATTAAATGACTTCTGACAGAAGAAAATGTAATTCCCACCTGCACTGGCACCACGGGAGACATCTCAGCCCTGAGTTCTGGTCTGCGCTGCCCTCTCTCAGTCTTTGCAACAGGCTGGGGCAGCTTGACTCCCAGCCATCAATCACGGGCTGGCTGAAATCTGGCACCTCCATTTGAAGATAGAACAGCTCCCCAGGTCTCCTGAGCTCTGGTCTGAGACAGATGTAGAGAGTCTGTTGTTCTCATAGTAGCAGCTTTGTGACCTGAACTCCTGAATCCCAGTTCTGGCCTGATCGCAGTCCATAGTTCCACACTAAGAGAAGTATGGATGCTTTGGACACACGAGGACTCTTCTTTTTACTTTTGTTAATACTATGGTTGAATGTCTTGCCTGTAGCATTAGCCTTCAGGCTTCAGTTCAGACTGACATCAAGAAGCATGGCAAGTTACGAAAACATCTCAGGGTTTGATGATAAATGGTTACGTCTCCCCTTGAAAAAGGAAGTTCATGTGTCTGGAGTGAAGATTCTTTGTGGTTGCAGTCTGATACCACAAAGAGGTTACCAGTAAGATTGTCTGGGTCTTCCTGGTTGTCCTGAGTGAGAGAGCAGAGTGGTTTGGCAGAGACTTAGAGGAGACATTCAAGATTTTTGCTTTGGCAAAACAAAGCTGAATGTTAGGAGATAGGCAATATTTAACATGGACAGGTCTGCTTATGCCAGCCACTGCAGGGAGGTGGGCAAGAACATTGCTTAAAGGCTCTGGATGCCTAGTGCCAGTTACAGAATGCTCATGGGAGGTGTCCCTGGCATAGTTGAGAGCACCCATTATGGGATGGATGCTGCAGAAGATGGGAAAATCCTTGGGGTGGCAACTGGATAAAGGCAGATATAGTAAGTATAGATGAGGGGAATTGGAGCAACATTTTTATGCATGGGATGAATTGCAATCTGGAGATCTTCAGAGGAGGAGCCATTTGAAAATGCTGTTGAGGAAGAGTCTGGTCCTGAGAACTGTTGTGGCCTTAATATGGATGTTGAAGTTTAGGATATGGATGGTATCACACTCATGTGAAGAGAGAACAGAAGCAGCAACCCGAGAAATCCAGGGTTTGGGCAGCTCTGCTCCTCTGAGACATCCTCGCTGATAGGTCCTGACAGATTGATTGGGAGCCTTATAGAGCAGAGCTTTGCAGATGGACCAAGTGGGTCCTTGGGAGAGAAGACTTCCAGAGAACACGTTCTGCAGCATTGAAAGCCCACCCTGCGTGGAGACTACCTTTAACTTGTGTGCAAAAAAAAAAAAAAAAAAAAAAAAAATTATCTGGGATTGGCTTACACCAACCTAGTGGGTACTAAAAGGCAGTGGAAGTTGGACCAGCCATAAATGACCTTACAAGAGCTGATGAAAACCAGCAAAAACTGCTTAAGCATTTAAGAGGAATATTAGGTGTGAAAACAAACTGTTTTAAAGAAGGAATAATGATAAAGCTTTGTGCTTTTTTCCTTGCAAAATCAGCGAGTTCCTTAAGCTACTTGTCCCATGCACAATTCTGTATGGGAATCGGGAACCTTGAGCCAGTTTCCCAGCTGTATGATCATGTGGATGTTAGTACTAAAGATGCCTGAAAGAAAGGCATCTACTTTTCAATGATTTCTGGCAAGTTTTTTGGTTTGAAAGCCTAGACAGTAAAACTACATTATAACCGTGTACAGACTGACACCTGAGAAGGCATTCTGGTGAATGTGGATGAACAGGGTTCTGCTGAGCTGGTATCCTTGGGAATCCAGATTTCATTCAAGGACAGGATATGATCTATTGCAAAGAAAAGTTCATGAGCAGTCTTGCCATGCACGTTATCCTGGGTTAGGGCGTGGAGGCGTGGATGGTATATCTGAGAGCTATTTGATAACATCCCAGTTCAGGGAAGCCGTACGAACATGATTATTCTCTTTGCCCCCGATTGGCCACACGAAGTTTAAGATAGCTGTGAAACAGTAGATATGGATTGGTTATAAACACTTCCAAGAAGCTTATCCAGCAATATGAAAACAGCAAAGAAGAAAAACCTTCTAGGGTGAAGGACCATGTAGTTTAAATTCCTCGATGAGCAGCTTTCACTTCCAGAGAAAGGTTTTAATTCCAACGGCCCAAGAGTTTATAAGAAACAAGCAAATTGAAGGACATTTCTAGGTGTTGAGACTGATTTTAAGAAATCAATACTGTATGGCTCTAGAATATTCTGGAGTCAGACTGATTTTTTTTTTCCCTAGGGAAAGGTAATACAAATAAATTTATTGTTTGCATGTGGGGAAACTGTAAAGCAAAGAAAAAGAAAAGAGATGGTGCTTCCTCAGCCTTAGGATGTCTTTGCCAGAAATTGAGGGTTTAGTTGATTTTACTTCTGGATTGGGAAATAATTTTGAGGAAATTAATCATTATTAGAACAGAAATGGTAGTTTTGATTCAAAATAAAATAGGCCCATGCGAAATACTGCTCGTGAGATGTTTCCCAGGGACTGCTTTGTCTTCTCATGAATTAGATTCCTTATAGAAGAGTCCCCTTAATGTTGAAAATGACTGCGTTGGAGTAAGTCCGTCCCCACTTTGACATAAGGATCCATAAATACCTTTCTTTTTTTTTTTTTTTTTTTGAGACGGAGTCTCGCACTGTTGCCCAGGCTGGAGTGCAGTGGTGCGATCTTAGCTCACTGCGAGCTCTGCCTCCTGGGTTCACGTCATTCTCCTGCCTCAGCTTCCCGAGTAGCTGGGACTACAGGCGGCTGCCACCACGCCTGGCTAATTTTTTTGTATTTTTAGTAGAGGCGGGGTTTCACCGTGTTAGACAGGATGGTCTTGATCTCCTGACCTCGTGATCCACCCACCTTGGCCTCCCAAAGTGCTGGGATTATAGGCGAGAGCACTGCGCCTGGCCCGTAAATACCTTTCTTATATTTTACATGTGACATTTCTTAAAAAGGGCTTTGTGTTATTTTCTGTGATTTTAGTTCTGCATTGTTTGTTTTTTAATATCTCCTGAATATTAACCCTACTCTGGCTGCCCTAATTTCTTTTCGTTCCCATACAAAGGAGGTAGAAGTTAATACATGACTGGAGAACAACATTCTTTCCTAAGAGGTAATTGCAGTATGGTTATATTAATTCTTCTGACAAGCAAACTTTAAATCAAGAAATACGTACGTGTATGTATGTATGATGGCTGTGTGTATATATACACACATATATTCAATCAAGTATTTATGTGTGTATTTTTTTAACTTTTAGGTTTAGGGGTACATGTGAAAGTTTGTTACATAGGTAAACATGCGTCACGGGGTTTTGTTTACAGGTTATTTCATCACCCAGGTATTAAGCCCAGTACAGTAGTTATCTTTTCTGTCCTTCTCCCTCCTTTTACCCTCCCCCTTCAAGTAGACCCCAGGGTCTGTTGTTCCCTTCTTTGTGTTCATAAGTTCTTATCATTTAGCTCCCACTTACAAGTCAAAACATGTGGTATTCGGTTTTCTGTTCCTGCATAGTTTGCTAAGGATAATAGCCACCAGCTCCATCTATGTTTCTGCAGAAGATGTGATCTCATTCTTTTTTATGGCTGCATAGTATTTCATGGCATATATGTACCATATTTTCTTTATCCAGTCTGTTATTGATGAGCATTTAGGATGATTCCATGTCTTTGCTATTGTGAATAGTGCTGCAATGAACATTCATTCACGTGCATGTGTCTTTAAGGTAGAATGATTTATATTCCTCTGGGTATATATCCAGTAATGGGATTGCTGGGTTGAATGGTAGTTCTGCTTTTAGCTCTTTGAGGAACTGGCAAACTGCTTTCCACGATGATTGAACTAATTTATACTCCCATCAGCAGTGTTGTATGTGTATTTTTTAAAGTAATTTTTTTTTGCAATTAAACATCATCTTTATTAAGCAAAGTACTATGCTATTAAACGACTACAAAACTAAATTAGTACATGGTTGACTACGCAGACTTACATGAAATTTCTTAATATTTAGCATGGTATGCAAGTCAGGAAAAATAATTCCCAAATGTCTCCCTGAGTAAATATAATTTTCATGGAGCTAACTTTGGTGATTATCATCGTTATTTCTCATTAGATCCACTTTCTGACCACTTAAATACATTTTCTTTTAGTTCTGTTGGAAAACTTGCTAGTTAGTCTGATTTTCTTCAGTGGAAATAAATTTTGTAAAGTCCTTTTTTTTTTTTAGTTTCTTACGTTATCCATTCAGGAAGATCCATTAAGAAAAATTCTTATAGCCCTAACTGCACTTCACAAGTTCGCTTTTCCAAGGTTCTAGCTTTTTTTTCTTACGGAATGAAAATATTTTAAATACGCAGTGTTTTGTGAAAAACATCATAATTATTTGAAAGTCCTTGTATCCTATAAACAGATTTAGAAAGCTTTGGCAAGAGAAAGAAAAGCATCCGGAGAGCAGGTGAGAGAGCGGTGGTCGTGCCTGTGTTGATGGCGTCTGGGCTTCTTGTGTGGGATTGAGTGCTCTTCCCTAACGAGGCCTGGAAGCACAGGCACCCGGCAGCTGGGCTACTTGTTTAACCAACACCCCTTAATGGCTACAGGTGCATCTCATGAGTGCAACTGCTTGACTCAGATCCAGCAGAAACCAAGAGCTCTTCCTCCCACACTTTCAGCTTACATTCCATGGAGGAGCTGACTGGAGCACGCATCTGCTTTACTTTAGAAGGTTACAGCGTAATCCTCCCCCAAACAAAATCTTTTGATTTATATTTTTTCCTTTATTCATCAGTCAAAAATACTGTACTGACCTTTTGTGATTCAGTTAGGTACATGCTTTCTGGTCCAAAGAGTTTTTTTTGTTGTTGTTTTGGTTTTGGTAACTGTAGAAATTTAATGAAAAGGAATATTTAAATACACTTTAGTTAGTCTTTATAGGAGAGAGAAGGTGGTGGATATAGTTTTGTTAAGAATGATTCTCTGACCGATTTGACTTTCTCCCCTAACATTTTATTCATCCTAGAATAAATAATAAACATGGTAGATTGTATAATATATGCATAGTTCTTTCTAGTTCTTCCCCCCACCCCGCCCCCCTCCACACACACATCTTGTCATGGCTTCCTGTGGGTATAGTGGATTTTGCTAGTCCCCTTGACTCTGGGCTTGGCCGTGTGATTTGCTTTGACCAACTGAGTGTGGGTGGAACGAGTCTATGGGTTCTGAGTGGGAGCTTCAAGAGGAATTGCGTGTTTCCTCTCTTCCTTCTTCTGCCATGAAAAAGGCAATGCATCTGGTCTGCTGACATGTCAACTCCCTTGAAATCTGTTGTTTTTCCTAGATTACTATTTCAGCAGGGCAGATTTACTTTTTAAAACATTGTGGACAAATCAATCATTAGTCTTAGAACAGATGATAACTATTGTAATCAGACAGGTTACTTTTTGGTAAAAGTGATATTATTATGGGTGACCTCACTTTCTGGCCACAGTGGACTGGAAAACATGTAGGCACTTGACTCAAGTAAAACCAATCTGAGGCTGGCCAGCTGCCTGTAAGGTGGCCTGGCAGAGGCACTTTCCCAAACAGGAATGATGTTGACGAAATTAGATTAATCAGAATCTCTCTTAAGGAATTTGTAAGTTAGAATTGAACAGTGAGTAACTGGAATGGAAGTATAATACCAAAAAGAAACAGAAGCAGCCAGAGAAGTAGTCAATCCTACCATGTTAATGTTAGGTACAAGAATGAAGTTCAACAGCATTTCTGTAGGAGGGTGGGGATGGGGCAGCATATAATGGGGTTGCTACAAGTGCTGTGGATTCTGAACATCTTTTCAGTTACTGAACTGTGTCTTCGCCTGCATGAGGTTTGGCTTATATGGCCAGCTGGTTCTGCATTCTGGGTTCTCTTGAGACGTCTGTCTCCTTCTTGCTGTACCCAACCACACTTGAACATCCTGTTGCTTGAGATAATGTGCACCCCCTTGTTGTTTTGTAGGCAAGAGACCTCAGCTCATACAAGTTCTGTTTCTGCTCTGCTCTCTAACAGCTGCACGTCCTGATTACACAAAGCACCAAAGCTTGACTTCTAGAGAGGGAAAACCCAGCTTCTCAACTTTTCCTCACTCCTTTTATAGCTCTTAGTCCTGTCCACATTCCCTTACCTCTAAGCAAGCTTGGCACATGGAAAGAGGAGTGGGTGGGTCAGTTCCATCAGTTCTCTGAGACCCCTGCAACACTTGGAGAATTGTTCTGCCTGGCCTGCGGGTTACTAGGACCTTGACGGTATTGCTGTATTCATGTCTAAGCTTCCATTGGAATTTTAAACAGAAACATTCTCAGGTCTGGGGAATTCTTGCCCACATGGAATGGAGAATGTCCACCTTCAGTCAGTGAGTGTGGATTGGGGAACCTTTTCAGTAAGATTCCTGGAATCCCATCATGCCTCTTGTTCATTCATCTTTTTTTTTTTTTGGTATGGGTTTTCTGGCAACTGCAATGCGGTATGTGTGTAAGTACATAGCAGGCATGCTCTGCCATGTCTTGAACATGGAAATCTAGCAAAATTAGATGCCTGTCTTTGAAGGGGTTTTTCAAAGACTATTAATGGAGAAAGTGATTCATGGTGTTTCTTGTCAGAGATCCCAGTTTCCAAACCACACCTTAATATACCTTAAGAACATATACTCTGAGCAAGAAAATACAAACAAATGTGCTGAAGGTATTGTAAATTGTATTCTTGTTATCAAAGATCAGGTAGTTAGGAAATTTGGACATAGGCTCCTTTGTCCCAGCAAAGACACGAGGTAAGTTCCACCCTCCTCCTCCTCATCTATTTAGCACTTTCTGCATACCAACCATGGTACTAAGCACTTTATATGTATTAATTAAATGTTACATTATAATACTTGTGTATTACTTGACAGCTACTTAAAATGTATTCCTTAAGTTAGGAACCAAAAATTGAGTTTAAAATTACATAAATCAATTTTATTCATTGAAAAAAGTGACACTTTAGCTCTTTGTGTAAGTTATCTTTAGGCAAGTGCAAAGTCAAGATTTGACTATATTTTAGATATTTTAAAATTGTATTATATATAAGACTTTTAACACAATAACATGTTTTAAAAATTTGTTATGTGACTGTAGAGCTGCTAACAAGAGTTGTTTAGCTTAGCAAAAATTACTCAAATGCGGCCGGGTACGGTGGCTCACGCCTGTAATCCCAGCACTGTAGGAGGCCAAGGCGGGCGGATCACTTGAGGTCAGGAGTTCGAGACCAGCCTGGCCAACATGGTGAAACCCCTGTCTCTACTAAAAATACAAAAATTAGCCGGGCATGGTGGTGCATGTCTGTAATCCCAGCTACTTGGGAGGCTGAGGCAGGAGAATCACTTGAACCCAGAAGGCAGAGGTTGCAGTGAGCCAAGATTGTGCCACTGCACTCCAGCCTGGGTGACAGAGCAAGACTCCGTCTCAAAAAAAAAAAAAAAAAAAAAAAAAAAAAATTCAAATGCAAAGTAAACCTTTCTAATCAGTGGGTTCCTACAGCTGGCTGATGTTCATTATGATACCTGTCAAACAAAGTCAAATGATCAGGTTGTATCTGGAAATTATGGTGGAACCAAGTCCGCAGTAGAATCTTGCTTTATTCTAGAGTCTTTAATAATAGTTATGATCTGAAAGCAAACATCCTAAGATGAAAATTTTCCTAGATTTAGAAGTGGTTATAGATTTTGCTCTACAGTATATCATGGTTTAAATGTCACTACTGGTTTGAGCTTTTCTAACAGTTGCTCCAGTTAAAACTGACCACGTATAAGGATTTTTTCTTTGATTTGCATAGAATTTTACAGCCTATAAATGATATCCATACAAATTATTTCACATGACCCCTGTCACAGTCTTGTGAAGTAGATAGGTTGGATGGCATTATTCTGAGTGTGTTTTTAGGCGCTGTGGATTTCAACATCCTAAAGGGTAGAACCTGTGGGTAGTTTTATTGTATTCTTTCCCTTAGAACTTCTTATTATCAGTTTATTTGTCTTCCAGATAAAGATCTTAAGACTTGTTCTGTAGGACTGTTGTGAGAATGAAGTGAGATGAAGTCTATATAAGATATCTCGCATACTGCAGAACACATAACATAGGTGCTCAATCTATGCTTGTTTCTCTCTCCCTCATCCTAATTTCCCAAGCATATAGCATTCACATTCCTAAGTGTCATATATTTTTCATAGTAATGCTCATTACAAGTGTAGGAGAGGCATTGGGGCATATTGAGGAAAGAAAGAACAAGGGCTTGCATTAAAATCCCAGCTTCACTGTTCCCTAACAGAACGACCGTGGTCAAGCTTCTGATGAACATCTCTGGTTTCCTTGCTGGCAAAATGGATATGATTGCAGCTTACATGATTGTCATGTGTATTTGCTCTCTGTAGCCTAGTAGGCACTCAGTTCTTGTTTCTCGAGTCTGCCATTCATGTATACGGTGCTTTTGTGCATTTAGTAAGGTCCATAATTTCTGTTGTTCTCAGAATCTGGGCAAAAAAAAAAAGCAGAAGGGAAGAAGAATGTGTTGTGTGTGTGTGTGTTTATGTTAGTTATCAGTTGTTGCATAAAAATTACTCCAAACTGGCCGGGCATGGTGGCTCATGCTTGTAATCCCAGGACTTTGGGAGGCCAAGGCGGGTGGATCATGAGGTCAGGACTTCGAGACCAGCCTGGCCAGTATGGTGAAACCCCATCTCTACTAAAAATACAGAAATTAGCTGGGCATGGTGGTGGGCGCCTGTAGTCCCAGCTGCTCGGGAGGCTGAGGCAGAAGAATCAGTTGAACCCAGGAGGTGGAGGTTGCAGTGAGCCAAGATGGTGCCACTGCACTCCAGCCTGGGCAACAGAGCAAGACTCCATCTCAAAAAAAAAAAAAATCACTCCAAACTGTAGTGGTTTGAAGCCACAAACATTACCTTAGAGTTTCTGTGGTTCAGGAATTTAGAGGGACCTCAGTTGGTTGGTTCTGGCTCAGTTTCCTTCATGAAATTGCAACCAGGATATCAGTAAGAGCTGCAGTTATCTGAAGGCTTGACTGGGCCTAGAATATACTTTCAAGGTGGTTCACTCATGTGACTGTTGGCAGGAGACTTCAGTTCTTTGCCCCATGAATGAGTGTCTCCTTAGACTGCTTGAGTATTCCCATAGCATGGGAGTTGGCTTCCCCGAGAATGAGTGATCCAACAGAGACAGACCACGACAGAAGCCACAGTGTCTTTTATGATGTAGTCTCTGAAGTTGCAAAGCGTCATTCCATTTTGATTCTGTTATTTATTTATTTTTTAGAAACAGGGTCTTGCTATGTTGCCAGGGTTAGTCTCGATCTCCTGAACTCAAGCAATCCTCCCGCCTCAGCCTCCCAAAGTGCGGGGATTACAGGCATTAGCCACCATATCTGGTTTGTTCTTAGACAAGATTCACAAAAACCAGCCCATGTCCAAGGGGAGATTAGACTTTTAGATTTCACCTCTTAAAGATAGAAGTATCAGGGAATTTGTGGACATATTTTAAAACCATCACAGTGTTCAGCAGAAGAGGCACTCTTTTGATGAGAGTCAAAGGAAATGAGGAAGCTGAAAATGGGCAACCTAAAAAGAATTAGCTGACAGCTGGAAAACTTACAGTGTACAACTATACATCAGTAATTTTTTTATTGGCAACTAATTGTTTTTCAATTTTATTTATCACATATTATTGGAGCATAGCTAGCTATATATCATGATTTTGAGAAAAGGATATTGAGGCTGAAATCCTTCCTGATGATGAGATCTATTGAGTTTGGCAGTAGTCCTGTAGGGGGAATAGTTGGGGCCATTGGATGCAGTCATTTAAAAACTGAGCCAGAGAGAAGTTCGTATTGGAAAAAAAAAATGAAGTAAATGACAGAATCATTATTCTGCAAGCTTGGATTCCCTGAGACTCTAATTCTAAATTAATTTAGAGATTTTAAAATGCCAATTTTCTACATAACTAAGTGCTTCAACAGATTTTTGTCTCCATTGAATCCATCAAACTTGAGAGCTGTTTTGGCCATTGCAAAAATGTTCATATCTTTGACTTCCTTGATGCTTCTTAAAATATAATGCATTCAAGTTATAATTTTATTTTTGTTTGCTCTGGATTTTTATTGCTTGTGTGAAAGAATTGGGATCCCTGAGAGGCACATCAAGATATCTCCTTCTGGCCTGGCAGCTCCAGTGACTCAGAATGTGTGTTCAGAGCCCAGGAGGTTTTGGTTTTCTTCTCTGCCTTGTCTTTTGACTCTTTTTTTTTTCTTTTAAGCAGAATTTAAATTTCCCGACGTGTAATAAGTCATTTCCTTCACTATGTCTGCCTCGGTGTCGGAAGAAAATTCCCAAGCCCTCTTTATGAAGGTGGTAGAAGCCTGAGGCATTCAGCTCCTTTAAAGTTTTGTGACTTCCAGCTATTAGCTGTTTGAGTAAAAGTCATCTCTCTGCCCTTCCCATTGTCTGCCCTTCCTGTTGCTTTCCCTTCCCATTGTACGTCTTCCCGTGGATTCTCAGCCTCAGTTCATACCAGGCCTCTTCATTTCCAACCCCTGTATTCCATTCCCATGACATTCCCCTCTTACCACATTCTCTCTTCCAGTCCTAAAAAGAGAATCACCAGGTGGGACATTTGTTATAGATAGAAAAGGAGGATAAGAATATAGACTATTTTCTTTGGCCTGACTGAGGCCAAAGGAAGGTGGGAAAAGTGGAGAAATGTCCATAGAAGTGTCTGCAAACAGTCAAGAGACAATGGAGGGTTGAAACATTTGGTTGTGCCTAGGTCAGTGAAAATCACGGAGGGAAGGAGTATTTTAGTTGAGTCAAAAGGGTGGAATGTGAGGAAGAAGAGGAAAAGGTTTTTAGGGAAAGGAAACTGCATGAGTGAGGTGTCTGAGTGGGGACCTGTGGACAGCGTGGCTTGGCTCAGGCCCTGGCTTTACATGGAGATGTGGTGGGAGGCAAGGCTAGGTTGGACCTAGGTAGGAAAGGGTCTTACTTTCCTTTAAGGGAGTTTGATTTTGTCGGAAATATTTGTCATAACAATGATATAGGATCCTAATTTTCAAAGTGTGTGGTAGAGATAATTTGGGACCCTTGAGAGGAATGGCCCCCTGTTTAGCTTATGAGTAAGCCATCAGATGTGTTCCTTGGTAAACAAATAGCTCAGTAGATATCTGTCATTTAGTCAAACTTGCTTCTCCACATACAGATAGGTGTTATTTATAGAAATGGTCAAATGCCTGCATTTACTTGCTCTTTGAAAAACAACAAATGTGGGGATAAATAAAACCTAACTGTGTTCCAAAATTAAGGGACAGAAAATTTGAGTCATGTGAAGCATATGTAACCCACTGTGGTTATAAAGAGCATATGCAAATTAGGCAGATTGCATGCGTAGTAGAGATGGAAGACAGGCAAGTGTGTTGATTGCTCGGCTCCTTATTCTGTTTACAGAGAGCAGTGAAGTCAGTCTTCTTGTCAGTTGCACATCTGCACATCCAGGTCCTCCAGCCACATGGCCATGGGGTGGAATTTAAAGCTGTGCTGCTGCGAAGACTGGCATAGAATCTTTGAGGGAGGTAGCTATTTTTCATTTCTGAAAAAATGTATCTTTTAAATGGCTTTCCCCCTTGGGAGACAGACTCTTAGAGTAACATCTTGAACTGTGATGGCTTTCACTCTCTCCAGTTCCCAAAAACCCAGGGCAAACTCATTGAACCCTCACCAAGTATGGCTCCCATGATTGTCAGGATTCTAGATTGTGGCTGTGGATTACATTCTCAATTCAGAATTAGGAGATTGGGTACATTGAGCTCTCGCTCCCCCTTTCTTTTTTATTCCTTTTTATGAACGGATTCAAGACCTTTCTTCTTGGAGGATGTGTTTCTTCAACTCTCAGTCACAGCATTTCAAATACTACTATCCCTTCTGGATGGGGCAATGCCGGTAGGTTCTCTGAATCTTCAGAATTAGGAGCAGAGAAGGGATTTCCAGATGTGTTCTAGATGAGGGATTTCCAGATGTGTTCTAGACAGGTGAGTTTTAAAAGTCATTTTGAAAGAGACACCTGGAACAGCCTGGAACAGAGACACCTGGAAAGAGACACCTGGAACAGCTGGTATGGTTCTGGAGCCAATGATTGGAAAAAGAAAATACAGTTGGTAATAAAAGTGGAGAATGAGCAAAACAAATCCATGGCTTTTTGACATGTTCATGGTCTGTCCTTTTTTGTAAAATATTTTTCTTTAACATTATAGATCCTGAAGGAGTTCAACTGTCCAGGCATACTTCTTCAGTTTAGGGATGTGGAACACCCAGAAAAGTTCAGGACAGGCTCCAGACTGCAGTCCGGGGCAGAGGCGACAGCACTTGCTGTCAGCATTCCAGTAACCAGAGGCAGCAACAGGGCACACACCTCAGTTCTAGTGGACCCAGAACCGCACCAGGCTGTCCCACGGTGTCTCTTTCAAAAATTAAATATCTTACACAGATTTTATCTATAAAGTTAGAAGTTTCCATCATGTGTCAAGATGATTCTTGCATAATATGTTGTGAAATTTTAGTAGCAAATAATTTTCTGTTTTTCTTTTCAAAAATACTTGAGAAATTGCTATTTCCTGTTGCATATTCAGTTATTCTCTTTAACATATTTAATTAAAAATGGTTTTACTTTTTAAAAATATTATTGGCCATTTTTTTGGGTAAATTTTTAGGGGAAAAATGTCTTTTGTAAAGATGGCAAGGTTTCCAACCCGTAATGACTTACACTTTTTCTTGATCTGAGACTTAGATTTCTGTCACTGGTGTAGCAATTGTTTCTCTCTCTGCCTCTTTCTTTAGTTACTCCTGCCTCAGTAACTCAAGAGATAGAGCTGAAAGGTTACTCGATTCTTACCTGTGGAACTGCCCACATTAGTACTAGTGATCTCATCTGAGTTTCCTTCTTGGAGGGTTTTCCAGGACTGGGGCTGCCTGGTGAAGTAATAGATTTGATATTAATTTTTATTTACATAGCACCTTTCTTGAGGAACAGAGCAGTCTATGGACATTATTTTAATAGTCCAGGAGGAGTTAAGCAAGCCTGGAGAGCTGAACAATAAAGTCCTGTTATTCTAAGCATTATTTAATATTTTTATGATTTGTCCTTCAAAGAATTGTCGGCCTTCGGGTAAGTGATGGACTGCAAGTGGGAGAATGAGCTGTTAGCTCAGTCTGTCTCACACCCTAAAGAGTGTACACGTGACTTGTGTGTTGAATAAGCCTGTAAGTCTCTTTAAATTGGGTGGTGGCTTTAAACCACAGAGAGGTTGCTTCTTCCCAGAGGATATTGCCTGTGCTGGTTGGTCCCCATTGTTTAAGTCGGATGCATGCTAATGTGCTGTCGCCTCATTCTGGACGAATGCTGAGGAGACTGTATTTGTTCATGACATCTGATGTGAGTCTTGAACTTGTTATATTTATTTCTTTGGCTGTCTTTGCTTTTGGTCACATCCTAGTCTAATGACGGAACAAGGCAACTGTGCCCTTTTCTAGACTGATGTCTGTTTGTCAAGCACAATTTTCACATTTTTATATTTTTCTCTATTGTTAACAACCCCGAAGCAGAAATGAAAGCTTTTTATCATGGGAGGAGGGGTATCGGCTTCACCTCCATCCCATTCACCATTCACTCTGAATATCTGTGGTTTGTTTTAAACCGAGTGCCAGTGCCTCTTCTTGGAGGTATAAATTTGCACAGGGTCTGGCAGACGCTGCAGACAGGATGTTGACTCTTGAGTGTCTTGACTGACTAGGAGGCCCAATGGAGGTGCTGCATGGCTCCAGGCAATCTGTGCCTCTAGCCAAGGCCTCTAAAACCCAAAGTTTTAAAGTGCTTGCTTAAGATTTTGGGGGCTGATTCACCTAAAGGGATCTAAAAATTGAATTTTTTTTTCCTCCAAATGACCAAGCACAGAAGCTGTGCCAGTGGTTTTCCTGTTAACTCCTGATTCGCCTAACTTTTGCTTCTCAGACTTATAACTCCTAATCACCTGGTAGGTGCCGCTCGGGATGGTCTTCTGCCTCTGGTTAGTCCTGAGCTTGTTTTCTCACTGGTGCAGCAGGACCTTAGACCAAAATGACCTCCAGCATCCTGTGAGTCTTGGATCTCTGTGGGATCCAACAGTCACCCTTGCCCCATGCTTTGGGTTACTTTGTCTATTCTACAATTATTGGGTACCTACTCTCTGCAAGGCATCAGGAGTCCTTGAGTATTACCTTATTCAAGGCACGCAAAGAAGATACCTCTGATAGACCAAATGGCTTTTGCAGGAGAGCTTGTGTCCACTGTTAGTGAATTCCTACTAAATTCTTGAAAGGTGAGTGGTGTCGCCTTTAGCGTGTCACATATGAGGAATTTGAAGCTCAGAGCATGGATCTGTGTTTGGTGAACTTTAAAACTTAAGTTTTTTGCGCTATACGCTAAATATGTGGGAATGATTTTCAAGGAGTAGAGATGGGAGAACATATTTTCTAATCCATCCAGCATTTATGGAGATCCTGTTAGGGCTCTGGATAATAATCTAGTGTCAAAAGCAGTAGTGCATTTTCACTACCAATTTTGAGAAGATTGGCATGAAAATCTAAAGCTAATCATAATGAAGAAGTAAGTGCTTCATGGAGATGGGAGGACCCGCTTAGAATACAAGTGTCTGTTTTAGAATTAGATTACTTTATAGCAGAATGCTTGTAAAACACAAGCATTTTTATTTTTATGTGAAATAAAATATAGCTTCTGCTTCCAAGAAGATGTGAACATTGTAAAAATCAGAATTAAGTCATATGAAACTGTCTCTGCCTTTTGAAAATCCAGATGATTCCAAGCCAAAAAAATTTTTTTTTTGGCAAAGAAATATAAGAAGTTTTTAATAACAATAGGCCCGGAGAATCTCCAGTGCTTATAAAGTGACTACTGTAGCTGGGAGGTGAAATGGGAATAATGATTAAGTGCTTGCTTTCTTTGGATGTCTCAGTTTGCCTAAGTGAGCATAATTTAGGTGACTGTGTGAGCATCTGTGTGGCAGCTGCTGGTGCTACAAGTTAATGCCAGAGAAGACAAAATAGTTGGCACACAGATTCTAATTTCATGATTGTACCAGGAGCCAGAAAAAATAGGAGTTTATATTCTTTTGAAGTGGGAAAATGTTGTCTCTTTTTTTCTGGGGTTTCACACACTTGAACACAAAAAGTATCCTCAAGACATTTGTAAGCATTGTCTGACAACTTGGATTATAAGCTGATTTGTTTGTGCTACTGTAAAAAAAACAAATCAAACTAGGTGAATTTTATCTGCTGGTGAAATCAGGATTCCACTGTTTTTTTTTTTTAATTTCTAAGGTAGACTCCCAGATAACTTTAAAATGTCCTGTAAGCATTTAAAGGAGGGGTTGCTGAAGTGTTTAAGTAAAGTTTGATTGGAACAGAGCCATGCCCACTCATTTACATATTGTTTTTGACAGTCTGCTTTCCAGCTAAGTGGGTCCACAGGGTTGAATAGGAATAGAGTCCTTTTTGCCTACAATC
This sequence comes from Symphalangus syndactylus, assembly GCF_028878055.3. NCBI lineage: Eukaryota > Metazoa > Chordata > Mammalia > Primates > Hylobatidae > Symphalangus > Symphalangus syndactylus. The sequence goes on along the minus strand of NC_072440.2, from coordinate 79,012,782 downwards.
CTAATACAGTTACAATTTGGCCCTTTGTAGAAAAAGTTTGCTAGCCCTCTATTTAAAGTATTGACTGATAGTAGCATCCTATTGGATGTCATTTTGCAAGGTGCCAGAAGGCCTGCTTGACCATTAGGACATCTGCCATCTCAGACAACATGTCTTGATCCTCCAGGGTTAGAACCACCGGTGAAGGCGAAACTGTCTTGGAAACCCATTTGAAAAGAATGGAGGGCTTTCTCCTCCAGAGGAGTCATTTTTCTTCTTCTAAGTGAGATGGCCAACCCAGCTGATGGGTTCAAGTCTTTCTAATTTTAGCTTTCTTTGATTAAGTGGCATTTATCTCAAAGATAACTTATTTGAAGGGCTGTCATGTGGAAGAGGCATTAGATTGTGAGGCCATGGGGAACCAAATTAGGATTAATGTGTGCGAGTTACTGTGAGGCCAGATTTCAGCTCAATAAAAAATAGTACTTGCTGGGAACTGCCATAACTATCATGTGCTTTTGTGGGTAATGAGCTGCCCGTCACTAGAGATTTTCAAGTAAAGGTTACACGACCACTTGATACGTGGAATGCAAACAGTGGATGATAGATGGTTGTGTTAGAAAACCTCTGGGGCCCCATTCCAACCCTGAAATTGGAATGGCTTCTTTGGTTAAAGTTCTTTGTTTCCAAGCTCAGCTTATGACCACAATTTTAATCTGTTGGGGGTCTTATAGAGGCATCTTGGGATGATTTTCTGAAAATATAATATTAGCCAAACCAAAGCAATATAAAGAGAGACAAGCTTTTCTGGTGGGCAAAGATGGTATAAAAAAGGCTGGCCCAGAGCCTCTCTCCCCTTTGGCCACTCCACTCATGGAGTGGCGTCAGAAAGGCACTGCTTCTTGACGGCCTTAAAGCCTCACAGATGACTGGCTCTCTTCAGCTACTGCTACCATCTTTGCTTTCTGCCTAGTCTGGAAAGAGGAAGGACCTGGCTGGGGGCCTATCGCAGATGTAGCAATCAAAACAGTGTGTGTCTTGGAATTTGCCAGAGACTTCAGGTTGGGATCTGGCAGTGAAGGGCAGGTCTGGGTGAGGCAGAACTGCACAGAGACAGTGCAGTTCTGCCATCATAGCACAAAAGCAGCCATAGACAGTACAGAAATGAATGAGGGTGGCTGTGTTCCGGTAAAACTTTATTTACAAAAGCAGGCAGCGAGCTGGATTGGGTCCCTAAACTGTAGCTTGCTGACCTGTGATAGAGACGTTGAAAGTTAGTGTGTAGAAAATACCAGTTTCAGTTCTCTCAAGTTTTGGGAAAAAGTGAAATGGCATGTCCAGAGTCACACCGTGTTTGAGCTGGGATTGTAAACCAGGATATACTTTTAGTCTAGGGCTTATTTTGTGATACCACATAGCCTCGGCTGTGTGGTCAGGTGATAGCATTTGGTTTTTAAGAGAAGGCCACACGAATGAAAGAAAGCTCCATCCCCAGTGGCTGTTCCAGGTGGTCTATGAATAAAGACAGTGAGAGCCCAAGGATGTTATTTTTAGGAAGGCAACCCTTTATCCCTGTGACCTGGCTTACCCCTTTAAAGATGGGCCCTTTTCACAGGAAAACAAAATATATGTTGCCTAAATTCTTATGGAGAAATAGTGCCCTGGAGTTGTGAAAAAGAAATGGGCTCCCGCAGCTGCGTCACAGCATTTGATCACTTCAGCCGAGAGTGCCAGGAGATTTGAGACAGATGTTTTCAGACATGCCGCATGCCTAAAACATTTCCAGGGGTCGGGCTGCAAATAGTGACTTAATAAGTGGAGAAACGGAAAGTATGCAAGTTGAGGACACAAGAGTTTATTCACCGCTAGGTGCATGGCCAACCCCTTTGCATTACATCTGCCTGTCAGGGTTGGCTCTTTAATCTGTCGTGCCCTTGGTATTGCTCTTTGTCTGCCCGTGAATAAAGTGCAGCATTGTGGTTAGTAATCCCACTCCAGTGACTCGACTTCAAATGTGGTTTTGGAGTGCATCCCAGAGTTCTGTTTGCTAAGCTTCCTACTCCTGTTTCAGAGACACCACTGAATACAGAGCAGCGAGCACTGAAGGCTTCCCTCTTTCCTTAAACCTGTCGGGTTGTGGGCTCTCTCTTTTCCCCTCTTGCTCCTTTCTTTTCTTTTTTCCTGTTTTTTTAAACCTTCCAAGGCAAGTTCATGGATACTAAGCTGATGTGTTTGTTGTTCTTTTTCTCCCTGCCTCCGCTCCTAGTGAGTAACCACACTGGTCGCATCAAGGTGGTCTTTACTCCGAGCATCTGTAAAGTGACCTGCACCAAGGGCAGCTGTCAGAACAGCTGTGAGAAGGGGAACACCACCACTCTCATTAGTGAGAATGGTCATGCTGCCGACACCCTGACGGCCACGAACTTCCGAGTGGGTGAGTTCCTCCACGGTCCCTAACTGTCCTTACTGAGTCGAGTTTTATGAGATTGTAGCATTTAGACACCCCCTCCATTCACACTGCTCCCTGCTTCAATGGGTGTCTGTCTATGAGTACGAATATGTTTCTTTCATGGGATCTTTTAAATTACTTTTGGAATAATTTTTAACCTGATTTTTGGTTTCTTAGGGGAATGGCAACTAGAATAATTTCCCTTATTGCTTAGCATTTACATAGCCGTGTGAAATGGGAATATATACAGTAGAAGAGAAGAGAGTAGGTTTTAGATTTAGATCCTAAGGCATGACTTGTGCTGATAAGCTTCAAATTTTATCAGCCCAGTGATAAGTGGAATTTGTCTTAGATTTGACTCGTAATAAATTTTGGAAGGTGGTGATGAAATTTGAAGTTTTTACTTCAAAAATAGCCAAGCTCTAAAACAAAACTCCGAGAATTGTCAAAAACCTATACTTGGTTGTAGAAAAGGATACAGAATTTCATCTTTTGCCACGTTTCTGCTCCGTCTCACAAGACTGAATATAAATTGATATATAACATGGATTTGGGGAAGACAGACTGGTAGATTACTCTCAGTACTCCTTTAAGTTAATTTAAATATGAACTAGTACTTGCTGTCTGCAAGAAAGCCTTGTTGGTTCGTTTTGAATTTTTGTTTTTTACTTTTTTGCAAATGGAGAAAGGATTGCGGTCCACGGAATGCTGTCATGTTGCCATGTTGTCATGCAATACGGTATTTTTGTCGCAGAAAAATGTCTTTTATTATTTTTTGACCAATTATGGTTTGCCATGTGTACTCAAATAATCGCAGACACCCACGTTACTTTCTGAGTTACTCACAAGAATAACCCAAATGTCAGACAGATAATAACACTGGCTAGATCTGGTCTTTTTATGGAATATTGCTGTTTAGTCTTGGAAATGTGTGTCTGGGGGGGTGGTAGGAGAAGGGGTGTCTATGTCAAACTGATTTACATCAAGACAAAATAAAGGGACAGCTTGAAGTTCTTATTAGCTCTTTGATTATTCTGCTGTTTTATTGTGACTCCCAATCCTTAGGAGGTCAAAGCATATTTTTGATCGTCTGTGCTTGGAAAAAATATGTGCCCATAGATACGATTTAAAAGGGCATTGTGAGTTTCCTGGCTATGATAGGGGTACTCTGGGCATAGTTTTTAAAAGAATTTAGCTGTTAGGTGCCAAATGGCACATTATGCTTTGCAGGGCAGGGAGCCAAGTCTAATGGGAAGTGAACTGATGATCAGGAAACTGGATTCTGGTCCCGGTCCTGCCACTAACTAGCTAATCCATAGGGCATGCCAGTTAATATTTCTGGGCCTCAGTTTTTCTCATTCATAAAATAAATGGGATTGTATTTAATGACCTCTAAAATTTAGTCCATCTCTAAGATCGTGTGACTTTTTATCAGCAATAAGTAATACTATTTTCTGGCTTTTAAAAATTTTTCTTTGGAGAGCTGCAGACGAGGAGGGGAAAAGAAAAGGCAATTCCAGTAGACTATCATGAGTCTGATGGCTTTTCCCCACTTTATCTTTCTTGGTTGCCTTCCTTACTCACTGCTCCTTTCCCTCCTTGTGTTTATTGTAAATCTTTACAGTAGCAATGACAAAATAATCAAATGGGTGGTAATTTTTTGGCTTCCAGTGTATTCATTTTGAAACTAAATATTTTGAAGGCTTTGAGAAACAGAGGAAGTCTACTTGTTGAAACACACCACACACTTTCCTTTCTGGCACTGAACCAGATGTTTAGGAACAGAATATACATAGCCTATTCAAAATGCAAAATAAAGCAAAATTATTTACAAAAGCATTTCAAAAGCAGAACTCCACTCTCCATGTAGGATTGGCAGAGCAGTTTAATTTTTTAAAAAGTAGAGGATGGGATGAGAGGGACCCATAGTAATAAATAGTTTCACATTGGAAATTGTGGGAAACATTTCATTTATACTCTGAGCTATTTCCCTCTCCTGTTTATGTTTTATTTCAAATATTGGATAGTTTGAGGGACAATTTTTATGATATTTCTTTCTTTAAGAATGGTAATTTTGTGGAACTTATAGACTGTGATCCTTTGAAAATACAGAAAAATTTAAAAATGTTTATGCATATATCTTTTTGGGACTTTACTGGTTTAGTATAATTTTATTATTTGCAAAAAGTGGTTTTCTGATTTTTTTTCTTCTCTCTTTGTACTTGTTTATAGAATACTAAATCTTTTGACGAAAAAGACGTTATTTGGAAAATAGTTTAAAGTTTGGGGAAAATTCAAAATTTACAGTCACTTGTCAGCTACTCCCTTTGATCTCTAATATTTGTCGGTACTTAAAGGTGAGGGCTGGCAAACTCTTTTTGTAAAGGGCCAGATAGTATAAAATATGTTTTAGACTTTGTGGGCCATACAGTTTCTGTTACAGCTACTCAACTCTGCCATCGTAGTGTGAAAGCAGCCAGAGACAATATGAACAAGAATAGGTGTGGCCGTGTTACAAAAACATTTGTTGGGCTGAATTTGGCTTGAGTGCCATACTCTAAGGAATGAACATAATCCAGGGAAAATTATGTGGACTTCATAATTAGTTTTGATAATCAGAATAACAGAAATAATTTCCAACATTTGCATGGTGATTTACAGTTTTTTGTTTGTTTGTTTGTTTGTTTTTGAGGATGTGGAACAGACATGATCATCACCATTTTTTCAATACGGAAACTTAGGTTCAGAGTGTTAATTAAGTGAGCACGCTTTAGTTTCTTGGCAAGTCAATTAGCTTATGCCTAGAACCTAGATATCCTTATGCTATCTGTTTTCTTACCTACCTGGAGTCTGACCATGATGTATAGGAGGGACAAGGTGAAGGACCTCATGGAGTTGTGTCTTATGGGAGGGCTGGCTGGGATAACAGAGAGAGAGAGAGAAAGCAACTGAGAGTCCAGCATACCGGGGCTGAATCCTGGGGTAACATTGGCTCTATGTGCTCTTTGGGCCCAGCTCACCTCCTCCATACAGTGCAGGTCCTAATAGATATGTGGAGGTTGTTCTTTTACAGGCTTGTGGGATAATTCCTTCCTTCCTTCATGCCGCTTCTGTGTTGGTCTTCTGGTCTTTGATGAGGATGAGTCTGGGCTTTCCAGGTGTGAAAGGCAGCAGATATTTTCGCATGACTATTGATCATGCAGTCTCTGTTCTTGAATATTCAGTGGGAGAAATAATAAGTATAACTTTCGCTTAATGCGACTCTAAAAGTGAGGCCCAAATGAATGTGGTATCCAAAGGAAGCACTCTGAGATTCTAGAAAAGCCCATTTTTATGGATAGTGATTTTGTTATGGTTTAACAGAATAGTTACTTTAAATGGTATTTCCTATGAAGCAGGTTTGTAATGATAATTACTTTTTTTTTTTTTTTTTTTTTTTGAGCTCTGCCTTGCTGTTTGCCCCACCCCTGCCTTTTTAAAAAATGGAAACATATCCCTCGTTGGGTGGGCCAGCAGGTTCACCACTGTTGTTTTAAAGGATTCTTAACATTTTATAGGGCTAAAATACAGATGACCTTCTGGGATTTTTAAATTGTTTATAAAGCCTTAAGTTCCTCTGACAAGAAGAACATATAAATTCATGTCACAACTAGAATATTTCAAATGCAGTAATAGTGTCACTTGGTATAACTTATTTGTGGAGACATTGAAAAGCAGTCATGATAGTCAAAATAACACATTTGGTTTATGTGATTCTAAAGACTCATGTTCTATTAGCACCAATTGAATAATCATAAAAAACATTTGACCATTTAAAAAGTATGTTCTCATACGTTATTTCATTTGATGCCTACTGCCTCTTAGGCACATGGTAGTATCCATAGTTTGCAAATATGAGCACTGTTGCTTTACTGGCTTGATTAAAGGTTATTTCAGCCAGGTTTTCTTATCCTAGAGTCACAATACCTCTGGCTCTCCCATGTTGCCTCCTATGACCATATATTAAGTGACTATGTATAAAACATGGTAGTAGATTTTCTAAGATAAGCAAATCATAAAGCTGCCTTCTAAGAGCTTATACTTTGAGGAGGAGATGAAGGGTATATGTAAATAACCCTAAATTAAGGTAGAGAGCTGCTAGCAGGCACCCAGAGAAGGGAAATATCACTTCTAGCTGAGGGAGGATGCTTAGAGAGAAAAGAGATGGCATGCAGCTTTTATGTTTAGTTCACCTTGCTGTCCCTGTCTAGCAAGCGTGTTGTCTCATGTTGAGGGGCTGAGTAGATAAAGGCAGATGGCCTGATTGTGGACTGAAGGGAGACGTGGAACTTGAAACATTGGTGAGTTCCAAAATAAAGATGCATGGAGGAGTAGAGGGAAGAGAGAAGCAAAGTTGACATGGGAAAGAAGAATTTATCCCCCTAGAAATGGGCATGGAGATGAGAAGGCAGAGGTGGTTTCTGGGAATTGGGAATAGCTTCACTTAAATGTGGGACACATGAAAAGTAATAATGGTAAATGACAAGTTGGGAAGGCAAATTGGTGCAAGTCTGTGGAACACCTTGAATTTCAAGCTTAGGCATTTGGATTTTACTCTTTGAGAATTTACTAAAGTTCTGTGAAAGAAGTTGATACTTGTCATTTTGAAGACGAGAGAAGTGCTTTCAGTTTTTTAGCTGGGAAACTCATGTTTTAAGAGGCTAAATAAGTTTCTGAATGAATGACAACCTCTGGCGTCCTATAGCTGTTCTGGGGCTTGTCTGATGCTCTGCACTGAAAATCTCCCCGGAGATTTCACAAAACCAGCCTAATACTGTGGTGCTGGGATGAGGAACAGAAGCAGTTCGTGCTGCTAAGCTGACTGTGTAGGTTCTCCTCACAAGGAGGGAAGAAAATTTTCTCTCGTTGAGGCATTAAATAAACTGACATAACTGCTTAAGAGGGGCAAGCATATAGTTTTTTCTGGAAATTTAGTTCAGTCACTGTGTTTCTCATCCTTTACCATTCGTCATTGTTTGGACTCCTTAATGTTTGTCTCACACAGAAACCAATGAAAATGCTATCGTGTCACCCTTTCACTGGAGAATGTATTTTCCCCTTAATAAATTGTGCAGGTATATCTCAGGTTTTAAAAGATGTTTCAATACAATACTAAAAGAAAGTGGTTGCTTTTCCTTCAGGCAATTTAGAATGCCTGAGAACTTATCAAAGAAACCACTTCCACATACATTTAGCTATATCAAAGAATTTTATTTTCTAATACTGAGTAAATGTCATAATGTAGAGCATTTTCCTTTTATTTATTTTATTAATTAATTATTATTATTATTTTTTTGAGATAGAGTTTTGCTCTTGTTGCCCAGGCTGGAGTGCAGTGCCACCATCTCGGCTCACTGCAACCTCCACCCTCCAGGTTTAAGTGATTCTCCTGCCTCAGCCTCTTGAATAGCTGGGATTACAGGCACCTGCCACCATGCCCGGCTAATTTTTTTGTATTTTTAGTAGAGACGGGGTTTCACTATGTTGGCCAGGCTGGTCTTGAACTCCTTACCCCAAGTGATCCACCTACCTCAGCCTCCCAAAGGGATTACAGGCGTGAGCCACCACACCTGGTCTTTTCCTTTTTATTTTATTTAAGCTGTAGACCACCTTTAAAAGGCTAGTATTAGGAACAGTTATTTACTTAACATGCATTTATTAAGCACATACTATGTGCCAGGTATGGGTTCAGGCGATAGCAGCGCACTAAATAAAAGTCCTTGCCCTCCTCTAGCATTACAAAAACATAGTGTGGCTACAACGTGGATGAACCTCAAAGATGTTATGCTAAGTCAAATAAACCAGTCACAAAAAAGCAAATACAGTACGAGTCCATTTATATGAGGTGCCTAGAGTAGTCAAGTTCAAAGAGAAAGTAGAATGGTGGTTGCCAGGGGTCATAGGGATGGAATGGGGAGTTGTTTAATGGGTATAGAGTTTCAGTTTTGCAAAATGAAAAAGTTCTGGAGATTTGATACAGAATAATGTGAATGTACTTAGCACTACTGAACCACAGTACTTAAGAATAGTGAAGATGGTACATATTACATGTATTTTACCACAATTATAAAAACACATTTTAAAAATATAGTATATGTGTATACTACTGTCAAATAGATACTACCAAAAATATACTGTAAGAAACATTATATATGAACTAATGTCAGGAAGTGATAGACACTCTGAGGGAAAACAAAGCTGAGAAGGGGGATGAAGAATGGGGAGTGTTGGTGGAAGGCGTGGTTGCTATTTTAGAGAGCTCAGGGAATGAAGGGCTCTCTGATGAGATGACATTGGAGCAGGGACCTGATGAAGTGGTGATGAGTGTTGTGAGGAAACATCGCTTACATTATCATCAGACTCTGACCCTGCTTTTTATTTTGTCTAAACCGTGGAGCACCCCCTCCCCCCAAAAGGCTGACATTTGGAGCATTCTTCCAGACTTTTCCTATCTCCCATCTTGAGTTTGGTTTCATCGACCTGCTTTGTATCAGGGAATCAAATTAATATCTGCAGATAAAGAGCCTTATACACAGAGGAAAGAGGCAACCAAGTCTTGTTCTTTGGGTGAAAAAAAGGATACAGTCCTGGAATTCTTGCAGGAGTCTTGGTGATTTATAATAAAAAGTAAAGGTCTTAGATTTAAAAAAGGTTATCAAGAAAGTGGTGTCACCTTTCTTCAGCATTCTTTTTTTTTTTTTTTTTTAGACGGAGTCTGACTCTGTCGCCCAGGCTGGAGTGCAGTGGCGCGATCTTGGCTCACTGCAAGCTCCGCCTCCCGGGTTCACGCCATTCTCATGCCTCAGCCTCCTGAGTAGCTGGGACTGCAGGCTCCCGCCACCACGCCCAGCTAATTTTTTTTTGTATTTTTAGTAGAGACGGGGTTTCACCGTGTTAGCCAGGATGGTCTCGATCTCCTGACCTCGTGATCCACCCGCCTTGGCCTCCCAAAGTGCTGGGATTACAGGCGTGAGCCATGGTGCCGCACAGCCCTTTCTTCAGCATTCTTTTATGGAGGGCAGATCACATAAGTTTGGTGTGGAGCTTGCTTTTAATTAAGGGAAATAAAATTGGTTCTTGCTTGTAAGTGGAGGTGTGGAGGGTGTGTGGTGGTGGTGGGCAGAGGGCAGGAGGACCCTGGGTAGAGGAAGGGGTGCGTGGAAAGGTGATTCCATGGGTTGCTTGGAACAAGAGGGGCAATAGGTTGACCTTAAGAGCCAGAATCAGGAGAGAATAAGGTCCTATTTGGTTGAAGAGGAAGATGACTGAGGCAGAGAAGGGTGGTGGGGCGGGGGGCAGAGTGGTTGTATAAGAACATATATCTGTAGCCAGGACAGTTTTTTAAAAATTAAGCTTAACTAAAAGAGGGGTCCGTGGTTTGCCAGATCTGTGAGAAAGGCACGTGTGATAGATTGCTCCTTTTAAGCGATGCCTGGCCTGTATCGTGGGAGTGGATGGGGCTCCTTGAAAGGGTTGTGCTAGGCCAGCCTGGAATAAATAACCTTTCAAAATTCCTTGGAGTCTGTAACACAGTGTCACAAAGTGTGTATTCTTTCCTAGGCTGTCGGCTTGAGCATATGGAGTGATCTTTGGAAAAAATCTAAACTGCTTAGCATGGCATGCAGGGCCCTGCTGCCTGGCTCCACGGCATTCACTTTGGCCGTGCCCCTTCTTCCACCCCAATCCTCTACTTCTGCCCAACTGAGCCTCCAGGGATACCAAAGGTCCCCAAGTGCTCCGGGGTGTCTTGTGCTCCTGTGTCTCTGTGCACACTGCTCTCTCTGCCTGCTCTGCCTGGAGGGTACATTTCCCTACCCAGTCTGCTTGGGCAATCACCCACTTCTTTTTCAAGACTCAGCCAAGTGACAATCATGCTACAGAGCCTCATTTCCCTTATTTGTTGACATGCCTGTTTCTTCCACTACACTCTAAACTGATTGGGAACAAAGACTTGTCCACTCCATCTTGGCATCTCCAGTGCCAGCACAGTGCCTCGCTTTGGAGATGCTGAATGCATTTTTGTTGACAATAAATTGTTTATGCGGCTGCCTGGGCTGTGAGGTGTACACAGAACTTAACTGATACAGCTTCATCGTTAGTTCTCAGGCAAGTAAAATCACAGAAGTAAAATAATTAACTGAGAAGACTATGTTAGAGTTTAGGAGCATAGGAAATAGGATATTCCACTGACCACAAGATGCATGAAAAAGGACACCCTGGTAGCAATTTGCATGGAGCTTTAAGTTTTTAACACTGACTTCATTGTACTTTCTACTCATGGGCAAAGTGCAGTTAGATTTCCATACCTTTAGTACAGCTGTTCCTGCTGCACAGAATTCCTGCTCCCCGCTCTTGCATCCATGTAAATACTGACAGTCTTTTAGGGAAGAACCTTAAGTTCCATTTCAAACAGTTCTGCCTGTGCTGTTTTTTTTTTTCTTTCCTGTTATACCTCTGGTCATTACTATGTCATTTGACACTTGGTTGTCTAGCTTCAGGTATATTGACTGGCTCCAGGACCCTGGGTTGGTAATCTCACCTCTCTCATTCTTGACTTCCCTGCATGTAAAACAAATCATATGATATCCTAACCTTCCTTGGAGAGCTATTCTGAGGCTCACAAGAAGGGGCAGACTGAAGGTGCATATGGACTCCTTGGATTGATTGGAAGACCTTTGTCTCTTTCTGAAGATGATAAGTCCTCTTCTTAATTCTCAAACTCCATCTCGTGTGCTGTGGGGTAGAGGCGTTGAGAGAGATTGTGCTTACGTTTCCTGGAGCTTGGTGCTCCCTGTGCGCCCCAGAGACAGTGGTTGCTTTATTTACCGATCCTAACAGCACAATAGCATCAAGAAGGATATAGAAAGACATTTCTTTACCCCTTCACTTTGGTGCTCTGGTAGGAGCGCACAGAAGGTTCTGTACTGGTTTACACTTAAGCTTGCTGTGGGTAGGTTAGACCTTGCACAAAAATAATATCAGACTTCAATATCATATGGCCAAGACAACATTGTAGCACCATGTCCTCTCTGCCTTGGCTCATGCTTCTTCTTGAGTTCACTTGCTTACACAGGATGCTGCTGCATGTTGCCAAGCCTTCTGGCAAGGGTAAAAGCATTTAAACAGTGTAATACATTTTGGAACCAAAAGCTGTGGTCAGGAGGAAAAGTAATCATCTTGAATAGATGGGGGCATCTCCAGTGATGTATGATTATAACATTTGATCCTACTTTGTGCTGTTCACTTTGCTGTTGGTTGTGTAACTTACCTCTGGGCTCCTAGGTTAGAGTAAATTTAAGGAAGCTGGACTTAAAATAGATATTTGTAATCACATTTATGTGATGCAGTATATACCTGCAACATTTATTGGCATATGAGTTGATCTCAATTTTGCATCTGTAGTATAAAAGTCAAGTATTTGTACCAACTTTTAACTATCAAGAGGTGTGTATATGTGTGTATGTAAATATATATTTCCAGGTGGAGAAAGAATAATGAATTTGTCTATTGTTGGAAAGCTTCCTGGAATTAACATCACAAATGATGTGAAAATGTTTTTGAGGTCAGCCACATAGTCATCTTCATGCTAAGCAGTCCAGGAAAATAAAATAACTACCAAATGGAGAAGGATAAAGTTAGTGAGCATTTTAAGATTCATTCTCCAAATTTATATCATAAAGAAAGAAAATAAGAAAAGTCAGATGCCCTTCCATTGCCAATTTAATGTAATGCTGTCATTGATATACTTATTAAAACTTGATTTTCTATTTAGTTGAAGGGTATGGGCCTAAGGAATGGTTTACTGTTCAACCTTATTATCTTGAATTTAGACTCATGCAATACTTACTGAAAGACTGGCATGACTGAGTATTGGCTTTTCCTAAGATTTGGTTGGGGAGGAAAAAAAACTTTATGCAATACTGAGAGATTTCGTCACTCTGAGACCAAACTTCATTCAGATGCCCATCAGCTTCAATAAGAATTGGTGTGGATTATGGGGACTTTATAAGTTTTCCTAGGGCAGAGATTCAGCCTAATTTTCATCAGATTCTCCCTAGAAGAGGTAAAAGGAAAACTTGTCATTAAAGTTTACTACAGTGAGGAAAGCAGACCACTGCCCTTCTCCTGGCAAGTTAGGAAGTATCCTAGAGCATTCTTAGCTAAAGTCTTATTTAGCAAGATTAGAATATGTCACTTTTTGCCACTGCATTGTCCTTTTCTGAAGAAAGGGTGATTTATGAGTCCTCTGGATCTTCTTGTATTAATAACATCTTGAGCCAGCTGTTTTATTGGGTGTACACAGAGGGTAATTAGAAACATCTGAGAATCCCATAGTGTGCCCAGAAAACCGTGACACTGTGTGGAAATGAAAAAAAATAACATTAATGCCAAAATTGTGTACTTGGTAAATAGATGAATAAGTATTGAACAAAATTTACTTTGTACTATACCATTTTCCAAAAAGAAGCTAAAGTCTAAAGGCTGAAAATATCCTTTTATTGAAATACACTCACTGCAGAAATCATAACCTTATTTGGTAAAAGCCTACTGACTCTGCTGTTCATACAGTAATTATCATTTCCCTTCTGTCAAAGTCTATCATATTTTGGACCATTTTGTGCCAGAAGAAGTATTTCTTCTTTTTACCTGGCAGTTACTTGAAAATTTTAGACTCCTGAAGGATCTCATTTAAGGAAATTAACTCTTAAAAGCACTAAAAGGACTAATAGTGTCCAATTTACGTAATAGTCTATCCTAGAAATCGGGTTGGGAGGTAGGAGTTTGGGCTCTATTTCAGCTGGTTATTTGAAATTTGATCTGCTGCAGTGGTGGCTGAGTTTGAAGTATTTGTGGATGCAGCAGCAACAGCCACTAAGTTCTTGGGGCTTGATTTAAATCAGGCACTGCTCTTCTTACTCTCAAGACAAAATCTAGTCAAGAAAACCTAACAATTTGGTGGTGGCTTGTGAATGGTTCCTTTCATTTTCATTCACAAATAACAAGGCCCTATGAGAAGTCAGTGTTGAGTCACACAGACATAGCCCAGGCAGACATGGGCAGAGAGGAGGGTGGAAGCCTCCAGTGTCTTTCCAGCCTGTCTTGCTTTGCATGTCCCTATTCAGTATGCCATTTTTATTCTCTTTAATTGTTTTTAATGGATTCCTCATTGATCACATGTATTAGTCCATTCTTGCATTGCTATTAAAAACTACCTGAGACTGGGTAGGTTATAAAGAAGAGGTTTAAGGAACTCACAGTTCCGCAAGCTGTACAGGAAGCATGGTTGGGGAGGCCTCAGGAAGCTTACAATCATGGTGGAAGGCCAAGGGGAAGGAAGTAGGCACATCTTACATGGTTGGAGAAGGAGGAGAGAGCGAAATGGGAGGTGCTACACACTTTTAAACAACCAGATCTTATGAGAACTCATTGTCACAAGCACAGCAATGGGAAGTTCGCCCCCATGATCCAATCACCTCCCACCAGGCCCCTCCTACAACACTGAGGATTACAATTTTATATGAGATTTGGGTGGGAACACAAATCCAAACCATATCATTACAGAGATGAAGTTGTAGCTAATTGTGTGTTTTGCTAGAGGTTATCAGTGACTTAATGAAGCCCCTGGAAGAGGTGGATTCACCCATGTAAAAATGTTTACAGGGTAGGATATAATTAGTAACTCAGAAATGTGACTTCAGATGCCTGCCTTCTTCAATCCCTAAATCAGAGATTCTCAGTACTGGTAATATTATACAACAGAATCTAGGAATGCTCAAAAGGTACAGATGCCCAGCCTGCACCCCAGGGTCCTTAAATCAGAATTTCTCAGTGTGCTTTGGATATGTGTATTTTGAAAACAAATAGTGTAGGCAATTGTTATACTTGGCTTTGGTGGAGAACCAATAGTTGAAACCAGTGCTTATCACCCTTTAATGTCCATAGGAGTCATTATGGATCTTATTAAATGCAGATTCTGATTCAGAATCAGAATTCTGGGTAGAGCCTGAGATTCTGCATTTCTAGCACACACTCTGAGGATGCTGTGCTGCCCACCTGTGGATCACTCTGTGAGTTGCAAAGGTCTAAACTATTATTAATCCACTCTGATAAAGATATGTTATCAATTAATGATGTTTATTTATCGAGCTCTTAAATGAGCCTGATACTATATTAGGAAATGATTTATAAATGCCAAAAGAGACTCAACCATATCATCAAATATGTTAACCTTCTTCAAATCTCCTACCTCAGGTCCTGCTCCTGTTAAGTAAGGCTGAGCTTTCCTCATTCTGCGAGGCAGCGTCTCAGGCAGAGTCCTACCGGGATGGCTTAAGTCTGTGGAAAACTCATGCATGATTGCCATATGAAATGCTGGGAGGGCAGGCTGCCTTCTTAATTCATCCTACCATTTCAGCTCACTCCAGTCTGCCTTGTCTTCAAAATTTTTCAGGGGATGGTGAGAAAGTGTTTTTGTTCACATGTCCCCTAAATTCCAAGGGATATGTGTCAAACCCTCCAAAGAATTTTCACCTTTTTTGCTCCAGTGGAACAGACTTGGTTTCTGCAAGCACAGCCAGCATCTCAGGAAGTAAAATGACGGATACTGCCTTTTGTCTTCAGCTTTGGGATGTAGCCCAAATCCCATAACAGAAGTTCAATTCCATAGTCTGCACAATATCTCAGCCAAACATTACCAGCTGCCAATAGTGTGGTGGTCTTATATGCACGGATGATACTCTTGGTTTACTAGTAATAGGACAGATATTTCATTGTCTTTCCAGGAAGGTGGAAGGGGAGATATATTTGCATAGGTCCATCCTTATTCTAGTTAAGTCCTACTTGGGATTGATGTTAAGCATTTTGACGATATTTGAAGATACCATCTTTAATTTGAGACAAGAGAAGCTACATTTGAATTAATTGAATGATATCAATTAGTTTAAACCTGTCATGTAGCCATCATTCTTTCTGATAACATATGTTCTCTATGCTGACAACATATGTTCTCTATGCAGAACTTGCCTACCTGAATTGTCCAGATTTTGACTTATGAACATGATACTTGAGAGTACTTTGAGCACAGAGTTGAATTAATAGAAAATAAAATAGAGTGAAGATGAATTCATTCACTGGTATCACAAAATTGCAACTTTCCCTTCTGTGTGTCATCAAAACCTCATTGCATTTCCTTCACCTCACTCTGGCCTCTTCCTCTTTCCCACATGGTCTACTAATACCTAGCTTCTTTCTCTTATTCCCCGTCTCCAATTCTCTTATCTCACTTGCACCCATCAGGCATATCCTTAGCTGGGTGCTCACTTAGCTCACTCTGTTACTCTGAAATATCTGGTTCACACTCATAATGCAGAAGTGAAGTGGAAAAACTGTTTGTCTATCAAATAGTTCTCAACTGGGGCAGTTTTGCCCCCCACCTAAGAGACACATTTGGCAATGCCAGCAAACATTTTTGGTTATCCAAATTTGGGGGTGCTCCTGGCATATAGTGGGTGGAGGCCAGGGATGCTGCTGTGTGTCCTACAGTGTACAAGAGAGTTCCCATGGGCTGGGCGCAGTGGCTCACGCCTGTAATCCCAGCACTTTGGGAGGTTGAGGTGGGCGGATCACGAGGTCAGGAGATCAAGGCCATTCTGGCTAACATGGTGAAACCCCCCCCGTCTCTACTAAAAAATAGAAAAAATTAGCTGGGCGTGGTGGTGGGTGCCTGCAGTCCCAGCTACTCCGGAGGCTGAGGCAGGAGAATGGCGTGAACCCGGGAGGCAGAGCTTGCAGTGAGCCGAAATAGTGCCACTGCACTCCAACCTGGGCGATAGAGCAAGACTCCGTCTCACTCACTAAAAAAAAAAAAAGAAAAAAAAAAAAAAGAGAGAGAGAGAGAGGACTCCCATGGCAGATAATAATTTGGGCCCAAAATGTCATTAGCAACAAAGTTGAGAAGGCCTGCTCTAAGCATTGCCATTCTTTGCTATCAGACAACATCTTAGACCCTCTTTCCTATTTTGTCCAGGTCCTTAGAAAACCCTCCCTCTTAATCTCAAGATCGTTCTGTAGATGAAACCTCTAGCCTTCTGTCACAAATGTCTTCCTTTGATGATGTGCCAGAGCAAACCCACAGCTTGCCTTTCAGCTGTCCTTGTACATGTGTTGACCTAGTCAACTGGACCCAAGCTTCTAGAGGCTTGATTTACATTCGATAATTTGTATGAGATGATCACATTGGATTTCAAAGGGTGCAAGGATTGAGATGGTTTGGGATGTGATGGGCCTTCATTCTGAAGATTCTCTGGAAACTGAAACAAGAAATGACAAATGGGAA
Organism: Symphalangus syndactylus; assembly: GCF_028878055.3. Classification (NCBI taxonomy): domain Eukaryota; kingdom Metazoa; phylum Chordata; class Mammalia; order Primates; family Hylobatidae; genus Symphalangus; species Symphalangus syndactylus. Next base: position 78,995,980 of record NC_072440.2, on the reverse strand, counting down.
ACGATTTAGCACAGGAGGCATTTTTTTGCATGTCTCAGAAGTGATTGTATAACAGAAACTGCTTTTCAACACTAACCATTGCTACTGTGGATGCTAATTTGCAATGTGTCTGAGCTATGGCTGTTGGAAAAGGAGGGAATTTTGAGTGTATTTATTTGAACGATAGCATCATCACACGTTCAAATAAACGTAACACCTTAGGAGGGTATGGGTTTGTTATTTCTAACCCAAACATCTTTTTTTTTTTTTTTTTTTTTTGAGACGGAGTCTTGCTCTTTCGCCCAGGCTGGAGTGCAGTGGCGCCATCTCGGCTCACTGCAAGCTCCGCGTCCCGGGTTCACGCCATTCTCCTGCCTCAGCCTCTCCGAGTAGCTGGGACTACAGGCGCCCGCCACCACGCCCGGCTAATTTTTTGTATTTTTTAGTAGAGACGGGGTTTCACCGTGGTCTCGATCTCCTGACCTTGTGATCCACCCGCCTCGGCCTCCCAAAGTGCTGGGATTACAAGCGTGAGCCACCGCGCCCGGCCCCAAACATCTTTACACATGCCTTTTGAAGGATCATTTTGCCAAGTTTGAAAGAAAAAACTATTCAAGCATTAAAAGTCTGACATATTATTTAACTCGTTGAAAAAAGAAAAACCTCTTTGGGGCCAAAACACTCTAGGTCAGCTGGACAACAACGTGTATCATGTTTTTAAAGCATTCACTTTTGGACCAAGAAATGGCCCGAGAGAGCAAGTAAAAGACATTGCCCTCACCTGCATATAAAGTCATATAGCAGTCTTCCGTTATGTTTTGGTCATCTTGCCCGGGAAACTTGGAATTTTCACAGTTATTTCTTTTGTGCTTTTTTACTTGAATGAAATGCCTGTTCTTAATTCCCTTGGTGTGTGAGGGGGTTATATTTTATTGCTTATCTTCATGAGACCCCCAAACCCATAATTTACATGACTGATTTTTTCCCCAATTGTATCGTTTTTTAGTTGTAAAATATACATAATACAAAATTTATTATTTAAGCTGTTTTTAAGTGTATGTTTTAATGGCATTGAGTATATTCATAATGTTCTTCAGCCATCATCACTATCCATGTAATAACTTTTCATCATCTCTAACAGAAACTATACCCATTAAGTAAAAATTCCCCATTCCTTTCTCCCCTAGCCTCTGGTCACCCCTGTTCTACTTTCTGTCTCTATGAATTTGAGTATTTTAGAGATTTACTATTTGTCCTTTTGTGACTAGCTTATTTCACTTACTTTGCTTTCTTTTTTTTTTTCTTTTTCTTTTTCTTTTTTTTTTTTTTGAGACAGAGTCTCGCTCTGTTGCCCACGCTGGAGTGTAGTGGCATGATCTTGGCTCACTGCAACCTCCGCCTCCCAGGTTCAAACGATTCTCTTGCCTCAGCCTCCTGAGTAGCTGGGATTACAGGCATGCGCCACCATGCCTGGCTAATTTTTAAAAATATTTTTAGTAGAGGCGGGGTTTCACCATGTTGGCCAGGCTGGGCTCAAATTCCTGACCTCAAGTGATCCACCTGCCTCAGCCTCCCAAAGTGCTGGGATTACAGGCGTGAACCACTACAACTGGTCTCACTTACTGTGTTTTCAAGGTTCATCCATACTGTAGCATGTTTTCTTTTTAAGGCTGAATGCAGTTCCGTTATTTGCATACACTGCCTTTTGTTTATGCATTCATCTGTTGATGTATATATTTAGGTTGTTTCTACCTTTTTGCTATTGCAAACAATGTTGCTATGAGCCCTGATGTATAAGTATCTGTTTGAGTTCCTGCTTTGAATTTTTTGGTGCATATACCTAGAAGTGGAATTTCTGGGTCAGATGATAATTCTCTGTTTAACGTTTTGAGGAGCTGCCAAACTGTTTTCCACAGAGGCTGTGCCATTTTACATTCCCACCAGCAGTGTGTGAGGGTTCCAGTTTCTCTACCTCCTCGACAACACTTATTTTCCCATTCTTTTATTGTGCTTCAGCTTACCCTTTTTTTTGTATTTTATTTTATTTTTCTTCCAATAGGTTATTGGGGTACAGGTGGTATTTGGTTGCATGAGTAAGTTCTTTATGGTGATTTATGAGATTTTGGTGCACCCATCACCCGAGCAGCATATTCTGTACCCTATTTGTAGTCTTTCATCCGTTGCCCCACTCCCACCCTTCCCCCTAAGTCCCTAAAGTCCATTGTATTATTCTTATGCCTTTGCATCTTCATAGCTTAGCTCCCACATATCAGTGAGAACATACGATGTTTGGTTTTCCATTCTTGCCTCACTTCACATAGAATAATAGTCTCCAGTCTCATCTATGCGGCAAATGCCATTAATTCCATCCTTTTTATGGCTGAGTAGTATTCCATTGTGTGTGTGTGTGTGTGTGTGTGTGTGTGTGTGTGTATCACAATTTCTTTATCCACTCGTTGATTGATGGGCATTTGGGTTGGTTCCACAATTTTGCAGTTGTGACTTGTGCTGCTATAAACATGCGTGTGCAAGTTGGAGAAACCCTTCTAGACATTGGCTTAGGCAAGAATTTTGTGACTAAGAACCCGAAAGCAAATGCAATAAAAACAAAGATAAATAGCTGCGACTTAATTAAACTAAAGAACTTTTGCATGGCAAAAGGAACAGTCAGCAGAGTAAACAGACAACCCACAGAGTGGGAGAAAATCTTCACACTCTATACATCTGACAAAGGACTAATATCTAGAATCTACAAGGAACTCAAATAAATCAGTAAGAAAAAAACAATCTCATCAAAAAGTTGGCTAAGGACATGGACAATTCTCAAAAGATGATATACAGATGGCCAACAAACATATGAAAAAGTACTCAACATCACTAATAATCAGGGAAATGCAAACCAAAACTACAATGCATACCACCTCACTCCTGCAAGAATGACCATAATAAAAAAACAAAAAAACAGTAGATGTTGGCATGGATGTGGTGAACAGGGAACACTTCTACACTGCTGGTGGGAATGTAAACTAGTATAGCCACTACAGAAAACAGTGTGGAGATTTCTTAAAGAACTAAAAGTAGAACTACCATTTGATCCAGCAATCCCACTACTGGGTATGTACCCAGAGGAAAAGAAGTCATTGTACGAAAAAAGATATTTTCCCATTTTTTAATGAAGTAATAGCCATACTAGTGGGTATGAAGTGGTGTCTCATGGTTTTGATTTGCATTCCCCTAATGATTGATGATGCTGGACTCTTCATGAGCTTATTAGCCATTTGCATATCTTCTTTGGAGAAATGTCTGTTCAAGTCTTTTGTCCAATTTTGAATTGGTTTGTCATAGTTGATCTTTCAAGAAAAACCTGGGATTTCCATTTAACAAGCGAAATACTTAACTACGGCATTATCTCTAGCTGATATTGATTGTGAATCTTTAGGGAGACCTGAGTTTTAATACTGGTGCTGTCACTTGGACAAGACTCATTTTTAAGTCTTAATTTCTTCCTCTCTAAAAGGAGGAGTTCAGAAAGTAGATGTTCAAGATCCTTGGCAGCCCTAAAATTCTATCATTTTGTTGAATATGAAACCTGTCTATGCAGAGAATGCTAGAGTGTAAATGAGATGAGGCTATCTTTATGATGTTTTATTCTGAAAATATTTACTGTGCTTTCCAAGGATGTACAGTGTGTTCTCCTTTGTACTTTTTTGGGCTCTGTTTTCCACTTTGAATCAAAGGATGATTTTGTACAACTTCAGTGATATATTGTGTGGTGATGTGTCATCAGCTTGACAAGTTTCATCAGAAAACTTAAGGCCTGAAAGATTTGAAAAACTTATAAATGACTCTGTATTTTCCTTGCTTGGTTTTTAAAATCAAAGTTCTTAGAAGATTTTGGCTAGAAACAGAATGACTCCATGGTGGCCTCAAGGAAGCACAGCTTGTCTGGAGCAGGATGAAAGGATAGAGTCAGGTTGGGCCAATAAGGCTGCAGAGGACTCAAGTTTTTAGTTTAGTTTTTTTAAAAGAAAACTGAAATGACAGCCTGCAAGCCTTAGAATGTGCTGGGGTCCTGCTACAAATGATAACAAATGTATCATTCACATTAAAAATCTGAGCCATGAAGGATTTAAATTGCCTCACTGTGGGGAAAAAGTCAAAAGCCAACTTTAAACTTAAGGAAAATAATTTTTATAATAAATGAAAAGTTAGTTTTCCTAATACATATTTGAATTCATTTATCTCTCGCCAATTCCTGGTAAATTCTAAGTGAATTCTGCATTTATCTAGATTAACAGCATCTTGAATTTTTTCTTCACATGGAATTAAAGAAAAGTCCAGACATGTGAGCATTCTTCAGCAGTCAAAATACAGCCCTGAGTGGCACTTGTGCCAGAGATCCACCCGGCTCCATGTCCCCAGAGGCGGCATCAGTGGCACCCTTTTCCTTTAGGAGACTGGAGGGTGGAGGAAAAGTTGGGGTTTTATTCCCCCAGCCCCCTCCTGCAGGGTCCCTGAAGGTGGTTTATGTTCTTCCACCTCAGGCCACAGCGCTGTCAGGAGGCGCTTCTCTGTGCAAGTTCTTTGCTTTTGCAACCCCAGGGTTCTTGCTGCCTGTACCTTTGTCAAGAGTCTCTTTATTAAACTGTCTTAAATTTTGCCCCACTTGAATGTGCCTTTCTTTCCTGACTGGCCCTTGACTCATACCAAAATTACATTAGCTAGGCCTGTAGGTAGATTTTTTTTAAGTTGATCTGTATGGCATCTTTAAAAAAATGGAATTAGGTTTTTTGAATATGTAACACATAGTGCAAAATTTAGAAGGGACAAGAGGACGTACTGTAGAGTGAAGAGTCAGTTTTCTTCCCGTTTTTGTATTCTAAACACTCATTTCTCCTTCCCAGTGAGTAATACTCTTTCTCATTTCTGTCTTCTCCTAGAATCGGAATGTACTGGCATATGTGTATATATATCCTTGAAACTGCTAGAATATTTTATTTATTGTATTGTACTATGCATTGTTCAGTTAGCAGTCCTTATCAGCACAAATAAATCTGCCTTGTTCTTTATAAAGGCTGCATATTCCATCCTGGCATATAATATAACTTATTGAACTGGACTGAATTGTTGGGCAGTTGACCTTTCTACTTTTGCTGTTATCATCCAAGTGACAGTGAATAATGAAAGTCTTAGTATACATTTGTGAATATCTAGGATAAATTCTTAGAAACAAAATTGCTGCATCCAAGGGTATGTGCTTATTTAATTTGAATAAATATTTGCCAAATTATCTACCATAAAAGTTGAACTAGGCCGGGCGCGGTGGTTCACACTTATAATGCCAGCACTTTGGGAGGGCGAGGTGGGCGGATCACTTGACGTCAGGAGTTCGAAACCAGCCTGACCAACACGGTGAAACCCCATCTCTACTAAAAATACAAAAATTAGCTGGGCGGCCGGGCGCGGTGGCTCACGCTTGTAATCCCAGCACTTTGGGAGGCCGAGGCGGGCGGATCACGAGGTCAGGAGATCGAGACCACGGTGAAACTCCGTCTCTACTAAAAATACAAAAAATGAGCTGGGCGTGGTGGCGGGCGCCTGTAGTCCAGAGGCAGGAGAATGGCGTGAACCCGGGAGGCGGAGCTTGCAGTGAGCCGAGATCGTGCCACTGCACTCCAGCCTGGGCGACAGAGCGAGACTCCATCTCAAAAAAAAAAAAAAAAAAAAAAAAAAAATTAGCTGGGCGTGGTGGTGGGTGCCTATAAGTCCAGTGACTTGGGAGGCTGAGTCAGGAGAATCACTTGAACCTGGGAGGTGGAGGATGCAGTGAGCCGAGATTGTGCCATTGTACTCCAGCCTGGGCGACAGAGTGAGACTCCATCTCAAAAAAAAAAAAAAAAAAAAAAAGTTGAACTAATTTGTTTTCCCAGCAATATATGAGCTTGTCTGTATCACCATACCCTTTCTAATACAGATTATTATCAGTTATTATTATTATTCTGAGACGGAATCTCACTCAAGATTGGAACTACAGGCACGCGCCACCATGCCTGGCTAGTTTTTGTATTTTTAGTAGAGATACGGTTTCAACATATTGGCCAGGCTACTCTTGAACTCCCGACCTCATGATCTGCCTGCCTTGGCCTCCCAAAGTGCTGGGATTACAGGCGTGAGCCACCACGCCCGGCCTCTAACACAGATTATTAAACACTTCTATCTGCTTCTCTGATAGATTGGAGTTTAAGTTGCATTTTGCTTGTGCATGAGATTAAGTTTCTTTTCATGTGCCTAAAACAGAGTTTCTCCACCTCAGTGTTATTCACATTTGGGTGGATAATTCTTTGTTTTGAAGGGTTGTCCTGTGCATTGTAGGATGTTTGTAGCATCTTTGGTCTTTACCTATTAAATTCAAGTAGCAACCCCCCATCCCACCACCACCAAGAAGCTCTCTGGGGACAAAACCACCCCTGGTTGAGCACTGGTCTAAAAGCTTTTCTCCTTTCCAACTGCACTTTTGGTGTTTTAACTTTGCATATGGTGTTTTTGCTATTTACTTGTTTATTTCTTTTTAGGCCATACAAAAATTTTATATATTTTTTTATGTAGTCAGATTTGTAAATATGCTGCTTCTAACTTCATACAATTGATAGAGAAATTGATTTTTGATAATGTTTTGTTAATCAAATAAAGGTACCAAATTCTTCTTCCTTTAATCAGCTGTGATACTTCCCTTCAGTCCTAGACAGCAAACCAAGGGAAACCAGAGTAAGCCCTGAATTTTATTGATGACTGCTAGCACATAGATGTATTGGAGAGGATCAGAAATCTTAAATTAATAACAACTACCACTATCGAGTCTCTTCCGTATGCCCAGCACTGTTTAGGTACCTTGCTCTTATTATATCTTAGCCTTGAGACAGAGCTCTGCGTGATCAGGATGTATAATCATTTTAAAGGTGAGGAAACTAAGGCCTGAAGAGGTTAAGTCACTTGGCCAAGACCACAGAGCAAGCAGATAGCACAGCTAGGTTTTGAACCCAGATCCTTCAGAATCCCAGGGTTGTGCTTTCACCTTATGTGTGATGTCTCATAGCCAACTCTGTGCTGGGGTTGACATTAAGCTTCAAGGGAATTCTCAGGGAAAAGACCGTATTCGTTGTGCTTGTAAGATCCATCTTACTTCTCTTTGGCTTGAACAGATCTGTGGAGTACTTTCTTCCATCACGTCTGACTCAAGTTGTTCACTGAATCTTGGGTCTTGGTCTGAGTTTTGTATTGTACTTGTGCGAACTATTTCCTCCTCACCTGTAGAATGGGAAGGATAATACCTGCCTCATAAGATGTTGTGAGGGTTATATGACAGCATGGTTTGCAAAAAGGCTTTATGATCTGCAGAATAATGTCCATATATTAAGTATTATTATTGTTACTGTTAATTGCTTGCTTACCATACTTCATATATTTGATTACATCAAAATGCAACTATATAACTATACAACTGTATAACAATCGAACGTATTTTAACATATTATAAAATATAAGACATTGGTATTAACACATGTAACCAGTGTATACTTAATTTCTTGAGTATATTAAACTTATCAAGTATTATAAATTGATAGCATTGCCTAGTACTTCAATATTTTTATGTCATTTAGCTATAATTTCAAGTCTGATTCAAACCGATTATCTTACTATATCTACTTAATGAATTTTAAGAGAACTCAAAGAACTTTGATTCCATTTGATTTATTATTTGGGATTTTCATGAAGAAATTTACAAATTTGACAGGTCCGCAAATGACAGATTTTACACACTTGGCCATTACATTGGTGACTGAAGAGCAGAGGTTTTGTTTGGACTCCAGGCGTGCAGGGGAAGCAGACATAATTTTCCCCCTTTCTAGAGTTCTTGGCCTTGGAAATTTAATATCTACTTTAATCTTAAGTGTAGAGATGCTGAAAATCATGTAAGTCAAACATCAAAGGTGTTTAGAACCTAGAGACTTGTTATTGTCTGTGATTATTTTAGATGTTTAGAATTGAAATATGGCTAATGCACAGATGAGGATTAAGAGCTTTGAAGGTTGTAAGCAGTGAAGGAAGGAAAACCACATTTCAATGGCTCATTTACTGTCACTGGCATGTTTCTGAACAGTTAAAGCTGATGTACCAAAGGATCCTGTGTGCAGGAGGAGTAAGCGTTTTGTAGAAATCAGTAGGAAACCGTTTTGAGAAGTGAATGGGAAGCCCTTAGAGCTGAAAGTAGCTTAGAGAGCATCTCATTCATTCTTTTCATTTTATAGATCAGAAAATTGAGACCCAGACAGGGAGGTTATGACTTCAAGGTCATAGTTGATGGCAATGCTCAGATGCGGACCCAAGCTTCTGACTCCCGTTGCATTTCCAAGTGAGATGGTTTTTGTAAGATTTTTATATCCGGAACATTTTAAAATTGGCCATCTATAGGGTAATGGTACTGTACTGGAGATTTCTAATGCAGTCTGCATGTGTAGGAGGAGCATCGGAGAGAGATCTTGCCCCAGCTGAAAAGCCAGTATCTTTTTCTCAGTGACTTGTGCCCACCCAAATAAGGTGAGGGTTAGAATCACTGGGTTACTGGGAAAAGCTGGAATGACCATAGTCAAGAGAGAATATAGGCCACGTGCGGTGGCTCATGCCTGTAATCCCAGCACTTTGGGAAGCCAAGGCATGTGGATCATCTGAGGTCAGGAGTTTGAGACCAGCATGGCCAACATGGCGAAACCCTACTAAAAACAAAAATTAGCCAGCCGTGGTGGCATGCACCTATCATCTCAGCTACTTGGGAGGCTGAGGCAGGAGAGTCACTTGAACCTGAGAGGCGGTGATTGCAGCAAGCCAAGATCATGCCATTGCACTCCAGCCTGGGCAACAAGAGTGAAACTCTTGTCTCAAACAAAAAACAAACAAACAAAAACACAGAGAGAGAGAGAGAGAGAGAGAGAATATATATGCATAAAACAGAGTACTCCTCAGTCATTTTGTAAACCTTTGTTCAACAAAAGAATGAATAGATTGTGTTGTGTGAACTTCAGATAGAGATTGATAGAATATCAAACCCAGATATCCAGGGACTAAGAATTTCAAATGCAAGTAGTCACGTAGAAGAAATATTCTGAGGCACTGACAGGCCCTCCCATCCCAGCCACAGAAGGCTACTTACTGCCCACCAGAGCTTCCGCAGGGCCTGATAATGATGGACATCGCAGTTCTATGCCACTTTTTGGAATTAATCCAGAGAAACAATTGAGACAGGGCATCCCAGATGAACCCAAATAGGGGTGACTTATAGTTCCCTGGTTAATTCCTGGAGGGGGTCTTGAATAACAGGCTCTTGGATCATGCAAAGGAAGTAGAGTAATAAAGGACCTATGATTCATTGACATTGTGGTTGTCGAAGGAGGCACCTTCTAGCCAGAAAATGGAAGATTTCTTTCCAGTGATTCACATGTATTACCCAGAACACTTCGACTTCCTGGAATTTAAAATATAAACTCAAGTCTCTTGGCAATAACTTTTAAACACTGCAGATCACTGGCTTCTCCTCTCCTCTCCCTTTTCCCCTAACACCGATCCTTTAAATAGATAGCAGTATACGTAAATGTTAGGTAGCTGTGATGACAAAAAACTTCAAAATGATGCACAGAGTGTACCTTCTTTCTCTTCTGTGATACTGATGACACATACTCAGTCCAGCACATTATAACCATGCAATAGGAAACACAGTTCTTTGGAGAGCTCAGTTAAGGTGAGATGAAAATACCTATCATGATTCTGTCTCATGGTCAGGCAGGATGCAATGACATGGGAATGCAGGGGGCCTAGGGCCTGCCTAATCTCAGCCCTGTGTGTGCTTCTGTGAGTGAGGGAACAAAGTACCTGCCTAGCAAGCTGTGGCCTGGGTGGTGACAGCTACGTTTTGCTTGCTTCCCTCTCCTAGGTGAGCAGTATGCTTGCTGCTGTGGCTCTGCAACTCAAGGGCATCCTATCACAAATAATGAAAAATATGGGTCCTTTCAGCATACAGATGACTTAGTGGTAATAGTCCCTTAATCCAGCAGCCACTTCACTGATCTCTTGAGTTTGAGTTATCAAAAAGCTGTCACCTCTTACACTTCCTGTCTAGCACCTTTTAAAGGTAACATCACGCCTCCACTTCCAGAAAAGAATTTCTGTTCTTCATCTCTTCTATTTCTTATTCTTTGTGTCCAATTCATTCAACTCTTAAAATAATACTTTCAAATAATATCCAGAAAGTCTGGTGATTGTGCTTCTAACCCCCACCCTACCCAAACCCAGTGAAGCTGCTTATTTCTCTGCCTCTTGGATCTATGGCTTCTTTAGTTTCGTATGTGATCATCTTCAGGATTATTAGAAGAATTCCCAGATTAAAAGTATGGAGAAAGATTTGATTCGGAGCTGGAAGGAAAGGAAAAGTAATGTTCACTGAGTACCTTCTGTGTACTCAACTTAGTTTGAGCCATGGTCACATGCTATTTTTCTTCATCCAGAGAACAATGGGTATATTATTTCCATATACTGATTAGAAAACTGAGGCCTAGCAAATTTATTTTATTTTATTTTATTTTATTTTATTTATTTTTGAGATGGAGTCTCGCTCTTTCGCCCAGGCTGGAGTGCAGTGGTACAATCTTTGCTCACTGCAACCTCCACCTCCCGGCTCAAGCAATTTTTCTGCCTCAGCCGCTCAAGCTGGGATTATAGGCTCCTGCCACCACACCTGGCTAATTTCTGTAATTTTAGTAGAGACGGGGTTTCACCATGTTGGCCAGGCTGGTCTCGAACTCTTGACCTCAAGTGATCCGCCCACATCAGCCTCCCAAAGTGCTGGGATAACAGGTATGAGCCACCGCGCCCGGCCTCAAATTTAAATAGAGTATTCAATCCAGAGAAAGAATTCAACTGTAAAAATAATGATTATGGACAATTTCCATTTCTGTAGCCACAAAGAGAAAATTTATTAGGGGCTTGAGGAGACTTGCCCCTTTTAATTGTTGGTGGATGAATGGCAAAACTTGCATTTAATGGAATCCAAGTGTCTTGGACTGCTTTTGAGCAGGTCATTCATGTGGTTAGAGCAACGCTGCTTCCAAGGGAATGTTTTGATTGATTGTGTCAGCGTCCTTGGGTGGCCCTTCCAGGAGCTTGAATGCCTGTGTAAGTTTGGTTTCCTCTGGCTAGCTTCTAAGCTTCTACAGATGAGGTACCACATCTTCTCTCTATTTTGTTCTTCTGATAATGTCTAGTGATATAAATTAATCAGTATGGAAATTCAGCACAGGTGGGTTGACCTACTATAGAAAGAGGCTTTTTCAGCTCTGTTGAGAGTCACTAGATATTATAGACAAGTACTATCAACTAGGTATTTGGGCCTCATGATTAGTTGCAGTTATTTCTGCATCATTATTACTGGTCATTGTGGTACTTAGCTCAGGGATGGAAGGTAGATTTTATTTTATGTACCTACTCTGTCTGTTGCTGACCAGTAGAGTATGCTGAGAATTCAGAGATGACATCTAGGCGCAGCAAGAGCTATGATAGGTTAACAAGTTTTGTTAGAGGAGAGGAGAGTGCAGCACCCACCTTATAGATGCTGCTGTCATGGTTGTTGCCAGCAGCCCAGCAGTTACCTCAATGAAGACTGGGTCTTTCTCGCCCCTCTTGTCCACTCCAGAAGTTATTGGGACAATGTGCACACTTTGGAGATAGCATGGTAGACTTTGAGTATTGACTCTGCCATTTATTGATAGTGTGCTTTGAGAAGAATACTACATGTCTCAGAATCTCAGTTTTCTTCTGTAACTTGGTGTAAAGTGATGTCATTCACAGGATGGCTATAAAGAGTAGATGACATAATAGCTATAATACCCTGTAAAATAGAAATCCAACAATTGTTAGTATCTTTCCCTTACATAGAGGTTACATAGGAAGCTTATTTTTTTTTTTTTTTTTTTTGAGATGGAGTCTTGCTCTGTCTCCCAGGCTGGAGTTCAGTGGCGCAGTCTCGGCTCTCTGCAACCTCCCAGCCTCCACCTCCCGGGTTCAAGCAGTTCTCTGCCTCAGCCTCCCAAGTAGCTGGGATTACAGGCGCCCACCACCACACCCAGCTAATTTTTTTGTGTTTTCAGTAGAGACGGGCTTTCACCGTCTTGGCCAGGCTGGTCTTTAACTGCTGACCTCGTGATCCACCTGCCTCAGCCTCCCAAAGTGCTGGGATTACAGGCGTGAGCCACCGCGCCTGGCCTGGAAGCTTCTTTATAGAGACTTTGCTGTTCTTGCCTTCTGCAAACAAACGAGCACATGAATGAATGGAGAATGTTAATATTAGCGTTTAAGTAGATATGTTATTTCCTTCACTTTTGTGTACTAAATTATTAGCTGCAAAGGATTAATATATTTTAATTTATTAACAAAGAAAGTGGAAACTTTTCAACAGGTTTATTTTGGGCATATTAAAGAACCTGCATTTTAGACTAAACATTCATGATCGCTTTTATTGATGATCAGTCTTAGGAATTATGAATCATTTGGTTAGTTAGTAAATAAATGAGAAATGCAGTTCTCATTTAACTCTGTATTTATCCGCCGTGGCTTTTGAATTGTTTCTTTCAGATGGGAACCAAGTGACTTGCCAAAAGTGGTCATGCTTGCTAGCATTTCGTGATAGCTTCACACGAGCTTGAGAAGCACATGCTGAGGAACTTGACACTCATCAGTTTTAGAATAGAGTGACAGCCATAGATAAATAATTTCTGTGTTTTGTCTTCCTCAAAAGAGCAAATTTGGAGGGAGACAGTTGTATCATCTTAACTACCTTTTTTGTGGCTGAAGTGTTGAATCTAAGGTACCAGAATAAAGAGTGAAGTTTTTAAAAATTTTGCATGTTTATTTAATAGATTTGTATTTGTTCATATGTATGTGAATAGATTTAAACATAAGAAATGCCACAGTGATAGTGGTCAACACCTTAAAAATAAAAATTAGTTCTTCCTTAATCATTATTTTTCTTGTTTGCTTTAGGAATTCTGAATGGATGTCATGACTGTATATCTAATAATTACTTAGGAAATCCTCTCAATCTCTGGGCATGGGGTATTAGGCTATGAAAACCAGAATTTTCCATTTTAATCATAAAAACTCTGAACATTTTTATGCTAATGGTGAAAGCAGAAACTTTGTTCTTGTCCTCAAATCAAGTTTAAGCTTTCCTGTTGATTACACATATCCTTGACGAGTAAGATTCACTCTCTTTCACCTGCCTGGTTATTGATCAGCTCATGAGCAGATGGAAGATCTAAGCATAAATCACTCATGAAGATGATGAATAAGCTGTAAGTTTATTCACATGTATACCCTTTCTTTTTTTTTTTTTTTTTTTTTTGAGATGGAGTCTCGCTCTGTCACCCAGGCTGGAGTGCTGGAGTGCAGTGGCGCGATCTCAGCTTACTGCAAGCTCCACCTCCCGGGTTCACGCCATTCTCTCCGAGTAGCTGGGATTACACGCGCCCGCCACCATGCCCGGCTAATTTTTTATATTTTTAGTAGAGATGGGGTTTCACCGTGGTCTCGATCTCCTGACCTCATGATCCGCCCACCTCGGCCTCCCAAAGTGCTGGGATTACAAGCGTGAGCCACCACACCCAGCCATGTATACCCTTTCTTATCCAGTGATAGTAGAAGCTTCATATTTAAGAAGGGGATTAATGACATAATTTATTATTGTTTCTTGTTCTTTTTGTTAAAGGGAATAAACAATATAAGTGAATAATTAATTAAATTTTGTAGGAAGTGTTCAGAAAAGACCTGCCAGATACAGACAGGAACCCATGTCGTTAAACCCAAGGCCAGCAGACATTGCACGGGTGTGTGTTTGAAGCAAAGGCAAAGGGCTTTGGGAAAGAGAGTGAGAAAGTGTTCCTTTTAGATCTGAGAAATAGGAAGCTTTAAGAGGCTGGCTTTATTGATTTATTTATTGAGACAGGGCCTCACTCCATCACCCAGGCTACAATGCAGTGGCCTGATCTCGGCTCACTGCAACTTCTGCCCCCTGGGCTCAAGTGATCCTCCCACGTCAGCCTCCCAGGTGGCTGGGACTACAGGTGCATGCCACCACGCCTGGCTAATTGTATTTTTTGTAGAAACAGGGTTTTGCCATGTTGCGTAGGCTGGTCTCGAACTCCTAGGCTCAAGTGATCCACTTGCCAAGGCCTCCTAAAGTGCTGGGATTACAGGTGTGAACCACCACACCCGGCCTTTAAGAGGCTTTACATTGTCACTTGACATTGGTAATATTCCAGTATGCTAGAAATGATGGCAAGAGTACAAAACATGGCCTTAAAATTATTCCGGACATGATATTAAACGTGGTAAGACAATTGGAGACTGTGACTAAGGTGGCAGAACTGTTCAATCTTTTGATAATTGCCATGATCTTATGGTAGAAAAAGCACTGGAAGCAAGAGTGAGTGGGGTAGGATGATGAAAAATGGCTTAAAGGATACAAACATGCAATTATTAGATAGAAGGAATAAATGGAATGTATGATAGCAGAGTGACTATAGTTAGCAAAAATGTATTACACTTAGTTGCTGGACACCCTAAATACCCCGACTTGATCATTGTGTGTTATATATATGTAACAAAATTTTATATGTACTCATACATTTGTATAAATAAAAGAAGCAGCACCTAGATTTTAGGACTTTCAGATAAAACATATAAGGTTTAGGGGAGAAAAAGAAAATAAATTAACCTATGTGAAAATGATTGATTTCTAGTTAATAAAGATTTGATAATTGTTTCAGAAATAGACTAGAATGGCCATATCATTAACTAGGTCATAATTTTATGGAAAAAAAAAGCTTATTTCATGTCTCTCCTTTCTATCATAGTGCTGTATCCAGAAAAGATGCTGTGAGAAAACAGGTGTATTGATTCTTTTTTTTTTCCTCTCAATATGTCTAGTAAAAGTCAGGGCACACACTCACTATAAGAACAATGATTATTAAGTTGACTTGTTCATTAAGATTAAGAATAATGGGCCAGGTGCAGTGGTTCATGCCTGTAATCCTAGCACTTTGGGAGGCTGAGGTGGGCAGATCACGAGTTCAGGAGTTCAAGACCAGCCTGGCCAACATGGTGAAACCCCGTCTCTACTAAAAATACAAAAATTAGCCAGTTGTGGTGGTGCATGCCTGTAATCCCAGCTATTTGGGAGGCTGGGGGAGGAGAATTGCTTGAACCTGCGAGGCAGAGGTTGCAGTGAGCTGAGATTGCACCACTGCACTCCAGCCTGGGTGACAGAGCGAGACTCCCTCTCAGAAAAAAAAAAAAAAAAAAAAAAAAGATTAAGAATAATGGCCCAACTATGAATAAATCTAAAGTTTGGTTCCCATACCAGGAACCAAAAGAGCATTAATGATATTGGGTATATATTATTTTCTTTTTTCTTTTTTTTTGAGACAGACATGTGTTTAGGATGGGGGCATATCTTGCTAATGCTTATTTATAGTCTTTTAGTCTATGCTTTGACTTTATGCAAGATCTATAAATAAATATTTCCGATTACAGAAAAAAGCATCATTTCTTATTTTGATGTCATTTAGAATAAAAAATGACCCAGAAAGCTCTACTGGGAAAAATACTCTTAATTGATCCATGTATAAACCCAGAGAAAGTTTAACTTTGAGTCTTTTGGCCTCTGTCAGGAGGCTGGAGAGTTGGCTCCACTGAGATTCATTCCAACGATTGACATTCATTTGTCACCTACTTAGGGCGTTCCCAGCAGTTTTCTAGGTATTGATGAGAAGATACTTACCTTTGAAGTTTGTGTACAGACAGTTTCCTTATGATGCATATTTGTGCAAATGGGTACTGAGAAGCAGGTCCACCTGAACCTTCAGGGAGCAGTCAAAAGGAGGCCTCACTTAAAGCAAGTACATAGAGTTGTGGTGGGCCCCAAAATCGAAAGAAGGAAGAGTGGGAAGAGGAATTCTTTCAGAATCTAGCCAGGAGGATGGCATGTGCATTAGTATGCATCCAAGATAGGGAGTGTGATATGTTCCAGAATCACTGATCATTCAGTTTCATGATCTAAATGGAGAGTCATAGAAAAATCCTGTAGGGAAGTGAACTGATTGGTTGAATATGCATATCAGAATGTCCCTCCTGGCTATAGTATGAAGAAAGCATATTGGAGGGATTATGAAAAGAGGGAGAGGGACTATTGAGAAGGCTCTGCCGTAGTCTGTGAATGATATAATAGCTTGAACTTGGACAAAGGCATTGAGGAGGGGAGAGAAAGAAATAGGCGAGACGCTGAAGAAAGAGACGCAGTAGTACTTAGCTACAATCGACATCGAGTTATGGGACAAAGAAGAATCTAGGCTTTGATGTTTATGGTTCATAAGGAATATTCTTTAAAATTTAATAGATTATAGGACCATAAAAACTTAGAACTGAGAAAGCAGTTAGGCCTTTCATTTTACTGACTAGAAGAGCAAGTTGCAGAGAGCCGCACTGAATTGCTCAAGGTTATTTAGCTTTGCGATGCAGACCTACAAGGGAACTGATATCTCTTGTCTCCCAGTATGGGGACCTTCTGATACACTAGACTTTAAACTTGTACAGTAAACTCTCTGTGGAAAAGGTGATTTTGTTGCACCCAGGAATTTATCATCATCATTATTATTATTATCATTATTTTAACAGTGTCTTTCTTAATGAATATAATGGACTTAGATAATGTGAATTACCTAGTAAAGTTTGCTTAAATGCATCGGTTCCATGAAGAGAAGGAGTACAGTTTTAGAAGTGAATTGGTGAAAATGCTTTATTCCAAATGGCTTGTGAAAATAAGGATTTAAAAGCTGGTAGGTTTCCAGCTTTGATGGTATCGAGCCTATTAGTAGAATTAAAGGTGTAAAATGCAGTCTTCTTTCCCCATTAGCTTTTCAAGTTTCTAATTCAGTTTTGGAGTTACCTCTTCCATCGTAGCCTAACTTTAAAAGTAGATGCACACCCCTGTATGAGTAATGTATGGTTTTTTTTTTCTTGTTTGGATCAGATCTGCTATAAATTATTCAACTTTAAGTTGAGATCAATTTGGTAAATTTATTAGTTTATAAGAATTAGATAAGTGATTGTCTTTTGTAAACATATTTCATTATATATCAGTTAAAAAAAAGATACATATAAAATGTATGGTACATTTTAATTCTGAATTAAAACCTCCTCATAGGGTTGCCTTAACTTCAGTATCTAGCCATAAAAGGAAAGGAGAAAGAGAAACGGGAAGAATACTAGGGAAAAGTTGCTGAAATTCTTCTTTGTATACCCAAGTAGTTTCTCTGATGATACTTGGTTTATTTAGGAGAATTGCCAGAAGGATTTAGAAATGTTTCTAGTCCTTATTAATGATGGTAGTTTTAATTTACTTTTCTTCCATGTCTCTGATTCTTATCCTGTACAGAATCTAGACCTCCAATTGTTTTATTGTGGTAACTGAGTATTAGCGTATACACAAGGATGCTTCAAAAGTCAACTTAGTCTAATTCTGAGCTACATCTCAAGAGAGTTAATTAGAAACATACTCATGGGCCAATACTGAGGTTTAGAATGAATTATCTTAAGGAAGTCAGTTTTGATACATACTGTCTTGATTTAATGGAATGTTCCAGATTCAGGAAGTATATATGGAGCCCGGAGGAATGAATAGGCATATTTTAATAACCTGAACTTGACATATCAAGTTATTTAAGTTAAATGGAAGGAGACATGTTGGCTCATCTCATCAGTCAGTAATGAATCACATGGCCCTGAATAGCTTTAGCATTTGACTCTGGAAAGCTCTGCTGTGTGATTTTAAGCAGTGTGCAGTAGAAACTCCAAAATTACCTCCATGTAACTGACTTTCCAAATTAACCAACACCCTCTACTCCCTTTTAAAAATATGCTGACTGATGCCCGTCGTGTGCCGAATACTCCTGGCTGATAGCTACTCCTGGGTTGACCCCACACATGACACCACCCAGATCTGAGTTTTGTTTCTACTAAGAGTCAGTTATTTTGTCCCTGCCTGAAATTGTATTATTTAATTAAATGTTATGTAAACTGATTAAAAAGTGAGTGCCAAAAAAAGAATTATTTGTATGAAAATTAAGATGAATAATTTGGAAAGAATCAAAGTGAATCTCTAATATAATATTGACTGCTGATTAGAATTAGGCAAGACAGCATTAAAACTTTGGAAAGCAAATTATAAAAATCAGGAATTTGGCATTAAAACGACTTCCCAATTAAAAAAAGTTTCATAAAAGGCTCATTTGTTCATTAAAAAAAAAAAAAAAATGTATTAGGTACCTACCATGTGTTAAGCGTTTTGCTAAGCTCTAGGGATGAGCAGCTGAAAAAGACAAGGTCCAAAAAAGGTTTCTTTCTTTCTGCAGCTCATATGCTTTTGGGGGAGTCAGATGTGAACCCAGATAATTAGAATTCTGTCTGTCCTGCGCACATGTATTTGTTGCTTTAAGAGCATATGGCAGGGAGTGGGAGCTTCCAGCTTTGCCCTGGCATCTTCAAGAATGGCCTTAGGAAAGAGGTCATGCTTAAGCAGAGGTGTGGGTGGAAGTAGTAAGGTGGGGAGGTAGGTTGGGATGAAGAGGAACAAGCCTGTATAGAACCATGTGTGTGGAGGAATGTGGAGTGGTCAGAAGAGTCCAAGTGTTCAGGATGACTGAGACTAAAAAGAACATGATGACAGCAGCAGGGAGAGATGAGACTGGATAGGTTGCAAGAACTAGATCAAGAAGAGCCCTTCTGCCGTGATTTGGTTTAGCTTTCTTCCACTGGTGGTATAGAGAATCTCTGAATTACTTAAGCAGGAAATTGATGGGGGTAACTTTCAGCTCAAATGAATCTGTATTTTAGAGGGAATGATACAGTTAGAAACTATTTGAGGACCTTTTTGCTGCCATTGAAGTTTATGATAATATCTAAAAACCACCATCTAGCCCCTGTAGGCATTCCTATCACTCTGTGCATAGTTGTAAGAACAGAAAATGGGGGCTGAGCACAGTGGCTCATGCGTGCCATCTCCACATCTTGGGAAGCTGAGGCGGGAGGATTGCTTGAGGCCAGGAATTTGAGACCAGCCTGGGCAACATAGTGTGACATATCTCTACAAAAATAAAAAAAGAAAATTAGCCAGGCTTAGTGGCACATGCCTGTAGTCCTAGCTACTTGGGAGGCTGAGGCAGGAGGATCACTTGAACCCAGGAGTTTGAGACTGCAGTGAACTATGATGATGCTACCACTGTACTCTAGCCTGAGGGACAAAGTGACAAAGTGAGACCCTGTCTTTGTCTCAAAAAAAAAAAAAAAAAAAGAAGAAAATGGGTGTTGTGTAAAATAAGCAATCTGGATTTTTAATCTATCAGATTATAAAAATGAAACTTGTGATGTTGTCTTACAAATTTTTAATATTTAGCATTTGTGAAGAGCCATTTGAAACCAATCAGTATTTGGGATTGTGTACCCACCAGAGGCCAAGAGGCCTCTAAAACTAGTTTTCCCTGGATGCTTTTGTGTTACATGGAGATTTAAAGGTCACAGTCCACCTGGCCTTTTTAGCATGTTAAAAGAAAGAAAAAGGCATCAGGAGCCTGTTTTCCTGCCTAAGGGTTTTCCAGTTGAGGTATCTAGAAAGATCAGAGGCTGAGCTTCTTAAATGTCTATCTCTCCCACAGCTACACAGGCTATTATATACGCTTTGGGATGGTTAATTTCCAAGTCATAGTGATTTTGACACCTTGCGCTGCATCCAGTCTCGCCTACCTATATGCTGTCAGTGACAGTTTGCTACTCAGAAGAGAGGACTAAAAGGGATCCGTGCCCTTTAAAAGAAATAAAAGACCAGCATAGAAAAAAGAGGCCTTGGCTGTGGCAGCAGAGTTAGGGAGGAGCCATGGGAAAGTAATGATCCATGGAGGGTGGGAATAAAAAGGAGTTGTAGTCGGGCCTTGCAGATTTTTGTTTATAGTAGTGGTTCCCAAACATTGTCCACCCAGAATTTATTCCTTTTGGCATTTGCTGGGATTTTATAGACCCCATTTCATTTTATTGCCCAGTGTGTTTCTTCTTTCATGTCCCATGGGGAACGTTTCTCTGCTTTTGTGTGAGTCCTAGAAGGTCTCCATGCCCTTCTTTAGCTTGCATTCTTCCTGTTCTTCCATTCCTAACTCCACCCAAAACTGCCACATTTTATTTTTCTTTTTCCAGCACGTTATATCTCTCTCCCCCTTTGAAGCCTTCTGTTCAAAATAGCTGCTTATCTTTAGAAAATAGGAAAGGAAGTTTTATTTAATAGCTAATATTAAGGTATTTAGATAACAGTTGGAAGCAAAATTTGTTACAATCTGTACTTAATACACTGGGTAAAAGCTCCAGATGGAATGAGTTAAATAATTAAGCAAGAAAGAGAAGAAAATAAAATACCAGCATGAAATAGATTACTTATCAGATACTTGAGGGGGTAATAGTTTTTTAAGAATTGAAACCATAGAACATATAATAGAGAATAGCACTTATAAACTTAATTATAGAAAAGCTGCAAACAAAATTTGTGTAATCCAGACAAACTAAAATAAACAGGAAATAGATTGACAAAGATGTTTTCATCAATAAGACAAATAGAATCTTAAAATTTATGATCCATAAAAGCCAACATGAGAGTAATTTAAAAATCATTAACATTCTAAGAGATAGGTAAAATATATGGATAAAAAGCTCAAACAAGGAGAAATAAAAGCAGTAGATATGTGGGGAAATGTTCAAAATCTTTAGTAAAGACATGCAAAATCAGCATTGTGGTAATATCAGATAGTAGGAAAAATATTCACAGCTCAGAAGTTACCTTGAAACTAGTAAATTGGTAAAAATATTTAGAAATAAAATCCAATTTTGACATGTTAATTAATTAATCTATTTATTTATTTTCTGAGATGGAGTCTCGCTCTGTCACCCAGGCTGGAGTGCAGTGGCGGGATCTCTGCTCACTGCAAGCTCTGCCTCCTGGTTCACGCCATTCTCCTGCCTTAGCCTCCCGAGTAGCTGGGACTACAGGTGCCCACCACCACGCCCGGCTAATTTTTTGTATTTTTAGTAGAGACGGGGTTTCACCGTGTTGGCCAGGATGGTCTCGATCTCCTGACTTCGTCATCTGCCCGCCTCAGCCTCCCAAAGTGCTGGGATTACAGGCGTGAGCCACCGCGCCTGGCTGACAACATGTTAATTTAATATATTAATATAGTGCTATTGATGTTATTGATTGACATAGTCTTTTTGGAAATTCATCTGTTGATATACTCAGAAATTCAACAGCCCGGCACTAGATTCTAGAGAAAGTGGTGAACGAAATAATCTACAGTATAGTGCACGACCTGACCAGCTTCCCAAGATGTGGAGATGACAGGCATGAGCAGGCATGAGCCACTGTGCTTAACCATCCCAAAGCTATTATGTATGCTTTGGGATGGTTAATTTCCAAGTCATAGTGATTTCGACACTTTGCACATCTCTTTTGTTGCTGATATGCTGGTTTGCTTTCCCTTTTATATGTTCTCATTGCACCCTGCCATAATAATTACGAAGTTGGTGAGGATGGCTAACGTTTGCTGAGTGCCTGCTATGTGCTGAGTTCTGTGTACTGTGAATATATGAATTCATTCAGGTCACACAACAGCCATATGAGCTGGATACAGTTATTTTTCTCATTTTACAGGTGAAGAAGTGGGGTGGAAAAACATTAAATAACTTACCCAATGTCCTACCAGTAAGAAATAATGAAGTAGGGATTCAAATCCCTGGAGGTCTGATTCCAGGCTGTTGCTCTTAATATCTATGCTGTGTATTCTCCCCATGATGAGACAGTTACATTAGTGTAATCGACTCATGTTATATTTTCTTGTTCGCTATATCTCCTAGCACATTGCCTTGCATACTAAGCAATTCGTAAATGTTAACTGAATGCATGAGAAAGTTAATTACGAAGAATAAAACTTTGTGCTTGTGGAGGATGTTCTTTGGAGCTTTATCTCTAATAGTTAAAAAAATGCAGACAAGGCTGAGCGTGGTGGCTCACACCTGTAATTCCAGCACTTTGCAGGGCTGAGGTGGGCAGATCACTTGAGGTCAGGAGTTCAAGACCAGCCTGGCCAACTTGGTGAAACCCTGCCTGTACTAAAAATACAAAAATTAGCCAGGAGTGATGGTGGGTGCCTGTAATCTCAGCTACTCGGGAGGCTGAGGCAGGAGAATGGCTTGAACTTGGGAGACGGACGTTGCAGTGAGCCGAGATCACACCACTACATTCCAGCCTGGGTGACAGAGTGAGACCTTGTCTCAAAAAAAGAAAGAAAGAAAGAAATGCAGACAAGCTAAGCGCAGTAGAGGAATGGCTATATAATTTACCATCTGCCAATGGAATATAGCTACTAAAATCAATCATTAAGGCTCTGTAGCAATACATGGCGCATGCCAGTATGAAGGCTATGTAGTAAGAAAAGAATGCAAATGTAAACTGTAGTGATTAAACTGTAATCTGAACATTCCTCTAGGCTTTACAAATTTGTGGGTATAGATAATGTAATGATCAAATCACATTACCCTAGCCGAAAGCCCTTGCTTGCTTACTCGCACCCCTCTGCACCCACTGCAAGTGTTTCTGATGATCCCCCAGGGCTGCTCCCCAGCCTGCTGAATTACAGGGATGGAAAGGAACCTGTGGATTGTGTCCCTCAGCCACCTCATTTTTGCAGATGGAGACACTGTAGTCTACATAGTGATTTTGAAGTTTTTTAAGATTGTTGCCGAAGGAGGCCTCAATCTCAAGGTGTTTGGTGTTTCTGCAGCCAACAAATGTTGCTGTGTTTTCCCTAAGGGTGACAGAGCCTTGAGGTTGAGGAATCATTAGGAGAGAGCGACAATGACAGCATCTGTGATGAAGAATGTGAAGTGGAATTTTATGACATGCCTAATGTATGGAGCTCCATAGGTTACGCAAAGTGTAAAACTAGATCAAATTAGATAGCACACAGCAATGGCGAGGTTGATGATAAATGAACAGGAAGCTATAAACAAAGTTGAGATGATGAATGGCCTCATCCCATCTGGTGTGTGTGATAGCGCTTCATATCTCCTGGGTTATAAACAGAACATGGTATTGAAGCATTTACTAATGCCCACCAGCATTAAAAATTCGTGGTATTTTTGGAATTGTTGTTTGCATTAAGGTTGATCCCTTGCACTTGTTGAAATCTGCATTTACTTTAACATTAGCTTGATATACCTAGTATTTGATAGGTGGGGATGGAATGAAAATGGTCTTATTAATTTTCAAAGCAGGTAACAAAAAGAGTAATGTCCTATTTGCTCGAATGATCTAAACCATGGTTAAAATAGTCTTTAAAGTCAGTGATGCTTGAATGGTATCTCACCACCTCGTTGGTTTGTTGATGATAATAGTCTTGGTAGATCCTGTGGAGGAACTTCCTTGTACTGATGTCTCTCCACCCCCAACATTTTTGTAGATATTAATTAGTGTGTTTCTACATCTTCTGGCATGCTTTGTTTTCCTTTTTTCTTTTTCTTCTTTAGAGACGGGGTCTCACTGTGTTGCCAAAGCTGGTCTCAAACTCCTGGCTTGAAGTGATCCTCCCACCTTGGCCTCCTACAGTGCTGGGATGTCAGGCATGAGCCACCGTGCCTGTCCCCCAGCATGCTTTTATTTGCTGTTTTAAAAAAGTCAGCTCTTTGCCTAGAGCAAGCTTGTCCAACCCCAGCCCATGGGCTGCATGTGGCCCAGGATGGCTTTGAATGCGGCCCAACACAAATTTGCAAACTTTCTTAAAACATGAGATCTTTCTGTGATTTTTTTAAAGCTCATCAGCTATCATAAGTGTTAGTGTATTTAATGTCTGACTCATGACAGTTCTTCCAGTGTGGCTCAGGGAAACCAAAAGATTGGAAACCCCTCATCTGGAGTTTAAAACTAATGGTTACTATGAATATTTGTGAAGTCTTTTAGTTCTTGTGATATATAAAATAGAAAACACCTTCATTATAAAAGAATGAAATGGTAATGTATTTTTACATCTGATGTCAAATAAATGCATATAGTCTTAAAAACAAAACCAAAGAGATGCTCACTGATGGGGAGTGCTGGGTGCATCTTTAACTTTTTTAAAGCATTTTCTCTTTGGAACTCTGTTGTGTCTTTTGCATGTACTATGGAGAATACTAGTCTCTTCTCTCACATGTAAAAGAAAATCCCCGTACCTTCATAATGATTATATATTTAGTGAGTTTTAAGTTAAAACTTTTAAAAATTTAATTAGAATCTGGCTAACTGGTTATTTAAAAATATAAAATAAGGTTTAAAAACCCAAAGCCAAGTGTCCAGTGCACATTGAAAGCATATCCAATAGACGATCCTGTAGCTATCCTTGTTTTTCCCTGGCTCTGTCTCCTGTGATTCAGATCTGCCTGGGTCCTAAGTTTTAACTTATCATTTATATTCTTTGTGTTTTACTCTGTCTACTTTTACAGACTGCCTTATATCCTTATGGAAATGAACAGGAATCAGGCCTGTGTCTGTATCTGAAACCCAGCTTGTCTTGCTTTCTCCCTGCCTCTTACACTCCAGCCACATCAGCTTCCTCTCAGTTTTGGAGCCTTTCTAAAACACCTCACCTCAAGATCTCCGCTCATGTTATTTGTTCTTCTGTAAACACTCTTCTGCCAACTTTTCACCTTGCTGTATTCTTCCCCCTTTAGGTTCAGCTTAAATCTCACTTCCTTGGACAGGTTGTTTTGGACCACCCCAACTCTGTTTTTTTGATGGAGTCCGAGTCAGTATAAGTTAACAGACAGATAATCAAGAATTGAAGATAGGCAGTTTTAGAACACAACAACTATAAATCTCCACATTCCATAGGGACAAAACCAGCCCACATTCTTCTTTCTTGGTCATGTGTAGGACTAGGCCTTCCTGGTTCCTCTGTTCTAGCTTTAGAAGAAGATAACTGTCTTCTTGGAGTCCATCCTTTCCTTTTTCCCCTTGGTGATGCATACTGAATGAAAAGGCAGGCATATGGGTTTGGTTTTGTGTAGCGTGGCATAGTTTTTTTTTTGACAGGGTCTCACTCTGTCACTTAGGCTGGAGTGCAGTGGTGCAATCTCAGCTCACTGCAACCCCTGCCTCCCGGATTCAAGTGATTCTCATGTCTCAGCCTCCCAAGTAGCTGGGACTACAGGTACATGCCACCATGCCTGGCTAATTTTTGGTATTTTTTAAAGTAGAGATGGGGGTTTGCCTTGTTGGCCAGGCTGGTCTTGAACTCCTGGCCTCAAGTGATCTGCCTGCCTGGGCCTCTCAAAGTGCTGGGATTACAGGTGTGAGTCACCGTGCCCAGCTTAAGTAGCATAGGTTCTTAAAGTGAGCAATGGTTTGCTGCAGCATTTAATTATTATATAACATATTTGTTACCCTAAAGCAGAATGGGGGGAGAAATAATGTGGTAACTTAACTTTCTAAAAATATTGCTACCCATCACCAACCAGCCCTGCAAGGGATATCAACAAAAATGCTGAAGGCCTTAAGGGAATATTCTAATCAGAGACAAGTGGGAAAGTCAAATCAAAATCATATGTGTGTCTGTTCTGTAAAAGGACAGATACAGGTTTTCCTTCAGATGGAGGTTTGTTTTCCCTGCTCTGCCTTTGCCACGATAACTTGAAATGGTCTCTCTGCTGGCACAGAAAGCCAGGGAGCGGGTGGAGTGGCCAGGACCCTGCTGCAGGAAGGTCAAGAACATTCTTAGAGTGCCTTTTGGGAACCAGCAGCCGAAGTATTTTTATAGTCAGCTAAGATAACAGGAAAGAAAGAGGCAGGGTCTACCTTTTTATGGTATAAATTTTTAGAAAATTCTGTTTGCCCACATTTATATACAAGTCATGAATATTTCATCTAAACAAGGTTCCAATTCGTGGCACAGAATGTGAATATTATTCTGTCAGCCCAATTACTTGAGCACTGCAAGTTATTTTACAGACCAAAGTGAATGGTGGAATACAACTGAAACGCCTTACTTATTTAAAACCTCCAGCTTGTTGTTCTTCCAGCATGGATCCTTTTGCTCATTTTGACCTTTTACAGTTGTACCGTGAGATACTTTGAGTGACTATCACAAAATTACGCTTTCTGGAGTAACAGGCTGAAGGCCCACATACCTCTTGTTAATTGCAGTAGTTCCCAGGTGACTCTGTGATGCAATATAGTGAATTATGGTGATGACCAGCAAAGTGTCAAGCTAACAAGGTTATGGAATGTCTCAGCCAGCATTCTACAGTTCACCTTCCTGTAATATTTTCTAAAATATATGCCCCATGGCTAGCCTTGTAACCAGCATACCACAAGCATCTCAAGTCAACCTTAACGATAACTTACTCTTTTCCTCTTGATGTTCTGAGGTTTTATAGAACTTGGACAGCATAGATGATACATCACTAGATGATGTTTTGAAAGTGGCATGAACTTTTGAAACAGAAGGAAACTATTCATAGTTGAATCCTAAAGTTTGTAGGTCTATTTTCAATTTGTTTCTCTGATATAAATGACTGTATAGGTATAAAAAGACTCCCTGCCACAAAGGGTTCTATACATACTTAATGAGCTGAGACAAAGAGCTTTATATTGTCATTTAGATTTTAGAAATGCTAGAACTGGAGAATAGATATTTTATTTATTATTCATAAAGGATTATAAATACTGGACTTTTATTGATTGAAATAAGTCAAGCAGAAACCATTTCCTTTATAACCAGAGAGACACAGGGTTATTGGAGTTTAGGGATTATTGCTGTATCCACGTATGCTAGTATTGTCCTTGAAACAACTGTATGGAGGTTATCTCAGGGGGTTAAAGGTAGATTTAAATGAAACTAAGGTCATGATAGATTTCAAAGTCTACTATTGATATTGGAAATACCTTGTAAAAGTCAATTGGTTACTGTTTCTTTGTTAAAAAAAAAAAGATGATGTTGGCCAGGCGCAGTGGCTCACACCTGTAATCCCAGCACTTTGGGAGGCCAAGGCAGGCGGATGACGAAGTCGGGAGATCGAGACCATCCTGGCTAACACGGTGAAACCCCGTCTCTACTAAAAATACAAAAAGTTAGCCAGGCGTGGTGGCGGGCGCCTGTAGTCCCAGCTACTCGGGAGGCTGAGGCAGGAGAATGGGGTGAAACCAGGAGGCAGAGCTTGCAGTGAGCCAAGATCCTGCCACTGCACTCCAGCCTGGGCAACAGAGTGAGAACCCATCTCAAAAAAAAAAAAAAAAAGATGGTGACATATATATATATGTACACACACATATATATGTATGTATGTGTACACATACACACACATATATATGTATGTATGTGTACACATACACACACATTGTATTCTAGTATAGATTGATTATAGGGAGCCCTCACTTTGCATCTTAATAATCAATTAAAAAATGATGAGTTCTATGACCTTAAGAAATTTTTGCCAAAGCATTAAAAATGTTTTAGTGTAGGTTATTAATATATAGGGAAATGAAAAAAAAGTACAGCCAATATTTATTTAGTACTTGATAATTTAAAATGTTAGAAACATTGAGAGTTAAATGTTTTATTTCTTTGAGTAAAACTTGGGAATAATTTCAACATGTTTGCTTTTCATTGTATAACTTATGATATAGAGTTATTTCTTTTCTTTTGTGAACTGTTGTACTCCTTTTTGAGTTTGTACAAAATGTTGGAAGCTGATCCAAAGTTGTGAAATGCCTGAGAGTTCCTTTAATGTTAATTCCTTTGGGAATCTTCATCCTGTTCATTACAGCCACCTTCCAATTTCACGTCCAGTGTTGTCACTTTGTATTTCTTTGCTGTACTTTCTTTTTTGTTGGCTCATACTGTCTTTCGATTATCCACTTTTGTAAAATGTCCTGTGATTTTTATCCCTCTGAGATGAGGAGACAGCAGAACTACCTGCTTTGCTGTTTGTGCCTGAACTGAATACCAGATGTGCAGGGACCAATCACCGACAGGCTTTGAAAGAAGTGACATGATTGGTCATTGGTCGTGATACACATCTGTTATTCACATCATGATTTGCGAACCAAAGAGCTAGCAGTGAAGTTTGTGTTTTATTCAATTACTCAGTTAATATACTGTGATAACTGAAGTCTGAACTACCTCGTTGGGGGACTGGTATTATTTAACTAAACTATGGTAACGGAAATTCATGCGTATTGGAACCATACCAAGTGAGGAGTGCCTGTATTCCAGTTATAAATTATTTGTAGTACATTTAAAGCTTGGCCTAGCTACCTTTGCTTTACCCATTACACACTGAGCCCATCCAGTGTAGCCAAGCTGTGGTGTAGAAAATCAATTCAGAATTGAACTGAGAGTTTTGAAGTCATCGATTCAACCTTGGAGTCAGCTTTGACTTTCTCTTTTCTTACCTAAGACCTCCCAGAGTAGATTGGGCACTAGTGAAAGTATTTTTCAGACCCCATCCAGCATGGGGAGTTTTGACTTGATCTGCAGCCTACGCCCTGAAGAAAGTTTCTGGGTTGTCACCTTTGTAATTTTTCCAACTCTCTCCTCCCTTCTCCACTTTCTCCCCTCTTCCTTGGCCTGCCCTTTTCCTCCTGTGTCCCATCATCAAGTTCTACTGATTTTCCCTCCAGCCTTATATTACTGCATGTTTCTTTCAGTTCCTGTTGCCATCATCCTAATTATATGTTTTTTCAACTTGAATTTCAATTGTTATAATAGTTTCCTAACTGACTTTCCCACTGTACTCTCTCTCCTTTCCAGCTAATCCCACATGCCATCACCGGAGTAATCTTCCTGAAACACTCGTGCAGCTTTACTTAATTGTCTGCTTGAAGCCTCCAAAATAACTTACTGATAACAGAATAAAACCCAAAGCCCTTATCAAGCCTGTAATAACTTCCTTTGTCTAACACAAGCCTTCTTCTTCGAATTTATCACCTGATCTCTTCCCTTCCCTCAAGAACCTGAGGTTTCAACAACATAGGTTTACTCATTATCTCCCAATTATGCCCACCACCCCTCCTTTCTACGCATTGTCTTCCTAAAATGCACTTTTTGATATTGTCTGAATCTTGACCAGTTTCAAAAACTTATCCTAAATGATCACTCCTGTGGAGTCTGTTTTAACTTCCTAGAAATGTCTTTTCTCCTCTCTGCAGTTCCAAAGGATTTATATTTCATACTTTCCAGTTACTGCTTATTTGCTCGTCTGTATTTTTAGTTATGTGTTATTTAATTTCTCCATTTAGCTTTTAAGTCCTAGATGGGCAGGGACTGAATCTTGTATACCACCAAGAATGGCATTTGACAGAGTGATAGGTATAAATCTGTCCCTTCCCTCATTCAATATTTTCTGGTTTTTTTTTTTTTTCTAGCATTTCTTCTAGACTTTGGGCTATGTGCTAGCAGTAAAACATAACAAGGTAACTTCCCGACCTCACAGAGCTCTGGTTGAGTGAGGCATACAGAGAAGTAGTTAGTCAATTGTAATGCCGTAAGATGCGTGAAATGATGGATAGTGAATCAGATTCGTGGAAGCAAGAAGATAAGTGTGAGGCCTAGATGAGGGGCAATGGGAATGCCTCTGGAAGTGAGGTTCAGGCAGAGTCTGAAAGATACGTAGGAATCAGGTAGTTGATGGGGGCCAGATGGAACAAATGTTCCAGGCAGAGGACTCAGTGTGGATAAAGCTCTGGAAGGGTGCGAACACAGTGAGGAACTGAATTAAGTTCCATGTAGCTGTATTGTAGAGAATGAAGTAAGATTCCTAAGTGATGAGACTGCAGAGGATCCCTGTAACGGGCAAAAAGTTGACGTCTTTGGTGAATGTTCAGGAGGGAGGACTTCCAGGACCAGATGTTTGAGTAGATAAAATGAGGGGGCAGCACCCAGGTGTTCCTTAAGGATCATTTGGTGGATGGAGGTGTTGGAGGGAAGACGATGAGTTCAATTTTGGACATTTTGAATTTGAGGTGCCTATGAAATATGTACATGGTGACATGTAATTATAGACAGTTTGAAGCTCGGAAGAAAGCTTTGACCAGGAAATAAAAATTTTGGTGACATCAGTATATGATAGGATGAAATCATAGAGAAAGAGTGTGTAGAGTCAGTGAAGAAGGCTTCAAGACCAAACCTTAACACACATCAGTATATAAAGAACAAGTAGGCTGGGCGCGGTGGCTCACACTTGTAATCCCAGCACTTTGGGAGGCCGAGGCGGGCGGATCACGAGGTCAGGAGATCGAGACCACGGTGAAACCCTGTCTCTACTAAAAATACAAAAAAATTAGCCGGGCGTGGTGGCGGGCGCCTGTAGTCCCAGCTACTCGGAGAGGCTGAGGCAGGAGAATGGCGTGAACCTGGGAGGCGGAGCTTGCAGTGAGCCGAGATTGCACCACTGCACTCCAGCCTGGGCGACAGAGCGAGACTCCGTCTCAAGAAAAAAAAAAAAAAAAAAAAAAAAAAAGGACAAGTAAAGAGAGCAGAGTCTGCAAATAATTTTAAGATGGACCAGACAGGAGGAAGGAGCAAAATAGGTGAGTGAGGTGTCATGGAAACCAAGGGAAGACTGAAATGCATCCATTGGGTTTAGAAACGTGGAAACCATTCATGACCCTAGTAAGAATAGCTTCTGTGTAGAGGAGGGGCAAGGAATGGGAAAACATAAACCAGCCCAAGATAGATTGTAGCACATTGAGAAGTCAACAAACAATTACGGTGGAAAGTTTAGTTATGGAGGAGACAATTTAAAGAGGGTAGAAGCTGGAAGGAAATGGAGCTGAGGGGCTTTTATTATAATATTGTTTAAGCTGCCGGAAATCTGTGATGTTTAAAGGCTGATAGGAAGAATTCATTAGTGATAAAGAGGTTGACCATAAGCTAAAATAGCCAGAGTTATAACTCCTCTTAAAATTCTTTGCCCAGTCTGTCCTGTTATCTTTCAGTATTCTAAATAAGTTAATTCCAAACTAATTTTGGACTTCACTGAGATCTTGTTACACAAGATTGCAAATTCCTATAAAGTATGATTCAAACTATTCTACTTATTTGTTCTGGGTAGCATTTAGTGTCTTAAATAGAGAAAATTTTCAACAAATATTATTTTTATTACTGTCATTTGTTTATTTTTTGAGCAAATATATTTAATTTTTAATTTTTGTGGGTACATAAGTAGGTATATATATTTATGGGGCACACAAGATGTTTTGATACAGGCATGCAATGCATAATAATCACATCATGGAGAATGAGGTGAGCAAATATTTAATGTCCATTGTATGCCAGACATTTTTCTAGGTGCCAAGGATATTAAGGTTACCAGGCCATACACACTACCAGGCCATACATACCTCTTGTTCTCGAGGAGTTTATCATTTAGGGAGTCAGTTAATGAAATAATTATGGATTGCAAATGGTACTTAAAATGGCATGGTGATAAACAATAATCCTGAGTGGCTACTATGGATACACTCTTTTCCTGTGAACTTTTCTTTCCATTGTCAGAGGGAGAATAATTACAAGCTATTAAAGAGTTAAATGACTTAAGATGGAAAGAAAAAGGTAGTCAGTAACAGAGACTACTTTTGGCATAGTGACTTTACTCCTCTGTTTACCATTTCTAAAGTTCATGGGACTCTGATGCCTATAATGGGCTGTATGTTTTGCAGGTTTTTTTCATTGATCGTTACTTAGCCTCTGAGAGACTAACCAACTCTCCACATTTTCTCTTTTCCCTTTCAGTAATTTGCCATCTTCCATGTATGAATGGTGGCCAGTGCAGCTCAAGGGACAAATGTCAGTGCCCTCCAAATTTCACAGGAAAGCTTTGTCAGATCCCAGTCCATGGTGCCAGTGTTCCTAAACTTTATCAGCAGTCCCAGCAGCCAGGCAAGGCGTTGGGGACGCATGTCATCCATTCTACACATACCTTGCCTCTGACTGTGACTAGCCAGCAAGGAGTCAAAGGTAAGCTTTTTTCCTTCTGCCCATTTGCCAGACTTCTGTTAATCTGCCAAACTCACATAGAAGTCAAGGATCTGCGGATGGCCAGGGCTGGTATTGAAACAGAATGGAGTACATGATTTGTGGCCTGAGAAATGGCATTAGAGACAGAATGTGGGCCCAGGTATGTAGCTGCAGTACTTTCTAGGCCATAGAGAATTAGCGTCTAGGAAATAAGAAAATAAAAAGGAGCCCATTCTTCTCTAGTGATTCTTACCACCAAGAGCTAATAAATGTGCATGGCATTGTTCTGACAAGGCCTGGGAAATAGAAAGGTGAGCAAGACGGTGTTCTGGGCCTTGCAGCATTAATGAGTTAGTGGATCGCACAGTACCTGCTCGTGAACTTCAAAATTGACGAATGCTTGGTTTTAGTTGTAAACAATCATTTAACCTCACTGAACTTCAATTTGTTCATCTGTAGAGGAAAGTAAATGAGGTCACTTGGAGCTCAAAAATTCTATGACGAATTCATCCTTTTAAACCTGGCATTATTATAAATGCACACTTTTAAAAAGAGGGGTCATAGAAGTTTACTGGCTCTAATTCTTTAAAACCTGAATCCTTGCATCAGGAGATGAGATTTTGTTTGAAACCTACAGAAAGTAGCTTGTCGTAGATATAAAATAATGCACTTTGGTATTTTGTGTGTGTGTATGTCACAAGAAGCACAAAAATAACAGGTACTGTATTATTTAAGGGTAATAGAATTGTGCCTTGTAAAATTGGGTTTTCTCTTTTAATAGAAGAATGTAAATCCTAAAACTTTTGTGATAGAAATTTGATGAGAAATTCAAAAATAATCAAATGCTTGATCTTTCTGATTAACATTTGATAAAATTTACCTACTTAGAACAAACAGCATGAATTTCACAGCTTTATGACTTTGGAAAAGAATATTTTAGTCTCATGAATGTGTTACTGTTAAAAGTTTTAATTTCTCTCTATAATTGCAAATTTTAAAAAAATATAAATTCAGGCTTTATTTTATTTTGCATGTGTCCTTAAGAATTGTGATGGCTGGCTGGGCGCAGTGGCTCACGCCTGTAATCCCAGCACTTTGGGAGGCCAAGGCGGGCAGATCACCTGAGGTCAAGAGTTCAAGACCAGTATGGCCAATGTGGTGAAACCCCGTCTCTACTAAAAATACAAAAATTAGCCAGGCATGGTGGTGGGCACCTGTAATCCCAGCTACTCGGGAGGTTGAGGCGGGAGAATCGCTTGAACCTGGGGTGCAGAGGTTGCAATGAGCCGAGATCGAGCCATTGCACACCAGCCTGGGTAACCAAAGCGAAACTCCATCTCAAAAAAAAAAGAGAATTTTGATGGCTATGCAGCAAAATGCTACAGGTGCATGCATGTTTATAAAATTTACTTTCATGTTTTAAAACTTTTGATTTGCCTGTTAGTTATTCAGGACTAACAAGTTTTCCTCCAATCTGTTTTAGTGAAATTTCCTCCTAACATAGTCAATATCCATGTGAAACATCCGCCTGAGGCTTCTGTCCAGATACATCAGGTTTCAAGAATTGATGGCCCAACAGGCCAGAAGACAAAAGAAGCTCAACCAGGCCAATCCCAAGTCTCGTACCAAGGGCTTCCTGTCCAGAAGACCCAGACTATACATTCCACATACTCCCACCAGCAGGTCATTCCTCACGTCTACCCCGTGGCTGCTAAGACACAGCTTGGCCGGTGCTTCCAGGAAACCATTGGGTCACAGGTAAGCATCATCACTGAGCCTGCTTTAGTAATGTCTTACAGATATGGTATCATTTTAACAAGAAAGCCAGACTTGATAAAAATGCTTTTTTAAAAAAAAGGCTTTGACAACTATGACTCGTGGCCATATTTTTGTAAATAAAGTTTTATTGCCACACTCACAGCCACACTCATTCATTTACACACTGTCTATGCCCATTTTCATGCTATGACTGCAGAATTAAATAGTTCCAGTGAGATCATATGGTCTGCAGAACCTAAAATATTTACTGTGTGTCTTTTTACAGAAAAAGCTTGC
The DNA here is from genome assembly GCF_028878055.3 of Symphalangus syndactylus. NCBI lineage: Eukaryota > Metazoa > Chordata > Mammalia > Primates > Hylobatidae > Symphalangus > Symphalangus syndactylus. The sequence continues at coordinate 78,961,766 of NC_072440.2, read as the reverse complement.
CAGTCCCTGATGTACAGAATACATTTATTTATTTGTTTATTGATTGATTGATTGAGTTGGAGTCTCACTCTGTTGCCCAGGCTGGAGTGCAGTGGCACGATCTTGGCTCACTGCAACCTCCACCTCCCAGCTTCAAGTGATTCTCCTGCCTTAGCCTCCCAAGTAGCTGGGATTACAGGCATGCGCCACCACTCTCAGCTAATGTTTATATTCTTAGTAGAGACGGGGTTTTACCATGTTGGCCAGGCTGATCTCGAACTCCTGATCTCAAGTGGTCTGCCCACCTCATCCTCCCACATTGCTGGGATGACAGGCATCAGCTACTGTGCGTGGCTTCCAGAAATGTTTCTGGAAGTCCGTGATTACCTGTTTCTATTTTTTCAGTTAGGATGATCTGTGTGTAAAACATGCGTCAGGCATGAGATATGGTACAGGATATATTCCACAAAGATGCTTGAAAATATTTTTGCCTTTTGCAATAGTTTTGTTCATGAGTTTTGAATTCATTGTGCAATAATAATTCATGTCGTCTTTGACAGGAAGTAATATTTCATGTTATCTTTTATTTTCTTATAAAAATTCAGGCTGGGTGTGGTGGCTCATGCCTATAATCCTGCCACTTTAGGAGGCCGAGGCGGGTGGATTACGTGAGGTCAGGAGTTCGAGACCAGCCTGGCTAACATGATGAAACCTCGTCTCTACTGAAAATACAAAAATTAGCCAGGCATGGTGGTGGGTGCCTGTCATCCCAGCTACTTGGGAGGCTGAGGCAGGAGAATCACTTGAGCCTGGGAGGTGGAGGTTGTAGTGAGTCAAGATCACACCACTGCACTCCAGCCTGGGTGACAAGAGTGAGACTCCATCTCAAAAGAAAGAAAAAAAATTCATAACTTTTAGGTGTAGTGCATGAGTTGTTTGAAGTGTAACTTTAGGCCTATATTTATATCATAAAGTGAGAGAAAGGCAAAATTTTCTTTAAAACTCATCATTGAATGTGCATAGTGAATACAACCTAAAAGTGTTGGTTCCTCCACTCCATTATGTGATAATGATGGAGGCTTCGTTCTGTGGTTTCCCTCCTGTCTTTTGGTTATGGGTTAAACCCCTCATGAGAAGACTAGATGAGATACATTTATTATTATTTCTCTGCGATGTCTTGAATATTAAAAATATAGCGTGTGTGTGTGTATATGCATGTGAAATACTTGGGAGTAATAGAACTAATTGTCACTGCTTTAGAAACCTGGGCAACACTTTTAGGTACTAAGTCAATGGTAGGATTGTCACCTTTCTTCTAGGAGAAGGAGGGAAGATTGTAGACCTGAATGGAAGGCAGCATGTGGGAATGGAAAGAGCATCCTTGTGGAGTTGTAAGACGTTGATTAGAGCCATGAGCCCAGCACAGGGTAGGAGGGAAGCAGCTTCCTTATCTGCAAAGTAGAGATAAGACGTGGGGCTCATGAGACTTTGTTAAGATTAATCAAGATAATGTGAGCCCTGCTTTGCAAATATTATAGAACGATGCAAATATTAGCTTAGAGAATATTTATGAAGATAGAGTCAAACTTAAGCAACCATCTACTATGACTGTTTTTATATCATGTGCTTTCAGTAAGATAGGGGACAGCATCAGTCCCACAAACAAAGCCCTCATTGGCCTGTGGACACCTGAAATGCGACTACAGGGGACCTAACGTGGCTTTTCATTCCCCAGTTTTGCAAATGCTTTTGGGAGAAGGAACATCAATTTAAATTTAGCTTAAAAGTTAAGACAATGTTTATGCTAAGGATAGATTTTGATAAAGACAGTGGGGCTGAAGATAAACTTTATACACTTCACAGCTTTGCACCGAACTGGTCTTGGAGAGGGAGGACAAATTTGGTGCCATTTGCATTGTTTATTCATTCCAGCTTAGGTTGATCATGGAGAAAGGAAAAAGCAGATCTTTTTAAAATTGTGTGCCCAGTACCTTTCTCCCCGTTTTCCAAGTTGGAACATAGATGATAAAAAGCAAGAAAATGAGGCATAACAAACTTGTTATTCTTGTATAATCTTAGGTGATTGCTAACGAGAAAAGATGAAAAGATACTATTGACCCGTAAGCCTAGAGTATACAATTGAAATGAATTGGCTAATTGATGGAGTTACCCAAATAATTAAAACTCAGTGGAATACTTTTGTCTTATCTACATACATCTCTGACTTCTGGTCTAAAAGATCCAAACAGTGATCTCAATTCTTAATTCATTTTGCATGTGTACTCACTCATACACAGCTTCAAAATAAGACCTATTTTTTAGAAAGCATTCTCAGCATATATTTATTGGTCTTCCTGTTCATGAGGAATGTTGCTGGATGCTAAAGACTGCCCAATTAATTTGTGCAATTAGGGTGAACCAGGCATTTAAAAAATAAATTACTGGCAAATAATCATAGTGTTTAGGTGTATCCTACTATCCTACAAAGGAGTTTGCAAACATTTGTGCTTTCTTGCTGTGGCTGGTTTGCAAATGTAGCTATAGCCAGGAGGTATAGGTAGATTTTAAATGGCAGATAATCCAAAACAAAAACAAAACCCTGGATAAATGCTCACTGTTGCTTTGCTCAGTGGAGCTGTCTTATTAATTGCAAATGTCAAACACTGAGACTTTCAATGCAATAGTTACCAATAAACATCTATGTTTATATGTTGCTATGAGAGGTCATATACAAAATAAATTTGACAGAGATAGCCTTTGTTTCTGTGGCACATTCTAATAATTAGGTAGTAAACTTGGGATTGAAAACCCAAGATGAACTGTGATCAACGTATTTAAATTTAGGAAAGCTTTGTAGAGTAGGATTTCAGAACTGTTTGGATGGTGGAGGAAAATGGATGATTGATGAGGAAACCAAGCTCACAGGGCAGAAAGGGAGAGTAATTAAACAGGAAAGAGAACAGTACAAGAGATGGGCAAGGAAGAGTTGTCAGAAGAGATCAGAGAGGTGAAATAGCTTGGGATTCTTGGCAGGCTATTGCACAAATATTAAGCCTCTTAAATCTGAGGCATAGTGCAGTATAAATGACTTGCTGGCAAGGTCAGCGTGTCAGGAAGCCCCTTTGACTAAGTGGTCAACTCAGCATCATTAATAGTGGGGCAGCCTGACCTTAAGTGCCTCCTGCTGTGAGACAGTATAGAGTTAGTAGAATTACCCATGAAGCGTTCTTGCCAAATATATCTAACCTGAATCTAATCAAACCCTTAGAGTTAACCCCAAGTTTATAGGGAATACCAAGGGTAAAAAAACAAGTTAAAAACATCACATCCAGACAGAAAAAACAATCAGACATTTACAGTGTAGGGCATTATTGCCTGGCTTAAAAAAAAAAAATCAGAGTATAAAAGGAAGTGAGATGATGTTTGTAGAAAGAGACACAAAAAATAAGTGTAATGTATTCACCTTAATTAAATCTTGATTTTTTATTTTGAAAAAGTCAGATCTAAGAGATATTTTGGGAATAGTTGGGGAAATTTGAACATGAGCTCTGTCTTAGTCCATTTTGTGTTGTTATAACAGAATGCCACACACTGGGTAATCTATAAAGAAAAGACATTTATTTCTCACTGTTTTAGAGGCTGTGAAGTTCAATATCAAGGTGCCAGCATGTGACCAGGGCCTTCTTACTAAGTCACCCCATAGCAGAAGGACAAGAGAACACAAGACAGCAAGGGGGAGCTAAACTTGCTTTTATAACAAGTCCACTCTGGTGATAACTAACCCACTCCCAAGATAATGACATTAATGCATTCATGAGGGAAAACCCTCTTATTAGGTCCCATACTCCTAACGCTGTCGCTTTCAGGGGATTAAGTTTCTAACACATGAACTTTGGGGGACACATTCAAACCATAGGAAATGTCATTAGATGATATTTTGGAATAATTAGTTTTCTTATGTGTGGTAATAGGATTGGGATTATGTAGGAAAATGTCCTTATTCTTTTTTGTTTGTTTGTTTTGAGATGGAGTCTCTCACTCTGTGGCCCAAGCTGGAGTGCAGTGGAGCAGAGGTGACACTGCAACCTCCGCCTCCCTGGTTCAAGGGATTCTCCTGCCTCAGCCTCCCGAGTAGCTGGAATTACAGGTGTGCACCACCACGCCCAGCTAATTTTTGTATTTTTAGTAGAGACGGGGTTTCACCATGTTGCCCAGGCTGGTTTTGAACTCCTGACCTCCCAAAGTGCTGGGATTACAGGCATGAGCCACTGCACCCAGCAGGAAAATGTCCTTATTCTTAATAGATGAATGCTGAAAGTTTTAGGGGTGAAATTCCATGATGTTCATAATTTACAGGCACACTTTCTTTTATTGCACCTCACTTCAGCTCTTTGTAGATAGATATTGTGTCTTTTACTAATTGAATGAAGGTTATGGCAACCCTGCTTATTGGCAAGCAAGTTTTTCTGACAGCGTGCTCTCACTTTGTGTCTCTGTCACATGTTGGTAATTTTGGCAATATTTCAAGACCTTTTCATTGTTGTATCTGTTATAAGTTATTTTTGTTACTATTGTAATTGTTTTGGGGCATCACAAACCATAACCATATAAGATGGCAAACTTAATTGATAAATGTGTATTCTCTGACTGCTCTACCAACTGGCCATTCCCTCATCTCCCTCCCTTTCTTCAGGCATCCCTATTGGCTGAAACACAACAATATTGAAATTAGGCTAATTGATAATACTACAATGGCCTTTAAGTGTTCAAGTGGAAGGAGGAGTCACACATCTCTCACTTTATTTTTTTTTATTTATTTATTTATTTATTTATTTATTTATTTATTTATTTATTTATTTTTGAGATGGAGTCTTGCTCTGTTGCCCAGGCTGGAGTGCAGTGGTGCAATCCTAGCTCACCGCAAGCTCTGCCTTCCGGGTTCACGCCATTCACCTGCCTCAGCCTCCCCAGTAGCTGGGACAACAGGTGCCTGCCACCACGCCTGGGTAATTTTTGTATTTTTATTAGAGACGGGGTTTCACCATGTTAGCCAGGGTGGTCTCGAGCTCCTGACCTCGTGATCTATCCTCCTTGGCCTCCCAAAGTGCTGGGGTTACAGACGTGAGGCACCGAGCCCAGCCATATCTCTCACTTTAAATCAAAAGCTAAAAATGATTAACCTTAGTGAGGAGGGCATGTTGAAAGCCAAAATAAGCCAAAAGCTAGGCCTTTGCATCAGTTAGCCAAGTTGTGAATTCAAAGGAAAATTGGAGGAAATTAAAAGTGCTACTCCAGAGGAAATTAAAAGTGCTACTCCAGAGAGTACATGAATGATAAGAAAGTAAAACAGCTCTGTTGCTAATACGGAGAATGTTTGAGAGAGGTCTAGAACAAGCCACAACATTCTCTTCAGCCAAAGCTCAATCCAGAACAAGGACCTAACTCTCTTCAATTCTCTGAAGGCTTGGAGAGGTGAGGACGTTGCAGAAGAAAAATCTGAAGCTAGTAGTGGTTGGTTCATGAGGTTTAAAGAAAGAAGCCATCTGCATACCATAAAAGTACAAGGAGAAGGAGCAAGTGCTGATGTAGAAGCTGCAGCAAGTTGGCCGGGCACGGTGGCTCACGCTTGTGATCCCAGCACTTTGGGAGGCCGAGGTGGGCGGATCACGAGGTTAGGAGATCGAAACCACGGTGAAACCCCGTCTCTACTAAAAATACAAAAAATTAGCCGGGCGTGGTGGCAGGTGCCTGTAGTCCCAGCTACTCGGAGAGGCTGAGGCGGGAGAATGGCGTGAACCGGGGAGGCGGAGCTTGCAGTGAGCCGAGATTGTGCCACTGCACTCCAGCCTGGGCGACAGAGCGAGACTCCGTCTCAAAAAAAAAAAAAAAAAAAAAAAAAAGAAGCTGCAGCAAGTTGTCCAGAAGATCACTGATAAAGGTGGCTACACTAAGCAGCCTTATACTAGAAGAAGATGCCATTTAGGACTTTCATAGCTAGAGAGAAAGTCATTCCTTGGCTTCAGAGGACAGGCTGGCTCTCTTGTTAGGGGCTAATGCAGCTGGTGACTTTTAAGTTGCAGCCAATGCTCATAGGCTGTTCTGAAAATTCTATAGCCCTTAAGAACTGTGTTAAATCTACTCTGCCTGTGCTATATAAAGAGAATAGCAAAGCCTGGATGACATCACATTTGTTTGCAGTTTGGTTTACTGAAGGTTTTAAGACCGCTGTTGAGACCTGCTGCTCAGAAGAAAAGATTCCTTTCAAAATATTACTGCTCATTGACAGTGTACCTGGTCACTCAAGAGCTCTAATGGAGATGTACAAAAAGATGAATGTTGTTTTCATGCCTGCAGTCACAACATCCATTCTGTAGCCCATGGATCAAGGAGTCATTTTGACTTTCAAGTCTTATTATTTAAGAAATACATTTTTTAAGGCTATCACTGCCATAGATCATGATTCCTCTGATGGATCTGGGAAAGTAAATAAAAAGCTTTCTGGAAAGGGTTTTCCATTCTAGATGCCATTAGGAACATTCATGATACATGGGAGGAGGTCAAAATATCAGCATTAAAGATATTTAATTAAATTAGATACTGGAAAAAGTCAAATCCAACCCTTACGGATGACTTTGAGGGGTACAAAATTTCAGTGGAGGAAGTCACTACAGATATGGTGGAAATAGCAAGAGAACTCGAGTTAGAAGTGGATCCTGAAGACATGACCAAACTGCTGCAATCTCATGTTCAAACTTGAATGGATGAGGAGCTACTGCTTATGAATGAGTAAAGAAAGTGGTTTCATGAAATGAAATCGACTCCTGGTGTAGATGCTGTGAACATTGTGAAATGACAACAATGGATTTAGAATACGCTATAAATTTAATTGATAAAGCATTAGCAGGGTTTAAGACTGACTCATTTAATGACTGACTCATTTTGAAAGAAGTTCTAGCATGGGTCAAATGCTATCAAACAGTATCACTTACTACAGAGAAATATTTAGTAAAAGGAAGAGTCAGGCAAAGCTGCAGACTTCACTGTTGTCTTATTTTAAGAAATTGCCACAGCCACCCCGACCCTCAGGAACTGCCATCCTGATTGGTAGACAGTCAGCAGCATCAGGACAAGACCCTCTACCAGCAAAGAAGTTATGATTCACAGAAGGCTTAGATGGTTATTAGCATTTTTAAAGCAATAAAGTGTTTTAAAATTAAGGTATGTACTTTAAGGCATAGCACTACTGCAAACTTTATAGACGACAGTATAGTGTAAACATGACTTTTATTTGCACTGGGAAACTGACAAATTCATGCGACTCACTTTATTGTGATAGTCACTTTATTGCAGTGGTCAGGAACTGAACCCACAACATATCTGAGGTATTGCCCGTAGTTTCAGAGGTGTTTTACACACAAGCAGCACAAACTTGACTCTTGAGTGGTTCATATTGCAGGTGATCATTGTATCATCCTTTGAATATCTCAGTATACTTGAAAATGTCTTAGAAAGAAGGAGGAAAATTTTAAAATTTCCTAGATTTATAAATAGAATAGTATATCTTAAAGCCAAATTTAAAAGCTTTCACTGTAGTACATTTAGAGACTTTTTAGAAACAAACTTAAAGTTTTTAACTGTTTAATGGGGGTGTTGGGTGAGTGTGAGGTGACATGAGGCCAAGGAAGAGAAATTGGCCTTGTGAAGTGACCAAGGGCCAATCTAAGAAGTCAAGTTGAAAAAAAAGGAGTTGACTATAGGGGATTTTGTGAAGAATCAAGCATCAGGATTGCGTTACAGGCTGTTGTAAAGACAAGGATCATGAAGAAATGAACTATTCTGAATTTTCTTGCTTCACAAATCAGCTAAATAAATGCTCACTAGAATTGATTACTTGACCCTTAGCAGGGAGGATTGTGAGAAGATGAGCAATGACATCTTTGTTACAAGCAGCCTCATCCTTGATTAATATTAGGAAGGGTGTACTCTTAATTATCAGTCAAGGAAGTCCAGGCTGTTTTAGAGATGGAATGCTAGAGAATTAATGGAGAAAATTCAGTGATCAGTGAATAGATTTGCTGATGATAGTTAAATTCGTGACCACAGAGGACATTTCTTTGGATTGCATTATAATGAGAAAAGGGCGGGAATAATGGTGTTAAAGGTTTCTATAATGTTTTCTCACCTTGACAGAGAATGCCAACCTGTAGGGAAAAAAACATTTCTGTTGTTTTGTTTTTGTAGAAAGTTATGTTTAGTATTTCAGAGTTCTAAAAATATGTTTAACAATCAAATAAATCATTGGTTTTTATGTGAATCAGGCTGTCTATATAGGCAGTCTTTATAGGCATCACTAAATCTCGTATATTCAAAGAACAGAAATTAATCTCATAGAACTATATAGGGTGACAGACAGGAGTGGTTTTCTTTGAATATAAATCAAGTATGAAGTAGTTGGCATACTTGATTCATACTAAATCAAGTATGAATTAGTTGGTCCTAATTTTGGCAGAGTTAGGTTTCTGTGCTACCTGGAGTAAATTGTGGTAGTCTACATATATGTGAAAACATTTGCAAGAGTTTGCTCACTGACTGTTAGAATGACAATTCCAGTGGTTACAATCACCAGCCACTTCAAGGTAATCTCATTTTTCACAGGCTTCAAACCCGAACATTTCCGTGATAGTTATCATCTCTGAGGAGAGGCCAAGTTTCAGAAAATACCCCTCCAATCTATATTTGCATCATAGGAACATTCAATATATTCATCTTTTTTACATAAAAATCAATTGTATAAAGGTGACCTTTGTCTTTAAATTGGTTCTCTTAACAGTGACCTAAATTCAAAGCTTATTTGGCATCTGACTTTTTGATTGTTTCAAACATGTTTTATTGATTGCCCAGTTGCTGGAAACAAACATTTAGTGACCTAGTTATGCCAGATGGTATGAAAAGGCCTTGTATGGGAAGCATTTAGAATCACAGTGTAGAGTTCAGGGTCCAGCTTCCATGGTGAACCTGCCAATTGCCTGGCTGCACAAGCCTGTGCTCTTTGTTGAACCCAGGAACCTGCCTTGTAACCAGACAGAGGCGTTATAAGGGGAGACAAAAAATTCAGGTGCTCCGAGATTTCCTATTTCAAAATGCTGAAAGATCAGAAAATTTCACATATAAATACCTGAGTTAATTAAAAAGCAGGTTTTCCAGGACTCTGGAAAACCTTGATTTATACAGCATGTGTTTTAAGTACAGCACTCTAACACAGATAAAGATGATCAAATAACACATGAACCCACTTTTATAGTTTGCAACTATAAAACTCTTAGAAAAGATTTTAAAAACCATAAGAAACAAACTTTAAGATTGAGGTCTTTAATACATATTCTACAGAAGAAAATAAACTTTATGTGGATTAGGAAGAAAGGAAAGGACCGGTAGTGGATGTGGAATCCTGAAATCATTGGGAAAACTCTTTTTTCCTTTAATTATTGGTCATATAAATAATAAGCCCTAGGGCAAAATTGAGTTAAAGTGACAGAAGAACTGTTTGGGATTCTATTAGAGATGCCAGAAGTTGTTCCAGCAGTTCTCTTTGGACAGGAAAAATGGAAACAGAATGGACCATTGGAGAAAAAGATTATTTAATTGAAGATAGGTCTCTTTTGGCAGATACTTTCAGTAACATCCTAAGCTCTAAAGCGTAGCACTGGAACACACACACACACACACACACACACACACACACACACCCCATTCTAAAGGGCCAAATAGATATACTTAGCTTTTGTTTAAAAAAACTTAAAAGAATAAGTTTAATGGAGAAATTAACAGGAAAATATGAGCTCATTGAGGTGGAAAGTATCCTAATTGCATGGCTGAAATTACTTTTTTTAAAAAGAGTTTCAATACTTTTGTCACAGGACTTTGAATAAAGAAAAATATTTCTTGGTTTCCACTGGACAAAAGCCAATAAGAAGCTGGGGAAATAGATGTCATGCCTGCCAACTCCACATGGGAGAAAAAAGATGGGTAGATGGTTGGGTAGATGCAGATGACATGGGCACTTTGGAAATCTTTTCTCAATGGTGAGAAATGGTGTTCATTTAGGGGAGCTGAGACATTGAGTTCTGCTCAGAAACCCGCTCTTGAATTTCCACAGTATCTCTCCTGTCCTGACAACATGAATATTACTGGGATGAAGCCTAAATCTATGATTAAAAAACAAACAAACCTAGTTTTATCCTGACAGAAGTAATGCCAGAATTATTGTAACACTTTTCACACTGGTTATTCCCTAAACTGGGTCCATAAACTACGTAAACAGATTAGAAGTCTAAAGAAAAAAATGGTTATAAAGCATCTTACTTATGTGGAACGGGAACTGAGCCACGCTGGGTCAGCAGAGGGCAGAGGTGAATTGTGACTCTCTCTTCCTCCCCATGGCCTGAGGCCACATGCCCTTATGGATAGGGCCCTCCCAGGTGATCTTGGACCAGTGCAGTGGCCTGCCTTCTTTTGGAGGAGCTGCTGGGCAGTGACTGGGGAAGGTGAGGCTGAGGCTACTAGACATCTGTCTTCTTGCTGAGCTGAGAGCTCAGTTGGAGTGTGTGCTGATTGCATTTACTGAAGTTTGGCTTCCTTGAGGTGGAATAAGTCATTAACACCAGGCACTTCCTATGCCATCTGGGCTTTTCTTCAGTGTCCCACTCAAGTACTCCTTTGGCATAATCTAAGAAATATTTAATTGAGTGTTAGTGAGTCTGGTTGTCTCTTGTGGCTCTAAAATGGCTGCTCTCTGTAGCCATCCGTGCCAAACCTTACCTGCGTCAACAGCTGAAGGTATCACCGAAGGTGTCCTACACATCTCAGCGATAGGTGCTGGAACCCTTAAGTGTTTGCTGGTCTTGTTCCAGCAACCTCTGCCAGATTGATTTTCGTGCAGGAGCCCTCTAGACTGGAGTTAAGAAAGATCAGTAAAGACAAGGGTAAGATCCAAAGAAAAACACCACATGTGAGAGAGAACATGTCTGCATGTCACTGGGCTCCTGCCAGTGGAGAGGAGAACTGCTCGTTTTACTTGGATTGAGAATGTAGGGCTGGGACATTAGGATAATCAAAATATAGATTCTTAGAACTTCAGAGAATGTGTTGTGACCCAGACGTTACCCTTCCTGCGGCCCAGTATCCAGTCTTTACCCAGGCAGATGTTTTCTGGGAACCAAAGGGGCTGTCAGCTTTAAGTGTCCACCTGCCCTGACCTGTTTAAGAGAAGCAAGTCTTTGTTTCTTCATTGGTTCTCCCTAAGCCCCTCCTCTCAGATTTTTTTTTTCATTTTATTGGCAATTGAAATGCCTTTATCATGACACGGAATATCAAATTACCATATTTTATACCTCTAGGGCTTTCTAAAATAATATACCTATTAATAATTAGACTCCTGTTCCTACATAGGAATAAGCACTGAAAATAATAATTATGGAGCATCTCAGAGTGGAAGCATGTTGAGCTACTTCTGATATTGGCAAAGTGGTAAGATTTTATGGTCAGTGTGTTTGAAGATGACAGTTCTTAGCATGTTGGAAATAGTTTTAAGAGACGATGGCTTGAATTGATGGTTGATTTTGGCTCTGTACATTATAAGAAATGGTTTCAGGATTTATAGCTGGTATTTCTAGGCTCTGATGGTCTGATGTGGCTCTGTGCTATCCCTCAGAATTGAGATTTGCTAAAATGAAGAGGAATCAATTGGTTTACTAAAAAAATCAGTCCTCTAAAATCTGCCACGTAAAGTTATAGGGAGAGAAGCACATTTTTTTGCCATATATTGAAGAGGACAAAGTTCTTCCCTGAACCTTCTCTAAGACAATGATAGTACTGTTTTTTTTCCTTTCTCATCCTTCCATTTTTTTTCCTCTTCTGTCTCCTTTTTTAAATAAAATAATTTCTATATAGGATTGAATGTTCTATTTCAACAAGGTCACTTTATGGGACTGTGCATTTACTCTAGTGACACTGCCATTGTGTAAACAGCTTGGACATGTCTGAACAAGACTTGCCACCATTGAGAATATTTAAAGTATGTCTCTAGCCTTGAAGAAAATTCTAAAATTCAAAATATTTTGAATATTTCTAAATATTTTAAACAAAGAGAGCAATGCCTCCAAGTGACCTCTTTGCAGAAGACTGGTGTAGGATGTGCAAGCTCTAACAGAGTTCTTAAAGAATATGGTCTTAACATTCTGTGGCTTCGAGATAAGCCTCTTTTTCTTTTCTTTTTCTTTTTTTAAGAGATAGGGTCTCACTCTGTTGCCCAAGCTGGAGTGCAGTGGCAGGATCATAGCATGCTGCAACCTCAAACTCTCGGGCTCAAGTGATCCTCCTGCCTCAGCCTCCCAAGTAGCTAAGAGTATAGGTGTGTGCCACCACACCTGGCCATGGGGCAAGCCTCTTTGTAAGACAATGCATTTTTAGAAAACTGATAGCTGATTTGACCTTCAAAACAATCAGGAGAAACAGGAAAAGTAGACATTTATGTCTCCCATTTATTTATGTGAAATTTGAGGCTCAGAGATTGGGACTAGCTTGTGTTGGTATTTCTAAGACAATAGGTCTCTTTCCATTTTAGCAAATTCATCATATCTTGGCCCTCATTTTCTTCATTTTTCAAGTAACTGGATTGGCTAAGGAGGCTACCAAGGTGTGTTTGAGTCCTCCAACCCTCTAATGGTTTCTACATCTTTGCTCTTTTCTGCAATCTTAGACACCACTGGTGCTGACGTATGCACAGGCCATATGTACAGATCAATGTCAAATAGAGGGAATGAATAACCTATACTGGTCTCTCAAATCCTACTGACTTGGAAGACTCCTCTTTAGTATCAGTTTCTTTGAAAAGCTTTTTAGTACTTCTTCAACCCACACTTCTCTCTGTTCCTTAAATCTTTATTGCATTTAGAATCTAATCAAACAGTTTTGAATTTAAATATTTTAAAGTTGTTGCTTTTGTGCCTCGTTTCTCTTCCTCACCAGCTTGCACTTTTTATAAGGCAAGGATCACTTATGAATTAATCTCAGAACTAGGCACAGATGAATTGTGGGTAAATATATTAGGTTAGTCTAGGTTGTGCTTCAGTAACACATTAGCGTAACAAAGTTTACGTTTTGTGTGCATTAGACATGTTAGAGGTGAGCAGAGGACTCTGCGCTGTATATTTCAGGGACTTGGGTTGATAGTGGTTCCATCATGTTACTGCCATGTTACCCAGAATATATGGCTTCCTTAATTCCTACAGCAGGGAACGAGATGTTCTGCAAAGGACCACACTCATTCCCTTTCCCATAACCTCCCTGTTCAGAATGAGTCCCATGGCCATATCTGTTAGTGCTATGGATGGAATTATGCCTTCCATCCCCAAATTCATATGTTGAAGCCCCAAACCCCAATGCGACTATATTTGGAGACAGAGCCTAAAAGGAAATAACTAAGATTAAGTGAGATCATAAGGGCAGGGCCTTGATGTGATAGGACCGGTGAGCTTGACCTCTCTGTTGCTTTCCCCACACACTTGCACGAAGAAGAGTCCATGCGAGCACACAGCCAGATGGCGGCCACCCACAAGCTAGGAGGAGGGGCCTCACCAAAAATCCACCATGTTGGTACCATAATCTTGGGCTTCCAGCCTCCAGAACTGTGAGGAAATAAAAAAAAAAAACATCTATTGTTTAAACCACCCAGTCTATGGTATTTTGTTATGGCAATCCAACAGATAGTTTTAGAGCTGGGAAATGTGGGGAAACAAGTGGCTCTTTGGGGAACAATGGATGTTTCTGCCAGAAGAGTCAGGGAGTGGACAAGACAGACGTGGTTCCCTGCACCCAGGGATCTAAATGAACCTGTTAGTGTTATTTGTGGCTTTCAGTTTTTCTACATGACTTGTAACCAAACCACAGGTAATTATTAGTTTTGAGTTCTGTGTACTTGGAAGAGACACAGAAAAAACTGAAAGCTTAACCAAATGAGGCATGCATTACAATTTCACATAGTGCTATGAGGCCTAAAATGTTTTTGGTTCTTTTCATTATCTCTTTATAGACATGAAGCTTAATATAGAAGATTTATCTCAATATGGTTGTAGAAATAAGCATTGGAGGCCAGGCACAGTGGCTCACACCTGTAATCCCAGCACTTTGGGAGGCCGAGGTGGGTGGATCGCGAGGTTAGGAGTTCAAGACCATCTGGCTAATACGGTGAAACCCCATCTCTACTAAAAATACAAAAAGTTAGCCGAGCATGGTGGCAGGCACCTGTAGTCCTAGCTACCCGGGAGGCTGAGGCAGGAGAATGGCGTGAACCTGGGAGGCAGAGCTTGCAGTGAGCTGAGATTGCACCACTGTACTCCAGCCTGGGTGACAGAGCAAGACTCCATTTCAAAAAAAAAAAAAAAGAAGGATTGGAGAAGATAGGCATTTATGTTCATCATTTTGGTGGTGATCAGGTTGCTATGGTCATAATAATCATGGCTATATGCACATCTTTATTCCCTCTCTCAACATGAGTCTTTCTTTTTAGACACATTCCTGGTAATTAAACTTAAAATAAATTTGATCTACTCACCATCTAGAACTAGGATTTATCATGTGATTTGTGTTGTTTTACCCCAAGGAAAGGCTAACAGGAGTTATGATGTCAGAATATAATCATGACAATACTATACTTAAATTTTCTTTTTGCAACTTAAGAGCAAAACACACATATCACCGCCTGGAAGAAGACTTGACTGCTGAAATGTTCAGATCATTGTAGAGGTGGAGAAAATAGGCAGCGCAAATTCTATCTTTTCTTTAGAAAAGATGTCAAGTAGAATCATAAGTTTCATGCTTAAGAGGTTTTTTTTTTTCCTTCGTGTGTTACTTTAAAAACCATTTTTGCCTTAGCGTAACTTTTAAAATACTGTTTCATAAACTAAAGTAGTTGTCTGGAATTCCTTGAAGCCCATGGTTTGGCTTCAGCAGGTTTTAAACAAATACACTGTCAGAAATCGATTTGGATACGTTTCCAGCAGTTAATGCTCTAGTCACAGTAGATACTTTATAAAATCAATAGCCTGAAATATCAGAGGATTATAGTTGTATCAGATTCCCCAAATGCCTAACATTGTTTTAATTACTCTAATAAAAGAAAGCTGAGTGGACTTAAAAAAAAAAAAGAAAGAAAAAAACCTTGCCTATAAAGAATGTTCTGCTCAAGCCAAAGCAAATTTTTTTTACAAGTTCTGTTAGAAAATCTGGAAGTATTTATGCATTTTCCTCTTCTTATGAGACAATGCCTGTTACCCAGCCAGTTCTGCATCGTACAGTGCTCTTTATGACAATGACCCTTAGAACAAGCTGATCAAATATGTTGCTCTAGTTGCATTAGCGATAGGGGTTAGTGATTTAAAACTTTTTACTTTTTGATGCATAGAAGTAAGTATATTTAATGAGCTAGTACTGGGACACTAAAGAGTGTTCATGACATTTTCTAGTTTAATTTGGAGCCATAGTTGATTCAGGGCTAGAAGAACACCATTTTGCTCAGAACATTGTCAGGAGTCACTTTTCCAGAGTGGAGATGTGTTTATACCATAGTGAAAAGACAGTTTAACAGGCGCAAAGAAGAGGAAAGACGAAGTTTGGATTGATCCAACAACCTGTTACATGCAGTCAGTACTTTTCCCTTAGGGGACTTCATTCTGATTCTTATGAAAAGAAGTTCAAGATTTCCAAAAAAAAAAAAAAAAAATAGGATTAACACTCCTCACCCAGATTCATAGTATTGATGGTGTAGCTTTTGTTTACTAGAATACCCCAAGGCTTTGTGCCAGAATGTTAGAGTAATGTGCTTCTGAATGTGGATGGAGGTGAGGATGGCACCTGCATGGGTGGAATAATTTATGGGACATACCTGTGCAGTGTGGGTTGATGGATTATAATGTGACTTTATAATGGTCACAGCCCAGTACACCTAAGATCTGCGTTTCCATGAGCATCTTGAATCATTTCTGAGCTCTTGCCTATTGATAATTATTCATTATAGCTACCCGATATAATGTAGAATCGAGCCATTTAAGAGCCATAACTGTTCTCAGGAAGGTAGGGCTGCCCTTTATATGTACAGGTTAGCAGGAAAGGGCTGGCATGAGGTAGGGTGAGGAAAAGGCAGCCCGTTATTATGGTTATCCTTGATTAGGTTGGCCCAGGTCAGAGTATGAGGATACCACCAGGCAGGCTGTGGCAGCATGAAATCTAATGTATCAACCTGGCAGGCAGGGGGCACCTGAGGAACACCAACCTTCATAGGATTGCCCTGCCACAGGAAACCTTGCCCCCATAGCTCCTTGGCTGCCCTCAGCCCTGCCCTGGAGCTTTCATAAAATCATAGAACTTGGGCACTTAAATGAGTATTAGCAAGTCTGTCTTTACAATTTTGTGGGTGATGCAGCTAACATCCAGAGAGGTAAATCAGTTTGCAGTTGAGTTTGTGGGAGGTGAGGAGTAAAACTGAAGATTTTAATGTCTAGTCCAGTCTTTCTACATTTTTTTTTTTTTTTTTTTTTTGAGACAGAGTCTTGCTCTGTCTCCCAGGCTGGAGTGCAGTGGCGCGATCTCAGCTAACTACAAGCTCCGCCTCCCAGGTTCAAGCAATTCTTCTGCCTCAGCCTCCCAAGTAGCTGGGATTACAGGTGCATGCCACCAAGCTTGGCTATTTTTTTGTGTGTTTTTAGTAGAGACTGGGTTTCACCATGTTGGCCAGGCTGGTTTTGAACTCCTGGCCTCAAGTGACCCGCCTGCCTTGGCCTCCCAAAGTGCTGGGATTACAGGTGTGAGCCACCTCACCTGGCCAGTCTTTCTACTATTGCACCCTGACTCTTAGGCCGTTTCTTCTAGGGATGGAAGATTCACAAGAAACCATTGCTATCTAAACCTGAAAGGACAGCTATATTCTCTGGGACGTGACTTAGTTAGAGAGTCTCATGCTGTGTGGTGTTTTGTGATTGGGCCATGGATCCTTGAGGGGAAGGAGCACAGTGAGCTCCCCTGCTGTTGCTTCATGGTCTTGGTTCTCTGGCATCAAAACATGGCACCATGACAAGTAGGATCGTGATATCCCCAAAGCGAAATCATCTGCCGCTTGAACGTCAATATTTACAAGTTGAATTACTGGAATTCCGTGATACCATGTTGTGCTTCTTAAGCAGAGTTAAAATGAAACTCATATAATGACATGCCCTCCACAGCATTAATTCACTGAGTATTTCTTTACTAGCCAGAGCACTTTTGAGAAAACCTGAATATTTCTAGCAAGATCTTAAGAATATCTTTTTCTTTTATTTCTATATCTAACTTACATGTTTATTTTATACATCTCTTCTCTGTAGGCTGAATCTGGGATATTGTATATCGAATAACTACTAGATTAATTGCTCTTTTGTTAAATAAGCCCAGGTTTTTAAAGGAGGAGGCTGGGGGAAGAGATCTAATACTGATCGAGAGCCCAGTGGGGCTTGGCCATATGGCTGTCTCACATACAGTCCATCTCACATGTGTTGTCTCAGTCCACTCAAGAGCTCCGTGAAAAATGGATATCTCTAGTTCCATTTTATAGAAGACGAAGTAGGCAGAGAGACGTTGAGAGTTTTGCCTATAGTCATGGAGGTGGTAATTGGTAAAGTGAGGATGTGAATGTTTTTCTATTTTCAAAAGCTGCCCTCTTGCCATTTACCCAGTTATGGGTCATCCTTACACTGCTTTTCACTGAGTTCAAGGGGAATGTGGTTGTGCAGAAAAGTCTGTTTCCTGTTCATAATGTGCTAATGCTGTAAGGCAAGTAGATATCTGGGAGTTTGCTTTGTGTTCAGAAGTCTTTTTACTGTGGCTGGACATTGTTTGTTGAGATAAGATATTATTCGTGCTGAACTTAACTCCTTTCTGCTGTTTGTTTGAGAAAAAGCACAGTCAATGGGCCTCCAATCATCTAATTTCAAATTTTTGTCCTCTCATTATTCCTGATTATGTTTATCTCCAATATAGTTTCTTCCTTTTCCTCCCTGCGAATGATATAATTTATCCTGGTAGTTCTTTTTTACATTTCAGGGGAAGTACTAGATATAGAACACTTTACCTTTATAAAAACACTTATCTCTTTCTCTTTTTCCTCCTCTTCATCCTCGTCAGTCTTTCTGTACTTACCATTGTTTCAAAGATGCTAATTATTTATTTGGAAGCAATATAAACTTTTTTGCTCTGAGGAAAGGAACTATGATGCTTCTTTTCCCCCGTTTCCTGGTTGATTTTTATATCCAACTGTACATCTAATCTCAAATTTGGAAAACCCTCCATGGTTTAGCTCCACATCTTCTCTGACTCTGCACACCCACTCTTTGTTCCTACGTATTGACCCTCCTTCTCCTGTCTTTACCCTCCTCCATTGCTACTGGCTGTTCTCCCAGTTGGTGGTTGGTGTTATGCTTAGCTAGAGCTGTTCCATCTCTTTGGAATCTCTCTCCCCAGTAGAGCCATTGAGTCACCTCCTTGTTTCAGCTCTTGCCTAAACACGGTCCTACTTTCTCTTGCAAGAGTTACAATAAATCAGACTTCTGTTTTATTTCATGTTTTCCCTCAGTGCAATCTCTACAAGTATTTTTTGAAACCTGGATCACTTTAACATTTTGGGTTTTGTTTATTTGCTCCTTTGGCTCTAAAAGATGTTCTTTACTGAAACTTAAAATATTTTATCTGTTATTGTATAATAGTCCTTCACAGCATAATGAGTTATATACATGTAATGAAGACAATTCATAAGAGTATTTCAGTTTATCATTTTTTAGTGTTTTAAATAGTAAGATTAAGTAATAGGTTCCTGACATGTGGCTATCTTTATGGAGTGGACCTTTTAATAATTAAATATCTGAACACTTTTAATAAATGTGTCCTGAGAGTTTATCAAATGGCTAATACTTTAATGCTGATTGTAAGTTTTACCCACACCAGACACCAGTTGAGGAGGATGATTGGGGCCTGGAGTCCAGCCCATGCTCTGCTCATCAAACTCTATGTCCTGGTGCAGGTCACGTCCTACAGCTGCCCTTTTCTAATCCCCACACAGGGGTTGATGGAGTCCCAGTATCTGTGATTGGACAAGCATCATTTAATCTCACAATCCTTTAGGGTTGGGATTACTAGCTCAGAGAGGTTGGATGATCTGCTGAACTTCTCACTGCTAGTAAGAAGTATCTGGGATTTCAATCCAAGTCTAATGACTCTAGTCCAGCACTCTTTTCTTACCACCACTGCTGGATCCTCCTTCCCCAGGACTCTGCACAGTGCAGCAAACACTCTTGGAATGAGGGTACATTGTAGGCACTATAGGTACCAGCGATTTTAATACCTGAAAAGTTAATCTTATAAAACCTTATGAAACCGTGCTCCACCATCTATCACAATCTCTTCAAATCATCATTCAGCTCTGAAACAACTCCAGTGGGGAGTTTTTAACTGACAAAAATTGTAATCCTTGGTTACCAAATAAGTTTTAAACTATCCTTCCTCTCACATTGATAGGCAGATGTAAAAGTGATTGTGGTCACAGCCCAACTTTGAATATCAGGGAAGTGCTACAGTATTACCTCAAAAATGAGATTAAAGTCTGAAGGTATGTGTTCCCAATCAGGCCAAGATTTAGATACATACATTACCCTGCAATCTAATTTTTGACAACTAGCTTCAAGATTGAAGGTTTTTTTCACTATTGCTTATAATAATTTTGTGTTGTAAATGTAGTAACATGGATATTTGTGGAATAATTGTAATGATTCTTGAATAGCCTTACCATCTGCATCACAGTATTCATACAGGTGTGCAAATAGGAAGGGTTGAAAAGTTATTTTCATGCAGTCAGTGTAGGAATCATGACCAGTGCACTGGTGAATCAAGGCTGGGAGTAGCTTTGTTTGTTTTTCTTCCTTTTGCCTTATTTGTATAAGTCCTGTAGTTAGAGGCCCAGGCAGCGTGAGCAACTCTAGAGATGTGGAAATGAGGGAGGAGGAGATAAGACAAAAGGAGGTGGTTAGGAGGCCGTCTTCCCAGATGCAGTCCTATTATAGATGTGAGAGCAGCAGAAACACTTGAGTTTTGCTGTGGTGTGTAGTAACTTGTATTTCCTAGATGGGATAATGTAACCTATCAGTATGTAGTGACCACAGAACCTTAGACCTTGCAGAAATTGTGAAGGTCATCTGCTTCAGATCCTGGGCATCCCTGAGAGACGGTTTTCCGCGGTCAGCTCCTAGTGAAGTCAGCATCTTCCACTGTTAAGGAGCATTAACTGTTGAAAAGATCTTCTACTTAATGAGGTTGAATCCACTCTTTCTATGATTTGTAGCCTTTAGTCCTGCCAATACAAGTTAAGCATCCCAAATCCAACAATCTGAAATCCAAAATGCTCCAGAATCCAAAATGTTTTGAGCACCAACATAACACTCCAAGGAAATGCTCGTTGGAACAATTTAGATTTTGTACTTTTGGATTTGGGATGCTCAACTGGTAAGTATTTGCAAATATTCTAAAATCTGAAAATAACTGAAATCTAAAATACTTCTAGTCCCAAGCGTTTTAGATCAGAGATCCTCAACCTGGACCTTTATCATGCGACAGGCTTCCTCTTGCTTAGGGTATCTGAACACTGCCATCATGTCTGCATGTAGTCTCACCGTTCCGCCTTTCCTCAGTTGACCCTCACAGGACCTGGTTGCCAGAACTTTCATTTCTCTGCTTGCACTGCTTCAGCTAGGTCGTGCGTGGGCTGAATCCTGGGATGGCTGTGTAGGGTTGTAGTGTCCCTGCAGCCCAAGGTTATGTGAGCTTTTTGAGGCACTGTAGCTTGTTAGACCCGATAGGATTTTTGTTTCAGACTTGACTTAGCTAAATATCGGGTTGTAAATTTAGCACATTTCTCCAGGATTGCTATTCGTAAGACATATCCTGAAATGATAAGGCTTTCCATGTTAATGTAGTGAATAATTCACAAAGGAGGAATTCCATTTGTGTTTTTAACTTGTAAAACATCACCTCAATCTGTGCGTAAAAATATAGTTAGCGTGAGCCTATATCCGTGTGATTACGTCTCACCAAAAGGCAGAACCTAGCAGTCATAGACAAGGATTTTCTGAATGCTGATCTCATCCTATTCCATGTGATTCTCTTCAGTGTGGCCTTTTGGTGTGGGAGAGAGAATATCTTTCCTCTACCTTCTTTTCTTCTAGGCATTTCCTACATCCAGATGAGGCCCTGGTGTTCAGTGGTCTCTTGGGTGAGAGCCCTGAGTATGGCCACAAAGATCTCTCAGATGGAGTTTCTGGCTGGGCATCGAAGCCTCTTCAGAGTTAAATAACCGAAGGGCATATGTAGATCTTTGAGTCTTGTTGTAACTGTGACTTCCTCTCTTGTAGCTTATTCTTATACTGTGCAGACCCAGTTTCAAGACACACACGGTGTTTTGGTACCACCTACACTACCATTTATTTAATCAATTTGGATGGCTTATGCTGCTCTTGGCTGTGGACCTGCAAAAACAAAGCCATGGGATGAAGCAGCCTGAATCATGTAATGAAAACCTTGTACCTTTCTAGAGGCCCGGTTGAGAAAAAATGATTTATTTTTGCCCTACCAAATAAAACATTCTAGGAATCCAAGGTGAAAATTGGATTTTAACTGCTACTAACATTTTGAGCATATAAAATCAGCAAGTGTTGAGTGTTTTGCTTGATTAGGAGACAAACCTAAAGAGTCCAGTGCAAGAATGATCTGCATGTGATGTGAACTGGTGTCTTACATAAATTTTATAAAACTGGAATTAAACCCTAAGCACTCTTTGGCAGCCAGGTTGCAACAGTGGGGACCTCTGTGTTTTTACAGAATCATTTTGTTCCCAGTCTTAGGCCTGGGCCATTGTTCGCCTCTCCTCCCTTCAGTCCTTCATATTTCAGAGTTACATGTTTTGTGATTAAGCTCAAGGAGTATGGAAACTACCTGATTCCAGCCCCAAATATGTGCCTGTCTTCTCTCAGGTTCCCATTTGTTCTCACGTTGGATCTGTCTCTCCCTCTTCTTCTCCCCACTCTGCGTGTACGTGCCTGTGCATGTTTGTTTTGCCATCTCTGTGACTACCTACCCACCTACCACTTCATCACCCTTTTTTTGGTCCAGTCTTCCCCCGTGTCTGAGACTGTTCATCTGTGGCCCTGCCCCTGTTCCAACCTCGGGGACTTTCCCTCACTGCATGTGGTTAAACACTTCGCTGAGAGCCCTGTCTTCAAACCAACTTCCCCGGGTCAGTGCGTTGGTATCTGGCACACAACGTCACTCATTGTTTATCCAGTTGTGTTGTTTTATAAGAGAGTTTCCTTATCTCAAGGAATGCGTGTCACGTGTCTGCAGGAGTTACTGCCCCGGTTTCATGAGATGTGATGGTCTTGGGCTTTGTTTCATGAGATGTGATGGTCTTGGGCTTTACTGACTTACACTAGGGGTTTTTCAGTGCCTTCCCCAGAATTACGTGTTTTTTCAAGTTCATCTAAAAAAAAAAAAAAAAAAAAGCAATTGTTTTCGTATGCCTACTTTTGCTTAACTCAAAATGTCTTTAACACCGGCTTTTATATTAGGGAAATTCATTTTGTCTCACAGGGTCATTTCTTACGGAGTCTGGTACTTTCGAGAGGGCAGTTAGACTAACCTGTTTGATTGACAGGACCATTTACAATCTACTCTACTCACATGCCTTCTACTCCCTGGGGAATCCGACAAACATTAGGGGCATCAAATGGGACATCTGGAGTAGGGAGCTTTTATCTATGATAATAATAATAATAATGGTAATGATAGCTGACACATGTAAGTGCTCAGCTATAATGTTCAGCATTGCACATGCCTTTTTTCTTTCATGTTTCATGACTATGAGAAAGATACTATTATGTACTCTGTGTTATGGGTAGGAAAATGTCTAAGATAATGCATGTAAGAAGTCCTACAGTCAGAATTCATACTCAGGCCTCTCTAACTCCTGAGTCACATTTTTAATCACTATCATATACTGCTGTTGGAGAGCACACAGCATCCTGTTGAAATCATTAAAAATAATAAAATCTTAGAACATCAAAGCTATGATGTAACTAAAACTTAGCTGGGCCTTCTGTGGTTTGGTCTTGTTTTACAATTTGGATATGTAGTCACTTAGCACCTCAGTCAGAATGCTGCATGCTTGGACCTGGCAGGAAAGAAACGCTGCTCCTGGAGGCCTGCCAGGTGACTTGCTGTCCTTTTGAGGGCCACCACCTGCCTGGACCTCTGTCACCACACTGCTCACTAGCCTGGGGTATGGATGCTAAACTTCCATTGGTTTTCCTTTTTTTTTTTTTTTTGAGACAGAGTCTTGCTCTGTTGCCAGGCTGGAGTGCAGTGGTGCAATCTCGGCTCACTGCAATCTCTGCCTCCTGGGTTCAAGCGATTCCCCTGCCTCAGCCTCCTGAATAGCTGGGACTAGAGGCACATACCACCACGCCCAGCTAATTTTTTGTATTTTAGTAGAGACGGGGTTTCACCATGTTGGCCAGAATGGTCTCGATCTCCTAACCTCGTGATCTGCCCGCCTCGGCCTCCCAAAGCGCTGGGATTACAGGCGTGAGCCACCATGCCTGGCCCCTCCATTGGTTTTCACATAGCCATTGCTTGCCTGGATGGCCTACAACTAGCTTTTTCCTTAGTTCCCTAGGTTGGTTGTTCCTTTCTTCATGCAGCGTTTCCTGAGCATTTGCAACGTGTACTGTGTACTGGAATATAAACATAAGATACATACGCATTTAACAAAAATGCATCTCAGAGGCAGTAGACTGTATAGACAGTGCTGTGGGGTAAAAAGGAGGGAGGAACTCATTGGAATTAAGGAGATAGGGGAGGTTTCATAGTGATGGTTCTTCAGAGCTATTAATACATCTCACGGGTTGAATAAAGTTTATTCTGGGAAAGAAAAAAGGAGAGGGTGTTCCAGCGAGACATGCTCCTTTTGGAAGGACGTGGTTTGTTCAGAAAATAAAGAGCCCTTTGGTATGTCTGCAGGATAGAGGTGGATGGGGACAAGAGATTGCCTTAGGCGGGAATAGGAAGGACCTTATTGATCGTTCTAGAGTGTGCCGTTTTCAGACAATGGAGAGTCAGTGAAAGTTTTTAATCAGTAATGTGATCAGACTTGTCTTTGGAAAGACAACTCTGGAAACTGTTGGGAGGATTTTTGTAGAGGCTGAGGCAGAGGAAGGCAGAATAACCCCTTGGATGCTCTGTGTTTGCATAGGAGACAAAAATGTGGGGTGTGTTAGCCTGCATAGCAGGGGTGGAGAGTCAGCTGGTCCTCCCCTCAGGCTGGCCTTTGAATGGGTCCATAGAGCAGGATCTGTTTTCTTAGGCACTTCCTCACCCCATTGAGGTGGTCTAACTTCAGGCCCCTGCCTCTCAGCTTTTTCTCACTTCCTGTGGTTGACTAGGAGTCTTACCTGATCTCAACACTGGACAACCGGTGTTGCACCAGTAGCCTCTAAGTCCTACTCTTCTGCCTTCTCAAGCTGGTCTCGCTTAAACATGCTGGCACCTTCCTAGCTTGGCTGACCTCCCTGGGTCAGAACACTTGGCTGCCTGGAGCCTTCGTCTCTGCTAGAGCTGATTTGGCCCAGCCAGTAATTGTTTCTTCTGTCCTGTCTGTGCCCAGGCCTTGGGGTTATAGGAAGACCAGAAGCCTCTTGTAGGTGGGACCTGTGCCATCTTCTTACATTTTACACACATGCCATACCCTTAGAGTTCTGTTCCCTGATGATCCACCCAAGAGATTTAAACAGACAGATACAACTAAAATCTAAAAAGCCTATATTGATCTTATACACTATGAGGCTCTTATTAAGAAAAAAAGCCATTGGAAATGTAAGTTTTATGAAGTACTCTGAGCAGTGACAGATTTTCTTAGACTAGAAACATCAAGATGCTGCCATTTGGAAATGTACTTGTTCATTTTTGTGTTGTATTGATTTCTGTCCAGGTATTTTCTTTCCAAGTTTTATAGTTTTTTTCCTTTCTAATTGTGTCGATAACAAGGGAACTGGTTTATAGTGTGACTGTGAGGAACAGCAGTGCTCTGGGGCTGGGCATCCTGCACTCAATTAACCTTCATATTTCACACCTAATCATTGCAGTGTGGCAAAGCACTCCCTGGCCTTTCAAAGCAAGAGGACTGCTGTGGAACTGTGGGTACCTCCTGGGGCTTTAACAAATGCCAGAAATGCCCCAAGAAACCATGTAAGTAATGTTTCTTCACTCCTTTGCAGGTTAATGTAGCATATCTGTTTTTTATGATTACTCCTTTAATGATGAGGCAATATTAGACTTTCAAAGAACTCTCTTACTGAATTCTAGAATGTAGTACTATCATATGCATTTCCAGAAAATTTGCAAGTCTGAAAAAGTTTTCATGTCAATTATTTTGTAATAAGCACAGTTATTAATTATCCTCTTTAGTTGGATTACTTATGGGGAAAAGAAGTCTTAAGTGGTAATGAGCTAAAATGGACTTTTTGTCTCAGGGGAAGAGAAAATAAGATCTCTTTTAAAATGGTAAATAAATGTTTCAAACCCTATAAAAAGTGCAGTTGTTATTTCCTAGGTTTAAATTCCTTAAATGAGATTTTTATTAATATCCACAACTTATGTTGTAGTTTTTGTTATATTATCGGTTTTCAAATTTCATTAAAAGGAAAGCTAAAATGGAGAAATAATTGGTTGTTGATTTGTAAAAGAGAAATTTATAATCACTAGGACACAATTCTTTCCCATTTTTTCTAACACTGGTTTTATGCTGTCACAGACCTCGGCAACATTAATCTATATTAACACCCCCAGGCTTTGATTTGCTTTTAAAGTATTTGTTCAGAACATGTTGAGTTGAATAAATCAGGTTTACACCTTTTTAATACTCTCTTCCTGACAATAATTTATACCTTTAGTTTTTCAATGTAGTATTAACTCTGGATAACTGATTTCTAATAAATACTTTTTTTTCTTTTTGAGACGGAATTTCACTATTGTCGCCCAGGCTGGAGTGCAATGGGGCAACCTCGGCTCACTGCAGCCTCCGCCTCTTGAGTTCAAGTGATTCTCCTGCTTCAGCCTCCCGAGTAGCTAGGATTACAGACATCTGCCAACATGCCCAGCTAATTTTTGTGTTTTCAATAGAGATGGGGTTTCACCATGTTGGCCAGGCTGGTCTCCAACTCCTGACCTCAGGTGATCTGCCTGCCTCTGCTTCCCAAAGTGCTGGGATTACAGGTGTGAGCTACCATGCCTGGCCATAAATACTTTTTAGAGGCAGAGATGACTTGGTTTAAGTTGAGCTTTCTGACCCTTATTCATCATGTTTTTGCCAAGAGAGCAAGTGACATTTTTGTCAATCATCTTTCTTTGCCTCATATAACTGGAGTTTTTATAATTTTTTTATTCTTTATACTGCAAGAAATTTCTCATTTGCTTTAAATGAATAATTTTTGTTTACTCCTCTTAAACATCTGTAGATTTGATCGTATTCTCAAATGCCTTTTAAACCTCTATGTTCAATCTAGAATTTGCCATCTGGGCATTAGTATTCCATATGTCTTTCTTATACCGTTTGTTCCTCTGCCAGTATAACAATTCATTTTAAGTAATTGTCTCTCATTTGGACTTCTTTGTCTCACAAACTTACAGATTTTCTAAATGCCTACAGCAAGTAATTTTATTTATTTTGTTGATACTACTCTTTTTTTTTTTTTTTTTTAGACGGAGTCTTGCTCTGTCGCCCAGGCTGGAGTGCAGTGGCGCAATCTCGGCTCACTGCCAGCTCCGCCTCCCAGGTTCACGCCATTCTCCTGCCTCAGCCTCTCCGAGTAGCTGGGACTACAGGCGCCTGCCACCACGCCCGGCTAATTTTTTGTGTTTTTTTAGTAGAGATGGTGTTTCACCGTGGTCTCGATCTCCTGACCTCGTGATCCGCCCGCCTCAGCCTCCCAAAGTGCTGGGATTACAAGCGTGAGCCACCGCGCCTGGCCATTTTGTTGATACTACTCTTACCTCTTTTTAGAAGACTTAACTTGTGGAAATGCCCACCAAATTTCCTCATAATTAATTAATTCTTCGTTTACAAAAATAATCCATGTAAATAAGGACATTTTCGGTACTGAAAGAATTTTCCAAGTAGATGTTCTAAGCTGATTTGATGATCATTTGCAATGCAAATTTCCAGGAAATAGGTTGAGTGTGATGGTTCATCCTCACTGGAAGATCCATTTGCTTAAAATTATTTTGACAACCTGACCAAAGGGATAGCTATGATACATTTGGTTTGATTTAAAAATTTTAGTGTTTGAAGTTAAGTAGACCTGAGTTCTACTCCCAGCTCTTTCGTTTGCTATTGAGTCTTACGGATCATTAAGCAGGAATCTATACCTAAAACGTTGAAAAGGCATTGCCATCTTTTTTTTTTTTTAAACCTGCCTCTTCTTTGTTTACCATGTCTGTCTGTCTGTAGGAATATTGAGGAGAATGATATGTTTTCCACTGTTAGGTCTAAGGATTAAGGATGAGGGAAGTTAGGTTCATAGAACTTTGTTTTGGGCCTAAGCCTATGTTCTCTAATATTAAATACCTTTCCCATCTTTCTTATTTTTCTTTTTCATTTACCCCCTTCTTTGTGTATCTTTTGCTTAGCTGCTTCTCTTCTCTCGTGTCCAAACCCCAAAGTAGCAGGGATGTGATAGACATTAAAGGTAAAGGGACTCCTACTGTCCTTTTATTTTTTTTTAATCCCTAACTTCCACTCTTGACCTTTCGTCATTTTTGTCTAGAATTGCGTCATTTTTATCTAAGATGAGTTCACTGATTTCTGTGGTTTGTGAGCTCTATATTTTAATCTTGATAAGAACTTAGTTGAATGTGAAAGTGCAAAGTTGCTGTCACTTTTAACTAAATGTTGGTGAAAAAAATCCATATGTCGGCTCATTTAATGTATAAAATTGAAGAAACTGCCTTCACTTCAGGAAGGGCAATGTGGACTATAAATGAAGTAAACTGTTAACATCTTGACATTTATTCTGTTTATGTCCTCTTAAGTGACTCACTCCCAAGAAACACACTCAGGGTCACATTCTTCCTGTGTCATTTAAAAAGTTTTCCTTTCCTTGGTTGGGACTTCTCTCTAAATCATATTCAGTTTGGAAGGAAGCAGACTTTCCTTGGCTTTCTACGCAATGGTTTTGATTCCACACCTCTTTTTTTTTTCACTCAAACTAGTTCAAACTGTAGTTTTCAAGTGGCTTTTATTTAACATTTGAAGTTTTTGTTTAGCCGTATACAGAAAGACCTTTCATTGTTGATCATTTTTTTGCTGTGAAAACTTAATTTTAAATCTGCAAATGATTTCATTAAATAGTTTG
Source organism: Symphalangus syndactylus (assembly GCF_028878055.3). NCBI lineage: Eukaryota > Metazoa > Chordata > Mammalia > Primates > Hylobatidae > Symphalangus > Symphalangus syndactylus. Next base: position 78,933,255 of record NC_072440.2, on the reverse strand, counting down.
TGACCCATTAGAAATGTGCTTAGCATGAACAAGTCACTTGTCCTTTAAAACTTTTGAGAAGAAAATGAACATAAAATCCTAAGCTGAGGAGGACTGTAAGAGATTGCCTGGTCTGGCTCTCTGCCTTGAAGTAGATGACTGTTGAAACTTCTAAAACAAGTTAATATCCATCTCTTTTGACTTTGAGGAATTTGCAGCCAGAGATCCCACAATCTCTGCAGGAAGCCTGCTCCAGAGGTCTATGGGACAAGACAGATGTGAGGCCAAGGAGCTAAATGGGGGGACTCCCACACGCCCATATCTCCCCTCTTTTAATTTGCCTTTCCCAGGTGCCTCACTCTGATCTTTTAGGCATTTGGGGGAATCTGAAGAGAGGGGAAATACAGCAAAAAAAAGAATTGAAGGAGAAGAGGGACACCCCAGTACATATCCACCCTGTTCCTTTAGTGGTGACAGATAAAGAGCATATGGGGAGGCTGAAATAATTTTATTTTTTAAAAGAAAATTTCCCTTTTTATTTTCTACTTTCCCCTTTTATTCCTCTTTCAAGTCTTTTTTAGTGGTCTAATCTTTTATCCCATTTTGATTATAGTTTGTTTTCTGTCGCACAGTATCCTCTTAATAGAAGAATTCCTTACTGCAGGACATAGTAATGGCATTTGACACTTTGGGAGTGCTTCTCACACTTAGGCCCTGTGGTAGGCATTTTTCATGAATTATCTCTAAACTGCAGAAGAACTCTTCCCTGCTCGGTAGATGGGAAATACCCTCATTGTATAGAATTTCTGTGTGAAACCCAAGAGGCTTGTTTCCCAAGGTCACAGCTATTGATAGGAAGAGGATTTGAAACTCACTTCTGCCACATCCCAGAACTTTGGCTGCATCCGCTATGCCAGGTGGTCTCTCAAGTCTCACTGTAGAGTATCAGAATCTCAGGAAATAGGGTTTTGTTGAGAAGTTGGTGATTGCAACATTTGTATTGTTTGCATATTCTGAATGCAGCCCTTTTAATTTCCTGACTTCCTCTCATCACCTGCCTATTCTTCTCAGGTTCATAATAGTGAGAATCATCTCATGACTGGGATACCCGAGCCAGCAATTAGGATGAGTGTATGATTTATTGTCTAAACTGGGACACTTTGGGGAGTCAAGTACTGTTAATTAACTTTGCTGGAATAACAGACATCACCCAGAATGTTCCAGGACGTGTAGTAACCCTACCTACAATGGATAAGAAAATCCAAAACCTGAAGCACATCAATGGGGAGGAATAGATCCTTTGTGATGGAAATATGTAATCACTAATTAGAAGAAAGTGTACAACAATCTTAGGATTGTTTCAGTTAACATAATAAAGATTTACTGATAATTTCTTGGGACTTTACTGCAAAATAAGAAGTATCCTGAAAAATAAGCAGAATGGGAAAGAAATTATGGAGATATACATTGGTATTGGTTTCTTATATTAATAAATGAATAAGTAAGTTTACTAATGCCTTAAATGGCTTCAGATATCACTTGCAATAGTCTAAGATTGTAAGAATTTAAGTACATAACAAAGCATTTCTTCCCTTACAGCTTATCATGGATACAACCAAATGATGGAATGCCTTCCAGGTTATAAGCGGGTTAACAACACCTTTTGCCAAGGTAAGACTAACTGAATGCATTGATGTGGACTCAACAGTTGTTTTGGCTTTTTAGAAACTTCAGTTGTTTGCCACGGCTTGTTCATTCGCCCAGCCTGTCACAGTGAACCACCTTGTGTTCACTCCTTTTGGCTAAGGAAATGTAAGGAAGTTAAGTTTAAAATATGGTTATTGGAATTGCTTTACTACCACTGAAACTTGATGCAAGCTTTTTTTTTTTTTTTTTTTTTTGAGACGGAGTCTCGCTCTGTTGCCCAGGCTGGAGTGCAGTGGTGCGATCTCGGCTCACTGCAAGCTCCGCCTCCCGGGTTCACGTCATTCTCCTGCCTCAGCCTCTCCGAGTAGCTGGGACTACAGGCGCCCGCCACCACGCCCGGCTAATTTTTTGTATTTTTTAGTAGAGACGGGTTTTCACCGTGGTCTCGATCTCCTGACATCGTGATCCGCCCGCCTCGGCCTCCCAAAGTGCTGGGATTACAAGCGTGGGCCACCGCGCCCGGCCGATGCAAGTTTTTAATCTAAAAGAGTTTGGATAGAATTTAAAAGAGTTTGGATCACGTTAGAGAGCACACTGTGGTTTCCATGCTAGTCACCTCATATCCTTGCATGGGTGTGTGCACACATGTGCTTGCAGGCACCCACATGTACTTAGCAGTTCTACTTCATTGCCAATGCATGGTTGGGCAACAAAGTTCCCTTTTCTCCTCTCATCAAAATGTTGTTGGTCATCTCAGGAACTAGATATCAGAGTAAACACATTTTGCCTAGGCAATAAGAAAAGCTATGTAGCTAAGTGTGAAATGCCCTGAGTACTTTGGTTTATGTTGAAGAGTACAGCAAAGGTGTACAAGCAGGGGGAAGCTAGGAGACTGTCTGGTCCAGTGTCTACTTTATAAATGAGAAAACTCAAGCGTAGAGAGGTTAAGTGACTTTCTTGTGGCAGCATAGAGCTGAGATTATAACGAGTTTACCAAGGCCTAGTTTAGTACCCATATATCATATCATATTTTGTTTTAGTTACTTTATGGGAAGACCAATGCTTCTAATTTCCCTTTACATGTCTAGGATGAAGATGTTGTTATTAGTAATTTGGAAATATGTATACATTGAAACTGAGAAAGCAGAGAGCCTCCCAGAGTCTGATAGAACCAAAAGCCATGTTGAGAACATGGCACATGTCTTCTGATTTGTGTTCTGAGGCTCTGTATCCTTCACCAGCATATGTATTTAGGATAGAGTAGATTAAGGTCATGTTACAGAGTATAGGTTAACCCCCTATTCAAATGGCTCATGTCAAAGGAATATCTTGATTACCTGAGAATTTTCTCAAGTAAATTGTCTATCGCCCTATTCAAATGGCTCATGTCAAAGGAATATCTTGATTTTTTATCTGAGAATTTTCTGAATTATCTATAGTGCATCTGTGTAACTTTTATGATATGTAGAGTCTTTGGTAATGTAAAAGAATTTTTTTAGAAATGCACATATAGTCTGTCTTTAAAAGACTTTGTCTTAAAAATATTGTAAGCCCTCATCATGTGTCACAGAATGTTGAGAAAATTAGAATTAACCACTTAAGGAGAGGACACCCATGACACATTTTGAGAAACATCTGCAAAACTTAGTAACATGGGAATAGTAGATTAATCTACATTATTTTAGAGTCAGAATTTAAGGTATCATTGAATTAATTAGATGGATGAATGAGGTTAAATTAAATAATGAATAGATTTTAAGATGCATATTTTGCAATATAAACCAAGTTATTGTTTTATAGATTTGGATAAAAGTCTAAAGCCTTTGCACATTTGTAGGATGCATTAGTAGAAATAGAATGAACAGGGCAGTGGAAGTAACAACCTTATACACTGTGCCTATCAGACTGATTTTGGGGTTTGGGTGTTCAGTGTTCATTACTGTCTTTTGGTTAATAAAGTCAACCAAGTTTGTGAAGGGCCTAGAAACATGAGTGTGTTTAGCACGCAGAAGTACAGACTGAAGAGAAATATGATGGCTGCCCCATAAACACGCCTTTAAATGTTTGTAAACAGACCGCTAAATGATCAACTGTCCTACAAAACAAGACATACCTAATAACAGGGGACACTTCAGGAAACTAGGTGTTGAGGGGCTAAAACTTATGTGAAAGGCTGAGATGTAATTCCTTTCTTTTCATGCACAGTCTCTGTCCCAGGGGACAGATGGTAATGATAGCATCATAGAACTGGAATGTGCCTATGGGCCATCTAACCTTATATACTGCTCAGGATAAAAATACTCTATCATATCCCTGGCCAATAGTTATTAAGAAGCTATCAAATCACCTCTATGGACAGGAAGCTCAGTACTTCCAAAGACATTTCATTACAAGGTTGTTGGGGAACTCTATTCCGCAGAAAAGGCTTTCTTGTAGTTGTTCCATTAAACTAGAGGACAGAGGAGGGTCCTTATTTATCCTTCACTAATCCAATCATGCATAGCTAATTGTTAGACACATTTTCCAGAATGTCAGATGCTCCTAATTTCTCTTAATGTCAAATGGATAAAATATACATATGTTCTCTTGGTATGGTGTGTTTGTGTTTATCTGTTTGCCATTTTTTACCATTCATAGATATTTGAAGACAGAAGGCTTACTCTCTCTTGGATAGTTTTATGGTGTTATTTCTTCCTTACGTATTTAGCATAATTCACAGGAGGAGACATTTGGTCCAAAAGTTTTCTTTTAGAAAGTGTTTCAGTTATGGAGCAAATTAATAGCTATACAATTATTCAGATTTCCCATTTCTACTTTGTGTCAGTTTTAATAATCTGTATTACCTTAGAAAGTGTCATTTTATCCAAAATGTCAAATTTATTAATATGAAATGTTTTCCTAATACACTCTTTTCTTTTTAATTTATGTAGCAACCCCCATCCCTTTTATTTATATTGCTACTTGTGCTATATTTGTTTTTCTTGAATTAGGCTTGCCAGTGGTTTATCAATGTTACCAATTTTTTCCCCCAAAGAATCAGTTATTTGCTTTGTTGAAAACATTTGTCTATTTCACTAATTTCTGATCTTTGTTTTCTTTTCCTCTACCTTTTTGTTCAGTTGCTACTATTTCTAATTTCTTTAGATGCATACTTAGGTCATTGATGTCAGCCTTTCTTTTTTTTCTGAAATATAAATAAAAGGCTGTAAATTTCTATCAGTCTAGATTCTGACTTTAACTGTGTGCCTGAATTTTGTGTCATCTTCTTATCTTTAAGTTCAAGTTTTTAAAAAATTTCCTTTTATTTTTTATCAGCATATAATAATTATACATATTTATGGGGTATGTAGTGATGCTTTGATACTTAAAATGTATAGTGATCAGATCAAGGTATTTAGCAAATCCATCATCTTGAACATTTATAATTGGACATTTAGTGTATCTTCCTTCTACCTATTTGAAACTATATAGCTACAAAACTCTAGAACTTATTCCTTCTATTTAGCTGTTGTATTAGTCCGTTTTCACACTGCTGAAAAAGACATACCCGAAACTGGGCATTTTACAAAAGAAAGAGTTTTAACTGACTTACAGTTCCACATGGCTGGGGAAGCCTCACAATCATGGTGGAAGCCAAGGAGGATCAAGTCACATCTTAACATGGATGGCAGCAGGCAAAAAAAGGAGAACTTGTGCAGGGGAACGCCTATATTTAAAACTATCAGATCACGTGAAACTTACTATCACAAGAACAGCAAGGGAAAGACTTGTCGCCATGATTCATTACCTCCTACCAGGTCCCTCCCACGACATGTGGGAATTCAAGATGAGATTTGGGTGGGGATACAGCCAAATGATATCAGCTGTCATTTTGTGTCTTTTAACAAATCTCTCTTTACCTTCACCTTCCCTCTACCCTTCCCAGCCTCTAGTTATCTTCTGTTCTACTTTTTACTTCAATGAGATCAACTTTTTTTTTGCTTCCACTTATGAGTGAGAGTATGTGGTGTTTAACTTTCTGTTCCTGGCTTATTTCACTTAACATAATGTCCTCCAGCTCCATCCATGTTACACAAATGACAGGATTTCATTCATTTTTATGACTGATTAGTACTCTGTTGTGTATATACACCACACTTTCTTTATCCATTCATCTATTTTTGAATAGGACACCTAGGATGATTCCGTATCTTGGCTATTGTGACTGGTGCTGCAATAATAAGTTCAATTCTTAAAAATTATTCTGATTTTGTTATTGACCCATGGATTATTTAGAAATGTATTGCTTAATATGCAAATACTTGTGAAATTTTTCTTGTTCTATCAGTTGTTGAGAGAGGTGTTAAAATTGCCTGCTAAGATTTTTTTCTTTCACCTCTGGCAAATTTCAATCTGTGTTTTTTTACCTTTACAATGGGTGTCTTGTAGACAACATGTAGTTGAGTCTTGCTTCTTTTCTACATTCTGATATCTCTGCCTCTTAATAGGGGTGTTTATTGCAGTATAATCTAAAGTAGTTGATCCTGGCATACCCCAAAATTGGGGCCTAGCCTGAGAGGGTTTTTGGCTCTGCTCAGGAAAGAATTCAAGGCTGAGCCAGCAGTGAAAGAAAGCAAGTTTATTAGAGTAGCAGGTACAGCAGAATGGCTGCTCCATAGACAGATCAGGGCTGTCCCACAGGTGGGGTGGCCCAGCATAGTAGCAGCAGCAGCAGCATACAGCAACAGTAGCCATCCGGAGCAGCAGTCCCTGTAAATTGCTGGCTAGCTATATTTAATACTCACTCTTAATAATATGCTAATTAAGGGGCAGGTTATTTCGAATTTTCTAGAAAATAAATGGGGAGTTCCTGGAACCATGTAAGATAACTTCTGGGTCACTGTCATGGCATTTGTAAACTGTCATAGTGCTGGTGGGAGTGTCTTTATGCTAATGAGCAGTGAGGGCGACTAGAGGTTCCCTTCATGGCCCTCAGTTGGTTCTGACCATTTTTTCTGCTACATCCTGTTTTGATTAGCATGGTCGTGATTAGTGCTCAGAAAATAAGTCCTGCTGATCTCCTACCTCATAATTATTGATGTGGTTAGATTTAGGTCTATCTAAACATCTTTGTCTGATCAGGAATTTTTTTGTTGTTTTCTTTCCCTTTCCTTAGAATTCCATTTTATTTATTGGCTTTTTACCAATATGTTTTTGCATCATTTTACCTTTTTTTTTTTTCTTTTTTTGAGATGGAGTCTTGTTTATTGCCCAGACTGGAGTGCAGTGGCATGATCTCAGCTCACTGCAACCTCCGCCTCCTGGGTTCAAGTGATTCTTCTGCTTCAGCCTCCTGAGTAGCTGAGTAGCACCAACACACCTGACTAATTTTTGTATTTTTAGTAGAGATGAGGTTTCACCATGTTGGCCAGGCTGGTCTCGAATTCCTGGCCTCAAGCAAATCACCCATCTCCACCTCCAAAAGTGCTGGGATCACAGGTGTGAGCCCCTGTGCCTGGCCTTTTTTGTATTATTTTAAAGGGATTGCTCTAGGAATTATAACGTATGTAGTAACTGATAGACCGTTTATATTATAATTCCTAGAGCAATCAGGAATTTAACAGTTTAAGTTTTCATAGTCTATTTAGAGTTAACATAGTACCTCTAAACAGAAAATATAGAAACCTTGCCTCCAAGTAGCTCCTCTTTTTGGCCTGAAGATCGGTCCCCTGCTTATGCTCCATGCCACACCCTTAGTGAAAACCACCATGAGAGTCCCCCAGACAGTAGTAGGATTTCCTCTTACTCTGTGTTGGAATTATTTATTCACATTATATGTTGTTGTCCACCTCTTTCTTTTCCTGACAGGCTGATTTCTCAGACATCAAGGACCCAGTCTTATTCACTTTTGTGAACCCAGAGGCCCAATTTTTAAAAAATAGATTTGGCCGGGCGCGGTGGCTCATGCCTGTAATCCCAGCACTTTGGGAGGCCGAGGCGGGCGGATCACGAGGTCAGGAGATCAAGACCACGGTGAAACCCCGTCTCTACTAAAAATACAAAAAAAAATTAGCCGGGCGCAGTGGTGGGCACCGGTAGTCCCAGCTATTCAGGAAGCTGAGGCAGGTGAATGGCGTGAACCTGGGAGGCGGAGCTTGCAGTGAGCCGAGATCGTGCCACTGCACTCCAGCCTGGGCGACAGAGTGAGACTCTATCTCAAAAAAAAAAAAAAAATAGATTTGATGAGGATGAAGAAAGGGTTCATATTTGTTGTTGATGAGATAAGAAGCTTTTTTTTTCTGTGACAGAGTCTCGCTCTGTCGCCAGGCTGGAGGGCAGCGGCACAAACTTGGCTCACTGCAGCCTCCGCCTCCCAGATTCAAGCAATTCTCCTGCCTCAGCCTCCTGAGACTACAGGCGCGCGCTGCCATGCCTGGCTAATTTTTTTGTATTTTTAGTAGAGATGGGGTTTCACCATGTTGGCCAGGATGGTCTTGATCTCCTGACCTTGTGATCCGCCTGCCTCAGCCTCCCAAAGTGCTGGGATTACAGGCGTGAGCCACCACGCCCAGCGTAGAAGCTCTTATTATAGCTTTATTTTACTTGGTCAAGTACCAATGACTTACAAATAAAACCAACATATTTTTAGTGATTCATGATAAACTATGTTTGTAAGCCCAGAAGTCATAAACTTATAAAGAGGAAAATAAATACGTAATTTAATGAATGAATTTGATTTTAATAACTAAATTTACTGTGTACCAGACGCTTTGTTTAATAAGCACTTCATATCAGTTATTTCCATTAGCCTTTAAATTTTCTTTTTAAAGCAGGTACTGTTATACCCCATTTTACAGGAGAAATTGAGACGTAGAGAGGCTAAGTCATTTGTGCAGCATATTGCTAATAAGTGCTACATGTAGGAATTAAACCAAGGTAGAATGAGGCCAGAACTTATGCTATCAACCATCTTGTTCTGTTTTAGGGAAAGGGAACTAACCTTTATTGATCATTTACTATGGGTTAGTCCATATGCTATGTACTTGGTTTAATCTTTGAAACAATCCTATGAGATTAGGGCATTATTAGTCCCAATTAGACACTGAGACACAGAGAAAGTAAATACTTTCCCAAGATCACACAGATAGTTAATAAGCCCAACCAAGGTTATACTCTCTCTCTCTTTTTTTTTTTTTTTTAGATGGAGTCTTGCTCTGTCGCCAGGCTGGAGTGCAGTGGTACAATCTCAGCTCACTGCAATCTCCGCCTCCCGGGTTCAAGCGATTCCCCTGCCTCAGCCTCCGAAGTAGCTGGCACTACAGGCGTGCACCACCATGCCCGGCTAATTTTTTGTATTTTTAGTAGAGACAGGGTTTCACCATGTTGGCCAGGATGGTTTTGATCTCCCAACCTTGTGATTTGCCCACCTCAGCTTCTCAAAGTGCTGGGATTACAGATGTGAGCCACTGCACCCGGCCCTAACCAGGATTATACTCTCACACCACCTATGGCCACCTTTACCAATTATATATTTGTTTATATTTTGTAAAGTATCACTAATGCAGATACTTGCTAATTGGAAGATATGCCATCTGTTTTGAGAGCTAATAGAAGTCAAAGCAATTAATATTAATTTTGTTTTATTTGATGAAAAAGTGATGGTTATCAGCCAGGTGCAGTGGCTCATGCCTGTATTCCCAGCACCTTGGGAGGCTGAGGCAGAGGGATTGCTTGAGGCTAGGAGTTTAAAACCAGCCTGGGCAACAAAGCAAGACCCCGTCTCTACAAAAAAAATAAAATAAAAATTTGCTGGGTGTGGTGGTACGTGCCTGTAATCCCAGCTACTCGAGAAGCTGAGGCAGAAGGGTTGCTTGAGTCCAGGAGTTCGAGGCTGCAGTGAGCTATGATCGTGCCACTGCACTGAAGCCTGGGCAAGAAAGTGAGACCCTGTCTCTGAAAAGAGAGAAGGAAGGGAGGAAGGAAGGAGAGAGGGAGGGAGAGAAAGTTGTTCAATACATATCTTCTACTGGCTGATTAATGTTTTGAACAATTTATGTTAATAAAAATACCACTTTAGGAGTGATGGAAGTGCAAATTTGCAAGTAATCACTTGCTATCTATTTTGTATATTAGAATGGAGACTTATTCAAGTAATTGCATGAGTTTTTTTGCATTTTCCTCAGTTGGTACGGCTGACTGACCCTCAGCAAACTTTGTTCATACTGAGTATATTAGATGGTTCCGCCTTAGTCAATTCACTGATGGTCTACTGGTAACACCAAATCCTGGCTTAGGTCTCAGGAGGATATTTGTAAAGCAATGTTAAACTTTTTGGCAATGATTCTAGAGTGAAGTAACACACAAAATTCTATTTCATGGGTCCTCAAGGAGGCACTGCTAAATTACATTACAAAGGCATTTGACTCATAATATGATTTCATTCAGTAAATCTATTAAAATTACTATTGAGAGAAGGGCTTAATTTCACTCCCTTTGTGATATTGATGGTCAGTAAAATGAAGTCGAACTTGCTCACATTACATATGTACATTCAGTTTTCCTAGAGCCTTGAAGCTTTTTGATTTTGTTTTCCTAAAGGTTTTCAAAAGGAGCCCATTTAGCATCTAATTGCTTGTGCCTTCCACATTGTTCTTACAGTCTAATGTCTTCTCAGTTTACAGAGCACTTTTAAAATCAAAGTGGTTAATAACTAGAATTACATTATTTCCTTCAACCAAGTGAACTAATGTCCTGAAACAACTTTTACTAATGTGCACTCAGTAACAAAGAACCAACTGTATACATGTTAATTTGAGGAGCTTTCAAATAATTGCCTTCAAAGTTGTTTTTTTTCCTCCTCTCTAGTGGTGCTGCAATTATCTTCTCAAAGGAATGATTTATTGCATATACACACACGGAGCTCCACAACAGTCTTGCTACCCTCAGCATTATGGAATTGTTATAATTTGCTTCATTTATCATAACAAACAATACAATTATATGCTCTGATGGATCTAGAGCGGCATTTGTCATTTGATTATTATGCTATAAAGGTTTGATGTAGAACTAGAATTAAATAATACCTCATGGAAATAATACTGACAGCTCCTACATCCATGCTGCTTTTCTTTAATACTCAGGCCTTCCCTGAGTGGGAATACTGAGTACTCTCTTTTGTCCATATTTTGCCATAAGTGGGTTCTTAAAAAGCTAGATGTAAATCTAAGTTTCAAAAATAGAATTTGGTTCTGAAAGTACTTGGGGAATCAGTCTGTTGAGTGATTTTATTAAAAGCAAATATCTCTTTTGATATACCAAAGTCACTTACCAGTTTCAGTTTACAAGGATAAAATCAACTTAGTATTATTTTCTACATTTTTAGCACATACTGTGGGCAATACCACAGTACCTCAGCACGTGCTGAATGTAATTAAAAGACATCTACACTTTTATAATTCAGTATATGTATATTCCTTTATCATAGATCATCTTGAAGACTTTTTAAATGACTCAGTATTCCACAAACATTAATTGCTGGGACACTCCTAGCTATCGGCTGAAAGTGTGTGTGATGAATGATGGGTAAGACATTGTTCCTGCCCTTAGTATTTAGTGTAATGAAATCAGTTTGAATGAGCAGGATGCAATGTGCTTTATTTACTCTTCGAACTAGCTGAATTTTATCTGGCTCCCTATGAGCCCATTAAAGGAAATAGGAAAGAGCTAGCCACATAACTTTCTTTCAGCATCGTTTTATTATACTCATTCTGCTTTAATAAAATAAATTTATGAAACTGATACATTGAGGCACAAGAATACTCATTACCAAAACTTTCAGCGTAGGCTCCTTTTAGATAAAAAGTTCATCGGAGTGCATCTGAAATCACATTTTGTTTGGACAAAAGAAGAGATAATGTACATATTTTCAGGGGACATATCTGTTATTAAATGAGACACCACAGTCTTGATCAATATTCTGCATAAGGACTTTTTGGTTACAAAGCACTTGTCTGGACTGTAGCTTGCGTTTCAGACCTCTTAATGATTACCAAAAAAATATTGGGTGTGAACTGCAGTACTGTGAACGGGTAAAGGCAGATTGGTCTTTGAATGCTTTGAGAACACTAGATCAATGAGGACTAGAAAGTGCAGGTGAGACCCCCCGGGAAAGCCTGCCTGGCTGGAGCAAAGAATGTGTCTTGTAGCATAGTGCTGGATTCAAACAGACAGGTAGCATGAGGTGAAATGATGGAGAATTCTAAGGCGGCAAAGTGCTTATAATTAATCACACCATTTTCATACGATTAATTGTGGGCTTTGTGATACGTGCTGGGAAAGCAACTATCGGATTTGTTCTGCTTTTAACATAATGTTAAAGAAAAATATTGTTTATAACATTTGTTAAAGAAGAGTAAGGCAGGCTTTATTCAGGTAACTGTTGTAACAGGTATAAGAACTACTGCAGTGCAGTTTTGGGGTAGGGGAGAGAGATTGGGCTCAACTCTGAAAATAAGGAAAAGTGAAAATGTATCACCAAGGAGTGAGGGTGAGAGTGTGGTATCAGCGGGTAAAAAATTACTAAGAGGACACATGAGGGGAGGGGTAAGGGGGGATTCTGGCCAAACCAACCTAGGAGGGTATTCTTGCTGAAGGCAGATCAGGGTGACCAGACATTACCTAGGGGTTGGTGGAAGAAGAGGAACCCAATCAGATATCCAGCATGGGGGATTCTGGCTAAACTAACTTAACAGGATATTAGCTAAAACTGGACAATGCACAGACAAATACAGAAGCATGCATGAAGTCAGAGCCTAGTTGAGAAGAGGGTTCAGAGGAGCCTGACTAGAGTTTGATCAAGGAGAACATCTTTGTCCATGGAACACTGAAAGGCCATTATGGCAACCTCTTGCATATTTGGAAGAAAATGGATTTGTGGCTTAGACCAGAGTCATTATTTTACAGGTATTGTCAAAGGTGTACTTAATGGAAATAAAGCCTATTTCCCTCATATAGCTAATAGTTAAATGAATTTACTGTCATTTTTCTGATGGCAGTATTTCTTGTATCCTGTGTTTGTTTCCTGCATTTGTTTCTTCTTTTGGGGAGGATTTGCCAAATAAAATCCAGAACACCCAGTTAAATTTGAATTTCAGATAAACAACAAATACGTTTTTAAAGTTAGGTACATCCCAAATTATTTATTTGAAATTCAAATTTGACTGCTATCTTGTATTTTTTTCTGGTTAATCTGTATTTTGAGGTTATATTCTTTAACAGATCCTTTAGTGAGGGTCAGTCACTAAAGTATATACTTTATGTGTCTGAAAATATCTTTATTTTGCACTCATTTTATAATGAGATTACTCGTGTGTACAATTCCAGGTTGATAGTTGTTTTCTAGTGGTGCTTGACTACATTATACCGAAGTCTTCTGACTTCTGTGTTTTGACACCTCTTCCTTTGTAGATAATGTCTTTCTCTCTTTTGAGATAATCTCCTAATTCTTTATGTTCTGTAGTTTTATCATTATGTGTCTATATTTAGATTTATCTTTATTTTACTCAGTGTAATGTCAATCTGAAAACTCATGTCTTTCCTCAAATTTGAAAAGTGTTCACCCATTATGTCTTCAAGCATCGCTTTCCACCATGCTTTTCTGCTGAAACTCTCATTAAACAAAAGTTGAAGTGTGTTTTTCATGGCTCTTAAAAAATCTTTTGTCTCTTATTCTCTTTTTTGCTGCGTTTTGAATGGTTATCTCAGTTCCATTTTCCAATTTTCTAATTTCTGCTTTACTGTTCCCATCTAGGTTTTATCTCATTTGTTACATTTTTAATTTTAAGACTGTTTTTCATTTCCAAGGTTTCTAATAAATTATTGTTCAAAGCTACCTGTTCTTGTTTTATATTCTTTAAGTATTCATTTAACTGGTTCAGGCATGCTAAAAATCCTTAAAGAATCTTGGTAAGACCATTTCGTAAAATTATTCTCATCTAGAGAATATTTGTGTTCAAATCATTGGCTTCAATTAGTTTCTTAGCAAACAAGCATTAAAATTTTTAACTGAGTTTATAAGCTCACTTTGAATCAGAAGTTTATTTTCATCCTCCCCACCCTTTTCCTTTTTCTGTCTAGCAATTTTATGGAAATTTCCACTTGGAGTTTGGGGCTGTTGGTCTAGAGCTAGATTATAATGGTAGCTTCTGACCCATGGAGCTTTTCTTCTTATGATATTGTTTGCATAAGAATGTGATAATTTTCCTTTTTCTAATATTAGTAAATTTACTTTTTGTTCATGATTGCCTTACACAACTTTTCAATCTACTTATTTATATATTTTGCTAACTTGTTTATTTTTATTTTTTATTTGTTTATGCTAACTTTTGTTGAATGACTATTTAGTGGAGCCATTGTGTTAAGTGCATTGGATACAACCTTGTGAGATAAGTAGTGGTGTGTGTGTGTCTGTGTGTGTATGTGTGTAGCTCCCTCTTTTCCAGAGCTTATCACTACCCTTTCAACTTTAGATCAATTTTATCTTACGAACTTTCAAATAATTCAGTAAGTGTTTTCTTTAGTGTCTGGCTTCTTTCACTCAACAGTATATGGCCAGTACAATTTTTATTTTTAGAATTCTGCCTTATAAAGTGAAAATATCCATTGATGTTTTTACTTAAACACTTTTTCCCCTCTTCCATCTTGTTCTTCTCTGACTTCTCTGCTTAGGCACCATTGCCCCAAAGTTACAGCTTTGTCTCTAAAGTTGCCTTCAGTTGCATCATCATAAGTGAGTTGCTACGTTTATTTCTTTCTAGAAGGTTTTTGGGAATATATAAGAGAGTGATGTGGGCATAAAGATGAAACTTAGATGAGATCGGGCACATTCAGGGTGGTATGGCTGTAGACACAAGCATTCCTATATACCAATAATAGACAGAGAGCCAAATTATGAGTGAACTCCTAGTCAAAATTGCTACAAAGAGAATAAAATACCTAGGAATACAACTTACAAGGGATGTGAAGGACCTCTTCAAGGAGAACTGCAAACCACTGCTCAAAGAAATAAGAGAGGACACAAGCAAATGGAAAAACATTCCATGCTCCTGGATAGGAATAATCAATATCGTGAAAATGGCCATACTGCCCAAAGTAATTTATAGATTCAATGCTATCCCCATCAAGCTACCATTGACTTTCTTCACAGAATTAGAAAAAACTACTTTAAATTTCATATGGAACCAAAAAAGAGCCTGTATAACCAAGACAATCCTAAGCAGAAAGAACAAAGCTGGAGGCATCACGCTACCTGACTTCAAACTATACTACAAGACTACAGTAACTGTATATGCAGAAAACGGAAACTGGACCCCTGCCTCACACCTTATACAAAAATTAACTCAAGATGGATGAAAGACTTAAATATAAGACCTAAAACCATAAAAACCCTAGAAGAAAACCTAGGCAATACCATTCAGGACATAGGCATGGGTAAAGACTTCATGACTAAAACACCAAAAGCAATGGCAGAAAAAACCAAAATTGACAAATGGGATCTAATTAAACTAAAGAGCTTCTGCACAGAAAAAGCAACTATCATCAGTGCAAACAGGCAATGTACAGAATGGGAGAACATTTTTGCAGTCTATCCATCTGACAAAGGGCTAATACCCAGAATCTACAAAGAACTTAAACAAATTTACATGAAAAAAATCAAACAACTCCATCAAAAAGTAGGTGAAGGATATGAACAGACACTTCTCAAAAGAAGACATTTATGCGGCCAACAAACATGAAAAACTCATCATCACTGGTCATTAGAGAAATGCAAATCAAAACCACAATGAGATACCATCTGACGTCAGTTAGAATGGCGATCATTAAAAAGTCAGGAAACAACAGATGCTGGTGTAGAGGATATGGAGAAATAGGAACGCTTTTACACTGTTGGTGGGAGTGTAAATTAGTTCAACCGTTGTGGAAGACAGTGTGGCGATTCCTCAAGGATCTAGATCCAGAAATACCATTTGACCCAGCCATCCCATTACTGGGTATATACCCAAAGGATTATAAATCATTCTACTATAAAGACACATGCACACATATGTTTATTGCAGCACTGTTCACAATAGCAAAGACTTGGAACCAAACGAAATGCCCATCAATGATAGACTGGATAAAGAAAATGTGGCATATATACACCATGGAATACTATGCAGCCATAAAAAAGGATGAGTTCATGTCCTTTGCAGGGACATGGCTAAAGCTGGAAACCATCATTCTCAGCAAACTAACACAGAAGCAGAAAACCAAACACCACATGTTCTCACTCATAAGTGGGAGTTGAACAGTGAGATTACATGGACACAGGGAGGGGAACATGACACACCAGGGCCTGTTGGGAGGTCGGGGGCTAGGGGAGGGATAGCATTAGGAGAAATACCTAATGTAGATGGCTTGTTGATGGGTGCAGCAAACCACTATGGCGCTTGTATACCTATGTAACAAACCTGCACATTCTGCACATATATCCAAGAACTTAAATATAATTTTAAAAAAAGAGGAAACTTAGAATCTATTGTTCTTGGTATATGTTTTGGAAATAATAGTAGAAAACCAACAGGTAAGAACTAAGACTGCGGTCAACCAGACTTGATAATTCAGTTCTTACACTTAGAAATGTTTAGTATTCCTTTTGTTTAGCCTACCAGAGGTTAATCATAATTTTATATTGTATTTTCATTTAATCTTAGAAACTGTCATGTACTTAGTTTGATGCCAGATCATGTTTTACAATGGTCAATGGCTCAGTGGGAACTGATAGATAATTTATGATATGAAGGTGTTAACTGTTCTGGACATCCTCTTAGAACTACTGCTGCACTTTCTAGTTTAAATATGCACAGTATTTTCAGTAAGAATTTAAACAGTTTTTGATCTGGACCTGGGCACCCTATTTTGGCATTTGCAAATCAAATTGGGACCCATTCCTGTGCATTTTAGAATTATTTTTCTGGTGTGTCCTCTTACTATGCTGGGATAGGATTCAAAAAGGAAATGTCTGTTTATTTTATTAACTCTTCCTCAGGAAAGACAGTGGTGGAGTGAGTCATTAGCACATTGTATTTTTCAATAGCTCTTTGACCTTAATCTCTGTGGCTATAAAATGAATGGGAAGATGCCTACTGTATTATGAGTGCTGAAGAAAGCCCATGATGGATTCACGTTACTGTGAATATTTCAAGAAGTTAATGTAGTGTCTGTAGACTACAGTCATGAATCCAAGACCAACAGAGTAAGTGTGTGTTACTAGCAGCGTCGTCCATGTGTAGCACACATGTGTCAAGAAATAAATACAAGCTGTTCTCTGGGCTCTGATAATCCCTTTATCATGTTACCCTGAAGACAGAAGAATTGGAAGGAAAGGAGTTGCTGCCACAGTGGTTTGACTTTTTTCAGTGAGTCCAGTGATTGAATCCATCCTATGGTGGATAGTCATTTTATAATCATGGGACAGTTACAGGGTCATGGGTAGGCTTTAGCAGCAGTGGGGCCTAGATAGAAGCAAATATAATCACGAAGAGACTCATACAATAGTCTTTGAAGCTGGCCCCAGACAGCAGCATTTCACAAAAATGTTTCCATAGATGACCAGTTCAGAGCAATGTTAATAGATTGTGTGTTACAAAGGGTCCCACAGCCAAGTGTGTAGAAAAACCAAGTTAAACACAGAAAAAAACAAGAGATTTTGCCAAAGGGCTCCTCGGGTTTTAAATATGCTTATGTATATAGAATAGGCAGTATTTCTCAAACATATTTGGCAACAGAACCCATCTTTTAGCAGAGGTCTCACAAAGTCTGTGTTTTGCATAAAATACCTTGGATAAAATTGCTCTAGAACATTGGTTTTCAGAGATTTTTTTTTTTTTTTTTTTTTTTTTGAGACGGAGTCTCACTCTGTCGCCCAGGCTGGAGTGCAGTGGCGTGATCTCGGCTCACTGCAAGCTCCGCCTCCCGGGTTCACGCCATTCTCCTGCCTCAGCCTCTCCGTGTAGCTGGGACTACAGGCGCCCGCCACCACGCCCGGCTAATTTTTTGTATTTTTTGGTAGAGACGGGGTTTCACCATGGTCTCGATCTCCTGACCTCGTGATCCGCCCGCCTCGGCCTCCCAAAGTGCTGGGATTACAAGTGTGAACCACTGCGCCCGGCAGATATTTTTTTCTTTACTTAATCTCCTAGAATAATTTTGAAAAAGTTGTGTTCACATATCTTTAAGCTGACATCTACATTTTCATTAAAAAGTCAAGTGGATACAATAGGTTAATTTCTGGCACATTTATATTGTATGTGTGCATTAAATAATTTCATCAAAACTTTGGAGCTGCAGAATTGGTTCAGGCCATTGATAAACAGTCTCTGCCATTTAACCTAATTGGTAAAGCCAGATCTTCTTATGAAACAAATCAGACTCATTACTTTTTCTGTGACTGTATCCTGGGGTTGATATATTTCTGAATTGTTCATTTATTCTGTGCCTGTGAGAATTTTACCTTTCAAGACAGTGTACTTAGAAAGGCCTAGGAAGATTCTGGATTGACAAGAGGTATGCCTTGACTTGGTCAAGAATAAGAAGGCCCTGAGGAAAGGGGAAGATAGGAAAGGAAGATTGGCAAATATATTCTTAGGCGGATGACTTCAAAAAGAAACATCTGAAGGCTGAAGATCTGTAGATTAGTTCCCTTAAAAGTATCCAAGCCTGTGTGTACCCTATAGAATATCTTCATGTTCCTTCGTGGGTATGTGTACCCAGTGCAAAGTTGTTCTTTGGAAGTTTAAGAAATATATATATTGTCTTAAAGTGAACTCCTCCACTTAAAGTAAGTGATCCTTATTAAATAATTTAATAGTCTGTCTGGGAAAAGTATTTGTATTAAGAGGTATTTTTCTGCTTTCAAGTGGGAGGCATATTGCTAGTGGAATTCTGTCATGGAATTTGTATTTACTAGCAAAAGCTGAACACACACAGATGAATCTCCAGAAAGCTTCATATTTTCACACAGTAGAAAGATCCTCATGTCGTGTTCTTACCTTGTCCTGACTCCTGTTGGACATGCCTCATTTCCTGTATAAACTTGCGTCACTAAGAAGACAGTAAATTCTTACTCACTTTGTTAAACATACATGCTTTCTTGTAGGAGAAGAGATGCATAAAAATATATTTATTTCCCATAAGGGCACTTGTGCTGTTCGTAATATATTATGCACCAAATGTCATACAATCTTTATTCCCTGTCATTTTCAGCCCTGGCAACTGGCAGATTGTTTTGAAGTTAGAGAATATTTAAACTACAAGTAACCTTGGGAATAATATAGTTCAGCCCCTCTGTGTTACAGGAGAGGACACTGAGATCAAGAGAAACTCAGAGACTTGCTCTGGGTAACATAACATTTTGTCCTAGTTGTACCAAAAGCCAGATCTTAGTGGAATATTCCTCCTATTATTTTCCCCCATCCTCTTCATCCTTTTTAGAAATATGGCCTTGGACAAAATTATCTCTGTAAAATGGAATAATTATTCTTGTACTGCCCACCATCCAGAATTGTTGTGAAGTTCCAATGAGATATGGTGTGCTATAGAAATGTAAAGAATCCTGATGAGGTAGAAGGAAGATGAAGGTCCTCACTTCATTGTCAGCTTATTGCATCATTCCCATGTACTGAAATACTTAGGCTGTTTTATGTTGGGTTGTTCATAGGGAGTCTCTTGTAATGCATGTATGCCTGATTACTCTATATTTTTCTACTACCTGGTTAATAGAAGCCCAGCCCTCTTATTTCTGTTGGGTTTTTCATAGGTAGTCTCTTGTAATGCATGTATGCCTGATTACTCTATAGTTTTCTTTTTTTTTTTTTTTTTTTTTTTTTTTTTTTTGAGACGGAGTCTACTACCTGGTTAATAGAAGCCCAGCCCTCTTATTTCTTTGTATTAGGTTGAACCATAGGACATTGCCAATATTTGACCATTTTAGAAGAAGAGCAGTTTTAGAAGAAAAGCAGTTTTGTATTATTGAACTTCATCTGTGAGCTGAAGTATGTGGTAGGCTATACAGGCAGAGATACCCGTAAATGTTTTAAATAAGTGGAAAAGTATGTAAAGCTCCTTCATGTTAGCTGTAGCTTCATGGATTTTGCCTACTCTAGAGGAGCACATGGGTCTGTATGAATTTCTTTCCTAGTTTCTGTTTCTATAAACTTCTAGACTGCCTGCTTGAACACAAAAGCTCAGATGGGGATAGGGAATGGGTGACTGGCTGTATGTGAGTGCTGAGCCCCTTCAGCCATTTATTTTGGCCTTCATTCTTTAACTCAGGTAGTTGTGCAGTATGCAGTGGTTATACCACTTCTTCAAAGGACAGATTTCCACAGTTTTCCAGAGAAATTTGTCATCTATAGAGGGAGAACAAGGAATAAATTCATGTGTTTTTCAAACTAAATATTAAAATACTTTTGATTTATTTAGAATCCGTTAAGGAAGGTTTGTTGACCCTTTAAAATATGAGACTCGGCCGGATGCAGTGGCTCACACACTTTGGGAGGCTGAGCACTTTGGGAGGCCAGGTGGGCAGATCACTTGAGGTCAGGAGTTCAAGACCAGCCTGGCCAACATGGTGAAACCCCGTCTCTACTAAAAATACAAAAAAAAAAAAAAAAAAAAAATTAGCCAGGCATGGTGGCACGTGCCTGTAATCCCAGCTACTCAGGAGGCTGAGGCAGGAGAATCGCTTGAACCTGGGAGGCGAAGGTTGCAGCAACCCGAGATTGTGCTGCTGTACTCCAACCTGTGCGACAGAGTAAGACTCCATCTTAAATAAATAAATAAATAAATAAATAAATAAATAAATAAATAAAAATATGAGACTCCTGAAACACTATATTGTTATTTGATATTATTCAAAAATAAGCTATTTATAAAATGACAAATATTGTAATCAGGTTTTATTTGATTAAAGAAAGAAGATAGCTTTAGGCAATGAAGTCTAAATAGAATTCTGGTTTACTATTCACCCATCACGTTCCGTACAATTGTTAAGTCTGAATAGAATTATGGTTTACCATTCACCCATCACGTTCTATACAGTTGTTAACTGTAAATAGAATTCTGCTTTACCATTCACCCATCACATTCCATACAGTTGTTAAGTCTAAATAGAATTCAGGTTTACCATTCACCTATCACATTCCAAACAGTTGTTAAACTTTGGCCTGATGATGTCTTCACTTGGAATGTTCTTCTCTCATCCAAATACAATGCGTTCAGTTCAACCAATGCTTTGTTCTTAACGTGTTTGCGAGTCTCTGACATCCTTCACTTTAATTTAGAAAGCTTGTAACTCCCTGTCTAGGAAAATCACTTAGTTGCTCCTGTTTCTTAGAAATATCTTATTAATTTATTAATTTCTGAAGTCCTATATTAAAATTATGGGGATAAGTTGTTTGTTGGCTGGGAAGGGGCACAAAGAACTTTCTGAGGTGATGGAAATGTTCTTTTTTTTTTTTTTTTTTTTTTTTTTTGAGACGGAGTCTTGCTCTGTCACCCAGGCTGGAGTGCAGTGGTGCGATCTCGGCTCACTGCAAGCTCCACCTCCCAGGTTCACGCCATTCTCCTGCCTCAGCCTCCCGAGTAGCTGGGACTGCAGGTACCACCACCACACCTGGCTAATTTTTTGTATTTTTAGTAGAGACGGGGTTTCACTGTGTTAGCCAGGATGGTCTCGATCTCCTGACCTCGTGATCTGCCCGCCTCAGCCTCCCAAAGAGCTGGGATTACAGGCATGAGCCACCGCGCCTGGCCAGAAATGTTCTTAATCACAATCTGGGTGGTGGCTACACCACACATGGATATGTAAAAATTCATCTAGTTGTATACTTAAGATCGATATATTCTAGTGTATATACGTTAAATATAGGAAACAGAAATCTAATCTCTAATTTGTAGTAGTTCAGGAAATATAAAAAAAAAATGAACCAAGGCAGTTGAAGGAAACAGTTTTTCTGGAAGCTGTGAGAATGTGTCACAAAGGAAGGCCCAGGCTTCCTGGGTTCTTCGGGCCAAAATTAGTGGAAGTATTGGTGCCAGTGCCGGTGGCACAAGCTGATTAAAACAGTCATAACAGGAAGAGTCTTACACGATTCTTCTTTTTTGTGGATGTTTCTGTTTCTTCCTGTCTATGCCTAATTGGTTTGCTTGGTCATTTTTGTTGTTTTTTTCCGTCTGAATTCCTGTCCTCCATTCCCATGGCATCAGAGTCAAGGCAGTGAGCAGTGTGGAGAGTCAAAGAAGGGGCATTGGAAGAGGGTACTAGGCATTGGCTGTAAGTCAGGTATTTGTGAGTCTGGGGGGAAACCTCTACCTTAGCCTGGCAGCCAGCCACAAGGCTGAGATGGTGCTGTTATAGAAACCACCTAGCAAGGGAAAATTCTGGGTCCTCAATCTTATCATGGAATGTGTAGTGGTGCAGCCAATGAACAGGAGTACAGGCCATTCAGGGGAAGAGGAATGCTAATAATCATACCCTAGTGAGGATGTGAGGGGAAATAGAAGAGTGGAAATTTTGTCCAGCCTTCCTGACCGCAACTGGCTGGTTACCCAAACTTGAGGTTTTACTTGGGACATATAATAGGGCTTCACTTGTACCATGTAAGCTCCAACTGGACTTGGCACTCTTCCTGGTCCTTCCTGGTGGTTTTCTTAAAAAGAATGAGTTACGGGGAAATATTTTCAGTTACATGCTGTATATAAAAGTGCACTACAGAACAACACACACTTCAATAAATAATGAGATGGTCAGGTGCTATACTGTGTGCTGTACCAGGTGTCATCTAGCTGTACCAGTTTCCAGCTACGTGCAAGTTGGAACACCATAGAATTTATATAGCAAATATGCATTAACTTATCATTTGAATGTCACGGAAGGTATCAAACTTTGTCACTGAAATTAGCTTAAAAATTGCATGCTCTGAGTAAAATATGTATATGTAGATCACGATGTCTACTTAGAACATGAAATATTCATGTTCAAGTAATGTTAGTATTTGCTTAAATAATGATTGAGGGCTATATTTTCTTTTTATGTGATGATCCTGATAATAATGTTTTGTTACCATTGTATCCAACTTTTTGATTTTCAATTAATTACCTTTGCAAGTGACTATATAATCTTTCTTTGTAAAATCACTTCATTTATATCCCTCCTCTTTCAAATCACTTTGATTTCCCCCCGCATCTCCATATGCAGAGTATCTTAAGTGTCTATTTGTAGCAGTGATTTCCTCTTTCACTCTATTTCTGAATCATCTGCTACTACTGGGTAGTTCTACTTGGGTATCCCAATGTGACCTTGAACTATAAAACTGAACTCCTCTTCTTCCTGCCTTCTTTCTTCCTCAGAACTCCTGCAAAACCAGCTGTGATTTTTTTTTTTTTCCCTTTTTCTTGGATTAGAAGCCTCCAGACATCCTTGACTCCTTTCTCTTACCTTCTCATGGTGTGTAGTCCAGTCAAGCACCATGCATTGTCAATTGTTCTTAAAAAAATAAAAATAAAAAGATTTGTCCATTCTTTATCTTCCTGATTGTTCTCTCTGTCACCAGCCTGGCTGTTACCAACCTCATACTTGCATGACCCCTTCAAGTGATCAGACTTTTAATCTCTTCTCAACAAGCCATGTGTTGGCCAGGTGAATTTTCCTAGAGTCTGTCTTTGAGTCTGTCTCTCTCCTGCTCAGAAACCTTTAGTACAGCTCCCTGTTCTCAATGAAACTGAATCCAAATGCAGCCTGAATTGTACCAGCTCTGTTTCCAACTATTTACCTTCCTGAATCTTCTTTTCCAGCCAGTGGTTTGACTCATTATTTCCTGAGCCTCCATCCACTGGCCACACTCTGCTCAAGCTCCAGGGTTTCCCACACAAGTCATTCCTTCCCTTCCTCGCCCATCCATCCAGCTGCCACCCAGACATCAGCACTCTAAAGTCTTACGTCCTCCTCTGTGCCACAGTCTGCCCCACCTCCAGCTTCTTTCTGTGGCTTTTACTGTCTGTATAGGCAATTTCATAATTTAACTTCTAACAGTTTATGACATTCTTTCTTGGGATGACTTGAACTGCTTTTCACTTCTTTAGTTTTTCAAATATTCATATGTACAGTTAGACTGTCAGTGCTTCCAGAGTGAGAGTCTTTGTCCATAGTACCTAACATAAACTAACACTAAAGCAGAAGCTCTGCGAAGGCCAGAATTTTTATCAGTTTTTTTTCACTAGTAAATCCTTAGCACCTGGCATGTAGTAGGTATGTAATAAATATTTGCTATATAAATTGTAAATGTTCAATAAACATTAATTGATTTAAGATTATTCACACCTGCTACATCCTTTTTTCACTATAACTAAAAGATTATTATAGTGAAAAAGGAAGTGAATGCAATGTATAGCCAGAATCTGCTCAATGGGGCTTGACCGCTCCTTCTAAAGAATTGTGTTTTTCTGCAGATATTAATGAATGTCAACTACAAGGTGTATGCCCTAATGGTGAGTGTTTGAATACCATGGGCAGCTATCGATGTACCTGTAAAATAGGATTTGGGCCGGATCCTACCTTTTCAAGTTGTGTTCGTAAGTAATAATCACTTTTTATTCCTATTTTGGATTAATTGTCTTTGGGGTTTTTCCAAAAGAACGGAAATACTCAGTGGCCAAATGAATGCTTGTAAATATGCAGGAAAACCTCATTAATTAAAATAACAAGGAGGGGGCCCGCCTGATGTAGTAAAATAAAGTGATATCATGGAACCTTCTCTAAAATGCATTTTTATCATGGTGATAAAAATATAATAGCTAAAACTCTGAATAGAGACTAAGCATACTGAGGAAATATGCTTTGATGAAAAGAGAGAATTAAAATGGACATATCAAACTTTTTTGGTACCTGAGAGATGACAGTAAGTTTTTCCTTCATAAATACAGTATTTTAAGCATTCTTTAGGTTGAATTAAACTGTGTCCCAGCTTCTGCCTTTAATTATTCCAAATTCTGAGTCACTGGACTCTGATTTAATGAGGTTTCACTTCTTTCTCAATTGGAAGAGTCTGGAAAATAGTTACCAAGGCCCTGTGTTTTAGATTTTCTAATTCAGTTCTAATTTCAGATACTGTCTTGTTCTTTAAACCCACCAAAATGACCCTAAATTATACTGTTTTGCCTTAAAAATGTTTCTGAGATTTTCCCTTGTTTCTGATAAGGGTTAAAATCCTTCATTAAACCACATGTTCTAATATTGGTTCTGAAATATAGTTTCACCAAAGAGATACTCCCTCTCCATGTAAATTAATCCATGTAATCACTACAGATCATATGCCATTAGAGAGGAATGCATTTTAGGTGTAAAGTTCTCAAATGCAGATTTGAGATTTTTAAGAATGTCTTATTTTTAATCATGCCCATTATTATAGGTAAGCACTGCAAGATTTTTTTTAAAGAGATGGGGTCTTGCTATGTTGCCTGGGCTGGACTCAAATCCTGGACTCAAGTGATCTCTGTTCAGCCTGCTGAGTAGCATGACTATAGACATGGGCCTTGTAGCACTGCAGATTTTTAAAGATTATATACAGTTTAAATGGATGCATGGCAGAAAAGTATTAGGATAATTTTAAGAGCAACTGTGTATTAGTTTCTTTCCTGCAAGTTTTTGTTTTTATCTATCTATCTATCTATCCATCTATCTATCTATCTATCTATCTATCTATTTTTGCGACGGAGTTTCACTTTTGTCGCCCAGGCTGGAGTGCAATGGTGTGATCTCCCACCCACTGCAACCTCCGCCTCCCGGGTTCAAATGATTCTCCTACCTCAGCCTCCCAAGTAGCTGGGATTATGGGCATGTGCCATGATGCCCAGCTAATTTTTGAATTTTTAGTAGAGACAGGGTTTTGCCATGTTGGTCAGGCTGGTCTTGAACTCCTGACCTCAGCTGATCCACCCACCTCAGCCTCCCAAAGTGCTGGGATTACAGGTATGAGCCACCATGCCCGGCCACTTTTATTTATTTTTTAATGTGGCTTTGGTATATAATGAGCTGCATCTTTCTTGTCCCTAATTTGAAATATGCCATTTGGTTGACATGTTCTTCATGGGTATACTGCCATTCATTTTTAAAGAAGCTTATCTCTCTAACTCTTTGCCCTAAGGTATGTAGAGGTGATAAAATAAAGACAAATGTAGTAAAATAAAAATGACAGTCTCATTTATTACTTTTAGGTGAGTTTGTTGAGTGTTTTGAAATGTTATTACTAATTACTACTCTTTTCCTTTAAAAACTGTCAACTGCAGATTAGGAAGTTTTACACGTAAGTCCTCTTTTCTATGTTCTTTTACAAACAGTTCTGATCATGAAGCAGACAGACATGTAATTATAAGGCTTTCCTAACGGGTGGTAAAATTAGACCATAAAATTATATTTGCACACAAAGTACCTTTGAAACTGATGCAAGGACTTGGAAATTTCAGGCCAAAAATCACATTGTTGATGACATCCAGATAACTTAGGGGATCATTTTTGGCTGATTTGAATCACATGAATAAATATTTTAAATCATTTTATAATTTAAACATAAAGATTGTAGAGTTTGGATATGAGTTTGTTGTGAATGCTTTTTCCACCCTTTTATAATTTGACTTGTAGTCTGGTTACAATTCTTATATTGAAGGTTGCTGATTAGGTAAACTTGCAGAACTAGTCACAAAATGCTGTGTGAAACTTTGACTAGATCTGATGTCTAGAGTTAAGGGCAGATATCCAGGTTTTAATAAGATTGTAGAAATCTGCCAATGAGATTTTTGAAACACTTGCACATTTCCTTAGCATTTATTTTCCCTGTCAATGCCCAAATAATTCTGAACTTATTAAACAACCATCCATTCTTATTTGAAAAATAAGTAATTCAATTTTATGGTTCAGCTACAACAGCTGAACTGGTAAGTATTAAGAGACGTTTGTTGCTAGTTAAGTGTTCCAGTTGAGAGTTCGAAGTGAAAACCTGGGCTCTTTACCAGTGTTGAGTCAGAAGATTTATTTCTCTTTCCTCTGAATTTACCACATGTAACATCACAGAGACATATAGAGTTCCTTTCGGATTTGCGATTTGAACCAGTCCGCTCTGATTTTCAGGTGAATTCTGTGAAGAGCTTGATGGGGGAAGTCTGAGGACAGAAAGAATTAGGGAAGAAGGTGATACTTACAGAGTAAAGGAAAAAAATTAAAAGATCATGGTATTTTTGGTAGTCACAGGGAGGTAGCAGAAGGGGACTGGAGATCACACACACGGACACGCACACACACAGACACACAGACACACACACAGGCACTCAACACAGTGATTGCTAAATGTTTGCTCTGGAGAGAGATAAAACCAGCCAGGGATGAAGCCTGCAGGCAAATGGAGGACAAATGACAACATTTGCTAAGACAGTATGAATTTAGGCCATATCCAGAGCATACAAGGTGTGGCTGACTCTTTGAACTCCTGCACATGGTTATGGCCAAGGAACAACGGGAAGCACTTTCTCTTCTTGAATGCACTGAACTGAGATGAACCCCCCAGAATTCCTTGACTCCAGCCAAAGGTTGCAACAATTTCACTTTCTCTCCTTGCTGCTTGCCTTGGCTTAGCCAAGCTAAAAGGAAGAAAGTAGGCAAATGCTGGCATTTGCTGCCTCTGACCTCTATGTTTGAGGCTTAAGATGGTGTAGCAGCATTCTCCAGACTTGTTGCTACCTGATTTATGGGGAAAGGTGGAAATTCAAGGACTTTTCAGAGCAAATTCAAGAAAAGTATCGTCTTTGCAATCCAAGTAGGAAGACTTTCTGGCTTTCTGAACGCCTGCAGGAACTTCAGAGCTCCAGGATGAGTGCTGCTGAGAGAGTGTCCACAGGTTCAGTAAAAAGGCCCAGATAAAAGAATTCTGAGCCTATGCTTTTGCCTTTTGATAGTATTCTTTACCCATCAACTTGGAGCTAGTTGACAGAAATGGAGGGTTAGAGAGAAGATGTGCTCAGGAACTTCTGCCGTAGTCCTGGAAGTCATGAGATAAAGGGCAAATGCCTTTTAAAAGCCAGTCTTAATTAAGTACATCATTCATGTGTAATTTCCTGAGCATCTTTATGAGAAACATACTGTGCTTATCTTATACACTGGGAAACTAAAGCTAGGAAAGTTTAAGTAGCTTCTCACACAGCTAGTAGCTGAGAATTGAGATTTAAAACAGGATTTTTGCCTCCAAATTTAGGGTTCTAGATCAGGGGTTGGCAAATTATAGCCCACGGGAAAAAAAATCTGTTTGTTTTTGTAAATAAAGTTTTATTGGAACACAGCCATGTCCATTCATTTACTTATTGTCTAATGCTGCTTTTGTATTACAAGGACAGAGTTGAGAAGCTACAACAGAAATCGTATGGCCCACAAAGCCTAAAATACTTATTATCTGATGCTTGACAGAAAAAGTTTGCTGATGCTCAGGCTAATTAACATGGTCCAATAGAACTATCTGAGATGATGGAATATTCTCTATCTGTGCCAGGCCGCCTGTAATCCCAGTACTTTGGGAGGCCGAGGCATGCGGATCACAAGGTCAGGAGATCAGGAACATCCTGGCTAACGTGGTGAAACCCCGTCTCTATTAAAAGTACAAAAAAACAAAATTAGCTGGGTGTGGTAGCAGGTGCCTGTAGTCCCAGCTACTCAGGAGGCTGAGGCAGGAGAATGGCGTGAACCTGGGAGGTGGAGCTTGCAGTGAGCCGTGATCGCGCCGCTACTCTAGCCTGGGTGACAGAGTGAGACTCCGTCTTAAAAAAAAAAAAAAAAAAATATATATATATATATATATATGCTAGAGGAATTGGGTAAGGGAAAGGCAAGTCAGAAAACCTCATCTGTATGGTGATATGATAGAGAAGAGCTTTGGTTGGGTTTGGGGATTGGGCAGAGGGGGACACCAAACTGATTCAGCACCTTTGACTTGACCTGGACCTGGTTCTGTAGAATACACTCCATGCATATTTGCATTAGAAGATGAACTTCTTGAAGGCAGGGCTGTGTTTTGCTGATCTTCATATTTGCCATATGTGCCTAGCAGAGTATTTAGCTGTTAGGCTGATGAACTCTTATCTACTAAACGTATAGCAGAAGATGAGGATTAAAGTTTAGGTATTGGTTGGCTATAGCCTTGTATGCTTTCGCAGTGTTTTCCGAGGAGCTGAGCACATCATCTGTTCCTTCTCTGTGTACTGTCTGGCTAGAACAGGGGCCTTGTGTGGCACTCCAAATCGGAAACCACTTTCTGCCTCCCATTCATGTTCGCTGGCCTAGGGCGAGACCTGATGGGCCCTGCAAGCTCTTCCTTCCCTGGGATGAGAAGAGCAGATGCTGGCTTGCAGCATCAGCCATGTTCCTCATTCTCCAAAGTGCCTGATTATTCACTAAATGCTGCCCAAGAGTTATCTCTACTGTGGTTAAATATAGAGAACTAGGTAGTGATTTTGATAGTAGGTGACTAGGTTTATTTGGAAAGGTGGGTTTTTGTTGAAATGTTTCCCTTCATTACGCACACATACCTAATTGCATGCTTGCTAAAATGGAAGACGGGACCAGAGAGGGACAGGGACAATCACTGTCACGACTTTTGGTGCCCTGACTCTAAAACTCACATGGTAAACTGATTTTTCTTCAAGAAAGATGATGCTCTAAATCTAGACAGATTTATCCTGAAGTATGGTTTTTAATTCATACCTTAGGGTTCATTTTACTGTCATTTGGAAAGCCAATGTAGTTTTGGTTTCTCGTGTAATGTCAGGCTTTATCTCTCTGCTTCAGCTGATCCCCCTGTGATCTCGGAAGAGAAAGGGCCCTGTTACCGACTTGTCAGTTCTGGAAGACAGTGTATGCACCCTCTATCTGTTCACCTCACCAAGCAGCTCTGCTGTTGTAGTGTGGGCAAGGCCTGGGGCCCACACTGTGAGAAATGTCCCCTTCCAGGCACAGGTAAGACATGCCCAGCTGTATGCTCACATAGATTCCCAGCCACATGAGTACACGGGACAACTTTGGCAACTTGGGTCATTTGTGGTTTCTGACTTTAATTTTTAATAATACATTGTAAATATTTTATCACTTTTGTAGAAACTGTACACATACAATGTTGAATCAGTGGGAAAAAATTATGCACAAAGAGATTTTCCCATTTCTGTGTGATATCAGACTTCCTTTTGAATATTAAGAAAAGCCATTATATTTTATCTTCAATTTCCAGGACTCTGAGTCTGATATTTAAGTGTAGAGAGACCAGAAGGCTCTGCTGGGCCACGTGCTTTCCTAATGATTGGCTGCTCATCAATTCATAGTAACTAGACTTTGTGCAAGTTGACTCATTTACTCATTTATTGAGTATGGTGCTTCATTTCTTTAATTGGAAATGGAGGGAATTATATTCATGATTGAATTTATGCTATGAAGATTAATAACTTAAGGACAGATCTTGCCAAAACTCCTGAAAACTTCTGTGGGAGTTGAGTATTAAGAAGTAGCTTATTCTTTATCCTTCAATTTGGTACATAATTGCCTTATGCCCTGAGAAGGCAAATTTATCTCTTTAAATACCTTACTTCTACTAGTGAACCACCAGCTTCTCAAGCAGGATCAAGTAGAGTTAAGTGGAAGAGAAAGAAATGTAACCTGAAAGTATTAGACCTGATATTAACAAGGAATGGCCTCAATGTCACTTACTTGGGGTGGACATTAAATAGTCTACTCAATTGCATGTTTGATAAGATGCTTTCCACCTAGGAAAGTGTCTTAACTCTCACAGGGCTATGTAGTGTCTTAAAGCTGTAACTTACACCATAGCAGACAAGATTTAAATATAAGTATTATGACTCACCTTTGTTCATGGTTAGAACCAGAAAGAACTATGTTAAGGCAAAGGATAATACAACATTGATGGTATATCAGTAGACTAGATGATTTTAGGCCTCCAAAAAGTCCTAGTACCCTCTTGTGCCATCTGATGCACTCATTTTTTTTTTTTTTTTTTTTTTTTTGAGATGGAGTCTCACTCTGTTGCCCGGGCTGGAGTGCAGTGGTGTGATCTCGGCTCACTGCAAGCTCCGCCTCCTGGGTTCACGCCATTCTCCTGCCTCAGCCTCCCAAGTGGCTAGGACTACAGGCGCCCACCACCACGCCCAGCTAATTTTTTTTTTGTATTTTTAGTAGAGACAGAGTTTAACTGTGTTACTTGATCTCCTGACCTCGTGATCTGCCCGCCTCAGCCTCCCAAAGTGCTGGGATTACAGGCGTGGATCCACTCATTATTAAAAATTAATAATCAACTAAATCTTTATAATTTATAGACAGGTTTCTCTTGAAGTTCAGTTTTTAAAGCTTTCAGTTTGTGAATTTGTTATGCATATTATTTTGTGTCTGTATAATATGTTTTTAATTTTTTTACATTTTTTAAATTTTTAGCTCTTGAGTTCAGGGGTACAAGTAGAAGCTCAATTTTGATAGCTTTGTAATCCTTACATGAAGCATAAATTGAGATGGTTCCTGGAACTCAGGGATACTCCTCTCTAGTACTATCAGTAAATTTGAAAATAATATTCAAGATAAAATTTTTGCACTTAAGTTTTGATTATATGGTGATTTTCACTAAAAATATTTAGTTCATTCTTTAAACTTGGTCTTTAAAGTCATGTTTTCTTCTGGAAACATCTTTCCAAGTAAAAATTGTTTTTCCTAGTTAAACATAAGAATGAGGTTCTACCATTTAGTGTGTGATCCTTAGAAAAACAATATTTTAGCATACTATAAGCAGTATTTTTAGAGTTTCCTTTTTATTGAGAACTAATTTTAGGTCCCAAACATTCAATAGAAGATCTCTTGTTCGGTGAAAGTGAGAAATGACTTATTTTACATTCAATTTTAAAAGCAGAAATAAAAAAGTTAACCATAAGCTCCTTGGTGTCTGCATTTGGTAATTTGCCTCCAACACCAACACCAAAGGGATTAGGTGGATTTTTCCTCTGAAGGCCACACACTGCCTTACCCCACTTCTCCCCCTTGCCTTTCCCCTTCACTATTCATGGGGATTATACCGTGGAGGTTAGCAAATCACATGTGCTGAGTCTACTTTTTTTTTTTTTTAAAGAATAGAAAACCACTTATTTTCTGGCAATGATAGTGATTCCAGGGCACAGAATATCTCCGTGGCCTCTGGGTAATTAAACAAGCTGGTCACGGCCAGGCTTTTCCCAGTTATTGTTCCTTTACTTGAAAATAGCTGCATCTTGATTTGGCATTTCCCTTCTTTCTTGATTTCTACCTATCATCTCCAGCATGTCTCACTTCTCTAGACTCCGCCTCACTATCCCGAGATTCTCCCCTTCAGAAACACTTCCCCTTTTCCGTCCTCCATAATCTACATCCTCTTAACCAGCTGATACATGGCATTTTGGTGGAGCCCTTTGTGTTCTTCAACTGGAAGCAAACTGTGGGGATTTCAGCATCTCATTTCCCTGAATAGTGATTTTTTTTTAAGCCTTATGGCTCTTCATCTAACTTGGACAAATGTCACTGAGTTCTTTGTTAATAACTAATGAAATTACATCAAAGCGGGAAAAAAGCCTGATTTTTGCTGATAACATATACATGCAACATGAGATATATAATACACAGTGTCTTCTATATATAAAATATCTCCTAATGTATAACCTAATATAATATATAGTATTTTCTAATTGGTTGCTGATATATATGGGATGGAGGGCTAACTATATATATATATATATATATATATATAGTTACCGTCTATATCCATGGTTATGCATCAGTGGATCCAACCCAATTGGTTGGTTGAATCTGTGGACGCAGAACTGGATATGGAGGGCTGATCATACTATGCAATTTTATGTAAGGGACTTGGGCATTGCAGATTTTGGTATCCACAGGGGGTATCCTAGAACGAATCCCTCATGGATACTGAGGGATGACTATATATATAATATGATATATAAAATATATGCTAAGTATATGCTATACATAATATGTATATTCTGATTTGGTAGGATAAGGAATTAACAGATGGAAAAACATTTAGTAAAAAAAGAGTTGGAGTTTTTTCTGTAAATATGCAAGTTTATCAGAAATTCGAGCAATTTGCTTACATTTTGCACCTGTTTTTGAAGTTTTAAAATGTAACTATATTAGTGATGATTTATTAAGAGCTATTCATCATTATATTTTCCTCTGTATAAGTTTGCACTGTTAGATTTTTAAAAGGAATATTTTCCCATCCCAAATCTAGCTGCTTTTAAGGAAATCTGTCCTGGTGGAATGGGTTATACGGTTTCTGGCGTTCATAGACGCAGGCCAATCCATCACCATGTAGGTAAAGGACCTGTATTTGTCAAGCCAAAGAACACTCAACCTGTTGCTAAAAGTACTCATCCTCCACCTCTCCCAGCCAAGGAAGAGCCAGTGGAGGCCCTGACCTTCTCCCGGGAACACGGGCCAGGAGTGGCGGAGCCAGAAGGTGAGAGCGGTAATAGATCATGGACTCTAGACATCTCTCTGTGTGTCTTTGCTTTGATTTCCCTGTTTATAACCCTCTAGAGCAGAGTTTCTCAGCCTAAGCACTATTGGCATTTTAGAGTGGAGAATTATTTGATTGGGGGCTGCCCTGTGTATTGTAAAATGTTTAGCCACTGCTCTAGAATAATATGTACCTAGTAGATAACAATATTCCATGCTAATTTCAGAATGTTGTCCTGATGTTTGGGGGCTACTTTATCTTGGCGTTTATTCTTGGAGAGCGATTTAGATCCTTCAGGGAATAGCCCTAATTGATTTCTTGTCTAGAAGGCCATTTAACAAGTATTTATTTATGAAGTGGAATCCACAGACTTTCAAAAAGTTAAAGCATTAAGGTCTAATGGGCAGTCAAGGATAATGGAGGGTGAAATGAAGGAAGCTAAGAGATCGTCAGTTGAAGAGATCTGGTGATCACCTAATGTGGTTCTTCCATTTACCCTCTGAGAAACCTGAGACCTAGAGAGGGGACATGACTTGCCAGATGTCATATAGAGAACATGTAATGAGACCCGTGACCATGGAGCACCTTTTCCCAAGGAAATAGTTTAAGGCCTTGTACTTGAGAGGGAGTCTAGAGACAATGGACTTTTACTCTCTCTCTCGCATTCAGGATGTGGGGTCATCCCTGTCTCTTTATATAAACCCAACAATAACTGATACTTCACATATCTTGCTTACAAAAATGTTCACCTCAGAAGGAACAAACCTTTTAGATTTGTATGGAATAGACGTATTTTCTCTAATAAAGCTCCTGCTGGCTTTTCACAGTTGATTCTTAGGTCAGAATTCAGGGGGCCATTTTTGGGTGCTGTTGAGGAGATAGAGTGCCCAGGCTAGTGTTGTGTTGGGAGCTTGCCACAGCCTTCTTCTTGGTAAGGCAGGCTTTTTTTCTGAGCTCTGAACGTTTGTGTGTTCTGGCCTATTTGATTCTATGCTTTCACTCACTGCATTTCTTCCTTGGTGAGGCAGAACAGGCAAAACCTCAGCTGGAATCAACAGTATTAATCAGTTTGCCCCTGGACACTTAGTGTCATGACCAGATGTTTGCAACTGTTCATTGTTTGCACAGGCAGGAGGAAATGGGCCGTAGTTCCAGATTTTGCCTCAAGACCTTCTTCGTGGTGGGTTAGGCAGAATAGAAGGTTAATTGACTTTCTCCAACCCCAAGAATATTGCAGCAATGATTTTACTTTGTCTGGTACCCTGATTGCTTTCAGGATTTAATGCTCCTACCCAGCCTGTAAACTAATGTTTTTACAGGAGACATTGATTGACTTATGAGAAAAATCCTGGTGAATGTTGATCCAGGGCTTTAGAACTAATATGAAGGACTGATTAATGAAAAGCAAGTCTTTAAAAATACAAAGGCATCACCAACACCCTCACAATAACGTTTATGATTGTGTAATGTATAATTTGTTCAGTATATTGATGCTAATCTCTAATTGGCTCTTCCTGGCTTGTGAGATTCTTTTTCGTAATTTAGTTAGCATATCTTTTTGAAAATATTCACGGGGCTTCATTAAAGTTGGAATACATCAAGAATGCAGCACATGCTGTCATGTCTCTTACTGAAATAAGTGACATTCTTTTTTAACACTGACACCAGAAAGCATTTCAAACATTATATACCATAAGGATAAGCCTTTAACCAATTAATGAAAATGTTTGTTTTCTAACATATGGAAAGTTCCACATAATTGAGATAAGGCATAAAATGATGTACCAGAAAGTATTGCCTTCTTCTTTTAATTTTAATTTTGAAAGAGCTTGAAAGACTTGTTCACATCTTCTCCATGTGCTCCAGTAGTTGAGGAGTAACAGCACTGAGGGTTCTCTGTTAGTCATGTGTAAAATTCCCTTAAATGGCAGATGATCCTAATTCTGCATTTGCTTTAGTTTGATTCTTAATCCTTTTGCAGAGATACTGGACTTCTATTGCTTTTTAAAAATTGAAATATAATAGACTGAATTGTCTTAAATCGTACTAATACCCTTTTTCTTTTCTGGTTTTAGTGGCAACTGCACCCCCTGAAAAGGTAATTTATTCATTGTTTGCAAGTCTTTTTTTTTTCAACCCTCAAAGTGATTTTCTATTAGAATATGTATGGATTTTTTAGACTTAAATATAGTAACATCTCTATTATGCATCATTTGGTTTGAGTTAATATAGCATTCAGTTAAAAAAATTTATTGAGCCATTGTTATAGATTGGGACTCTTCTCAGTATTAGGAAAACAATAGAGAACAAATAGGACAAAAATCTCTACTTTCATGAAGCGTCAATTCTAGTGAGAAGAAAATGGGGAACTAATGGGAATCAAGGGCATAAATAGAATTCAATGTCACCTGATGGCCTGGACCATCTGTGAAAGAAAGGCTGTGACATGCTTAGATAATCATGTATTCCTAGAGCACATACATAGTTAGTGAGGTACTTCTTAATTCAACTAAAATTTAACATACATGTTTGAATTGAGTTTGAATAACAACAGAAGTTAACGCTTAAAAGTTACAATCAAATACTAGAATGTTGCTTTTTGAAAAGTCAGTCTATTGGCTTTTGGGCATAGATGGGGGCTATAAATTGTGAGACATTTTAGTAGGAAATGTAAACATTTACTGGATCTAAGTCCTATTTATGTAATATTGTTCCTTCTCTGAATTTTTCTTTATTTTAATGAAAACATTCATTTTCATTAAATGAATGAACTTTATGTTGGAGAACTACTATGATATATTGCTAGACTAAATTATCGTTGCATTTTAAAATGGGATCTCAATGCACGTAACAGGCTTTAATTTTCTTTTTATCTCCTTCTCCATAATAATTACATGAAAATTAGGTAATTATTAAATATTTATACATTTATGTACCATTCTTTAAGCTGGCAAGAATGCATTATTAGAATTTAGATGAGGCAATACATACATAAATTATTTTAAATAGTATTCTAAATCTTTATCTTATAATTATGGGATAGAGTAACATACATGTCATAGCATAAGTGCTGAAATAATCAAGAAAAAGAGACTTATGATCTTGGAGTGATAGCACTCATCCAGAAAGAGGTTATAGTATTTTGAGCCCAAAAAAAGTATAGCAGATATGCATACTTTATGTGTACTTTTGAAGCTCTTAGCATCTCTAAAGATCAGTCACAGCGAGTAGTTTGCAATTTTGTTGATTTTGAATTTAGTTCTGGTTGATATATGGAAGTAATTATTTAGCTTGTAGGTGGGCCAGCCAGCAGCCTGGCAGCCTCATCATAACTCAGTTCTTCTGTCTTTATGATTGAATTTAATAACTCTCATTAAAAATCTAAAAGAAAGCCTAAAAAATTTTCTTGTATACTTTTACTGCATTTTATTTGGGGAGGAGATAGCACGAAAAATGCAATCATAGTCTTTGTTGTCTTGGTATTTACAAAACTCTCATGATGTTATGTGATGGATGAAGAAAAGAGAGGATGCCCAGAGATGTGCAAAGGTGTGGTGGAGGGGACAGCAAGGGTCATGAAAGACTTGGTCAGAAACCGAATTAGGGACTGCTTTAGAAGGCTTAGAGTACCAAACTGCCATTGTAATCAGTGGGGAAATACCCTGCTTCTCGACTGGACCCTATTTGTTAAACGTAGAAGTGGTGTAGATTAGGAAGTCTGCTGCCTCACGGTGATGGGGGAAATTCTGTAAACTGCAGTAGTGGATTAACACCTGATCCTGGTCTGTTCCTTGTTGGCACTGGCCATGGCTGCAGGGAATGGGGTGCAATTGAGACTGGTTGAGGTCATCTCTAGTAATTAATAGAAAGCTAGTTTTAAGAAGACAGAGGAAATGTGGGAAAAACTATTAAGTGCTCAGTATTTGTAGGAGCTGAATTTTGGTAGGACTACTCAAATTAAGAAGAAAGAGGAAGCCAGTTAGATTATTACAATAAACTGAAAATGAGAGTGAGTCCAGCCTAGGGTGGTGGGGTCTATGGATATGAAAAAGCGTGAACAACTGTAAGAAAAAAGTGTCAATGGACGGGGCTTGCAATGAAAAATGAAAGAAGGAGGACTAAAAGGTGACTTTAAACCTGGATGGGACAGATTAATGACTGTGGCACTGGCAGAAATGAAGTTGGAATGAGAGTCTGGATGGTTTTGGAAGGGTGGGCTGGAGGTATCTGTGGGATATCTAAATGGACTTACCCTGTAAGCATTTATGCTTGCAAGGTTGTATTTGTGATGAGATATCCAGGCAGACTATCTTAGAAAAAGCAGAAAAGAGGTGATACTTGAAGCCAGGAGAAGAGGATAAGAGGTTAACAGAGGCCAGAGGAGTAAGCTTTCTGGAAGAGGACAGAACCAAGTAACTCGATGAGTACTTGAATGTAGTGATGATATGAGCTCCCTGGTCCCATCTGGTGTGAGTGAAGTCACAGATCCTTAACTAGGCTAATTGTTCAGTCTGCCTGAGCCCTGCACAGTTGTAAATGGAAGCTGAGCCATGGATGATGGACTGCTTCTTTGCTTGAGGTCCAGGGGACAAGCGTGGGCACCAAAATGTGTGATGAAGCCCCAAATCCTTCTCCAAGCCAGCAAATTTCTGTTGCTCTGCCTGGCTACCACTGTTCAGAGAGCTGGAGTTGTAAAGTTATCAGATGTGAGGTTAAAGGAGGCCGTAGTGACTGACTGGTTTAAAATATTTTAACTTACCATGTGTTCTTTGTTATGGCACATCTGCTATATCCATTATTTAATCTGCAAACTGTGGCTGGTCATCTTAGTGGGGCAGAGCCACATGTGAATGAGGCAATAGTCCTCGTTGGGGGTTAGTTTTGCCCTGTTGCAGACCAAATATGGACCCCTGGGCCAAGACATTTACTTACAAGATCAGACTTTGGGCCTCAGGGAAATGGCTGAAGATATGTGCGTGGATCAGCACCGCTGGGAAAAATTTAGGGCTTCCCATAGTAGCACCACATCAAAGGTTCTTTTTTTTTTTTTTTTTTTTTTTTTGTAATTTCACACAATTATACATGTAAAGTCCTATGATATTTCTTTGCCTTTCTAAGAATATAATTAATTACATAAAAATAGTAATATGTGGGAAACTAAAAATAATTTCCACTTTCAATTCTTTTTTTTTTTTCTTATTCTCTTTTAAAATACAACCATCCAGGAAATACCTTCATTGGATCAAGAGAAAACCAAACTTGAGCCTGGTCAACCCCAGCTGTCTCCAGGCGTTTCCACTATTCATCTGCATCCACAGTTTCCAGGTAGCCTGTGTTGATCTGTGCTGTTTGTCAGAGTATTCTGAATAAAAATGTAAGACGGGAAATTTTTGTCTTTGATTTTGTCTAGTAAATTACTAGACTTCATAACTGAAGTTCAGTGTTAAGTATAGTAATATACTTATATAATGTTAGCATAATTACAGCATTGTAAGTATTGTAGTGGGAAAGATAAGGTTTTTTTTACTGTTTTCTGTGATCAGGAGCGGTATATACTATTCAAACATTATTGAAGGTTATCATTTGATGAATGATCATTTTTCTTGGCTTCCACATCACTCTCAGATATTCTTGCTAAATGTTGAGCCCAGAGCCTTGGGACATAGAACAGTTCTTTATATCTGACAAATGCTGTGATATATTGCTAGACTAAATTATGCTTGTATTTTGAAATGGGATCTCAATGCACATAACAGGCTTTAATTTTCTTTTTATCCTCTACTTCCCCATATAGTAGTGATTGAAAAAACATCACCTCCTGTGCCTGTTGAAGTAGCTCCTGAAGCTTCTACATCTAGTGCCAGCCAAGTGATTGCTCCTACTCAAGTGACAGGTTGGTGCAGTATTTTTATATTATATATCACATGGAGGAGACATGGGGCTGAGCTTCATTTTAAATGTAGTATCCATTATATAAGCTTGCTCATGGCAGGGTTAGCCATACTAGCAAATATTTGGAAATCATCTAAATACAGTTAAAAAGGAGGCGTATGTGTAAATAAATTATAGTATATATGAAACAATATCACATAGTATTAAAATAATGTTTGAAAAGAGTAGTTAATATCATGAGGAAATATAGCATAATCTTTGTTAATAAATACAGAATACAGGCTGGGTGCGGTGGCTCATGCCTATAATCCCAGCACTTTGGGAGGCCAAGGCAGGCAGATCATGAGGTCAAGAGATCGAGACCGTCCTGGCCAACATGGTGAAACCTTGTCTCTACTAAAAATACAAAAAATTAGCCAGGTGTGGTGGTGCGCACCTGTAGTCCCAGCTACTTGGGAGGCTGAGGCAGGGGAATTGCTTGAATCCAGGAGGCAGAGATCACAGTGAGCCAAGATCACGCCACTGCACTCCAGCCTGGCGACAGAACGAGACTCCATCTAAAAAAAAAATAAAAATAATAAAAGGACTGGGTGCAGTGGTTCATGCCTGTAATCCCAGCACTTTAGGAGGTCGAGGTGGGCGGATCACTAGGTCAGGAGATTGAGACCATCCTGGCTAACACGGTGAAACCCCGTCTCTACTAAAAATACAAAAAAATTAGCTGGGCGTGGTGGCAGGCTTCTATAGTCCCAGCTACTTAGGAGGCTGAGGCGGGAGAATGGCATGAACTCAGGAGTCAGAGTTTGCAGTGAGCTGAGATTGTGCCACTGCACTCCAGCCTGGGGGACAGAGCAAGACTCCGTCTCAAAAAAAAAAAAAAAAAAAAGAATATAATGTAATGATTACAATTTTACTTTTAAAATTTCTACGAACACAGAAAAAGAAAGAAAATGCATCAGTGTTCAGTTCTCACCAGTTAATACAAGATCATGGATAATTATGTTCTTTAATATATTTTTATTTTCAAAGTTCTGCATAATAAACATTTTAATCATGAGTGAAATAGTACAAAATGTTTTATATTTTGAAACAAATGCAAAATTCTAAATGTCCATATCCTTAATGTGTATTGAGCTCTTATAAATCAATAGGAAAAATACTAACAATAGAGAAATGGAAAAATAATATAATCAGATAATTTGTAGGAAAAAACAATACCAAGAAGCATAAAACAGAAAATTTCAACTTTCCTGGTAATCAAAGAAAGGCAAGCTAACCTAGGGTAATACCTTATTCCTATCAAATTAGTGTGTAAAACCCAATCAAACTATTTTTATTAGGGTGAGATTGAGACTCTCTCACATTGCTGAAGGGAGTATGTGTTGGGGTTCTCCAGAGAGACAGAACCAACAGGGTATATCCAGATATGTAGAAAGAGCTTTATTGT
The DNA here is from genome assembly GCF_028878055.3 of Symphalangus syndactylus. NCBI lineage: Eukaryota > Metazoa > Chordata > Mammalia > Primates > Hylobatidae > Symphalangus > Symphalangus syndactylus. Next base: position 78,892,680 of record NC_072440.2, on the reverse strand, counting down.
GAGGGATTGGCTCACACCATTCTGAAGGCTGAGAAATTCCAGGCCAAGGAAAGCTGGTGTTGTAGTTCCAGTGCAAACCCAAAGGCCTGAGAAGCAGGGGAGTTGGTAGCATAAGTCCCAGTCTGAGTCTGAAGGCCTGGATACCAGGCATGCCAGCGTCTGAGGGCAGGAGAGATGGACGTCCCAGCTGGAGTAGAGCAAATTGCCTTCCTCAGCCTTTTTGTTGTGTTTGGGCCCAGCCCCCAGTAGATAGGATACCCACCCATGCTGCTGAGGGTGATCTTTACACAGTCTAACAATTCAAAGGCCGTTTTCTTCCAGAAACACCCTCACAGACACACCCAGAAATATGTAATCAGGTATCTGGACATCCCTTAGCCCAGTCCACTTGACTCATGAAATTAATCTTCACAGAGTATAAAGCACAAACTCATAATATGTATAAAAAACTTTAGAACTATTCAGAACTTTTGACTCAGTAATTCTATTTTAAGACATCTTGTCTAAGGAAATAATGTTCCCAAAGGCTGTGGGTAGTATTTTATATGAGTGGTTACCTATCACAGACAATGTATAATACAGAATAAATAGAAATAACTGAACATTCAACTGCAGGGAAATAGATAATTATGCTAATCTATACATTGGAACATTACGTTGCCACCAAATATAGTATTTTTGAAGAATTTTTATTGAAATATAGCAGGAAGTAGTCATACAATATTGCTAAATTTAAGATGAAGGATAAAAAATTGAATGATATAGAGTATTACACCAGTTTTTCTAAAGACATATATACACTGAGAAAATGCTGGGAGAAAATACACTAGATATTAGCAGTGGTTTTTTTTTTTAGTGGGATCTGAGAGATTTAAGTGTTTTATTTTAGATTTTTTTATTTTCCATATTTTATAAACTCAACAGTTATTTTTAGAGTCAGCAAAAATGTCACTAAGGGGCATCATCATCAACTTTAACTGAATTTATGATACCACTGCAGGATGAGGTTGACAATATGTTATAGGAGCTAAATGGAAGAGTTTGGAGCCTCCATTAGAATATTCCCTTCTCAGAAACATGTTATGGTTCTTTTCTAATAGAAATGTTCTCATATGTTAAGCTTTGGGCCACTTAGTGAGTCAGTAGAACAGGAGCCTTGCCCTTCAGGGTGCAGCTGCAGCCACCTAGCCACGGCTCCAGATCCAGACATCCCTGCACTCTCGGGCTGGGAAGCCCCTCTTCCCCCACAGGCTCAGAAGTACCTGCTCTCGCTCCTTGGCCTCTCCCCGCTGCCAGCACCTGCTCCAGGGTGGAGCAAAGTTGTGGCCAAGCCCAAGTGCTGTTGCAACCCAGCCAGGTGTGCGTGTGCTTGGGTCAGCACTGACATGCCAGCCGCCTGCCACCTTGGCCCCCTCTGGACATTGCACCAATGAGCATGGGAGGGAGGCTAAGGGGAAGCTGAGGGTAGCTCAGTGTGGGCTTGCAGGTGCCCCTCAGCATGAACAGCCTGGGTGTGTGGACAACATGTTGATGGAGGGAGGCAGACAGGTTCCTGAGTGGAAAGGGGTGAGTCCTCAGTGAAACCACACCTTCAAGCCAGGAATGGCCTGAAGCCTGGGGGCCAGGCTGCCAGTTCCAGGTGTAGTCCATGGTCCAGAGTGAAGACTTCATTGATAACAGTTTGGCCAATCAGATGGTGTTTTTCTAGGCCCTCCATGACTACCCATGGACCAATCAGCACACACTTCCTCCATTATGAGGAAGTGTCATCCTGTGGTGGTATCATAAATTTAGTTAAAGTTGATGATGATGCCCCTTAGTGACATTCTGAGCCCATAAAAACCCTGGACTCAGCCAGACTCACACAGATGTCAGGACTACCAGCTGTCAGAAGGAGCTACCCACTTCGGGTCTCCTCAGCTTTTCAGGATGACCTGCCTACAGAAAGGAGCTACCCACTGTGGGTCTCCTGAGAGCTGTCATGTCACTCAGTGAAGCTCCTCTCCACCTTGCTCACCCTCTGGTTGTCTGTGTACCTCATTGTTCCTGGATGTGGGACAAGAACTCAGAACCCACCAAATGGTGGTACTGAAAGAGCTATGACACAAACGGGGCTGAAACACACCCTCCTGCTCACTATGTTGAGGGTGCCGAGAAGGGGAGAAGAGCTGTGTCCCTTTGGGGAGCCCAAACCTAGGGGCTCCCCAAGCCAGGTCTGTAACAGCCTCTTTGGTGCTGTGTGGTTTCTGGCGTCTCCGAGCTTTTGGGCAGCACTGTGTCCGCCATCTCCAGATGCTGGTGCCTGCAGCAGAAGTTACTGGCAGTGTATCTGGTCCAGCCACAGCCTCACATGAAGCCTGCACCTGTGCCAGCACCTGGAGCTGCCCAGCCCACCACAGCAGCTGGGATGCCTGGCTGTGTAGTGGCTGGACCCCATGCTTGCTTGCTCACACACCCCTCACTGCTCCACACCTGGCTTGCCCTTGGCAAGTGTGGGATCTGGGCTGGCAGCACAGGCCAAGCACAGCCTGCTGGGCTGAGTGGGTAGAACAAGCTCAGTGGGTGCAAGCAAAACTTGGGCAAAGGTGCCACCAGCCACAGAGGTTCTGGCTGGCAAAGTGATACCCCAAGGATCCTGTGACAAAATGATAGTGATTTTTTTTTAATGGCCATGGCTAAAATTGTTATTCTCTATTCTGAGGTCATGTATGTATCTACCCACTTTATTGAGCACACTGATAAGAGACTGCTTTGTGCTGCAAAGTATACAAGCAAATAATACACAATTTTGGACAGCAAGGATCTTCTAATTGTTTATAGTAATGTTAAAAAGAAAAAAATGCAATAAGACATATTGTAATCCACTAGTTCTTTCAAAATACTGCATTTCCATTTTTTCAATGTGAAGATAAACTCTAGTTTTGAATGGGCATGGCTGACTTAAATGGACAAACCTCTTTCAAACTAGCTTTGTAGAGGTTAAGTTCTGTTAAATAAATGCAGTTTCAACATTTAAATGTAGCTGTGTGAAGGGTAACAAATTGAAGTTACTCAGCTTCAACTGAACTGCAGAGCTGGTTAAAAAAACAATGAAAGTAGCCTTGCTATAGGAAGTTGTTAAAACACAACTTGTTAGAAGCTTAATTTGAATTTGGCAGAAATACAGGGCTGACATCTGCTGTCACATGTTTGAAGCATGAATATATCCTTCCAGGAAACAAGTGATGCAGATTTTCTTTTCGTGCAACAGTTGTAGGTACTTCCACTTTCTGTAGTAAAAGGATATTTCTGAAAGAATCCATAGGGGGAACAGTATTGATAGTCTTTGAATTGAAGTGGTTTGCAACTTTAGAGCTACACTATACACAGTGATCTTCATTAGCACAAGAAGACTGTTTTGTATCAAATTTAATTTAAATCAAAATGTGTATTTTCCCATCGGTTTCATATGGGGGCCAAACACAGATTTAAGGAGCAATCTCATCAGTTCTCTCAGGAATATTGCATAATAATGTTTTTGTCTCTAAAACACAGAGGAGGTAAATATTATTTGTTACTGTTAGTTTCTCCCATGATTGAAGACAGGGATAGAATAATACCTAAGAGTCTAAAGTAAATATCATCAGCTCCACATTGTTCAGTGATTATATCTTTACAATGGTGAAATTGGAAGTAACCTTTTCAGATTTAGCCAAACACACTTTGACATGTGATAATTATAAAGTGAGCCACATATCTGCAGGAAATACATGTGATATTTTCCACTCTTAACAGCTGACTTGGTGGCTTGCAACATTATTGGCATACCATTTTCAAGTGAATTATATGTTTCAGCATATAAATTCTTGATTTAGCGTAGTGTCTTAATAGCTAAAGGATAGGTTGGAAAAATCAAACTTTTATTTCTCTGGCAGATATTTACAAAGTGGAAACATCTGTTTCAATTGTTGTGGGACAATCTATGCTCACTGTGGGGCAGTTAGGAAGCCAGGGCATTTTTGTAAACCTTTCCATGAGTTAACATTTGATGCCTTCCTCTGGCTCTTCCCAAACTTTCTCCATGGCTCTTGCAGACTGGCCAGAAATTATTCTTTGACTGAGTTAACTGCCTTGTGGAAACCTCTGTAATTATCATGGCCCAGACATTTAAAAAAACTATTTGCTCATCAGATCTTTTCCAGAACTCAGAATTGACCCAAAAATGTTTGTCCCTCAAGCATATTACCGGTGTCATTACTGCCTCAATAAACTGTGTATGCGAATAGAAAATGAACTCTTTTATTTCCATGTGAAATCATCATGCTTTAGTATTTCCAGACTCCATTCATTCATTCATTCATTCATTCAGGGAATCACATGATGAAGAAAAAAGCTAAAAGTCAGCATAGTCATTTTCATATTTTGCTAAAAGCTGTTTCATTTAATTTTAGAAAATAGGGTAAAGATACCACACTGTTAACTCTACCATTGGCCTTGTTGCTGGTATAAATAGAGTATTTGGTTTTCCATCATTGGCTTTCTGTCATGGCTCTTTTTCCATATTCTAGATGGACTCCAGCAAAAGAAATAGAATAAGGTCTTGACCTGGTGAGGATGAGGTTTTCAGGGAGCAGATATAGTAGGGAAGAGTAGGGCTGTCCTGTGAACCAGGTGGCATTATGAAGGACATGTGAGAGAGTCCAGTGGTGAGCACTCACTTAATCATCTCTCTGCAAAGCCAAGAAAGCCAAGCATGCTATAAAGACAAGACATTCCCATTCACCAGCATACATAACTCTGACACAAGAAATGAGTGCTGTGTGAGGCTTGACTCTGGTGTATCAGACAGAGCCCAGTTTCTAGAGTTTATATTGACACAGTTTGCTCAAAGAATCATATTCTTCTACATGAACTGATCTACTCAGTGGGAAAAGGTTTGCATGCCGATGTATGAGTGACCACTTAGGAAAAATATAAAGCATCTTGTCTTTGCCCTAAAAAATAGAAAATGCAGGAAACTTTTCCTGTTCTTTAAGACAACATTCTCAGGACTTGTGTACTGTCTATGTGCTCAGGAATGAAAACCTATTAGAAAAGGAGAGAAAACACAGGGGAGATGCAGGGGAGACATGTTTTATATGTTTTAAAGTATAAGTACCAGTAGTTTATTTTTTTACCTGATATTCAACTTTTTTTTTTTTTTTTTGAGGCAGAGTCTCGCCCTGTCACTCAGGGTTCAAGCGATTCTCCTGCCTCAGCCTCCCGAATAGCTGGGACTACAGGCGCCTGCCACCACACCTGGCTAATTTTTTGTATTTTTAGTAAAGACGGGGTTTCACCATGTTGTCGTGGCTGGTCTCAAACTCCTGACCTCACCTCAAGTGATCCTCCCTCCTCAGCCTCACAAAGCACTGGGATTACAGACATGTGCCACTGCACACAGCCTCTGATGTTCAACTTTTTGATAAGTAGTGAATAGAAAGCAGACAGGGGTGTTTTGAAGGTGTGATGGTTGTTTTCTGTCTGCCTACAAGAGTGGAATCCTTGGCTCACGCCTGTAATCCCAGCGCTTTGGGAGGCCAATGTGGGTGGATCATGAGGTCAGGAGATGAAGACCATCCTGGTTAACACAGTGAAACCCCGTCTCTACTAAAAATACAAAAAAATTAGCCAGGCGTGGTGGCGGGTGCCTGTAGTCCCAGCTACTCGGGAGGCTGAGGCAGGAGAATGACGTGAACCCAGGAGGCAGAGCTTGCATTGAGCCAAGATTGCGCCACTGCACTCCAGCCTGGGTGACAGAGCAAGACTCCGTCTCAATAAAAAAAAGAGTGGAATCCTGCCTGGTAAAGGATGGAAGGGATCTCTGAGGTCAAACTAATGACAGTTATATTAATTAATCACTTATGTAAAAATGGGACAAAGTAGAAATCAAGTATGTTTCAGAAAGTGTCCGTCTTTCCTTTGATGTATCTCTTAGTACCCTCTAGTGGTGTCAGCCTAACATTTTCTTACATGTAACATGATCCTGACAGGTTCAGCGTTTGCAAGCCACGTCTCTTTATACTTATGTATGAGGTAATCAACTAAAAATCAACAAACATTTTTTATCAAATTCCAACCTCCTATCTTCTATCTAAGATATTGGATTGGCAGGAAAGGCCATTATTACTCATTTTATTCCTAAGACTAAAGAGTTATAATTCTTCACTATTTCTCCTACCTCAGAGCTGACTTGAGAAGAAACACTTTAGCTATGTTGACAATTTGTGGCATAGGAATATATCACATTTTAATTAAGCATCACATATTTTTGAAGACTTGTTCACACATATAAAGAAGTTCCATTCTAAGGCTGTCCCTGCCAAATGACAAATATTTGGTAATCACCAAATTGGTATTATGGGAGTGGGTTAGTGACTCCTCATCAAGATTTTCATGAAAACCCCAGATTTGTAGCCTCTTAATTTGTTCTGAATGCTTGCCCTGAGTATATTAATTCACTTTCTATTTTTTTTTTTTTTTGCAAATATGGTCAACATGTCTTTCTGCATTATGAAAATGTCAGAGATGAGTATAAAGATAGGTCAATAACCACCCGGGAAAAAACCCAAGAAATCTAAACACCAATAACTTGCAAAGGAAGCTTCTACGTATAATATTGAGTCGTGTGCATCTCATGCTGTTTCACTAAAAAATTCCTATAAACAGAAGAGAATTCTTACCTGAAATCTTAACCTGGTGAAGATTACCTTTTACCTTCAGATTTTAGGTACATACAAGTTATATTTTTAAGGAAGACTTTTCGGATTATGAAAGTGCCAAGACATGCTTAGTATAAAAATTTTGAAAAGTACCAAAAAAAATGAAGAAAATACAAATCCTAAAAACCATAAAACTTGGATCTACTTCCCTCCAACCTTTTTTTCTGTGTGTATTGTAGCATAATGGAGATTATATTCTATATTATAATTTGTGCCTCACTGTGTTTTTTTAACAAATAAGCATTTTCCTATCTTGTTAATGATTATATGCTGTGCTGTATGTGTAATTCATTGTTTTGTGTTATTATTGCCAGTCACTTAAGTTTAGGCAGTCATATTAATTACCCATGTTTTTAGCCTTTTGAATTATTTTTCCTATAATTTGATAATATTTTGACTGTAAACAAATTTATCTTCCTGAAAGTGAATTAACATAACTAGGCTCACAAAAGGTATAAGTAATTTGTAAATACATGGGGTGTGCATACATTTCTCATACATCCGGGTGACTTTTTGTAAAATACTGAAGTTCATATGCTTCCTTTTTCAAATAACTTGCATGAGTAGTCTTAAAGTCACAGCACAGTGAATACTTTATGAAAAATGAAGCATGTGGTTTTGGTTTTGGAGAGCAACCTCAACCCCAATTTAGGTCATTTCCATAGTGAATCTTTGTTAAAGCGCAGTTTTCCACATCCTTTTGCTGCGGAATAGACAGTGTGTTATTAGCGAGAATAGCCCACCTGCTTTTCTTTTCATTCACACCACAGACCTCTCTAACAAAGCTGTGCTCCTAGGTTGTCATGCTCAGAGGCATCAAACTGTTTACCTTCGAGGGTCCCTTGGCCTCATTCATACCAGCCTCCTTTTTGAGCCTTGTTTACTGTATGATGACAGATAATAGCCCAAGGTAGTATTGGTATAAATGTGTTGGTTTTTAAATATATTCTTAAATGACTTCAACATGAACAATAATGGTAACTTTTATTGAGCACATATAATATGCCAGGCATTGGCTACATGCATTATTTAGAGTATCTCCTTCATTCTCATACTTTGAAGTTGGAACTCTGATTACTTCCATTTTACACATGTAGAAAAGTGAGGCGTAGAATGGTGAGGTCACTTGGCCCATGCTGCAGAACTGTAAAGGGCAGCAGCATTTGTGCCTGCACCGTCTTCAAGCCAGTGCTTCTAATCACCAGCTATGCCACCTTCACTAGGCCATTATACCTTCTTACAAAGGTTGCTGGAAACAGAAAATCTTAAGGGAATAATTAATCTCAGAAGGCCCCCTTTGAGTCCTCGGGTTTTTTTTGATGGACTCCACCTAACCATGGATTCCTAAGACCCTCCCTCCACTGCAGTATATGTCTGTGAGTAGAGTGAGAGTAGACTGAGGACTTGAACAGGGCTAATCTGTACAGGCTATATAGAAGAAGCCAGTCTTACACAGGGCTCAGTAACAGAGTAAGGGAGGAATTTGGCAGAAAAGATTTGGGAAAAGATTCTACTTTACCACTAGAAATAAAATATGTTCATGTTGAAATTGGCAAATAATAGTAAGATACACCAAGAAGTTTTTCTTTGTTTAGAAGTGGGAGGTCTTTGGGGGGATTAATGGTAAATTTTGGAGGAGATTGGATGTATTTGTTGAAACTCAAATATGGCCTGCTAAAGAATGGAAAGTTACAATGTGTTTCTTATCAATAGATAAGAAATCTCTTATCTATTGGTGATTCAAACTCTATCATCTAAGATGAACTACAGTGAATAGAAACTCATTAATAGGCCATTTTGGAAGCTGTTTTATTAATAATTGATTTTCTTACAACTTACAACATGGCCTGTTTCTGAGTTTCTACTCACTTCAGTTCATCTTAAAAATGGTTTCACTAGGAACTATTGATGGCCTTGGATAGGACTAACTAATCCATTATAAAGTAATCATATGAATTTATACTTGATGTCAGAGGTCACCTTTGTCTTCTAAATGCAGAGCTGGCAATAATTTGCTAGTTGGTCAGGAAACGCAAAGTAATACTTTGCAAGTAGCAGTGAAATCTGTTCATTTCTGTGGGTTTTTTCACATTATTTTATTTACTTTTAAAGAAATCAATGAATGTACTGTGAACCCTGATATCTGTGGAGCAGGACACTGCATTAACCTACCGGTGAGATACACCTGTATATGCTACGAGGGCTACAAGTTCAGTGAACAACAGAGGAAATGTGTGGGTAAGAGACAATTTTGATTGACTAAATTATTAAATATCAAACATTTGCACATTAAGAACATTTTTTTCTTAAACCAACTTAACCATTTTGGGAAAATGTTACTGGTTTAATTTTTTGAAAGTTTATCCTTTAGCGAAGGGAGCTCAAAAAAAGATGTGCTAAACAACTGGAATTCTCTTACCTCTTTGTTCAACATTTGTTTAACTCGCAAATGTAATACATTTACATAAAGGTGAAATAATTTCCAAAAGCTTTTTGGATAAAGTAAACAAAATATGAATTACAAAAATAGCTACCTAAAAACATGTATTTAGCAAAAACAAATTAACGTTAATGTATACTGCAGTAAAGAATTACATTCATTTATATACATAAGACTTGATTTTTTTAAAGGGATTTTAAAATTGAAAATCCATATATGCTGGCCTGAAGGTATCAGTCAATTTAGAAATTTAGGGATCTCATATATGCTCCTTTTGGAAAAAAAAAAAATATCTCAGAAAGATAGGCAGTAGAGTTAAATAAATCATTTTAATGTGACTCTAAATTTAATTTCTCTTTTTTTTAAGAAAAAGAAAATTCAGCACTAAATTATAAGGCCAATAGGAAGCAACAAAGGAACATATCTAATTAATACTACTTTAGTGTATGTGAATTTTGCTGTTTGGTGTGTGTGTATGGGGGAGAAAGGAGACAGCCACCTGGTCCATAATTTGGCTATTTCCCTATCATTTGCATACATTTTATGTGTCACTTTCAGAACCTAGAATATTAAGTTGGAAAGGCAACAGAGATGACCTAATCCAACTCCACCCATATGCACAGAGGAAGAGTCTCTTTCATGGCATTTCTGACTCCCTACTGACAACAAATTCCATTGCTTGGATGTCTCTCATTGTCAGGAGAATCCTTCTATGTTGGCCTGAAATCTGCCTCTTTGAAACACCAGTGTCATGGTTTTATAGTTTTAGCCTTTGAAGTGATACACAGTAGGCTGCTTCTCTCTTCCAGGAACAATCCTTCAAGTATGCGAGGAGAAAGATCGTGTCTCCTTTTGCTGTTGTCCTCAGTTATAAAGGTTGGGTGGTACCCAGGGAATAGTATGATGGTATTTTACAGAACAGGGAAACTAAGTTCTTGCTACACAGAACTAATGTTTTTTATATGTATTTTTGTTAACAGATATTGATGAGTGTACTCAGGTCCAACACCTCTGCTCTCAGGGACGCTGTGAAAACACCGAGGGAAGTTTCCTGTGCATTTGCCCAGCAGGATTTATGGCCAGTGAGGAGGGTACTAACTGCATAGGTAATGGCAGCGTTCTTCCTGATTACAAATTCTTAGATCTGAGTTTTTAGATCCCCTAAGACTATCATCAGTTCAGTGCTTATCCAGACAACTCAGAATTTTTTATTAAACAATTATCATGACAGCAGTCTGCTAGATCCCAGGTGATATAAAAATGGATTTTTTTCCCCTAACATTTTTGAAGAAAGAGTGTCATATATGTGCATAGACAAGATACATTAAATGTTACTTTTGGGCCACCCTGCATGAATCAAAACTGGATGATTTTGATGTGTGTCAAACAAATCAAAGGGAAAGTAGAAATCAGTTACTGGCCAGGCGCCGTGGCTCACACCTGTAATCCCAGCACTTTGGGAGGCCGAGGCAGGCAGATCACCTGAGGTCGGGAGTTTGAGACCAGCCTGACCAACATGGAGAAACCCCGTCTCTACTAAAAATACAGAATTAGCCAGGCGTGGTGGCGCATGCCTGTAATCCCAGCTACTCGGGAAGCTGAGGCAGGAGAATTGCTTAAACCCAGGAGGTGGAGGTTGCAGTAAGCCAAGATCACGCCATTGCACTCCAGCCTGGGCAACAAGAGCGAAACTCCGTCTCAAAAAAAAAAAAAAAAAAAAAAGAAATCAGTTACTTTGTTATTATATTTGAGCTAAGCTGGGAGATGGGAAAGGTTTGAAACAATATTTGGAACACAAAACTCAACAATGCTATCTGCTCTTCGTAGATGTTGACGAATGCCTGAGGCCGGACATCTGTGGGGAGGGGCACTGTGTCAATACTGTGGGGGCCTTCCGGTGTGAGTACTGCGACAGCGGGTACCGCATGACCCAGAGAGGCCGTTGTGAGGGTGAGTCAGCTGAGAGTGTTCAGCACACATGACGGTGATGTGCAGGGTTGGTAGGCACCTTGCCTGGTTCTTGTTTTCTTTCCACATTCCAGTGGGTGACGCCAGTCTATCCAAGCTCTTTCTGCTTCCTGGATTCACAGGCTCTTTGTCTCTTCCTTTCACTGGCTCTTTTGGGCTTATTTTCCATCTTCATGCTCTCATTATTTTTCACCTCAATATCTGCCTTTCTGGTATTTGGAGTGAAATCACCATAGAATGATTAATTGCATCATATTTAGTACAAACACAGACTTAATTACAGAGTCCGGACCATTCATCTGGGAACATGGTGCAGGTGTAACAAGTGTTTATTTTTTGTTTTTGACCTTTTCACCTACTTACATTCCTTTGTCTCCACTGCTTTCTTTTACATGTGTTCTGGGACTTTCTCACAGACTCCCTAAGAAGCATGGTCTGACAAACTTTGGTCAGATTCCGGCTGTGCTTGATAAAATTTCCTCATTATTGACCACAGCAATGAGTTTTCTCTCATTATAAAAATGTTATAAAAAATATTTATAGCATGGTCACAATTATTATCCTTTTCATATTTCTGTTCACGTTTGTGTCCAAGTTGCTCTGGTTCTTTTTGAAACCACCGTAGTGAGGCCAGGCACGGTGGCTCACGCCTGTAATCCCAGTGCTTTGGGAGGTTGAAGCGGGTGGATCACTTGAGGCCAGGAGTTTGAGACCAGCCTGGCCAACATGCTGAAACTCCCTCTCTCCTAAAAATACAAAAATTAGCTGGATATGGTGGCACACACCTGTAATCCCAGCTACCTGGGAGGCTGAGGAACAAGAATCACTTGAACCTGGGAGGCAGAGGTTGCAGTGAGCCAAGATCATGCCACTGCACTCCAGCCCAGGTGACAGAGAAAAACCTTGTCTCCAAAAAACAAAACAAACAAACAAACAAAAACACTATGGCACTTTTTTTGCAATTATTTTCATGAAGAAATACACTGACCTTCTGCTAAAAACCTGCCATGGAAATATAAGGGTGAAGGAACGAGGGATCTCTGAGGGCACGGGAGCATGGTGCTGGTTCCTTGGGGTTCCCTGCCTGGCTGTCAGCAGAGCCTAATAGATCTGGGCTCTGTTAGGTGGGGCAGGATGGACTAGGTTGGCACAGCCAGCCCTCAGCTGTCCCCTGGCTTCTGCATGTTGCTTTTCTTCACTGCTCTAATGACCCAGGCCTGGAGGGAGAGCTAATTAGACACTTTTTGGCAGCCTACACTTGCCCCTCCTGCTGGCGTCTGGCCTCTGCCCTTTGGGTTCCAATCTAGAGAGAAGTGGGAGTGTCTTATGTTGCTGGATCTCTGATCAGCATGGAGTCTTGTACCCTCCCCGAGGGCCACGAGGCTACAGAACAAGTACAGGTGTAAAGTGTCTCCATGCTGCTCTTCCAGGGAACTCTCCTCTGATGTAGAGACTCAGCGTGGGATCAGCTCACCACGCCCATGCTTAGTAACTGCCTGACCTGCAGCCACTGACTTTGCCCCTTTGAAACGTAGTACATCACCTGTAAAATAGGAACCATGAAGTTAACTTTCCAGGTTTTCATGAAAATAACTTCATGTTGCCATAACTTGTATGATGCCTGTCACTTTGTTAGTTTTCAAGAAGTTATAGTTTCTTTAAATCTCCCCCATCCCTGACTCCTTTTGTGTTTGTATAGATCTCAAGTACCTCTGTAGTTGCGGGGAGTGCTTTAAAAAAACGGGGTAAGTTTATTTGACAAGCATTTATGTGCAGAGCAGTATCCTCCAACCCCCAACAAAGAAGTCAAATACTGATTCTTTTTTTTTCCCTTTCTTTCTTTCTTTCTTTTTTTTTTTTTTTTTTTTTTATTGAGACAGTCTTGCTCTGTCACCCAGGCTGGAGTGCAGTGGTGTGATTTCAGCTCACTGCAAGCTCCGCCTCCTGGGTTCACACCATTCTCCTGCCTCAGCCTCCTGAGTAGCTGGGACTACAGGTGACCGCCACCACACCCGGCTAATTTTTTTTTGTATTTTTAGTAGAGACAGGGTTTCACCGTGTTAGCCAGGATGGTCTCGATCTCCTGACCTCGTGATCTGCTGGCCTCGGCCTCCCGAAGTGCTGGGATTACAGGCGTGAGCTACCGCACCCAGCCCAAATACTGATTCTTAAGTTCTACACACGGGTCAAGAATGGGAAGATAGATACTTAAGAAATAGGATGGAAAGGAATAGAAAAGAAATTGGAAAATTATGTACTTAAATTGGAAGCTTGTAGGAGAATATTTGGTAATATTCAATATATGAAAATTATTTGGGAGAAAGATGACTAGCGTTTCCTGAGTAAATAATATATAATTCTATCCCCATGAAGAGTTTTGAAAAGAGGAAGGAGCCAAGCAACGCGGCTGTTTTCAAATTTCATCATGGACTAGAACCAAACGTCCCCGGGCTTCTGGCTCACAGAAGATTTTCTCAGCTGTCACTAACGAAGTTGCTTTCAAATAGCACCAGTCTCCAAGGAGTCTATTGTAGTTTACAGATATTATCTCATGCATCCTTACCTTACTCTGTTAAGGTATTACAAGGCAGGTAGTTCCTAATTTATAGAAGAGGGGAAAAGCAGAGGTGAGAGCAGCTAGAAATTCAGGGACGTTATCTTGTATTGCTCAACATTGCACCTTACTTATTGGGCCAGCCTGTCTCAATGGCATTCTCTGATTTAGCAGTTGTAGTTCTATTTTTTTGAAATATCCCATCCAGAGGAGAATGTAATGCTATTTGGAAAATGAAACTGGCAAGCACCATCTTTTTGTAGAACAAGAAGTCCCAGAACATCTGACCTAAAAAAACCACTATGTGTCATTGGCTTTTGGCAAGAATTTTTACTGATAGAAAAAAAATTGCAACACTGACCTGGTGCTTATTTTGTTAATATCATCTTCAACTTTTTCACTTTAAGTATCTTTTCACATGTCTAATGATATGCAATGGGAGATAATTTTTAAGTATTTACTAGAATGTAGACATCACATACCCATGGATATTTAGTGGACCCATTATATATTTCTTTCTTTTTTTGTTTCTGTAGTTTATGTCCTGAAAATCTGTTTATATTTTAAGTGTGATTAAAGGTCATATATACATTGTGTACTGGGATACTTAAACATTAAATCCACTCATATAAATTCAAGATCCACCTCAGAAAAAACACTTATTTTAAATGCAGCTAGAAGCCATGGTGTTAACACTTATTTTAAACTGTTGAACTCTCTCCTATATCTTTTTCCTAATTTTATTGTTTGACAATTCTTAAAAATGCCTCAAGCTGTCGTAGTAGTTATCTCTGCACAGACTTAACCATATTTTAGGTGATTTTTTTCTCCCCAAATTGGAAAGAATGATGATTAATAACTTCAGTTAGCTGTGAATATGAAAAGTAAGGTGTATTTTTACCAGAAAATATTACCATATGGTCATATCACCATGGTTTCTGGAAAGGCTTGGAAGTAGGTGATGAGTTCACTCTCTCCTCATGTTTTTTTTTTCCACCTCCAGGGAATTCCTGTCATATGAAAGGTTTTAAATTATTCAAACCTAGGATGTTCTTGGGCCCATGAAGCCAAAGTGAGAATTTCCCTAGAGCGTCCAATGTCTGCAGAGAGAACCTCTAGCTGGGTGGATACATGGCTTCCTCACACTCACCCCCATTCCTTGTATTTCTTTCTGGAAAGCTGTGCTATTACTTGAAAGGTTTCATGTCCAGAAATTGGCCCTAAAGGAGCTGCCAACTCCCAGAGTGGAGAGGCCAGGTCCTGCTAGTTGAAGAATTGGGGCCAGGTTCTTCCTTGGAATGTGTGCAAATATTTTAATCCAGGTATGCTTGACCATGCATTATTGCCATGCATTTAAGTATAGACCCAATGTCGGCCGGGCGTGGTGGCTCAAGCCTGTAATCCCAGCACTTTGGGAGGCCGAGGCCGGCGGATTACAAGGTCAGGAGATCGAGACCATCCTGGCTAACACGGTGAAACCTCGTCTCTACTAAAAATACAAAAAATTAGCTGGGCGTGGTGGTGGGTGCCTGTAGTCCCAGCTACTTGGGAGGCTGAGGCAGGAGGATGACATGAACCCGGGAGGTGGAGCGTGCAGTGAGCAGAGATGGCGCCACTGCACTCCAGCCTGGGCGACAGAGCGAGACTCCGTCTCAAAAAAAAAAAAAAAAAAAAAGTATAGACTCAATGTCTCACTTACCCAATTATTGTTTTTCCGATTCAAATGTAGATATAACATGCTTTCCCCCCGGACTTCATCCCAAAGTAAGATTTTGCTTTGGTGTTCTGATAAAATGTTCACGACCTAGCTTTTTGATTTTTCAGATATTGATGAATGTTTGAATCCAAGTACTTGTCCAGATGAGCAGTGTGTGAATTCTCCTGGATCTTACCAGTGCGTTCCCTGCACAGAAGGATTCCGAGGCTGGAATGGACAGTGCCTTGGTAGGTACTATAGTGTACTTATCAAAGGTTTGTTTCTTCTGCATGGCCCATTTTCTGATAGAGTGGTGTAATGCCAATGGAGCCCTCTTTCAAAATGAAAAAATGAAATCTTACATCAGTCTAAGAAAAGTTCCCAGTAACTTTTAACCATTGAGAAAATAAGAAAATGACTTAGCATGAAGGATGTAAGATTCTAGATGGGGCAAATAATTAGGATTGAAACAAACTGTTATTCCTAATGAGATAAATATCCAAAACCAAATAAGATAGTAAGGTCTACAGGAAGGAAGAGAGATGGAGAGCAAAACACTTAAAAAGAGAGAAGAAGCATCTACCACAGACAAGTAGAATTAGGTAACACACACACACAAATTTTCAACAGAAGTAGCAAAGGTAGTGCCTTAGGCACTGAGGAAGACAGAGTAATAAATTTGCTTTGATTCTAATTACCTGTGCTGTAGTTAGCTCTGCCCCTTAATGGTTTTCATTTGTGTCTACCATGCAATCTTTTCCCCTAAAACTTGAACTCTTTTCCATTCCATACCAGAACTCTGAATATGTGAGTTAAACTTTTCATTCCTTCTTTCCTTTCTCCCTCAAATGCTTAAGAACTTACTATAGGCTATGCATGGTGGCTCATGCCTGTAATCCCAGAACTTTGGAAGGCGGAGGCACGAGGATCACTTGAGGCCAGGAGTTTGACACCAGCCTGGGCAGCATAGCAAGACCTCATCTCTACGAAACATTAAAAAACTTACCTGGGCTTCGTGGTGTGTGCCTGTAATCTCAGCTTCTTGAAGGCTGAGGTGGGAGGATCGCTTGAGTCCGGGAGGTCGAGGTTTCAGCGAGCTATGATTGTGCCACTGCTCTCCAGCCCGAGTGACAGTGAGGCCCTGTCTCTAAAATATGAAACAAAAGGCAAAACTTACTGTATATCTCCAGAGTTGTACTAAGTTCTGGGATCTATTGAGAGGAAAAACTGGTATGACCCCTTCCTTTTGGTACTTACTGTCTGGTGGGGGAGACTGACATGCACTCAAACGTCTCACAGATAAATGCAAACTCACAGATTTGAGACAAGCACTAGAAAGGAGGGTTCTATGATGCTGTGAGAGCATATGGTAGAACGAGCTGCCCTTAGGAAAATTCTTGAGTTGAGGTTCAACTGGTGAGGAGGTGGGAGAACATTTCAGGCACAGTAAACACCATATGCCAGAGGCTTGTGGAGGAAGAAGAGAGCAGAAGGCCAGTGTAGCTGAAGGCCAGAGAACACAGGAAGATTTGCTGCAAGATGAGAGGACAGACCACTGAAAAATTTAAAGCCCTCTTAGTCCTGTTAAAACTGACGGTCTTCATTCTCATAGCCCTGGGAAGACATTTAGGTGTTTTAATGGGGGTTGCAGAAGTACTCTCAGTTTTAAAGCTTTAGTCTCATCACCAAGCAGCATCAGCTCAGACTCTGTAGCTGGTATGGAGAGCTCCATGTCCTGAGCCCCTAGGCCCATCCCCAACCCAAGAGTCTCTGCTGATGGAGTGGTGAGATGTAGTCTTTGAAGAAAATATTTTTATTCATTAGTTGTTCCTAATTGCTTATTTGATAAGCAATTGTTTTTGTAACTGGTGCTGGCCAGAAAGTATTAATATATATGGTTTCAGTTTTCCCATTTGGCATAAATTTCATACTTGCCTATCAAGGTTCCATGTGTATTCTCATTTTCACATCCTGATAAATAATCCAGGAGCAGAGCCTGAACTCTACCTTAAATAACTACAATTCATAATAGTAGTATAAACACAGCCCTGACTCATGAATTTATTAGTGGAATGTGATCAAATTGGCAAGTGATTGTTCTTCAATATAAATAATACTAAATGAATTCTTATACCTGTATGTGCATATATATATATATATATATATATATGAACTTTAGTGATGGAAGCACAGCACCTCATTTAGAACTAATTTTACTTTTGTCAACCAGATGAGTAGAATCATAAGCAGAAATATTAGATCACTGCATTTCTCAATTCAGCCAAAGTCCCACATTTAGCCCCTTGTTTTGTTTTTGCATTGCTGAGGTCGTGCATTTCCTGTTATTAAATGGAGGCAGTGCCCTTTATCTTTCTGCTTTGGGTAAAATTTTAGGCTCTACATAATCTACAGATGAAGCCACTCCCCCAAGATTTAATTGCAGTTCCATCCATTGTTCATATTGGACTTGCAGCTCTTCTAAATTTCTCATGAGGGCCTTTGCAGGTTATACTGAAATAGATTTTCCATCTTAATTTTTCATAGTGGTAGAGCTTTCAAATGTTGAGAAGTTGACTGTGACAAAAAGCAGATATTGCAGCATGCCTTTCTACTTACATTGAGCCAATGGGTGGGTTGGATTTTTCTGCTAAACTCTGACCATGTTAATGACTGCCCAGCCCTAGCTTTGTACTTCTGGTACTCTAAAATACCTTTCAGAAGGTGCAGTCTTGTCTTAAGCCTAGTTTTGAGTTGAGCTCATCACTAACATAACTGGATATATATTCATTCATTTAACAAATATTGAGTATCTACCTTGTGCCAGGCATTTTTCCAGGACACTGGGGATTGAGAGTGACTAAAATAGGCCAGGTGCGGTGGCTCACGCCTGTAATCCCAGCACTTTGGGAGGCCGAGATGGGCGGATCATGAGGTCAAGAGATCAAGACCATCCTGGCCAACGTGGTGAAACCCCATCTCTACTAAAAATACAAAAATTAGCTGGGTGTGGTGGCACGTGCCTATAGTCCCAGATACCCAGGAGGCTGAGGCAGGAGAATCGCTTGAACCTGGGAGGTGGAGGTGGCAGTGAGCCGAGATTGTGCCACTGCACTCCAGCCTGGCGACAGAGCAAGACTCCATCTCAAAAAAAAAAAAAAAGAGAGTGAATAAAATAAAGTTTCTCCCTTCATTGTAGTTACACTCCAGTGCTTACATTGTGCTTACAAATAAACACATAAGCAAGTACAATATATGGGATGTCAGATGTGATGCATGACGTGAAGGAAAGTAAAGAAAAAGATTCAGAGTCTTTAGAGATCCCATGGTGGTCAGGATAGTCAAATGCTAAGTTATTAACATGCTCTTCCTGGCTAGTCATTTGTTTTGTCTCTAACCGTTACCTGTGATTATATCCTTTTAGTTCCGATAATATAGGATATATTGATAAATTTTTTGCCGCAGTTTTTAATGAAAATTCTCCGTGATAACATTAAAGACTTTTTTTTTTTTTTTTGAGACAGAATCTGGCTCTGTCGCCCAGGCTGGAGTGCAGTGGCATGATCTTGGCTCACTGCAACCTCCGCCTCCCGTGTTCACGCCATTCTCCTGCCTCAACCTCCCGAGTAGCTGGGACTACAGGTGCCCGCCACCACGCCCGGCTAATTTTTTGTATTTTTAGTAGAGATGGGGTTTCACCATGTCAGCCAGGATGGTCTCGATCTCCTGACCTCGTGATCCACCCGCCTCGGCCTCCCAAAGTGCTGGGATTACAGGTGTGAGCCACCGTGCCCAGCCAATAAAAAATTTCCTGTAATCACACCATTTTGGTGAAAAATCCTACATTTGGCATTTGTTAGTTGCCATCTGTAGAGATGATAATGTCTATCTCACAGGGCTGCGATGTTCCATAAATCTTAGTATCTTTTTTTCTACAACTCTCCTTTCACATGTTTTTACATTGTTATAATCAAATATATACAATGTTTTATATAACATTTCTTAGATTTGGCATTCTGCTTATAGTTTTTTTCTAAACTGGTCTATCTTCACGTTGATTTGACTCTCTTTCTATTGAATTTTCATTAAGCATTGCTATTCAACCCCTATATTCTGCAGGGATTTTATACCAGTTACACTTTCTGCTTCTTTCACAGACTAAATGATGAACTTGGTGAAACCATTAATGGCCTCTTTGTATTCATGCCATGTAAGCTGGATCTTACTGATTGATGCTTCTCCTTGATTTATAAATTAGAGCAGCAATTGTTTTGGGCAGAAATAGGCAAAATGTTAGCAGGTGTTGTCTGAGGGACTACATTTTTTCCCTAGTGTTTAGCTCAGGTCATACAATAGTTTATTATCCACTTCAAATATCTATCATTTCTGACTGTACCTAACACACATCATCCCTAATGCTTTTTGGCAACTCTTGTTGGCTCTTCTGTTAATGTAGCTTCTTCTTTCAAGTCGTGGATTTCATTCTTCTCTAGAGAGTCACGTTCGTCATTCGGCACTGTATTCCTTGGACCTGACATTCAGCCTGGAGTTGCTGCCCACTTGATCCCCACCTTTAATGACTATTTCGTCACTCTGGGTTCTGGCCAGTTCCAAATGGCTGTTTCATCCAAGTCCTTTCTTAAGGGAAGCCAGCCTGTCAGGTACTCAATTTACAGGTTCTTCTTGACTTGTGGAGAGCTGGCCTGATTCAAACCCGATGAGAGCCATCCCCCAAGGAAACTCTCTAATATTTAATTATTTAAAGATACATTTGATATTGCTAATGTAGAGATCTTAATTCCCTGAATTTAGACAGAGTTTGGGCTACATGACCTCTCTGAAGCTTAGTTTTATTATCTGTAAAATGGGGATTGAAATACTTGCTGTTTAAGCTTTCTTGCCAGAATAAAGTAAGCAATATGAAGCACCTAGTAGGCATCTGACACATGGTAGAACCCCGTCCATGCTACAACCATTTTGTCCCCAACTATTACCCTCCTCTATCTTGCTCTTGTCCTCAAACATAAGAGATGCGGTAATAACTGGTACTTGGTAAAGTAAATTATGTATCACATTCTTTTTTTTTTTTTTTTTTTGAGATGGTGTCTCACTGTTGTCGCCCAGGCTGGAGTGCAATGGCGTGGTCTCGGCTCACTGCAACGTCCGCCTCCAGGGTTCAAGGGATTCTTCTGCCTCAGTCTCCCGAGTAGCTGGGATTACAGGTGCCCGCCACCACGCTTGGCTAATTTTTGTGTGTTTAGTAGAGATGGGGTTTCACCATGTTGGCCAGGCTAGCCTCGAACTCCTGACCTCAGGTGATCCACCCACCTCAGCCTCCCAAAGTGCTGGGATTACAGGCATAAGCCACCATGCCCGGGCCACATTCTTCTATATAACTATATTCTCTTTGGCTTTTTGAAGCTCATGTCAAATAGTTTTTTAATTCTTCCTATGTCATTGGAGCATTCTTATTTTTATTTTTATTTTTGTTTTTTATTTTATTGTATTTATTTATTTTTTTGAGTCAGAGTCTCCCTCTGTTGCCCAGGCTGGAGTGCAATGATGCGATCTCGGCTCACTGCACCCTCCAACTCCCGGGTTCAAGCAATTCTCCTGCCTCAGCCTCCTGAGTAGCTGGGATTACAGCTGCATGCCATTACGCCCGGCTAATTTTTGTATTTTTAGCAGAGACGGGGTTTCACCGTGTTGGTCAGGCTGTTCTCGAACTCCTGATCTCGTGATCCACCTGCCTCAGACTCCCAAAGTGCTGGGATTACAGGCGTGAGCCACCGCGCCTGGCCTTTTGGAGAATTCTTTTATGAATGTAAATAATTTTGTGGTTCCTGTTCGATATCTCCCGTCCAAATACTAACTGGGCCCACCCTGCTTAGCTTCCAAGGTCAGGCTAGATTGGGCACGTTCAGGGTGATATGTCTGTTGACTCCTTCCAACTTCTTAGTGTTATTACTTAGCTGGAATATACTTCTTGGGAGCCATGATACTTCTCTATAGGGTCATTAGTGACTCCTAACAAATGTTTAGCCATCTATAATAATGCTGCTATTTCCATTCCTGTACTTTATTGTCTCTGCTCACCTTCACAAGGCAGAATATGCCACCTATTGGATATATGCAGCTAGCCTTTTGGGGGTTGTCTTGCTTTGTAGTTCAGTTCGTGATAGAACTTAAGACCCGGTGGGCCGGGCGCGGTGGCTCACGCTTGTAATCCCAGCACTTTGGGAGGCCAAGGCGGGCGGATCACGAGGTCAGGAGATCGAGACCACGGTGAAACCCCGTCTCTACTAAAAATACAAAAAATTAGCCGGGCGTGGTGGCGGGCGCCTGTAGTCCCAGCTACTCGGAGAGGCTGAGGCAGGAGAATGGCGTGAACCCGGGAGGCGGAGGTTGCAGTGAGCCGAGATCGCGCCACTGCACTCCAGCCTGGGTGACACAGCGAGACTCCGTCTCAAAAAAAAAAAAAAAAACAAAAAAAAAACTTAAGACCCGGTAACACAAAGTTCTGAGATTTTGTCAGTGTAATCTTTCTTTTTTAATCCCTGATTAAGTTGAGAATGACTTTCCGACTCCCATTTAAACTCTCTGAATGTCGGTCTTGAGTATTTGAAGAATTTAGTATCATTCAATCTACTTGACAACTAATTAGCTACAGTCTTAACCAAGACTTGGCACAGAGAACTTGAAGAATAAACTTGGGCAGAAAACATGGAGAACTCATTGTTCTAGAAGTTCTTTTCACACTAGGATTTATTTTCAGATTTGAAGATTCAGTGTTAACTTTCATGGCTTATATGAATATTCATAGACTAATCCGAAATTGAAGACTTGGTACAGCAGGTATTTGTTTTATAGAAGATTGCAACTGAGTACAACATGTACCTTTTTCATATTTTATGTGCAAACATTAGCCTTATCCCTAAATTATTATATGCTAAAGCATGCTTCTAATCAATCACTAAGCTATTTATTGAGCTGTTGTCTATGTATCTATATGCCAGAGAAGATTGGCAATTATAAAAACACCCACCCAAATGTCCAACAATGATAGGCTGGATTAAGAAAATGTGGCACATATACACCATGGAATACTATGCAGCCATAAAAAATGATGAGTTCATGTCCTTTGTAGGGACAGGGATGAAGCTGGAAGCCATCATTCTCAGCAAACTGTCGCAAGGACAAAAAAACAAACACCGCATGTTCTCACTCATAGGTGGGAATTGAACAATGAGAACACATGGACACAGGAAGGGGAACATCACACACCAGGTCCTGTTGTGGGGTGGGGGGAGGGGGGAGGGATAGAATTAGGAGATATACCTAATGTTAAATGACGAGTTAATGGGTGCAGCACACCAACATGGCACATGTATACATATGTAACCTGCACGTTGTGCACATGTACCCTAAAACTTAAAGTATAATAAAAATAAAATAAAAACAACAACAACAAAAAAAACTTTTGAAAGTAGGCAGCATGGTTTGTGGGAACATTAATTATTATAACAAAATCCTTCTCATTATATAGTTTATGAAGGTTTTGACATGATGGCATCATTTGATCCTCACGGTAGTCATCTCTGTAGTACAAGTGTGGAAATTGATTCCCAAACAAGAGACTAGGCTTACTAAAGGTTATAGGTAATAAATATCAGAACTAGGATGTGACCCCTGATCTTTTATCTCTAAATCCAGTGTTTTGTTCTGTACAATGTCTCATGTACCCTTCATGTACACATAAGAAAACTAAAGAACAAAACAATATAATGAAGACAATAAGGAAAATAAAAGAGCATAGAAAGGAGAAAGCCACATGGGCTGGAATCATCCCTTGCAAGCAGCAGTAACAATGGCTCGGGGATTCTAGAGTTTGAGGCAGCAAGTCTGCACCATATGTAGTGGCAGTTGAGTTTTGCTGAAAGATAAAATGCTCCTTTGGAAAGGTGAGGTAGGAAGCCAATAATTTGGTGGGATTAGTGATTGGATTTTTCTGAGATCATCCCTGGCTCTTTATGTAGGATGTGCACAGCATTCATTGGTTTTTCTCCAGTTCTGCAAAGCTGTGATGATTCTTTGAGAATTATGTAACAAATGTTTGTCAGCAGCTCTGTTGCTACTACCCCATATTTTAACTTCATCAGAACTGACAGAGGGGGTGTGAGATTCTGAGGATCTACTATACCTCAAATGCAGTTGAGGTGGTTTCATCACACTGGCTGGACCAACATCTGTCTCTCATTTTGCCATGCTTGCTTTTCTGCCAAATATATTCTCCCATCTTCTTTAGTATAAAAGATTATGTATGAAGAATAGTTGAGGAATCACTGGAGTAATGACACATTTGGGGTAGGGGGTAATCCTGTGTTTTCCTGTAGTTATAGTGTTAGAATAAGATGCTTTATCCCTATCTCAAGTGGTACTGACTCACTGAAGCCTGTATTGGTGATTAAGGAACAAATTGAGTTTGGATAGCCTTAGAGAAATAATTGGCTATGTTAACATATTCATCTCATTGAAAGTACAGGAAGTAATACAGGTAAATTACTGCTCCAGGACAAATTCTAGCCAACTCCAAGCATCTGCTACATGAAATGTAAGTGAGCACAGGCTGAGGAGAACATGACCGGGTGACATCAGCCACTGAATACCCTCTGTACATGGTGGGTTATGCCCACCAGGGAGGGGCTTGAGACAGTCTGGTATGTTCCCAGGATATTAGTGTGTCCGGAATTCGTGGGTTCTTGGTCTCACTGACTTCAAGAATGAAGCCGCGGATCCTCGCGGTGAGTGTTACAGTTCTTAAAGGCGGCGTGTCCGGAGTTTGTTCCTTCTGATGTTCAGATGTGTTCGGAGTTTGTTCCTTCTGGTGGGTTCGTGGTCTCACTGGCTCAGGAGTGAAGCTGCAGACCTTCGCAGTGAGTGTTACAGCTCTTAAGGCGGCGCGTCTGGAGTTGTTCGTTTCTCCCAGTGGGCTCGTGGTCTTGCTGGCTTCAAGAGTGAAGCTGCAGACCTTCGCGGTGAGTGTGACAGCTCATAAAAGCAGTGTGGACCCAAAGAGTGAGCAGTAGGCCGGGCGCGGTGGCTCACGCTTGTAATCCCAGCACTTTGGGAGGCCGAGGCGGGCGGATCACGAGGTCAGGAGATCGAGACCACGGTGAAACCCCGTCTCTACTAAAAATACAAAAAAAATTAGCCGGGCGTGGTGGCGGGCGCCTGTAGTCCCAGCTACTTGGAGAGGCTGAGGCAGGAGAATGGCATGAACCCGGGAGGCGGAGCTTGCAGTGAGCCGAGATTGCGCCACTGCACTCCAGCCTGGGTGGCAGAGCAAGACTCCGTCTCAAAAAAAAAAGAAAAAAAAAGAGTGAGCAGTAGCAAGATTTATTGCAAAGAGCAAAAGAACAAAGCTTCCACAGTGTGGAAGGGGACCCCAGCGGGTTGACCCTCCTGGCTCGGGCAGCCTGCTTTTATTCTCTTATCTGGCCCCACCCACGTCCTGCTGATTGGTAGAGCCGAGTGGTCTGTTTTGACAGGGCGCTGATTGGTGCGTTTACCATCCCTGAGCTAGACATAAAGGTTCTCCACATCCCCATCAGATCAGTTAGGTACAGAGTATTGACATAAAGGTTCTCCAAGGCCCCACCAGAGCAGCCAGGTACAGAGTGTCGATTGGTGCATTCACAAACCTCGAGCTAGACACAGAGTGCCAACTGGTGTATTTATAATCCCTGAGCTAGACATAGGTTTTCCAAGGCCCCACCAGAGCATCTAGATACAGAGTGTCATTTGGTGCACTCACAAACCTCCAGCTAGACATAGGGTGCTGATTGGTGTGTTTACAAACCCTGAGCTAGATACAGAGTGCCGATTGGTGTATTTACAATCCTTGAGCTAGACATTAAGGTTCTCCAAGGCCCCACCAGAGTAGCTAGATACAGAGTGTCGATTGGTGCATTCACAGAACCTGAGCTAGACACAGGGTGCTGATTGGCATATTTACAATCCCTGAGCTAGACATAAAGGTTCTCCACATCTCCACCAGACTCAGGAGCCCGGCTGGCTTCACCCAGTGGATCTTGCACCAGGGCTGCAGGTGGAGCTGCCTGCCAGTCCCCCGCCGTGCGCTCACACTCCTCAGCCGTTGGGTGGTCGATGGGACTGGGCGCTGTGGAGCAGTGGGTGGCGCTTGCTGGGGAGGCTCCGGCTGCACAGGAGCCCATGGAGGGGGTGGGAGGCTCAGGCATGGCGGGCTGCAGGTCCCGAGCCCTGCCTCGCGGGAAGGCAGCTAAGGTCCGGTGAGAAATAGAGCACAGTGCCGGTGGGCTGGCACTGCTGGGGGACCCAGTACACCCTCCGCACCCGCTGGCCCGGGTGCTAAGTCCCTCATTGCCCGGGGCCGGCAGGGCTGGCCAGCTGCTCTGAGTGCAGGGCCCGCCAAGCCCACGCCCACCTGGAACTCCAGCTGGCCCACAAGCGTGGCGCGCAGCCCCGGTTCCCGCTCGCGCCCCTCCCTCCACACCTCCCTGCAAGCC
Organism: Symphalangus syndactylus; assembly: GCF_028878055.3. NCBI lineage: Eukaryota > Metazoa > Chordata > Mammalia > Primates > Hylobatidae > Symphalangus > Symphalangus syndactylus. The sequence continues at coordinate 78,866,738 of NC_072440.2, read as the reverse complement.
GAGGGAGCCGGCCTTGGCCAGCCCAGAAAGGGGCTTCCACAGTGCAGCGGGGGGCTGAAGGGCTCCTCAAGTGCCGCCAAAGTGGGATCCGAGGCAGAGGAGGCACCGAGAGCGAGCGAGGTCTGTGACGACTGCCAGCATGCTGTCACCTCTCATTAGGAAGGGAAATTTTAAATTTTAAAAGGTTCTTCACCCAGATGAATTACACCCCAAGGCAATGAGACAATGAGCCAGGTGGGATTACTGGCCAGCTGGGAGTCATCTCTGTGAAATTGTGGAGAATTGACAGTTACCAGAGGATACGGAGAGAGTATTGTTTTCATTTCCCCCAAAAAGAAAAGAAGGTGGAGGCCGGGCACGGTGGCTCATGCCTGTAATCTCAGCACTTTGGGAGGCCGAGGCGGGCAGATCACAAGGTCAGGAGATCGAGACCATCCTGGCTAACACGGTGAAACTCTGTCTCTATTAAAAATACAAAAAATTAGCCGGGTATGGTGGTGGGCACCTGTAGTCCCAGCTACTCAGGAGGCTGAGGCAGGAGAATCGCTTGAACCCAGGAAGCAGAAGTTGCAGTGAGCCAAGATCTCACCACTGCACTGCAGCCTGGGTGACAGAGCGAGACTCCGTCTCAAAAAAAGAAAAAAGAAAAGAAGGTGGAGTCTGGGAATTACCGACCACTGAGCTTCATGTTAATCTTGACAAAGAACTGTAGAATGTGTGATTCAAACGATGAGATGAAACATTTTTAAAAGGAAGTGATGATTATAAGAACCAGTCAGGATTCATTAAGGATAAATCATGCTAGACTGTCCTGACTGCCTTTCCTGATACAGTGATTAGATGAGCAGACCAGGAAATCCTGTGGGCATGGCACATCTAGTTTTCAACCATGCAATTGTTAGAGTCTCTCTGGGCACTGTAGATGGGAAGGATCAATTTGGACTGGGTGATAGGATAGTAAGATGGATGCATGCATCTTTGAACTATCTGCGTACCAAGTCTGACCTGATACCTCTGGCAAGTTTCTTACCCTGGGAGGTTTAATTAATTCATTGAGTGGCAAATGCCAAATTGTTATGTCTCAAAAGCCCATTGGTAAATTACTTAAGATTTAGAATCCATTTTTCTTTTCTTTCTTTTTTTATTTTTTAAAGTGTCAAGGTCTTGTCCAGGCTGGAGTGCAGCAGCATGATCACAGCTCACTGCAATCTCTGACTCCCGGGCTCCAGTGATCCTCCTGCCTCAGCCTCCCAAGTAGCTGGGACTACAGGCACGCACCACCACACTCAGCTAATTAAAAAAAAAAATGTTTATGTGTGGAGACAGGGGCTTGCTGTGGTGGCCAGACTGGTCTCAAACTCTTGTCCTCAAGCAGTCCTCCCACCTCAGCCTCCTCAGTTTCTAGGATTATAGACAAGAGCCACTGCACCTGGCTAGAACCAATTTTTCTATCAACGCTGTTTTTTATTATATTTCCTAACAGATAAAACACAAAGGCCTGTTGAACTCATTATGTATATGGACTGGAAGAATTTGGGTAATATGAATATTCTGTAAGACCATATCTTACAGTAAGACAAATTTTGAGCTCTACCATGAAAACCAGAGGCATAATCACCTCCCTCTGCTTCAGGGAAAAGGCAACCATGGGGTGGGTGGTGGGGTGGGTAGGGATCACCTTCTTCCTTCATAACCCATTTTGTGTTGCTGTAACAGAACACCTTGACACTAGGTCATTTATGAAGAAGAGAGGTTTATTTATTTAGCTCATGATTCTGGAGACTGGCAAATTCAAGATCAGATGGCCACTTCTGGTGAGAGCCTTGTGCTGCATCTGAATATGCTGGAGAAGTGGGAGGTGAAGCAAGCGCATGCAAAGAGAGCAAAACACAGAGGCAACCTCACTTTATAACAATCCACTCTCTTGGGAACAGTTTCATTCCCACAAGAACTAACCCAGTCTCGAGAGAAAGACATTCATCTATCTTAACGAACTAACACCTCTTAAAAGCACGACTTCCCTATGCTGCCACCTTGACAACCAAGCCTCAACATGAGTTTTAGCAGGGACAAACCATTTTCAAAGCATAGCACTTCTTATGGCATTGATGGGAGATTTTCCCAAGGGTTGGAAGCTAGAACTGTGGGGGCCACACCTTCTGCTATCATTACCACCCAGGGCCCCATAAGTTTGTGTCCTTGACTAAACTGAAGAACACTGAAAGTCATTGAAGGTTTTTAAAGTAGAGGAGCCACCACCATTTATCAGATTTGTATTTTAGAAAAAAGTTTATTCTGTCCGCAAGCTGGATAATGGATTAGAGAAGCCAAGTCTTAGAAAAACAAATTAAAAGACTATGGCAGGAACTCAGGTGAGAAAGAATGAAAGTAGGTGATTTGAGAGAGATTTGAAAGGCAGATTGCTATGCCTGGGCAATAAACAATGTGAGGAAAGAGGGAGAGTAAAAGTAAGGACTCGAAGAGAGAGAGTAATACAAGATATTGGTATGGAAAATAACATAAAGAAAAGACAGGGGAGGAGTCAGTTTTGGCTGTAAAGACTCAGAGGTACCTGGGGGACATCAAGGAGATGTCCAGTAGACTTACCAGCTGGATGCGTGCTTCTACAGTTTAGGAGAGAAATCTGGGCTAACAATACAATGCTGAATTAATTTTACACCATTTGCATCCACCAAGTGTTTTTATGTGTGGTTGCTCTCTGGAGACCTTCCTTCTTTGTAGAGATTCTTTAGTGATATTTTACTGTCTTGCTATTTTTTCAGGAGCATAGTCTCATTAAGGCAATGTACTTTCAGTTCAAACTGTTCTATAACTACGGTGATTGGCTTGACAGAATTCTGGTTCCGTGCAATTATGTCTATAATAAGTAAGAAAGAATAAACACATCAGGCTACCCTAGATATTGCAAGGCATTCTGCTTCATCATTAATCATGAATAGCCTAGAAAAATAGAAGTTTTATAAGTATCTCCTAAATGGTAATCTGCAGTGTCTGTTAATTTACTTTACCTAGAGAAAGTATGGTCTTAGAAATTGATTTTGCTGTTATATTCTACAGCCTTATAAATCACTTTCCCTGGTGCATGAATAATTAAAGAGCAATCCATACATTTCTGAGCTTATTAACATTTTTGAAACAAAACCAGATACTAAACATGACATTTTCCTGTTGCTGTCTGGAATTTCTATGCCTGGTGTCTAGGCTCATTCCCATTATTTATTTTGGCTCCAATGCTTGGCTTCTTCTTTCAAGTTGTTTGCCTTCAGTGTTTACAGAAGTGGATTCCCACAACCGAGGAAAGGGTGGTTAATGAGTCAGTCTGGAAGTGCTATTTTTGTTGTCGTGGACTAGAGTCAGTTCACCATAATTAGTGATATTTTGTGAAAACAACGCAGAGCACCTAGGCGGTGCCATTTCCTTGGCTCTTCTCAATATGTGCAGGGAACACACCCGTGTGCACACTCACAGATAAGTGTTTGCCATGTTTTAGTACAACTCCATTTCTGCATTCCACTGTAAGAAAGAATAGTCTGAATACAATGCAAATGCATGCAATCTAGACTCTGGATTTGTATTGTCAGTGTGCTTGTGACTGCCTTAAGAGGGTAGAAAGCTTTGCTGCTTTCGTGGTGTAGTGAGCCTTGAAAAGTGAAACAGATGCTGTCATGCATCTTTTCCTCCTCGTTTGCCTGCCTTAGGCTTAAGATGCTTTGATTATGTTGTAGACCCCTATAAGATTAAGCCTAATTGTGATATTATATGTGTGGTTTTAGCATTTTGTGATTTAAGTTTTTCCTCTTTAAGTTTTTGCTTACTGATACCTCACTAGTGTCTGTCATTGAGACATACAGTGGACCTACCCAGGGCCATTCAAATGGAACACAGAACTTACATATTTATTTATTTTTGAAAAACAGTAATATGTAGTAGGAACTTAATATTTTTTAATGAAGTAAATTTTAGATGATTATTTTCAATATAAATGCTGTGTTAGCAAATAATAAAAACAAACATCAACTCATACATTCTCTCTTTCTTTAACTTTAAATCACAAGATTTAACTTTGCCTGTGACAGAAACTTACAGTCAGGTTAAAAGGATAGGCTGGGGTTCAAGTCTCAGAACCACCATTTTCTATGTGGCCTTGGGCTAGTTATTGAACTTCTCTAAGCTTCAGTTCCTTCCTCCATAAAATGGTTGGCCCATAAGGATTTTGTTCAGATTAAATGAGATGATGTATGTAAAGCTTTTAATGCCCACATGTAGCAAGTGCTTGATAAAGATTAGGTGCTATTATTATTATTATCTACCTCTTCAGCCTGTACCCTACCTTCAAACTGCCCGGTAGGCTTGTGTTTGTCCCTTAGATTACTTGGTTTTTATCATATGGATTCACTGCCATTTTAGAGCTTTTTATTAGACTCTTTTTCACCTTTCTGTTAAAACTTCCCTGTGATTTCTCTGGGTCATGAGTCATATCTTTTGCTTTTGTGAACTCTCCCATCCTATTGAATTCATCAGTTTCCAAAATAGACCTCAACCCATCTTTGGTTCTTTGGAAAATTCTTTCTTGTAGAGATGTTGCACTAAATCTCCCGTCTCTTTCTTCCTCCCCCCTACAACAAGCCATCTTTACCTCTTGAATTTGTTCAGAGAGCATATTTGGTTCTGAGTTATTTTCAGAAGGTAAGTTAAAGTATAGAACCGTCATCCATTTAGCTCACGACAAGCTGCTTTTTCTCCTTTGAGCTAATTTGACAGTTTATCTTTAAGAATCTGCCTGGTCTTCTGAAGGTCTACTGTTTCCATTTCTAACCAAATTTAACTTTATCCATGTTTTCTTTTTCTTCTTTTTTTGTTCTTTCCATTACGCAACATTCTTCAAGATGTGGACGAGTGCCTGGAACCAAACGTCTGCACAAATGGTGATTGTTCCAACCTTGAAGGCTCCTACATGTGTTCATGCCACAAAGGCTATACCCGGACTCCGGACCACAAGCACTGTAAAGGTAAATACTGCGATCAAGTTTCCCATTTTTATTTAAACTTCATTTAAATATAGATAAGAGCAATTAGCCTTAGAAAAGAGAATCCTGCTACCTGTGTTTATTTTGACCGAGCAACTTAGAGCACATATTGGTTGGCTTGGCTAAAAGTAGCTCCTTGCTGTGGTTAAATACAGAGCATATCTGTTTACATAAAGAGAAACAATGTATTTTTAGAGAGTGTCTGTAAGCCACAGATCTGTTCATCTAAATTTTTTTTCCCATTATAAAAGCAATACACACAGTTACACAACTCTGTGAATATATTAAAAACCGTTGAATTGTACATTTTAAATAGAATTGTATAGCATGTGAATTATTTCTGAATTAAATTGATATTAAAGAAACCAATATACACTCATTTTAGAAAATTTAGCAAATAGAGAAAAAAGAAAAGTAACAATCTCACATAATCTCATTAATGAATATCCATATTTCATGGATATTGTATATAAAGATGTTGTTCTATGTAGAATTTTATATCTTGCTTTTTGCCATTTAATAGTATACCTACCATAAGTGTTTTACATTCCATTCGTAACTTTTTTTCAAACGTTATTTTTAGAGGCTGCACAATATTCTAGTATATTGCCATATTACAGTTTTCTTGCTCTTCTTTAGGTATTGAACAAACAAAAAATTTTCAACTTCTCATTAGTGAATAAAACTGGTACAGGTCTTTTTTTTTTTTTTTTTTTTTTTTTTGAGCTGAAGTCTCCCTCTGTTGCCCAGGCTAGAGTGCAATGGCGTGATCTTGGCTCATTGCAACCTCCACCTCCCAAGTTCAAGTGATTCTCCTGTCCCAGCCTCCTGAGTAGCTGGGATTACAGGCGCACGCCACCACGCCCGACTAATTTTTGTTTGTTTGTTTCTTTGTTTTGGGTGTTTTTTTGAGATGGAGTCTTGCCCTCTCCCCCAGGCTGGAGTGCTGTGGTGTGATCTCGACTCACTGCAACCCCCGCCTCCTGGGTTCTAGCGATTCTCCTGCCTCAGCCTCCTGAGTAGCTGGGATTACAGGTGCCTCCCACCATGCCCAGCTAATTTTTGTATTTTAGTAGAGATGGGGTTTCACCATGTTGGGTAGGCTTGTCTTGAATGCCTGACCTCAGGTGATCTGCCCACCTCGGCCTCCCAAATTGCTGAGATTACAGGCATGAGCCACCACACCTGGCTAGGTCTCTTTTAAAAATAAACTTTTGTCTGAACTTTAGAATTATTTCCTTATTCATAAAAGTGGAATTATTAGGTAAAAGGTTTTTTTTTTTTTTTTTGGAGACAGAGTCTCCCTCTGTCGCCCAGGCTAGAGTGCAGTAGTGCAATCTTGGCTCACTGCAACCTCCGCCTCCCAGGTTCAAGCAATTCTCCTGCCTCAGCCTCCTGAGTAGCTGGGACTATAGGCACCTGCCATCATGCCCAGCTAATTTTTGTATTTTTAGTAGAGATGAGGTTTCACCATATTGGCCAGGATGGTCTTGAACTCCTGACCTTTTGATCCACCCGCCTCAGCCTCCCAAAGTGCTGGGATTACAGGTGTGAGCCACCACACCTGGCAAAAATGTTCTGAGTTTTTTTGATATTTGGTTTTTTTTTAATTGGCATGTAATAATTATCCATATTGTACATATTTATGGAGCACACAGTGATGTTTTGATACGTATATTGTACCATGGTCTTTTTACTATTTTTACAGGAGAACATTCTCATTTCAAATATATATTTATTTTAATTCTAAAAAGGTTTAATATTTGTTTTATATGCTCATTCCTTTTAGCAATTCTCTGAACACTTCTAATTTTTAAACATTTACTTTTTATACTTAACATTTATATTTGTTTTTAAAATTTCCGTTAATATCATTTCTCATTTATCAGGCTTTTTATTTTTTTAATCAATGTATATGAACTCTTTATATATGTAATGCATATATAAATGTATGTACACGTGGCCGGACACAGCACTTTGGGAGGCCCAAGGCAGGTAGATCACCTGAAGTCAGGAGTTCAAGACCAGCTTGGCCAACATGGCGAAACCCTGTCTCTGCTAAAAATACAAAAATTAGCTGGGCTTGGTGGCGTGCGCATGTAATCCCAGCTACTTAGGAGGCTGAGGCACAAGAATCACTTGAACCTGAGAAGCAGAGGTTGCAGTGAACTGAGATCATGCCACTGCACTCCAGCCTGAGTGACAGAGCAAGACTCAAAATAGAGTCTCAATGATAATAATAATAATAGTAATAATAAATATGTGTACATTACGTATACATTTTTGGTGGTACACTGTTGTAATTTCTCCAAGGCTTCCCTAATTTTTCTTTTTAAGATTTTTAAAAATTTTTTTCTTATGGCCAAATCTGTGGATTTTTTTCTTTTCTGCTTACTTTTACATCTAAAAGTATGTTCTAGCAAAGGGAAAAGAGGAAATAAGTAACAATTTTCTTCTTAAGTGTCTTGATGTAAGTGAAGGGTCTAGGGTGATAATTAATTTCTCACTATGGTAGGCAAGTAGTAAATGAATACCCTGGTACCCTGTAAGAATCGAGGCCTCTTCCACTGGCAGTAGAGAACGTGCAGGCATCTGGATTTGATGCCTTGCTCCCATAATACAGCAGAGCAACAGTGGATCTTGGCCACTCCTAGTGGAACATCTAACGTGGGCACACCTCCATTTCTCCCGGTCCCTTCTCTTTTGGCTCACTTCCACAGTTTCCTACTGACTCCTTAAGCCAGGCATCTCCTCAGACCAAATTAAATATGAGAAGCATCTGAAAGGTATTATTTCTTCCCCCATACACTGGATGAATGGTGGATGAGGATCTCAAGCCTTAGGAGTCATGGTTAATCTTTGATTGCTGTATCTAGTTTATTTTCATATCCTGCCATTTTATCTTCTTTCATCCTAATCTGCCTAATTTTTTCATCTGCTTGTTGATAAAAACTCTTGTAATCTGTCCTCCTCCTTTATATTCCAAACTTACTTGTCACAGTTGCATTCTTCAGCTAGCATTCTCTGACCTATCCAAATCAATGTCACAACTGCCCAGTGAAGATTCTGTGCTTATTTGGACCCAAGTACTTGTTCAAGATTATCCTGCCTTTCATATTCATCTTCTTCCTCACTGCTTACCTGATGTGGCTCTTCCAGTGGTTCATGGTATGACCTTGGGTGAATAATCTCAGGTTTCCAGACATTGTGTCATCCCTAAAATTAGGGGATCAGACTCTCTAATGGGATGTTCAAAGTAGGCACATGTTGAATGAATGGCTCATTACCACTGTCTTGCTCTTGGCCGTTGCCATCCCAGCTGAGCCTGGGAAAGATTGGCTGGGGAGACAAGACAACTAACAGCAATCTAATATCCAAGATTATAATATATATATAATGTCTAAAGTCTAGTATTTCGTTGTTTTTTTTTAAAGGCAGCATATCGGATTCTAGTCTCGATACGTAGAAGCTGTGTGAGCTTAGATAAGTTATGGTATCTTATTTCACTAAGCCTTGCTTTTCTCATCTGCAAATAAAAGGGAACAATAATGGTACCTGCAAGAGTTGATAGAAGGATTGCAGGAAATAATACAGGGACAGAGATCATGTAGAGAGAATGAGTTAATGCAGGGGCAGAGCATGACGTGGTGGTGGCATTTGCTAAATTAGAGGCATAAACAAAGTTTCGTTAAAGCCAAGAGGTGTGTGGCTAACTCTGCTTGTGTGCGTCTGGGAAAGCTTCACAAAGGTATTGCTATTTGAACTTGGTCTTGAAGTATTGAATACAAAGGGGAGTAAAACTTGGCAGGCAGAGGAAACAGCATATGCCAAAGCTTAGAGGTGAGAAAGGGCTATTACTTCCACTTGGCATTTAACCTTGACCTCTACTCCGATTCTAATGGCATCTTCCCGTTACAGCCTGGGATGCATTAACTCATTCTTCCCACATGATCTCTGTCCCTGTATTATTTCATGCAGTCCTCATATCAGCTCTAGTAGGAAGCATTATTGTTCCCTTTTTTTTGCAGATGAGAAAGCTCACACAGCTTCTACACATCAGAGCTAGGATCTGATATACTGCTTGCTTTATTTATTTATTTATTTATTTATTTATTTATTTATTTATTTATTGAGATGGAGTCTCGCTCTGTCACCCAGGCTGGAGTGCAGTGGTGCGAGCTCGGCTCACTGCAACCTCCGCCTCCCAGGTTCAAGCGATTCTTCTGTCTCAGCCTCCCGGGCGGCTGGGACTACAGGCACGTACCACCACACCTGGCTAATTTTTGTATTTTTAGTAGAGATAGGGTTTCACCATGTTAGCCAGGATGGTCTCCTGACCTTGTGATCCGCCCACCTGGGCCTCCCAAAGTGCTGGGATTACAAGTGTCAGCCACCACGCCCGGCCCTGCCTTTTCAAAACAAAACAAAACAAAACAAAACAAAAACAAAAACAAAAAGCTAAACACTAGACTTTATTTGGATTTCACAAGTTTTTCCAGTCACGTCCTCTTTCTGTTCCAGGATCCAATCCAGGATACTACATTGCATTTAGTTGTCTTGTCTCCCCAATGAATCTTTCCCTAGTTTTCATGATCTTATCTGTCTTCAAGAGTATAGGCCAGAATCCTGTAGCTTTTCCCCACTCTGGATCCATCTGATGTTTTTCCCATGATTAAACTGGGGTCATGGGTTTTTGGGAAGAAGAACACAGAGGTGAAAGGCTCTGGTCACCATATAATGTCAGGTGTACATTCACATGTCAGGGGTGTGTGATATTCTTGGCACAAAAGAAAGAAGACATTTGTCCAGCATTCCTATTTTATTAGAAAGCTTTCTTTTGGCTCAGAAATGTTATCCCTCATTAGAAAAGAAAAATATTTTTATCCCTAGAATTAATCTATCTTTGTTCCCTTTGGTCATTTTAAAGACCCAAGATCACCTTGTTCAAGATAACTGTGTTGCCTCAAGTTATTCCAAGTGTATGTGTCATTACTTGTCATGAATTACTCCTGACATTCTTAGCAACCTAAATGAGTCAGTTACGTAAGATGTCTGGCATACCCTGACAGTCCTTGGAATGGAGGGTATATCTCTGCTGCAGACATCTTCACATGGGAATGCTTAATTTGTTGTCTTCTATGAGAAAGTCAAAAAGATTCCAAAGCACTAAAAATGTTGTCAGATGTTATGTGAGATCCAGCCAGCTACAAGAACTATTGTTGGTCTTCAGTTCGTGAACTGACATCTCAAGTATTTTATAGAATGTGCTAAAAGAAAGTAGTGACGGAGGCTGATCTTTGCTGGCAACCATTCCTAAAGCTAAGAGACTTAGAGTGTTTGAAAGGTATAAAATAATCTTTAAAATGAAAGTTACCTTGTTTAATTTCTCTATGGACAGACAATATTGGCAGCCAGGAATTATTTATAAATAAAAGAGAGCAAGAACACAATTGGTAAAACAAAAGTTTTTAATCAACTAAAGTAATTGCTATGAAATATTAAATAAAATAAGAAACAAATTTTTGAACTCCAATTACATTAATACTTTGTGTGAGCTATTTCAGGAAACTATTTCAATATTTCAGTAGCAATTTCAACTATTTCAGGAAGGGATAACCTGATACCTTGCTTATATCTGGATACATTTTAAAAGTTAATGCCCCATTAGAGGTTAAGAAATGAAACTTTGCGGCCAGGTGTGGTGGCTAACACCTGTAATCCCAGCACTTTGGGACTTTGGGAGAACGAGGCAGGCGGATCATGAGGTCAAGAGATCAAGACCATCCTGGTCAACATGGTGAAACTCCCTCTCTACTAAAAATACAAAAATGAGCTGGGCGGGAGGCTGAGGCAGGAGAATCGCTTGAAACCGGGAGACGGAGGTTGCAGTGAGCCGAGATAGCGCCACTGCACTCCAGCTTGGCAACAGAGCAAGACTCTGTCTCAAAAAAATAAAAAAAAAAAAAAAGAAATTTTGCTCAGGGGAAACAGGTAATTGTCAATAATACTTGAGTGAAAGGCCTATACAGTTAATTGAGTTTTCCTGGCAAACACTTTTAGATGCATTTGAAATAAGAAAATCTGAAGAAACAACAGTCATACATTGATCTATAGGGCATGGTTTTTTAAAAACAAATCCCCGTATTTTATTTATTACTCCCTTTAGATTAGGGCTCCTTTCTCCTCCTGTGAGTATAGGGCTAATGTGTTTTATATCTATTCCCTTCGGTAATCTTCACAACAAACCTGTCATGTAGGTGATGAAGATCAGTTGTACCTACCATGTTTTAATAATCATAAACTCTTATAAGTTGGCTAGCCATTCAGCAGAACATTCTGAGGCTGTATTTGCACTGACAAGGCAAGACAGAATTATCTGCTTAGGTCAGACCAATATAGTGGCCAAACAAAAACATCTGGAAAACTCTACTCTTACCAGACGTATTCAAGTTATTGATGAAGCCAGTCCTTTACTTCAGTTGTATAAGTTCGTATACATGACATTTTCTAGGACACTTATTAAGAATTATCTTCTTTCTCAGTTAGTGGTTTTGTCTTCAGTCAAAGCATGTTTAAAAATCCTCACTTATCACTTTCTCCTTTGGTATTCAGCAGTCATCATAATACTACCATTTCTCTTGGCTTTCCTTGTTACTTTGAAAATGAGCCACAGTTCTTTATACAACTGTTTGGCCTTATAGTTCAACTTCTAGATAAAGTAGAAGTATCTGTTTCCTTCCATAACTGCTTATGTTTTTGGTTTTGTTTTTCAAATTCCTAGTCGAGTTTTACTTCTGACTTCTTTCATGCAACTAAACAGGTCTACAAACTGTCTGAGAGCTATTATATTGCATCAGGTTCTGCCTTCTGTTTGCAACTCTAAAATATTTCATGTTGTATTCCAAGACATTGATGGTGAGGAGTATGATTATTATAAGTAGCTTATTGATTTATTGTCTATTTTTAGTTATTTCTATTCTATAGATCAGTATACACTGAGGTTGATAGAACAGCATGGGTGGAGTGATACATACTAAAGTGTGTAGTGCCAGACATAAGAAGTACTATTATTTTTGTAACACTAATCCCAGAATGCATTGCAGGGAGCACTGCATTCTCCTGGGTAGTCTCTTTTTCAGAAAAATTGCCGTTGTTGTGTTTGCAGATATTGATGAATGTCAGCAAGGGAATCTATGCATAAACGGGCAGTGCAAAAATACCGAGGGCTCCTTCAGGTGCACCTGTGGGCAGGGGTACCAGCTGTCGGCAGCTAAAGACCAATGTGAAGGTAAGAGTGTAGTAACATGGACTACTGAAACTTCAGCTTAAAGTACCTGGTCTGAAAAAATGTACACTCAGTCAAGTGAGTTTACCTTTTAAAAATTACCTAGATAATTGCATTATAGTGCCAGAAAGCCAGGGACTTAAACATAAGTTAGGAAAGTCAATAAAACAAGACTGAAGACAGTTCAATGGCTAGGCATTAGTATTAAGAAGAAAAATTATTACTCTCTGTGTAATTCTTTACTACAGAAGGTAATTTCCATTTAAACATGTAAATTAATTTAAAGGTTTTATATACTTGGATTTCAGCAATTAGAAAGTCATTATATCAGGCTGCTTTATGCTGTGGAATGTTAATAACCTTAATTTTTGTATTTAACGTTGAAAAATTTTTGCCTTTTAAAAAATCGCTAAAGAAGACTTCTCAGTAAAACTGTAATAATGTCCCCATTAGAGAAAAAGTTTGCAAAATGTGTTCTGTTCCTACAGGTGATAGTGAGGATTCTGGATTTGCTAGGGCTGGCCTTAGACTTTTTAAAGAAATATTTCATTGAATTTCACACAGAAATACTTCACTTCCCAATAAGTATGTGCTTCCTGAACTTGAAGATATTATGATCTCACCTGTGTCAACCACAAGTGTCCAGGGTTCTTGAGAGGAAACACCATTTCTTATTTAAGAACAGAATCCACACTGTATAAGGCCAATTGTTTCATAAAGAAACAATATCCATGTCTTCATGTATACTCTGAATATTTGATAAGCAAAAAAAGTCTCCTGAGATAGTATTACAAAAGCGACAATACCTGGCGGTCATTACTTGCATCAACATTGTCCTTCTAGAATTTACACCGATCCAATTGAGACTGATTGAAAATGTTTTTGAAGCACCACTTCTACAGTTTCTTTGTATTCTCTCGCTCATAGACATTGATGAATGCCAGCACCGTCATCTCTGTGCTCATGGGCAGTGCAGGAACACTGAGGGCTCTTTTCAATGTGTGTGTGACCAGGGTTACAGAGCATCTGGGCTTGGAGACCACTGTGAAGGTAAGAATTGCTCCTGATTTCAGAATCATAAAATGCCCAGATCAGAGGGAAATCTGGGCACCATCTCAGCCTTGATCTTTGAACCTCATCTCTTGATTTCATAGTGAAGACATTAGGTCCCTGCAAAGTGTCTTCCCCAGGGTCACACAAATAATTCAAAGAAGGGAGTAGAGTCCAGATTATCTTTGCACTGCTTGGAGCTGTCTTTTAGACTTGTGCCAGCCAAAGGCATAAAGGAATCAGTTTAACTTTACCAGCTATAGATGGTTTATCCTGGGTACATAGTTCTGAACTGTAACACCTTATTTATGCAGAACCAACTTCTAAATGTTCCAAATAAGTAAATACAACTTAATTTTCCAGGTAATTAGAAGGTTTTTCAGAGCCAAACATCAATTCAGTTTTTGGCTTTTTGCATAAAATATTTCTGAAAGATATCCCACATGTCCAGCATCGTGCAGCCATCAACCACTTTCACTACTTGTTTGGCTAAGAAGCTTTCTGCAGTGGTTGGGTGACTGAACCAGGCCTGCTTATGGAGAGGGGAGTATCTTCTCCCAGTGGGCTTCTTTTTCACTTTTACCACCAGTCTGTCACTTGTGACCTTTCTCTGTGTTCATTGTCCACCGAAGTAATAAGCTTTTTCCCAGCCCACCTGAGGCTTCACTGCATTTAGAGCCTGTCAGTTGTGAAACCAGAAATATGCATGTTGGCAGGGTTGTGTCTCCCGTGCAGGGTCCGAGTTTTTGAAGGAGGGTCTGAACCCCACCTTTGAGAGAAGTGGATGAGCCTTTTGGTGAATGGTTTCGTGACACACACATTTCAGCAGCCCCAGATCCTTTTTCACTACCGGTCCAGTTGATTGGGAAAGATCCATTGTCATTTACAGCATCTATATTTCTGACCAGAGAACTTGGCACAAGCATTCAGAAGTGGCTGAGCCCCATATCGTCCTGCTGCTGGGAGTGTAAATGACCCAACCCTCGGGAAGGCAATTTTGCCAGCGTTTTAAAGGCCTTAAAGTGTATACTGTTAATCAGTAAATCAACTTCTAAGATTTTATCCTAAGGTGATCACGTTCCTAAAAGAGTTAATAACACCAACGAAAAGTTGTAATCAATATTCCTATTGAGGCCAGATGCGGTGGCTCATGCCTCTAATTCCAGCACTTTGGGAGGCCGAGGCGGGCGGACCACCTGAGGTCAGGAGATCGAGACCAGCCTGGCCAACATGCTGAAACCCTGTCTCTACTAAAAAAATACAAATATTAGCTGGGAGTGGTGGCGCCCAGCTAATTTTATATATATATATATATATACACACACACACATGCACATATATACACACACACACACACACACACACACACACACATGCACACACACCCCTATTGAGAAATAGGTCAGATAAGTGATAATATAAGATATGACTATGTATGAGAAAGTTGTGTTTTGGGAACTCTCTAATATATGGGTAAATGATAATGATTCTAGGTAGTGGCATCCCAAGGTGGGAGGGTCGGTTGTGTTGGAGGGAGCCATTTATGGAAGAATGTATTCTAGAACTAAGTAACTGATAAGGTATATTCTAGGGCAGTGGTCCCCAACTCTTTTGGCACCAGGGACCAGTTTCGTGGAAGACAGTTTTTCCCTGGACGGGGTTGGGGGGATGGTTTCAGGATGAAACTATCCCACCTCAGATCATCAGGCATTAGTTAGATTCTCATAAGGAGCATGCAACCTAGATCCCTCACATGCGCAGTTCACAAGAGGGTTCGCCCTCCTATGAGAATCGAATGCAGCTGCTGATCTGTCAGGAGGTGGAGCTCGGGCGGTAATGCTCGCTCCCTGCTGCTCACCTCCTGCAGTGCCGCCCAGTTCCTAACAGGCCACGGACCCATACCAGTTCATGGCCCAGGGATTGAGGACCCCTGTGCTAGGGCACTGAAAACATAAACTGACCATCAGCATCTCTTCTCTCCTGATTCCTGGCCAAGCCAAGAAGGAACTGCACCATTGATTAAGTCTTAGGTAACTGATGTTCATCAGAGGGCATGTTCCTCACTTTGTCTCTTTTAATGTGTAAGCATCTTAACAGAAGTCTTAAGGTTTTTATTCCAAAAACATCCATTGCATGAAAAGTCAAACAAAAGCTTTTAGCAAACTCGTTCTTCATTATTAATGTATATAAGATATGATTATGTTCCATAAGAAAGCTTCTTTTGGAATATATAATCAGACCCTTTTCTTTTAAAGTCAGGACTAGTTTCTCTAGTGTACTGGGTTATAAATAGGACTGGAGTCCATCCAACTAATTTAGAGCTCCCTTTGAAACTATGTTAGTACTTCAGCCTGCTAATTCCCAACTAGCAATGTTTTCGACCCTCCCTAGTGATATTTAGCCATAATTAACTAAGCTGTGACTGTTCACATGCCTTTCACAGCTGTGCAAGGAAGAGCCATCTTTCTTGTTGGCTTTTATGTTTACATGTGTAATTTTCCCCTAATAGCTCTGGCAAAGACCTTGTTTTCTCATTGTCCTGCCATCCTGCTGGCCTCCTCGTAGAGTCAGAATCCCAAGTGTTGTGCCTGCTTCTGTGCGCTACTGACTCCAGCATGCTTGGTAGCCAGTCATTCTGTGATAATGAGCGTACCTCAATTGTCCTCATTCTTAGGGGTCTGGAGCATCTCAGCTTTCAAAGGCTCTGCCTGTGACTCGTTCCCTCCAAGCACAGTCTTTAATCTCATGTCTACCTTAACCTTTCCCCAATCCCTCACTAAGGTTGCTCCCTGCAGTCCTTTACAAAGCTGAGAAGATGACTCACTACTTACAGTGTCTTTCCCTTTCTCTCTGTGCCCTTTGCTCTTGGTCATTTATTTGTGGACAAAATTTTAAAAAGGTGGAAAGGTGGGATAGTATTTCTTTCTGGTATTTCTTTCCAAATCAGAGTCATTCATACATTCACTTATGTATTCGTTCAAATATTTATTTAGTGTGGAGCTTGTGCCGGGCACTGTTCTAGGCATAGGGCAATAAACCAAACAGAAATTCCTTCCCTTTTGTAGCTTACATTGTAGCGTGGGAGATAACGAAAAAATACAATAAATGTCTGGGTGCAGTGGCTCACGCCTATAATCCCAACACTTTGGGAGTTCCAAGGCAGGTGGATCATGAGGTCAGGAGATCGAGACCATCTTAGCCAACATGGTGAAACCTCGTCTCTACTAAAAATACAAAAAAAAAAAAATTAGCTGGGCGTGGTGGCACGTGCCTGTAGTCCCAGCTACTCAGGAGGCTGAGGCAGAAAAATCGCTTGAACCCAGGAGGCAGAGGTTGCAATGAGCCAAGATCAAGCTATTGCACTCCAGCTTGGGCAACAGAGCAAGACTCTGTCTCAAAAAAAAAATATATATATATATATATATGTATATATATATATATGATAAATAAGTAAAATATATAGTTTGTTAAATGGCAATAAATTTTACAGAGAAAATAGAGTGGGGTATATGGGGTGTGTTGAGGGAGGGTGGTGATTTTAAATAAAGAGGCAAGTAGAGGCCTTGCTGGGATGATAACAATCATTTATGGGTGGAGCATTCAGTTCAAAGGAATAGCAGGTGCGGATGCCCGAGGAACCAGCTGTGTGGAGACCTGAGGGGCACCACGTGGGCACTTTCCATTTTCGATGCCCAAGATGAATATTCGAAGGAAGATATCTGAAAGGCAATTGGATCTATGCATTTGGAATTTAGGGGTCAGTTCTAAGCCATGAAACTGATTGGGAATGAGTATAGCTAGAAGAGAGAGAAATCCCGGGCCCTCCAACATTCAAAAGTGAGGAAATGGGTAAGAACCAGCAAAGGAGATTGAGGAAAAAGTGGCAAGTGAAGAAGGAGAAAACCTAGAATCCAAGAGAAGAAAGTGTTTCAAGGAGGAGGAAGTGATGGATTGTGTCAAATGTTATTGCTGGGTAACAGAAGGACCAAAAGTTAACCATGGGATTTTTAGCAAGCTGGAAGTAGTTGGTGACCTCAACAAGCTCAGTCTTGGTAGAAAGATGACAGTGATTCACTGTTCCTGCCCTTAAAACCTGTTACTCTACTTCTAGGAAAAATATGTATTTTCACACTACCCCAGGTGGTGGTACGAACATGTTGTGCTCTCTTAATGTTCAACCTTTTTATTGCTTTGAAGACAGATAAAGGCCTTGCAAAAAAAAATTAACCTAATCCTAACATATGCTCAGCTTTCTAATGTATACAATTATTTATAAACACTTAAAATAATGCTCTTTTCCCTCACATTCATTATTTGTCTTAGATTTTGGAAAGTAAATGAGAATCAAATTGCTTTAAAGTAGCATGAACAGAGCCGGGCATGGTGGCTCACGCCTGTAATCCCAGCACTTTAGGAGGCTGAGGCAGGTGGATCACTTGAGGTCGGGAGTTTGAGACCAGCCTGGCCAACATGGTAAAACCCCATCTCTACTAAAAATGCAAAAACTAGCTGGCCGTGGTGGCAGGCGCCTGTAATCCCAGCTACTGGGGAGGCTGAGGCAGGAGAATCGCTTGCACCTGGGAGGCAATAGTTGCAGTGAGTCAAGATCACGCCACTGTACTCTGGTCTGGGTGATAGAGCAAAACTCAGTCTCAAAAAAAAAAAAAAAAAAGAAACCCAGCATGAACAGAACAACATGCTTCCATTATGCTGAGGCAAACATCTAGGTTATGAAGTGTTTTTTCTTGTGGAAATTCATATTCCCAGGATTCTCTTATGATCTTTTTTGAATTGAGTTTTTTATTTAATGCCACTGATCAAATACGCTTCTTCCCACTTCATTGTCTCCATTTCCTACAAAGCAAAGAAAGAAAGGTTAATGTAAAAACTGATTGTCAGTTGGGTGCAGTGGCTCATGCCTGTAATCCCAGCACTTTGGGAGGCTGAGGCAGGCGGATCACAAGGTCAAGGGATCGAGACCGTCCTGGCCAACATGGTGAAACCCCATCTCTACTAAAAATACAAAAATCGGTTGGGCGTGGTGGCAGGCACCTGTAGTCCCAGCTACTTGGGAGGCTGAGGCAGGAGAATTGCTTGAACCCGGGAGGCGGAGGTTGCAGTGAGCCGAGATACATCACTGCACTCCAGCCTGGCAACAGAGCGAGACCCCATCTCAAAAACAAAACAAAACTGGTTGTCTACTTTACACCCATTAAAATAGTTGTAGAGCTATCAGAGTAAATGTGGAACAATCAGAGTTCTCATACGTTTCCTGTGGGAATGTAATTGCTACAGCCACTTTAGATAACAGTTGTTCAAAACTTAAATATAACCCAATTCCATGACCCATGCATCCTTTTCCTGGGTATTTACTCAAAAAAGATAAAAGCATATGTTGACACAAAGACTTGTGATTATAGAAATATTTATAGAAAGGTTATTCACAATGGCCCAAATGGAAACAACCCAAAATGCTTATCAAAAGGTGAATGAGTAAACAAATTATGGTGCAATCATCTAATGAAATTCTACCCAGCAATAAAGACCAGAGAACTACTAATACACACAACAACTTGGGCGAATCTCAAAACTATTATGCCGAGAGGAAGAAGCCCCAAAGCACAAAAGGAGTGAGAGGGAATATGTTGCGGATGGAAATGCCTATTACTTGACTGGGATGGTGGTCACAGGGATGTGTATACATTTGTCAAAACTCATTGAGCTGACTCTTAAGTCGATGAATTTATTTTATGTACATTATACTTTAGTAAAGCTAGAAAAACACATTAAAGAAAAAGTTGAGAACCTGCCTCAGTTGAGAGAAATTCACATCACCTATGTTTTCTGTTTTAGGGTCAGTACCTGGAAGCATTTTAATTCTGGGTGAACAGTCATTATAATAACTTGTTTTTATTTGATAGAAAGAAGTGATAAGGTACTCTCTTACTTCTCTTTTGTTTCCCCTGTGAATAGTACAGAAGCCAGTTAACTGGTTGATTGGATTCTAGGCGAAAAATGAAATTCGGTATCACCGTACTTGAACCAGACAGTGGGGCGTATTAGAACAGATGGCAACAGTCTCCATATTCACTTCTTCCTGGAATCTCTCATATTTTGGCAGCAATTATAATTATTTGCAAGAAATGCCATAAAATGCCAAATTCTGAGAAAACAAAGAAGGTTTTGTTCCTTAGCTTTGTTCATTGCTAATAACTTAAATCCTCACGTTCACAACAGAAGAGGGCATGGAGTACATTAGGAATAATGAGCTTTGACTAGGGGTAAACATGGTAATCAGCAGCCTTGAGAAAGATCTGCTCGCGTTCATGCGGTGAAGGGGGGTCATTAATTGTCTTTCATTCTCACAGTCAAAACTTATTATTATGGTTATGTATACTACTTTTAGTTGCGCATTTGCTATGAATTTTTTAAAACATTTTTAAACATTTTTTAAAATCCAGGCTACCTCAAACCTGTTTGTTACAGCTGCTAAATAAGTGACTTAAACTAGGTTTTTGATCTTGCTGTTCTCCTTCTGTTCAAAAGTCCCTCTTCTTCCGACTCCCCCATATTCTACCCTACTGTGAAATTTACTATAAGTAAATTTACAAATATGCTTCTGTTACACAAAAGTTTTATTTTAAACTTTATGGTATTCTTTGTCTAAATGCATATGACCCCTAAAGTTGCTGCCACTACTTTGTCAGATAATTATATTTTGTGACAATTCTTATGTTGCATTGGTTTGGACTTATAAAACAATGTAATATTTTATGTTTAATAATACAATATCATTTGTTTATTTTATTGTTAATAATACAATATAGTTTGTTTCTTTGATCAAACATTTCTCTTGGGGGCAAAGACCATGCTGAAAACTTTTAAATTTTTTTCTATAATGCATAATACAGGAGCTTGTATAAATAGATCAAGTGTTGCTCAAGATATACTTAATAAGTATTTTTGAAATATTTTAAGTCTTTATTATCACCAACAATATAATCAAGTAAATTATTATTTGCTACAGAATTGTGACTTTTCCTCTTCCATTTAATTTCATTTGGTGTTTAAAAGTTCCATTTCTTGGCCAGGTGTGGTGGCTCATGCCTGTAATCTCAACACTTTGGGAGGCTGAGGTGGGCGGATCACTTGAGGTCAGGAGTTCAAGACCAGACTGGCCAACATGGTGAAACCCCATCTCTACTAAAAATACAAAAATTAGTTGGGCGTGGTGGTGGCCGCCTATAATCCCAACTACTGGGAGGCTGAGGCATGAGAATCACTTGAACCTGGGAGGCAGAGGTTGCAGTGAGCCGAGATAGCGCCACTGCACTCCAGCACGGGTGATAGGGCAAGACTCCGTCTCAAAAAAAATAAAATAAAATAAAATAAAAATAAAAAGTTGTCATGTATTTAAAATTATGTATTATAAATGATGTAAAATAGTGTACGTTTACATGTAAGAGAAATGTCTAATTTTCCGATATGTGATTTATTTAGTCTTTAAAAAAATTTAAATTGGTTTTTAGATATCAACGAATGCTTGGAGGACAAGAGTGTTTGCCAGAGAGGAGACTGCATTAATACTGCGGGGTCCTATGATTGTACTTGTCCGGATGGATTTCAGCTAGACGACAATAAAACATGTCAAGGTATTTCTTGCTCTCTTTTTTTCCCCAGTCATTATTTATGTAATTCTTCAATTCTGCCATGTTTCCAGATGATAGTCTGTGGCTTTGCCATGTGATTTATATGTAAATAATCTATGTCAATTTTTGATATTAAAATACCTGTCTTGGGTCCGCATCAAGTGCAGGAAGGTGTTGCTTTGTCCAGCATAGTGTCAACTGAAACTCACACGAGTCAGAGCCGTGTCCTCACTGCGTGCTTCCATGCTGAGGTCACCTGTACTTTACTGTTTATTCCATGCTGTAACCTTGGTACTGGGTTCTAAATTATCTTTATAGCGTGTTTTATGGGCATATTTTATTTTGTCTCATAGGTGGTATTTATCTGTCCTTTTCTGACTCAGTTTTTATCCAGTGCCCACCATTGCTTTTTTTTTTTTTTTGAGACAGAGTCTCGCTCTTGTCACCCAGGTTGGAGTGCAATGGTGGGATCTCGGCTCACTGCAGCCTCCACCTCCCAGGTTCAAGCAATTCTCCTGCCTCAGCTTCCTGAGTAGCTGGGATTACAGGTGCCTGTCACCACACCCAGCAAATTTTTGTATTTTTATTGGAGACGGGGTTTCACCATCTTGGCCAGGCTGGTGTTGAACTCCTGACCTCATGATCCACCCGCTTCGGCCTCCAAAAGTGCTGGGATTACAGGCATGAGCCACTGCACCTGGCTCACCATTGCTTTTCCTCTTCCTAAAAAGCCTCACTAGCAATTTGGTCAAAATCATGAAGAAGGGGATCTAATATTTTTTCAATGTGCTGTCACATTTAATCTTCCAAACTGTACAGTGCATGAAGGGTACTAATAAAAACACAGCAACACAACACAGGTACTAATAATAACAATCACAGCAGCTGTAACTGAGCTTCTTCAGTGTGCTGAGTACTGTAGGTATCTTGGTATCTCTTCGAGTTCTTACAGCAACTTCGGAGGTAGCTTTTCTTGTATTCATTTTGTGCATGAGTAACTGAGGCTCCGAGAAGTTAGTGAGTATGCTGCTGTCTAATGAGTGGTAAAGTTGAGATTTGAACCCAGGATCTTTTCCCAGTACTCTTCCCTACATTGCCATACCAATTATTGTTACATTTATAGCCAAAAGAAAGAAGAAAGTGAAATTAAGTGATTTCTCTCACAAGGTAGCCCACTGAGTCATTTCGACACCATGGCTAAAAAAATTAAATTCTCTAGATTCTGTATCCCAACATTTTTAGCTATACCTGACTTGCCCCACAAGCTTTCCTCTATTTACTAGTGTTAGTAAACCCATGTTTATATTTTCCACTGAAAATTCACACTTATTTTACCTTTATATCTGTTTATTTCTGATACCCGATAAATATTATTTTTTTCTTATTGTTTATCTACCGTTATGGAACTGTGTAGTGTATCCCAAAGCACAAATAAATAAAAAAAATTGTTGGAGTTACTTTTTACCCACTATTACTGAATATGTATGCTTTTTTTAAAATTCTGGATTGCCGTAAATTATATCTCACCTCACATGTCCCAAATAACAGTTTTCTTGTAGGAGAAGATGGTGTCTACTCTCTAAGATAGTGGCACTGGAATTATATATCTATATTACCAGTCACACCCAGCCATGTGTCAGAGATATGAAAAACATGGACCTTTGCCACAAGGTTTTTAAAAATTAATTCCTTTACTGATCCCAAGATTTAAATATACACCTTCCTGCACTTGATGTGTACCCAAGACAGATATTTTAAAAATCCCAAGATTTAAATATACCATGTACCTCATTTGAGATCATATATTTATTTGCCATCCTCATGTAATAAGGTGAAATTCAGTTTTTCCAATGCAAAATTAAATGTGCTTGGATTTAATGCAAAAGAGAAGGAACATTTGAATTATAAATATATGTGGGAATATTTCCACTTTGGGACTATTACCTTTTAACAAAATGAATCTTGATTTATATAAAAATACCAAGAGATGGAAAAAAAAAAAGGAAAACAAACCCTGAATCTTGTTTTTATTATAGGCTTTTTGGCTTAAAAGTATATTTTCTTTTCTAATTCTTCTCGTCACAATTTGTTTTGGCCAAATACAGGCAAAACCAAATCTTAATAAAAATGGACCAAGATTTCATATTGCATAAATTTAACTTCTAGAGTTCAGTCACACGGAACTAATTTAGTTATCTGATTCATTAATTGCACTATTCCATTCTCTCAATATATTAAATTTGTGTCTGTGGTTTGATATCACCTCTCAAATATGTGACTACTCCAAACATACAGGGTTTTATTGACTATCAGTCATTATTAAATTGACTTCATTCTCTGTCACATTTATTCCTATTTTCCAGAATAAGTTAATATGTCTGAAAAATGTAAATCCAAATAAATGAGAAGCATTTCTGAAGTAGGTCTTAGTACTGTTTAAAGAATAGTGTCTGTGAATCTGTTTTATCACTCACCAAATCATGTTAGAAGCTGTATATGATGGCATATATATACTCACCTCGTTTTGAATTATCCCTTTTCGCTCTTTCACTAGAGGCAGTTTTGTGATCTTTCACTCTGCCTGAAGTTAGTAGCCTACTTTTCTCTAATCCCTTGATCATGTCAGCGTTCTGTAGAGAGGTGTAGATTTCAGAGTTTGTTTAAATTCTGAAAATGTAATTGATGGCAATGCTAATAACCATGGACATGTTTGAATAACAGTGTGTGATAGGCATAAACTTTAAACCTTACCTAATGTTCTGAAAATACTTTTATATTCAGTAAGGCATTTTCAGTTGGAAGCATGTTTAAGATTTTCTTTCCCATACAAAACTAATGATGATATACAGACAGTATGGAAATTCCATGTTAATAGTCTCTTTAGAAATGTGGCAGGATACATTTGAGATTCAGAATGCAGTTCAGTTTCATGTTTTGATTTACGCATGCCAAATTATGAATTTCTGTGGAATCGCGGACCGATGAAAGAAACCCAACTTAAATATAGTCTGGCTTTCAGCTCGAAGTTACTAGCAGCATAGTTTAGAAATGCCTCAATAAGTACAATCCAAATTGAATGCATATGTTTCCCTAGTTCCAAATATTCATGTTGTTCTTTCTTAGCAGTTTCCTGGAAAAAAAAAGTCTAGGAATTCATCTTCAGTTCCTGTCGTCAAACTTTTTAGACAATTATTTGTGTTAATCGGTGACTTTTTTGATGTAAAAACTTTGTGCACATTATTCCCTATGCAAAGTTGCAAAGCAGGTAGTTTTTAAAGGACCACGCTGAGGCACAGGATAAAATAAGAAGAGGGGTCTCAGGTAGCTGCTAGGGCTTAATAAGATGGATATAGGTCCTGAGCTTGATCCCCAAGCCAGTGGAACTTCATGCCACCTTCTTCCTCAGATAGAGGTAATTCTTGGGCAGCAGACTGGAAATAAAGAGTGGATCTGAGGACCAAAAGGAGGTCAAAATTCAAAAAGGATGGCCAATCTAAGATATTACCAATAGGTAGAGAACAAACATAGACAATATCAGAGATTTTATAAAAGAAGTAAAGAATTTCACAGAGTAAAATCACATTGAGAAATACATAAGTAGAAAATGATTCATTGGCCTTCCTTGAAATATCTAAAAACTAGTGACAGTAACAAGAATAGGAGCATTGTTAAGAAAGTATGAGTAATTCCTGTTGGGTTTCTTATTTTTATTCAGCGACAGGCAGGCCAAATAATCTGAATTATGTGACAGATGGAAGGGTAAAGAGTTCAAGATTAATAAAGGAAGATGGTTAAACCAATAATTGCCAGAATTTCTGTTGCACAAGATCAACAAGTCAAAAAGAAGAGCTTCAGGAGATTCTGCCTATAGGGAAAGGGATGACTTTATTGAGGACCACTGGGTCAGTGGCTAAGCATGTTGTAGCAGCCAATAGGAAGAACATACAATCTGTACCTTTTCCCTGTTCTTACTAAGCTTTGCAGTATTCATGTGGGTTCCTGTACTGAAGACCTCTTTTGTAAGAGATAAACAGAGGGCCTACGAGACTTGGGGAAGATAGGAAAATAACCTTAGTGGAGCTATGCCTCCTGAATGCTGCTGCTAAGGACATGTGATCATTTTTATGACCCCCAATTAACTAAAAGAACCTTCACCAGTCACCATTCAGTTAGTGGAGAAGGAAAGTAACTGAGAAATTTTGTGGTGGACAAACATTCATAAGACCCTGCAGTGTACCCAATAGGAGTCAGGAACTCAGAGCTTTTCAACTGAGATCGCTTATCAAGGAGCCATCAGTGTAACGAGGGACACAGATGAGTAAACCAACAATTAGGCAGTTGCATGTGTCAGAACCATTGTGAATAGGTGAACCTTTCTCTAGGTGCTTTATGTTGTCATCTTGGGCACTGTTAGCCAATATATTTAGAACTGGTTTGAAAGAGCCTTTTACTTAAACAGTCCATGTGTTATCAGTGTTTGGAAGTAGCCCTTGACCCTGGCCACGGGGAGCACAATTACACTGAAAACAAGCTGAGCATAAAGTCGACAACACAAGTGTATAGCATGATTTGTTCATGAGTCTTCTTAATAGTAGTTACTGCTTTTTGACCCTTTATTGTGTGGTAGGCACTGCACTGAGCCCTCATTCACTGATTTCATCATCGGAAACCATGTAAATACGAATTTTCATGGTCTAAAAGGCCTTCTCGGCCAAGCATGGTGGCTCACCTCTGTAATTGCTGCACTTTGGAAGGCGAAGACAGGAGGATCACTTGAGGCCAGGAGTTCCAGACCAGCCTGGGCATCATAGTGAGACCCCATCTCTGCTAAAAATTTAAAAAATTAGCCAGGCATGGGGCCAGTACCTTAGTGCCAGCTACTCGAGAGGCTGAGGAGAGAGGATTACTTGTGCTCTGCAGTCTGAGACTGCAGTGAGCCGTGATCATGCACTGCACTGCAGCCTGGGCAAAAGAGTGAGACCCTGTCTCTAAAATAAATAAATAGGCCTTCTTTTACTTGTATTTTATTTCTATTACCCATTTCCAATGAGTTATAGATTGGAATCTATTTCACTTATATATTCAGCAGACATTTGTGAAGTGCCATTTATGAGCCAAATACTATAAATAAGACATGTCTAGCCTTGCCCTTAAGAATCCCACATCCTGGCCAGACGCGGTGGCTCACGCCTGTAATCCCAGCACTTTGGGAGGCCGAGGCGGGCGGATCACAAGGTCAGGAGATCGAGACCATCCTGGCCAACACGGTGAAACCCCGTCTCTATTAAAAATACAAAAAATTAGCCAGGCATAGTGGCGGGCGCCTGTAGTACCAGCTACTCAGGACACTGAGGCAGGAGAATGGCGTGAACCTGGGAGGCGGAGCTTGCAGTGAGCGGAGATCACAGCACTGCCCTCCAGCCTAGGAGACAGAGCCAGACTCCGTCTCAAAAAAAAACAAAAAAACAAAAAACAAAACTAAACAAAAAAAAAGAAGCCCACATCCTAGGGATGAATAGGCAGGAACATAACAAGGTACTACAGACTATAACAGCTGTGTGCGTGGCAATGGGAGAGGACAAAGAAGGACACAGCATTCTCACCAATGAAGAACATCTCTTAGAGTTGTGGAGTATTCCTCAAGCCCCATATGTCTAAAATAAGGGTAGCTTTGGGTTGAACCTATGAAATTGCTTTTTTTGCAGGTCAAAAATGATTGTACATTGGCTATTTCCTGACTCAACCTAAATAGTTTCTCTCTCATAACTCAGCTTGTCCTGTGGTTGATTTATGGACAGATAATATAGTTGTGCCACTAAATAAACGTCCAGTCATGTCATAATAGATTTCTTTACCATCTGTTTGATAGTATGTGGGAATAAAACCGATTTTTTTCAAGTTTTTAAGACTCTCTTTTAAATTACAGATATTAATGAATGTGAACATCCAGGGCTCTGTGGTCCTCAAGGGGAGTGCCTAAACACAGAGGGTTCTTTCCACTGTGTCTGCCAACAGGGTTTCTCAATCTCTGCAGATGGCCGGACGTGTGAAGGTAAGATAAACCATACGAAATCGTATTGTTGTGTGATAAAAGAGAGAGGAGATTGCTTTCACTTATACAAAGACTTGAAGACACTAAGAGGTACTGCGTAATTCAGAGCCTGAAAGCATGTATGCATCAAAGTAAAGCACACCTGAAAGCATAGCTCAGGGGTTGCTGGGATTTACGAACAGGATAACCTAAGGTTATGATGATAAAAAGACTCACAGATGGCTCCACGACTGGTACTGAATTAATGAGTCGAAATGTGCAGGGACTGATAGGAGACATGTAAGAGACCTAAAGGAAAACTGTGGCAACTTCCCTTTCCCCTGGGACTCTGCTTCTTTTGATCGTGCTTCATGTAGATCGTCTTGATCATTCTGTATATAAAAAATGTCTTGCGGCTGGGTGCGGTGGCTCACACCAGCACTTTTGGAGGCTGAGGCAGGTGGATCACTTGAGACCAGGAGTCTAAGACCAGCCTGGCCAACATGGTGAAACCTCATCTCTACTAAATATACAAAAATTAGCCAGGTGTGGTGTTGGGTGTCTGTGATCCCAGCTACCTGGGAGGCTGAGGCAGGAGAATCGCTGTAACCCAGGAGGCAGAGGCTGCCGTGAGCCAAGATTGCACCATTGCACTCCAGCCTGGGCAACAAGAGCAAGACTCCATCTAAAAAAAATAAAATAAAAAAGAAGGCCTTGCTTGATTTTTCTGTATCACTGTGAACAGATCTTCTAGAATTCTTCCCCTAATATCCTTATTTCCAAGGTAGTATATTTACTTACCTATCAGTATTTATTATCTCCTAAAAGCCAATTAAGTTGTAAGATATTAAGATAATGCTGTTGGCTTCCTACTTACAACCTCTGTATGTTTGCAAGAATACAGCACTGGTTATTTTCATAAGATTTGTGTTCTTGATGACCTATTATAGCTTGCTAAATGGAGGAATAATTTACCTGAACCATTTTAAAAGTAAAATGAAAAGATTCCCGTAATCATAATTTCAGTTGATCTCTTTTGAGAATCTAGATTATTGAAACTCAGCTGTATTTTAAAGAAGTAGATTGCAAAAGTTTTGTTCTGGGTCTAACATAGTGCCCAGATTCTTTGCTCTAAAAAATAGTGCAACAGGAAGTATCTGCTCTCTTTGCTAGTACCAGAATGGAACCAAGCCGAGTGCCAGCAACCAGGTTCATCTGAAACTAATTATTATATTGGGAGGAATAAACTGATCTTATAAAGAGCAGAAGATTGTTGAAATTACTCTCCTGCTGAGCAGACAAAACATGGACGCCAGATTTGACTAGAATTGGGGGAGAGAGAGTTCAGGGTGGATTGAGCAAACAGATTGAGGGGTTTGGAAGGGATAGGAAGTTGGGAAATGGAAGAAAGCATCATAATAATGTGGGTGATGAGAGATTTAGAAGAAATCCATGCTTCAGTGGTTCAAGTTTTATGTTAATTTTATATTTGGAGCTTTGAGACCAGAGCTTTTAGAAAAGACACTCCATGAATGCATACATTCTTCTGCAGAGATTACAATATTCCTCAGCTCGAAGGATAGGGTGCAAGCCCATCTGAGTCACTGATGAAACAGATTTGCAGAATTCCTAAACTCCAGAAAGATGCAGGTTTGCTTCTGTGCTTAGCTCTAAATCATGGATGGTAAAGGCTTGCTTCACTAACAAACAGTCTGTGGTATAACTACTGATGGTTGTGCCATGCAAAATTATATTCAGAAAAAAAAAAGTGACCTCAAGTGCTCACTAGTCAAAGCTGTTTTTCCAAAAGAATATACTAAACATAAACATATTCACATTTATTATGTCTTTTGTACTTACTAATTATTTAACTCCATACTTTATTAACACAGATTTCTGCAACCTGAGAGTTGCATAATCACTGTAATTTAGTTGCAGCTCTAATTTTGTTGGTCATTTACTTGGCAAAGACTTGAATTTAAAAATGTGGTTTTAGAAAACTTGTAATGCTTTGTAAATTACTGTACTCATTGAGTATACTCTTTGTGACACTTGGTCCGTACTGCCTTGACTCCAGAACCTGGACAATTTTATAAGTAATGAAATGCAAGTTAGAATATTATGTTGGTATTATACGTGGTAGTATAACTAGAAATCTCCATAATTATTATGCATGTTATTCTCTTTCTGGAATAAGTTCTGCGTGGATTTTATTTTTTATGGGCTTAATCCAATATTCTAAATTGGTCCAAATTTCCCTTTGTTAGACTCAGTCTGAAACTTATGGCAGTAGTGCTATGTCCTGATTCTACCTCTGGCTGTGCTGCAGGACAAAGCCAGCTCATGTGATCAGTATTCAGCAATGAGGCTGATGTGTGATTGAAATTTAGCAATGGAGCAGTTGTACATAGGACTTGAACTAACACTGAGAAGTGGCTGGCATTCTTATCTCATGACCATTTACTGATTTTCTTCTGAGCTTCTGTTTGAGGAGCTGAAGCCGCGTTGACACCAGAGCTGACCTGCCCTGCTCTAAGCAGAGCTAAATAACTCCCACATAGCTGAAGGAAGGAGGGCCCTTCCCTGATTTCCCATGACTTGGAGAAGTGTCAGCATCTGGTCGTAGTTAATGAACCACAATGAAGAGGCAAACTCTGTCAATATGAATTGTCTTAAGTGTAGCATGGCAGCTTCTATAGCAATAAAAATGGCACCACTGTCTCCTTCCTTTCCCTTACATGCATAGGTTGAGTTTTCCTCATCTGAATATCCAAAATCTAAAGCACTCCACATTCTAAAACTTTGTGAGTGCAGATATGATGCTCAAAGGAAATGCTCATTGAGCATTTCAGATTTTAGATTTTTGGATTAGGGATGCTCAACAGGTAAAAATAATGTACACATTCCAAAATTACCACCCCCCCCCCAAAAAAAAATCCCAAATCTGAAATACTTCTAGCCCTAAGCATTTTGGATAAGGGATATTCAATCTGTATATGGTACTCTGGGATACATACCTGGGAGAGGAAGGAGAAACACTGTGGTTCTCCCATATAAGAAAAAGAATGGTGTAATTCACAGTTCAAGTAAAGTGGGAAGTAGGTGGTGGGTGGGCAGCTATTTGTCATTTATTCACTCAGTAACCAGTATTTACTGAGTTCCTATCTGGTTCCAGGCCCTGTTCCAAGGGTAAAACATACAATTCTTGCCTACATGAAGCCTACATTCCATTAGGGGAACTGGGGATAAAGAAGCTAATGGTATGTGTAGGATACATTAAGTGTTTATAACATAGCATAGTTGCCCTTTCTGGATATAAATAAGTGCAGAGTGTAACGTGTCATATATAATATAATACGCAGGATATTTTTTTCAAATCCCAGACTTAGGTGTCAGGAAATTGCAGGGGAACAGGACTCTTGTGATTGGCTTCTGCTACACTTCCCTTTCCTCTCTCAGTTATAGTTCATCTCCTCCTGCCACCTTCCTTTCATGCTATAGCCAGAGCTTTTATCTTGTGTATTAAAACAAAGGAAACTTTTTCTTTCACTCAGCTCATTGTTTTATGGTCCATTTGACCATATCCTTTGTTTAGCAAAAAATCATAATTCTTTTGCCTTTTTATTTTTGCCCTTTTTTATTGTGGAATTTTAATTCACATGAAAAATACTCATCATCAAGCCTGGGCAACATAGCAAGACCCTGTCTCTACAAAAAAAAATTTTTTTAATTAGCTGGACATGGTGGCTCATGTCTATAGTCCCAGCCATTCAGGGGACTGAGGCGGGAGGATCACTTGAGCCCAGGAGTTCAAGGCTGCAGTGAGCTATGGTTGCGCCACTGTACTCCAGCCTGGGTGACAGAGCCAGACCCTGTCTCTTAAAAAAAAGAAAATCTGGCCAGGCACGGTGGCTCATGCCTGTAATCCCAGCACTTTGGGAGGCCAAGGCAGGTGGATCACCTGAGGTCAGGAGTTTGAGACCAGCCTGGCCAACATGGTGAAACCCCATCTCTACTAAAAATACAAAAATTAGCTGGGTGTGGTGGCAGGCGCCTCTCATCCCAGCTACTCAGGAGGCTATGGCAGGAGAATCACTGGTACCCAGGAGGCAGAGGTTGCAATGAGCCGAGATTGCGCCATTGCACTCCAGCCTGGGCAACAAGAGTAAAACTACACCTCAAAAGAAAAAAAAATCCTTATCATTGCATTCATAAGCTGATTTGAGATTCAGTCTTTTCATCATCAGTAGAATGTGTGTGGGAGAAAATTAGGGAAACTTGTAGTAATCAGATTCCTAGGGGTCACCATGTCTGTCCCATGGCCCATGGGGAAAAACCTCCTGGTCTCTGACTTTGTGTCACCTCTTTTCCGTGCCTCCTTTCTTGCTGCACTTGGCCAGGAACAACTGTGCTCTCCCAGTTGTGTGCCCAGGCTGAGCAAGGGCTTGTGTGACTGCCGTGGAGTCCGGCACACCCCCTATCTCTAGGCTCCCTGTGCACTCCATCCTGTTCACATGATACAGTGGCCATGTTCATCTAGCAGGGACCCCAAGGAGCCCAGCCACACAGAGGGAGCACCAGCAGCTTATAGGACCTGGCACCTTTCCCTCCGGTGTTGGCCAGGCTTGGTTAGTCATGGCTAATTAGACCTCCAAACCATAGCCAAAATCACTCCCGGAAGTATTGTCTTTTAGAAAGCATCCTCATTCGTTCCTTCATTTGACAGATACTTATTGTCTACCTGTGTGCCATCAACTGTTCTAGGTACTGGGGCCTTGTCAGTGAAGAACAACGAAAGATCCCCACTTACTTGGAGGCAATAAACTAATAGATAACTAAGATGTTAGAAAGTGTGATAAAGGCTGGGCATGGTGGCTCACACCTGTAATCCCAAGCACTTTGGGAGGCTGAGGCGGGTGGATCACTTGAGGTCAGGAGTTCGAGGCCAGCTTGGCCAACATGATGAAACCCCGTCTCTACTAAAAATACAAAAATTAGCTGGTTGTGGTGGTGCATACCTGTAATTCCGGCTACTCAGGAGGCTGATGCACGTGAATTGCTTGAACATGGCAAGTGGAGGTTGCAGTGAGCCAAGATCACACCACTGCTCTCCAGCCTGGTGACAGAGCAAGACTGTCTCAAAAAGAAAAAAAAGTGTGATAAACTCTGTGAAAAAAAAAAAAAAAAGGTAGAGCACAATATGGGGGACCTGAAGGGTAGAGCAAGAAGTGGCAAGCTGCTTTGATGCTAACTGGGGTGGTCAGAATCGGCTATTCTGCTTCTGTAAGTGAAAGAAATACGAAAATTTTCTGAGTGAAGAAATGAAGCCATATGAAGTGCCTGTCTGTTCAAACTGGTCTTCTACTGGCGAAGTGATAAAAGCCCATCAATAAATAGGTAAGGGAGCATGAGATGGCAGCCGAGGACTTTCTTCCAACTGTCAACATGAATTCTATTGCCCAGACAAGAATAGAAAATCAGATAAAGTACAACGCCAAGAGTTGTAAACACTTGATGTAAACTGTGGACTTTGGATGACAATGATGTAAGAGTTCATCAGTCATAACAACCGTACCAGTCTGGTGCAGGAGACTGGCAGTGGTAGATGCTGGGGGCTGGTGTGAGGGAGACAGGATATAAATGAAAACTCTCTGGGTAATCTTGTTGGGAACGTAAAACTGCTCTTAAAGTCTTTTTGAAAACTCAGACATATTTTTGGCATTAGCTTTTTTTTACTGGAAAGGAAAAATGAAAACCTTTCATTTTATTAATAATTATATATTCCACTCCTGTATTTTCTTCTCTTGGATGGTGATGGTGATATTATTTCTCACTTTTCAAAATAATACCCTGGATTGAGTATGGGATCAGCAGCTTCTGCTCCTAGTTTTCAAAAATGATTCTGCTATTTGATTGAAAAATTGAGCACTGCAAGATTGGAAGGGGGCTTCTTGTCACATCTAGCCTGAACTCTGACTCCCACAGTACACCAAAGTATTCAGGAATCAAGTCCTATTGCTAAACATCTATAGAGACTCTAACCCCATAACCTTCTTGGGTATTTACTATAAATCACTCCCTGCTTACACATTCATCTGAAATGGAAATTGGTAAAAATTGCCAGTGTGTTGACGTGTACTGAGAGTAGTGATACCACAACCGAGAGAAGAGGGATTCCAACTCTCAGGCTAATTTTGTATTCATTGGGAACCAGAAAACACAATAAAGACAACATTGCCAATCAAAAAAGTAACAAATTGGGAGCAGACGTGGGGTTTGTTTTCACACTTTTAGGTACATTTTCTATGAACGGGGGAGAATGAAAGCGTAAAGCCAAGGACAGTGTCCCAAGGCAGTTTGGTGGTTTTGTGGCATGGATATAGAACTTTATCACCAAAGAGAAAATGTTTTTGAAAATGATTTAGCCAAGTGGGATGCTGAAGAACTCTGACACAGTAATATATTACATGTGGTGTGCTTAGCCCAAGATTTTCAGGTTTTTAGGAGTTTTGGGGTCTGAAACTGAAAACTGTACTAAGAGATGATGATTTTAGTATTTCTTAGTAGAGAGAATTTTAACAACAGAATCCACTCTCTTCCATGTGTAAAAAGAAAAAGGATCATACAACATTCTAGATAAAGAAAGAAAGTGGCTTCCAGCTATAAAAGCTACTGTTCACACTCTTCCTGTGAATGTACTTCTGCAGAAGTGAGTGAAAATGAATGTTTAAATCATTAGGGAGAGAGCTGAGGAAATTTTTCTGGAATGAGTTGCTTTTGGACTTGAAATGCAGATTTTCCATGCATTGCTTGATTGTCTTCCATATATCAACATTTGTATAAAGAAATTCATAATAGTAGCAAAAAATTCGAGAGCTCTTCCTAAGCCTTTTTTTTTTTTTTTTTTTTTTTTTTTTTTTTTTTTTTATCACTGCCGACCTTTTCAAACCCCAGAGCTATGGAAATCATCTGTTCATAGAAGGAGAAGTAAACACTTTCCTTGCAGCCAAAAAATAGGCAGAAGACTGCCAGAAAGTGAAGTCTGTGACTAGGCTAGCTGACCTTGCATACCGTATACTGACATCCACTCATGCTCTGGATGCTGGGCGTCCTACATCTGACTCCTTTGATGTCAACAACCCGAGTCCTTTTTAGATCATGAAAGGTTATTGTAAGCAGTGTTTTTGTACTTGAGACCTAAACTGTAATGTTTCATACACATATTCCAGAAGCAGTTACTTTTTAGACATCCGATAGAATGTTAAGCAACTATCTTGGTCTCCCACTATGAGTGGACTGGAGATACATTATATATCTGATTGCATGATTTTATTAAAACAGTAGCAAGAATAATGTATAATAGCATTCACTGAGTTCTTATTACAAGCTAGGCACTATGCCAAGTGCATTGCACCTGTCTTGTCATTTAATCTTCACAATAAACCTGTAAGTAGGTTAAGTATTAATTGGTTTAATTTTGGCTGCAACAAACAGCTTAGGATGAGGAAATTTATTATATGAATGAGAAGTATAGTACAAGATTGTTACTTCTTGCCTCCTGTAGGTCCCTATTTAAATACTGTTTCCTTAGTGAACCGGTTTCTGACCGTTCTTTCTCAGATTCACTTACCCTGTAATGAATGAATGAATTCACTTCCTGTTCTTTTTTCTTTTTTGCTTTTTTTATTTCTTTACCACCTTATTCTACTTCTTTACCTTGTTTATTGTTCTTTGTCACACTCCATTGCTAGACTTTAAGGTCAGTGAAATCGGGATTGTTTTCTGTATTTTTTACAGCTCTGTATGCCATTGGGTATACAGATGCTACTCAATTTATGATAGGGTTATGTCCTCATAAATGGAAAGTCAAAAATGCAAATACACCTAACCTACCGAACATTATAGCTTAGCCTAGCCTGCTTCTAGCACGTTCTAAACGTGCTCAGAACACTTAAACACTAGGCTATAGTTAGGCAAAACCATCTAGTACAAAAAAACCCGATTTTATAATAAAGTGTTGAATATCTCATGTAATTTATTGTACTGAAAGTGAACAACAGAATGGTTGTATGGGAACTCAAAGTACAGTTTCTACTGAATGCATATTGCTCTTGTACCTTCATAAAGTAAAAAAATCGACCGGGCACGGTAGCTCACGCCTGTAATCCCAGCACTTTGGGAGGCCGAAGCAGGCAGATCACCTGAGGTCAGGAGTTTGAGACCAGCCTGGCCAACACGGTGAAACCCCATCTCTACTAAAAATGCAAAAAATTACCCAGACATGGTGGCACACATCTATAGTCCAGCTACTTGGGAGGCTGAGGAAGGAGAATCACATGAGCCCGGGAGGCGAGTGAACTGAGATCACACCGTTGCATTTCACCCTGGGTGACAGAGCAAGACTCCGTCTCCAAACAAACAAACAAACAAAAAATCCTACGTGGAACTATCCTAATTTGGAGACCATCTGTAATTAGTTGGGGCACAATACGTATTTGGCAGATGAATCAAGGGAGGAAGGGACAGTCTGTAGCTCATCCTGGACTACTAGGAAACATTCTTAATAAGATTACTCCAAACTGAATGTGATGTACATTTCTGTGAAGCCTTCCCTATTTTTTGAAGACTTAATTATCTAATGCACACCCTGCATAACTACTGGGTGTAGTAATGGTTAAGAAGTTATGCTGGTGAGTGTGGCTACATGGGCTTGAACTCTTGTTCCAGCGCTTCCAAGCTGTGTGAACTTGGTGAGTGCTTCAGATCCCCCTCTGTATAGTAAGGATAATAATAGCACCTACATGGAGTTGATGTGTGTTGGCAAGTATCCGCTGAGAGTGGAGTAGCCCCTGGAACATACTCAACGAATGTGAGCTATTGTTACTATTTTAGCACTTCTTATACTATCTTGGTCTCCCACTATGAGTGGACTGGAGATACATTATATATCCGATTGCATGATTTTATTAAAACAGTAGCTAGAATAATGTATAATAGCATTCACTGAGTTCTTATTACAAGCCAGGCACCTTAGTTACAGCAGTCCTTCCTTATCTGCAATTTTACTTCATGTGGTTTTAGTTACCATGGTCAACCACAGCCTACAAATATTATAGTATTTTGAGAGAGACTACAATCACATAACTTTTGTTACAGTATATTGTTATAATTGCCTTGTTTTATTATTACTAATTCTTACTGTGCCTAATTTATAAATTAAACTTTATCATAGGTACGTATGTATGTATGTATTTATACGGAAAAAAAAAGTAGTATATATATGGTTCAGTACTATTTGCGGTTCCAGGCACCCACGTGGGATTTTGGAACATATCCTCCACCAGTGAAAAGGAATGACTGTATTGTCATTGGTTTCCTTACTATTTGAGCATCTAAAAGGAGGGAAACATTTAACAACTATTTTATTTTTATACTGTCAATGCTTACAACATATATAACATGCAGATTAAAGAAGTATTTGTGAATGAAATTGTATGGTATTTCCAAGTTCATGTCCTGATATTGATGAATTACCATATTCTATTTTTTTTTTTTTTTTTTTTTTTTTTTTGAGACGGAGTCTCCTTCTGTCACCCAGGCTGGAGCGCAGTAGTGTGATCTCGGCTTACTGCAACCTCCGCCTCCTGGGTTCAAGCGATTCTCCTGCCTTACCCTCCTGAGTAGCTGGAACTACAGGCATGTGCCACCACACCTGGCTAATATTTTTTGTTTGTTTTCAGTAGAGACAGGGTTTCACTCTGTTAGCCGGGATGGTCTCTATCTTCTGACCTTGTAATCCACTCACCTCGGCCTCCCAAAGTGATGAGATTACAGGCGTGAGCCACCGCACCTGGCCTCTATTTTTAAACCCCAAATTTATTTTAAATCATATAGAATATAGTATAGTAATTCATTTGTATATAATTTGCTTTAATTCTTCACCCTTTGTTTTCCCTGAGAGTTTCATATGACTCTTTTCCGTTCACCCACAAAGTAGTTCCAGCTTTAAGTCATTCCCTGTATCAAGGGCTAGTAAGCTGACAGCCAGCACTGATGCTTGTTTGCATTTGAGCATTGGAGCTGTTATTTCTAGAGGTACGCTGTCTATTTTCTGTGGTTTTATAACTGATCTTTCTTGGCCTCCTATTTGAATATAGAAAGAGAAAAATTAGAATAGCGAAAAAAGTGAGAATTTTTTGGCTGATTTTATGTTGCCTCTGAGGCCTAAGTGTCAAAAAGATGAATCTGGGGTTTGGTATGTTTGGCCTGTCTGTAGGGCTTTCTCCCAGTCCTCACTGGCAGCACCTTTTAGTGTAAGAAAAGCTATATGAAAAGAGAAAGCAACAGCATGGATCTAAATTTAGAAGACATTTATTTTTCTTAATCCCAGATATAAATATGTAAAACTATTACATTAATTCCGAGACTATCCAGTGGTTATATATAACTATGTAAAGGCAAAGTAATAGAGCATTTTAAAAACTTAGAACAGTGTAAAACAAAATGTATATTTCACATTTATGTTTTGTGAGTAATTGGAAGAAATTTGCAAATGAAGTTAAGATTTTCCCTTAATATCTAAAGAACTTTTTCTGAATATCATGGAATTTATTTATAATGGAGCTAAAACACTCCACTTTTTTGAGATTGTTCCTTGTATCATAGTAAACTGTAATTCTTTACCTACAGGCATAGAAAGGTGGATTTTGGGAGCTTTCTTCTTTTTTTCCTTTAAAAATTTTAGAAGTATTTCTTTTCTGTAACAAATTCAAATCCTCCTCATACACTTTTTCTGTTTTATACACTGCCAGCCCGTGGTAGAAAGAAATAGGAAGAAAATGTCTTTAAATTTAGAAATATACTTTGGTTCTCTTTTTCTATAAAGAATCACAGATGACTTATAGTGTTTATAGTTCTTGCTTTTGTTAAAAAAGTTTTGTGTTTCATTAAATATATACTACTTTTCAATCTAATTCAGAATATTGCTTTAAAATGTCCCAGATACTCAGTTTTGAATTTTCATGTATAATATCAAGGTTTTATTATAATTGAACAAACATCTGGCACACACAATGGCTTTCTCACGCAGCACCTCTCAACCCCACCCCGTTTCTCCATTCATGGAGTGGGGAAGATACATGCCCAGCATAAACTGCCTGTTTGCAAAGCTGTTAATGACATAAATGCCCTTTCCAGATACAAAACCTGAGCTTTGTGAGCTCCCCCAATGAGGAAAACTGTTTGGAACAAACCACTTTCCCCATTTTCCTGGTCATTCACTGAATGAGCTTGTTCATACAGTTCGAAATGTAAATGCTGGCATACTTTTATTGGATTAAAAAAAACACTTAATCTAAACTGACTTCAGTCATGAGGATATTCATTCTTGACCTTATTTGGGATGATAAAGAGAGAATCTTCTATACATTTACCCTGCTTTTTGTCTTCAAGGCCTACTGAAAATGAGAATGAGGGATGTAATTTATTTATTTATTTATTTATTGGAGGCGGAGTCTCTCTCTTTTACTCAGGCTGGAGTGCAGCAGTGCGATCTCAGGTCATTGCCGCCTCCGCCTCCTGGGTTCAAGAGATTCTCCTGCCTCAGCCTCCCCAGTAGCTGGGATTACAGGCACGTGCCACCACACCTGGCCAACTTTTGTATTTTCTTAGTAGAGAAGGGTTTCACCATGTGGCCAGGCTGCTCTCAAACTCCTAACCACGTCAGTCTCCCAAAGTGCTAGGATTACAGGCATGAGCCATTGCACCTGGCTGATATAATTTAAATACTTTAACAATTCTTAGGACTCTTGGGTGTTCAAAAAAATCAAGATGTTTAAAAATGCATTTTATATTTTACCCTTCTGTAAAAAAAATTTACTGTTTATTTTTAAACGTTTGAAAGGACATGTGGAGTGGGGAAAGGAACCAGGCCTGGGAGCCCACTCTCAGTGGTTCAGATAGACTCTGGGAAGGGGGTGAGTCCAGTGAGGGCCCTGGAGACCTGGACTGATCCAGACCCAGTGTCTCCTTATGAATGCTTTACAGTAAACTATGACCTATCTTTTGAACATGAAATAGGTCTTACTTCTGTCTTCTATTATTTTTTAAAACATTCATAATCCCAAAGCCTGATGTCTTAGAATTATTATTAGGATTGCATTCTGTTCTGAATATATAACAATGCTGTTGTAATTCTAAGAAAATGATTTTTTAAAAATTCCATAATAATTCTCTATCACCTTCTACAAGACTAAAGAACAGTAGAATACTGAAGACAGAGGATTCAAATAACTCCCATGACATAGAGTGGGTCATGTACAAATGGAGTTGAGTTTTTAAGGAAAGATATATTAAATTACATAGGTTTCTTATTTTTGCTTATATTCCTTTTTTTAAAAAAAAAAAAAGTAGCTTGACTTCATTTTGCAGTTGGAGAAAAAAATAAGTTATAGGGTATTAGAGTGTCTTCCAATAAGCAGATAGGAAGTGGTGGCCAAGATGAATACTCAGAGTGCCTTAATATTTCAGTCTAATATATATGCCACAATACCTCTAACCCATGGGAAATAGAAAAGCAAAGTTAGCTTTTGAAATGGTAAGAGAGTCTCTAACCAGGAAATGCAGCAGTGTGGATTATCTCTTTTTTTCAGTAAACATTCAAGTTGGTGTTTAAAATGCATGTAGAAGGCCAGGTGCAGTGACTCACGCCTGTAATCCCAGCACTTTGGGAGGCCAAGGTGGGTGGATCACGAGGTCAGCAGTTCGAGACCACCCTGACCAACATGGTAAAACTGGTCTCTACTAAAAATACAAAAATTAGCCGGGCGTGGTGGCACACGCCTGTAATCTCAGCTACTTGGGAGGCTGAGGCAGGAGAATTACTTGAAACTGGAAGGTGAAGGTTGCAGTGAGCCAAGATCGCGCCACTGCACTCTAGCTTGGGCAACAAGAGCGAGACTCTGTCTCAAAAAAATAAATAAATAAATAAAAATAAATAAAAATAAAATGCACATAGAAAAGTGCCTAAATCATAAGGCTACCACTTGACAAGCATTTATAGTGAGCATACCTGGTAACCAGCCCCCTGAACCTCCCTCAAACTTCCTCGTGATTATTCCCCACCCTCATATCCATTACTCATACATAGCACTTACCACTATCCTGACTTCATTACTGTAGATTCTTCTGCCTGGTATATTAGTCTGTTCTCACACTGCTAGGAAGAAATACCCAAGACTGAGTAATTTATAAAGGAAAGAGGTTTAATTAATTCACAGTTCATTGCTGGGGAGGCCTCAGGAAACTTACAGCCATGGTGGAAGGCAAAGGAGGAGCAGGTACCTTCTTCACAGGGCGGCAGGATGGAGTGAGCGCAAGCAGGGAAAATGCCAGACACTTAAAAAATCATCAGATCTCATGAGACTCACTCACTATCACGAGAACAGCATTGGGGAACCCACTCCCATGATCCACTTGCCTCCACCTGGTCCTGCCCTTGATACATGGGGATTATGGGGATTACAATTCAAGGTAAGATTTTGGGTGGGGACACAGCCAAACCATATCACCTGCTTTTGAACATTAGCTGCATGTAATCATAATATGTACTCCTTTGTCTCTGGCTTCTTTTATTCAACATTGTATTTGTAAGCTTCATCTGTCTTGTCATGTGTAGTAATCCATTTCTTTTCATTGTTATATAGTATTTCATTGTATACTACATTATGTATCCATTCTACTGTTGATGGTCATTTGGCTTGCTTCCTATGTGAGGCTGTTGTGAATAAACTTCCCGTGAATATTCTTGAACATGACTTTTCGTGGGCATAATCACTAATTTCTGTTGGATATCACTAAGAAGTGTAATTTCTGGGTCATAGAATATATGTATGTTTCACTTGCATATATATAGCCAGTTTTTCAGAGTACCAGTTTACACTGCTACCAGCAAAGGGTAAGAATCTCAAATCCACATTTTCATCAATAATTGGTATTGTCATTCCTCTTAAGGTTTAGCCATACTGAGTAAAGGTATCTCATTATGGTCTCAATTTGTGTTTCCCTTGTGAAGATATATCTTTAACAACTTGTCATAACCTTATTGGCCCTTTGGATATTGTTTCTGTTACCTAATTCTGCATAACAAACTTCTTCAAACTGAAGTGCTCAAAACAACTATTTTATTTTATTTTATTTTATTTTATTTTTATTTTATTTTTTTTGAGACGGAGTCTCGCTCTGTCACCCAGGCACCCAGGCTGGAGTGCAGTGGCGCCATCTCGGCTCACTGCAAGCTCCGCCTCCCGGGTTCACGCCATTCTCCTGCCTCAGCCTCTCCGAGTAGCTGGGACTACAGGCGCCCGCCACCACGCCCGGCTAATTTTTCGTATTTTTAGTAGAGACGGGGTTTCACCGTGGTCTCAATCTCCTGACCTCGTGATCCGCCCGCCTTGGCCTCCCAAAGTGCTGGGATTACAAGCGTGAGCCACAGCGCCCGGCCCAAAACAACTATTTTAATGGCAACTTCAGGTGAACTCAAGTTATTCATTTTAATGAAGTCCAGTGTTTTAATTATCTTATTTCAGATGAGTATTTTTTATCTCCAGAATCTTTGCAAACCCTGAAGTCATTAAGGTACTGCTATGTTGTCTTCTAAAAGCTTTATTGTTTTTACATTTTAAATTTGGATTTGTAAGGCCCCTGAAGTTTTTTTGCATATGGTGAGAAATAGGGGTCAAGATTTCTTCATTTCCTAAATGGACATCAAATTAGGTCATTATTTATTGAAAAGAGTGCCTTTTGGCCAGGCGCGGTGGCTCATGCTTGTAATCCCAGCACTTTGGGAGGCCGAGGCGGGCGGATCACGAGGTCAGGAGATCGAGACCACGGTGAAACCCCGTCTCTACTAAAAATACAAAAAATTAGCCGGGCGTGGTGGCGGGCGCCTATAGTCCCAGCTACTCGGAGAGGCTGAGGCAGGAGAATGGCGTGAACCCCGGAGGGGGAGCTTGCAGTGAGCCGAGATTGCGCCACTGCACTCCAGCCTGGGCCACAGAGCGAGACTCCGTCTCAAAAAAAAAAAAAAAAAAAGAAAAGAGTGCCTTTTTCCCACTAATCTGAAACTTTTTTATTAACCATGGAGTCAGATATGTATGAATACATTTCTGCATTATTCATATTATTTAATAGGCTTATCTGTCTTTGTACCAATAGCACATTGTTTTAATTACAGTAGCTTTATAATGATATAATGAATTTTAATATTTTGTGCTGTCAATTCTAAATTCTTCAATTCTGTTCTTGAGATTGTCACAGCTATTCTTAGCCCTTTGCATTTCTATATAAATTTTATAATCAGGTGATCAATTTTTACAAAACTGCTGGGATTTTGATTGGAATTGAGTTGAATCAATAGATCAATTTGGGGAGGTTTGGCATTTTACAGTATTGAGTCATCTAATCTGTGAATACAACACACCCCTCTATTAGGGTTTCTTTCATTTGTCTTAGTGTTTTGTTGGAGATTTTTGTATAGTCTTGCATAGCTTATTTAAGGCTTATTCCTAGGTCTTTAATATTTGCATGTGGTTGTGAATGGTATTAAAATTTTTTTACCCTTATAATTGTTTGTTACCGGTATATAGAGCTAAATTGGATTATTGTACATTGAACTCGTATCCATGACCTTGCTAAATCTACTTGTAAATTCTAGCAGTTTATATGCAGATTTCTTTGCATCTCCTACATATACAATTATGTTGTATAAGTAATGCCAGTTTTATTCCTTCTCTTCTGATAAGCATACTTTT
This sequence comes from Symphalangus syndactylus, assembly GCF_028878055.3. Lineage (NCBI taxonomy): Eukaryota > Metazoa > Chordata > Mammalia > Primates > Hylobatidae > Symphalangus > Symphalangus syndactylus. The sequence continues at coordinate 78,823,866 of NC_072440.2, read as the reverse complement.
ATTTCCTTTTCATGTCTTACTGTACTGTCTAGGACCTCTACTGCAAAGTTGACTAGAAGTGGTGACAGCTTGCTTGTCTCTTTCCTGATGTCAGCAGCAAACACATTTAATATGAGGCTTGCCATAGGTTGTTTTTTTTTTCTTAATAGATATTCTTTATCAGATAAAGAAGTTCCCTTATATATCTGGTTTGCTAATGTTCTTTATTATGCTTGGTTTTGAATTTTAACAGATGGTTTTTCTGCATCTATTGAAATAATTATATTATTTTCTTCTTCTGTTAATGTGGTGAATTATGTTGACTGGATTTAAAACAAGATAAAAATTTGTTTTCCTTATAGCAGTCTAAGTAAGCTTCAGTAATCTAGGGCTGATAATACAGGTCTATAATACAGGGACCCAGACAATATCTATTTTTTGCTTTGCTTTTCTGGACTCAGGTTTTCTCCATCATGGTCTCAAAAAAAAAAAAAAAAAAAATCCTTGAAGAATTCACCAGTAAGGTCATTTGTGCCTGGAATGTTTGTTTTTGTTTTCTTTTGTTTTTGTGCCTATGCATTATAAAGGTTTTTAAATTGCAGTTAAGATTTCATTAATAGATAAAATAATATTCAGGCTTTTGACTTTTCATGTCAGTTTCAGTAAGTTTTGTTTTTCAAGGAATTTATCCATTTAGGTAAAATTTCATGTTTATTTGCACAAAATTATTTATAATATCCTCTTCTCTGTATATATGTAGTGATGTCTTTTTTAAAACTTCAGTAATTTGTGCTTCTGTTTCACTCTTGATCAGTTTTCCTAGGGTTATTAGTCATTTCAAAGAAATAACTTTTGTTGATTTTTTTCTCTTTGTTTTCTATTTTATTAATTTTTGCTTTTATATTTATTATTTTTTCTATATTTTTTATATTTACACTTTGGGGTTTAAATTGTCTTTATTTCTAACTACTTGAAGTAGATCTTTAAATCATTAGATTATCAATCTTCTAATATTTGTATTTATAGGTATATATTTCTTTCTAAGAATGGCTTTATCTGCATCCATAAGTTTTGATATGTTATATTTTGTTATTTACATAAAATATTTCTAAAGTTCATTGTCATTTTTTTCCTTTGACCAATGAATTATTTAGAAGTATTTCACTTAATATCCAGATGTTTGGGTATTTTCTGGTTAACTTTTTGTTACTGATTTCTACCTTAAAACCACTATGGCCAGAGAATATACTCTAAATGGCTTCAATCCTTGAAATTTGTTATGGCACAGAATATTATCAATTTTAGTAAATAGTCCTTGTCTGTTTGAAAACAATTTATATTATGCAGCTGGACCTATATGTCAATTAGGGCCAGTTTGTAAGTTGCGTTGTTAAAATCATCTATATCCCTACCGACTTTTTGTCTGCTTACTATATAAATGACTGAGGAGTATCTTATAATCTCCCGTTATTATTATGGAGATTTGTCTGCTTCTTTAGTTTGTCATTTTTATTTTATATATTTTATGAAAGTATAATTAAATATAGAATTGTTATATCTTCCCGGCATAGTGACCCTTTCATCTCTTTGAAATGTTTTTTTTTTTTTGTCTGTACCAATGCATCTTGCCTCCGAGCTATTTTTGTCTTTTATTAGTATAGCTACAAGTGATTTTTTCCTCTTTTCCCACCTTTCCATATTCACATATTGAAAGATTTTTCTCTTGTAAGCAGCATATAGTTGTCTTCTAATCCAGACTTATAATCCTTGTGTTTTAATTGAAGTATTCAGTCAATATTCATTTAATATAATTAGTTGCATTTAGGGGCCTTAAATCTATACTTTATTTTTTGTTTTTTAATTGTTTAATCTGTTATTTGTTCCTTTTTCATTCCTTTATTTTATTTGCCGTATTTTGGAGTATTTAAATTTTTTATTTTACCATCCCCCCCACTTTGTTTCTCTATGATTTTTAACCGAACAATGTATGAAAGGAAATAAAATGCACCAAAAATTAAGATGTTTGGAATCTCAAATATATTCACCCAATATCTACTTTCACATAATAAAAAGTGAAATTATATACAAAGTTATTTGTATACAGTAGAAAAGTCCATCATAATATAAAAACAATTTTTCACTGGCAGTTTACCATTTGTATTTGAGGAAGGGATTAGGTCCAAAGTGTTTTTATTTTTCATTTGATAGAATCTTTGAATTAATGTTCAGAAGATTTTACTTTTGGGCAGAGTCTCCAGACTTTTATAAATGGAACAAATATAACTTTGTATGTAAGAAAACTTGGCTAGATTAAAAAGCATTTTAAAGGGTTTTATGTGTATTTTTTTGTTGTGAGAGTTTGGGGTTTTATTTGCTTGTTTGTAATTGCAATTGTTGAGAATTGCAGTGACCTCCTAACTTAAATATGTGTTTACTATTAATTAATAATTATCAGTAGTATTTTATATTACATAATATAATTTCAAGCAAAACACTTCATCTTAAAATAAAGCAATATTTTATTTTCATTCAGAAAAAATAAAATGTTGCAAGTTTTCAATATTTTAAAAATATTTATGAATATGTATTTTATTTTTGTTTGTACAGTTGTATTTCACTCAAATGTTTATTCCTGTTATATTCAAATGTACTCAAATGGAATATACTCAAATGTATATTCCTGTTATTCCTGGAATATATATTTATACACAAGTAAAATAATTAAAATATTTATTTAAGTATCCTCAAATAGTAGATTGCAAGTATGTGATTTTTCTGATTTTAAGAGTAACATAAGCCAGGTGTGGTGGTGGGTACCTGTAGTTACAGCTACTTGGGAGGCTGAGGTGGGAGGATCATTTGAGCTTAGGAGTTTGAGGCCAGGCCAGCCTGGGTGATGTAGTGAGACACCATCTCCAAAAAAAAAAAAAAAAAAAAAGAGAAAGAGACACTCTCATTATAGAATAGAAAATTTAGAAAATTCTGAGAAATATAAAGAAAAAAATCATTTATCTATCAACCAGTGATAATTAATGTTAATATTTGACATATTTTTTTTTTTTTTTTTGAGACAGAGTCTCGCTCTGTCACCCAGGCTGGAGTGCAGTGGCGCGACCTCAGCTCACTGCAAGCTCCACCTCCCAGGTTCACGCCATTCTCCTGCCTCAGCCTCCCGAGTAGCTGGGACTACAGGCACCTGCCACCGCGCCTGGCTAATTTTTTGTATTTTTAGTAGAGACGGGGTTTCACCATGTTAGCCAGGATGGTCTCGATCTCCTGACCTCGTGATCCGCCCGTCTCAGCCTCCTAAAGTGCTGGGATTACAGGCGTGAGCCACAGCACCCGGCTGACATATTTCTTTTTTAATAGTTTTTAGTATTTAAAAATGAAATTATATACTTTATTTATTTAATTTTTTTTTTTTTAGACGGAGTCTTGCTCTGTTGCCCAGGCTGGAGTGCAGTGGCACTATCTTGGCTCATTGCAAGCTCCACCTCCCGGGTTCACGCCATTCTCCTGCCTCAGCCTCCCGAGTAGCTGGGACTACAGGCGCCCGCCACCAGGCCCGGCTAACTTTTTTTGTATAGGATTAATGAGAGGGAGGAGGAGAGAAGACTGTTTTGACTGAAGGATCTCTCTAAAGAAACAGTGTTTGAGCTGAGCTCAGGGCAAAGCCTCTGAGACAGAGAACTTGGTGCGCTCCCGGGAGTGGAAACGGCCGTGCCTGGTTCTGAGGGAGGAGGTGGCAGTCTACAGCCACCCCACCCTAAATACACCTCTCATCTGATCTTGAAAGCTGAGCAGGGTCGGGCCTCACTAGTACTCAGATGGGAGAGAGAGGCTTAGCAAGGGTAGGACTGGGGAGGCAGGAACAGAATTTGCAACTTCCCCCAAGAAATGTGGAGTTTGGGTGTTATTCTAAGTGTAACTGAAATAGACTGATAGATTCTGAGCAGGACAGTGATACACTATATTTCCTCTTTCTAAAAAGATGCACATTTTTCCACCTTTAATACTGGGGCACTTCCTACAGTTGAAGTGATTTTTAAAAAGCAGTGCAAAATAGTTTAATTTGTAGAGTTTTTTTTTTTTCTTTCTTAGTGGTACAGAAAATAATTGTGTTCTTTATAATGAGTGGAGTCTTCTATTTGATTTAATTCAGTAATTTATATTTTTAAGTACAGTGTTTCTGTTTTCCAGGTTGTTTTTTGGCAATGGGATTAGAGGAGCAGGAGAAAACTCAGGATATCTTCTAGGATATTGTTATAATAGCTCAAGCCAGACATATTGGTGGTAGCTCAGGCTAGAGCAGTGGCAACATGATGGAGAGAAATGAATGACTCAAAAAATGGTTTGGAGATAGAGCCTAGTGCTAGATTAGAACGTAAAGTTGAACCCGATGTAGGACATGGAGGAGAATTGTTGAAGAAAGGTCATAGGTCCTGGCTTTAGCAAGTATTTGGTGTTTGGTGGCACTATTTGCCGACATGGTAAAAAAAAAAAAAATGAAGCAATTTTTTTGTAAAGATCAAGAGTGTGATTTGGTTATATTAAATTAGAGTTGCCTGTGAAATATCCATCTGGGTGTGTCCCATAGGGAATTGGATCAAGTTAATTCTAATGTTCAGAACAGAAATCTAGTCTGGAGATAAAAACTGGAAGTCATCAGACCTAGACCGCATTTGAAGCCATCAGAATGGATGAGACCACCAAGAGAGATCATAGAATGAGAAAAAAAGAAGGTCTAGGACTAAGCTCTGAGAAACGCCAACATATAGGGGTCAAGTAAAAGAGACCGTGTAGGAGGAGTCCAGGGAGTAAGAGGAAACACAGGAGGATATGGTACTGCAGAATCCAAGGGAAAAGCGTTCTTCAAGGAGAGAGTGGTCAACCGCATTGAATACTACTGAGAGCTCTGCTAAGAGGACAAGAAGAATCCTTTGGGTTTTACCAAATGGTGACCTTGTCAGGTGCTGTGTCAGTGGAATCTTGTATTCAGGAGCCACACAAGAATGAATGGGAACTGATGGAGTAAACACAGCATTCGTAGATAAGTCAAGAACCTTGGCTGTTAAAAAGGAGTAAGAAATATGGAATGATCCAACAGAGAGGGAAAGAAGGTGATGCAGGAGAGAGGCCAGATGGACAAGCTCAGACAGCATGTGGCAAAGGCCTTTATGCCATTACCCATGGAAGAAAACTGAAGAGGTTTAAGCAGAGAACTATTTGATTGGACTATTTCAGTAGGTAAATTATTCTGTCATTGTGGGAGATGAATTTGGGGTCTTTAATGAGTGTCTGAAAGCACAAAACTCAGTTTGGAAGCCATTGCAGGAATTTGAGTGAAAGATAATGTGTCCTTGAATAAGGTTGGAGAGGAAAGGAGAGATTGGAGATATAACCAAAAGATAAAATCAGAAGAATGTGATGACTGGATATGGAGCAGTAATCAGGGATGACTCCCACATTTTTGGGTAACTAGGATGATATATGTGATTTTTAGAATGGTTTCCAATAGGCTGTCTTTAACTGTAGATGGTGAATACCTGTTGTCTACGTAGTGGTTGACAAAAATGGAGTATTGTTGGTTTAGTTTCTCTGGAATATAGGAATGAGGCTTGTCTGGGTAATTTTTACAGAATAATTTAAGTAGACTGGTCGTGGTGGCTCACACTTGTAATCCCAGCACTGGTTGGCCGAGGTGGGAGGATCACTTGAGCCCAGGAGTTTGAGATCAGCCTGGGCAACATAATGAGACCTCATCTCTACTAAAAATTAAAAAAAAAAAAAAAAAAAAAAAAAAAAAAAAGCCAGGCATGGCAGCACACACCTGTGGTCCCAGCTATTTGAGAGGCTGAGGTAGGAGGATTGCTTGAGCCTAGGAATTTGAGGCTGCAGTGAGCTATGATCATGGCACTGCTCTCTAGTGTGGGCAACAGAGTGAGACCCTGTCTCTAAAATAAATAAATAAGTAAATTTTTTTGAAAGTAGTACATCTCCATGCTGGAAAAAAAAAAAAAAAAGATGTCTCATTGGCCAGCCTTCTTTTCTAGAAGGTAATTATGGGAAAGTTGAATTTCAAATAATTTGTTACCTATGTCATTTCTTATTGCATATCTTAGGCTGCTAGCTTTCAAAATAGATTGTGACCATCAAGGTCCCTGTGTTTTTTTTCCTGCCCTTCTCTGTCAAGGGATAGCATGGTAGTCAGACTCGGCTCAGGGACGTCGTCTGCTGTTTCTGGCCTATTCCCATCTCCTAGAATAAAGTTATTTTCCATAACACATATGGGCTATATTCCCCAGCCTTGTCGATGTTGCCAGACCTCAGTGGACTTTTTTTAAAAGGATCTTTCCATATCCTATTGTATTGTCTGGACCATCTCCAAATCCAGTTTTTAATTTCCTATTGGCTAAATTTTATTTTTTTTCTTTAGGCCTTGTGCTCATCTTCCGCTTAATGCTGGCTTCCCTCCTGTGCTGTGAGAGAGACCTTAATCGCTTGTGGGCCAGCAGCCATGCCATTTTAAAATTCTTTTGGGCAGCTATTCAGCTGGTTTAACATCTTTCACTCCCACTTCTTGGCTGAGATTTACTCTCTCCTAGCCGGCTTCCATTCCTTGTTCAGAAAGGAGTGTGAGGGCTGCATTTCCAGTGTAAGCCCCTTTTCTTTGGATCTGTTTTCCTAAGATTCTGGCACCAAATACTTAACCAATTTCAGTTGGTTAGGAAGTTCTGAGCTAAAATAGTGGGCCATTTTCTTCTTATGAAGAGATCCAGGAGCACCAATGCTAGACATGGTCCTAAGTCCTGGGACCTCCTGAGACTTGCAACCATGGGTGCCTGATGTGCTTTCTTCCAAGGGTCTCCTACAAAAATATCTTCTTCATGGCCCACAGTAGCTCTAGTGTCTAGATTTCAAGTATGATGATATTTCTTGTATTAAAGGACAGAGATGCCTAAGTCTTATTTAAGGACAAGAAGACTTGATAAAACTGGAAGCCAGTAGGTGATGAGTCGAAGAGTAACAGATGGTGTGTTCTGACCTCCATCTTTGTAGTGGACAAACTCCAGTGTGCTTGTTGGGCTCACAGTTTGGTTAGTTCTGTTCACCATCTAGGACTAACCTTTTATAACGATCATCATGGTGACAGGTAAGAGAATGTGATGGCTAGAACCACAGACGGATTCAGAGGATTCTTCTCTGACCAGGCCCTGTTCCTCTGCAAGCTCTCCCGCTAACTGACTGTGTAACCTAGAGGCAAGTCACTTCCCCTTTCTAGCCCTCAGTTTTCTGGTTATTAAAATGAAGAGACTGAACTGGATAATCTTCAGGTTTCCTTTAAGTCAAAATGGACCATATGATTCATCTAAAAATGTTCTAAGACAGGAAGGCCGTTTCTTCACAACTCTCAGTAGCTTTGGAGATTTTCCTATGAATTATCCATTACCAAAAAATGACACTCCCATTCCCACTATCCACTTCTCTGGTGCATCCTGGCAGCAGAAGGAAAGCTCATTAGTGAGCTGCTTCCCCTAATAGATGAGTATGTTTTGCTCAGAATAAGGAAGAAGGAAGTCAACAAAATAAGAGCAGGAGATGTTAAGAAAGTAAGAAGAAGCACTTTCCTAAAAATGCAAAACCAAAAACTGAAGAATATATCTGAAAAAAGAACACCAAATCATTTTACTAATGAAATAGACAGAAATACCCCTTTCTTTCCAATATACATCGTTTTCAGAATATATACAGATACACATAGACTTTTCTGCATGTAATGCAAGACACCTAATGGAACCATTAAGATTTGTTATGAATTTTAGTGTTGAGTTCTTAAAATTAAAACAATTTTAATTTTTTGATTCTTAAACAAGATTTACATGACCCCAACCTCTTTTAGAAAACCCTGCCTTCTTTCCATACTTGTTCTTTATTTCGTAGTTCACTTTATGTAAATGAGAAGGTGACACAGGTGTCTGGCCTTACACCTTTATTTGAGAATTCGGGAGTGCATGGGTTCGAGTTCTACTTTTGTATGTAGACTCCCTGAATGCAATCAGTAGGTTTTTAAAAACTTTTCATTCATTGAGAAAATGTCTTCAGTAAAAAGCGTCTGGACAAAGAAAATAGATCCGCCAAGTAGATCAATAAAGACCCTCAAAAGCGTGGGTCTATTAGTCATTGACAACATTGCTCCTTTTTAAATGAGCCACTCATAGTTCCCGTCACCCAGAACTATATTCTATTTTTCTTTCTGACATTTATGTAATTTTTTATTGGGAAATTCACATCAGGGATCGATTCTCCTTGGTTTGTATAATTCTTTCTTGACTTTATTTCCATTGAAATATCAATATTTATATCTACCTTCTTCAGTAAAGTATAAATAGCAACACTTGCATGATGAATCAGCAACTTTTGTAATGCCACACCTGATTTTTCTGGATTGACAAGTGACAATTGATCACTAGACAAATCACGCCTGTAATCACTAACCCGTTGGATAGTATTACCAATGATATCATGCATGGCCCTTACAGATCACTAAGCAAAATTGCTTCAGTAGTTTTAACAGAATCACCCTTCATTAAGCGAAAACATATGATATTTGGATGATTCAAAATATAGTTTCATCTTCCAAATTCAACTTTAGCAAAAAAGGATGACTTTCACTTGTTCATTTAGTCTTGCTGGGACTTCTACTCTAATGTAGTAAATTTTCTTAACATTTAGCTTTATTTCTCTAGAATTACTCTTATTTGTAGCAGTTCTTTTCATTGCATGTATATACAGGACTAACAATGGAAAAATATCTCAGAGAGCTCACATCATCAAAGAAAATTCTAATGAAATAATGTTTTTTCTTGTAGAGGTCATTAAAGTGAAACAAATGTTGTCCTCTTATTAAGCTATTACCTCACCTCATTGTTGAAAACATGAAACTGCTGAGAGTTACATTATATCATTTTTATAAAATATTAGTTGCTGAAGAGCTAGTTTCCAGCAGGCATTCCACGTTATTTTTTCCTATTCATTCAAATCCAAAATATTGCTCATCTAAACTTTCTCGGTTAATCACTGTTACAGTAAGTCTGAGACTGCAAGACGCCCAGTAATTCATAACCGGCTTGGGGCTTGTTCACCTTCAGGTCAATTATTTGGTTCCTGTGCACAGTAACGAGAAATTATCATCTGCTATAATTGCATAGAATTAATAAAAAGGAAAGCAAAAGGTTTTCCTTCAAGAATCTGGACTGAAAAGCCACCAGGTTTCTGGTACATACCTTCTCTTTCTCCTCCTTTGCTATCCTTCCACTCATTTTAGTAGGGAAATAAGTTGCTGGTGAGGTTAAGTTAAAGGTTCCTCACCCTGAGAAATAGCCCTTGATAAGCACAGCAGTGGCAGAAAATGCTCTGGGAGCCGAGAGGAGAGTCCCTGAGATCTGCTCGTGGAGTAGTTAAAGAAGGTGCTGCAGAGGAGGTGTCCCTTGGGCTGACTCCTGAAGGGCCAAGAGGCATTTCTAAGTAAGTCCAGGGAAAAGGGGTGGCATGGAGATTCCAGAGACGGAAGGAGTATGCACCAAGTCCATGAAATATTAAAGACCATAGGTTTTCAAAGACCTCTAGTATGCTAATTGAGCCAGAGTGCAGATTGGGAAGGAGGTTGTTTGTAAACTGTGGCCAGACGTATAGGCAGGAGGCAGATGAGGAAGGGTGTTCCATGCCCTTCTAAGGAGTGTGGTTACCCTTTAGCCAAGAAGAGATACTGAACACTGTGAGCAAGGGAATGGTATTGGTGAGTTTGCATTTTGCAGAGAGCACATTGGCAGTTTTAGGTGGAGAATGGATAGAGGGAGGGAGGCAAGACTGGAGATGGGAAGATGACCCACCAAGAGTATGAGTATCAGGAAAGATAGTAAAGACAGCATGACAGGGAAGGACAGAGAATAGGAGAAAGTGAAGGGTGATATTAAGATTTCTGGCTTGGGTGACAGATTGGATTTGCTGATGAAGAAAATACGAGAAATGGAGTTGAGATGAGGAGGCGAGTGATAATAAATTCATTTATTATGAATATATCCAATAGGTATTAGGTAAGTGGTTCTAAAGGACAGAGGTAAATTTTTGAGAGAGACTGGGAAATCATCAGTATGTAAATGGTAATTGAAGCATTTCCGAGTTTCTTTCCAGTCCTGAAATCCTATGGTTCAATGAATAACATAAATAATCTGTTTGACGTACACCCATCTCAGAAAGCCTATAATTAGCAGTGGCCTGTGTTAAGTGATTTGGTGACGCGATGCAATTCCTCCTCAAGTTGTGATCAGTAAATACATTGTGATCTCAGCCTCATGCTGACATTGAAAATCAATCAGAACAGATTTATTGAGTATTTTTTTTGTGTTCAGTGTTGTAAGGGAGATTCATTTTTTAGATTGGAAATAATTTCATTGATTTGTCCTTTTTTTTTTTTTTTTTTTTTGAGACGGAGTTTCGCTCTTGTTGCCCAGTCTGGAGTGCAATGGCGTGATCTCAGCTCACTGCAACCTCTGCCTCCCGGGTTCAAGCAATTCTCCTGCCTCAGCCTCCCAAGTAGCTGGGATCATAGTCATGTGCCACCACGCCGGGCTAATTTTGTATTTTTAGTGGAGACAGGGTTTCTCCAAGTTGGTCAGGCTGGTCTTGAACGCCCGACCTCAGGTGATCCGCCTGCCTCAGCCTCCCAAAGTGCTGGGATTACAGGCATGAGCCACCGCACTGGGCTTCATTGATTTTTTAATTTAAGTCACCAAGGTCAGGAAATGGAGTTTAGTAGGAAAACAGTGAATACAGTTTTAGGCTTGATAAGTTTAAGTTCATGGCAGAAGATCCAATGGAAATGATTAAGAAATGTGCCTGCACCCCATCTCTATTAAAAATACAAAACATTAGCCGGGCGTGGTGGCGAGCGCCTGTAGTCCCAGCTACTCAGGAGGCTGAGGCAGGAGAATGGCGTGAACCCAACAGGTGGAGCTTGCAGTGAGTGGAGATCGTGCCACTGCACTCCAGCCTGGGCGACAAAGCGAGACTCCGTCTCAAAAAAAAAAAAAAAAAAAAAAAAAATGCTCTGGAGAAGAATCTTGGCTGGAGAGGAGGATGGGGGATTTATCCCAAGAAGCATGGTCATTGAAACTGGGAGAGTGTGGGAAGGTTGGAGGAGGGGAGTGCCGAGCACACAGCAGATTTCAGGCAGGGCCGGAGCCTTGGCAGACACCCACCTTCAGGCTGCCAAAGGGCAAAGACAAGCTCAAGGTAGAACAAGAAGAATATTCTGTCACTGAACGTGGGAAGAGAGTGTTCAAGGAGTGGGCATTCAGCCAGACTCAGAGGTCAGGGGTGACTGACCGGAAGATGATCATGAGATTTAATGATGAGCTGGTCATTGGTGCTTCTTCTCATAGGAGTCTCAGTGGCATAAAGAGTTAGGAAGTAAGATTGTAGGTCATTGAGGAGGAGGAGGAGGAGGAGGAAGAGGAATAGTAGTAATAATAAAGTTGACGTGTACTATATTGGATGCCTCCCTACGTTATATGCCAGGCAGTCTTCAAAGCACTTTGTATGTGTTATTTTGTTTAATGCTCACAGTAATTGTAGGAACTTACCAATATTAATATTATCCATATTGATACTATTGTTTCCATTTACACATAGACTGTAATAGGAAATAAAGAAAATGAGTATAGACAATTCTTTGTGACATTCTGCAGTGATACAAAAAGTTTAATTCCCCCCAAACTAAATTCTATCAAGTGAAATTGAACTTGTCATTTTCTTTAGCATTTGTTATCTGATTTCATTATTTGAACATAAAAGTACAATCTTCACATATATTTGGATGTTCTCGTTACATTTTCTTAATTGTTTCTCTAAAAACTTACATTTTGGCATGACTGTTAAGTCCAGGGGCAGAGAGAGCAGAGTACCAGGCGTGGGTGGTGTGAGATGTGGCAGTGCCCAAGGAGAAGAAAAGCACAATGGGTGCTGATATGATCAGGTGAAAACTATTTTCAAGCAATTTTAACATTTTTGAAGGCAGTGAGGGTAGGATCCAGGGGAGGAATAACTGAAGATGTTGGAGAAGGATGAGCAGGTGGGACCTTGAGGCAGAGACTGGTCAGGATGGGAGAAGGAGCCCTGCCAGAAAGGAGAAGGGACGTAGGTTTTTTGTTAGTTTGTTTTGAGTTGAGAAAATAAGTTTAAAAGAGAAAATGTGGCCAGGTGCTGTGGCTCAAGCCTGTACCCAGCACTTTGGGAGGCCGAGGTGGGCAGATCACAAGGTCAGGAGATCGAGACCATCCTGGCTAACATGGTGAAACACCATCTCTACTAAAAATACAAAAAATTAGCCAGGCGTGGTGGTGGGCGCCTGTAGTCCCAGCTACTCGGGAGGCTGAGGCAGGAGAATGGCGTGAACCCGGGAGGTGGAGCTTGCAGTGAGCCGAGATTGCGCCACTGCACTCCAGCCTGGGTGACAGAGTGAGACTCCGTCTCACTCAAAAAATATGTATATATATAAATAAAAATAAATAAATAATGAAAGAGAAAATGCTCAATTTTATTAATAGTAACTCTCCCCAAACTAAATTCTCTCAAGTGAACTTGAACTTGTCATTTTCTTTAACATTTGTTACCTGATTTCATTATTTGAACATAAAAGTGCAATCTTCTTCACATATATTTGGATGCTGTCATTAACATTTTCTTAATTATTTCTCCAGGCCAGGCGCGGTGGCTCACGCCTGTAATCCCAGCACTTTGGGAGGCCAAGGTGGGTGGATCACGAGGTCAGGAGATCAAGACCATCCTTGCTAACACAGTGAAACCTTGTCTCTACTAAAAATACAAAAAAAATAGCTGGGTGTGGTGGCAGGCACCTGTAGTCCCAGCTCATCAGGAGGCTGAGGCAGGAGAATGGCGTGAACCCAGGAGGCGGAGCTTGCAGTGAGCTGAGATCGCGCCACTGCACTCCAGCCTGGGCGACACAGCAAGACTCTGTCTCAAAAAAAAAAAAAAAAAAAAAAAGTTGTTTCTCCAAAAACTTGCATGTGGCATGACTGTTAAGTCCAGGGGCAGAGAGAACAGAGTACCAGACGATGGGTAGTGTAGATATGGCAGTGCCCAAGGAGAAGGGGAAGGAAAGAACAGAGAAGGAAATTAGTAACTGTAAGAATAAAGAATTCTATCTAAAAGTCTGTTGTAACTTTGCAATTGAGGCATCACTTTTATAAGAATGTTTTTATTAATGAGGGAAAAAGGCACAAGGTCACTCTCATCAGGTTTATGGAGAACAAAATGAATTGGCAGGTCAGTCAATCAGCTGGAGCAACCAGGACCTTGAGTGGCTGTAAATTGGTGGCATAAAATCTTTTCTTTTGGCACTGGGACTGACTGGCTACCCTGCTGACTTCATCAGACTCTCTCTTGACTTCCTGAGGATGTTATGTAGTCTGGATCAAGGTTATCCACAAGGTTAAGTAAACCATTGCTCATTTCCACCTGTAACTATCAGATGCAAATACTATTAGCATTTACTGCAACTAAAACAAGTGACAATATTTTCACATATTTTCTCTGTAGGAATATAAGGCTCCTTGGAAATAAAGAGTTGAAAACATTTAGGTAATATTTTGCAGCCATCATTTCAGTCTAAAAACATTTCTTAAGGAAAAGTAGTAAATGTTTTTTTCATAGAACCCAACATTTTGGCTGTTAAACCATTTTCATCAAAACATTTTATTTATATGTAAAATGTTTTAAAAGCTGTTTTCTGTGTAAACATGTTCATCTCATCATCACACACTAATCAGGATGTGTTGAGTGCCTCTGTTTATCCATTAATATCTGGTGTTTGTCAGCCTGTGTTTGTTTTGTGTCTGATGTTCCATGTCTTTTTTGCAGATATTGATGAATGTGTAAACAACACTGTTTGTGACAGTCACGGGTTTTGTGACAATACAGCTGGCTCCTTCCGCTGCCTCTGTTATCAGGGCTTTCAAGCCCCACAGGATGGGCAAGGGTGTGTGGGTGAGTTTTTAGATTTTTTCCCAACGTGTTTCACATGTCCCTAGGGAAAAGAAATCACAGTGAACAACAGGAGCTTTTAAGCAGGTAATTTGGGTAGAGCTTTATCATAATTTGATTTTGTCATACAATTTGAGAGTGTGCAAAAATATCCTATGTTGGCCGGGTGCATGGCTCACGCTTGTAACCCCAGCACTTTGGGAGGCCAAGGTTGGAGAATTACTTGAGGCCAGGAGTTTGAGACCAGCCTGGGTAACATGGTGAGATCTTTTCTCTATGAATAAAAATTAAAAAAAAAAAAAAAATTAGCCAAGCTTGATGGTGGATGCCTGTAGTCCCAACTGCTTGGGAGGCTGAGGTGGGAGGACCTCATGTGCCCAGGAGTTTGAGGCTGCAGTAAGCCGTGATCATGCCACTGCATGCCAGCTTGGGCAACAGAGCAAGACCCTGTCTCAAAAAAAAAAAAAAAAAAAATCCTATGGCTTCTGAAATTGTTAGGGACATTAAGAAATACAAAAGTATGACTTTACATTTAAATGAATTTTAACAAGAACATCTGTTTAAACTCTTAACTGAGTATGCAGAACTCTAGACTCCCTTCAGCACAGGAATTAGAGTCTGGTGTGTGGTATAGATTGTCTGTCTTTGAAATACACCCCCTTAGACAGTGCATTTAAGGCAAAGTATTGCCAGGAGCTTCAGTGTCCAGGAATGATACCTGCAAAAGGATGCTTTGAATTGTGCAACTGTATTTCCTCAGTCTGTTCCAGGATTGACAGGGCTGGAAGGAATCTTGAGTATCATCAGATGTCCTGGAATATGGTCCAACAAATGCTCACACAGAAAATAATTTGTATTTCATTGTCTGACAAGATGTGATTTCTTCACGTCCAACTCATTATGAAACATATTTGCAATTAAAGCAATTAAATGGGAAAGAGAAGAAAGGTTATCAAATTCAAGACTTTATAGATAGCAAGACTTTTCTTTTTCTTTATTCTTAGAGAAAATAGCCATGTTCACTACATGGCAGATGAAACTTGAGGAGTCTATTGCCTATTTGGTTTGAAAATTTGCAATTAAAACATTAGTTCATTTGCCATCCATATTAAACTTGGAAAACAAAATTTTTAAGGTTTAATGATAATGTCACTTAAATAATAACTGCTTTTGTGGAATTATGAAATTCAGTTAATTCTCAACCAAAAATTATTTACAAAGCAGTGATATGATTTCATGCGTAAGCAGTAGCTAGTCAAAAACATAGATAATTATTCAAGAATTATTCACAACAAGACATAGTTATTTAATAATATAGCTAAGACTATCCTAATCTTAGTTCAAACTCCTGCTTTAGCCACCTTTCCACCAAAATACAGTTGTTTGACATTTGCATAATATTTTCACCAGATAGGTCTTGTGATGTGGCCCCTACTTTTCATCTTAGCTTTACCACTTCCTTCTTCACCTGTTGTTTCCAGCAACGTCAGACTGGTTGTCGTTGCCCATGTCACTATGCAATTATTTGACTGTCGTTCACTCCTTCTGCTGGGAATATCCTCCTGACCTCTCCTTCCCTGAGCCCTGGATTTTTTTCACTCATTCTTGAAGACTGAGGTTCAGTGTCATCTTCCAGACACCATCCCTGCTCCATTCCTCACTCTCAAGCTGAGCTGTGACCTCTGCTTCCAGAGCACCTTCAGCAAATTCTATTATAGCACTTACAACCTTTGGGGGAATAATTTAATAATGGGTATACCACCTGCAGCCCCCTTCTGCAAGGCTATGACCTCTGTATGATTGAAAACTTTCTCGCTTCTCCCTGGGCAGGGCACAATGCTTGGCTTGTTATAGGCGCTCAGTAAATTTTGTTTAACTACCAACTGTTTGAATAACAGATGTTGAACCATATCTGGAAACCATGTCACCTATCTGGAGTCCACATAGCTCCAGAGCCCCTGCTTAATGTTCATTTCTAACCAGCCAGATGAGCACACCAAACCCATGCTGACATTTCAGCTTGGCACACAAAACACTACCTTAAAGAAGGAATATTTGTTATCATTTTGATGAACTCAACAAATGTCATTTTCTTTGTGTTTGTATTTATTCTTTCAAAAATATTTACTGAGCACCTATGATATGCACTTCACACTGGGTGTTCTGTAGAGCTACAGGGATGAGTCAGCACCTCCCCCATTATCACCTACTCATCCTTCAGCTATTTGCTGCAGTATCATTTCTCTAACTCAGCCCCGCATTTAAGGTCTGCTGTTCCATGCTTTCATTGAGCTCTGAACTTTTCACTCCTCACACTCACTGAAGCGTGTGCGATTATTTTGTTAATTTCCCTAACTGGACTGTAAGTTCCATGAAGGCAGGAGCTGGGACTGCTGGCTCATCATTGTTTCCCCACGTATAGGCCGTACAGGCCTGCACCACAGAAGTAAGCTAGGAAATATTTCTTGATTGAATTATTGCAGTCTGATGGGATAGAGTTTATTAGCCATGTCAATGATACATGTTGGAAAGTACAAAGTTCCACTGGACATTTACCTAAAATTGATAAATGTGAACTGGCAATTTCTTAAGTTTTTCTGGTCTCAATATGACTGTCCAGGTTGATTAAATATTTCAACTCTGCTTTACTTTATGTTATGGTATTTTTCACAAGTGAAACCAGTTCATTGGATGTATGTCTCTTTATATATAAATGAAATGGAAAACTGAGGTAATTATCCAAATAAGTCAAGATATATAAGTTTTTTGTCCAATTAACTGGGTATACCAGGTGAAAGGAGGATTTTTTTTCTCTGGAATGATTTAGATAATTGCACAAATTTTTAACTTTGTATAAACCACCTCAAAGTATGCTCATGAAAGCTAATGTTTGTACATGTTTAATGCATAAGACACGTGAGCATTTCAGACTTTAAGTCAGGTGCTTTACTGAACTGGATACTCATGAATAAAAGGTTGTAGGAGGAAAGAGGGTAAAAAGCACTGTTGGACGACATCAAACATAAAATTAGCCTTTCATTAGGGCTACGTACTTGCAAAATGTTGAATAAAGTGTACTTGTCACTGAGATTCTTTGACTGTATTTTAATTATGTATATTTAAGTACGGAAGAAAAACATTTAGCAAAATAGAAATTACACAGTACAACATCAACAGAATTTGCAAAGGTGTCATGAGATCAGTGATTAGTTATTGGACCAATTTGTTTCACATGAATGATTAATGCAGCCTGAGGAGTATCTATAGGGGTCTTTCCTTCATTTCTCAAAGGAACATGTAATCTGAATTCTATCGGTAATTATGGATGCTTTGGCTACCAGAAAACTGTATTTTCAGATATTTAAGTATATTTTAAAAGCTTTTTAAATGAACTTAATTCTGTGGTTACTGAAGTGTCAGTGAGTCTAACTTTGCTTGAATTAAGAACTGAGAGTAGGCCTGGGCGTGGTGGCTCACGCCTGTAATCCCAGCACTTTGGGAGGCCAAGGCAGGTGGATCACTTGAGGTCAGGAGTTCATGACCATCCTGGCCAACGTGGTGAAATCCTGTCTCTACTAAAAATACAAAAATTAGCCAGGCACGGTGGTGCATGCCTATAATCCCAGCTACTCGGGAGGCTGAGGCAGGAGAATCACTTGAACCTGGGAGACAGAGGTTGTCAGTGGGCACATACTAGGTTTGCAGTACAATTCCAGGGTATCCTTTAAAACTAAATTGGGAATTGGCTGGGCGCAGTGGCTCACGCCTGTAATCCCAGCACTTTTGGAGGCCAAGGTGGGCGGATCACAAGGTCAGGAGATCGAGACCATCCTGGCTAACACGATGAAACCCCGTCTCTACTTAAAATACAAAACAAATTAGCAGGGCGTGGTGGTGGGCACCTGTGGTCCCAGCTACTCAGGAGGCCGAGGCAGGAGAATGGCATGAACCCGGGAGGCGGAGCTTGCAGTGAGCCGAGATCACGCCACTGCACTCTAGCCTGGGCGACAGAGCGAGACTCCGTCTCAAAAAAAAAAAAAAAAAAAAAAAAAAACGAAATCGGGAATTGTCTTGAATTTTCATAGTCCTTTCGTACAAACCAAATCTGACATCTCTACTTTAAAGAGCCCCTTCCCTAAAAGAGCAGAAGGGGTTTGACTGCTCTCTGGGGATCGCCTTCTTTTCAGCAAGACACTATTAGTCCTGGCACAGCTGGTAAATAGAGAGCTGTCATGAATGAGGCACACATCTCACTTGGTCTGTTTTCCCTTTTCCAGATGTGAATGAATGTGAACTGCTCAGTGGGGTGTGTGGTGAAGCCTTCTGTGAAAACGTGGAAGGGTCCTTCCTGTGCGTGTGTGCTGATGAAAACCAAGAGTACAGCCCCATGACTGGGCAGTGCCGCTCCCGGACCTCCACAGGTAAGTCCCAGTGACACTGTGCAAGGGAATGGCAGGCTCCTCTCAAAAACCTGCACCCACACAGCTTTGGGATAAACGCTGTGAGTGAGATAAGAAGAAGCCAGATGTCCTGACACAGTGCTGTCTCTGGAAGCTTCCATGATCTTCTGTGCCTGCCTTGTCAGTGGAATTAAGATGTGGGTGATGACTCTTTGGGCTAGATGGCCTGTAATGTTCTATCCAAACCAGAGACGCCTCCAGTAAGGTAAAGGATCCAAATGATGAGGACATTTGCTGGGGATTGCTTAAAACTTAGAGAGCTATCAGCTCAGGATTTAATGTGGCACCATCTCGTTAAGTTGCATAATCCTCCATACGTTCTTGGCCCTTAGAGAAATGTGTCTTGACACTTCTCTAAATTAAAAGCAACATAGAGGCCTCTTAGGATCTACAAAGACTTCCACTTGGAATTCTTAAGGTGTTTTTCCAGAATTTGGCCTAGAGAGTAGCTATGTTTGCATTCGCTTAAAATTTGATTTAGGCTGTGTCGTCACTGTGCAAACTGAAATGGAGAGTTGGACTGTTTTCCAGATAAATTAATCAACTTCCCAATCACCCTTTTAGTTTGTGCCATGTAGCTATAGCTTGGTTGTATTTTAGGGAAAGCAAAGGCCCAAATGGTCTTTTGAGAACCAAGTAAAATGAAACATAGACCATTTTTTTCTCTCTCAGTCAGTTTTATCCATGCTTCCATAATAGCTTTCACTACTCCTCTGGAGGGTACACTTGTTCTGTGTAAAATAGCTATCTTTGCAAGTAATAGGAAATGAAATATGAAAATATTTTCACCCACACATATTTCCTCAGTTATTAAATATAGAAAGGTGAAGGGTACAGAATTAAATGAACAGATTGTAATTCAAAAACTTTGTGAAAGAGAAGAGACAGGTTATTACTGGTGAGAGGATTTCTCTTCATTCAAGTGACCACCACAACAATACATATTCCCTAAAGAAGAGACTTTTCATTTTAATTGGATCTACAATAGCAAAAAGCAAACCAAAAAAACAAAAAAATCTGGTTGGCCACTAACAGAATTGGTTAACTGTCTTTTTCTTATTTTTGCTTGGTTCCGTAAGGTAGCAACTCACCTATAGTGTTATTTTGAATGAATTAATTCATATGTCATAATATATAGCCATTAAATGGTCTAGGTGATGCTTAGATAGTCATGAGGAAGAAAAATGTATGTGATACAATGTTAAGTGAAAAAATACAGGCTATTCCAATGATCACACTCTAGAGGAAGGGAGAGTGAGAATACGTAAAAACATAATTGTTAGACCGAACCAGTAACGAGTTGAGCTTATTCATTTGTGTAGCTCCTCGCAGCTTTTACTTTTATCATGCCTCAATTTGCATAGTTGACGGTGAACTTTTATTATATGGAGTCTTAAGACTGTCTTATGACAGGCTTCATTTAAAAAAAATTTTCTAGCAGTATCCTGAGAGACTGAGTTTAGCCATAAACTTCAGCAGAAGCCTTCCGTCTAATTTCATCAGAGCCAATAATTGATCAGTTATTTGAAAAAGGTGATTAAAAACTGGAAATCATAAAAAGGTAGCATTATCTTCTAAATTTAATTTTTAACTCAAAGGATATAAGTGCATTTGGCCAGGTGCGGTGGCTCATGCCTGTAATTCCAGCACTTTGGGAGGCAGAGGCAGGCAGATCACTTGAGGCCAGGAGTTCTAGACCAGCTTGGCCAACAAGGTGAAACCCTGTCTCTACTAAAAATACAAAAATTAGCCAGGCGTGGTGGCATATGCTTGTAATCAGTAAGGCAGAGGCATGGCAATCGCTTGAACACGTGAGGCGAGGTTGCAGTGAGCTGAGATCACACCACTGCACTCCAGCCTGAGCGACAGAGCCAGACTCTGTCTCAAAAGAAAAAAAAAAGCACATTCGTGCACCAATCTTTGAAGAGAAAGGCTATGGTCTTTTTTTGTGTAGAGGTTCATTTGTGGAGTTTGTGTGGCTATCCTGCATAAACCCCATCTGTTATGTTTTACTAACACTTTCTTTGTAGAAGGGAGTGAGAATCTAAAGCGTTTTTCAAAACGAATGTAAAATCCCTCTAGATTTTTACAGTTTTTCTCAATTTTTTTACACTTGTCTTGTCCACACCTAATTTGATAGCATTTCTTTTACTGAATCAACTTTATCTAATCTTTCTAAAGCTTTAACTTGCCCTGGAAACAGCTCTTCTAGTCACATTCATATTGTACTGGTTGATGTAATATTTAATTAAATTATGTAAGTACAATAATCAATACACTGACACAGAATGTCTGAGTATATACCTAGGTGAGTCTTGGTTTGCATACTGTGCAGCCTATAGGAGCGGAAGTGTGTGGACCTCTGCAAGAATAGCCATCTGGCTCTGAGCATTCTCCCTTCCATGAGCATCAGCAATGATATTTTACAGAGGGCAAGAAAACATCAGTTAACACAACAAGTTGGTTAAATGTAGGCCAGTTAAGAGAGTTTGTACCCTGTCCAGTAAAAGAATCTGCTATTCCATAGACCAAAACATTTTAGACCAAATTTAAATAAAAGTTTTTAGACTAGGATTCAAATTAATTTCACTATATACATAATATACTGAAGCTGAGAGCTCATCCTTCCTGAAAAGTACTTAGGAAGGGAAAGATAAATTTCCAGTATAGGCTATCACATTTTTATTCAGCTATAAAACTCCCCCAGGACAATCTGTATTCCAACAATGAGCAGTAGCATGATAATCTGATGTGGTATCATACTGAAGACAGAACTGGGGCTATGGGGTAGGGTATTAGGAAGGCAGATTTCAGGTCAGTATCCAGAAGAGCTTTCCAATAACTAACAAGAGCTAGTCAGCAAAAAGCTGCCTCACAAAATATTGGAGTGCTTCCCGCAGAGGCATCTAAGAACAGGTGGGTTACGCACTGGCAGAAGAGCACTGGCAGAAGAGCACCCGCTTCCAGCAGGGTATTGCCCCAGATGAACCTTTAAGGTACTTTGGAACTCTAATGTCCTAGGGTTTTTATTTCTAAACTTTCTTGCTTCCCACATATATATTTTTTAAGTCTTTCTTAATGTTTTTTACTGCCTGGGCCTTTGGCCACTAATTTACATTGCTGTGCATTGCCTAAAAGCATCTGAAAAAGAAGTAACTAGAAAATGTCCATACCAGGCCACTCATCACATTTAAGAAGGTATGGATATGAAATACAGTCTGATGCTATTATTTCCTTAGTGCCTGTGATAATTGCTCAATAAAAACTTTATGTCTTTGGGCACTCTAAGGGAAGCAGTAAATATTTAATCTTGGCAACCGCAGCCTTCAGACCTTACCCACAAAATGCTGTTCTCTTGCTTGATTGGTGTACAGAGGATTCTGTGGTAAGAACTGCATCTTATTCTTAAAACAGAAGGTATAATGAAAAGAATACAATGAAAAATATATATATATTATAATCCATACAGGTATTCTCCACTTTAAGAAAAGCAAACAAAATCAGGAAGTATAAAACATATAGGTTGGGGTGGTTAGTTATATTATAAAGTAATTCTTCACTTTACTCAGTAATTTATCATAGGATTTCTTTAAATAGCAGTTTTCGCTAATACATTTCGCTAATACATCTTATTCCCACATCATGAGCTATACCCTAGACTTCTGCATTTAGAAACCACCTTAGTGATTTTCTAGCTCAGCTTTTTTATTTATAGGTAAAGACACTGAGGCCCAGAGAAACATCTGAAATGTTATTCTTAAGGTTATATAGCTAATGAATGGCAGAATTGGTCCAGGAACCCAACTCACGATCTTCTCACTTCACCATTTCTAATTTTAGGGCTGAGGACAACAAGACATCAAATTCTTCTCAAAATTGGCTTTTTTCATTTTGTTTTTCATTATTAAGATAATACACATTAATCACAGAAAATTGGCAAATACAGAAATAAATTTTAAAAAAGTCCCCTGCAGTATCACCATCCAATATCTGTCACCATGTTGACCTCTGGACTCTGAAAGGACATCCATATTCCCCTGTCTCAACAGAACCATCTTCCATTTGACCTTCAGTACACTGAAATCAGGCTCTCTGACTTTTCATCTGAGTCAGTGAGCCATCAGTGAGCTTCTATATGCTAAACTCTTTAGTCTCATCCCATTCTTCTTCTGAAACATTTGACAGTGGTTTTTCATCTTTTCCCCCATCTTTGCCCTGTGATTGATTTCACGACATTACTGTTCCCTGCATCCTCCTGCATCTTGGACTAGTCTTTTCCTGTCTCATTCTCAGGTTCTTCTTCTCCTGCCCATTCCTTAAATAGTAACATCCCAGGCAGTTACATGCTTAGCTGTCTTCTTATTTATGTTATTCTCCTGGGATATTTCATCGGCTTTGGAGTCAACCATTACTTATATGATGTTGCCTGCTAAGTAAGTATCTTCTGCCCCCACCTCTGTTCTGAGTGTCATGCTCCTATTTCCAGCTGCCTATTGGACTTTTTCTTCCAGGGTGTCTTGTAAGCCTCTCTGGCTGACAGTTATTCAAACCTAAATTAATCACCATTTCCTCTCCTTGTATCTATTTATTTATTTATTTATTTTTATTTTTGAGATGGAGTCTTGCTTTGTCACCCAGGCTGGAGTGCAGTGGCACGATCTTGGCTCACTGCAACCTCTGCCTCCTGGGTTCAAGTGATTCTCCTGCCTCAGCCTCCTGGGTAGCTAGGATTATAGGAGCATACCACCACGCCCGGCTAATTTTTGTATTTTTAGTAGAGATGGGATTTCACCATGTTGGTCAGGCTGGTCTTGAACTCCTGACCTTGTGATCCACCCGCCTCAGCCTCCCAAAGTGCTGCGATTACAGGCATGAGCCACCGCACCCAGCTGTGTCTATTTATTAATTGCTAGACGTCAATACTAGAAATTCCGAAGTCATACTTTTTTTTGTCTCCCCATTTGTCATCCAAGCAGTCCATCATAACATCCTGCCAGTTCTACCTCCAGGGTGTCCTTCAAATCTCTCCCTGTTCCGGATGCTGCTTCCCTGGGTCAGTCTTTCAGCATCACTTACCTGGATCATTGGAGTAGCCTCCTACCTTCTCTCCCTGCCTCTCTCATCAATTCCTGCTCTACACTGCTGCCACAGTTAATGTTTTCAAAACATAGATCTAGGTTTAAATCGTTCAGTCTTTCAACTGCTTACCACTGCTTTATAGCATGACGTCCAAATGCATTAGCAGGGCAGCAATACCCTTTATCCTCTATAACGTAAACGGCTTGTTTAGCTTTCTCTCCTACACTTCCCATACCTACGTCTAAGCCCATGCCCTGCTCATGGTTACCCCAAATAATTATGCTTTCCCAAGATGATGATGACTTTGCCACTACTAACTCTTCTGCCTGCTGTGCCCTCCCCCTTGTAAGCCTTTTTTTTTTTTTTTTTTTTTTTGAGACAGAGTCTTGCTCCATTGCCCAGGCTGGAGTGCAGTAGCATGATCTTGGCTCACCACAACCTCCACCTTCTGAGTTCAAGTGATTCTTGTGCCTCCGCCTCCCTAGTAGCTAGGATTACAGGCCTGTGCCACCATGCCCACCTAATTTTTGTATTTTTAGCAGAGACAGGGTTTTGCCATGTTGACCAGCCTGGTCTTGAACTCCTGACCTCAAGTGATCTGCCTGCCTCATCCTTCCAAAGTGCCAGGATTACAGACGTGAGCCACTGTGCCCGTCTTCTTGTTAGCCCTTCCTGAAATATCTCTCAAGCCTTTTTAAAAGTCTGCCCGACTGTCACCAGGTTGTCACACATTCCCCAAATCCCCGTGATGTAATTACAGGATTCTGCCTCTCTGCTCTCAACACACCTTGTTTGTGTAGCTAACAGTCTCTGCATCTTATTCTCTCTGCATCCACTGCAAAACAGCTCACTGCTTAGCACGGTGCCTGATGGATGGTAGACACTCAGTAACTGTTGAATAAATTGCCTCTCCACGTTAGAAGCACATGTCCCTTTCATAACCCATCCCTCCCATTCCTAGCTACTTCTACAGAATAAAAATAATTTTTCATTTTTTTAAAGATTTAATAGGGGCACACTTAAGTGAGGAAATGTCTGTTCACACTTTGGTGTAAGAAGTGCTGCTTCAGATTGCTTGAGTTAAATTAGAAGAGGTTAAATTAAAAGAAAAAAAGAACATCTCCCCACTGTCAAGGAACACAGAATACGACTCCTCTGGGTAGTTCTGACAATTGAACTCAAACAGCATCCCTGTTCCCTTCCTAGAGAGGTATACTACAGGTTTTGTGCATGTACACATTTTTTTGTTTTTTTTTGAGACAGAGTCTCACTCTGTCGCCCAGGCTGGAGTGCAGTGGCGCGATCTTGGCTCACTGCAAGCTCCGCCTCCCGGGTTCATGCCATTCTCCAGCCTCAGCCTCCCGAGTAGCTGGGACTACAGGCTCCTGTCACCACGCCCGGCTCATTTTGTTTTTGTATTTTTAGTAGAGACGGGGTTTCACCATGTTAGCCAGGATGGTCTTGATCTCCTGACCTCGTGATCCGCCCGCCTCGGCCTCCCAAAGTGCTGGGATTACAGGCGTGAGCCACCACGCCCGGCCGTGCATGTACACATTTTTTAAAGGCAGGAAACCACATGTAACAATCAGTTAGCTGTTATATTTGGCAGAGTCTGTTTTTTAAAATGTGTTTAGTTAACATGTTAAATAAATTTAACATTGAAAGAGTTTTATAAAAATTATTTCTGATTGGAAAAAAAAGACTTTTGGTAGGAAAAAAATATTAAAGAAAGTAAGACCACAGTATTTATAATGCAAATATTGTAAAAAGCCATAAAACTTGAGGTCGTATTGTGTTTTTGTAATGGATCTATACCATAAATGTAGGTAAGGCTGAGGAAAATACATTCATTTGTTTAAAAAAATATATTTAGTCAAGTTTCTTCCCACATCCAGCGATGACAATGAGAAGGTATCATCTTTTTGGCGTAAAAGCCAAACTGCTTTTACAAGATTTTCTGCTTGCTATAGATAGTACCTAAAGTCATATCTGAATTTCTGATAAAGAGATGTCAGTGTTTTAATGAACTGACATATCAATCAAAGTGACAAACTAAAACTCTACACACACACACGCATACACACACACACACCATTGTATCTTCATTTATTTTTATTTTTTGAGACAGGATCTCACTCTGTTGCCCAGGCTGGAGTGTAGTGTTACGGTCATGGTTCACTGCAGCCTTGATCTGCTGGGCTTAAGTGATCCTCCCACCTCAGCCTCTTGAGTAGCTAGGATTACAGGCCCATGCCACCATGCACAGCTCATTTTTAAAATTTTTTTGTAGGACGAGGTCTCACTATGTTGCTGACACTGGTCTCATTTTATCTTCTTAATACTACAAGTTATACCCACACTGTTGCATTAGAATTGCATTTTGGATCCTAGAAGTTGCTATAAACTAAACCTGAAGAGGAATGGTTTGTACATTTCCTTTTAAACATTTCCGTACACTTTGTGTGTCACTTCAGATTTGCTTTACTCATGCATTTATCCTCGCAGGCCCTCACGATGCCTGAGTGTCAGGAATGTTACGGGCTTGTGTTGTGTGGCATCTGCTGGTTGCTCCATCTCCATATGTGCTTCCTATTCTGACTCATCTCAGTGTACTACTCTTCTCTCATTTTTCTTTCTCTGCAGTACAGCTGTCCCTTGGTATTTAAGGGGGCTTAGTTCCAGGGCCCCAACTGATACCAAAATCCACAAATGCTCAAGTCCCTGATAGAACACAACGTAGTATTTACATATAAGATGCACATCGTCCTGTATACATTGAATCATCTCTAGATGACTCTTAATACATAATACTATATAAATGACATGTAAATTGTTACACTATACTGTTTTTTTATTTGTATTATTTGTTTTTGTATGCTTTTTATTTTTTCAAATATTTTTGATCTGCAATTGATTGAATTCACAGATGTGAAACCCATGGATATGGAGGGCTGGGCCCACTGTACTCTATTTGGCTTTCAGGAGCCCGTTCATTCATCCATTTCTGCTCATTTTGCTTCTCCCTGCTTTTCCACTCTAGAGTAATATGCCCGACTTTCTCTTCTCCTCACCCTCTCACTGTCCCAGGCTCATTTTCTCCATTCTCTTGTAATGCCTTCACTAGATGTCAGCTCCACCAGGCAGCCTTCCCTGATAGCCTTGTCTACCCATCCCTCTGCATTGAGGCCTAGGGGTGTGTGTGTGTGTGTGTGTGTGTCCTGGGAATGAAGCCTCCAGTTCACTCCTTAAGACCTCTTTAAGAGCAAGAACTATGTGGAGAGATCCTCTTTTAAAGTGTTTTTACTCTTGTGCTTTTTTTTTCTAAACTTCACTTTGACTGCTTTAACATGTTTTACCATCTGAAGTTACCCACTTTCTGTTACCTAACACCAGGGGTTTGGTCTAGATTCTGCGGCTCACTGCACAGAAAACCAATCACCAAGACCACAAGTATTGCCAAGGAAGAAGGCTTTAATTGGGTGCTACAGCCAAGGAGATGGAAGCTCATTCTCAAATCCATCTCCCTGATGGACTAAAACTAGGGGTTTATGTAACAGGGAAGAAATGTAACAATGTGTAAGAAAACAGGAGCAAGGAAGGGACAGGGAAGCAATCATGATGAATCAGGTGTCAGCATCTCATTGTCAGGATGTGGTGATCTGGTGAGTTTCAGTTCTTTGACACTTTTTTTTGAGAGGCCTGAAGATCATTTCCTGAGAAAGGAACTCAGATAAAACAAATGTTAAGTTTCAAGCTTTAAGATCAGAAATGTCATCCGGGCGAGGTGACTCAGGCCTGTAATCCCAGCACTTTGGGAGGCCGAGGTGGGCAGATCACGAGGTCAGGAGATCAAGACCATCCTGCCTAACACAGTGAAACCCTGTCTCTACTAAAAATACAAAAAATTAGCCGGGCGTGGTGGCAGGCGCCTGTAGTCCCAGCTAGTCAGGAGGCTGAGGCAGGAGAATGGCGTGAACCCAGGAGGCAGAGCTTGCAGTGAGCCAAGATTGCACCACTGCTCTCCAGCCTGGGCAACAGAGTGAGTCTGTCTCAAAAAAAAAGAAAAAAAAACAAACACATTTCTCATTTTCCAAGTTCTTGTGTGAGAAAACTCAAAACAAAGCATACAAATTTCTAAGTTTTCCTTGACATCTCCTTGAAATATTACAGAATTCTTTCTCATTAAAAACATTAATGCCTGTAGCATTTTTAAAATAAAAAAGGAAATAAAGTGTCCTGGGTAGTTCTGCTGAAAGTAACTTACTGAACGTCATCACACACACAGAGTTTTATCCATTGATCTCTTTTCAGGACTATAGGCAGCTGTTTCTTTGCTCATGCGTATTAGCAGTGTTACTCTTGGATCATTATAATAATTCTGACTGTTCCAAAAAGGTACAGAAAGGATCAGCTCATAAAACCTTCAGAACACATTGTAAATGGAAAGGGAGAGCCCATTTAAAAAGCTCATGTCCACTTTGACCAACTACATGTTGTAGATTTTCTCACCCCAAAAGTAATTCCTAAGATTAGACATATATGGGGAAACACTAAAGATGGAAATGGCCCTACAAGTAAATGGCCCCACACCCTCTTTAGGCTGATGAACCAAGAGAGAAGGAGCTCCTGGAAAGGGCTCGTTATAGGTGGTGCCTTCAGCTCAAACCTACTCCTTCCTATTCAGAGCCAGGGGACATGATTGCACTATTTGTGGCCTTGTTGCTGAACCCCCGGCAGCAGAGATTATCTGCGGCCCTCTTCCCATTTATCTCAAAGATGAAAAAAAAACACAGCGAATAAAGGGCAAAGCAGAACAAACCCATGCTATGTGAGATAAGAACCTGAGCTCCAAAGAAGGGTTTTGGGGAAAGCAGTAGACATAGGCCACTTGGAACCGACATTAGTGTTCTATTCTGGGAAGTGAGGATGCCGTATTTACCAGTACCTTCTATCTCATATAGTTACCCTCTGGATCACAGGAAAAGGCCTCTGTAAAAGTTCCTACAGAAAAAAACATAGAAAATGTCCAAAACCGAACTTTCTTGTTGTTACCGGCCACACCTCTAGAATAAAATATGAAAAACTTGATCTTTTTACGCAAATGTGAAGCCAACCTCTTAATGCAAATTGAAAACTTAAATCTGAAAATACTGAAGGAGGAGTAATATATTTTTTAGAAGTCTGTGGCATGAGATATGTAGTACAGCTAATCTTATTCAAAATGTCTTTAAGAAAAAGAATATTCATTTTTTAATGCTTGCCACTTTCTATAACTTGATTTGATCTTTTAAAATTAGTTTCCAATATAGAAACCCTCCACCCCTGGCAGCAATGAACTAAACTCATATAAGAGTTTCTTTAAGAAATTACATTATCACATTTACTGACCAGAGTTTTATCCCAATGGAAAAATGCTCTAGGAAGTTAATTACTTAAAGACTAGGAAGATAGGGAAATTGCAGCTTTTCCCAGAATGACCTTTGTGGACTAGTTTTTAAAAAAGAATTTGCGTTTCTTTCCAAACACAGATGAGGGCCTGACTAGCCCTCAGTTTCAGCTGTATAAACATTGAACTTTCAAACGTCTTAGAAAATAAGACCAAAACTTATAACAACCAGTGTAAAAAATAATTATAATTATATTATTGATTATTTCCCTTATGGGAAATAATCTCTTTCCCCAAAAAGGCAAAGATTGTTTTATTTCTTAGTTTGTATGATGTGAGTGTAACAAACATTTTAGTAAACAAAACAATGTTTACCGTGTATGTACTTGTCTATATATGTGTGTGTGTTTAAAATACATAAAATTATATTTAAATATATTTCAAATTTTAAATGTATATATATTTATAAATTTTGACATGCTTTGACTCAAGAGAAGCGTATAGTTTCTAATTACCTGTGAGTATAATCTTCACTGAGGCCTTGTTACAAAGTATTCCATTTTGTAATAAACACCATGACATACTTATAACTTTGTACATGAGGGAAAAAAATTTGAGGCTTCTTTTAGCACAAACCATAGAATAAACCCAATTACCAAAACCCTGTTGCTTTTTTTATTTGTATTTCTCACTATTATTTATTAATAGCTAGCTACATTTTTGGACCAGCTGAATAAAATAATTGAGCAGAATTGGTAGTAGTAACAGGCTGACAATTTATTCACCATGTTGAGGGAGAGATTATAAAATTTTCTATAGGGTTCATAATTGGTTTAATGACAATTTAAAATACGTACTCTTAGTTTTCCTAAGTAATTCCATGTCTAAGAGCTTGGAGGTCCTTCTAACGAAGATCCCTTCCGTTAAGAGTACGCAAAGTGAATTTCAGTCCTCTGCACACTTGAAGCAAGCTAGACCAGATGAGGGAAGTGGCAGGTTTTACCCAATTTCACACACAAGGAAATGATTTAAAACCACTTCGTAAACTGCTGCATGGAAATCAGCATTTGAGTTTTTCCTGGACACTTGTTCTAGGTTTGCATTTGTCATCAGCTATTAATGCTAACTTACAGTCCAAGCTGAAATCTGTCAAAGACAAAATAATCAGAGAATTGGCCAGAATCAACTAGATGAGGGATCTTTATATTCTCACTGATACTCTGTGTTCTGAGAGGAGTGTATATTTCAGAGGTTTGTTTGCTGCTTTGCTTGCTTTTAATGCCAGAAGAAGAAAGAAAGGGCAGTAGCTTTTCTGATAGAATTTTCTGAGTTTATATTTTAGAAACACGTTTGCTATTTAATATATTAATAAAATTTCCATTGTCAACTAGGCCCTGCAAAAATAAACATATAGGAAGCTATTGTAAAAATAATTTATTTAATTTCCCTGCTAATATAATTATCTACTAACTTCAAAACAAAGGTAAGTGTAAGTATGTGTGGACATTAAACTCATCCTCACCAGTAAATGTCTTCCTTTTGACCTTACAGTTTGAGTCCGAGAATCTGGAAATAGTAGAGTTCTAGTGACAATATTTCATTAGAATTAATCTAAGTAATTATTATGACAGTAGTCAGCTTCTTATTTGATGTGGCATTAAATAAAAACAGTTAATACATTCAAACTGGATCATAGGCAGTAATTTGAACTCCATAGCATACAGGAGAGAAGGGATGTGACTACTTTCCAAGTCTAGTCACAAAATAGTGATCATTTTTTAAAAGCACAGACTTGTTCAAAGATTTCGTATCTGATCGAATTCAGTCAATTTCATTATTATCTGAAAGTGGGTGGATTTTGTTCTTATCGTTTGTATTCTTTCATATCACCTTGTTCGTGTTTTATCACACAGAGGGTTAAGCTGAATCTGTTAGAATATGTTTTCCTCTAGGACACCCTTGAGCTGGGACTAGAACCCAGATTTGAAATTCCACCCTGAGGCTTAGCTGGCACTCATTATTTCATTCAAAGTCATATATTTGCAACAATTTAAGTAGTTAGATTTTCCAGTGATGAAAGGTTATTTAATAGGCTCCAGGTTACGACAGTATTTTCCTAGTTATCTTCTGTGCAGTCTTCAGAAAAGATTGGGAGCATGGTTGAGTCCAATAACTACCTAAGGGTTAAATATTATGTGTGGGCTCAGACCCCTGGTCAAGTATTTGGGAAAATTTTTATTGATTTAAGTAGGTGTTATAGCTCAGTAACAAATGGCCCTATGTTTGGCAAGAAAAGCAGATATGGAAACTCTACTCACAGCCAAATCTACAAGAATAAAATAATTGGTTCACGTAAAAGGAAATGGTTTTGACAGATTTACACTCTTGGGGTATGTTAGAATTCCACCAAAACTCAGGATTCAAGTGCATTTTTATCTCAGAGTAGAAGAATCTGACACTGAAAGTGGAAAGCATTTTCTATAAAGCAAATGCTATTGACACGGTCACTCTTTCACCCATTGCATTCTCTACGTGTTGTCTTAGGTAGTTCTGATGTGTCCTATTGTCACTCTACTTTCTCTACTCCATTTAGATTTAGATGTAGATGTAGATCAACCCAAAGAAGAAAAGAAAGAATGCTACTATAATCTCAATGACGCCAGTCTCTGTGATAACGTGTTGGCCCCCAATGTCACGAAACAAGAATGCTGCTGTACATCGGGCGCGGGATGGGGAGATAACTGCGAAATCTTCCCCTGCCCGGTCTTGGGAACTGGTAAGAATCCGCTAAGTGGTAGAGTCACACTTGTGTTTGGTCACGTGGTGTCCCTGGGCCTTGAAATGATAACACTCACTCCCACAGCCAACTCAAGGCAACCTACCTTATAGTGAGTTTCATTCAGGGCTAGAGCCAGCACCCACATCCCGTCTTAATATGAATCCTTGAACTTCTCTTCATCAGAGTGTACTGTGACAGTCAGGTTCTGTGTGGTATTTTGGCAGAAAGTTAATTCAGTTTTATTCCACTTTAAAATTAAAATCAGTCTTTGTTGCTAACAATGATACAGCATTATTCGTAACTAAAGTTTGTGTATTGAAGCTAAGATTTTGTGTAATTGATTCTTACTAAGCCTTTAAGATACTATACATCACAGTAGTGGAAAAATAATAGTTATAATTTCAAGTAAAGCATGAGTAAGAAGATATTAGTGAACTTGGAAGTTTTGTAAATTAAAAAGTGTAAGAAAACCTGTGAAGTCATTAGATTTCTTTGCACTTAATCCATAATTTTTGAGATTGTACTAAATTTATTTGCTGGGATTGCCTTAAAGTTACTGAGTCTGAGAAAGCAAAACTGAATTTGAAACATGCATTCATGGAAGATGTTGATTATTTTTTTTTTTTCAACTTATTTCTTTTCTTGGTTTTGTCTCTTCTAAAATCAGCTGAGTTCACTGAAATGTGTCCCAAAGGGAAAGGTTTTGTGCCTGCTGGAGAATCCTCTTCCGAAGCTGGTGGTGAGAACTATAAAGGTCAGAATCAAGTGGAAACAAATTTTCAGCACATTGTGTACATGTCAGATATTCAAGTGAAAGCATGGCTTGTGTTTCACAGAATTAGAGTTCTTTTTAGTCATGAAAACTGATTATGAAGTCCTTAATTCTACCATTAAAAGAAAGTCCCCATGGACTTGCAGTCAGAACACAAACTGTATGATGCTGGGAGGTAGACATTGGGAGGTGAACTTCTGAGTTTCTGCCTCTTCATCCCTGAGATAGGAATAATTTCTCAAAGGTTATAATGATTAAATAAGATATATATCTGAAAGTACTTAACAAATTCTGTACCTAGTAGATACTTACTAAATATATTATTTTATTCTAGATGCTTAA
Organism: Symphalangus syndactylus; assembly: GCF_028878055.3. Classification (NCBI taxonomy): domain Eukaryota; kingdom Metazoa; phylum Chordata; class Mammalia; order Primates; family Hylobatidae; genus Symphalangus; species Symphalangus syndactylus. Next base: position 78,791,008 of record NC_072440.2, on the reverse strand, counting down.
TGGAAATCATATCAATTATGATCATATAAATTTGACCACTATTTGTCTTTATGGTCATCAACAAAGCTAAGGTTCTTGTATTTTTAGACTTTATCCTACTGTTGCGGGGCCTTTTACCAGTGTCCACAAGTTCATAATGAGAAATGGAAGAGGAGACAACCAAAGTAGACATGTTTTATGTATTTGATGCTACTGTTATACAATTCTAAAATAAATGTGCAGCCTTTTAATTTTGGTGAATATCCACATGTATGAATATTTCCTCATTAACCATTCACTTTTGACATTTTCATGATAGAGATATTATCTTTTATATACAAAGTGATTTTTTTTCCTTTATAGTTTAATACTGAGGACTGCTAAGTAGCTGGGAAACAGACAAATCATTTTTATTGTCAATTTTTGGAAAACTAGTGTTTTAATAATATGGTATAATTCAGTAGCTGGATAAGAAATTCCATTTGTGTTTTTTTAAATACATCTATGATTTGGTCCAATTAAATAACGAGAAGATTTGGTTTATAATAAGTGTTGAATGGTTTCCAAATTCACAAATATACATTACTATGTTTTTGCATGGATGTAGTTAAATCTCACTTCATATTAAGGTACAGAGCTCTGATTTCACCATAAATTCATCTTCTCTTTTATATGAAAATAAATTCTCCCTCTTCCTATTTTAGCAGTGCTGTAAATGATTGGAAGAAGATTGGATTCAGATCCAACCAGCCATATGTTCTAGGCTTGGCTTTGCCATTTTCCATCTGTGTAACTTTAAGCAAGTCATCTATGAAGTCTTCAGGTTGTAAAATGAGGACTAGATGACATTAGCTCTAAAATCCTAGAACTAGGCTGGGCGCGGTGGCTCACGCTTGTAATCCCAGCACTTTGGGAGGCCGAGGCGGGCAGATCCCAAGGTCAGGAGATCGAAACCACGGTGAAACCCTGTCTCTACTAAAAATACAAAAAATTAGCTGGGCGTGGTGGCGGGCGCCTGTAGTCCCAGCTACTTGGAGAGGCTGAGGCAGGAGAATGGCGTGAACCCGGGAGGCGGAGCTTGCAGTGAGCCGAGATTGCGCCACTGCACTCCAGCCTGGGCGACAGAGCGAGACTCCGTCTCAAAAAAAAAAAAAATAATTCTAGAACTAATACTAATAATAGCAGTAAAAGCAATAGATAACACTTTTGAGTATCTGCTTATGCCAGAGCATATACTGAGTCCTATCCATGGATTATCTCATTTCATCCTTCCACTCTTTTTAGGTAGGTGTTCCTATTATCTCCAATTTATCATTGAGTAAACTGAGATAGCAAAAGCTATTAATTCTATGGGGGAATGGGTCTACTGACCTCCTCAGGAACTTGTGCTTTCTTTTATTGTCGAGAAAGACTTGCATTCAAGTTCCACCAAACTTTATTGGAAACTTTCTACATCTCAGCTAGTGAATGGGCCTGAATATACATTACAGAACACATTTCTTAAAAGGTGTATATCCTTTTGTTGATACCACTATGGAACCATAGACCATTTCATCAAATATGAGGTAGCATCTCAGAAACCATATTTACAAATACACTTCTCCAATAATGTTTTGGCCATTGCTTCTCAAATATCACAGACAAACTACATCTGTTTATGTTTTTATGCCTGCCAATTAGGCCTTATTTTAAGAAGGTTGTATTGCTGTTTCTGTAGGATTCTTTGGAATGTAAATATTATGATATCTAACTTAAAGCCCCAAATCTGGTTAGACTCTTTTTAATTGAAAGATCAAACCTAACTCCTTTCTGTATTTCTCAATTTTTTTCCCCATAGATGCAGATGAATGCCTACTTTTTGGACAAGAAATCTGCAAAAATGGTTTCTGTTTGAACACTCGGCCTGGGTATGAATGCTACTGTAAGCAAGGGACGTACTATGATCCTGTGAAACTGCAGTGCTTTGGTAAGCTTTAAGGGGATATAGTATGGTGTACTGTGAAAATATACAGATGGAAAAAATAACTATGCTATGTAGTAAAAACAATTTCCTTGAATCTAAATCATATGTTGAAAAGATGTGTAAATGTTTTAGGGATCTTTTTCTTAAGCACAATTTAAGAAAAAAAAAAAAAAAACACCTCCATACTACTGTTTGAATGTATTTCAAACAAAGAGTTAATATTCACGGTGGAATTGTGATTCAGGCCACTGGTATAACTGAAGCGTTCTTTTGGTCTGTGGAACCTCCTGTTTCGTCACTCATACCGTGCAAGTGAGAGCCATTTTAAATACTGACCCAGACTTTAATGCTTAAGCAGAAAACCATATACACTAGGCAGAAAAACATAGCAAAAGGAAATAATTTTAAAAGTTATCATAAAGAGCCATTTTATCTTCAATTTCTAAGCGTATCCTGTTCATGGATGTTTTCTTTCCTTATTTAATGTCAGCAGCAGCAGCAGCAATGTTGTTTTTCAATCAGAGCAGCTTACATTTTTATAGACAGAGTCACTCTCTTTTGGATGATAATGTGTGGTTAATTAAAATGTGGAAGTCCCTGGAATCTGGACTAAATACAGCCATGTGTAAAGTTTGGTAAGTGTATGAGGTACAACTGATGGCTGATTTTCTTTAGTAATACTTTTTTTTTCTCTTAAGATATGGATGAATGTCAAGACCCCAGTAGTTGTATTGATGGCCAGTGTGTTAATACAGAGGGCTCTTACAACTGCTTCTGTACTCACCCCATGGTCCTGGATGCGTCAGAAAAAAGATGTATACGACCAGCTGAGTCAAACGGTATGTTTCCAGGAGATGCAAACCTGTGTCCAAATAAATATCATAAGATTTTCCTTTTAACTAAAATGTGAACTATTGGAAAATAGAAAAATGGATTCCTTGGGTATTTTGAAATAACTAAAATGAGACATTTACAGAAATAATAATAAGATGCATATCGTCAGTATGTAGGAGATTTAATAGCCTGGACATACTCATTAAGTATGGACTATGGAGTGGCTGAGCAGATGGCAGGGTTGTTGCATGGCTGAGGGTTCATCATCCCTAACCTGCAAAGGCAGCTGAGGGAAATGTAATTCAGGGAAAGATAATTAGATGTGCTCAGCGGAGCGGAGGATGTGGATAAGGCTCTGCAGAACAGAGGGTGGAGTTCAGCGGGGTGGTGGAGAGCCCTGAAGTCCACTGACAGAAACTCCTGTCGTCCCTGATGCTGCTGCTAATTGGCAAAAAGCCACTGATAATTGGCATAATCTGTCATTCGCCTCAGGAGACTGCTTTGGATGAAGTCAATTGAAAAGGAATGAAAGACTCTAGGATGAAGGGTCACTAGTCCAGGGCTTTGGCAGATTAAATGGATAAGAAGGCATGAATCCAATAACTGTTACATGGAAAGAAATGGTAGCGTTTGACAGGAGTAAATGAAAAAGTGAAGATTAGGAGAGTGAGAAGCCTGATGGGCTTATGAAAGACAGGCAAGATAGTGGGCATTTTATATAAAAGTAGGAAGCTATAGAGAGAACTATTGTGTTGGGACCGGATGGGCAGATGGAATTTCAGCTGATGGAATGACACCCATTTGGAGAAGACAGAGAATTGATCCATTGAAAGACCAGGCTGGATTCAGATTTTTACTTGGAAGTCAGTCTTAGAAATAGGGATGGAAACTTTGATACTTGCTGGCTTCCAACACAGTGTTTATAAATAGGAATAACTGTGCGATTTTCATGGAACTATGTCTTCCCTTTCAGAACAAATAGAAGAAACTGATGTCTACCAAGATTTGTGCTGGGAACATCTGAGTGATGAGTACGTGTGTAGCCGGCCTCTTGTGGGCAAGCAGACAACGTACACTGAGTGCTGCTGTCTGTATGGAGAGGCCTGGGGCATGCAGTGTGCCCTCTGCCCCATGAAGGATTCAGGTGAGTCCATATCCAATTCCTTGTGCAGGCGGCCTTTGGGGACAAGTTCATCTCACCTCCTTTGCAGCCTGACATTTCTCTTCCATATCTTCACCTTCACTCCTGATATCTTACTTTCATACTTTCATCGTGTGTGTGTGTGTGTGTGTGTGTGTGTTTGTAGGGCAGGACTGCATAAACATTTGGCTCCTGGTTTACCTCCACTCCCGACCCTGTCATTAGTTTTTGAAACCCTCATTCTGTTACCCCAATGAATGATAAATGACCCCAAAAAACATAACTTAGCAATCAGTGGCATAGGCTTAGAATTTATATTCCCTGGAAGTTCATTTTTTACTACAATTCTTCTCATTCCTAACAGTTTCTACTTATACCAAAACGTATATTAGAGATGGTAGAAAATCATTGTATGTCAAAGTCCAAATTTTCATGTCAACCTCTATATATGGAGATGTAAGAAATGGGTTAGAACAAAAAGGGAAGAGTACAGAAAGTAATCGAAGAAGTATTTCAACAAATCTCCTTTCCTTTCAAGTTCTAGATCTATCTGGGTTTAAACCTTTGGCCAAATGGAAAAGATGAGACAGGCTAAGCTCCCAGTTTCATCCCCTCTCCCATTTTGGAGGAGGCCTGGAAGGTGCTGGCTTTGTGCTTCCTAGCTAGGCTGTTTGGTGACCGTTGAGTTGTGCACTGATTGCTAATTTCCCTTTTTACCATCATAGCACCTTCTCATTAAAGGAAAGCACTTGAAAGTGTCCAGTATGTCCTTTTGTAAAGTTGACTTGTTAAAGCTAAAAAGATCATTTGCAAGTAGAAAGCAAAGGAGTTTATTATGAATATATTCTCAGAATGGTCGAGAGGGGAAGAGTTGCTTAAAAAGAGGAAATGTATTAATTTTTAGTTAATTCAATTAGAATATTTCTTTCAAGCTCTTTAGAAAATTAGCTTTGCAGCTTAGAAATAACTTAAAACCAATGTAGCATGAAAGAGAAAAATAATTGGGAATTCCGTAAGAAGAAAATGAATAGCCAAGGATAAAGAGCAACTACACAAAGCACTAGATGGCAATGATAGCAGCCCAGAATTGGAAAGAGGGCAGATCTGGGGCCAGTTGGCGCTGAGTCTGGAATCCAGCACTGCCATAGCAGCTGCATGACAAGGGGAAAATAACTTCACCCTGTACAGCTCATTTGTAAAACGGAGGCGTCTACATCTGTCCTGTTGGGTTGTTGCAAGGGCTGGGAGGATGTAGGTAGAGCAGGGGGTAATTACTAGCTTTACTGGTTGTTTCGGGCCCTGGAAGCAGATGCCACGGGGAGACAAAAGTGAAATCACTAAGTTAATGTGAATTCAGTGAAGCTTTTGAGTCATTTTCTCACAATACTATACTACCTCAAATCTTTTTTATTTATGCAGTGGTTTTTTATTGTCCAATTTTTCTCCAAAAATCACATGTATTCCTCCTAAAGTATTAAAATAGTCAAAGAGGTTATATCCCCCTCCATATACCCCATCACAGTTGAACTCTGCTCCTTAAAGACACTCACTTTTGACAGTTAGGTTTTTATCATCCTAGCATTTTCCTATACATTAATTAGCATTATATATTTATATTAGTTATTGCTGTATATTAATATATTTATATCCAACAGAGTATTTATAACTGAAGTCTATATCATCAATCTACACTACACTTTGCTTTTTATTTTGCACTTCAGCCTCCCTGAGATTGGGGTCACCTGATAATTATGACATATAACAATGTCCACAGGTTATTTTTCCCAATTTTTAACATCTATTATATCAAGATACATTTTACAATCTAGGATCTCTTAAAATTGATGAAAGTTAGAACTGAAAATTTTTTTATATTGATATATTTAGGGGTGCAAGTATAGATTTCTTACCTGCAAGTATTACATAGTGGTAAATAAAGTCTGTGTTTTTCGTGTACCCATAACAAGAATAGCAAACACTGTGCCCAATAGGTAATTTTTCAACCCTTACCCCACTTCCAGACTCCCACATTTTGGAGTCTCCAGTGTATATTACTCCATTCCATATGTCCATGTGTACCCATTGTTTAGCTACCATTTATAAGTGAGAACATTCAGTATTTGACTTTCTGCTTCTGAGTAATTTCAATTAGGATAGTGACCTCCAGTTCCACCCATGTTGCTGTAAAACATATCATTCTATTCTTGGTTACGGCTTAGTGGTATTACATGGATAAAGAAATTTTCTTACTGAGGCATTCCTACAGGTGTATACATGGAGGTTCGTTGCAGCATTGTTTATAAAAGGAAAATCAGGACTGGGGCAAGATGAGGCAGGGAAAGGTTAGGGGAGGAAAAAAAACAAATGCCCAGCACAAGAGGTGGCTAAATAAATCATGTACATCTATAAAACAGATTCCATGCAGCTGTTTAAAAATTACCATCTTTTGGCTGCGTGCAGTGGCTCATGCCTGTAATTACAGCACTTTGGGAGGCCGAGGCGGGCGGATCATGAGGTCAGGAGAGATCAAGACCGTACTGGCTAACACAGTGAAACCCCATCTCTACTAGAAAATACAAAAAAATAGCCGGGCCTGGTGGCGCATGCCTGTAATCTCAGCTACTCAGGAGGCTGAGGCAGGAGAATAGCTTGAACCTGGGAGGCAGCGGTTGCAGTGAGCCGAGATCGCGCCACTGCACTCCAGCCTGGGCGACAGAGCAAGACTCTGTCTCAAAAAAAAAAAAAAAAGTTACATCATTTGAATGTAAATTAGTGCAGCCTTTATGGAAAACAGTATGGAGATTTCTCAAAGAACTAAAAATAGAACTACCCGGTGATCCCACTAACTGAGTACCTACCCAAAGGGAATGTCTTTATCCATTCCTCCATTGATGAACACTTAGGTTGATTCTATCTCTTTGCTATTGTGAGTAGTGCTGCAGTAAGCACACAAATGCAGGTATATTTTGATATAATGACTTCATTCCCTTTGGGTAGGTACCCATAAACAATGCTGCAATGAACCTCCATGTATGCACCTGCAGGAATGGCTTAGTAAGAAAATTTTGACAAATAAAAATACCAGGCTAAGTGTGTACATTTTAAATTTATGATATAATTCTGGCTGGCACCATGGCTTACGCCTGTAGTCCCAGCATGTTGGGAGGCCGAGGTGGGCGGATTGCCTGAGCTCAGGAGTTTGAGACCAGCCTGGGCAACATGGTGAAACCCCATCTCTACAAAACATACAAAAATTAGCCGAGCGTGGTGGTACACACCTGTAGTCCTAGCTACTTGGGAGGCTGAGGTGGGAGGATGGCTTCAGCCCGGGAGGCAGAGGTCGCAGTGAGCCAAGATCGCACCACTGTACTCCATCCTGGGCAGCAGAGCCAGACCCTGTCTCAAATAGATAAATAAAATTATTCCCCCAAAATATCGTAAAAGTTTACACTCAATTTAATTGACTAGGTTTAAAAACCTTCAAGTATTTTGTTATGAGAAATGAATTTTTGAATAATGTAGCAATATTCTAAAAATGAATTTTATTTTAAATATTAAATATATTCTAAAAATATGGATTTCAGAATATTGCATAAATTGTTTTCAACTAAAGTTTTTGAAAACATTTTAAAAAGTAGATTAGGACAAATACATATGAAGTATATATTATATAATATTTTTGGAAAAATACAGAATATCAGGGGAAAAAAGATACCACATTCCAAATTTTAAAAAAAAAGATTAGCTTCATTGCTATACTATTTCTAGTTTATATATCCACAGTTATTATGATAAAATGTCCAAGAAGAATCTCTAGTGTACATGGTCAGCCAAACCAAAATCAGTGCTTTCCAATCCATTACTTTTTAAAAAACAATGGTAGTTTTTTTGTTAACTGTATTATAATTTTAACCTCCAGCATACAAATTCATTGACATTAAAGATGCTGGGTGGGCTGGTTGGCGAGAACAACTACTTACGCTCTTGAGGCCCCTGTGAAGGACCCCAGGGCTCCAGGAAACACATGTTGAAAACTGCTTTCGAAATGTATCTGTTGGAGTATATAGGAATTAGGGAGGCAGCCCCAAGGGAACTTTTTTTATTTTTTGACAGAGTCTCACTCTGTCACCCAGGCTGAAGTGCAGTGGCGCGATCTCAGCTCAGTGCAACCTCCACCTCCCAGGTTCAAGCGATTCTCCCGCCTATTACAGGCGCGCACCACCACACACACACACACAAATAATTTTTTGTATTTGGTAGACACGAGAACTTTTCTTTTATACTACCAAAATTATGGACGTAGAACTAGGCTTATGGATCATCTATTCTGAATCCAGAGAGAAGTACACGGTGAAATTAAACTTTTCCACAGGTCCTATGATTAGTTGGCATTCCCTTAATTGGCACCTAATCATGTAGCCACATTTACACAAAACCATCTCTTGTTGCAAAGCACATGTTTGCTGGAGTGGAGTGAACTAAGAGGACCCCCAGGGCATCAGGGTTAGCACAGGTGCCCTAGAACCAAGTTGCCCTGCCTTTGCGTCCTGGTTTGGCAACTTCTTATCCCCATGACCTTGTTAATTTTCTCTCTCTGTACCTCAGTTTCTCATGTGAAAATAATATCTGCCTTTCAGGATGGTTGTGAGAATTAAATAATACGTGAACACTTCAAATAGTGTTTGACACATGATAAGTTTTCAGAAGATACTAACAACTATGGCTGCCACTAATAGATGTCTCAGATCAAATGCATTTTCAAATGTAATTAAAATCCAAAGGATCTTATAAAATATACAGTTACCTAATAGCATGTGAACACAAATTAAGTATAGACAAATACAGAAATTATTGTTCTTAATGTAAGACTTTCTGTTCTAGACCACTGCTTCGTAAACATTAATGGGCATGTCAGTTACCTGGGGGAGCTTATCAAAAAACAGATTCTGGTTTCTCACTTGCAAAAGATGGGGTGGGGCGGGAGACACAGGATTCTGCATTTCTGATAAGTCCCAAGCTGCTTCCTCTAAGGAGGAAGCAAAGCTCTAGAGACATCCAATAGCATCTAACTTTATTTTGTTAAAACCTACGTTAATGCTGGTAGTCATTTATCATAAAGGAAGCAAAGAATATGTGAATTTTAAAACTAGTTTGTTCATAATTTCTGCCATTGAACCTTTTAAATGTACTGTTCTCGGCTATCTTGATCGTTGAGAAGGACCACATTGTCTGTCTCTTCATCTAAGCACTGGACTAATCCCAGCCTGTCAGACATCATGCATCCCATTTTCCTTAGGAGTGCAGTACTGCTTTGGGGAACAATTCGTTACTGATGGAATCAGTGCTGGAGGAATTTAAGGAATAAATCGCACCACTTGTCATCAGCTTTAAGCATTAAAGTGCAGTGTAAAGTAAAGCTTTGGCTCCAGAGCGAGCTTTCACACTTCTGGTCCAATAGGTCACGGGCACTAATTCTTGCTAAAGCAGCAACTACATCTGAGAGTACTGGTAGGTGCAGGAGGTAGGAATGGCTGCTTAAATAGTGTTCTCTGAAGTTAGATGGCATCTTGCATATTGGTACCACATGCAGGGGAAATGAGTGTGATGGATTGTGTCAGGGGAGCTTTACATAAGGAGAATTGCATAATTGTAGAATTCATACATTTCTGGGGCTGCTTAGGATCCCATTTCAATGCTCCACTAAAGTCTCAAGAGGCCAGACTGCAGACTGCACTAGGAGGAAGTTCCTGATTTTTCCTCCATCATGGATGTATCATGGACTGACCGTCTCCCCATTCAGACTTCTGGAGGCCTTCCTTGCCCCATTGCAGCCCCTGACTCCTCTTCTCCTTCCCCTTTCACAATACCCGCTGATCCTGCCCACTCTTAAAATGATTTGGGTGGCTAAACTGTTTTGGGAGGATCCTCAAATTTGTGGTCTTTATTGTGATGTCAGCCTCTGAGAGACAAAGCTGTTTGGGAAACCAAGTCAGGAAAAACGAGCCACTATATCCATTTCATAAATGAAGACAGAGTGGTCATTGTTTGATCTTGCTGAGAATTTCTAGTGCTGTGCGAGAAGAAAGTCATAGAGTTATCAGAACTTTGAGGCCTTTGGTTGGATATGGAGTTTATTGGATATGGATTTTCTGTTGCTTGGTTTTTCTGAATCTAAGTGATAATAAAAATGATAACTAACATATACATAGCACGATGCCAGGCACTTTCAACATGTTTTCCATCTATTGAGATCTTTAACTTGCCAAGCCATCTTAGGTATACAGTTACAGTAGTCCTCTGCCTTACCTGGTTTCAGTTACCCACAGTCAACCACGGTCCGAAATATTAAGGGGAAAATTCCAAAAATAAACAACTCGGAAGTTTTAAATTGCATGCAGTTCTGAGTAGTGTGATGAAATCTGGTGGTGTCCCACCCAGCACATGGACCATCCCTTTGTCCGTGGTGTCCATACTGTGTATGCTACTTGCCCGTTAGTCACTTAGTGGCAGCTCCATTATCTGATAGAAATCGATCGCATATATAAGGTTGAGTACTACCTGCAGTTTAAGGCATCCACTGGGGGTCTTGGAACGTATCCCCAGTGGATAAGGGAGAATACTATCCCTCCTTTTTCTGACAGAGGATCTGAGGCACAGCAAGGTTAAGCTGCCTGTCAGTGGTCATGTACCAGTAAGTGGAAGATTCAAATCCAGGCACCCTGGCTCCAGAATCTGCGGTCTAACCTCTTCAGTGCTACTCGAGTCTCTTTTTCTCTGTGATCCCAAAAAGCACATCTTAAATAGTCTCCCTTAGAATAGAAAAGTTACAAAGTGAAGAATTAAAGCTGAGATTTTAAAATTGTCTCACACATTGTGTGCTAAAAGAAAAACTGATTTTAGGGCTAATGATGAGCATAATAAGAGACAATGTGTCATCAAATCTGTAGCCACAGACACATTGGCAGGAATAACAAAAAACTATATATTCAATGGACTAATGAACTAAAGCAAGTCAATAATTCTCAGTAAATAAAACTTTTAGTGATGCCCATCACTTAATCTAAAATGATTTTTTAATGTTTTTATTTTTTGCTACTCTTAAAAGTATAAGCTTAATCTCCACGCATGGTGGCTCACACCTGTAATCCTAGCACTTTGGGAGGCAGAGGTGGGCAGATCACTTAAGGTCAGGAGTTTGAGACCAGCCTGGCCAACATGGTGAAACCCCGTCTCTACTAAATTAGCCGGGCATAGTGGTGCATGCCTGCAATCCCAGCTACTCTGGAGCCTGAGGCACAAGAATTGCTTGAACCCAGGAGGTGGAGGTTGCAGTGAGTGAAGATCGTGCCACTGCACTGCAGTTTGGACAACAGAGCAAGACTTCATCTGAAAAAAAATAACATAGGCTTAAATGTTCTGGAAAATGTACATAAGAATCACAAGATAGGCCGGATGCAGTGGCTCACGCCTGTAATCCCAGCACTTTGGGAGGCCAAGGCGGGCGGATCATGAGGTCAGGAGATAGAGACCATCTTGGCTAACACGGTGAAACCCCGTCTCTACTAAAAATACAAAAAATTAGCCAGGCGCGGTGGCGGGCACCTGTAATCCCAGCTACTCAGGAGGCTGAGGCAGGAGAATGGCATGAACCCGGGAGGCAGAGCTTGCAGTGAGCCGAGATAGCGCCATTGCAGTCCAGCCTGGGCAAAAGAGCGAGACTCTGTCTCAAAAAAAAAAAAAAAAAAAGAATCACAAGATAGAGGGTCCTATTATCTCATGGAAATCAAAATCCGTTGATCTGCCAAATGAAAGAAAATTATACATATTTGAACATTTGAATCTGAAGTACCCAGGGATCCCAGTGTCTTTTTATATTATTAAAATAATTATATTTCTGATAAGTAAATTGTTAAAGTAATTAGACATTGTAAGTAAACTGAAAAAAGATTTGATAAATGAGACAACTAGTGTGTTGGGAGAGTGCCACCTATTGGCGATGTAATGTACTACAGCACAGGTAATTTACTCAGGTGTAGAAAGATGGTTTTAAAAAATCAGGTCCCAGAGGAAACAGAAGGTGCCACAAAATAAATTGAAAAATGTTAACAAAGTTTAATGAAACATGAACATTGATCAACATACAGAGGCAAGGTCCTCTCAGTGTTGCTAAGAGAGCAGTTTGAAGAGACAGACTTATACAGCTGAATCAAAAATTCTAGTTCTGGGACTGATAAAAGAACAAATGGATTTTGTTTAATGCCTATTGAATAAAAGAATAAAGCACAAAGGCATGATGTGAATAGGCGCTTAGTGAGGATCTGTTGAGTCAAAGCAATGTCAGTATGTATCCAACTTCCTTTGAGAAATGTAGACTGTACTATAGGGAAATAGAAGATATTTGTCAGAGTTATTCATACTCCTTTAAATAATGCTAGGAAGAATTATCATTACTGTATATAAATTATATACAGTTTGTGGTTTATAAGAAGAGATAAGTAAATGATCTGAAATGAAATCTAAATTATTTATAATTTACCTATTTTCAGTTTTAGTTAAATTACTTACATGTTCTTTATTTTATTATTTATTGAATGCCTACTATGTACTAGGCAAACAATTCTGAAACAGGTGTAAAGTTGTATTTAGTGAAATGCATAAGTAGTATAATTTATTCCTAAATATTATGTATTTTAAATCTGCAAATGATACTTTAATAAATTCACCATTTGCTGTGACAGAAAATTTTTCAATCCTTCCTAATATCTAACCTACCCAATTATTCATATCATTTTGCAAAAGTAAAGGATTTGGAAAGTCTTCAAACAATTCAGCTAGTGATTTCTTCCATGTCCGTGCATGGCTCTTACATGTTCCCAAAGATCTCAGGGCAAGAGTTTCGTAATGCCCCTGGAGGTGTGAAGGAAGACAGGGATTTGACTCATGGACTAAACTTGAAAAAATATTGTAACTGGGCCATAGTTGCAAAAGGCCTGTCAGCAGTCACGGTTTAAAGGCTTTTCCAAGAAATATGTTTTCAAAGAATGTTAATAATCACTTTGGAACACCCTACTTGTGAAACAATGAGTGGTCACTGCCTTTGGTTTAGGCAATCCAGGGATCTCTTTCTGCTTTTGGTCCTGGCTCTGTGACATTGCACTGGGCACATTACTTCAATCTCCTTTATCCAAAGTTGAGACCTCTTTGTGAGGTTATAATAATACAATGACTATGAAAGCATTTATCCTTTCAGTCATAGATCCTGAGCATTATAATTAAAGAAACAGTAACCGTTAGTCACTTACAATGGAAAATTAAAATCAAACTAGAAAGATATAAAAGGCCTCCAAAATTGAGTGGCCGTCATGAGTGCACCGAGAATATCTATCTAAACAGGCAAGTGTTCCAGTTCTGTGGGACTAAACTCTTGGTATCCATGAACTAGATTGAATGGATGTTATATGAAATGGCCAGTAAGCCAGTTACGTTGTTCCTCATTGAAAGGACTCGGCCAGGCACAGTGGCTCATGCCTGTAACCTCAGCACTTGGGAGGCCGAGGCTGGCAGATCCCAAGGTCAGGAGTTCGAGACCAGCCTGGCCAATATGGTGAAACCTCATCTCTACTAAAAATACAAAAATTAGCTGGGTGTGGTGGCGTGTGCCTGTAGTCCCAGCTAGTCTGGAGGCTGAGGCAGAAGAATCGCTTGAACCCGGGAGGTGGCGGTTGCAGTGAGCCAAGATTGTGCCACTGCACTCCAACCTGGGCAATAGAGCAAGACTCCATCCCAAAAAAGAAAAAAGAAAGGACTCCTGTATTTATTTAGAAAGCTTTCTCTCACCCCTCCCAAAGAAAGGTTGAAAATACTTTTACTACTATCAAAAGATTATTGCAAACTAAAATTCATTAGTGAATTCAGATTGAAAGTAGCTCTTTGATGTAATGTGATCCGTATGTTAATTTCCTCACTTGAAATCCTAGTGATTTCTTCCATATACATGCATGGCTCTTACATGCTCGTGAGGGTTAAATGTGATAATGCATGGGAGAGGATTGGCCTACAGTAAATGCGCTATAGCCAAAGGCATTAGCAATTATTATGAATCAAATCCAGTTCTAGGAAATGAGTCAACGTTTATCATGCACTGCTCCCTGGTTATCCAGTGCTAGAAGTCTCTTTGAAAGGGGCCAAGAATCAAAGACAATGAGGGATAGGAGGGTGTTCAGGGAATTACACAGACCCGAATACCGCTGTGTACTTGGAGAGAAGCTCCACCTGTGCCCGGCCAGGCTCCTACAGTGTTTAAGTTAGGAAGTCAAAGAGGCTTTATGCACACAAAAGACCATTATGTTGGGTTTTTGTTTTTTGTTTTGTTTTTTTCTTTTGAGACTGAGTCTCGCTCTGTCGCCCAGGCTGGAGTGCAGTGGCGCGATCTCGGCTCACTGTAAGTTCCGCCTCCCAGGTTCACGCCATTCTCCTGCCTCAGCCTCCCGAGTAGCTGGGACTACAGGCGCCCGCCACCACGCCTGGCTAATTTTTTTGTATTTTTTTTTTTTTTTTAGTAGAGACGGGGTTTCACCATGTTAGCCAGAATGGTCTCGATCTCCTGACCTCGTGATCTGCCTGCCTTGGCCTCCCAAAGTGCTGGGATTACAGGCGTGAGCCATGGCCCAGCCTATGTTGGGTTTTAATGAACATTCAATGTACTCAATTTTTAAGTGTTAAAACCTAGATATTCCTGAGAATTTGATTTCAACTTGTACATTTTATCATCCTATTTATAAGTCCAATAACCTTCTATAAAATAAGATTAGTTTTTTTTGTTGACTGTTCATATGTCTCAACGGATTAAATTTAAAAGTTATTTCTACATATAAATTCTATTAATTAAAATTTTGAACACTTTGGTCTCCATCTCACAATCCTAATAAGCATTTTCCTTATAAATATTTAATTAGCTCTTATAAATCTAATAAACCAAACTTAAAACACAACAAATTGAATTCCCTAATAAATTTAAATAATGTTTACCAACCTAGTCAAATTCTCCTAATCCTCATTCAACTTAAAATCCATAATCTAAATTCAGTTTTCAGTTGAAATTGCAAGGCCTGTCGGGTTCTCTGATTATATGATTCTCTTAGGCACTAACACATATACAATAACAAGAAAAGAAAAGCCCTCACCCTAAGACGTGTCACAGAAAGTGTTAACATTCTAAGCTTAATTAACTTCATTATTTCTGTAGCAGAATTACTGTGTTAGGCCAGCTGAGGTTAGTGGCTGAAGAAATTCAGGACTCTGATTGTCAATGAGAATGAAAACCAGGACTTGGGACCTGCATCCTCGCAGTAATGAGTCTGCCCTGCCCACCATACAATGCCGAGCACCTTATTCTTGCTTCTGTGCTAACAGGGGACCCCGAGTGTTTCTCATGTGTACTGTTTTTATAATCAGTATCTTCCATTGCAGTGACTTTCAAGGGAATAATAGGACAGAAAAAATAAATAGGACCTTGTATCCAACTATACATGCCCTCCCATAGGAATCATATACCTTCTCGTAAAGGGATATGCTCACCCCACTGAGATTCCCTACCAGATCAATAGCTGCCAGCAGGACGGGGCTTTTATGGATGGTCAGGGCCTCTTTTACTAAACTGGGGAAGAGATACTGGACTTGTGAAAGGGGCTAAATAAGCAGGAATGAATGGCAGAGAAGCCAGGTACAAAAAGCAGGGACAGTACATAAAAGGAAAAATACTAGACACTAAATTGTGAGTTTTTAAAAAATAACCACGTTTGGGCAGGTGCATTGGAAGGAAAGAAAGCAATGGGCAAGGAAACCATTTCTAATTATGATCCTATTGTAGTCATTGAAAGCAGAAGAAAAGTAAACATGGTTTGCCTCAAGGGGAGAATAGTTAAAATAAAATTTTAAAAAACCCTGATAGAGGGGAAAACTTACTCCTTCATTTCTTGCTAAACTGCTGAAGACAGCACTCCAGAGGAGTGTCCTGGAACAAGCTGCCATTCCCAAACCCCAATTCCCTGGATTACGGGTGAGTCAGCAAGCATTTGGAACGCCGGCCAGGGAGGACCAGTGGACCTTGCTAGACTGCACTGTAGCATGAACTCTCTGTTTTGAAAGCTGATTGAAGCTATTGCCACAGTGTCCTCACCAGCCATTAGAGAACAGTTCAAGGCAAGAGAAGTTTGATTAATGAGTTACTCATTGGTGACATGAGCACTTCTGAAATTTTACTTCTTGTACAGCTTGAGCCTTGGAGTGTCATTTGTATTCATGGCACTTTTCCTAAGAGCTATACTGCATGGAAGTGCTGGGAAAGTATTTGGCCACTCTCTGTTATAAAAAATACTCTGAATAGAAACTAAATTTCATTATGATAATAATCTTACTGATGTCCTATTAAAATCTTTCTAGTTTGAGCGAAAGGAGAGAAATTCAGACGTGCATGTAAACAGTCTGATCCTAAAAAGCAACACTTATTTTTAGTTAACAAGTGTATCAGTCTGTTTTTACACTGCTATAAAGATACTACCTGAGACTGGGTAATTTATAAAGAACAGTTCTTGAAGGCTGGGGAGGCCTCAGGAGACTTATCATCATGGCAGAAGGCAAAGCCAGACACTTCCTAACCTGGCGACAGGACAGAAAGAGAGAAAGAGCGAGGAAGTGCCACACTTGAAACCATCAGCTCTCCTGAGAACTCCCTCACTATCATGAGAACAGCATAGGGGAAACTGCCCCATGAACCAGTCACCTCCCACCAGGTCGGGATTACAATTCGAGATGAGATTTCAGTGGGGACACAAAGTCAAACCATATCAACAAGCAATCAAATTTATCTCAAAAGTAAAAGTCTTAGCAGTTTAACCTTTCTCCTTTGAAATCAGAGATGATGACTAGGCATTCAGTTTTCTAGAATCACCCATTCAGTATGATACTAAATGATTTGTTCTAGTGAACATTTTACTTTCATATTTGTATGTGGTTTGTTTGTTTGTTTGTTTGTTTTGGCGACAGTCTCGCTCTGTTGCCCAGGCTGGAGTGCAGTGGCACGATCTCGGCTCACTGAAACTTCCACCTCCTGGGTTCAAGTGATTCGTCTGCCACAGCCTCCCGAGTAGCTGGGACTACAGGTGCCCGCCACGCCTGGCTAATTTTTGTTTTATTATTATTTTAGTAGAGATGGGGTTTCACCATGTTGTCCAGGCTGGTCTCGAACTCCTGAGCTCAGGCAATCCACCTGCCTCAGCCTCCCAAAGTGCTGGGATTACAGGCGTGAACCACCACACCCAGCCTACTTTCACATATTTTAAATAAAATTTGCTTTTCTTTTTTTCCCTTTGAAAATAGGGCTAGTTGAAGCATACTCTAGGAAGAGTGAACTGTGATGAGTCTGACTTTGAGAAAATCACTGTGCATAATTGCTTAAGCACGGTTCTAAGTTTGAGGTTTTGCATTCAACTAACGTTTGAATTTCTTTTGACCTCTTCTTAATGAACCTAATAATACAACTATGGCTAGAACAAAGCTGCTGGCTGCCCATGTCTGTTAAACAGTGACCTCATGGCCAGAGCAGGCAAGCCGGGCAGAGGAGGGATGAAGTAAATTTTATTCTCTTTTTATGCCGCAGACAGATTGTGCCCCTTATGATTGGGAGAAAAACATCCAGAAAGTCCTTAGAATGACCAGGTTCTTTCTTGTATTTACAAATCTGCAGGGAGCAGAAGCTAGAAAGTAATTGTTTTGCTCAGCATCAGTAGCCACTACCTTAAGAAAGAAGCAGATTACAAAACATTAGCTCATTGGGAGGGCTTCTGACACAACAAAGCCTTCTTTATGCTTCCTTCTGGGCTTCAAGTCTCAGTGGCAGGCTGAGCTGTTGTGAACAGTTGTGCTGGTTGTTCACTGCTCAATTCAAGAAAATACTAGGTTGGTGCAAAAGTAATTGTGGTTTGTGCCATTGCTTTTTTTTTTTTTTTTTTTTTTTTCTCTCTCGAGACAGAGTCTCATTCTGTTGCCCAGGCTGGAGTGCAGTGGCACAATCTCGGCTCACTGCAAGCTCCGCCTCCCAGGTTCAAGTGATTCTCCTGCCTCAGCCTCCCGAGGAGCTGGGACTACAGGTGCCTGCCACCACACCCAGCTAATTTTCTGTATTTTTATTAGAGACAGGGTTTCACCTTGTTAGCCAGGATGGTCTCAATCTCCTGACCTTGTGATCCGCCCACCTCGGCCTCCCAAAGT
The DNA here is from genome assembly GCF_028878055.3 of Symphalangus syndactylus. NCBI lineage: Eukaryota > Metazoa > Chordata > Mammalia > Primates > Hylobatidae > Symphalangus > Symphalangus syndactylus. The sequence continues at coordinate 78,772,823 of NC_072440.2, read as the reverse complement.
GCTGGGATTATAGGCGTGAGCCACCATGCCTGGCCCTGCCATTACTTTTAATGCCTTCATGTGGTAATCTGTGAGCCCCTTCCAAAGAAATCACTGCCAGAAGCAGAAGTTAGTAGGACTGTATCTGATAGTGAACAGATCCAGAGGGGAAGGAAAGAGGAGGGTCATCTCAGATTGAAGTAAATGGCAGAATACAAAGAAATCATAAAACAGAATCAGGATTTCAAAATAGTCCATCTTTTACTTTGCAGTGATGTCTTACTTCCTGTTATTGAATGGAATACATTTTCATGACTAGTCATTGACTATGTTTTAGTGTTATTTTCATATTACATTGATTATCTAGAACTTGCTCTTCCAATAATGATAATGGATAGTGGTATATCTTCGTTATTCAGAACCTTGAGATCTGAACTTCTGAATATTAAGAGAGTTTTAAATATTAGAACAGCTTTCTCTGCTATGAAGCTTTAAAAAAAAAGCAAGATTAAAATATGTTAAAACACAATTTTCTTTATAATTTAATAACTTACTACTTTTAGTAAAAGAAAATTTATCCTGGCTTGACCTTTGGAATATCATAAAATTTCTGTAAACTTCAGTTTCCTCAGCAAAATAATACATGGGAAGATTAGATGTCCACGCTTACAGTTTGTTAAATTACATGTTTGTCATCAGTCTGAAAATATCTAGATGGGCACCACCTGAAGGTAACAGCGTCATCTAGTGGTGATTACCTTATATTACAGCCACAGGTTTCAAAGACAAATTGTCTTTCCAAGAGTTTTGCAGCCCATAATAAGGATGTTTTCTGCTCAGGCCGGATGCAGTGGCTCACACCTGTAATCCCAGCACTTTGGGAGGTCAAAGCGAGTGGATCACCTGAGGTCAGGAGTTTGAGACCAGCCTGGCCAACATGGTGAAACTCTGTCTCTACTAAAAAAATAAAAAATAAAAAAAAATTAGCTGGGCGTGCCTCCTGAGGCAGGAGAATCGCTTGAACCCGGGAGGCAGAGGCTGCCATGAGCTGAGATCATGCCATTGCACTCTAGCTTGGGGTACAAGGGCGAAACTCTGTCTTAAAAATAAATAAATAAATAAAAGAATGTTTTCTGTTTAAAATCATAGAATATGCAAGCTAAAAAGGACCTTCGAGATCATCTAGTCTTATTGCCTCATTTTGCCAGTTAAAGTTAGATTAATTCCAGAGTTAACATATTAAATATTTCCCCTCCTGTATTTTTTGTTTCTCTTGACTTTTTAAAAATTGCAGTGAACTTCACAGAACATGAAATTAAGCACTCTAAAGTGAACAATTTAGTGGCATTTACTACACTGACGATGTAATGCAACCTCCCCTTTATTCTTAAGCACATGCTTAGTTCCTGTTTTTAAATAATTCTTACTTGGTTAGTGAAAAAAAAAGTACTTTGTATGTATAATTAAAAAAAATTTCAGCTTGTCAGATTGTTGCTTCAGAGTGGTATTTAAAGAGCAGGAAAGGGGAAATGAAGTGGTTTACCTGTCCTTGCAGCTCAAAAAATATGAAGTAGGTCAGTTTGGAAATTTAACATGTTGAATACTCTTTTCATTTGCCTCTTTGTTTATTGTGTTGTTCAGTCTTGTCTCTTATCAATTTTAGAAGCCTCATTCCTGATTTCCTCTGAAATTACCTGGATGTAAGACTTAATATATTTCCTATGCCCCAGATACATTGGCAATTATTATTTTAAGGTTATTGTGTGTGGCATAGTTTAATACTATTACAATAGTATAAATGTTTGAATCCAGGTTTTAAAATGCAAAGGGAACCACTATTTTTTTGGCATTTCTATCCAACAAATCTCTTTTTTCATTTTGTCTTGCTAAATAAACAGCAGTCTGTTGGGAAACTCTGGGAGTAACTAAAATGAGAAGGGTAACATTAGGTGAAGGTTGGGAGTGGGGAGAACGTGGTTGGTCTATGGCCCGTGAGTCTCCTTAGAGTATTAACATTTACAGGAGTCCCGCAGAATATAAACCTTGCCAAGACTTTAGACTTCATTACTTTCCTGTCCTCGACAAGTACAATTTAATTGAACATTAAGCAATTTGATCTCTTTCACCTAATAAATCGAGCAAATTCAATAAACATAAATCCTGCTAATGATGGAGCTGCCCCTGGTGGAGCTGAGCTCATCAGCATTCATGGTTATTACTCTCCCTGGAATTTTAGTCACAAATGCTTATTGCTGAACTAAGTGCTTACCTGGTGCTTAAGGTCTAGGGAGTGTATTTAATAATTTTTTTCCCAGGGTTTCAGAAGGGCAGCTGGGGAGCAGAAAGAACATGGTTTGGCAAATAGACCGCTTTAGGTTCAAATCCCTCACCTGACCTTGGGCAAGGCAAGTTATGCTATTAAAAAGTGTAGTTTTCTTATTGGAAACAAAAGGAGCTAATTACAATTATTTCATAGAGTTCTGAGTTTTAAATGAAACAGTGTATGCAAAAGTAGTGTCTGGTGCATAGGAACTTAATAGTGCATGTTAGTTAACTCTCGTGTTTTTAATTGTTCGGTAGCCTGCATCTACAGCAGTTAGCTCCCTACTGCTTTCTTTTTTTTTTTTGAGACAGAGTCTCGCTCTGTTGCCCAGGCTGGAGTGCAGTGGTGCAATCTCGGTTCACTGCAACCTCCGCCTCCCCAGTTCAAGCAATTCTCCTGTCTCAGCCTCCCAGGTAGCTGGGACTACAGGTGCACGCCACCACGCCCGGCTAATTTTTGTATTTTTGGTAGAGACGGGGTTTCACCATATTGTTCAGGCTGCTCTCGAACTCCTGACTGCAGGTGATCCCCCGCCTCGGCCTCCCAAAGTGCTGAGATTATAGGCGTGAGCCATGGTGCCCAGCCTAGCTTCCCTAATGCTTTCTTATCTATTATACATGCTGATGACTCTCTCTGAGTTACCTTCCTTCCTCTTCTACCTGGTTAACCTCCTGGCTACAGATGGTGTTTTCAAGCTGAAGCCTTTCCCAGCTCTTCCAGGATGACTGTAGTCATTGTCTCTGTGATCCTGAGAAGTTCTTGCATGTGCCCTGATTGACTATCGTCACATCTTTCCGTACTCTCAAGCCCCAGCCTGTCCGTAATATTCTCGGCCTTTGGTTATAGGAATGCATCAGCCAGTCAGTCACCAAATGAAGCAATGAATGAATCACTTTTAATAGAGCTAAGGCAAAGAGTACCTTAATTCCGTGTAATAAATGGAGAAACTAAGGCTCAAAGAAACGTGTCCAGACCAAGGAACTAGGAAGTGGAGAAACAAAGACTAGAACCCAAGTCTTTGGATTCCAAGTGTTTGCAGTGTATCCAATTTTGCATCACAACACCACATATTTTAGTTTCAGGGACGGAGTGTTGCTGCCTATTCACCAGAGACTGTAAGCAGTAATGTATTCTGGGATAAAGAGCAGGACACACACCCAGGCAGACATCCAGTCTCACAGTATTGTGGCAATACCCACGGGTCTCTCTTCCACCGTTCTTTACTGGTACAGAGTGGCATGTTCTGTAAATGGCCAACATTTTTCTAATTTCATAGCTTTTGCTAATTTCATTTAAAAAAAAAGTGCCCATTGGCTGGGCGCAGTGGCTTATGCCTGTAATCCCAGCACTTTGGGAGGCCGAGGCAGGCAGATCACGAGGTCAGGAGCTCAAGACCAGCCTGGCCAACATAGTGAAAGCCCGTCTCTACTAAAAATACAAAATTAGCCTGGCATGGTGGTGCACATCTGTGTCCCAGCTACTCGGGAGGCTGAGGCAGGAGAATCACTTGAACCTGGGAGGTGGAGATTGCAGTGAGCCGAGATTGCACCACTGCACTCCACCCTGGGTGACAGAGCGAGACTCCATCTCGGGGGGAAAAAAAAAGAAAAGTGTCTATTATAATGCTGGCTTATCAGTCACTGGAGGAGACAGTCATTTCATTCTCTTTATCTCCTCCCTCTGTTTCCTAGTTGTGTGTTTTAAACACCATTGTCATTAATCCATGTTTAAACCTGTAAGAAAAATACCTGGTCTAGAAATTGTAGTAGCATGTGACCTACTTTTCTGTGTCTTTCTCTCTCTCTCTTTTTTTTTTTTTTTTTTGGATGGGGTCTCACTCTGCTCAGGCTGGAGTGCAGTGGCACAATCACAGCTCACTGCAGCCTGGACTTACCTGGGCTCAGACGATCCTCTAGTCTCAGTGTGCCACTATGCCCAGCTAATTTTTGAATATTTTTTTGTAGAGACAGAGTTTCACCATGTTGCCCAGGCTGGTCTCAAACTCCTGGGCTCAAGTGATCTGCCCATCTCAGCCTCCCAAAGTGCTGGGATTACAGGCGTGAGCTACTGCGCCCAGCCCTGACCTGTTTTTCTTAATGCATGAGAATTGGTCCTTGTTTCTCTTATATTTGAAAATAACACAGTTCAAACTTCAGAGCATTGCATTTTTAGCCCCAATGTGTGCAAAACGAAATTGCAACCTCTCTACCATTTCTAAAAACAGCTGAATTTAATTTGCCTCAGTCAGAACTAAAACTTTACCTCCTGGTCTCCTCACATGCCAGGGTAGCATTGTGACATGTGACTGTCCAGACTGCCCTGCACATGTGTCTGTCATCAAGAATGGAGATTTCTTATAGTAAGGATATGGTAATGTTCCTGCCATTGCTGCCAACAGCAGTGGCCCCACACCCATGGGCTCCAGGGGATAATTTTTAAACCTTTTCTTTTTTCAATTTAAGATGAAAAGCAACAGCATTTGTCATATAAGTCAGCCATGCCAGGGAAATTAGTGTGATCAATGGCCTGGATCTTGTTTAGACCACTTAGCGACAGTGTCCCATAGCATCCCTTGTGTATCTTTCATAGCTTTGATCAAGAGCTAAGCATTTGGCCAGGCGCGGTGGCTCACGCCTGTAATCCCAGCACTTTGGGAGGCCGAGGCGGGCGGATCACGAAATCAGGAGATCGAGACCATCCTGGCTAACACAGTGAAACCCCATCTCTACTAAAAATACAAAAAATTAGCCGAGCAAGGTGGCGGGCGCCTGTAGTCCCAGCTACTCGGGAGGCTGAGGCAGGAGAATGGTGTGAACCCCGGGGGGCGGAGCCTGCAGTGAGCCGAGATCGCGCCACTGAACTCCAGCCTGGGTGAAAGAGCGAGACTCCGTCTCAAAAAAAAAAAAAAAAAAAAAAAAAAGAGCTAAGCATTTGCGCTTGGGGCATGGGGAATGCAGTGGGTCGGGGGAGGGTCTTTTAGGTGTGACTGTTTCCATTTCCTGTTCATTTCACATTGGTATTTGGCTAGATTCCAGATGGACACATTGTATGGGGTCTCAAATGGGATTGCCTCCAAAGTGCACCTCTCAGGGCAAGCCCTGCTAAGCAAAATCTTTTCCTCTGCACCAAGCCCCAAACAAGGAGGTGACTATTGTTCTTGATGCACGTAAGTCAAGGGTGTTTTGGAGAAAGAGAAAGATTCTGAGGACAGAAAATGTGTTCATCTCCACATGTTGAGCTGGATGAAGTAGCAGCCAAGAGTTTCTTGTGGGAAGTTATGGAAATAGTTCAGGGATCTGCTATTCTTGGGCTATGTACTCTCAGCCAACCACAGTTCATGCAGTCCCCCAAGCTGGACTGTAGCAGTGACCTAGTCATCGAGATAACCAAGGCCAAGCACCTCCAAGCTACAGTGGGCTCTGCTTGTGGCTTGGGGTGCCCAGAGGCCCAGCACATGATAGAAATTTGCCTGTACTGAGATCCTAAAGAGGATGACTTGCCCAAGACATCAAAATATTTCCTGATATTTCCATTGCTTTCCTGAAAGATGGTGAAATCCACTTCTATAAACCTACTCTCTTCTATTAACTTATTCTCTATGTAAGACATTTCTGATTTAGGCCTATATTAAAAATTCTTGGACATCAGTTTTTTCCCTGTACTTTGAGTTCTGATGATCTAATGTTAAAATGTGCTATTGTTCATACTTTATCACTGTGCAACCAAGTAATTAAATTTACCGAGGCAGTCAACAGTTTTGTGCCTTGTTTGAGAGGAAGTCTAGGAAGACTTCTCTATTTACTGAGCTAGTTTCCCTCTACCTATTTAAAAACTCCAAATAGTCTTGAAACGAGATTTAAAAACACCCGTGGCCCGTTCTTCCATTGCTCTTAATTTACTGCGCAATTATTTGCGTGTTGATCACGGCTTTTATGTTTTGTTAACATTAAAATGTAAATCACTCACTCATTATAATACTGTCTTTAAAAAAAAAATCTTCATTTATTTCCAAATGTTCACTAGGGACTTAGTGATGTCACCCACAAGAAAAAGTTGGATTCTCCATTTTCTTGGTGCTTCAAATTTTTAAAATAGTTTCACAACACTATCTCATTTTTTTACATGTCAATAACACAGATGTAGACAAACAAGAATTCTTGTTCCTGTGTTACAGATGTGGAAACTGAGGCTTGCCCAAAACTGCTAAGCTGGGAAGTAAGTGGTGCAGTCAGGACTTGAGCTCCAGCTTCCACCTCCGAAGCCCATGTTCTGCCCATTACCCCACGATCCTGGCCAAGAATCAGGGCAGATGTGCATGATGGGAAGGGCGGCGTGGATGGATTAGGACAGACCTGTGCAGGCTCCCAGAAAAATAACTCAAAATACATTTCCTGGTGATGACGGGACTTTAGCACATCTTCAGATACAAAATAGAAGACGTGGTGCAGAAAGGATGTTTTGATCACTGACCAAAACTGTCTTGGAGCTTGGAATGTGAATGTGTTAGAGAAAAGTGAAGCAGCAAAGGGCAACACGCTCTAGCATTTTAAGAGGAAAAAACACATGGCAGGGGAAGAAAGGAAAGGAAGGAGGACGTGGAATATCCCAGAAGTACCTCCCCCAACCCATTACCCTCCACTGCCCGCTTCCCTAGCCTTGGTCTAGTCAGAAGACTTCTTTAGGAACCATTTGGTAGTCCCAAAAAACAACTTAGTTTTCTTTCTTGATGCCTTTGGGTACGTGCTTTTAAAAATTAATCCAAAATTCTGCAACATAATTCCTACGTACCCACTTAGTTTCAGTTCAGGTCCGCCTTTTGCAGGGAGCTGTTCCTAAACATTGCATAGGAACAGGAGTCTGCCCTTCCTCTTCACCCTCACCTTCAGTCCTTTCCTCTGGCATTGCTGTAGAGTGACAGCTTAGAGACTCAAGCCCATCTCATTTCTTTGGTGGAGGAAGCGTGTTTAGGGGAGTGCACTGGATTGAAGGTGGCTGCCCTGGCCAGCCCCTGATCATGGCATTCGACATCCCTGGACCTCAAGTCTCAGCAAGGCTTCTCTGACAGCCAACAGGCATCAGCAGGATGCTCAGCCACCTCCGGATTTCGCTTTATAAAATAAGTACCTTGGCCAAGCACGGCAGCTCACACCTGTAATCCCAGCACTTAGGGAGGCCAAGGTGGTAGGATCACTTGAGCCTAGAAGTTGAGACCAGCTTGGGCAACATAGTGAGACCCTGTCTCTACAAAAACTAACAAAAATTAGCCAAGTTTGGTAGCTCGTGCCTGTAGTTCCAACTACTCAGGAGGCTGAGGTGAAAGGATCGCTTGAGCCCAGGAGTTTGAGGCTGCAGTGAACCACGATACCACAATGGTGCCACTGCATTCCAGCATGGGTGGCAGAGCGAGACCCTTTTTTTTTTTTTTTGAGACGGAGTCTCACTCTGTCACCCAGGCTGGAATGCAGTGGCACAATCTTGGCTTACTGCAACCTCTGCCTCCTAGGTTCAAGCGATTCTCCTGCCTCAGCCCCCTGAGTAGCTGGGACTATAGGTACGTGCCACCATGCCCAGCTAATTTTGTATTTTTAGTAGGGACAGGGTTTCACCATGTTGGCCAGGATGGTCCCCGTCTCTTGACCTCATGATCCACCCACCTTGGCCTGAGGCATGAGCCACCGTGCCCGGCCGACCCTTTCTTTAAAAATAAGTACCAGAATTAAATCATTTTTAACATCTCCTCTAGATCACAACTGTGGCTTCAATATAAAATATGGAACAAGTCTGTCTTTCAGATGTACAACAAATGTATATAAAAAATAATGGGAGAAGATGACCTCAGCTCTTGAAACTTGTAAACATTTCAGCAATCTTGCTCTCGCAAAGAAATCCTTAATTCTGCGTTTTCAAACTTTAAGCAGAACTGACAGCCATTTGTGCTCTCTCTGTTTGAAGTAGTTCTTTTCTTTTGAGTCAAGAATCTTTTTCCAGGTTCGGCTATTTCCTTAATGAAATTAATATTTCACACAGAATGGTTTCATGCAACAGTGCTGGGACGTCTGGAGTCTGGATGTTGTTCCTGGAATGCTTCCACATAAGGAGAATTTTAGACAGGGGCAGCCAGAATCCTACCCTATCCAGTGGTTCAAGGTCTTTTCTGGCCTTACACTTGCTTTGGGCAGTTCTCAGAATGTGTGTGTGCACGTGTGCACAAGCATACACACACACCTTTGATTCGTCTCTCTCATTCCTCCAGTCATTTAAGTAGGAGCTGATAAAAGAAAGCCTTCAGGGTTCACAGTATTGCCTTGGTGGGTTTTGTTTGTTTGTTTGTTTGTTTTTTTGCATATTGCAAGAATAAACACAATAGAGGAAAATGCCAAACAAATGTGGCCATGGCCTTGCGTGACAATAGAGGAAAATTCCAGGCAAGTGTGGCCATTGCCTTGTGTGACGGCCCCACTCCTGTCCATCTGGGCCTGTAGCCTTGCCTGCACCTCACAGTCCTAACAGAGCTGTTGATATCCGTGGAGCCCCAGAATTTCACCAACTGCTAGATGTATCTTTGGAAAGTGTATTTTGTGGAACATACTCAGAACATGAGGCTGTCCTTTCCACAGCTTTCCTCCCTGGACCTTCTCAATAACTCTGTTCTTAAATGTAGGCAAGAGCCTGGGATCATGAAAAGCATTGAAACCTCAGTAACCCCAGGACAAGTGGAGAACCAAAATCCCGTGCACTGGTGGGTCCTTGGGGGAGGAGTAAAGGGGAGTCCAGGAGTCAGAGGGCCATGGGGCTGACCCAGTGTGGAACGGCAGTATGGCCTCAGGAAGTGGAAACCACAGATGGGTCTAGCTGGGGTACAGAGATGGTAAGGACAGGAATTCCAGAGGAGCTGAGATCATTGCAGGAGAGACAAATGTGAAAACTGTGCACTCTGGAGCTTCATTTCTGACTTCAAATCAGGTTCTGCCACGTGGCAGCTGTCCTGTAACCTCTCTGTGCTTTTGTTTCCTCACTGGTAAAATGGAGATGGTAGAACCTCTTCATAGGATGGTGTGAGTGTTTTAGTGCATTGATGTGTATTAAGTGCTTAGAACGTATCTGGCACAGAGCAAGCATTATATGACTGGTAGCTGTTGTTATTACTACCACTGCTGTTCTTATTATCGTGACTATTATGACTCTCAGCATTGCTATAATACTATCCATAGAGACTGTAGAGTTATAATAGTGGCTACTAAATTTAAGCAGCATCCTTGCCTGGTGCTGTATCATTTTTGGACACTAGAGATATATTTATTCATGTCTCTACAGAGCGAAAAAGCATCTCTCTGTCAGAATGACTACTTTCTACTTTAAAAATGTTTTTGATGATTAACTCTTGATGGGTTTAGATAAAGCCATCCTTCCAAAAGGCCTGAAGCACTCTCAGATGGCTCCGTTTTTTCAGCTCTTTACTGTTCTGGGATGTGGACTACCCACTGTTAAGCTAATATTTTTGATCTTCAATTTGGAACCTTAATTATGCTCTACAGCAGTCATTGTACTTGGATGTATAAAATTCCCTTCAAAAGATATTCAGACACTTTCTAGGCTCAGTGGTACGCAGGAGATGGAGACACACGTGGAAGGGTGTGCTGGCGGATTCCCATTGCTCTGAGCTGTGAGGGGTGGGGCAGATGCGAGCTAACAGTGTTGGGGCCTCATGCTGCTTGTCCACTCCTTAGATGACTATGCTCAGCTGTGTAACATCCCCGTGACGGGACGCCGGCAGCCATATGGACGGGACGCCTTGGTTGACTTCAGTGAACAGTATGCTCCAGAAGCCGATCCCTACTTCATCCAAGACCGTAAGCAAAATAATCTTGTTCCTTTGATACTAAGTTGTGGTTGAAGATTAATCAGTGGCCCTCAAAATGTAATGGCAACTTGTTAGCAATGTCGCATTTCTGGTCCCACCCCAGACCTGCTGATCAGAAAGTCTAGGGTGGGACCCAGTCATCTTTGTTTCACAAGGGCAGTCCTTCTGCACGGGTGAGTCTAAGAACCACTGCATCATTCGTGAGCCGAGATCACACCACTGCACTCCAGCCTGGGCCACAAAAGCGAGACCCTATCTCAAAACAAAACAAACAAAAAGAACCATTGCATTTGATGAATAGTCTTGCTGGTGGGGGTACTGTTATATTTATTTTTCTTAAAGTTTTGAGATGGAGTCTCACTCTGTCACCGAGGCTGGAGTGCAGTGGCACGATCTCAGCTCACTGCAACCTCCGCCTCCCGGGTTCAAGCGATTCTCCTGCCTCAGCCCCCCGAGTAGCTGGGATTGCAGGCGCGCACCACCATGCCCAGCTAAATTTTGTATTGTTAGTAGAGACTGGGTTTCACCATGTTGGTCAGGCAGGTCTTGAACTCCTGACCTTGTAATCCACCCGTTTTGGCCTCCCAAAGTGCTGGGATTACAGGGATGAGTCACCGTGCCCAGCCTATCATTATAATTTCTATAACAAAATCTTTTCTCTTTTAAGTGGTGGACTAGTTTGAGGGCCAAGATTTCCATGAGAGCCCAGTTGCATTGCAGCCTTTTTTTTCCTACAGGGAAATGCAAATGTTAACTGTACAAGTTGATCATTATTATAAGTGTTTTAGAGTAGGAGGTAAGAAAAGAATTGCCCTTTTGGTCAGAAATGACTTTTTAAAATACATTGGTGAGGGGATTTATGGAGTAACAAATAATGTGTGCCAACTTTTCCTGGGTTAGTGAGCACAGCTTTCATGGGGGAGATGGGAGTGTGTATCTGCAAATTGTGATCCCTTTTAGAACGTAAATGCTGTGTGAGGAAGCCTACAAACACACAAGCTCAAATCAGACTTTTTAAATACAGACAATTTGAAGTCTGAAACAGCAGGAGGTCCACAATGAAATATTAGTAGATAGTAGATAGTCTCACTTCAAGAACAAGAACAGGAAAACGCCCATTTCGAGAGCCTCATCCACAGCTCACAAAGGGGCCATCCTCACATGTGTAGCTTCACCACAAATTTTTTTTTTTTTTTTTTTTTTTTGAGATAGGGTCTCGTTCTGTTGCCCAGGCTGGAGTGCAGTGCCATGATCACAGCTCACTGCAACTCTGCCTCCTGGGCTCAAGCGATCCTCCCACCCCAGTCTCCCAAGTAGCTGGGACTACAGGAATGCGCCACTATGCACGGCTAATTTTTGTATTTTTTCCATGGCGGGGGGGTTCACCATGTTGTCCAGGCTGGTCTCGAACTCCTGGACTCAAGTGATTCACCCACCTCGGCTTCCCAAAGTGCTTACAGGTGTGAGCCACCATGCCTGGCCTGCACCACATTTTTAAGATAGGTAATTGCTGCCGACCAAGGAGTTTGACTTAGGACTTTAGAGAAAAATGCAGTGAAGCTTTTTTCTGTCCTGGGCCCCGTCACCTGTGCACGAAGCGTCCTAGCCAGGACCCAGTTCTGGGGCAACAGCATGAGATTTCTAGTTGAATTTAGGAGTTACTTCAGTTCTGCATCAAGAGCTTTTATTTTTTTGTACTTCCCTTCTCTTTCTCTTTTCCCTTTCTCTCCCTTCTTCATTCCCTCCTTGTCCTCCCTTCCCCCCCACCTTTTTCTTTGAAGGATGTAGTGTATTGATCATCTGGTAGAATTAAAAATGTTTTAAAATGTCCATGATAAGAACATTCCATTAATCCAGCTAAGCTGATTAACACACACCTGTGTAACTCCCACCCAGGTCAGGAGCAGTGCCAGCCTCCAGAAGGCCCCTGGCGCCCTTTCCCACCCCCCTCCCTAGGGTAACCACTATCCTGACTCCTAACACCATAGATGAACAACACTCTTTCTTTTCATCCACAGCACATAACCATGCAGCTCTTTATGAAATGGACCAGAATGCACTCACAGCTACAAGACTGTGCACTTAGGGTTTGATGCTTCTCTGTATATGTTACGGGTCAGTAAATGTTTACTTAAGAAAAAAGGAAGGGAGAAGAATTATTAAGGTTGAAAGAAAGCCCAGCTTGCCCCATAAATCAGGAATACCAGGTTAAGTCTATATGCAACTCTGACAATCCCGTGGCTTACAGCTTTCCTCCCTAGACCTCCTCAATAACTCTGTTCTTAGATGTAAGCAAGAGCCTGGGATCATGAAAAGCATTGAAACCTCAGTAACCCCAGGACAAGTGGAGAACCAAAATCCCAGGCACTGATGGGTCCTGAGAGTCTACAAGTCAGAAGCTTCTATGGCATTATAGTTTGGATTCCAGGAATTTTCATGTTGAAATGTCTGGCTTATGTACCTTCTTTTTAATGCTGGCATTGCTTTAAAGCTCTTTTTTAAATTTACTACAAATGTTAAGAAATAAACATGTTGGTGTCACATCAATCTCCTATTTAGCAACATAGGAAATTGAGATGCAGTTCCAAGACCTCCAGCTTGGACAATGTAATGGCCTTTACATTTCTTACAAGTTGCAGAGAAATATTTCCCCCTTCCCAGCCAGTTTTCTGACCTCCAGCAAGGGCTTTTGGAGCCTGCTGCAAAAATGATCGTGTTGGGTAGATAGTAACATAGACGGAGGCTGAGTGAGGTTTCTTATCGCCTTTATGGTTCATCATCTCTGTTACCTTTAGGGAGAGCTGTACTTCTAAAACTGGAATTTACTTGAGCAGAGAATAGGCAAATGTTTTTTTCTGTAAGGGCCAGGTGGTACATTTTTTTTCTTTTTTGAGACAGAGTCTTCCTCTGTTGCATAGACTGGAGTGCAATGGTACAATCTTGGCTCACTGCAACCTCCACTTCCTGGGTTCAAGTGATTGTACCTCAGCCTCCTGAGTACCCCTGGGATTATAGGCATGCCCCACCATGCCCGACTAATTTTTGCATTTTTAGTAGAGATGGAATTTCACCATGTTGGCCAGGGTGGTCTTGAACTCCTAACCTTGTGATCCACCTGCCTCGGCCTCCCAAAGTGCCGGGATTACAGGTGTGAGACACCGCACCCAGCCCAGATGGTAAAATTTGTAGGCTTTGCAGGCCATATGGTTTCTGTTGTAGGTATTCAACTCTGCTGTAGTTTCACAAAAGCAGCCCTAGATAGCACAGCAGCAAATAGGCGTGGCTGTGTTTATTTACAAAAATAGGTAGCAGGCCAGATTTGGACCAGAGACTGTAGTGTCCTGACCCGTTTTAGAGTCCTGAAGAAGTATTTTGGGGAGCCTGCCTGATGTGTGGGGAGTTTCAAGTTTTACTTTTTATGTTTTAATTTCTGTAATAATAAAAAATGTATTAGCTATGAAGTAAAAATGATTTTGCTGTGATACATGGGATCTGAAAATATTGTCATAGATTAAGTCTTTATTTTTCGTACGTGTTTCTTAACTGGCTTTGAGTATGTGGTGTCACTTTTTTTTTTGAGAATTGGAGTCTCACTATATTGCCCAGGCTGGTCTTCACCTCATGAGCTCAGGAGATTCTCCTGCCTCAGCCTCCTGAGAACAAGGGACTCTTGTTCTCCTTTAAAGTTTTAAAATGGGCCTGCCATGGATGTATTACTCGATTTTTTTTTTTTATGGCACAAATTTTTTTAACTTGTAGGTTCAGGGGTACATATAAAGGTTTGTTACATAGGTAACATGTCATGGGGGTTTGTGGTACAGATTATTACATCACCTAGGTATGAAGCCCAGTACCCAATAGTTACCTTTTCTGCTCCTCTCCCTCCTCCCACCCTCCACTAGTGTCTGTTGTTTCCTTCTTTTTTGTGGGTGTGGTATTTGGTTATATGAGTAAGTTCTTTTTTTTTTAATTTTTTAAATTATACTTTTAAGTTCTAGGGTACATGTGCACAACGTGCAGGTTTGTTACATATGTATACATGTGCCATGTTGGTGTGCTGCACCCATTAACTCGTCATTTACATTAGGTATGTCTCCTAATGCTATCCCTCCCCCGACCCCACGACAGACCCTGGGGTGTGATGTTCCGCATCCTGTGTCCAAGTGTTCTCATTGTTCAATTCCCACCTATGAGTGAGAACATGCGGTGTTTGGTTTTCTGTCCTTGCGATAGTTTGCTGAGAATGATGGTTTCCAGCTTCATCCATGTCCCTACAAAGGACACGAACTCATCGTTTTTTATGGCTGCATAGTATTCCATGGCATATATGTGCCACATTTTTTAATCCAGTCTATCATTGTTGGACATTTGGATTGGTTCCAAGTCTTTGCTATTGTGAGTAGTGCCACAATAAGCATGCATGTGCATGTATCTTTATAGCAGCATGATTTATAAACCTTTGGGTATATACCCAGTAATGGGATGGCTGGGTCAAATGGTATTTCTAGTTCTAGATCCTTGAGAAATCGCCACACTGTCTTCCACAGTGGTTGAACTAGTTTACAGTCCCACCAACAGTGTAAAAGTGTTCCTAATTCTCCACGTCCTCTCCAGCACCTGTTGTTTCCTGACTTTTTAATGATGGCCATTCTAACTGGTGTGAGATGGTATCTCATTGTGGTTTTGATTTGCATTTCTCTGATGGCCAGTGATGATGAGCATTTTTTCATGTGTCTTTTGGCTGCATAAATGTCTTCTTTTGAGAAGTGTCTGTTCATATCCTTCACCCACTTGTTGATGGGGTTGTTTGATTTTTTTCTTGTAAATTTGTCTTAAGTTCTTTGTAGATTCTGGATATTAGCCCTTTGTCAGATGGATAGATCGTAAAAATTTTCTCCCATTCTGTAGGTTGCGTGTTCACTCTGATGGTAGTTTCTTTTGCAGTGCAGAAGCTTTTTAGTTTAATTAGATCCCATTTGTCAATTTTGGCTTTTGTTGCCATTGCTTTTGGTATTTTAGTCATGAAGTCTTTGCCCATGCCTATGTCCTGAATGGTATTGCCTAGGTTTTCTTCTAGGGTTTTTATGGTTTTAGGTCTAACATTTAAGTCTTTAATCCATCTTGAATTAATTTTTGTATAAGGTGTAAGGAAGGGATCCAGTTTCAGCTTTCTACATATGGCTAGCCAGTTTTCCCAGCACCATTTATTAAATAGGGAATCCTTTCCCCATTGCTTGTTTTTGTCAGATTTGTCAAAGATCAGATGGTTGTAGATGTGTGGCATTATTTCTGAGGTCTCTGTTCTGTTCCATTAGTCTATATCTCTGTGTTGGTACCAGTACTGTGCTGTTTTGGTTACTGTAGCCTTGTAGTATAGTTGGAAGTCAGATAGCGTGATGCCTCCAGCTTTGTTCTTTTGGCTTAGGATTGACTTGGCAATGCAGGCTCTTTTTTTGTTCCATATGAACTTTAAAGTGGTTTTTTCCAATTCTGTGAAGAAAATCATTGTTGTTTCCTTCTTTGTATTCGTAAGTTTTTATCATTTAACTGCCACTTACAAGTGAGAACATGTGGTGTTTCGTTTTCTGTTCCTGCATTAGGTTGCTAAGGATAATAGCCTCCAGCTCCATCCATGTTCCTGCAAAAGTCATTATCTCATTCTTTTTTATGGCTGCCTAGTATTCCATGGTATATATGTACCATATTTTCTTTTTTATCCCCCAAACTTATGCCAAACCTCATTTAATCTTTACAACGTAGAAAAGTGTTCATTCATTACAAAATACTTCCTACTGAGTGCAGGCATTGTGTTCAATGTTGGGTCTGCCATTCTACATAGCATCGTTTGTCTATTTTTAAATGAGGAACCTGTTTTCAGCAAAATCAAGTGACTTGGCCAGGGTCACAGGCGTGAGCAGAAGACCCAGTTCCTCTGATTCAAATCCCATGGTTCATTTCCACAAAATAAACCTATAACTGAGTGGGGCTTTAGAGATCATAAAATTCAATGGTTTTACTTCATACGTGAGAAAAATAAGCTTTCTGCCCAAGTTTACAATGTACACATAGTGAAATGGGAATGGGAACTCAAGTCCCCCAATACACAATAAGTGTATTGTTCTTACCTAAACAGATAATTTAAGATTCACTTATTGTATATTTTTTGGTCATCTTTAAAACCCACTTTCTTCTCTAAAGGGCATGCTCTAAAATTTATTCTTCACCTTTCTCCCCTCAGGGCACCTAATCTTAGAATATAAGAGAAACTCTGACCTAATTTGTCTCCATGTTGACCTCAGGCACTTTAGTCATTGTTGAAACTTCTTTTTTGTTGTTGTTAAGAGAAGTAACACGTAAGTCTTTATTTCCTTGTTTAGAAAAAAAAAAAAAGCTGGCTAAGTTGGTTACTTTTTGGTGATCAACGAGACCAAACTCCATATCCTTGTCCAATTCCTCCCAGTTAGACCTTATTGCCCTCCATAAGCAATGATATTTTGCTGCCCCCTGCAGTTCTACTGGAGAATTACTTCAAAAGCCAGCTAGAGAGTTCTAGCCATATTTTATTTTTTTTTTGAAGCTACTTTTTGGTACTGTTGGGAAGAGAGAGGAGATGAGAGGCAACATGACAGTGTGTTGGGGTCACTGTGGATTTCTGTTTAGAACTTTCCTCTGCAAAATGAGAGCTAAACACTCTTGATGCCTGGCTAAATTGTTTTTATATCACAAAAACTCTAAAGTCTAGCTCTGACTTGGTTTTAAGAGATCTAAACTATAAAAAGAGCCAAACAAGAGTTTCTTTGTTTCCTTAAAAGACTTTTGGTTTTGTTTTTTTTTTTGTGTGTGTGTGTGTGTGTGTTTTGTTTGTTTGTTTGTTTTTTGACAGAGTCTCGCTCTGTTGCTCAGGCTGGACAGTGGCCGTGATCTCAGCACACTGCAACCTCTACCTCTCAGGCTCAAGCGATTCTTCTGCCTCAGCCTCCCGAGTAGCTGGGATTACAGGCGTCCACCACCACGCCCAGCTAATTTTTTGTATTTTTAGTAGAGACCGGGTTTCACCATGTTGGCCACGCTGGTCTCGAACTCCTGGCCTCAGGCTATCTGCCCGCCTCAGCCTCCCAAAGTGCTGAGATTATAGACATGAGCCCAGACTTTGGGTTTTCCAAACACAAGTATGATGTTCTTTCTCATTTATCAGGATGTTTTGAGGCGCTTTTATTGAATTTTTCCTTTGATCCCCTGGGAGCCCTTTTGTAAGGCTCATCCCGTAGCCAGAGCAAACAAACACATGGCAAAGCCAGCCTGCTTCTCTCTGGTCTTACAAACTCCAGCTGAAAACGTATTGCCTCACACTCTTACGGACCTTCTTAGCAAATGCTTACTAGACTCCAATAGTGAATGCTGTTGGTTCTGTCCTGAGAGTCTGACATTTGCCCTACTGTGAACTCAGGAAGTTTGGAACTTTGGAGGAACACTTTTAATAATTAAGAGCAAAAACAAAAACCATATTTGCTTTCTCATTTTATGTTATTTTAACATAGAATATCAGAATTCAAAATATGAGGCTACTCTGCACAAAACATACAAATTTTTTTATTTTTATATTATTTTACACAGCAACATTCAGTATTTCTAATGCTAACTTTAAGATGTCTGAAATATATATGGACATATATGTGTCTATTTAGAAAATGAACCATCATCTAAATATCATTTAAAAAATGATATAGGAAGTTGAGAAGGTCTAACTTAGCTTCTGCCCTTTCCTTTCCAGGTTTTCTAAATAGCTTTGAGGAGTTACAGGCTGAGGAATGCGGCATCCTCAATGGATGTGAAAATGGTCGCTGTGTGAGGGTCCAGGAAGGTTACACCTGTGATTGCTTTGATGGGTATCACTTGGATACGGCCAAGATGACCTGTGTCGGTAAGAACGACGTGTGTTTTATGGGACATTAATTTTTTCCTGACACCCCAAGTCCATATCTCAGTCAGTAGAGAACATTTAAGATAGATTTGCTGAGTTTCAGTTTGGAAAGATGAGAAAAGTTCTGGAGATGTACATTAAGTACAGTATGAATATACTTAATGCCACTGGACTATATACTTAAAAATGGTTAAAATGGTAAATATGTCCTGTATATTTTACCACAATTCTTTTTTTTTTTTTTTTTTTTTCCGAGATGGAGTTTTACTCTTGTCGCCCAGGCTGGAGTGCAGTGGGGTGATCTTGACTCACTGCAACTTCTGCCTCCCAGGTTCAAGCAATTCTCCTGCCTCAGCCTCCTGAGTAGCTGGATTACAGGTGTGCGCCACCACGCCCAACTGATTTTGTAGTTTTAGTAGAGATGGGGGTTTCACCATGTTGGTCAGGATGGTCTTGAACTCCTAACCTCAGGTGATCCGCCCGCCTTGGCCTCCCAAAGTGCTAGGATCACAGGCGTGAGCCACCTCACCCAGCCTACCACAATTCTTTTTAAAAAGATAGAGTTGGTGTTTCATTTAGGAATCCATTTATCAATGAGGATTGAAAAAAAAAAAAAGAATCCAAATAGTGGTAAATATTGGAGAAAAGGCCGGAATATCCCAGATAATTACTTTGACTCAAATTTAGCTTTTGACTGTAGCAAGTAATGATTTCCTTGAATACTTACACTAGCATAAGGGAGTGTAGACATCTGCAAAAAATACAACTTCCTAGTAATCATTTGAATGAAACTCCTCCTAAAGCTGTCGTGTTGCCACAACTCTTACATTGAAAACAACAGGAAGCATACATTTAACCTTCTCTGTGTGACCTAGTGTTGTCTTTCAGGGCCTGTTTGCCACAAGTTTTTCTTTTATTTTTCTTCTCCCTCTTTTTTTTTTTTTTTTTTTTTTTTTGAGAAGGAGTCTCGTTCTGTCACCCAGGCTGGAGTGCAGTGGCATGATCTTGGCTCACAGTAAGCTCTGCCTCCCTGGTTCATGCCATTCTCCTGCCTCAGCCTCCCGAGTAGCTGGGACTACAGGCGCCCACCACCACACCAGGCTAATTTTTGTGTGTGTGTGTATTTTTAGTAGGGACGGGGTTTCACTGTGTTAGCCAGGATGGTCTTGATCTCCTGACCTCGTGATCCGCCCACCTCGGCCTCCCAAAGTGCTGGGATTACAGGCTTGAGCTACCACGCCCCGCCTCTTCTCCCTCTTGAAGCAGTCCTTTTGCCGACTTTGCTTTTGTTAGTTTTAATCCGTGGTGTGTCTGTAAAATAGGTAACCTAGCTTCTTAACAGATGTTTCAAGTGAGTGAAAGCCTCAATGGGTCTCATGTAGAAAGAGGTCTGAGAATGTTATGGAAGGCTTTAGACAGGCTGTATGGAGAGGCCTCTGCGTAGGTATCTGGTTCCTCTTGACAAATCTAGCAGTTCCTCCATACCTATGGGAAGGAATTTGGAAGTAATATAGTTCCTCTAACTTTCTTGAGGTTCTACTAGAAAATTTCAAGCTCACAAAATGCTCATGTTGTGCTAGATAACAGGGAAAGAAGTTCTAGAACCTCCCTGATAATCTACCTCTTTAAGATCTAAAAAAAGTCACCTTTATCTTGTCTGTGATTGAAGCAATGACAAGAAAGCTTCCTTGGGGTGGTCGGGGGAAGGGCAGCATTCAGACTGCCTTGATGCCTCAGCTAAGCCTCAGGTAGGTTATGTGTCCTCACAGAGCAATATCAAAGATTGTTTACCTGCATGGCTTGACTTATTGCAGATGTAAATGAATGTGATGAGTTGAACAACCGGATGTCACTCTGCAAGAATGCCAAGTGCATTAACACCGATGGTTCCTACAAGTGTTTGTGTCTGCCAGGCTATGTACCTTCTGACAAGCCCAACTACTGCACTCCGTTGAATACCGCCTTGAATTTAGAGAAAGACAGTGACCTGGAGTGAAACAGAATCTACATAACCTAAGCCCATATACTCTGCACTGTGTAAAGGAAAAGGGAGAAATGTATTATACTTGAGACATTGCACCTACCCCGGAAGGCTGGAAATACAGAAACAGCATGGAGTTGCAAGTCCTCTGAAGACAGTGAGAGGATTTAGGATGAGCCCGACAGGTGTGGCAGACCAAATGGACATTTCTCTGAAAAACCAGTATATATAGTCTGTTCATATGTAAAATTCAATGGAAGAGAGGTGGAACAGTGCTGTTATTTTAAACAGAAGGTTGTATTATTATGTTGTTTTGTTTTTTTACTATTGCTTGATTAAATTTGGCATTTAAATAGTGGTGGAAATATTTTATATAATTTTCATTTTTTGGTTGTGCAGTTCCTTGGCTACTGTTTTACTTCAGTTTTTTTAAAATCTCAAATGAAAAAAGTCTTCGATGAAATATTGTTAAGTTGTATTGTAAGTATTGTTACACAGGGTTATGCAATTCCGGGCCTGGAGCATTTTTGAAATTCAGATTGTCTGTCCTGTGGAGCGGGCAGTCATTTTGTTTCAAAACTTTGTATACACATTTGGAGAAAAGTACTTTATATTTTCAGTGTTTTGTCCGATTTTTATGTCCATTCTTAGCCAAGCTGCTAGCAGGTGTCAATTGGATCCCTTTCCTTCATTGAAATGGAAGAGTTTATAAGCTTACGTTAGTATTGTAATATGTAAAGTAAGCCCAACAAAAAAATTTTAAAATTTGATGATCCCCAATATATCTACCATTGTATGTTAAAGTGAAATAAATCACCATTTTTGTAGAAAAAATTCTACCTGAGAGTAATTGTCAATGAGTACATGTGTATAAGTTGTATCCCACCCTCCCCACTTTTATTTTTACCAGTGGTCTTCTGTTAATGTAGTGTCTTTTACAAGTTAATCATTAAATTTGTTAGATCTTGTTATGGGCTAAATTGTTTCCCCTAACATTCATATGTGGGAATTCTAACCTCTAATACTTCAGAAAGTGACTAGATTTGAAGATTGGATCTTTAGTGAGGTAATTAAGGATAATGAGGTCATTGGGATGGCCCTAATCCAACATGACTGCTGTCCTTGTGTCACCCATAGAAGGTATCTGAATTACCAGTGGCGAATCCATATAGGTCTGCAGCAACCTCAGTTCTTGCCTCCTCAGAAGAAAGAATTTGACTGAGGGGCATAAGGCAGAAAAAGAGATCAGGCAAGTTTCAGAGCAGAAATGGAAGTTTATTTAAAAAGGCTTTAGAGCAGGAAGGAAAGGAAAGTTCACTTGGAAGAGACACAAGTGGGCACCTGAAGGCCAAGTGCAGTGTTTAACCTTGAACCTAGCTAGGATTTTATAGGCTGGCCCCTTTCTGTGATTCTTCCCTTAGGGTGGGCTGCCTGCACACACAGCGCCCTCCTTACACTTGGGAAGTGAGCACACACAGTGTTGAGGAAGCTGTACACATGCCCATCTGAGGCTTTCTTCCCTTTTCTGGTGGTGTGCCCCTGGAAGGTCATACTCCACCATTTTGTCCTTAATGTGCATGCCCAGGAAGTTGCATCTGTTTGGCGCCTGCATTCAATTAACACTTCAGTGCAGCAGGTGTGGGCCATCAGGAAATGCCCCCCCCCTCCAACCTCCGGCCTCAGCTGCCAGTTGATCACTTTTAGAGAGGCAATGTGGTCACTGCCGAACCATCACCTGATATTCCTAGTGGGTGGGGGAAGAACCCTCTCCTGCCCCGCTCATGCCTGTCTAACTACTTGTAACACTTAGAAGAGATTAGGACACAGATACACAGAAAAGAAGTGAAGACACAGGGAGACAGTGGCCATCTGCAAGCCAAGGAGACAGGCCTCAGGACAAATCAACCCTGCCGAAACTTTGAACTCCAACGGCTAGCCTCCAGATTTGACAGAAAATAAATTTCTGTTGTTTAAGCCGCCCAGTTTTTGGTCGTTTGTTATGGCAGCCCTAGCAAACTAAAATACATATCACAGGAAAAATGAATAATAGCTTTCACAGTTCCAATCCCTGCTTACACAACCAGAGTAATGCCATTGTTTCATTGTTTCGTACTTTAGCTGAAATTCACTTTTAACTTGAAAAAGCATCTGAGTTTTTAAAAACAAACTATGGCTAGGCATATCCAGCAGAAATATCTGCCCATGTAACATTTTTTCTGAAAGGTTTTGCATTTTAATAACTACAGTAGCCCAGGTGCAGTGGCTCACGCCTGTAAGCCCAGCACTTTGGGAGGCTGAGGCGGGTGGATCACCTGAGGTCAGGAATTCGAGACCAGCCTGGCCAATGTAGTGAAACCCCATCTCTACTAAAAAAAAAAAAAAAAAAAAAAAAAAAAGAAGAAGAGAGAGAAAATTAGCCAGGCATAGTGGCAGGAGCCTATAATCCTAGCTACTCAGGAGGCTGAGGCAGAAGAATCACTTGAACCCGGGAGGCAGAGGTTGCAGTGAGCGGAGATCATGCCATTGCACTCCAGCCTGGGCAACAAGAGCGAAACTCTGTCTCAAAAATAACTAAATAAATAACTACAGTAGGCAGAATAATGACACCCCAAAGATGTCCGTGTCCTAATCCTCAGAACCTGTGGGTATGTTACCTTCCATAGCAAATGGGAAGTAAGGTTATAGATAAGCTGCTAATCAACCTGGCCTTAATAGGAAGATTATCCTGGATTATGTGGGTGGGCCCAATGTAATCACAAGGGTGATTTCATTGTGATTACACTGGGCCCACCCAGATAATTTGGTGATTTCTTCCAAAGGAAGAGGACCTTAAAAGTAGAAGGAGGCCAGTCACGGTGGCTCACACCTGTAATCCCAGCACTTTGGAAGGCCAAGGCGGGTGGATCGCTTGAGCCCGAGAGTCTGAGACCAGCCTAAGCAACATGGTGCAACCCCATCTCTACAAAAAATAAAATAAATTAGTTGGGCATAGTGGTGCACACCTGTAATCCAAGCTACTCGGGAAGCTGAGGTCAACTTCCAGCCTATAGAACTGAAGATAACAAGTGTGTCTTGTTTGAAGCTACTGAATTTGCAGTGATAGAAAGCAAATACAGTCTCAAAGCTTCATAACTTACCTGTCTCTTGCAACATCTTGTAGATGATGTTTGTATAGGGGAAATGTGTGACCAGTTTCCAGCTGTTTCCACTTTCCAGCATGTGCTCTTAATGCATTTTCATAGCGTCTTCCACATCTAGACCTTGGTTTTACCTAGGGTTGTGCAAGTCCCATAAAAGTACAGCAAGCGTCTAAAACTGTGCAGAAGAAAGCCACGTATGTGTGAGAAAAACAAATATGGAAGAGAAGATACTATTGCACACAAAGCACCTTTGACACTAAGAGATGCTTTAAGCATCTTACAGTCTAACACAATAGTTTTATTGCATTTCCATTGTCTTTGTAGGAAATTAAGGGATTTGACTGAGGTGTATCATGAATTCTATTAGCATTTTCACACAGCAAATTTTCATTTTTACAGATCACTTATATTAAGCAGGAGATGCCTGTACGTAATGAAAATACATAGCTTGCTTTATTTATTTATTTAATTTTTTGTTTTTTTGAGACGGAGTCACGCTCTGTCGCCCAGGCTGGAGTGCAATGGCACGATCTCGGCTCACTGCAACCTCTGCCTCCCAGGTTCAAGCGATTCTCTCCCCTCAGCCTCTCAAGCAGCTGGAATTACAGGCGTGAGCCACCACGCCCAGCTGATTATTGTATTTTTAGTAGAGACAGTGTTTCACCATATTGGCCAGGCTGGTCTTGAATTTCTGACCTCAAATCATGCGCCCCTCCTCACCCTCCCAAAGTGCTGGGATTACAGGTGTGAGCCACCACACCCAGTCAAAAATACATAGCTTTAAATGTGACTATTTTTAAGTAAGTTTTGTTGCATAAAGTTTGTTTCACAACCCTAGAAAAACACTTTTCTTTTTGTGGTATACAAGATTCTTTTAGCTCCTTTCAGAAGTTACTGCAATTTTAGGCTTAATGCCAGTGGCCCTCACACGCGGTCTGGGATTCTATGGCAGTGGTCCTGATTCATTGGTCATGAAGAGACAGGCACATGGTAAGATGTAGTCTAGTCATTCATTTGACATGTATTTTCCAGCTGCTCTTAAGCATCTTATACCCAAGTAAGAACCATTTCTCTTCTTCTGCCCACCCATGGAACTGGTCTCCGTACCTTAAAATACTATCAGTAATATTTTATTCATTTGTCATAAAATCAAATGTCATTCCAAAAAAACTAAATCTGGCCATCTAATTTAAACCTATGTAGTTTGAAGTTATGCTCTTGAAATTTGCCACGCTAGTTGAAATGAGCAGCAAGTACTAATCTAGCAAACTAAACCCTTAAATATATCAAAGTTCTTTTGTACAACTTCATATTTCTATTTAAAAAGTTTACAGAGGCCGGGCGCGGTGGCTCACGCCTGTAATCCCAGCACTTTGGGAGGCCGAGGCGGGTGGATCACGAGGTCAGGAGATCAAGACCATCCTGGCTAACATGGTGAAACCCCGTCCCTACTAAAAAAATACAAAAAATTAGCTGGGCGTGGTGGCACATGCCTGTAGTCCCAGCTACTCGGGAGGCTGAGACAGGAGAATCACTTGAACCTGGGAGGCAGAGGTTGCAGTGAGCTGAGACTGTGCCACTGCACTCCAGCCTGGGCAACAGAGCAAGACTCAGTCTCAAAAAAAAAAGTTTATAGATACAAAAGCATATCATAATTTAGCTTTAGTGTTTTCACACAGAGACTTTCTTATTCTAAAATTGTACTTTAATTCTGGTAAATCTTAATGACTCCATGTTGCCAGAAATAGGCATAAGAAATAAGGTTCATGAATATTTCATTTGAGTTACCAGCCTTAGTTAACATATATGTCCGTGTTTCATGTACTACTTTGTGGAGGCAACCTGTAGCAGACCAGACTATGCTACTCTAAATATGCTTTTTTGGCACAATGATTTTTTTTTTTTCTTTTTGAGATAGAGTCTTGCTCCATCACCAGGCTGGAGTGCAGTGGTATGATGTCGGCTCACTGCAACCTCTGCTTCCCAGGTTCAAGCAATTCTCCTGCCTCAGCCTCCTGAGTAGCTGGGACTACAGGCGCCCACCACCACACCCGGCTAATTTTTGTATTTTTAGTAGAGACGGGGTTTCACCATGTTGGCCAGGATGGTCTCGATCTCTTGACCTCATGATCTGCCCGGCTCAGCCTCCCAAAGTGCTGGGATTACAGGTGTGAGCCACTGCACCTGGTCGGCACAATGATTATTTTGATCTGATTATTTTCAGAAACAGCAGACAGTAGAGGCTCTGAAAACAGCATAGGATACTTTTCTTTAATAAGGGAAATTTATAAAGAAAATTTCCATTTGTGAGGATATCTCCCTCTCTGTATCAGAAAGATAATGGCTCTGGGACTTAAATTTGCATAAGAAGCCTCACAGTTGTTTACCATACTTTCCCTATTCACCTTCTCATAACTTGCCTCCTCCATAGCTTTCTTCCTTTATTTTAGCTGGAGATGGTATTTAAGCCCAAATTCTAAGCCTTCCATGTATATGAGATACACATGTTAATACACTTCTATTTGTTTCTCACTTTTAAATCTGTCTTTTGTTACAAAGGCCCCGGTGGAGAATTCAGAAGGGCAGAGGAACAGGGATTTTTTTCCCCCTCATCTACAAGACCATAACCATAGATTAATGAATTGTTCTAATTACTTGCAGCACTAAAATTCTATGATGCTAATACTCTCCAAATTTCAAAGAAGAATGACTTAAATATGTCCTAGAGCAGCTATTATTTGCTGCTCAAATCTTTGGCAAGAAGAAGAAAATAGAGATGGTTGCCAAAGATCAATATCAAAGTGATGGGTAATTGCAATTATGAGAAAAAGGGAATAGGGAAGGTATCATCTGCAAAGTGCAGCGATAAATCATATTCTGATAAGACAGAAGACATTTCTCAGGGAAAAAAGCTCCCCAAGTTAGGATAAAGCATTTACATCATCACAGGAATGTGAGGGTCCTTGGGCCAGCTTTCACTGCCTCACTGCCTTTTAAGAGTATGGCTTTGCCATGGGCCAGGAGTGGTGGCTCACGCCTGTAATCCCAGCACTTTGGGAGGCTGAGGCGGGTGGATCACCTGAGGTCAGGAGTTTGAGACCACCCTGACCAACATGGTGAAGCCCCATCTCTACTAAAAGTACCAAAATTAGCCAGGCATGGTGGCAGGCGCCTGTAATCCCAGGTATTCGGGAGCCTGAGGCAGGAGAATCGCTTGAACCCAGGAGGCAGAGGTTGCAGTGAGCGAGATCGTGCCGTCGCATTCCAGCCTGGGGGACAAGAGCGAGACTTTGTCTCAAAAAAAAAAAAAAAAAAAAAAAAGAGTATGGGTTGGCCATTACCAGAAGAAGAGGTGAGAATGTTTGGGGGACTTCAGGCCCGGTAAAATCAGTGTGGCTGGAGCAGAAAGAGAACCCAGGGGGAGTGGTAGGTTATGCTCTCAAAGAAGCCTTATTATGTGATGTTTATGCGCCGGGGTAAAGTTTTCCTTCCTACTAAGATGTCTTTAAAGTTCTCCCTCAACCTTTAGTCATCTCAACTTTTTCAGCCCCATTCCCAGACATTTCTTTGAATGATGAATATTTTTTCTACTATCAGTAAGCAAACTTCTCTCTTCCTCTCTGTAGGAATTTTCCTCCCTGGTTCCTTCCCTTGTGACATTAATAGTTCTCTGCAGGTTACCTTAAACTATAAAAATCTCAGACCCTTCTAAGGCACATACAGAACAGGATGTCATGTTGCTCCTAAGCCCCACCTGGAATGTCCTGCTCTTGGAAGAGAAAACAGCCCTTTTCCTCTCACCATTTGCAGAGGCCCAAAGAGCAAAAGCAAAAAAGGATAATGAGATGCTCCTAAGGAAATGGCAAGGGGGTGGGCTTTGGGGAACATGCCCAGCTGGGTTCAATTTCAGCATCCTTCCTTTAAGACCGAGAAGTTCCTAGCAGGTGGGTTCCTGGGGGCGTTGCATACTCACCAAGGTGCGCAGCCTCTCAAGGATAGAGAGGGAACAGCGAAGAAAGCGGCTGAAAGGGGAAAATGGTTCGTACAGAACTTTCCCATGTAAGAGAAGTGGGTAGGCAGTAATTAGCCTCTGCCAAGATTTTAATAGTGAAAAGGAGTTGCTGTTATTTCATTTATTCTATAAGCATTTGTTAAATGCTTATTTTGTACCAGGCGTTGTGCTAGCCCTGGGAATATGGACATGAATAACTAGTCATCTTCGACCCCATAGCTAGCTCAGAAGACAGATGGGACTAACCATAAGGCAATGAGGTAAGTACAGTAATTAATAGAATCTAGAATTCAGTGTTATGGAAACAAAGCAGAACCAATTGATTCTACCCTGGAAGGCGTGGGGATGTAGAACTCTTTTGTTTGTTTTTGAGATGGAGTCTCGCTCTGTCACCCAGGCTGGAGTGCAGTGGCGGGATCTTGGCTCACAGCAAGCTCTGCCTCCTGGGTTCACGCCATTCTCCTGCCTCAGCCTCCCGAGTAGCTGGGACTACAGGCACCAGGCCACCACGCCTGGCTAATTTTTTGTATTTTTAGTAGAGACGGGATTTCACCGTGTTAGCCAGGATGGTCTCTATCTCTTGACCTTGTGATCCACCCGCGTCAACCTCCCAAGGTGCTGGGATTACAGGTGTGAGCCACTGCGCCCCACCGGGGATGTAGAACTCTTAAGGAGAAGATGAAGTAATTGGAATTGTATGGGCTTAAAGTTCACTAGGAAAAAAAAGAGAACCACACAGCCACTTCACCTGCTCCTTCCTTTTTGTCAAAGGATGTATGTCTGGTCTTCCAGAAATAGCACTGGACTTGGCATCTCAGAGCACCTACCTGGGCCCTAATTTCTGTCTCTTCCATGGCCAGCTATACGACCTCGAACAAGTCTCTATCTTGTCACTTTTTTTTTTTTTAGTCAGTAATGTGAACTCTGAAATCCTTACTGTGTCAAAAACGTCAAATTCTTTTTTTTTTTTTTATCAAATAATCTTCTTTCCCAGCTTGATTTCTTAATCCTAGTTAACTGTGATCACATTAATGATTTGCTACCTTAGAATGGCTTAATGAAACCCTTGGGCCATAGCCATCCTCTGCGGAGCTGGGTGTTCCAAATGGACATTCCACAGATGCATAAAAACAGGTGGTAACTGCTCGAACAACGCAGGGGCATTCTGTGAATTACAGCTTCAACATTTGAAAGACTTGACATGAAAAAGATAGGTTGGATTCTAAATCCACTGGCATTTTGACAAGAAATTTCAACTTTACTTTTGCCAACATAAAAAAAGAAAAGCTTCTTTAAATGCAATTTTAAATGTCTTAAATTTCTGAGTGATTTTTTAAAAATTTAGAAGTTTTGGCCTCCATTTGTGCATATTTTTCGCTGATGGTGGCAGTTAGAAATCCGAGAGATTAAATTAAAAGTCTCGATTGGGAACTGCAGGTAGTCATTTCAAAGATAAAACCTATTTAAAAGTTTGCAGATGTAAGCTCAAGTTTCTCAATAACACTTTAAAAATACTTTATTAGGAAGTGTTATAAAATTATTCAATATTTAATTTTATACCTACTACGTAATCTTAATTTTAAAAGTATTATATAAAGAAAATTTAATTTTTTTAAACCAAGCTCCACTTAAAGGCCTCAAATCCCCTCGCCTTAATCCCAGTCTGCCAAATAGACATCCTGTGAAACAGATGTTTTGCCAATCTGTGAAAAACACTGGGAAGCATTATTTTAGGGTGTATACCTATGGGTGGAACAATTCATTTTATTCAATAGTCATCCTTTCCCTTTCTGATCTGCAGAGAGAGTTGTACTGTAGATAAATTTTCATCCATGCATAGGTCTGTTTCCGAGCTCTGTGTCCAATTCCATCATGTTTTTTCTATCTGTGCATCAATGTTATACTGTTTTCATATTATGGCATTTTTATGTCTTCATTTCTGATAAGGCAAATTCTTCTACCTTTTTTTTAGGAGTATGCTCACTCTTTGATTTTCAAATAATTAATTAGCAGACTTTATTTTTTGAGCAGTTTTACATGTATAGAAAAATTGAGGGGAACGTATAGACAGCCCTCATATAACCCCTCACCCCCACTCCTGCCTGCAGGTTCCCTCATATTAATATCTTACATTAGTGTAACACATTTGTTACAATGGATGAGCCTCTGTTGATACTTATTATTAATTAAAGTTTATAGTTTACACTAAGGTTCTTTGTGTTACACATCTATGGGTTTTGACAAATGTATAATTACATGTATTCACCAATATATCATACACAACAGTTTCAGTGCCCTGCAAATCCCTGTGCTCCCACCAATTCATCTGACCCTCCCTTACTTCCCCACCACCCAAACTCCTGGCAACCACTGATCTTTTTACTGTCTCCATAGCCTTGCCCAAAAAATATGGTTGGAATTATATAGTATGTAGCCTTTTCAGATTGGCTTTTTTCACTTAACAATGTGCACTTAAGTTTCCTCTATTTCTTTTCATGGCTTAATAGATCATTTCTTTTTAGTGCTGAATAATATTCCATTTTATAGATGTACCACAGTATATTTATCCACTCACCTATTGAAGAACATCTTTGTTGCTTCCAAGCTTTGGCAATGAAGAATAAGGTTATTCTAAACATCTGCGTGTAGGTTCTTGTGTAGATGTAAGTTTTCAGCTTATTTGGGTAAATACTAAGAAGTACATACAGCTGCTGGATTGTATAGTAAGAATATGTTTAGTTTTGTAAGAAGCTGCTAAAATGTCTTCCTGAGTGGCTGTACGATTTTGCATTCCCACTATGAATGAATGAGTGTTCCTGTTGCTCCATATCTTTGTCAGCATTTGTTGGTGTCAGTGTTTTGGATTTTAGCCATTCTAATAGGTGTGTAGTGTATCTCATTGTTTTAATTTGCAACTCGCTAATGACGTATGATATAGAACATCTTTTCATTGCTTATTTGCCATCTGTATATCTTCCTTGGTGAAGTACTGTCTCTTTTCAAGTCGTCTGTCCGTTTTTTTAATTGGGTTGTTTATTTTCTTATTGTTGGGTTTTAGGAGTTCTTTGTATATTTTCCATATATCTTTTACCAGATACATGTTTTACAAAGATTTTCTCCCAGTCTGTGGCTTCTCTTTTCATTCTCTTAAACCCATTGCTTTTTATAAATTTAGGATCTGTTTAAGTTAAAAACAAAACCCTGTTGGGATTTTTATTAGAATTATATTGATTCTATAGATAGTTTGGGGGAAAAGAACATCTTTACAATATTGAGTCTTCTGGTCCATGACATTGATTTAGATTTCACTTAATATTTGTCATAAATATTTATAATTTTCTTCATAGAGGTTTTTACTAATATTTTAGTAGATTTATTCTAAGTATTATATTTTGTTGCTGTTGGAAATGTTATATTTTTAAAGATTTGTGTTTGATAGTTTGTTTCTGGTGTATTGAAATACAATTGACTTTTAGATACTGATCACAACCTTGCTAAATGCTCTTCTCAATTCAAATATTTAGCCTGAGATTATTTGGGGATTCTGTGAATGGCAATTTTATTTCTTCCTTTCCAGTCTTCATATTTTTAATTTTCATGTCTATTAAACTAGTTAAAACTTACAGGGCAATATTGAATTATAGAGTGATGATAGCAGGTATACCGATTTTAAAGAAAATCCTTTTACTGTTGCTCTATTAAATATAATGCATGCTTAAATGTTTTTATGTATACCTTTTCTAGGGTAAAGAATGTTCCTTTCATCCCTAATTTGCTAATGGGCTTAATATGAATGTAAATGTTGAGTTTTATTTATTGAGGGATTTTTTTTTTTTTTGCATCTAAAGAAAAAATTCCTTTTGCCTTTGTTGCCCACAGAAACAAATTATAACTCAGGAATAAACCTCTGACTCTGAAACATGCCTGAACTGCCCTCTGCTTGACAGCACTACCCAGTGGGTCATCCCAGAAACCCAGGCCCCTCAGGATTATCAAAAATTTTCATTGATTTATTGAGATAATAAGATATTTTATTATTCCCCCTTTAGCCAGGAAATTAAGTTAGCCAGTTACTGGAAATTATAATTTGATTTCTCTTAAGCAGTATGTAACTCCAAGTGCATACCTTGGTGCAAAATTAAAACCATTTCTGGTGGAGTTAGCCTAGGAAACATTCAGTTCCAGAGATATTGGACAGGCAAATGCAGTATCCTAGCATCTAAGAAGGGCAAAGTTATTTCATTTATTCTGGCAGCTTACCCACCCCACACCACATGCAAAGTGCCTATATTGAAGACAAAACGCTCAACAACCTGAAGAGGGGATGAGGGAGGGAGAAGTAGAAAACAGGAAGACAATAGCAATAGTAAGATTCTCTAGTGGCAGAGCATAGCAAGTGGATGTTGTCCAGTGAGCCAGTGGAAGCACTGCTGTAGTGTAAGAGTCCAATTGTATTAGAATCCATTAATTTTTCTGTGTTTGTCATATACTAATAGTAAAATATTTACTGTTTTTACTGTGTGTATTAGCTTAAAATAGGCATCCTTCACATGTTTTCTTGCTGGATGCTTTGTCCCAAGTTTTTACTGACACCTTTGGTTTCAAGTACTTTGGCTATTGTATAGAAAATTGTTGGCCAGGTGCGGTGGCTCACACCTGTAATCCCAGCACTTTGGGAGGCCAAGATGGGTGGATCACCTGAAGTTGGGAGTTCAAGACCAGCCTGGCCAATATGGTGAAACTCCACCTCTACTAAAAATACAAAAATTAGCCAGGCGTGGTAGCAGGCGCCTGTAATCCCAGCTACTAGGAAAGCTGAGGCAGGAGAATTGCTTCAACCTGGGAGGTGAAGGTTGCATGGAGCTGAGATCGTGCCATTGCACTTCGGCCTGGGCGACAAGAGCAAAACTCCATCTCAGGCCAGGCGTGGTGGCTCACGCCTGTAATCCCGGCACTTTGGGAGGCCGAGGCGGGCGGATCACGAGGTCAGGAGATCGAGACCATTCTGGCTAACAGGGTGAAACCCCGTCTCTACTAAAAATACAAAAAGTTAGCCAGGCGTGGTGGTGGGCACCTGTAGTCCCAGCTACTCGGGAGGTTGAGGCAGGAGAATGGCATGAACCCAGGAGGCGGAGCTTGCAGTGAGCCAAGATCACGCCACTGCACTCCAGCCTGGGCAACAGAGTGAGACTCTGTCTCAAAAAAAAAAAAAAAAAAAAAAAAAAATGTTTAAAACAAGTGGGAAGAAAACCACTTCGATTTTTTTCTCCAGAATTTCCTTGTAAAACTGGCATGCCTTGTATTTCAGTAAATAAGTAAATACAGATATAGATGTAGATTAAATATAGATATTGACCTTATACTGGATGCCAACTGTGTGCCTTCATCTTCACATTCTTAAGAATTTTATGTAGAGTTTGCACAGCATTCTCTGGAATTTATTTTTTTGTTTTGGTCTGGGCCAGTCCCTGGGAACCAGCTGCTTAAATCAGTGGGTACAAGCAAAACCCTGTGGTCTCTGTGCCCTTTCCCATCGGCACTGCTTCCATGGACTACAAACCTGCAGGAGAAAGCAAACAGAGATCTGGATGGTGTTTGTTTTTAGTGTCAAGGAATGATGTCACTGCCTGAGACCACGACTTTGAGCAAATTGGTGGATGGGCACAGAAAAATCAAACCCTGGTTAAGAGGCCACATCATTAGCACACAGAGAACAGTATATGTGCATTTCAAAAGTAGAAAACATTAACCTTTTATGAACTTTGGGTAAACTGGATGGTGTTTGTCAAGGCCAAAAAAGTGCAGTTTGTAAAACATGCATGCTATGCTTGTGCCGATTATTTTTCTTTTAGACTAAATCTGGTGATAACAATTGTATTTATTTTTCTCCAGCAGGTTGGCAAAGGCGCTTGCTTGTTTCATATCAGTGAGTTAGGGTTTCTTCCATTCCTTTGTTTGTTTCCATGGGTTCTAAGCCGTCCATCTAGGAGCCAACAGTTGTAAAATCACAGACAAAAAATAACTTGGAAACGGCCAGCTGGGACTTAAAGGTGAATCTGTGAGGTTCACTCTCCATAAGAGTGTGAATATGCAGTGGGCTCGGGAAAGCAAGAAGGGGTTGAGTGTGCTGGCAACACGAGGGCATTAATGAGTCAGATTCTCCCCTCATCAAGTACAAGTAACTCTTTTTTTTTTTTTTTTTTTTTTGAGATAGTTTCGCTCTTGTTGCCTAGGCTGGAGTGCAATGGCATGATCTTGGCTCACCACAACCTCCATCTCCCAGGTTGAAGCAATTCAGCTGCCTCAGCCTCCCGAGTAGCTGGAATTACAGGCATGTGTCACCATGCCTAGCTAATTTTGTATATTTTGTAGAGACGGAGTTTGCCCATGTTGGTCAGGCTGGTCTTGAACTCCTGACCTCAGGTGATCCACCCGCCTTGGCCTCTTAAAGTGCTGGGATTACAGGCGTGAGCCACTGCTCCCGGCCCAAGTAACTCTTAAACTGGCTGCTTATGGAAGGCTATGATCTTCTTCAGGATCACAAGAGGACCAACCAATTACTTTCAAAATCAAGAAAACACAATACAAACTTGTATGGTAGGCTAGCATTGCAAGTTAGTCACTAAGCTTGAATGAATGCATTTGGGACTTGGCAGTGGAAAACAAAAAGACTGGGGGCTTTACATCATAGTTGCCTGAGAGCTCCACCACTGGATGGCAGTAAAAATCCTTGGATTCCCCTCTATTCTTTCATTTTCCTTCTACTCATTAGCTAGCCTTTTTTGTCCATTTAAAAGTGCCATAGTTTTACAGTTTACTTTGACCAGAACACCTTAATGTGATATGCATATGACATATTAGGCTCAAGTTCCAAAATTTAAAAATAAGAAAAAAAAAGATAATTATGTGCGTTGTGGTTAAAAGAAGATAAAGGGATTTGGATGATCACAAGAGTCAGGCAGTTTCTCCATTAGTTAAGATCAATACTCAGCCACTCTCATTTTTAAAGTCACATTTGGTTCAAGGTGATTAGGTATTGATTACACAGGTCTTATGGGGACTTCAAACTTCCAAATGTGGGGGGAGAATAATGGTCTCAAAATAAGGACTCAGGAGTTATTTTTTCTTTTTCTTTTCTTTTTTTTTTTTTTTTTTTGAGACAGAGTCTCGCTCTGTCACCCAGGCTGGAGTGCAGTGGCGCAATCTCGGCTCACTGCAAGCTCCGCCTCCCAGGT
Source organism: Symphalangus syndactylus (assembly GCF_028878055.3). NCBI lineage: Eukaryota > Metazoa > Chordata > Mammalia > Primates > Hylobatidae > Symphalangus > Symphalangus syndactylus. Next base: position 78,738,371 of record NC_072440.2, on the reverse strand, counting down.
TCACTCCATTCTCCTGCCTCAGCCTCTCCGAGTAGCTGGGACTACAGGCGCCCACCACCACGCCCAGCTAATTTTTTGTATTTTTAGTAAAGACGGGGTTTCACCATGGTCTCGATCTCCTGACCTCGTGATCCGCCCGCCTCGGCCTCCCAAAGTGCTGGGATTACAAGCGTGAGCCACTGCGCCCGGCCAGGAGTTATTTTTTCACTGGTTATCTTCAGAATTGAACAAAAGTTGTATAATCCCCAGAGTACACTTTCAAAAGGGGACCCACGGGCACTCAAAATTCTCTATGACCAAGGCCGGGTGTGGTGGCTCACACCTGTAATCCCAGCACCTTGGGAAGCCAAAGTGGGCAGACCACGAGGTCAAGAGATCGAGACCATCCTGGCTAACATGGTAAAACCCCGTCTCTACTAAAAATACAAAACATTAGCCAGGCGTGGTGGCGGGCGCCTGTAGTCCCAGCTACTCGGGAGGCTGACGCAGGAGAGTGGCATGAACCCGGGAGATGGAGGTTACAGTGAGCCAAGATCGCACCACTGCACTCCAGCCTGGGCAACACAGCTAGACTCCATCTCAAAAAAAAAAAAAATTTCTGTGTCCAAAAGTGAATTCATCATCTCAACTTCCCAGCTTATTCATCTACGCATTCATTCATTTACTCAACAAATATTTATGGAAGACCTACCAGACTAGTGCTGTGCATTGGGAATATAGCAGTGCAGACAAGGCTCCTGCTTCCATGGAGTTTAGATAATCTCTGCCTTGTCTAGTTGTCCAATTCAGACTCTGAAAGTCTCTCACTCCCCACTCCCTTCACCTCATCTCCCCTTCCGTTGTCTTCCAGATAAATCTTTTTTTTTTTTTTTTTGAGATGGAGTCTCACTCTGTTGCCTAGGCAGGAGTGGAATCCAGTGGCACAATCTTGGCTCACTACAACCTCCACCTCCTGGGTTCAAGCGTTTCTCCAGCCTCAGCCTCCCGAGTAGCTGGGATTACAGGCCCATGCCGCTGCATCCAGCTAATTTTTGTATTTTTGGTAAGAGACGGGGTTTCACCACGTTGACCAGACTGATCTCCAACTCCTGACCTCAGGTGATCCACCCACCTCGGCCTCCCAAAGTGCTGGGATTATAGGTGTGAGCCACTGTGCCTGGCCTTTTCCAGATAAATCTGCGTGTCCCCTGCTTGCCTCCTCAGCCTCATCTCGGGCTGTGTGCTCTCTTGCTGTCTCTCTCTAATAACCTGACACACAGTCACAAAGAATTTCTTTTAATTCCGTGATTATAACTCACTCTTTATCCCTTTGGGACTTGGCCGCAATTGGTTCTTGCTTGGAATACTTCTCTTCTTCCTACCAATACTCCTTGGTCTGACTAAATGCCCCTTCAGGTGTCAGATTAACTGTCACTTTTTCAAGGACACTTTGGTTATCTGGGTTCTCACTGCTAGCTGGCCGGTGGTTGGCAGCTGCAGAATCTCACATGGGCATGCGCTTTCTTGGACCATTCCCGCCACCATTGCAGGTGGGTCTTCTGGAAAGCAGACTGTGAGATGGAGATTAGCACATAGGGATCGAATTAGGGAGTGTTCTTGGGAAAATATCCCTAGAAGAGAAGAAAATCAATATTGGGTAGAAGAAGAAGAAGGATTATGATGCAATCTCTAAAGACTTTCTATCTCATTATAACCTTCTAAAGTTCTGCTGCTTACAGGTTTTCTTTGAAACGAATGGCATTGTTGATATCAAGAGTATTATGCACATTCCAGCATCAATTTCTTGGTGCATTAGCTCCCCAGTGAATGACACATTGGATGAACACCACTGAGATGAATATCTCTGTTAAGGTTTCCGGAAATTTTGTAGTTCCTCTACAGGAATGCCTTTTATTCTTATAAATTCAGTGGTTATACTTTAAAAGTTTTCCCATAAATGTTTTTTAAAAAGAAACTATTTATCATTGAGATATTCTTTAGTCTGATTTTCCAGTATGATTTTTTCTTTAAAGTGCTTCATTAAAAAGCAGTTCTTTGGCCAGGCATGGTGGCTCACGTCTGTAATCCCAGCACTTTGGGAGGCTGAGGTGGGTGGATCACCTGAGGTCAGCAGTTCAAGACCAGCCTGGCCAATATGGTGAAACACCATCTCTACTAAAAACACAAAAATTAGCTGGGCCTGGTGGCGGGCAACTGTAATCCCAGCTACTCAAGAGGCTGAGGCAGGAGAATCGCTTGAACCCAGGAGGCAGAGGTTGCAGTGAACCAAGATTGCGCCATTGCACTCCAGCTGGGCGACAAGAGCAAAACTCTCTTTCAAAAAAAAAAAAAAAGCAGCTCTTCAAGAATGTAACTATTGAAATAGAATCCAAAAAATGCCGTAAGCTGAAACATGATAGAAATACCTATACTTTCACCCAAATGCATGGCCAGTACTAAGTTGTTTCTTTACATCTTCCATAATGTTTACTATGTGAGTTCCCAAAAAATTGCTGACAAAAAAGTGAATTTTAGTTTTTGGCCTTTTGTTTTACAATTATTTCAACATTTTTTGTTGTGGCAGGAAGAACCAGAGACCCCAGTGGTTTGTGGCTTTTATTTCTTTTTTTTTTTTTTTTTTTTTTTTTGAGACGGAGTCTCGCTCTGTCGCCCAGGCTGGAGTGCAGTGGCGCAATCTCGGCTCACTGCAAGCTCCGCCTCCCGGGTTCATGCCATTCTCCTGCCTCAGCCTCTCCAAGTAGCTGAGACTACAGGCGCCCACCACCACGCCCGGCTAAGTTTTTTGTATTTTTAGTAGAGACGGGGTTTCACCGTGGTCTCGATCTCCTGAACTCGTGATCCGCCCCCCTCGGCCTCCCAAAGTGCTGGGATTACAAGCGTGAGCCACCGCGCCCGGCCGGCTTTTGTTTCTTAACTGTAAAATAAAAAACCTCAAAAGAAGTTTCTGAGCAATTATTAGTAGGTTTTGTGAAATTTCTCAAAAACTGGGTTGGTTCACATAACTGTAAGCATCTGAAAAACTGCTGAAATTTTTCTTCAGCCTTTTCTTGGCTTTCAAATATCTTGTTAATCATAATAATTTTATATTATTACTAGTTAACATCTCAAGACATAATATGCCAGCCAACTAGAAAGAATTTTATCATTAATGGCAGTGGATATAAATTCATAATTTAAATGGTCTTCTTGATAACTTTGGATTTGAAGGGATTACCTGCTGGTCTAATTATCCTACCATTGTTTTTTTTTAACCTCATATTGTGGCTGATGTAGAATTTTTATTTAGAATAGAAGGGTTTGCTCTGCCATTTTCTTTAGGTTTATTTTGCTGTTGTCTTTCACCTATTTTTTTACAGAAATATTTTTAAAGCCATTTTTCCAATATGAGGGTTAATTTAGTTAAAATTAGATAATATTATCTAAAAATCCCTTTATTGGGCACATGTTAATGGAAATGTCCAGTCTTACAGGAAGCAATCAATTGAGCCAGCACTGTTATCCCTTTCACACTTTTTTTGAGACAGAATCTCACTTTGACACCCAGGCTGGAGTGCAGTGGCACCATAATAGCGCACTGCAGCCTTGACCTCCTGCGTTCTGGTGATCCTCCCACCTCAGCCTCCTGAGCAGCTAGGACTACAGGTACACACCACCATGACTGGCTGATTTATTTTTATTTTTATTTTTAGTAGAGGCAAGGTCTCGCTATGTTCCCCAGGCTGGTCTTGAACTCCTGGGCTTAAGCGATCTGTCCATCTTGGCCTCCCAAAGTGCCGAGATTTCAGGAATAAGTCACTGTGCCTGGCCTCTTCCACACTTTTTTCTCCACAGGAGATCTTGAAATCACTGAGACTTGGGCACTGTCATTACATACCCAGGTAATATACAGTTAGCATACCCTGACTGAGAGAACATCAAGAACAAGCTTGAAAAGTATGGGGTCCTATTCAGCCACATCTCCCCATTCTGCACTTCTACAAGTGGCTTTTTGAACCTCAGTAAAAAATTTTAGCTTTGCTCCTATTAATTTTCTCTTCTGTTGTTGGTCCCTTACTTTAGCCTTATGTTAAGATATTTTGAGATTCTGATTCTGACTTCCAGTATGGTTGCTGTCTCTTCCAAGTTGACATACACGGTCCGTCTTTATTCAACATATTAATGTAACTATTAAGAAGGATATCTCTTTAAGACAAAAAAAAGTGCAATACAAAAAAACAACTTCCCTTTGCTGAGTTGCTGAGCCCCTTGTGAGGCTGACAATGGCAGGATGGTTTAGTCTGTCGTCTCCAGAGGGTTTCCTGCCAGGGGACTTCTGGATTTCAGGATCAGGCAACATGAGTCAAACAGCTCTTGGAGCTCTTTATTCTCGAAACTTCTCTGCAAATCAGAGCTGGAGATTTCAGAATTCCCTCCCTGCGTTCCTCATCACCAGTACCGCTCCCCATTTTCTCAATTTTTCATAAGTCCCTTCAAAGAGAGATATTTAAATAAAAAGTCTTTCCCAGATTTACCTTTTGCTGATTTTCCATTTTTCCCAAGTAGGCAACAAGACTTCATTTTGTTCACTCATGTGTCACACAGAGTATTTCAAATAGTTTGAAGCCAGAATAAGCAAAAAGGGAAGATGCTAAGAGGCCACCAGGGCTGGGCGCGGTGGCTCACGCCTGTAATCCCAGCACTTTGGGAGGCCAAGGCAGGCGGATCACTTGAGGTCAGGAGTTAAAGACCAGCCTGGCCAACATGGTGAAACTCCGTCTCTACTAAAAATACAAAAATTAGCCGGGTGTGGTGGTGTGCGCCTGTAGTACCAGCTACTTAGGAGGCTGAGGCAGGAGAATCGCTTGAACCTGGGAGGCAGAGGTTGCAGTGAGCCGAGATCACGCCACTGCACTCCAGCCTGAGCGACAGAGTGAGATTCCATCTAAAAAAAAAAAAAAAAAGAGGGGACCGGGTTTCTGTTTTTGAGGGGGCTAAATTGAAGAAATCTAGTGTTTCCTACCTACTTTCCATGGTGACAGCGGGGGGAATTCTGAATGAAAAAAGAGATTAGATCCATCCTTGAGCATGGTGAGTTTGAGGTGCTTGGAAACATCCATACGGAGATGCTGAAAGTCCATGAAATTGACTCGTCTGGAGCTGAGAAGGCAGACTGGCTTAGTGCTCTGCAATATGCAGATAGAATATCTGTGGATACTGAGTCAGGGCTCTCACAGTGTTGGTCTCAAGGCAATCCTGGTCCTTAGAATCGACATGGAAAGAGGCACAAGGCAGAAAAGTCCCTCTTTCTTTCCATGTCTGTCTGACTGTATGATCATAGACAACACATGTTAAAAATCATATTATAAGCTGCTCTTAGAACTTGATCGCTTGAGCTCGCAAGTTCAAGACAAGCCTCGGCAACATAGCAAGACCCCATCTCTACAAAACTTCTTAAAAATTAGCCAAGCATGGTGGCATGTGCCTGTCATCCCAGTTACCCGGGAGGCTGAGGTGGGAGGATCACCTAAGCCCAGGAGGGTGAGGCTGGAGTGAGTGGAGATCGTACCACTGCACTCCAACCTGGTGACACAGTGAGACCTTGTCTCAAAACAAAACAAAACAACTCCCACCTCCAATAAAAAACCCTCACCAATCCCAAATCTAGACAACTAATGTCCACTTTTACCTGAGATTTTTGTTTTGTTTTTTTTTGAGACAGGGTCTCACTTTGTCGCCCAGGCTTGAGTGCGGTGGCATGATCTCAGGTCACTGCAACCTCCACCTCCTGGGTTCAAGCGATTCTCCTGCCTCAGCCTCCCGAGTAGCTGGGACTACAGGTGCATGCCACCACACCTGGCTAATTTTTTGTATTTTTAGTAGAGACAGGGTTTTACCGTGTTAGCCAGGATGGTCTCAACCTCCTGACCTTGTGATCTGCCCACCTTGGCCTCCCAAAGTGCTGGGATTACAGACGTGAGCCACCGCACCTGGCCTTGCCTGAGGTTTTTAAGTCAGCTTTACCCATCCTACTGACTGGGGGAGGGTAGAGGGTAGGTGGATGGGTTCATAATTTCCACCTTCATAGCAATCACCCTAAGCCTTCTATCTTGTTCCAGTCCTACTCTTATTTTGCTTATGTCTCTGCCCACCTTCAACCTCCTAACTTTGTGGTCACTCTTTCAAATTCTGTCTGTGGTCTTTGCATTTGGTATTTGAACTTGATCTCCCTGCTATTTGAACCTTCATTTACCCCCAACCTCAGTTACCATCATAGATTTTTATTTGGAAGAAATGCCTTTGTATTAGTCAGGATCCATTCAGCAGACAGAAGCCACACCAGGTAAAGGAGAAGGAAAATTTTAATATGAAGAATTGCAACTAGGTAAAAAGCCATTAGCTAAGTAACTGAGAAGGGAAAAAGATCTCTAAAGTATCACAGAGGTATGTGGCAACTGCAGTCATCAACTACCACCCCTTCAACTGAGGGAAAAGAGGGAAGAGATTGGAATTATTAAACTTGGAAACGTAGAGTAGGAGTCTTGGAGACTCAAATTTTCTGAGGAGTTGGTACTGGCTGGCTGGGGCTAATGTCGCTGAGTGGGTACAAAGGAGCGTGTTTTATAAACGGGACAAAATTGAAAAGTAGATTCAGCTGCTGCTGTGAGAAGGCCGTGCCTCTGCCCATATGAAGAAGCTTTGCTCAGGTGACATCACAGGAATAAGCAGTAGGCAGGAGGCAGCAAGTTCTCTCTTCTTCCTCCAGCCTTGCAGGCTCCCTCTACCACCCCCTAAAGAGCCTGAAACGTATCTGGCTGGAAAAATAGAAATGCCGTTTGCAGTTTCTGTCCCAGCAACCCAAAGGGAGGTATAGAAGGGTATTTGAATTTGAAAGATAATAATGCTGTACAGCCTCATTCTTATGCTGGCCCATTGTAACCCAATTCTGATTCTGACCTTAGCCAGCTCCCACTCCTCCCCAGCTAATTACTTCCCACTGCTGCCTCCAGTAGAGAATGACATATTTACCATTCATTTCCCACTGTGTTCTCCAAGTCTCTGCCCTTGCCCTGGCAATTGTAAGAAAATTGTTACTATCACTTTCCATTCCTGATTCCACATTATTGCATGAGTAAATTACAGTGCTCTTCAAGCAGGAGTCCACCTTGCTCTTTCAGCGTGGTGAAGACAGATGATCTGCCTTACAAGCAGCTGCAGATCTTTTCCTTACCTCGACTCCTTTCTTCAGAGAAATTTGGAGGTAATTCCAAGTTTCTCTTGGGCTCCCTTCATCAGTTTCATTTACTCAGGCTGTGGTTTGGTTATTGGATGTTGCATAACAAATCACCCTAAATCGTAAAGGCTTGAAACGAGAACAAGCAGTTGTTGTCTTTTATGGTTTCAGGGCATCAGAAATTAGGAAGCAGGTTGGCCAAGCTGGGTTGGGGTCTCCCATGAGGCTGTAGTCACGTAGTGGATGAGGCTGGGGTCATCTTGAAAGCTCTGGCACCTGGGCTGGGAAGACTCAATAAGCTGGGGATAGGAACAACTGGGGCTCCTTAGGTATCTGTCTGTCTACTTATTTAGACTCTCCAGTCCTTTTCAGAGTATCTTGATTTGTACATGGAAGCCCATGGCCCCCAGAGTAGTTCTCCCCAGAGAAGCCAGGAGAAGCTGTATGCCTAACTTCACTCAGAATTATCCTCACTTCTGCCACATTCTGTTCATCAAGGCAGTTACAAAAGCCCACTCAAGTTCAAGAGGAAGGAACATAAGCTCTACCATTTGATGGGAAGGGTGTCAAAGAATTTGCAAGCACTTTGAAAACTACGAGCGGCACCTCTGGCTTAGGGTTTGTGGGAAACTCTGAACCATTGTTTTTCTCATATCTAGAATTACACTCTTTCAAACAGGCAGGATTCCTGACTATACTGTGTGGCGTGCTCTCCTTCCTGCACATGAATATGTAAAACAACAGAAAGAAGGGACATTCAGCCTGGACACTACAGTCCTCATGCTGGTCCAGGATCAGAGATAGAATCATCGGTGCTTCCTGACTGGTCCCAGGAAGACCTTTTAGGATTGTTGCCTGAAGAGTTAATTTCCATGTCAAATCTACAAAACTCTGGGGCAGACCACAAGCCACTGCAGCTGGTTACAGTCGCCACTCTCTGCTGGCACCTCCAGGAGGGCACATAACTGTCCACGTATTATGCTGGGGCATATCACATCAAATATGGGGTCTGGCCTGAGCAACAAACATCCACTACTGGGAAAATGAGGCTGATCAGGCTCCATTCATGAAGATCAGAGCAACTGGTGCCTTCCTACAGGTTTGAGCCATGATAGAATTAGAGGTATGAGTGGTAGCACCAGATTTCTGTATATGGCTTGGGAGTAACAATTGGGTTGGGAAGAGGAGCTAGGGAGTTTGCCTGGAAGCTGCTTTCGTATAATACAATTCCTATTTTACTTTGAGTTTATGTTTATTTGGGATAACTTCAGGGGTGGAGGCCAGTGGATGTCCTGGGTGCCAAAAGCCTACTCAGGTCACCTATTGGTGCCATTATTTGGGCCACTATGATGTTTTAAAAATCAAGCCATGGTGGCCAGGTGCGGTGGCTCACTCCTGTAATCCCAGCACTTTAGGAGGCTGAGGCGGGCGGATCACCTGAGGTCAGGAGTTCGAGACCAGCCTGGCCAACATGGGGAAATCCCGTCTCTACTAAAAATACAAAAATAAGCCAGGCGTGGTGATGCATGCCTGTAATTCCAGCTACTTGGGAGGCTGAAGCAGGAGAATAGCTCAAACCTGGGAGGTGGAGGTTGCAGTGAGCCGAGATTGCAGCACTGCACTCCAGCCTGGGCGACAGAGTGAGATTCCATCTCAAGAAAAAAAATAAAATCAAGCCATGGCTAAAGAAGCCTAATGACCTATTAGCAAATGTACAGACCTCAGACCTCCATATACTTCCCTGCCTTTCCTGTTCCTAACAACCTTGAGATCGTTACCACATTCCTGCTCTTTATCAATCTTGAGATCCTTACCACATTCCTGCTCCTGACCAACCTTGAGATTCTTAGCAATTATTTCCGGGAGGCTTTCATCACGGAGATGATGTGCACCAGGAGAGCACCCTCATAATGTTACACAGCAGTTAGGAGGCATGGTTTTGCTGCATGGATGTGCTTGATTTTTGAGCCTAAGACTTCCACAATTCCATTGACACAACTTGTGTTGACTGTTAATAAGACTCTCCACCTCCCCCCTGGAAGAACCAATGTTCTTTATAATGAATACGAACAACAACTCTTCCCAACCACCCACTGCATCTAAGACAATTCTTCTCCACACTTGTATCCATTGTCTTATCCCTGATGCCTATAACTGCTCTTTGGCACCTGGTCCACAGATACATGAAATTGTATCTTTAGAAGGCAGGGAACATTTTCTAGATCTTGAGGTGACCTATGGTCTGAATGGTTGTGTCTCCCTCAGATTCATATGTTGAAACCAAATCACCAAAGTGATGGGATTAGAAGGTGGGGCCTTTGGGACGTGATGAGGTCATGAGGCCTCTACCCTCATGGATGGGATTAGTGCGTTTATTTTTTTATTTTTTAGTTTTTATTATTATTATTTTTTTGAGACGGAGTCTCGCTCTGTCGCCCAGGCTGGAGTGCAGTGGTGCAATCTCGGCTCACTGCAAGCTCCGCCTCCCGGGTTCACGCCATTCTCCTGCCTCAGCCTCTCCGAGTAGCTGGGACTACAGGCGCCCGCCACCACGCCCAGCTAATTTTTTGTATTTTTAGTAGACACGGGGTTTCATCATGGTCTCGATCTCCTGACCTCGTGATCCGCCCACCTCGGCCTCCCAAAGTGCTGGGATTACAAGCCTGAGCCACCGCGCCCGGCCGGTTAGTGCGTTTATAAAAGAGACCCCAAGGAGCGGCCTTGTCCCTTCCACCATGTGAAGATGCAGCAGGAAGATTCCATCTGTGAGAAAGCAGGCCCTCACCAGACACCAAATCTGTAGGCATCCCCTTCCTAGCCTCTAGGAATGTGAGAAATAAATTTTTGTTGCTTATAAGCTACCCAGATTTTGATATTTTATTATAGCAGCCTGAACAAAGATAGAGGCAAAAAACCACAGCAATAAATGAAAAGTCACATCGGGCCGGGCGCGGTGGCTCACGCCTGTAATCCCAGCACTTTGGGAGGCCAAGGCGGGTGGATCACGAGGTCAGGAGATCGAGACCATCCTGGCTAACAAGGTGAAACCCTATCTCTACTAAAAATACAAAAAAATAGCCGGGTGTGGTGGCGGGCGCCTGTAGTCCCAGCCACTCAGGAGGCTGAGTCAGGAGAATGGCGTGAACCCAGGAGGTGGAATCTGCAGTGAGCCGAGATCACGCCACTGCACTCCAGCCTGGGCGACAGAGCAAGACTCCGTCTCAAAAAAGAAAAAGAAAAAGAGAAAGAAATGAGATCATAGGTTGGGCGCAGTGGCTTATGCCTGTAATCCCAGCACTTTGGGAGGCCGAGGTGGGTGGATCACAAGGTCAGGAAATTGAAACCATCCTAGTTAACACGGTGAAACCCCGTCTCTACTAAAAATACAAAAAAAAACTTAGCTGGGCGTGGTGGCAGGTGCCTCTAGTCCCAGCTACTTGGGAGGCTGAGGAAGGAGAATGGCGTGAACCCAGGAGGCGGAGTTTGCAGTGAGCCAAGATCGCGCCACTGCACTCCAGCCTGGGCGACAGAGCGAGACTCCGTCTCCAAAAAAAAAAAAAAAAAAAAAAAGTCACATCGTAAGTGTGTCTCTCTGTCTGATAATGAGTGTGGCCTTTGCATTGTCCCAGCAGTTTTGTGAATGCCAGTAAGCAGTATACTGTGAAAACTCATGGACCTGCATGATACCGTGCTTGCAGAGAACTATTGTGTGGAGCTTCCAAATGCTTTTCACATGCTCATACTTTTAAAAATATATACAAATAATAGGTGTGTGGCCTACTGGATAAAAAGCAGATTTGCTTTACTGGGAGTCAACTGACCTTAAACCCCATCCTGCTTTCCACAGAGCTGAGGGCATCTCTTTCTTGGCAACCTGTAAACCTTGATTGTGTAGTTGTTAGGAACTGCCATAGAGCTAGGGCAGTGCGAACAAATGACCACAAACTGGATGCCTTAACTCAGCAGAAATGTGTTCTCACAATATTGAAGGCTAGAAGTCTGAAATCAAGGTGTTGGCAGGACTGTGCTCCCTTTAAAAGTCCTACAGGAGAATCCTTCCTTGCCTCTTTTTAGCTTATGGCAGCTCCAGGTATTCCTTGATGTTCCTTGAATTGTAGCCACATCACTCCAGTCTCTTCCTTTGTCTTCACATGGCCTTCTTTTCTGTGTATGTCCATGTGCCCTCTCCTCTTCTCATAAGAACACCAGTAATTGGATTTAGGTCCCACCTTAAATCTAGTATAACTTCTCCTTCAGATCCTCAACTAATTACATCTGCAAATATTCTATTTCCAAATAAAGTCATATTCTGAGGTTGTAGATGAACATGAATTTTGGGGTATCATAGTCATCTCACTACAAACATTCAGCCTAAAAATTCTCCTTGTGGCTTCCCAGTGCCGAACTATTCCTTTTTATTGTGTTACTTACATATTCAAACATAAAACACGAACTCCCTATGTTTATTGTTCCTTTACAAGTACAAACCAAAACAAATACCAATTACATGCAAATGAAACAGTGAAATGAATATATTTAAATGAATAGCATTAATTAAATGTGACAGATGACTTTTTTAAGATTAAATTGTCCTGCACTCATATGAGTTGCACTGTCTGCTGTGGTGCACTTTCTTCAGTCTGTCTTGCTTCTTTCATCACTGTTCTGTCTTCTAAATATTGTATATTTTGGTTCATACAGTTCTCCACTGATTCATTTTCTGGGTACAATTGTGTCCTCTACTTATTTACTTACATAAATTTAATCTTTCAAATCACATGACAACATTTGGTTAAAAGGTGGTGATCAGATGATCCAAATATTTGCATATTAATTCTTGTTTTTTTTTTTTTTTTGAGACAGAGTCTTGCTCTGTCATCCAGGCTGGAGTGCAGTGGCGCGATCTCGGCTCTCTGCAAGCTCTGCCTCCCAGGTTCATGCCATTCTTCTGCGTCAGCCTCCCGAGTAGCTGGGACTACAGGCACCCGCCACCACGCCCGGCTAATTTTTTTTTTTGTATTTTCAGTAGAGACAGGGTTTCACCGTGTTAGCCAGGATGGTCGCGATCTCCTGATCTCATGATTCACCCGCCTTGGCCTCCCAAAGTGCTGGGATTACAGGCGTGAGCCACCACACCCGGCCATTAATTCCTTTTTTTTTTCTTTTGAGGCAGAGTCTCGCTCTGTCACCCAGGCTGGAGTCAGTGGCATGATCTTGGCTCACGACAACTTCTACCTCCCAGGTTCAATTGGTTCTCTGGCCTCAGCCTCCTGAGTAGCTGGGACTATAGGCACATGCCACCACACCTGGCTAATTTTTGTATTTTTAGTACAGATGGTATTTCACCGTGTGTTAGCCAGGGTGGTCTCGAACTCCTGACCTCGTGATCCACCTGCCTCGACCTCCCAAAGTGCTGGGATTACAGACATGAGCCACCACGCCCAGCCTGTATATTAATTCTTTATAAAGACTGTCATCATTTAAATAACATCCAAAATTAAATATTTTTTTCTAGAGAATATAGACATCTACATGTTGCCCCTATTTTGAGAAAACTGGTGTTTGGCCCTAAATCATATGAACTCTTGGCATGTGTGTTATCCATCCAATTTGCAATAGCATCTTCCGCAGACTAACCCTGAAAAATATCATTTTAGAAAAACAGAAGTGGAATACCTGAGCTAATTTATGTTTAGCAAGGGCAGCTAAAGATTCTAGCCTTGTTATCCCCAGATCTGAAGAAGAAGCTCCCTGTTTGTCATCAGCTAATTCCTGAGGTTTTCTAGGCCCAGAACTTTGGTGCCAATTTCCCACTTTTCTTTCTTTTTTTTTTTTTGAGACGGCGTCTTGCTCTGTTGCCCAGGCTGGAGTGCAGTGGCGCAATCTCGGCTCACTGCAAGCTCTGCCTCCCGGGTTCACGCCATTCTCCTGCCTCAGCCTTTCCGAGTAGCTGGGATTACAGGCGCCCGCCACCATGCCCGGCTAATTTTTTTTTTTGTATTTTTAGTAGAGACGGGGTTTCATCGTGGTCTCGATCTCCTGACCTCGTGATCCGCCCGCCTCAGCCTCCCAAAGTGCTGGGATTACAAGCGTGAGCCACCGCGCCTGGCCAATTTTCCACTTTTCATATCCTGCAAACCACGCAACAAAAGGGAGAAGAGCGATCTTTGGCTAACCACCAGACCAGAATTCTGAGAACTGTAAGTTCTTCATCTTTATTTTGGCTTACCTTGATCTTGGCTTTTCCCTCATCTTTAGAACCAGTGCCTTTGGTATCTGGATAGGAATGGGAAGCATGTTCTAGATCTCCATTGCTTTGTCTGTCCAGACCCTTTCCTACCTTCCTCTCCCACACGCAGCCTCTTTGACTTTGATCATGGTCAAGAGATGTGGGCTGGGCTAGTTGTATTATGTCTGGTCACAGTGATTGTTAAAAGAGGTGGGCATACTACCAACCCAATCTGAGCCCTGCCTTAAGAATTTTTTCACTGGAGGTGGAATGAGGGGACCCCATTCCTCTCTGTGAAGGCTGTGTGGTTGTGAGTCCAGAAGAGATCCATTTCTAGTATCATGAGGAATCTAGTCTGAATGTGAAGTAGAGATGAAAGCTAGAGGAAACGAGTCATGATGGTGCTCTGTGTTGGCTCCAGACATCCTAATGCTCCTCCACCTTTGTTCTCCTAAAGTTTAGTTAATGAGCTCATAAAATTCCCCTTTCTCATATAAGCCAGTTAATTTGGGATGTCTTGTCCCTTGCAGCCATGAATTGTGACTGATTCATTTCATTAACAAAAACTACCTCACTCTTAACATCTAACCCTCTGTCTACTACTAAAAGAAGCCGATCCTTGGCTGGGTGTGGTGGCTCACGCCTGTAATTCCAGCACTTTGGGAGGCTGAGGTGGATGGATCACGAGGTCAGGAGATCGAGACCATCCTGGCTAACACAGTGAAACCCCGTCTCTACTAAAAATACAAATAATTAGCCGGATGTGGTGGCGGGCACCTGTAGTCCCAGCTACTCAGGAGGCTGAGGCAGGAGAATGGCATGAACCCAGGAGACGGAGTTTGCAGTGGGCCGAGATTGCACTACTGCACTCCAACCTGGGCAAAAGAGCAAGACTCTGTCTCAAAAAAAAAAAAAAAAAAAGCTGATCCTTGATCATGTCAGTTGTCTTGAATCACATTAGGGTCTCCATTATAATTTTCCATGAGTAGGGACAGGTTCTGGGGATTTGGGTTCCCAGAAGTAAAAACCTTACTACCTTTTGTACTAACTCCCTTTGTTCTGGGGAACCATGATGGTCTTTTGAGGACATAAAACATAAGGCAATATTCCCTATTGTTCTGTGAGCAAAACTGTGCAGCACCTTAAGTCTGTACCAGATGCAGTATCAGAAGCAGCAGGGGATTGGCAGGTTGCTGACTAGAGCCACAGGGACTTCACTCTTCTCTCATTTTCAGGCCTCCTGCCCTGGACACCTGCCAACATTCCTTCTCAACTCTTGACTCCAGCAGTGAAGCACGTGGCCCAGCCTAAGTCAATCAGAACTTAATCCAGTCAAAGCCAGTTAGACTTTGGCTGGCCCTTCTGGAAATGTGGTGTTCTCTCTTCAACACTAGATTTGAATGTGAGAGGAGGGGTGGTTGGAGCTGCCATGACCATCTCTTGACTATGAACAGAGCCAGCCTGAGAATGACTAACATCCTTGGACCCGTTGCCTCAAGCCACACCCAAAGTTTTTGTTTGCATTTGTAAGGGCACATTAAATAATGAGACCATAGATTTAATTAAATATGATAATAGTTAAAACCATGTTCAAGGTACAAATGTATCACCTCAAAGGACAAGATTCCTTATGATGGCCGGGCGCGGTGGCTCACGCTTGTAATCCCAGCACTTTGGGAGGCTGAGGTGGGCGGATCACGAGGTCAGGAGATCGAGACCACGGTGAAACCCCGTCTGTACTAAAAAATACAAAAAAATTAGCTGGGCATGGTGGCGGGCGCCTGTAGTCCCAGCTACTCGGAGAGACTGAGGCAGAAGAATGGGGTGAACCCGGGAGGCGGAGCTTGCAGTGAGCCGAGATTGCACCACTGCACTCCAGCCTGGGCGACAAAGTGAGACTCCGTCTCAAAAAAAAAAAAAAAAAGATTCCTTATGATGACTCGGTCTGCATCATTTAAAACAAAGCTGAAATAAGCCTGCCCCCAAGCCCCATCTTTGAATTCCACATACATTATGGGCTAGATAGCTAAAGTAGCTGAAAAAGTCTCCTACCCTGCACATCAGAATAATAGGAACCGCTATTCTGATGACAAGAGCAGGAGACCAATTGTCATCATCATAGTAGCTATAACCGTTACAACAACTTACTGAAAGCTCTTGGGCTAGGAATTGTGCTGGTATATTGAATAGTTACCTTTAATGCTAAAACATAGGTACTGTTTTAATTTGTAGTATATAATATAATATATAATATAATATTAAGATGGTTTAAAGATCA
Organism: Symphalangus syndactylus; assembly: GCF_028878055.3. NCBI lineage: Eukaryota > Metazoa > Chordata > Mammalia > Primates > Hylobatidae > Symphalangus > Symphalangus syndactylus. Next base: position 78,722,654 of record NC_072440.2, on the reverse strand, counting down.
CCCAGATGGTAAGAGGCAGTTTAATTTCAAGCCAGGTTTGACTCCAAAACATATATTCTTTCTACTTTTTCCATGCTTCCTTTCCTATTGCATGACTTGGCTGAGGTTCCACCCTAGCATACACAGTAAAAGAGATGTCTCGTCCACCAGATTGCTTAGTTTGATACCTTGGGAGACACCTTCATCAAACTTCTTGAACTCTTTCAGGCCATCTCCTCAATCCTGTTGGGTCACTGTGGCCCATCCAAAGTATTAACCATGGCCCTCCAGAACTTCCAGTGGCTCTGGATTTGGCATTTGTTAAGATGCTTTTTTTTTTTTTTTTTTTTTTTGAGACGGAGTCTCGCTCTGTCGCCCAGGCTGGAGTGCAGTGGCACGATCTCGGCTCACTGCAAGCTCTGCCTTCCAGTTCATGCCATTCTCCTGCCTCAGCCTCCCGAGTAGCTGGGATTACAGGCACCGGCCACCACGCCTGGCTAATTTTTTTGTATTTTTAGTAGAGACGGGGTTTCACCATGTTAGCCAGGATGGTCTCGATCTTCTGACCTCGTGATCTGCCCACCTCGGCCTCCCAAAGTGCTGAGATTACAGGCGTGAGCCACTACACCCGGCCATAAGATGCCTTTTGATACATAATATTTATGATATGTGTGCCCAAATCCACAATGCCCGAAGGGCTGCCTCAACCAATCCAATCCTAGTTAACTATCACAATGGGTTTATCATAGGTATATCCACTTCCCAAATCTGCAACAAATTTTGGTGGTGGTAAATACTTTTTATAATCCCTAATCTTTATCCCCTGACCTACTTCCCATCTACTTTAATCACAATCCATCAACGATATAGGAATTCGATCTGATATCTGATAGTGACCTGTAGTTCATATTCTGGCTTTAGAAAACATAGCTACCTGATACCCACTTCCCATGGCCAGATGATCAAACTGTATCAACTCATTTCTGAAAAACACCTCTACTTATACAGTGTCTTTGCTTTACACTTTTCTGCTTTATGATCTCATTTCTTTTTTTTTTTTTTTTTGAGACAGACTCTCACTCTGTCCGCAGGCTGGAGTGCAGTGGCGCGATCTTGGCTCACTGCAAGCTCTGCCTCCCGGGTTCACGCTATTCTCCTGCCTCAGCCTCTGGAGTAGCTGGGACTACAGGCCCCCGCCACCACGCCCAGCTAATTTTTTTTTTGTATTTTTAGTAGAGACGGGGTTTCACCGTGTTAGCCAGGATGGTCTCGATCTCCTGACCTCATGATCCACCCGCCTTGGCCTCCCAAAGTGCTGGGATTACAGGCGTGAGCCACCGTGCCCGGCCTGATCTCATTTCTTAAACCAAACCCCTAATTTTGATGTTTAGACTCAATTCTTCTTCTTCCTTTTTCGCGTACCTGACACGTTGTCATGTATTGGGTTTTTTAAATGGGCCATTCATCATACAAACAAAAAGTAGAATGGTAGTTGTCAGCAGCTGCAGGGAGGGAGAAAAGAGGAATTGTTTTCAAGGATATTGAGTTTCAGTTTTTACAAGATGAAAAAAAAAAGGTCCCAGAGATCTGCTTCACAACAATGTGAATATATTTAACACTACTGAACTGTATACTCAGAAATGATTAAAATTGTACATTTTATATTAGGTATATTTTACCACAATTTTTAAAATGCAAAAAAAAATTTTTAATGCACTCGGGAAGAGAAATGGTCCCTCCATTCAGACCTTTTCTAAGAAACTCAAAATAAATTTGCTACTATTAGGACAAATTAGAACAGACTTTAAAGACAGTTTTTTTTTTTTTTTTTTTTTTTTTTGAGACGGAGTCTCGCTCTGTCACCCAGGCTGGAGTGCAGTGGCGCAATCTCGGCTCACTGCAAGCTCCGCCTCCCGGGTTCACGCCATTCTCCTGCCTCAGCCTCTCCGAGTAGCTGGGACTACAGGCGCCCGCCACCACGCCCGGCTAATTTTTTGTATTTTTAGTAGAGACGGGGTTTCACCGTGGTCTCGATCTCCTGACCTCGTGATCCGCCCGCCTCGGCCTCCCAAAGTGCTGGGATTACAAGCGTGAGCCACCGCACCCGGCCTAAAGACAGTTTACACCATAACATGTATTCCAATATGGAAGCTTGATGTTGGCTACAGCTATAATCAGAATTCACTCAATACTTGCATAACCTGTTCCTTTGGGTACTCTGTTGTATTAGTTTAAAAGGTGTGTTTTGACCTCTGGGTCACCCCAATGACACCTTATAATTGGCTGTTAAACTTCAGTGTACAATAAGAATCACAGGCTTATTATAAATGCATATTCCAAGGCTTACCCTAGACCTACTAAACTAGCAATCTTCTGGGGCCGAGGCTCAGAAATCTACACGTTCAATAAACTCTCTACATTACTTTTTTTTTTTTTCTTGAGACGGAGTCTCGCTCTGTCACCTAGGCTAGAGTACAGTGCTCAGAAATCTGCACGTTCAATAAACTCTCTACATTACTCTTTTTTTTTTTTTTTTTTTTTCTTGAGATGGAGTCTCACTCTGTCACCTAGGCTGGAGTACAGTGGCACGATCTCGGCTGCCTGCAACCTCCACTTCCTGGGTTCCAGTGATTCTTCTGCCTCAGCCTCCCAAGTAGCTGGGATTACAGATGCACAGCACCACGCCCAGCTAATTTTTTGTATTTTAGTAGAGATGAGATATCACCATGTTGGCCAGGATGGTCTTGATCTCCTGACCTCGTGATCCACCCGCCTTGGCCTCCCCAAGTGCTGGGATTACAGGCGTGAGCCACCATGCCCGGCCCTCTCTACATTACTCTTATACGGGCTGTCATTGGACCATGACTTGAGAAATTCTGCTTTAGAAAGTATGCTTCTTTTGGGGAGAAAGGCCAAATGTTTAATTTTATTTCTTCTCTTATGGCTCAAGCTCAGAGCTTTGTACTTAGTAGGGACTTACATGGGGTTGAAAAAATACAGTTTATAAAAAAGAATTTTGCTGGCCTCATTGTCCAAATAAAACACAATTTGTAGCATGTGGTTTCTTTCAGAATTAATTGCACATTAATACTCGATATTTGAGCAAGCTGTATATTAAGGAGCTATAACATGATGTGAGTTCCAAGAATGTGACTTTAGTGCTTAGTGTTTTAGATCTAGACTCTTAGATGCTCTGATCTCATATAGCTCTAAAAAGTCATTTCCTTCTTAAACTTTTCATCCTCTTCAGCCTCTAAATGGAAATTAAGCCTGCCTAGTTTCAACCTGATTTACAGCTTTTAATCTGTGTTCTTAATGAGGTATTAGAGAATATTTATAATGTCATTGTGTAGTCTGTCCACAGAAGAATAACTGTGAATATATGTTTAAAATTCCATATACTTTAGAACTTAATGTTTTGCCTGAAGAAAGCGCTCACTGATATAGTGAGCAAGCAGTTTGGATTTGCCTTATGTAGATTAAATTCATAATTTTATTTTTAACAGAGTCATTTATGTTTATGACATCACAAGGAAGTATAATGACAGTGTATCAGTTTCTACTTAGAAATAATAAGAAAATCTGTTCTTCATGTTCTGGAAGATATTTGCCTGTCATATGGGTGGCTAAAAAGATGACTTTGAAAGCCCTTTCTAACCCTGAGGGTGTGAGTTTACACTGCCAAAGTAACTTCTTGATGTACTCAATATTACTTGGATGTGAAATGTAGTTTGCTCCCCACATAGAACATAATTTTTAGCCCCAAATTTGCCTGTAAAAAGTGAAGTTTATAGTGGTTTTGTCTTGTGTATTTTTTTGTATGACATCATGCTTTAGAAATATAAACAGTCAAGTGGAAAATCAAAAATTGGATCAGAGGGTAACACCGTAATGGATTTGACTTTTAACTTCTCTAGAGGACTGATCTATTAAATGTTTTCTTTCTCTTCAGTATTGTTGTATAAAGGTGTCCACAGTGACACACTGGTTTTCACAGCACTTTGTATGAATACAGCCAGGATTTGTAGCATTCCAAAATGTCTTGAGAGGCTTGGAAAGGAAGGTCTGAAGTCACAGAAGCTTAGCGCTGAAAGGACCTCAAAGATAGAGCATGAGGGCATTTAGGTCCCTGAGTTGCTCAAATGTGCGTAACAGTAGAGAGATGCCCGGATCTTTCTCAAGGCAGTGCACTTCCCACTGGTTTGAAAGAAGAAAACTTAAGTTGTTTTGTCTATTTTACCTTTTGGTAGCACTGTCCCTAACTGTCCTATAGTAACCACCTGGTGTGTGACGTCTACTTTCTTTTTTGTTTGTTTGTTTGCTTGTTTTTTTGAGACAGAGTCTCACTCTGTTGCCCAGGCTGGAGTGCAGTGGCGCAATCTTGGCTCACTGCAAGCTCCGCCTCCGGGGTTCACGCCATTCTCCTGCCTCAACCTCCCGAGTAGCTGGGACTACAGGTGCCCGCCACCACGCCCGGCTAATTTTTTGTATTTTTAGTAGAGACGGGGTTTCACCGTGGTCTCGATCTCCTGACCTCGTGATCCGCCCACCTCGGCCTCCCAAAGTGCTGGGATTACAAGCGTGAGCCACCGCGCCCGGCCTGCAAATCATCTTGATAGGAGTTCCTCTCCTACAGCTGGCTTAGCCAGACATAGATTAGCTGGGTCACTGCCTCGTGGTCTTAAAAGGCTGCAAGAAGGTATTAGCTGGAACTTTGGTCATCTGAGGCTCGACTGGGGAATGATGTGCTTCCAAGCTCATGTGGTTATTGGCAACATTCAGTTCCTTGCAGCCTGTCAAACTAAAGGGCTTCCGTTTCTTGGTGGCTGTTGGAGGGAAGCTACCCTCAGTTCTTTACCGTGTGGTCTTTTTATAGGCAGCTGGCTTCTTCAGTGGCAGCAACGAAGAGAGATTTTCCTGGTCATTCTGAATACTCAGTTATTTTTAACTTGCTTCATCTAACCAGTGTGAATTTGCACCCCACAATTTGTTGGAATTATAAAGCTGATGGTTGTGTTCACCTTGCCAATCTTAATATAAACTCAATTGCATAATTATGTGTGTCAGGGGAGTATGGAGTATATTGACCCCACTGTGAATTCAAACTAATCTATTGTATAAGTAAGGAACCTGTATAGACTATTAATTCAGTAACCAACCTACTGCTTGGCTTTTTACTCGACTACAGTGACTGCCAAAACGAAAAGTTTCATTGTTGTTGGATAAATCAGTTCCATTGCCCTGCTCTCTCCCCTCGTTTCTTCCCTCCTTCCTTCCAAATACTGCACACAATCAGCTAATATTTAGGTGCACGTGCTGTCGGCGCCCATGGCAGTTCCTTTTCCCTTCAGAGGGGTGCCAGGAGCTGTCTCTACCATGGTCTGCTTTGTTTCCTGTGTATTTTACTCCCAGTGATGGTTTTGCTTCTTCTTTGCCTGCAAAGCTTCACAAACAACCTTAGCGTTGAGTCCAAAGGCATTTCCCAAAGGAACATACAACTAGCAGAAACAGCAAAATGAGAGTCTATGTTTCAGAATTAGTAGGAAAACTTTTACCATAACACCAGTTAGAGTTTCCTTTAGTTATTATGACATCAGAGTTTAGCTTCAACAAAACTGAACGAGCTCTAGACTTTATTATCAGAGAGTCTCAAGTTGTCTTTTTTTTTGTTGTTGTTGTTGTTGTTGTTGTTGTTACACAAAAACTCGTGCTGTTTTATTTTAGGTGCATGGCAGAGTGACAGGATACCAGTAGAAACCAAAGCCTAGTGCAGGGAAGGCAGTCTGGTTTAGATTTTCCAGCTGAACTTTACCAAGGCTGGGCTTCTCTTGGGAGATATTGTGCACTGTTTTATTTGTGCCCAGAGTTTTGTAATTTGCAAGGTAACTTTAACATTATGTTTGCTGAGAATCGGTCTAAATAAACTACTGATGAACACAAATCAACTTCAATTAAATTAATGGAAAAGCTTTATTTCTATCCCACTAAGTCTTCTAGCTCTTTCAAAGAGTCGGTAACTCTTATATTTTATTTTTAACATGTAGAAGTCCTTCCTAACTTTCAACCACCTTTTCGTTATTCCTGCTGTGATTTAGAGAGTCATCCTTAACCTGTGTTCTTTTGAGTGGTTATTCTAGCAGTTTTGACTTATTTTCATTAGTATGATGCAACAATTCAAGTCAAAGGAACACAGTTCAAAACCCACAATTTGGTCATTATCTAGAGCTTCTGCACTCTGGGGACAAAGATAAGCTATTGTTAAAAATACCTATGGGACATACAGGCTCAGATGCATAAGTGCATTCATCTCAGTTAAGCAATAATATGCAGACTCTTTTTTGCGTTTTCTTTGAGAATTTTGTCTTAGGTTTCTCTATATTTTACATATTGAAAACTTTTTAAGGGACTTCAATTTTAAAAACTGTATTTTCCTCCACTGACAGAACCAAAATAATTGAAGAATGTCACACATTATCTTTCCTAACAAGGCCTTTGACTTTTTCCCACTATGCCTTTTGACAGAGTCTGTCATTAATTTTAGATTAAGAATAGAGCCTTGTTGTTCCCGTAGACATTTGAATGATTCATTTCTAGAGATGGGCAACACAGGGAGTTCTGTCACGTTGTTCTTTTTGACAAGTAAAATACTTCCCCACAAAAAACAGAAGGAATGTTTCCAGAGGACAATGAAAGAAGCCTGGTAAATGTACTTGGAGTTTCTTAGAAGCATTCATTCTTCTCACATGGGAGCACGGTTTGCTCCCAAAAACATATTACCCCACTGCCAGCCATTTTCTTGCCAAAGTCAACTCATGTACTTTCTAGCTCTTTCAATACACTGCAGCTGTTATATCCTGACCACCATGGACCTCCTTCTTCCTTTCTGCTATTACAAGGAAGTCATTCACCTCTCTTTTTCTTTTTTTCTCTCTCCCTCTTTTTCTTCTCTCTCCCCCCGTTCTGTCTCTCTCTTTCTCTCTGAAGAAAGCTTTTCCTCCCAATCTGTACTTAGGATGTGGACACCCTTACTTTTTCCTTATCAGCTCTGGCTTGAGCTCATTGTTCAATCTGTTGCTTCTATTATACGGGAGCCTAGTATGAAACCCAAGCATGGACAATAAATGGCTGGGTTCCAAAACAATAATCAAATCGCTAAACAAAAATAGGGGCTGGGGGCCAGGCGCGGTGGCTCACGCCTGTAATCCCAGCACTTGGGGAGGCCGAGGCGGGCGGATCACCTGAGGTCAGGAGTTCAGGACCAGCCTGGCCAACATGGTGAAATGCTGTATCTACTAAAAATACAAAAATTAGCCAGGTGTGGTGGCACATGCCTGTAATCCCAGCTACTTGGGAGGCTGAGGCATGAAAATTGCTTGAACCTGGGAGGCAGAGGTTGCAGTGGGCCAACATCGCACCACTGCACTCCAGCGTGGGCGACAGAGCAAGACTCTGTCTCCAAAAAAAAAAAAAAAGTGGGGGCTGGGACATTTTATTTCCGTTAGAAGCTTCATTTCTTCACTGTTTACTTTGGTTTTGTCTTATTTTGGACAACTTATAACTTTCAGGTATACGTGTTGGTAAAATTTGCTTAGAATTTATCTATATGTATGATGACTATTCACAATGTGTGAGTGCTGTTGTCTCTCTCTTAAATACTATCCTTTTGTTCTTTCCACTGCTTTTGTCTCACATTAGGTAGCTTCTCCAAGTAATTGGGAAATTAGTGTGTCTTCTTAACATTAGATCTAAAAACTCTTCTAGTTATCTAGATGGAGGTTACCAGCATAAAAAGTATATAAATTATTTTCTGATTCTTACATTAAAAAGTCTGTCTTAAATTCCTTTTTGAAGGGATATTAATAAACATGCACACAAAGTAATTATGTAGACCTGTGTTTCTCCTAGTTAGTGAGCATCAGAATCACCTGAAGTTAATCATCTGAGCCCCAGCCCCAGAGATTCTGATCCAGGGCTACTGATGCTACTGGTCCTTGTACTACTCTTTTTTGTCTTTTTATTTTTTTCATTTTTTTTTTTTTATTTTTTTATTTTTTAGATGGAGTCTCGCTCTGTTGCCAGACTAGAGTGCAGTGGCACGATCTCAGCCCACTGCAACCTCTGCCTCCCGGGGTCATGCCATTCTCCTGCCTCAGCCTCCCAAGTAGCTGGGATTGCAGGCGCATGCCACCATGCCCAGCTAATTTTTGTATTTTTAGTAGAGTAGGGGTTTCACCATGTTGGCCAGGATGGTCTCCATCTCTTGGCCTTGTGATCCGACCGCCTTGGCCTCCCAAAATGCTGGGATTATAGGCGTGAGCCACCGCACCAGGCCGGTCCTTGGACCACTCTTTAAGTAGCCCCTCCTATGGAGAAATTCCTTGCGCTTCTTCTCAAAGTGTTACCCACGTAAAGAGCAGCTAAAACAAACACTGGGTGGCTAAAACAAACACTTACTGTTGAGAGACAGTAAGTGTAGAATGACAGAGTAACGGAGGGAGGTGACAGATAAATAGATGACTGTTAGATAACAAATCAATACATAGACATCGAATAGAATTATATGAAGGACCTTAAGTAATAACAGTTTTAAAAATTGTCTTTAAAATTAATGTTTTTAAAGCATGGCATACACAGTATAATATTTGAAAGAGCAAAAAATATGTATGTCACAAATTAAACTGTCCCTTCATTCCAGACTTACACTCCCACTTTGAAGAATCAACCATATTTAAGTATCTAGAGGATATGACAACTTATAGTAAAACTGAGACTATAGGAAATTTGAGAAAATGTTGACTATGGTGCACAGACCAAAGCTGAATTATTTGAGGCCAAATTTTCTTTAGTTTGTTTGTTAGTATTCATTTGAAAGAAAACACACATGCACTCATATACCTAAGGCTGCTTTCTGAAATCAAATACATTTCCTGCCTTCTTCTTTCCTCAATACTCTTACGACCAGCCTATTTATAGCCCAGGAAAGGAAAAAGCTCCACTGGAGGCAGGAAAACTAAGTTCGGAAAGAATAGGAGGAAGTCTGCCTGCCATTTAGCCAAACAACCTTTAATTCATTGAGCTCAAAGCTTAGCAGCTTCAACGTTGCTGTTAGGCATAAACAGCTTGCAAATTTCAATTTTTTTTCTCTCCCCACTTTTGAACTGGATTTGGGCAATGCAGGTGATGACAGCATTTTAGAAGACAGAACAGGAATTCTAGGTGTTTAGGCACGTTGAAGAGAAACTTGCTAGAGGTGATGAAGTGGAAAGAAAAAGACGATTCACTATAGGGATGAACATTATTGCAGTTCTGCAAAGGTAAGTGTCATTTAAAAATCTGTCTGTTGTTGCGTCTTAATGCACTTCATGAACTATGGATATTAGCCACAGACAATGGATATGATTTGAGGTCCGATCCGCATGTAACTTTTCATTGTGCTTTGCTCATATCTCTGAAGAAATGTAGAAATCAGCCTCAGTTATGACATCTTCAGTTTTTTACAATAAATACTTTAAAAAGTTGTTTCTTGACGATAACTTTACGAACTTTCTTCAATTTCATTATTATCAGGGGTTTAGATAGTATAAACAATTTCATTGATGATCACCTTTAAAAATATATTTTTGATATTTGTCTGCTTGTCTGCCCTTTTCAAATTGCTGATTAATAATCCACCTACAATTTCTTTGATCAATAATAGTTTAGAATACTTTTAATAAATAGGCCTTCAAGCAGAAACGGACAATTGTATAAAAATTATATATAAAATTTAAATTTTGTATAAAATTAAGCGAAGATAAAAAAATTTTAATACAGGTTTTTTCTCTTGAACATTCATTTTTCAGAAAATGGAGAAGATTCTAGAACCACAAAAAACAGCACTGAATAGTTTCCAGTGATAGAAAGTGTTCATAGTAGTTATGTAGATTTAAATTATTATTTCCAAACATTCGTTCATTATGTTTTGAGTACCTTGAAAAATGTCACTGGGTTTGGAAATGGTAAGGTTGAAAGGAAATGGATTAAATCCAAGAACAGTTGATGTTGCCCACAAAAACTTGGAAAGCTACTAGGGACATTCCAAATTCTTTTAACATTCTTTGCCATTAAACAAGCACATTTGTTTAAATGATGCACCATATTTGCATCCGCTGCTGATAATAACCACATTTTTGTCTTGGAGTAACTTGATGAATGTTACCACAATGACTAACAGAGGAATATGGTTCTGGTGGATTATTGAAAAGGAAGAGCAGAAGGAAATGTGTGGCTGTTATTTCTTTCGCCCTATCCCTGTTTGAGATTGGGGTGTTTAGAATCTGTCCAAAGAAGATAGCAAAGCTGGAAGCCAGAAAAGCAGAGCCAGCTAGAACCGGCACAGGAGACCAGGACTCGGCTCTGGCTCAGTGTGGATCCCACTGGCCATCTTCTTTCCTGGGAGAATTTAAGGGTTATTTTTTACTGATTAGAAAATCATAATTCCATGGAAACTGTTAGAATGTATAATATGTTTGAATAGACAGAGCATGATTTCTTAGTTGAACTTAAGCGGTAAAGAAAAAAGAGAGAGGGAAATGAAATTAATCTGAATAAATGTGATAGATCTGAAGAAACAAATAAACAAACCCTCAGCATTTATTTTCAGGACATTCCAGTGCTGCAAAGTCAGTTCTGAGTCCACTTTACATCTTCCACAGAGTGGAATCTAAGGTGACTTAATTAATTGCCATGCCACATGGCTCTAATTACAGCAATGTTGCTTACAGCAATTCTGATTTCTGATCATATTGAACTCATTTCCCTTAGAGTTTCAAAACAATGTTCACATTTGACACATTCACATGTTTACATTATGAGAATGAAAATGTTTTAACTGTATATAAGGTTTAAGAAAGATAAAATTATGAGTTAGATGTATTATTTCAAGAATATATTTTTTCACTTGTAAAAGGCTCATTGCTGGTCATTGGTTTCCAGATGACCACAGATTTATAAATGTATTCATGAGGCCAGGCGCGGTGGCTCACGCCTGTAATCCCAGCCCTTTGGGAGACCAAGGCGGGTGGATCACCTGAGGTCGGGAGCTTGAGATCAGCCTGGCTAACATGGTGAAACCCCGTCTCTACTAAATATACAAAATTAGCTGGGCGTAGTGGCACATGCCTGTAATCCCTGCTACTTGGGAGGCTGAGGCAGAAGATTCGCTTGAACCCAGGAGGTGGAGGTTGCAGTGAGCTGGGATCACACGACTGCACTCCAGCCTGGGCAATGGAGTGAGACTCCATCGCCAAAAAAAAATGTATTCATGAAATGCCAGGTATTTAAAATACAGCTCTTAGAAATTGCTTACTAGTTCTACAGTAGTTCTACAGATTGTTTTATGTATCTACAAGCTGCTGAGAACATTTTAAGTTAGAGTTAGCTAATTTTGAAAAAAATTATCAATTTTTTAGCTTTTTAATTAATTACGTAGAAATGTATTGCCTTATTTCCAGAATAACTCCTACAATCACCATGTGTTTACAATTTACATAATAGAGCCAACTCTGGCCTTCACATTTAAATACAAGTAAAATCAGGTTACTGAAGAGACCATGTGAAGCAGCAAGAAATTTAGATGTCACCAAATACAATGTGCAACTTGGGGGATGTGTTGAAGAGGGATGTGGGAGAAGCATGCCAAGGTCTTCTTCTTCTTCAGATGGGAAACTACACCCACCTGCCATCTGGCCTGATGCTGTGTGGGGTAGAGGGGGTATTGCACATTGATTCTTGTGTATTTACAGGCACCTTAGATTCAGACAATTGGCTTTTGGAGACTTTTCTCCTACTGTCTCATCCTGTATTACAGGTCTACAAGCAGCACCACACCATGAACACCTATTTATTAAGTTTTCTAACTTACAATATAATCTCTATCCTTGAAAAACTCAATGTTAAGTTGAAAAAAGGGAAGTATACAGGACACAAAGCATCCTATATGTGGAGCCAAACTAATGATGTAGATAATGAGTGCCACCTAAGGAAGACCTGAACCAGACGGGCTTCATGGAGGCCTGAGGCTGAGCTGGGTCTTGGTAAGTGGGAGGAGAGCTGATGGATGAGGGAGATGAGGAAATCTAAGATAAAAATGGAGCTGTAAGCATGAGTAGAGACAGGAATGGCCTTCCTGCACCCAAGGAATAGGGCTGTCAGATGAAATACAGGATGCCCAGTTCAATGTGAATTTCAGATAAACGACAAACACTTTTTTAGTCTAAGTGTGCCCTACTGCATGACTGTGTATGAGACTTAGTGCATGGGACCTACTTATACGAAAATATTATTTGTTGTTTATCAGAAACTCACACTTAGCCCTGTATTCTGATTTCCCAAATCTGTCAACTCTGCAAGGGAACTGAGAGTCAGCCAGCTTGACAGCAGCAGAGGGAGTGAGCCTACGGAGCAGGAAAGAAGTGCCTGGAGGAGGCTGGGTTCAGAAGGTGGTGGGACTTTAATGGTAAACTAAGGAGTCAAGAATTTAAAGACATCTGGGGCCACTGAGAAGTTCTGAAAAGGGAAATAGCATGCATAAGATCTGCCGGTTGGAGGCAGAACTTGCTGGGGGAGAGATCAGGGCGCCGAGGCTTGGGTTGTGATGAAAACAGTGAGAAAGAAGCCCAATGGAGACACATCTGAGAACAAATTGACATGTTTTGTAAACTAATTGGGTATTGTTATAGGAGGAGAGAATGTGTTCAAGAGGATGTTATGTTTTACGGCTCCATTCAAAGAAATGGCCAAAGAGACAGCAGCAGGTCAGGGAGTTAGTGAGAGGGATGAGGATTTTGGTTTCAAACATAGGAAATTTGAGGGAATGATGGAATAGTCAGATAGAAATAGTAAGTGAACAGCTGAGAATGGAAAACAGCTTAGGAGGGAGGTGAGAACTGGAAATAAAAACGACAACATTTATTGAGCACTTACTCTATGTCAAGCCTTTTGTCTCCATTATCTCCCTTTGCCTCTGCAACCATCTATTGGCAGGTTCCATTGCCAGCCACATTTTGTAGTTGAGAAAAGTGAGGTCAGAGAGATTAAGTAACATGTCCATGATCACATCATTAATGAGAGGCAGATGGAAAATGGAACCACCATGTGGAGGGGCCAAAGCCCTCACAAATGAGACTCATAGACAGAACGTTGAGCCTCTGGCTCTAGATTCACTTTCTCCATCTGCAAAGAGCTAAGGATGCCAGTTGCTCATGCTAGAACCCACTTTTTAGCCAGGTTCCAGGTCTTCTATTGTTCTAACTTTGGTGGCCTTCGTAGAATTCTCTATCTTTTGGTTACTCTGTCTGAGAAAATGGAAATCATTTATACCCAGAGGTTTTCCTTATTTGTTAACATCCTGAATCGTTTTTCGCCTTAGTGGCTCATCTTAAATTTTCCCTTGGTTATCTGGTGAAATAAAGATTATGATGGAGAATCTATAATCTCATGTAGTTACTTTTTTGTATGACATGTGTGGCTAAAACATACTTATTTTACAAAAATCCCTAATACAATACAATTTTATTAAATTTCATCTTGAGGTTGGACATTAGATTTCCAAATTTGTTTTTTTTTTTTTTCATTTTTCTTCAAGACAGGGTCCCCCTCTATCACCCAGGCTGGAATGCAGTGGCATAACCTCGGCTTGCTGCAGCCTCCACCTCCAGGGCTCAAGTGATCCTTGTGCCTCAGCCTCCCAAATAGCTGGGACTGCAGGAACACGCCACTGCACCCACTAATTTTTGTATTTTTTAGTAGAAACAGGGTTTCACCATGTTGCCAAGTTGGTCTTGAACTCCTGACCTCAAGTGACCCTCCTGCCTCGGCCTCCCGAAGTGCTGAGATTACAGGCCTGAGCCAGGGCACCCAGCCTCCAAACTTGTTCTTTAGCGTCTGCTATTTTGTATCCTTTGACCTATATGTCCCCATTTCCCTTTCCCCCCTCCTTCCACCCTTAGTGACCACTGTTTCATTCTGTATCTCTGTGTTTTAGGGTTTAAAAAATATTCCACATATAAATGAGATCGTGCAATTTTTAGAAAAAGGTTATGCTGAAAACAAGACCAAAGGTGTCAACCTCCTCTCCTTGTCCCTGGCTGCCCCCTAGTGGCAATACCGGAAAACAACGTTCAGCCCAGAGACAGCAGAGCCAGGCACTAGAAGCAAGCTCCTTAGGAATCTCTAAATAGCATAATCAAGAAGGCTAGTTGTGCTAGGAGATTCTGGAGGAAGACTCCATGGAATTACATACACCCTTACAGCTTGTTGGCCTGAAAGGCATTTTGAATAGAACAGTTTTAGATTTATCTTAAACTTTCTAATCATTAAAAGTACTTCACCTGTTTACCATTTTAGGCAGGCACATATGTTTGGCTACTAAACTTTCAATGCAGATGTGTGCCTTTTTATTAAGATTTCCTAGACCTTTGATTCTAAATATTTACTTCAAAATACACAATATATTTTTTAGTAAAAAGCAAAAAGTCTATCTTTTAGGGATCTATTCTTAAAAACATCATAAATTCAGATAATAATGCATGTGTAAAAGACTATTCATAACAGATACATTTTGTAACTAACCGAAATATAAAGGGAATTATTAAATAATGTTCCACAATATGAAATTTTATACAGCCATTAAATTACATAATAATATTTAATGACATTGTAAACTGTTCATAGTAAATGCTAAGCGAACATTTACACTTACATTCAGTGAATGTAAGAAGTCTACAAAATTATATATATAGTGTGACCCCATTTGCTTCAAAAATATATATGTACATATGAAAAAAGAAGTAAGAGCTAAAAAGTCATACACCAACTGTTAACAATAGAAATTTCTTAGCCTGGCCAATATGGTGAAACTCCGTCTCTACTAAAAATACAAAAATTAGCCAGGCGTGGTGGCATGTGCCTGTAGTCCCAGCTACTCATGAGGCTGAGGCAGGAGAATCGCTTGAACCCAAGAGGCGGAGGTTGCAGTGAGCCAAGATCGCGCCACTGCACTCCAGCCTGGGTGACAGAGCGAGACTACGTCTCAGAAAAAAATTTCTGGTTGGTGGGGTAATGGTGATTTTGATTTTCTACTTTGTCTCCAGGATAAATAAGCATGTACTACTTTTATAATCAGGAAAAAACCCAGTATGTTTTCAAAACGTACAGAGCTAAGTCTCTGTTCTGATTTCTTGCTGTCATGGCTGACAATATGTTTGTGCTAATTCCGTGCCATTGATGGCCTCTCCTCCAAGTAAAGGGCTGTATCCTGTTTGTGACAGCATAATCCATTGTAATGGAAAAGATTATGATGCACTGGCCTGTTCTATGACTTCACTGCATTCATCAGCAACAGGAAACAAAGACATGCACTTTTTTCATAATTGTTTTAGTAATAATTGACAATTGGAGGAAATGAATGGCAGAAAACAATTATGGGCAGACAAGATGGTCAGCAAATCAAACTGGGAAATGCAGGGGAGCCCGTCTCAGCTTTATTCATGCAGCGATTTCAGAACATTACAAAGATATTATTGTTTTGTTCTCAGTCTACTCCGGAAATCACTGTTTTTTTTTTTTCTTTTTTACCAGCAGTTACACAATTCTTTGCTGGCAGCAATGACTTCCAATGTGTTTTTAATTCAGTAATCCGGTAATCCCACAACAGGGATTTGGTGCTGAACATTTTATGTTTATTAATATTCAGGGTCAGTGTGAACGCCTCCCTGTGCGCATAGCCAGTAAAATGCACAGCGATATTGCTGCGACCTTTCTTGCCTCCGAATAACTGCCTATTGCCCAGACATAGAATCTTAAAAGTGTTACTTTCTATTACATTTATAAATAGCAAATTCATGTTTCTATTTTTTAAATTGTCCCTAGTCTTCATTCTAATAGCAGTGGGCAGGAGAATAAAACAACAAAAACTCAAAACAAGTGAATTAATGATTCAATATCTAGTTTCCATGCCATGAAATGGGCACAAGTAATAATCCCTTAGATGAAAATGAGGGATGTGTTATCAATTAGGAAACAGGTAAGGTAGGTATTATACTGTGGTAACATTTATTTATTTATTTCTCTTAGTGGCCTGTGTTCATAGTTGTCTTGTCGGGTATTACTAGAATTCTTTGGATGGAGAAACTAAACGTGCGTGGGCTGTTACATCACTTCAAGTCATACTCTCCTCTGGTTAGCCTGATGTGGAGTAAAATTCGGCAGCAGCTCTGACTTCCAGTTTTAAAGACTACTTACTGCTCTTACTATTTATTATGGAACACCCTACAGCACAGTCCTGTAGAAATACATACCTGTAATCCCAACAATTTCGGTGGCAGAGGCTGGAAGATCACTTGAACCCAGGTGACCAGCCTGGGCAACATAGTGAGATCCTTTCTCTAAAAAAAAAAAATAGCTAGGCGTGGTGGTACGTACTTGTAGTCCTAGATATTCAGGAGGCTGAGTTGGCAACATTGTTTGAGCCCAGTTGTTCAAGTCTACACTGAGCTATGATCACACCACTGCACTCCAGCCAGGGCAACAAAGTGAGACCCTGTCTCAAAAAAATTTAAAAAATAAAGTAAAATAAAAAATAAAATAGAAATAGAATGTGAGCCACTAATGTGACCTACATAGTTCATTTTACATTTTCTAGTGACCACATTTTAAAAAATAAAAAGAAACAGATGAAATGAATTTTAATATCATAGTTTAAGGAGTGGGGGATAGTGCCTCACACCTGTAATCCCGGTGTTTTGGGAGGCAAAGTTGGGAGGATTGCTTGAGGTCAGGATTTCAAGAACAGCCTGGGCAGCATGGCAAGACCCTGTCTCTACAAAAAAAATTTTAAACATTAGCTGGGCATGGTGGTACATGCCTGCAGTTCTAGCTACTCAGGGGACTGAGGTGAGAGGATTGCTTGAGCCCAGAAGTTCAAGGATGCAGTGAACTATGATTGCACCACTCACTGCACTCCAGAATGGGCAACAGAGCAAGACCCTTTCTAAAATAATAATATAGTTGATTTAACCAAATATATACAAGATAACATTTTAACATGCACCCAATATAAAAAACCACTAATAAAACATTTTATATTCCTTTTTTGTAATAAGTCTTTGAAGCCCAGTGTGTATTTTATGCTTACTGCATGTCTCAGCTTAGACTAGCCTCATTGCAAGTTGATAGCTTCAGGTGCCTAGTGGCTACTGTATAAGACAGTGCAAATCTAAACAGAAGAGCTACGGTGCCACCCACAGCTACATAAATAATGTGAAATTTAGACTATGAGATATTGCTACCTTTTCTGTAGTCACAGTCATCTCCATTCTGAAACGTTGAGCTGAACGTTCTATATCAAGTAAAATTGAATAGTTGAATAGCAAGCCAAGGACTGGCAGTTTTGGAGATCTGGCTTGTTAGAATGATTCAGCTCTTCACCTGGGCGGGGTAACTATGGATTCCTCAGTTGAGAATTACGGCAATAGAAGTTTTTTTAAAAAAATTTCCAAATTTGAAATCTGGATGATATGCTTGTAAAAGACTTTATCATAATGTTTTCAAGTGAATTTAGGTATAGGAATAGATTCAACTACACAGCCTAAAATTGAGTTCCAAAAACCATTATAGACATTATGCTTCTAAGAGTGCCTACAACTTAGTACAAAGAAATAAATCTTTAGCAATGAAAATACACGCAAGTGCACATGCACACACGCACATACTTCCAACATTGTGACCACTTGCTGATGTCTTTTCTGCATTTTTCATTGTCTTATTTGAAGGATAGGAAGTACGCTATAATAATCTTCTATAACTACTATGCCTTGGGGACTCTCATGCCAGTCAGCTGGGGTGAAAAAGATAGCTTCTGTGTGCTAAATATGGAGATACAAAAATAGAACTGATGGAAATGGATAAAATCAGAAGACACTGTAGGTTCTTATGGCCCCACCAATGGCAGAGACCTGGAAACATAGGTCTCTGAAATCCTGACAATGAGTTGCAGCCAACTGGAATGATCATATTTTTGGTTCATGTCTTATTGCATCAGAGTTTGGTTATGAAACTAGAGTTTAACCAGTCAGAAAATTCTGAAATCAAAATAAAAGTTAAAGACATATATAAATAATGACCATTCATTGCATGATTTACAAATTGGTAATGGTCCAAAAGTTTGTTTTTAATAATTTTCTTGGCCCTCTGAATTCACTTTACATTTTCCCCATAGAAACAAAGTTATAAATAGTGACTGCATACTGCACCTAAAATGCCACGTATCTACAATGAAATTATTACAATGTATTTATAGTGTATTATATTATTTATTCTAAATATGAATGCATTTTAAATTATTCAATGAAATCTAACTGTTAATGTATTATGTCTACATTAATACATTATATTATATATTAATATGCTAATAATTATATCACATTAATATATTGATAATATAGTAATTAACCAAACGGAAAAAGTATATACTGGATCAACAAAACCACCTTGCATGCAAAGCAACAAACACTAGTAAAGAATCCAGGAAGTGCCAGGTGCTGTACTAGAGTCTGGGACAAGCATAAGAGATAAATCATATTTATCTTGTTTCTTAATGTTGGAGGAAAAGCAAATTTACTAAAGAAAAATGAGGAAATAGATGGAATTCTATTTTTTAAAGGGGACTGCCTTATCTAAGTGACTGTTAGGTAGAGAGACTTTTTTAGGCTTTTATGTCTAATTTTACTGTTAAACTTCGTACTTGCCTTTTCCTGAAGGACAAAGTACGACTAACGCTGCTGTTAATGTGTAGCCATACTTTTTTTTTGGTTCCCAAATAGGGTAATTTTGTTTGTTTGTTTGTTTTGTTTTTGAGATGGATTCTCGCCCTGTCACTCAGGCTGGAGTGCAGTGGTGCAATCTCGGCTCACTGCAAGCTCCGCCTCCCGGGTTCACGCCATTCTCCTGCCTCAGCCTCCTGAGTAGCTGGGACTACAGGCACCTGCCACCATGCCCTGCTAATTTTTTTGTATTTTTAGTGGAGATGGGGTTTCACCATGTTAGCCAGGATGGTCTCGATCTCCTGACCTCGTGATCCACCCTCCTCGGCCTCCCAAAGTGCTGGGATTACAGGCATGAGCCACCAAGCCCAGCCCAAGTAGGGTAATTTTTGGGGAAATTTTTTGGATTTTTTTTTTTTTGGGTTCCCAAATAGGGTGAGATTTTTCTGAAGTAATACTTGGCTAAGAAGTAGAAGCGAGGAAAGTGAAGAGAATGCTTAGAATTAAATATGCAGGCACATGAGAATTGTGCATGATTGTCCAGTTCTCGTGGGAGAAAGGGTAGGGAAGACTAGAGGACTGAGCCTCAAGAAACGATCCTCAACAGCCTCTAGGATGGGGAAAACGAAGGGAGGGAATGTGTGCAAATAGCCTTCACATACACATTTCCGAGTCAGTTGAAGAAAAATCTCTTGGTGAGTGCCATTAACTGTTGGATCCTGCAGAGACTACCATTAAAAAAATATATCACTAGAAAATGAGGAAGGAGTGGGCCGGGTGCAGTGACTCACGCCTATAATCCCAGCAATTTGGGAGGCCGAGGCGGTTGGATCACGAGGTCAGGAGATCGAGACCATCCTGGCTGACACGGTGAAACCCTGTCTCTACTAAAAATACAAAAAATTAGTCAGGTGTTGGTGGTGGGTGCCTGTAGTCCCAGCTACTCGGGAGGCTGAGGCAGGAGAATGGCGTGAACCTACACTCCAGCCTGGGTGACAGAGTAAGACTCCGTCTCAAAAAAAAAAAAAAAAAAAAAAGAGGCATGAATGGGCCTTCAGGGAAGGTCAAGAAATCTGGGTTGAGTGGTCCCACTGGTTGATTTCACAAAACAGCAAGAGAATCAGGGACCTACAAGTGAGTTGAGATTATGTATGCAGCCCAAGGAACAGGAGGCTGGGCCAGGGGGACAGACTGTTCTGGAACACTCTCTTATTTCTTCTGCTGGGAACTAGGGCTGTTTCTCTGGTAATGGAGGCCCTCTGACAAAGACAAAACATTGGGTAGTTGTGCCACATGCTACTCAAAGAGGTGCCCCAACCTTGGAGTGTGCACTTTTTTTTTTTTTGAGACAGAGTTTCGCTCGGTCACCCAGGCTGGAGTGCAGTGGTCCGATCTTGGCTCACTGCAACCTTTGCCTCCTAAATTCAAGCCATTCTCCTGCCTCAGTCTCCTGAGTACCTGTGATTACAGGTGTGCGCTACCATGCCTGGCTAATTTTTTGTATCAGTAGAGACGAGTTTTCACCGTATTGGCCTTGAACTCCTGATATCAAGTGATCCGACCGCCTTGGCCTCCCAAAGTGCTGGGATTACAGGCATGAGCCACCGCACCTGGCCCATGTCTGTGTTTTCTATCTGAAACTGTCTCCCCACCTTCTGGTCAATGAATGCATCCTTCTTCAATGTCTTCTCTCAATTTCTTTCGTTTCTAGGATATTTTCTTTTAAAACATCCATATCTCTTCTTTGCCATGGAAACTACGCCCAATCTACCTGAACCTGCAGCACCCCTCCGATGACCCATTTGGATTCTCTGATTTCACTGCCAAAATTCTCAGTGAGTATTCCATCACATACCACCTTTATTTTCTCACTTGTCTTTCAGATTTTAAACACATAAAATCTGATTGCCTGTTTTCAACCCCACTGAAACTGTGATGTCAGAAACTTTGTAAATGATGAAGTGAACAACATTTTTCTTCTTCCTCCTTTGATGATGAAGCTGTCACCAGTCTTGAGTGAATTTGCCCTCTTCAGAAATGCTATAACATTTATATACTGTAATACTATATAAATACTTTCTTATATATTTAATCCCATGTCTGGTGGTGTTTCTTTAATTTATTCAACTACTATTTGCCTCTGTGGTTAATTTTCCAAGAGTTTCTTCTCTCAACAACCTAATTATAAATTCCTTCATGTCTCGGCCTTATTTTGTGCTTAAAAAAAATCTCTCTGTGGTACACTAATGTTCATAGCAGCATTATTTATAATAGCTGAAAGGCAGACACAACCAGACACAACCCACATGTCTATCAACAGATGAAGAGATAAACAAAATGTGGCATAGACATGCAATGGTAAATTATTCAGCCACAAAAAGGAATGAAGTTCTCATATATGCTAAAATATGAATGCACCTTGAAAACATCATGCTAAGTGAAATAATCCAGACACAAAGGAACAAGTATTACATGATTCCACTTATGTGAAATATCTGCAATATGCAGATTCATAGAAACAGAAAGTAGATTAGAAGTGGCTGGGGGTTGGGGGAGAAGGGAGAATAGAGGGTTATTTCTTAATAGTTGTAAAGTTTCTGTTTGGTGTGATAAAAAAGTTTGCAAATAGTGGTGATGATCACACAACACTGTGAATGTAATTAATACCACTGAATAGTACATGTAAAAATGGTCAAAATAGCAAATTTATGTTATATATATTTTATTACAATTTAAAAATTAACTATATAATATAGCAAAACCCAGTGAATTGTATGGTATGTGAATTATGTTTCAATAAACCTATTTTAAAGAAATCCCCCTGGGAACCAGATATAACCTTACATATAATAAATGTTTAAGTAATGTTTTGTATCATTTGTTGTAATGAGATTCATTAGGACACAAATTTACATGTGGTAGAGATTAGACATGTTTTTCAAATTATGCATACCAGGTATAACATGATTACTCTCTGTTTGGGGCTTTAGGTAGGTTTAGACAAAAGCCAAGTGCTGTGCAAGTGTGAATTGAGACCTTAACAATGCCTTAATCATTTCTACCTCTCCTGGATTACCAGACATAAGATCAGGTGCATGACACATACCAACTTTCTAATCTTAAATTTGGTGAATGAATGAATGAAAGTATTAACAAAGTATGCAGAGTTACCTTGCATATATATGCATATATGTTTTTTCTCAACCAACCTTTCATCATTGCAATTGAGACATTATTTTTTCAGACATCTACTTTTAAGACATAATACATTATACTATGTAGATAGCATAGAATATTGTGCAGGCATCTAGAAAAAACCATGTTTGATGACATACGACAGAATATTTGATGATATTGGAATATTTAATAATATTTAGGCCAGGTGCGGTGGCTCACGCCTGTAATCCCAGCACTTTGGGAGGCCGAGGGGGGTGGACCGTGAGGTCAGGAGATTGAGGCCATTCTGGCCAACATGGTGAAACCTCTTCTCTACTAAAAATACAAAAATTAGCTGGGCGTGGTAGTGCATGCCTGTAGTCCTAGCTGCTAGGGAGGCTGAGGCAGGAGAAGTGCTTGAACCTGACAGGCAGAGGTTGCAGTGAGCCGAGATTACACCACTGCACTCCAGCCTGGTGCTAGCACGAGACTCCGTCTCAAAAAAGAAAAAAAGAATATTTAATACAGTGGAAATATTTATGATATATAGTAAATAATACAAAATGCAAACTTTTGTATATTTGCCCATTATGCATTTTAGTAAAGATAAGAAATATATTTTATTACTTATTTCTGTATAACAAATCATTCCAAAACTAAGTGCCTTTAAACAACTGTAATCATTTATTACCTCACATGATTTCTATGGGCCAGAAATTCAGGAGAAGGTCAGATTAAGGAGTTTCATTTGTGAGGTTGCAGTCAGATGTCACTTCGGAAGACTCAATAGGGACTAGAGATTTACTTTTCTTTTCGTTATTTCCAGCCCCCAACCTTTATTAAGATATTGACAAACTAAAATTGTATATATTTATATATAAAACATGATGTTTTGATATATGTATACCTTACAAAAAGATCAAATCAGCTATTTAACATACTTATCACCTCATATACCAATCATTATTTTTGTGGTGAGAACATTTAAGATATACCCTCTTAGCAATTTTCAAGTATACAATACAATATTATTAACTATAGTCACCATGCTGTACAATAGAACTCATACATCTTGTCAAACTGAAATTTTGTACCCTTTGATCAAAACCTCCTCATTCTCACCCCTTCCCAGCCCCTTGCAACCCTCATTCTACTCTGTTTCTGAGTTCAACTTTTTTAGATTCCACGTAAAAATGAGATCCTGCAGAACTTGTCTTTCTGTGTCTGGCTTATTTCACTTAGCATAATAGTCTCCAGGTTTATCCATGTTGTTGCAAATTACAGAATTTTCTTATTCTTTAAGGCTAAACAGCACTTCCTTGTATATACCACATTTTCTTTATCCATTCATCTGTCAATGGATGCTTAGGCTGATTCCACATCTTGGCTATTGTAAATAATGCCACAATGAATATGGAGTGTAGGTATCTCTTTGACATGCTGATTTCATTTTCTTTGGATAAATACTCAGAAGTGGGGTTGCTGAAATATATGATAGTTCTATTTTAAATGTTTTTTTCTTTTTTCTTTTCTTTCTTTTTCTTTTTTTTTGAGATGGAGTCTCTCTCTGTCACCCAGGCTGGAGTGCAGTGGTGCAATCTCGGCTCACTGCAAACTCCGCCTCCCAGGTTCACAGCATTCTCCTGCCTCAGCCTCCTGAGTACCTGGGACTACAGGCGCCCGCCACAACAACCGGCTAATTTTTTTTTTTTTTTTTTTTTTTGAGACAGAGTCTCACTCTGTCACCCAGGCTGGAGTGCAGTGGTGCAATCTCGGCTCACTGCAAGCTCTGCCTCCTGGGTTCACACCATTCCCCTGCCTCAGCCTCCCAAGTAGCTGGGACTACAGGCGCCCGCCACCACGCCTGGCTAATTTCTGTATTTTTAGTAGAGATGGGGTTTCACTGTGTTAGCCAGGATCGTCTCGATCTCCTGACCTCATGATCCACCCACCTCAGCCTCCCAAAGTGCTGGGATTACAGGCGTAAGCCACTGTGCCCGGCCGTTTTTGTTTTTGTATTTTTAGTAGAGACGGGGCTTCACCGTATTAGCCAGGATGGTCTTGATCTCCTGACCAGGATGGTCTCCATCTCCTGACCTCGTGATCTGCCGGCCTCAGCTTCCCAAAGTGCTGGGATTACAGGTGTGAGCCACTGCGCCCAGCTGAGCATTTTTTCACATACCTATTGGCCATTTGTATTTCTTCTTTTGAGAAACACCTCTTCAGGTCCTTTACCCATTTTAAAATTTGAATTATTTGTTTTATTGCTATTGAGTTGCTTTGAGTTCCTTACATATTTTGGATATTGGTCCCTTATCAGATATAATACATAGTTTGCAAATATTTTCTACCATTCCACAGGCTCTGTCTACATTCTGTTGATTATTTACTTGGCTGTCCAGAAGCATTTTTGTTTGATGCAACCTCAACTCTCTGTGTTTACTTTTGTTGCCTGTGCTTTTGGAGTCATATCTAAGAAATCATTGCCCAGACCAATGTCGAGTAGATTTTCTCCTATCTTTTCTTGTAGTAGTTTTATAGTTTTCAGGTGTTAAGTTTAATTTTTTAATCTATTTTGAGTTTAAGTTTTAATCTATTTTGAGTTCATTTTTGTATGTGACATAAGGATTCGATTTCATTTACTGCTGCTTTCAAAGTTTTTTATTTGTCTTTTGAGAATTTGATTGTAATGTGTCTTGGTGAAGATCTCTTTATATTTAATCTGCTTGGGGCTGTTTGGGCTTCTTAGATCTGGATGCTCATTTGCCTCTCCAGATTTGGGAAGTTTCTTATCATTATTTCTTTACATAAGCATTCTGCTCTTTTTTCTTTCTCTGCTACTTTTGTGAATCCCCTAATGTATATATTGGATTGCTTGATGTTGTCTCATAAATCCTATAGGCTTTTTTCATTCTTACTTATCCTTCGTTGTTGTCATTGTTTCTCTGGCTGAATATTTCAAATGATCTCTCTTTGAGCTCACTGATTCTTTTTTCTGCTTGATTGAGGCTACTGTTGAAGCTCTCTATGGAATTTTCATTTCCATTACTATGTTCTTTAGATCCAGAATTTCTGCCTTGTTCTTTTTTCTGGTTTCTATACCCTCATCAAATCCCCTATTTTGCTTTCATATTGTTTTCATGATTTGATTTAGTTATCTGAATTCTTTTATAGCTCGCTGAGCTCTGTTAAGATGATTATTTTTAATTCTTTGACAGGCAGTTCATAGATCTCCATTTCTTTAAGGTCAGTTACTTAATTTTGTTGTTTGGTGGTGGTGTTTCCCTTATTATTCACTATCTTTGTGGCTATATGTTGATGTCTATGCATATGAAGAAGTAAGCACCTGTTCCACCTTTTACACATTGGCTTTGGAAAACTCTCACCAGTCAGTCTATCTAGAGGTTCTGGGTGGGTTGTTTGGTGGAATCTGAGGGCAGGCTTGCTCCTGTATTCTCAGGCAAGTTGCCTTGGTGCCTGAGTCAGCAGGCAGGAAGGCCTGGAGCTTGGATCTCCTGGGGTGGGCCTCGATTCTGCATTCATGGGAGTGCATCTGGATCCTGTGTTTGCAGGGGCTAGCCTGAAGTCTAGGTTCATGGGGGCCAACCTGTCCCTAAGGTGGACCTTGAGCCTGAGTTCATAGAGGCCCACTTTGTTCTAGGATGGGCCTGGAGCCTGAGTCCACATAAGGGCTAGCCTGGTTACTGGGACTTTCCTGAAGCCTGTGTCTGCAGGGTTTGGCCTAGAGGTTGAGCTGCTGTGGCAGACATGCCTCTGGGTGTAGAGCCTAGTGCTGTTGTATTGGTGTGGTGCTTGAATGGAGCTGAAGCCTGATGCTATAGAGGCCTGCTTGCAGCCTGGGGCCATAGGGGCTGGCCCAGCATTAGGGTAGCCCTGGATGCCCTTATCCACAGGTGCTAACCTAGAGCCTGGGATCATGAGGGCTGCTCTGGCACTGGATTTCACTGAACTGGGCCCGATGCTGGGGTCCATAGCAAAGTAGGGTTTTCAGTTCACTCTCCTTCCTCCACAGGGAAGGTATCTTTCTCTGTGCTGTGCACCCCTTGGGGGGGAGGAATGACATGAGTAATATGACACTCTTTCTCACCCTCTTCAATGTGCCTTTTCTTATTTCTGAACTACACCCTAGTTATGTAATCTCTCACTGGGATTCTTAGTTCTTGAGAAGGTACATTCATACATGTTCAAATTGGGGTTTCTGCAAGGGGATATGTGCTGGAAAATTCTATTCCACCATCTTGCTGACGTCTGCTTTTGAGGTGGCTCACTTATATGGCTGGCATGTTGGTGCTGGCTGTTAGCTGAGACTTCAGTTCCTTTCTTCGTGGACTTCTCTATGGGGCATATTGAATATCCTTATAAGGTGGCATCTGACTGGCTTGTTTCAGAGTGACAGATTCAAGAAACCAAGATGAAAGATGCAAGGCTTTTTATGACCTTGCCTTGGAAGTCATACGTCATCACTTTTCATGTATCATATTGGTCACACAGGGTCAGTCCTGATTCAGCATGAGCAAGGACTCCATGAGGATATGTAAGGATCTTGGGAGGCCATCTGCAGGTTATCACACGTATATGCCAAAATAATGTTATAAAAGATGTAATTAAAATTGATCTTATTTTTCTTCTTTGTAATTTTCTATACTTTAAAAGTTTTTTATGATAAACATATATGATTTTTGAAATTACACACATACAAATCAATAAAAGTGGGGTTTTTTTTGCTTAAACAAGAGAAATTCATTTTTCACTATCCTGGAGGCTGAAGCTTAAGATCAAGGTGTCAGCAGGTTTGGTTTCTCTTGAAGTTGTCTCTGTGGATTGAGATGGCTGTGTTTTTCACAGTCATCTTCTTCTTCTTTTAAATAAAAGTGATTTTTTTAAAAGCCATACATAGTCCAGAAAGGAGTGAGTCAATTCTTGTTACTTTGATTTAACACTGATGTCAAGTTCAAGATCAAGATGTCAGCAGGTTTGGTTTCTTTTGAAGTTGTCTCTGTGAATTGAGATGGCTGTATTTTCACTGTCTTCTTCTACTTTTTAAGTAAAGTTATTTTTTAAAAAGCCATACATAGTACAGAGAGGGGTGAGTCAATTCCTGTTACTTTGATATGACATCAATGCATCTATACTTTTCTCTGTTTGATGTAACCCTGTAACTAAGGAAAGGAGAATTTTTATGGGAGGAGGGATGGTTTTAAATATAGAGCATAAGACTGGAAAGATGTGACCAAGGTAGAGGGTCCGGGGTAGGCATGACAGTATTTGGGCCCCAAGGGCCAGAGACATCAAAATGGATTAAGAATATTATAAAAAGCAATGAGTGTATTATAAAGATTTTGAGCTTCCAGCTGAAGATGGGCTTAACACACACATTATCTACCTTTGTTTCCTTTTGGAACTCCATTAAGATGAGATCAAAGGGTTTTTGCACAAGTGGGAGATCACCCATCTCTCATCATAGCAGAAGGCTGGAAGTTTATTCTCTCAACAGAGTAAAATATAGGGTGTTTAGGCTGGGGGACCCTGGTCTCTGGACCAGGCCCACCTAAAGGCAGACATATTACACTTGGAAATGGAATATTAAGTGAAAATTTCTCCCTCAGAAAATATAACTGCTAATAGGTTGTAGGTTTTATACCTTTGTATATTTGCCACAGAAAAAGGATTTTCTGGTTCTATGTCCTAAAAATTTGGGGAAGGGAGTCATTTGGTTAGGGAATCATCCACCTCAATCACATGCTTATTCCTGGAATACTCAAATGCGGCCAAAAAAGAGAGGGACTATGATTGGCACAGTTTGAGTCACATGCTCATCTGGGCAAAGGTAGGGGGGACAGATGGGGTGGTTGAAGGTAGTAATGGAGGAGAGTGGGAATGTCAGGAAAACAGTGTCATAGATGTCAACTATAGCTTCTCACCCTCTTCTATAGGAGATGATGTCATGTAGGCAAAGGTCCATGAAAGCTTAAAACAGTCTTATGAATGTAAGAAAAAAGTCCACTTTACCATATATTATGGTTTTTCAAAGAAGATTTTTCTATATTATTTCAATTCTTCTTAAGAAATTCATGAAACAAATATTGCCTTTCTCATCTTGTTGCTTGATCATTGAGGTGAACTCATAATGGTAATGTTCTGGACTCAGTTACTATCCCTTGAGTGGATTAAGTCAGGGCTGGATAAGAAGCCATATCTTTTGATTCTTAGTCCTGTGCAATTTTTATTTTATCATCCCAGTGATCAGGATAGGATCACAAATTCGTAGATAACGGGGCTGGGAACGATATCTGGACAGATGCTGCTTACAGGCAATGAACTTCATTAATGTCCATAGTTTCCTAGTATCTCACCCACAATTCCCTCAACATCAGTCCCAACACGTGTAAAATCGATAGAGACTGGGAAAGTGCTGCCAAATGCAGACCGCCTGAGGAGCTATGTGGCCTACTTTTGGCATAAGACTGAAGGATTAACTTCTGGGAAAGACTTTCCATCTGTTTTCCCGATAAGATTGATTAAAACAATCTAACGAAGTTTTGCAGACTGTGTGAAAGAACCATTGAATTGTATCATTTGGCCTGGTTTAGTTCAAATTCCTTCGAGGAGTTCTAGCTCCACTATTCAGGAAAGTATCTTCACCATGACACCTCCTGGTGGGGAGAGCAGCTAGGAAGTCCCAGAAGTTAGCCCCACCCTGCCCCGAGTGTCTCATTTTAGGTAGCAAGTGATACATCATTTTCAATAAATCAGCTGGATATCAGTTAGACAATTTCATGTGCATTTAATTTACACATTTGCTCAAATTATGGCATGGAAACATTATTTTTCTTTGCCAGTTCTCTTTGTCTCCTTTCCATTTCTCCCACCCTCTCCTCTTCCCACCAAAGTTACTTTCCTTTGTTATTTTTGGTATAAAGAACTTTCCTTCAATTAATTTCAAGGCTTCAGAAAAGCAGTTAAAAGAAGTTGAGTTGGGGAGAGGTATCTGATCCTCTTACTACACACATATAGCCCTGCACCTGTGGAATTGAACTGAGTAAAAATGGATCTATCTTTTTGTTTGTTATTTAATGATAGTCTTTACTTTTTTTTTTTTTTTTTTGAGACGGAGTCTCGCTCTGTCACCCAGGCTGGAGTGCAGTGGCGCAATCTCGGCTCACTGCAAGCTCCGCCTCCCGGGTTCACGCCATTCTCCTGCCTCAGCCTCTCCGAGTAGCTGAGACCACAGGCGCCCGCCACCACGCCCGGCTAATTTTTTGTATTTTTAGTAGAGATGGGGTTTCACCGTGGTCTCTATCTCCTGACCTCGTGATCCGCCTGCCTTGGCCTCCCAAAGTGCTGGGATTACAAGCATGAGCCACCGCGCCCGGCCTAGTCTTGGCACATTTTAATGGTGAGTTTAGACCATCTACACTGTGATTATTGAGATAGTAATGTTATTTTTGATTTTTGATTTATCATTCTTTCTTTCCTGACTTCTTTTGGATATTTCAAATTTTCTTTATTCCAATTTTTCCCCTCAATTAGTTACATAATCTATATGTTTTGTTTTAGTGGTGGTACTTGCAACTTTAAAATACATACTTGATTTAACAAAGTCTAATATTAATATATTCAGTCTTCTGAAAAGCATAAAGACCTTAGGAACTTTAAATTCTGATCTCAGTCTTCCATCTTACTC
This sequence comes from Symphalangus syndactylus, assembly GCF_028878055.3. Taxonomy (NCBI): domain Eukaryota; kingdom Metazoa; phylum Chordata; class Mammalia; order Primates; family Hylobatidae; genus Symphalangus; species Symphalangus syndactylus. Next base: position 78,693,014 of record NC_072440.2, on the reverse strand, counting down.
CTGTTGAAAATGTTAGTTCCACTCTGTTTTAAACAAGTTTGTTAAGGTATAATTGACATAATCCACACATATTTAAAGTATACAGTTTGAGGTCTTGACATATTTATATACCCATGAGATAATCACCACAATTTTTTAAAAATTCATTTTTCTAAAAATAATTAATCCAATTCACACACAGGCATAACTGGTTGCATGTTACCAAGGTCTGCTAGTTTTATGTAAACTTGTTTTACTTAAGGAGTTCTGTAGCTTCTACACAAAAGTAACTATGATAATCACCATTTGTCAAAGTCTACTAGGCATTGTTCTAAGTGCTTTCTTTTTTTTTTTTTTTTTTGAGATGGAGTCTGGCTCTGTCACCCAGGCTGAAGTGCAGTGGCCTATCTTAGCTCACTGCTGCCTCTGCCTCCCAGGTTCAAGCGATTCTTGTGCCTCAGCCTCCCAAGTAGCTGACATTACAGGTGTGGATAGAGATGGGGTTTCCCTATGTTGGCCAGGCTGGTCTCAAACTCCTGGCCTCAAGTGTTCCACCCGCCTTGGCCTCCCAAAGTACTGAGGTTACAGGTGTGAGCTGCCATGCCCGACCACTAAGTGCTTTCTTCACACTAATTATTTCCCATTGTTTTCTTCATTGTTTTAAATTTTTAATTATAGACACAATCCAAGTTTGTTTTTTTTTTTTTTTTTTTTTTTTTGAGATGGAGTCTCGCTCTGTCGCCCAGGCTGGAGTGCAGTGGCGCAATCTCGGCTCACTGCAAGCTCCGCCTCCCGGGTTCACGCCATTCTCCTGCCTCAGCCTCTCCCAGTAGCTGGCACTACAGGCGCCCGCCACCACGCCCGGCTAATTTTTTGTTTGTATTTTTAGTAGAGACGGGGTTTCACCGTGGTCTCGATCTCCTGACCTCGTGATCCGCCCGCCTCGGAGTTTTTTTAAATGAATATACTCAACTAAAATTAGTCATATTTTTTAAAAAAGACCTGGAACCCTCTTTTTTTTCTTCAAAGTGGATATATGTTTATGGTTTCTTGTCACTGCAGATATTTTATGTGCATTTGAAAACATGCTTTATTGTAATAAAAATGGGGCTAAATGTGTAGTGGTTTTTTTTAGCCCACTTTTTAAACTTACTACATCAAGATCATCTTTCCGTTACATCCTTTTCATGGCTACATGATGTATATAGCTTTGAATTAATGCATTAAGATTGTTTTGATGAATTGCCTCTTTTTTTAATGTTCCTTCCTTTTTTTTGATATTACAAATGTCACGTCATTTTTATAAGATAAAATCCTGATGTGGAATGCATTATTTCCAACCCTCACTGCCACCTTTGAGTTGGGTATTATCATTTCCTTTTCACAAATGAGGAATTTTATTCTTAAAGGCTTAAGTGACTTACTTGGCTCTTACGTGACTGATTGCGGAATGAGAATCCTGGTTTCCTGTTCCCGGTGGGCAGCATTCTTACCCCTCACCACAATACCTCTCCTACTAGTTTAGAAAATGGTTAAAAAAAGTTTTTAAGTATATTTATAGTGAAATTGTCAGGAGGATTACTGAGAATGTTCAGCAAATAGTAGCCTATGGAATTAGAATGCAGGGGACATATTTCAGGCAATTTATATTTTCACCTGGCCCTTCAACTGAGGACTCTGATGTGAGTGCTGAGGAGCTATTTATAGCAGGTGACTTTTGAGCACCCTGGGGAGGTTGTGAAATAGCTGTCTATCACAGGCAGCTAGGAACTGCTTGCCCACTTTTTTTTTTGTTCTGAAAGAAAGGATACAGACCATCTGGGCCAGTAAGTTGGGTCCAAAATCGGACTTATGTTTATTTTACTTAATAAATGTGTTCTTGAATCGTGTGAGTTGAATTTTGGTTGGTTGAATGCCATTTTTAGTGCACCAGGGGTGCACACATTTCTTGTAATCCTTTAATGAGTAGCTTTCTAAAACAAAGAATGCTTTGGCAATGTGAATAATTTTCCCTTAATTTATATTGAATATAATTTATTATTTTTTCTGTGCGTCAGGGAAACTTGTGCTCAGTTGTTTGTGTTTTAGAACGTGTTGGCTGGTGTAGCCATATCAGTTAACAGTAACATGGAATATATATGCTATTAAAAATATAGACAGATATATTTCAACCTTTTACTACAGAGCCCCAAATCAAACTATGTGGTGAAGCCACGTAATTCAGAAGAGGTGGGTATAGATAAAATTCCATACCAGGAAGAGTATAGCTGTAGACAGTGGTGCCCCTTGTCCCTGTTTAGATAGTGGACCCTATTTCTGCCTCAGATGGTATGTGGAAGAGCTGGCTTTTCAATTACCAAGGCCACAGTGCAGAAAATAAGGTAGAAACAAGTGAGAAGGTGACTGACCCTTTTTCCACCAGCACCATTGCATGCTGTGAAAGTATAATAAAATATTTTTAGTCCAACCTTAACATTTTTGTCCTTAATAGCACATCAGTTCACATTTGCTTATTAAAAAAAATTGTTTTTACCCAATCAGCAGTTGATTCCATGGCTTCAATGATCTTTAGAGTTCATCGAAATTGTGGTATGTGCAGATAATAAGGACTAACTGGGGGCAAATAGACTCTAACTTTTAACTTTGACAAATTTTAATCAGTTAGACTTAAGATACTTTTTTAAAAAAAATTATGATTCTACACGGAAAAAAAGCTAACATTTTTAACATAAATGATTTCATAAATATGCCTGGTGGGATATAAGGCTGAAATAAATTTTTAGTGCCTCTCATATTACAATCTTGATCCTCAAAGTGAACATTTCTCAGACTTTTTTTTTGGGGGGGGGATGGAGTCTCACTCTGTCACTCTGTCACCCAGGCTGGAGTGCAGTGGCGTGATCTCCGCTCACTGCAAGCTCTGCCTCCCGGGTACACGCCATTCTCCTGCCTCAGCCTCCCGAGTAGCTGCCACCACAGGCGCCTGCCTCCATGCCTGGCTTATTTTTTGTATTTTTAGTAGAGATGGAGTTTCACTGTGTTAGCCAGGATGGTCTTGATCTCCTGACCTCATGATCTGCCCACCTCGGCCTCCCAAAGTGCTGGGATTATAGGCGTGAGCCACTGCGCCTGGCCGAGACATTTTAAGTCTATAGCTTTGCATTGCTTTTAGTTCATTTTTGGAAAAATAACTGGAAATATAGAGCATTAAAGGTAAACAAAGCCAGACACTAAAGTGGTAAGGACAGATTTTAATCAGTTATAACTATTATAATAGCGAAAACAGTCTAGTGTGAACTGAGCTCAACTTTGATTTGTACAGAAGTGACTGGGCATTTTTAAGGGAGGGGAGAAGGAGGGCCTCAGTTGAGTCAGGAAAGTGAAAAATTAGAAAGGGTTGGTCAGTGTAAATGCAATGAAGCCAGCTGTGTCTGCTAGCTGAAAGTTGCTGAAGTTAGGATTCTGTCTTTCCAGAGAGACTGGGGGACAGAGGCCTTGTCCTCTGTGTTTTCTGTAACAAGCAATAAATTTTTTGGCAGCCTTGAGTTCTCTCCAGTTCTCTCCAAACTCCATATTAGAGTTTGTTCAAGTCTTTATAGGCCAGGATTGAAGCCTAGTTGAGAAGAGAGCTCACAGGAGCTTGGCTAGAGTTTGGTCAAGGAAAGAATCTTTGTCAATCATAAATGAATAACTTTGCAATCCCAATACTCCCAATTTTGGAACTTTATACAATGGAAATAAAAGCACTAGCAACTAAAGATACATGTACCAGGATGTTTAGTGCAACACTGTTCATAGAAGCAAAAACTGGGAATATTTTGAATATTCAGATAATGAATAAACTATGATATAACTGTACTGCGGAGTAGAATGCAACTATTAAAAATAATAAATCTATATGATTCACTTTGGGGCCAATATAAATGGCCATGATACATTATTAAGGGAAAAATCAATTTACAGAGTAATGGGGTTTTGAAAGTTGTATTTGAAAATAGAACCCCATACATATATATGTAGGAGATACCTTTTTCTATCCTATATTGCATTTTGATACAGGAGAGAGAAATATGTGTGTTATCTCAGTGAAATGAGAATGGATAGGAAAGAGGGTTATTACATTTTTCCTTATGTATATGTCTGTACTCTTCAACTTGCTACAGTGGGCATGTATTATTTTTTAGATATTAGATATATATATTTTTTGAAACAGAGTCTTGCTCTGTCGCCCAGGCTGGAATGCAATGGCATGATCTCGGCTCACTGCAACCTTCACCTCCTGTGTTCAAGCAATTCTCCTGCCTCAGCCTCCCGAGTAGCTGAGACTACAGGCACAAGCCGCCATGCCTGGCTAATTTTTTGTATTTTAATAGAGACAGGGTTTCACCTTGTTGCCTAGGCTGGTCTTGAACCCCTGAGCTCAGGCAATCCACCTGCCTCGACCTCCCCAAGTGCTAGGATTATGGGTGTGAGCCACCACACCCAGCCAGATTTAAATAATCTTTTTTTTTGTTTGTTTGTTTTTGTTTTTGAGACAGAGCCTCACTCTGTCGCCCAGGCTGGAGTGCAATGGCGCCATCTTGGCTCACTGCAAGCTCCGCCTCCCGGGTTCACGCAGTTTTCCTGCTTCAGCCTCCTGAGTAGCTGGGACTACAGGCGCCCGCCACCATGCCCAGCTAATTTTTCCTTTCTTTTTAGTAGAGACAGGGTTTCACTATGTTAGCCAGGATAGTCTCGATCTCCTGACCTTGTGATCCGCCCGCCTCGGCCTCCCAAAGTGCTGGGATTACAGGCGTGAGCCACTGTGCCCGGCTCCTACCACTTTTTAAAATGTGTTTCTGAAAGTGCTTTCTTAGTTTATGCCTTATGATCTACAAATAAGAAATCCTATAGCAATAATGTTAGATCCTCATTCCTCAGCAGATTCTTACTCTGCTGTGGATTCCCAGGAAGTCATAAAAATATTTTATCCAAAGGTTTTCTACACCAAAGTTATAAGTAATACCGAGACTGCAGCCAAGAGATTGAGCAAATACAGTGTAAGTAAATCATGGTGCTATTTAAGCAATGTATGACAAAGGGAGTGATACTTCAGAAAAGGACATGGAATAATGGAAATGAGGTTAAAAGCCCAGGCCTCACGAGGTTATAACCAAGAGGCTGTGATGGTTGAATTAAAACTTGAGCAAGGGGTTTGGCACTAAGGCTGGAAAATAGGACTTGTAGTTAGCTAGCTGGGTTTGGATAATTTGGTAATTAAAGTGAAGAGCAAAAGTGATTAACTGGAACATTGACATTGTTTAGAATTATGCACAACGTTGAGCAGATGGATTTGGTATCAAATTAACATGGCTATTTTATAATTACAGCCATGATGTAAAAATTCATTCATTTGGAAAGAGGAAAAAAAAAAACAAATGAAGAAAGAAAGTGAGCTTTATTCTCCAGCCAGTGCTAGTGGGCTGCCATGTGAACCCAGAACAGCTTAGCGGACTCAAAAGGAGGCCTGTATTGATTGTTGATTTAAGAGTGAGGCTGTGATGCAAAGATGAGGAGAAGAGGCAGAAGAAGCCTAGAGTTCGCATTTGAGAACAAGAGGGTGTAGAGGTTTTTTTTTTTTTGTTAGACAGTCTCGCTCTGTTTCCCAGGCTGGAGTACAGTGGTGCGATCGGCTCACTGCAACCTACACCTTCCGGGTTCCAGCGATTCTCCTGCCTCAGCCTCCCAAGTAGCTGGAATTGCATGTGCCCGCCACCACAGCCCGGCTAATTTTTGTATTTTTAGTAGAGATGGGGTTTCACCATATTGGTCAGGCTGGTTTCAAACTCCTGACCTCAGGTGATTCACCCGCCTCAGCCTCCCAAAGTACTGGGATTACAGGCGTGAGCCACTGCGCTGGCCGGATGTAGAGTTTTCTAACTGCAGTTTTCCTGTGATTCTTATGAAGATCAAATTGTGCCCCCACCTCATGCATTAAGCTATCACACATTTCAAGAAAAAGAATTTAAATATTTACTTTGTGTCATTTATCCCTGAATCAGCTTTGTAGTTCTGCTTTGAAATAGCAACTATACTAATGCTTGAATAGAAAGGAAATCATAAATCTGGAAATTCTCCTTATAGTATTCTCTGCACACTAAAATGATTCTCAGAAAAATGCAGAGGTTGCCTCAGGATTTTTATTTATTTATTTATTTTACTATAAGAAACTCTTTTCACGAATGAAAAGAATCCCAGAATCAACAGTGGCATTTCAGAAGATCTCGATTCAGATTAACTTTACCACTCATCTGCAGTTTATAGGAGTGAGAGCCTCAAAAATGAATGAAACTTGCTGTCAAATCAAATAGTTTTGAAATAAAAATAATTGGGGGAGAAAGTTGTATGTAAGTAATTATGCTAAACAAGGTGTTTTGTGGCATGAACGCTTAATTTTCCTTCTCAGGTTTTACTGAATCCAGCTTCAGCTAGAAATCCAAGCTAGTTTATAGAAGATGATTAGATGGACAGAAAATGTTAAGAGAGAAACACTGCCATAAAGGTAAATTTAAGTGAATTATAATAAATAAATGCGTTTATGCTAAAGCTAGTATGTTTTAAAAAGTGAATGAAGTTTAATAAAAAGAAAGAAAAGAAAAGAGAGGGAAAAGAAAGAGAACTGAAAGGGGAAGATGATTGTTAATCTGGACCAATTTGTCTGGAAATTTGGGAGTTTCTCCAGGATGCTGAAGAAAGGGGGCCCACAGAGGCTGGGGTGTACAGGTGCTTCTGGCAGCCCTCCTGTGGTAGAGGCTGTCTGCTCCTTCATTCTTTTTTTTTTTTTGAGACAGAGTCTCGCACTATCGCCCGGGCTGGAGTACAATGGCGCAATCTCGGCTCACTGCAACCTCTGCCTCCCAGGTTCAAGCGACTCTCCTGCCTCAGCCTCCCAAGTAAGCTGGGATTACAGGTGCCTGCTGCCACACCTGGCTAATTTTTTGTATTTTTAGTAGAGATGCGGTTTCACCACGTTGGCCAGGCTGGTCTCGAACTCCTGACCTCGTGATCCGCCTGCCTGGGCCTCCTGAAAATTATAGGTATGAGCCACCGCGCCCAGCCCTTTCATTCTTTTTATTTGTACATGTGCATACCTCATTTTACTGTGCTGTGCTCTATTACACTTCACAGATACTATGTTTTTTTATAAATTGAAAGTTTAAGGCAACCCGGCATCAAGCAAGTCTACTAGGGCCATTTTTCCATTAGCATGTGTTCACTTTATTTCTCGCGTCACATTTTAGTAATTCTTGCAATATTCAAACTTTTAAATTATTATTATTATTATTGTTAGATGGAGTTTTGCTCTGTTGTCCAGGCTGGAGTATGGTGGCACTATCTTGGCTCATTGCAACCCCCGCCTCCTGAATTCAAGTGGTTTTCCTGTCTCAGACTCCCAAGTAGCTGGGATTACAGGGACATGCCACCACACCTGGCTAATTTTTTGTATTTTAGTAGAGTCGGGGTCTTACCATGTTGCCCAGGCTAGTCTTGAACTCCTGAGCTCAGGCAATCTACCCGTCTGAGCCTCCCAAAGTGCTGGGATTACAGGTGTAAGCCACCGTGCCTGGCCTTTAATTATTATTATATTTTATATCTATTTTGGTGATCTGTGATCAATGATCTTTTTTTTTTTAAAAAAAAAAAAAAAGGTCTTGCTCTGTCGCCCAGGCTGGAGTGCAGTGACCAATTACAGCCCACTGCAGCCTTGACTTCCCCTGCTCAAGTAATCCTCACACCTTAGCTACCCAAATAGCTGGGATTGCAGGCACATGCCACCACACCCAGCTGATTTCTTTTCTTACATTTTGAAGAGATGGGGTTTCACTATGTTGCCCAGGTTAGTCTCGAACTCCTGGGCCCCAGCAATTCTCCTACCTAGGCCTCTCCAGGTATTAAACGTGTGAGCCACCATACCCAGCCTGTGATCTGTGATCTTTGATGTTACTATTGTAATTGTTTTGGGGCATTCCAAACCACACCCATATAGGCTGGCAAACTTAATAAATGCTATGCGTGTTCTGACTGCTCTACCAACTGGCCATTTCCCCACCTCTGTTCCTCTCCTCAGGCCTCCCTATTCCCTGAGACACAGCAGTATTAAAATTAGGCCAATTAATAACCGTACAATGGCTTCTAAGTGTTCAAGTGAGAGAAAGAGTCACAATTTTTTTACTTTAGATCAAAAGCTAGACATGATGAAGCCTAGTGAGGAAGGTGTGGTGAAAGCCAAGCCTCTTGTGCCAAACAGCCAAATTTTGACTACAAAGGGAAAAGTTCTTTAAGGAAATTAAAAGTGCTACTCCAATGAACACATGAATGACAAGAAAGCAAAACAGCCCTATTGCTGATATGAAGAAAGTGTCAGTGGTCTGGACAGAAGATCAAACCAGCCACAATATTCCCTTCAGTCAAAGCTTAATCTAGAGCAAAGTCCTAATTCTCTTCAATTCTTGGAAGGCTGAGAGAGGGGAGGAAGCCACAGATGAAAAGTTTAAAGCTAGCAGAGGTTTGTTGATAAGGCTTAAGGAATGATACTATCTCCATAACATAAAAGTACAAGGTGGAAGGCCGAAGTGGGAGGATCGCTTGAACCCAGGAGTTTGAGGCTACAGTGAGTTATGATCACACCACTGCACTCCAGCCTGGGCAACAGAGCAAGACCGTGTGTCAAAAATAAATAAATAAGCATGTTATTAAGTAAAGTACAAAATGAAATAGTAAGTGCTGATGGAGAAACTGCAGCAAGTTATCCACAAGTGCTAGCTAAGATCATTGATGAAGGTAGCTACACTATACAACAGATTTTCCATGTAGATGAACCAGCCTTAAATTGGAAGAAGATACCATCTAGGACTTTCATAGCTAGAAAGAAGTCCATGTCTGGCTTCAAAGCATCAAAGGACAGACTGACTCTTGTTAGGGGCTAATGCAGCTGATGACTTTAAGTTGAAGCCAATGCTCATTTGCCAATCTGAAAATCCTAGGGCCCTTAAGAATCATGCTAAATCTATTCTGCTTTTGCTCTATAAATGGAAAAACAAAGCCTGGATAACAGCACATTTGTTTATAACCTGGTATACTGAATATTTTAACCCCATTGTTGACATTGTTGAGACTTACTGCTCAAAAAAAAAGAAAAATTCCTTCTTACTGCTCATTGACATTGCAGCTGGTCACCTAAGAGCTCTAATGTAGATGTACAAAGAAATGAATGTTGTTTTTATGCCTGCTAACACAACATCCATTGTGCAGCTCATGGATCAAGAAGTAATTCCAACTTTCAAGTCTTACTATTTAAGAGACACATTTTGTAACGCTATAGCTACCGTAGATAGTGATTCCTCTGATGGATGTGACCAGAGTAAATTGAAAGGAGCAGAATAAACTGAAATCCTTCTGGAAAGGATTCACTATTCTAGGTGCCATTAAGAACATTCGTGATTCATGGGAGGAGGTCCAATTATTGACATTAATAGGAGTTTGAAAGAAGTTTACCCCAACCCTCATGGACGACTTTGAGGGGTTTAAGATTTCAGTGGAGGGGGCTGGGCATGGGCTCAGGCCTGTAATCCCAGCACTTTGGGAGGCCGAGGCGGGCAGATCACCTGAGGTCAGGAATTCGAGACCAGCCCGACCAACATGGTGAAACTCTGTCTCTACTAAAAATACGAAAATTAGCCGGGCATGGTGGCGGGTGCCTGTAGTCGCAGCTACTTGGGAGGCTGAGGTAGGAGAATCACTTGAACCTGGGAGGCGGAGGTTGCAATCAGCTGAGACTGCGCCATTGCACTCCAGCCTGGGCAACAAGAGCAAAACTCCGTATCAAAAAAAAAAAAAAAAAAAAGATTTCAGCGGAGGAAGTAACTGCAGATGCAGGGGAAACACATAATGCTATTGCACACTTAATAGACCACAGTATACTGTAAACATAATTTAAAAAATTTTCCGTGACCCAGGTTTAATTAGAAGAGGATGAGCAAGTCTAGGAAGACTTCTATGGCTGCTAACTCATTCTGGGGAGGTAAATGCTCAGGGTTTGAAGTCAGACAGACCTGGGTTTACATCCCTCTTTGCTGCTCACTAGTTGCAGGCAGGCTAGTTAACCTCACAAAAAGTCATCTAGCGGTAATAATAGCATCTCCTTAGATCACTACTATGAGAATTAAGTGAGTGTTTTGCACAGGTGTTAGCTTGTTATATATTAGTAACATACTAACTATATCTATATTAATAAATTCTACTTGGCATTATATATAATAATTACGATTACTTATATGTGCCTTTCTACATGTTCCTCTTTTCTCCCAGAGAGACTGAGAGCAGAGATTTTCATCAGGTACTTTTATGAATTCCTAAATGCAATGCACATTGAACACAGGCACTATATTTTTTTCAGTTATTGATATTGATTTGTTTGATTCAGGAGCTTTAGAGGTTGCAAACTCTACTCTCTGATGCTTTCAAAAATTTTTCTTTCTTTTTATTTGTTACAGGCATGTAGCTAGCACAACTCTTATAATTAACTGACTGTGACTGGGTGCTTACTCTGGCCCACACACAGTTCAAAGGGAAGAAAGAGGGAAGAACAAGAAGGGTAGAGAAAACTCCCATGATTTTTAGACAAGTGTTGTAAGAAAAAAAGAGAAGGTATCAGAAAAGCTTATGTGTCTGAAAGAGAGATTGCACAAGGTAGAATTTACTGAGCTGGAGGAATAAGAGAATGTTGCGTACAAAGTCTTCTGAAAGGAAAGGAAGGCAGAGATGGGATGAGACGTGGTGTGTGTTAGTGCTTCAAATTAACAGCAGGTTTTGTGTCTCCAACTTGATGCAGCTTGTGTGGAATTTGGTGTAGGGCAAATGGACCCACAGCTTCAGGAGGGAGCTGCTAGCAGGGGAAATTGTACTATCTGACAGTACCTGTATGAGATTGGTACCTTTTGGGAATTTCTACCTAAGGTGCTGGCTCAGATAGCCACAAAGGCCCATTGGGACCTCCCTGAGAAACAGAATAAGAGGTGCCCAGGCAAGACCACACTCCCCCGCTCTTCTTGTATCCTTGAAACCTTTCAGAGATTTGCTGTCAAATATTGACCAGAAAGTTAAGGAAGCAAGACTTGGGAAAAAGTGACTGGTTTTTCTAGTGGATGGTGAGGCCTTTTCTTTCTTTCTTTGTTAGTGTAGAAGATTTGTTTTTTTCTCTTTGTGTAGATGATTGAAGTACTTAAGTGTCTTCATAAGTCCAGTATCTCTTTTCTTATTTTAAAAAGATCTCATTAAAAAATGAACTAATAAATTTTTTTTTTGAGATGGAGTCTCGCTCTGTTGCCCAGGCTGGAGTGCAGTGGCATGATCTCGGCTCACTGCAACCTCTGCCTCCAGGTTCAGGTGATTCGCCTGCCTCAGCCTCCTGAGTAGCTGGGACTACAGGCGCACGCCACCATGCCGGGCTAATTTTTGTATTTTTAGTAGAGACAGGGTTTCACCATGTGGGCCAGGAATGGTCTCGATCCACCTGCCTCGGCCTCCCAAAGTTCTGGGATTACAGGTGTGAACCACTGTACCCAGCCACTTCAACATTATTTTATAATTGCATAGTGCTATATCTTATGAATATATTCTAATTTGTTCAACTACTTTTGGCACATAGATTGTTTCTAATATTTTCTTAGTATAAGTGATGCTGTGTGAAATATCCTTATACATATGCAATCCATATTCTTTTCTTGGGATATATTTCTAGAACAGGAACTGCTGAGTTAAAGGGTATTCACATTTTAAAAAGCTTTTGATACACATTACAAAATTATCTTCCTCCTATGTTGTACAATTTATATTCTTTCTGGTAGAGTATGAAGGTGCCATTTTCCAGACCTCCTGCCAACATTGAGAATTTTCATTTTTTCATCGTTGTCAAGTTTATAGATAATAAATTGTATCTTATCATTGTTCAATTTATACTCCTTTTTTAGGGAAGCTGACTTTTTCATGTGTATATTGGTCATTTATATTTCTTCCTTTGTGAACTATTTATTAATATCCAGTTGTTAATTGTAAATGCTGTTTATATGTTAAGACTATTAACCCTTTACCATATGTATTTCACTTTTTAATCTCATTTTATTATTTGTAGGTTAATTTTGATTACAGTTGGATTATATTTTACATATATAAGTTTTATATTTTATGGTTTAAATATTGAACTTTTATCTTTATAGTTCCTTCTGTTGTGATTGTGATTATAACATTTTCAAGACAAAAGTATTTAATCATGATTAAAACAATTTTAAGATTATAAAACCAATCATGTGATTCTCTTCAAGTTTGTATGTGATTTTTTTTTTTTTTTTTGACGTGGAGTCTCATTCTGTCACCCAGGCTGAGTGCAGTGGCGCGATCTTAACTCACTGCAACCTCCACCTCCTGGGCTCAAGCAATTCTCCTGCCTCAGCCTCGCGAGTAGCTGAGACTACAGGTATGGGCCACCACACCCAGCTAATTTTTTTATATTTTTGGTAGGGAAGGGGTTTCACCATGTTGGCCACGCTGGTCTCAAACTCCTGGCCTCAGATGATCTGCCCACCTGGGCCTCCCAAAGTGCTGGGATTACAGTCATGAGCCACCGTGCTGCTGTACAGCGTTTTTACCTTTAACTCTTTAGTCTACCATGCTTTTACTTTGTGTATGGCATGAAGTAATGATTGCATCTTTATTTTTCTGAATAGTTAATGATTTAACCTGTTATTGAATAGTTTATTCTTTTCCCACTGGGTTTAAAAACGATATTTAACAAATACAATAAACATTTTACTGTAGTACTTCTATGTGTATTTCTGGGCTTTTGGCTCTGTTCCATTGCTCTAGTTCTTTTGGCACCAGTACCAAATTTTAAAGTCGCGTTATTTTTAGCCTATTTAGTACCTAATATCTCCCTTGTGGTTCTTTTCTAAAATTTTCTTTACCATTCTCAGTTTTTTATTCTTTAAAATAAACTTTAGGATTTTTGACCTGTTTGAAAAATTTCTTTGGGATTTTAAGCAAAATTTGATTATATTTATAAATTAATTTGAGGGAGAATTAATATACTTACAATGTTAAGTTTTTCAATACAGAAAAACTTTCCGATACAGAAAAATGTATCAAACTGTTTTTAATTTTCTCAGTAAAGTTACATTTTTATATAGGTTATTCGCTTTTTTTATTCCTAGAAATATTATTGTTGTTGTTGCTATTATAAATAATACTATAACTAAGAATTTTTTTTTTTTTGAGATGGAGTCTTGCTCTGTCACCCAGGCTGGAGTGCAGTGGCACTATCTCAGCTCACTGCAAGCTCTGCCTCCCGGGTTCATGCCATTTTCCCACCTCAGCCTCCCAAGTAGCTGGGACTACAGGAGCCCACCACCATGCCTGGCTAATGTTTTTGTATTTTTAGTAGAGACGGGGTTTCACCGTGTTAGCCAGGATGGTCTTGATCTCCTGACCTCATGATCCGCCCTCCTCAGCCTCCCAAAGTGCTGGGATTACAGGCGTGAGCCACCATGCCCAGCTAAGCATTATTTTCTATTATGTTTTCCAAGTTTTTGTGGGTTATACGGAAAATTTCATATATTTCCATATAATTGTTTTGTGGCCAGAACAATTAATTTTGTATACTTATTTTATATATATTTTGTATATTTATTTGTAACTGTTCACCTTACTTTTTAATTATTTAGAAGCAAATTTTAGTTTGTTCTATTGAGAAAATGAATATTACTCAATCTGCAGGTTGAATATTTTTGTCTCCATTTTTCTCATAAAATTCTTCTTCAGTTTCTTTTTCTTGCCTAGTTGCAGTGGCTCAAATGTCTAGAACAGTGCTAAATGGATGGTAGTGATAATGAGCATGCTTTTCTTGTTTCTGATTTTAACATTAATACTTCTAGTATTTTACCATTAAGTATGATGCCTGTGTTTGATTTGAGATTTGAATTAACACGAGTATCATGTTAAGAATCAGTCTCTGTAATTTTATTAATTAAAAAGTTGATATTGAATTTTATCGAATGATTTTTCAAGATTATCGTGGCAATCCAAAAGTTTTTCTCTGTTGCCCAGTCTGGGGTGCAGTGGTGTGATCATAGCTCACTGCAGCTTTGAACCCCTAGGCTGAAGTGATCCTCTTGCCTCAGCCTCCCGGGTTGGCAGGACTATAGGCATCTGCCATCACACTGGGCTATTTTTTTTTTTTTTTTTTTGTAGAGATGGGGTCTCGCTATGTTGCCCCTGCTGATCTCAAACTCCTGGCTTCAAGTGATCCTGCCACCTTGGTCTCCTAAAGCACTGGGGTTACAGGGGTGAGCCACTATTCCCAGCCTTATTTTTTACATCTTTAGGGTAACCCATGTTTATGTATGAAGTTAGTCTGTGGTTTTCTTTATTATGCTTTATCAGTTTTTATTTTAAGACAGGGTATTATGTTAAGTTTCTGTTACTTTTGTCCACTTGAACACTTCATATACCATGGGAATTAATTCTGCTTGAAGCTCAGTGAGAGAACTTGATTGTTTAAGTAATCTGAACTAAAAGCTTTTTTTGGAAATAATTCCTTATTAACTTTTACATTTTTCCATGGTTACTGATCTGTTGTTTTATGACTTCTTCCTGGGTCAGTTTGCTTCTAATTATTATTTTGGCTATGTCTCCCAGTATTTGATATGTGGTATTCTCATCACTGAAACCTTCTAAGCATTCATTCTGTAATTGTGTTTTTAATTTATTCTCCAATGATATTTTTTTTAAGAACTCTAAAGTTTCCCCAAGAGCTTGGGGTCTTTTTGACTTATACTTTTGTAATTAATGTATAGTTTTATTACAGTGTGATCATAGAATATGGCCAATTTCTTTTGGAAAGAAATTACTTACAATTTTTTTTGGTAGCCTAATATAAAATCAAGTTTTGCAGACTTTTCTTATATTTTTTTCTTAATGGGCTAGACAGTAAATCCTTCTCTTTAATTATTCATTTATTCATTGAGGATTGTTTCCACCATGTGTCTTATACATGCCAGGCATTGTATTAGGCATTGCAGGGTGTAAAATGAATAAGTCATAAGCTTTGTCTTAGGTTGATAAAGTTTGGATGGAACATAGACACATGTAGACCTAATTATAATACAGAAAGAAATGTAACCGCAGTGAAATGTACAAAAGCAGCAGGCAGCTAGAGTGAGAGTGAAGCCCTGAAGGTTCTGGGAATACAAAGTTGCCTACGATGGCCCGGAGAGGCTTTCAGTCCTAGCGTGTATAACATATATTGAGAGCAGAGACAGGCTTTTTGGAGGCAAGGTGATTAATTAGGAAATCACCGCAGACCTTCACTAATAAATCAGAACATATGAGGGACAGTAAGAGTGCCAGATGAGAAGAAAGGATTTTCACACTTAAGGGGCAGATAGCAGAAGAGAAGTCCAGACCCGAGGATGAAGGAAGTAGTAGTAAAATTTTATAGACACCATAGGAGAGCTTTTCAAGGGGTGCTTGGTCAGTTGGGACAAATAGAGCCAAAAGGTCAAGTAAGATGGCTCACGCCTGTAATCCCAGCACTTTGGGAGGCTGAGGGGGGCAGCTTATGAGGTCAGGTGTTCGAGACCATCCTGGCCAACATAGTGAAACCCCGTCTCTACAAAAAACATGAAAATTGCCGGGCGCGATGGGTCACGCCTGTAATCCCAGCACTTTGGTGACAGAGCAAGACTCCGTCTCAAAAAAAAAAAAAGCAAAATGTGTCAGTTGCCTTTGGTCTTTGGGGACTTGGAAAGAGCAGTTTCAGTGAAGTGAGGGAAAAAAAGCCAAGCCACAAGCAGGTTGAGACTAACTGGGATGTGAGATGGTGAAGACAAGTATTTTTTCAGGAGCTTAGTTGTGGAGGGAATGCAGGAGTTAGGGCAGTAATTAAAAGAGCAAGGCTGGCCGGGGGCGGTGGCTCACGCCTGTAATCCCAGCACTTTGGGAGGCCGAGGCGGGTGGATCATGAGGTCAGGAGATCGAGACCATCCTGGCTAACATGGTGAAACCCCGTCTCTACTAAAAATACAAAAAATTAGCCAGGTGTGGTAGCAGGCGCCTGTAGTCCCAGCTACTCGGGAGGCTGAGGCAGGAGAATGGCGTGAACCCGGGAGGTGGAGCTTGCAGTGAGCCGAGATCACGCCACTGCACTCCAGCCTGGGCAACAGAGCAAGACTCCATCTCAAAAAAAAAAAAAAAAAAAAAAAAGAGCAAAAAATCAGAAAGACTGTTGTTAGGATATAAAGACAATGTGAGAATGTGAGCATGTTTAGCTAATGAGGAGTGCACGCTGATAGCAAGAGAAGGGAAGGCGTGGTTGTTGTTGAGAGTCCTAAGCAGGTGGGAGACACAGGGTGAGACACAAAGCCGAGGTAGGAGGTGGCCTCTTGACAGGAAGAGGACACCTCTTCTTGAGTCGAAGGCAATGCTTGGAACTGTTAGGGAGTGTGGGCAGAAAGATGGGATCTCCCCCATTTCTTTGCAAGGCTGTGTCATTGTAGAACCTTTAGTCACACTCCTGGACTCTGACTGAAAGGGTCCTGGGTCTTGGCCTCTGTGATAACAATTTGCTTCATAGGGAGAATTTAGGATCCATCCCTTCCTCTCCTGTCTATAGAACTAGAAAAGAACCTCTACACCAGTGGTCCCTAATGTATTTGGCACCAGGGACCAGTTTCATGGAAGACAATTTTTCCATGGACTGGGAATGAGGGGATGGAGATGATTTCAGGATGAAACTGTCCACCTCAGATCATCAGGCATCAGACTCTCGTAAGGAGCATGCAGTATAGATCCCTCGCATGCACAGTTCACAATAGTGTTCACGCTCCTATGGGAATCTAATGCCACAGCTGATCTGACAGGAGGCAGAGCTCAGATGGTCATGCTCCCTTGACTGCTGCTCACCTTCTGCTGTGCAGCCTGGCCCCTAACAGACCAGGGACAGGTACCTGTCCATGGCATGGGGGCTGGGGACTCCTACTTTACACTTATGATATAGTTTGGATGTTGTGCCCACCCAAATCTCATGTTGAGATGTAATCTCCAGTGTTGGAGGTGGGGCCTGGTGGGAGGTGATTGGATCATAGGGGCAGATTTCTCATTAATGGTTTGGTACCATCCTCCTAGTGCTGTTCTCATGATAGTGAGTGAGTTCTTTTATTTATTTATTTATTTATTTATTTATTTATTTATTTATTTAAAGACAGAGTCTCACTCTGTTGCCCAGGCTGGAGTGCAGTGCAGTGGTGTGGTCTTGATCTTGGCTCACTGCAACCTCTGCCTCCCAGGTTCAAGCACACCACCACACCTGGCTGATTTTTGTATTTTTAGTAGAGACAGGGTTTTGCCATGTTGGCCAGGCTGGTCTCAAACTCCTGACCTCAGGTGATTCACCCTCCTCGGCCTCCCAAAGTGCTGGGATTATAGGCATGAGCCACCACACCCAGCCGATAGTGAGTTCTGGCAAGAGCTGGTCATTTAAAAGTGCCCCCTCTCTGTCTTGCTCCTGCTCTGGCCATGTGACTCATCTCCTCCCACTTTGCCTTCCACCATGATTGTAAGTTTCATGAGGCCTCCCCAGAAGCTGAACAGATGCCAGTATCATGCTTCCTCCATAGCCTGCAGAACCGTGAACCAATTAAACCTCTTTTCTTTATAAATTACCCTGTCTCAAGTATTTATAGAAATGCAAGAATGGACTAATACAACTTAACTTTCCTGAGGCTGTTGTCTCTGTTGGGCATTGAAGAGTTTCTAGAAGTCCCTGTTTTTTTATGTGGCATGCAAAGGATCATCAGAATAATTAACCCAGTCAATTGTAAACAAAGTGATTGATGGATGCCATCAGATCACAAAAGTTTCTATTACCGTAAATACAAGGGGGTAAGTAAATCAAAGTAATGTTTCAAATCCACGTAGGCCTCTTTTTCTGTTTCTAATTGAAGATTGTCACATCAACGCATAAACAAAAATGCCTTTGAGGGAAATGTGTATTTTATGCATTGCATTTTTATATCTGAAGTTTATTTCTATTACTAATTTTAAATGCTGAGGAAGGGATTTGTTTTGGTGCTTACAAAATTTTCCCATTTGCTCTTTGGGCTCTCACAAGTTGACAACAAATTACTCCCCTGATAGTATGGTGAGACTGAGGGTTTTTTGTCTTTTTCTCTTATTCTAGAAAACACTGTATCCTCTGTATGGAGGGAAATTTCTGGTTTGATTAACACTGTAAATAATTATGAGACAAAGCCTAAATATAAAAGATTACTCACACAGGCTCTTATACTGAGTAAGATATTATGTATTAAAAATCAGGGTTAATAGTTTAACAGGCTCGTTATGGTTCAGAAATCCCCGTGGGGACTTAAACCATCTTTTCTGGATGTTCACTTTGCCAAATAGGCTGCCTCTATGTCATATCTCTACCTGAAGGGCGGGCTCAGACACTGATTAGGGGAAGTGTCACCCTTACTATACCAAGAAGTCAGACATCCAAGGTCAGACACTACGCAAAGTCAGATACTTCAAGGGCTTTCCTTGGAAGGGAGGATGAAAAGGGAAGGATGGGAACATCAGCTCAGGTGAGACATATGAATTCAACAAAACATCAGGGATGGTTTGCCACGTTTGCGAGCAGCACAGAAAACGGCAGTTTGTTCCAAGTTCCCAGCACACCAAAGGGGGCAGTAGTGTGTCTGTAAAGTGCGTTGTCAACTTGGTGATAATTTCTGTTTGCATTCACACTCACTGGCTGATAATCTCAACTGCTCGATGCAATTCAACAGATAACAATGCGGAAGTCTGGTCTAAAGCTACCTGAAATCACTTCCAAGAGCTCTTCAGACAAAGCTGCCTTTGACAGTCTTCATTAACCCCTCCCATATTTGCCCCTCAGCGTCCCTCCGCTTAGCAGCCCCGGCGTTTGAAGTCCAACCTAAGCATTCTTAGATGGTGAGTGAGGGTCTGCCTTCCCCAGGACCAGCCACCTAGTCAGGCTTGTGGCTGGTCTAACAAACTGGAGCCTGAGATTCTGAGAAAACGAAACCAAACAGTTGTACTCCGGGGTTAACACAGAGCAACTTCCACCTGCTGTGCGAGTTGGTGACCCTTTCTCTTGCTGTTCGAGAGCCCCAGTGAAAACTTGAGTGAGATGAGAGAGCATAGAGCCTGCCAGTCTCCCCCTCTGCACACACACACACACACACAAACACATTTAACTTTCCACTTGCAGTGACCTGCCCTTCAGTGTGACTTATCAGCTGTTCGGCTTTTGTCACTAAAGGAAAACAAATTGTGGAATATCCCGCTCTGCATGCTCATGAGATGGCTGAGCCAAGTCAGGGGTTATGAGGTGGTTTGCGAGTGAGGAGAAGAATGATCTTCAGTTTCTGACCTCCTGGCACGGTGGCGGGCGGTATTTATCAGGAGGTACATGTGACTGGTTAAGACTCAGAGCCCCAGCTTGAAGGAAACAGCTGCTCTCGGCGTGCTCTGGCACTTGGCAGCTGGACAGGCAGAGTGCTGATGTGAAAAATACCACGACAAAACCACCCTAGTAAGTAACTGGAGAACTTTCCTCTCTCTCTCTCTCTTTCATTCCCTCTCCGTGTGTGTGTGTGTGTGTGTGTGTGTGTGTGTGTGTCGCAAGCCACCAACAACTTTTTATTTTGATTTTGGTTTCCCTCTGGCACGATAGAAGGAGATATTTTATTTGTACCTATTAACAGCCATTGGTGTTTTCACAGCCCTTTTTTAGAACCTGTTATTTTCGGCAATGGTGTCTTGTAACTTTGAGGATGAATGGGGCACATGGCTTCATTCCTGTCTAGGAAACAGATAGTTTGTTCCCCAGTGTTCAGGATTTTTCTGGTCCATGGTGTTTAGGTCCAAAGTCAAGATTCAGGTTATGAAGTAGAGACTTCATTGAAGTGAGTTGATGACTAGATTTGATTTTAATCTGTTTCTACCACTGAAACCTGAAAACGTAGTTGTTTAAAATAACTTGTGAATTTATTGTATGGCTGATTTGATTTTTCCTATTCAGTTTTTGAGAATATCTCATTTAACTGTGTAGAACTATCTGCAATATAGAAGATTGACAAAATAATATTTAGATTCACATTAGAAATCATATTTAGATTTCTTGCATGGTTTCCAACTAATTGAAAGCTGTATTTTATAGCTACTTTTTCTTCCCCCCAACAAGCGAATTCATCTTCATTACTTTCAAATGTTCAGTTGCCCCTGGTCTTCCTTATTTTAGTGTTTTCATGATGCTCGGGCTGTTTCTTCCTTGTTTATGACCTGACTGGGAAAGTGCTGCCTGCAGCTGATGATTAACTCTGGGAGGCCTGGCATCCAAATTACGGAGAGGACCGGCTCTTTCTCAGGTTCATTCAGCAGTAATGGCGCTTGCTCTTGGGCGAGGAGCAAAGCAGGCACCATGCTGGAACTGAGCTGTTGTTCAGTGACTTTTGTCCTTCCTTGGTGGTCACCAGACAGAATGCTTCAGAGGAAAGGCAAAAGGGGAAAAGAGAGAGGGCAGAGCTCTAAACTGATGACCTAAAGCTCTGAAAGTGACAGGTCTTTGAATCAGAGGATGCAGGGAGATAACCAAACAGGTTCCTGTTTCTGGAGATTGCATGGACCTCGAGGAGGGTGGGCAGAAAGGGGCTGTTTTTATTTGAAGTCTTACCAAATAGTTGTTTTGCTTGTGATAAGCCTAGGACAACCTGGAGTGCGCTTGTTTCCTCGTGTGACAAATAGATTCTCACACATGCTCAAGTTATACGGTTTTTTTTCATCCTCTGCCCCCTGCCATGAGGGAACACTGTTCTCTCCCCATCCTTACCACCCTTTGTTGTTTGTGGAGAATGGATTAAAAATGACCCAGGGCACGCCACTTCTGCGGTTGAGTTTCCCTCAACACAGTGGGTCTTTAGTACCACACCAACCAATGTTCTCTGATGGAAGCAGTTTCAGATGCCCTGTCTAAACAAATGGCTAGTCTGACATCGAGAAGTTCTCCGCCTTCTTTTCCATAAAATGTAGAAGAATCCACAAAATCTAGAGTGGCCAATGAGGAAAAATAGTCCCAACTTCTCTGTTCCTCTGTATGGCATTTGTGTGAGGTCATTGGGTCAGCCCGTGGCCATGTGGTCTGTGACTTCCCTGTCTGACTGCTGGGGGAGGGGGGGTCCTCCTGAGTCATTCTTTAGGGAGTTTGTTCCTGGTATAGTTTCAGTTTTTCCACAGGTTTATAGTGGAAGAGAACCCTCTGGTGAAATTGTGTCTCTGGAATCATCGAGCCTCCCATGATAAAATGGAATGTCTAAATGGGAGCAGTTGAATTATCCAACTGCTGTGTTTTTGAGAGCCAACAGACTCTTTTGAAAAACCCATGATACCCTGACTTTTCAAAATATTAATAGCAAAAAAAAATGATTTTATTTGCAGATAGTGCATCCATTGACTCAAAGACTTTTTGACCTGGATAGGAATGATAGAATGTGCGATTTAACTCCTTCATTTCAAAGATGAGGAAGCTGTAGCAAATTTTTCAGGGTCACAGTGCAGAGCCAGAAGAGAGTTCAAGGCTTCTACAACTATTACCATCATAATTTCAACACTAATAACAATCTCTTACATTTATTGTGCACTTACTATGCCAAACGATATGCTAAACAAGTGTATTTATTTTCATAGTCTCCTCACAATAACTCTAGGTGTTATATATTATTATTCCAGTTTTATAGATAGGAAACTGAGGTTCTTGACCACATGTAACACAGACAGGATGGACACCTGGATCTGACTGTAGAACCTGTATACATTTAAAAATAAAAGTGGAATCCCACACATTTAAATTTAAAAACTCACAACATGCAAATGAGAGTATTTCCAGCACAATATGATTACACACACAATGTGTGTTATGGCCTTTTCGAGCTCTACATGACAGGAAGGGCCAGGTTTCCCCCTGTGACAGTCCAAGCCCAAGCTCTGTAGGATCACTGGCTGGTGGCATGTTTTTCTCTTTGAAAATAGTTCAGTGATGGTCCTGATGTTGGTAAGAACAGCAACCGGGAACTTTGTTATTAACCTCCAGCACAGGGCTCCCATGCCCCTTCTGGCCTTTCCTTCCATTTTTCCTGTCACTCCTTTCCTTTGGAGGACAGCCACTCCACCCATGCCCCACCCCAAATAGCTGGCTTAGTGTTGATAAAGCTATTATCAGACCCGTTCCCTGTGCTCAGCCTGGAAGGTTGGTTGTCTGAGTAGGTTGTTGATGAATAGAAACCATGCCCTCTGCCCCTCTGCTCCGTTTTTTTGAGCTGTGGGTGTAGGGGGTGGGTCACAGGGCAGGGGACTAGCTGGCAGTGGCAAGGGAGGAGAGGTGTGCCTTTCTCCACTGCCTGCACCTGCCATTTACCCTGAGTCATACTTCTCCACACACCAGTTGCATATCTAAAGCTCTGACTGTCTCATGGGTGGGCCATAAACCTGTGGATTTTCTGGGTCATCAGACACGCAGAGCCCTTAAGAAATCTGCCTCCTGAATCCTTTTAAAAATGTTGTTTGGCTGTCCACATTCCTCCACTTTAGGTTAAGTGTCAAAATTAGGGTTGGAGATAACGGGAAAGAGCACCAAGTAGTATGTAATCAGCAGGGGACCTTTGATTAATCAGGAGAAAAATCAAGCAAGTGTGCCATGTGCGGATATCTCTGAGAAAGTTATCACTGTTTCTGCAAGGTCGTTCTGACAAGATGACACATTTTGAAGATCAAGCTATTCATAGCATGAAAGAGGAATTTTTTTTTTTTTTTTTTTGAGACGGAGTCTCGCTCTGTCACCCAGGCTGGAGGGCAGTGGGGTGATCTCGGCTCACTGCAAGCTCTGCCTCCTGGGTTCATGCCATTCTCCTGCCTCAGCCTCCCGAGTAGCTGGGACTACAGGTGCCCGCCACCACACCTGGCTAATTTTTTTCTATTTTTAGTAGAGACGGGGTTTCACTGTGTTAGCCAGGATGGTCTCGAACTCCTGACCTGGTGATCCACCCGCCTCGGCCTCCCAAAGTGCTGGGATTACAGGCGTGAGCCACTGCACCCGGCCCGCATGAAAGAATTTTTAATCTTTAATCCCACCTGCCTGCTGCCTCTAAAACTAAGCCCAACTCAGTAGTAGTCAGTGATATGGTTTGCTAGACCACAACCACTGGGAATTGCCTCCAATCCTTGCTAGGAATTGCTCACTCCTGTAGAAATTGGCATTGTATAGGGGGTGTTGTATGCGTACACGTGAAGTGGACTCAGAATCATGACAGAGTCCACAAGTCATACTCTGGAGCTGATTTGAAAGAAAATAAAATGCTTGATTCGTTTTGGGGTCCTTTCACAATAAGGAAACACATTCTGGGATACAATGCCTATTTTGTTTCTTTGTTTTTGCCCAATTGTGTGTTTCAAAGACATTTGCTTCCAAAAAGTTAACTTTCCTGGATCCTCCTTTCCCTTGGTATTGATTGCTCACTTACAGTCCCTGGAGTTAACAGCTCCTGTGTCATGTTCCCACTGCTCTATGGGATTTGAAGTCTTTGGATTTTTTTGCTGTTTCAAGTGATTATTATAGCTTCAGAGTCTGTGGTGTGTAGAGTCGCTGTGCTTTGATCTTTGAGCTCATCTTTGGTATTGAGAAGACGAACGCCTGCATTTATATATACCGGCATAAGGCACTTTCTTGCACCTTGCCATAATCCCATGAAAGAGGGAGGGTATCATCACCATTGTTTTCAAAGAGGAAACAGAGGACGAGAGAAAATGAGTGACTTGTCTATGGTCATGGGAAAAGTAACTGTCAGAGCTCAACTGTATCTCTTGTCTACTGACTCCAAGTGCCAGGCTTTTTCTGTTAGTTATGCTATCTTTCTTTTGTTTTTTTGTTTTTTTTTTTTTTCTGTTTTTTTGAGACGGAGTTTCACTCTGTTGCCCAGGCTGGAGTGCAGTGGCACGATCTCAGCTCACTGCAAGCTCCGCCTCCCGGGTTCACACCATTCTCTTGCCTCAGCCTCCTGAGTAGCTGGGACTACAGGCGCCCGCCACCACGCCCAGCTAATTTTTTTGTATTTTTAGTAGAGATGGGGTTTCACCATGTTAGCAGGATGGTCTCGATCTCCTGACCTGGTGATCCACCCACCTCGGCCTCCCAAAGTGCTGGGATTACAGGCGTGAGCCACCACGCCTGGCCTAGTTATGCTATCTTTCAAAGAAAGACCAATTTCAACTATTTCATGACCATGCACTTACATAATCTGTGGAATTATCTTTGGTGATAAAAAGTTGTGTAATTTGTATTCTCTTCTGATAAGCAAAGAGTGAATGGATAACCGATTTGCGACATGCCCCTCATGATATTTCCAAAGCCTATGGACATTTGACTTTGGAAACAGGGTCAGCTTAGTCTGCAGACACAGTATTTGCTTAGGGTAATTTTTTTTGTTTGTTTTTTCAGACGGAGTCCCACTCTGTCACCCAAGCTGGAGTGCAGTGGCACGATCTTGGCTCACTACAACCTCTGCCTCCCAGGTTCAAGCGATTCCTTTGCCTCAGCCTCCTGAGGAGCTGGGACTACAGGCGTGTGCCACCACACCCAGCTAATTTTTGTATTTTTAGTAGGACGGGTTTTCACCATGTTGGCCAGGCTGGTCTCGAACTCCTGACCTCAAGTGATCCTTCCACCTTGGTTTCCCAAAGTGCTGGGATTATAGGCATGAGTCACTGCGCCTGGCTAGCTTAAGGTAACTTTTTTTTTTTTTTTTTTGAGATGGAGTCTCGCTTTGTCGCCCAGGCTGGAGTGCAGTGGTGCCATCTCAGCTCACTGCAAGCTCCACCTCCCAGGTTCACACCATTCTCCTGCCTCAGCCTCCCAAGTAGCTGGGACTATAGGTGCCTGCCACCACGCCTGGCTAATTTTTTTGTATTTTTAGGAGAGACGGGGTTTCACTATGTTAGCCAGGATGGTCTCGATCTCCTGACCTCGTGATCCACCCGCCTTGGCCTCCCAAAGTGCTGGGATTACAGGCGTGAGCCACTGTGCCCGGCCGCAGCTTAGGATAATATTTTTAAAGGAACTTAGTGATCATTTTTCTGTCTTGAAGACTCATGTGGTCAAGTTGGAGTTATACCAACTATGGCATGATGTAGCATTCAGCTTTTAGAGACAATTTGGTTGTTTCCTGAGATATGAAAACTGCAGTCTGCTCTTCAGTGTGCATGCTCCTTGCCCAACAAAACCATCAGCATTCTTGAAAGTTCTGCGTGGGTACAGTACCTTTATTCCTGTGGAGGTATAGTGTACTCTAATCACCATGAATAGTGTCCACTGTGATCATTTCCCTCGCATGATTATCTGCCCACAACTGAGAGAGTCTTAACTTGCTAGAATAATGGGGACGCTTCACTGTGTGTCAGTTTCCCAATATGGCAATTCAGTTCATTGTATGACAGCATCTGATTGGCAACAATCAGAATGTTGCCAAGATCATAAAAATGGCAGTGCATGTTGCCTGATGATTTTACAGTGCATATATTGTAATGGCCAGGGCTTAGAGGTAGGGGAAAAAACATGTGGACAGCTTTGTGACAAGAGTCTTTATTATAGTGTTTCTTTCTAAAGTAACTTTTTCTGAGTATGAATGAGAAAGTTAGCCTTCTTTGAATTAAAAAATATCCTGAAAAATATTTAATGTCTGAGCTGACTCAAAGAGGATTTTTCTTTAGTGATTACTGTAATATTCAGAAATTTCTTCACCTTTCAAGAGGACAAAAGGGAACAACAATGATTTTTTTTACAAAAATATGAAATAGTAAGTTAAAAGTATACCTTCCTGGATTATGGTCTGTAGAATGTGGGGTGATAGAAACCTTGATGCCCCTATCGTAAATGGAGAATTCAACTCAATGTATAAATGATTTCTGTGGTTGTAGATATCCCATCTTTTAAGTTTCTATTTGAATAGATTGGTAATTTTATTTTCTGAAGTCTTCTCTATTTGTCAAATGCTGCCTTATCTTTGTTGGTTCAGGTGGATCGATCTCCACCCCACAATAGGTTCTAAGCCTCTTGGAAAGATCATTATGCCATTGATTTGCTAAAGTATTATAAGTGTTCTCAGAGTTTCAACTCTGAGGTGCAACTTTGACAGAGAACTAGTAACATGAGGAAAATAATATGGAAAAAAATTAAATTCACATCTAATCCCAGAAGCATGTTTTAGCCACTATCTTTTTTTTTGAGACGGATTCTCACTCTGTCACCCAGGCTGGAGTGCAGTGGCACAATCTCAGCTCACTGCCACCTCCATCTCCCGGCTTCAAGTGATTCTCTTGCCTCAGCCTCCTGAGTAGCTATGACTATAGGCACCCGCCACCATGCGTGGCTGATTTTTGTATTTTTAGTAGAGACGGGGTTTTGCCATGTTGACCAGGCTGGTCTTGAATTCCTGACCTTAAGTGATCCGCCCGCCTCGGCCTCCCAAAGTGCTGGGATTGCAGGTGTGAGCCACTGCGCCTGGCCTAGTCACTACTTTTCTGTTGTTGAATTGTTTCAAAATCACAGACAAATAACCGCATTTGAGTGTATGTATGCAGTTGTAATTGCTTGTCCTTTTCCCATCTGGGGTGTTTGTACTATGCTAGAGACCTTAATAGTTAATTAATTGACCAAAAGGATGGCCTCGATCTCCTGACCTGCTAGAGAACTATGCTAAGCTACGCTATGGAAGAACTCAGGCAGAGAGGTGATCAATCTGTGATGGAATCAGACTCCATTAAAAAAAAATTGCCTTAGTCACTTCTCTGTTTTGTTTTGAGAAAGTAAAAATTTCCCCTCCATCCAGCAATTCAAATTTGGCTGAACCAAGTTTCCTTGGAGTCTTTTACCTAAATTAACTTCGGGAAGATACCAGGAGGAATTCTTTCCTAGGAATGTGCACACACGGGTTGGTTTTACAGAACTCCTTTGACCTGGAATGAAAGGAGTAAAGAAAAAATGTCCTTTTCTGGCCACACTCTAACAACTTGCTTGTGACTATCACGGATGAATCTCTTCAAGTCTCAAGTTAATATAGATTTCTGGAGTTCATAAACTACTCAAGAATTTTAAACAGTTTTAAATAAGAATTGGGTATAATCTCCATATTTGGTTCTGGAAAACTCATACCATGAGTTCAATTTGACTGAATTTTGAATTCTGCTCAGCTTTCAGTTCTGTTTTTTAAAAGTAGAAAGTATTCCATTTATGCATGGAATGCTTGCCGTTCAAAATCATATGAGTTGACATGATGTTTTAGAGATCTTTATTTTTTTATGGTAAGGACAGCGCCCAGTCTGAATGGTGGTGCTGGAGATTTCTCTGTAATCCATTTCTCTCCCCAGTCACTCTTGATTCTGAAATGAATCCATCTCTTTCTACTTTCCTTCTCTTGTAGGCATTTAAATTGTGTCTGCTATTGAGAGAGGAAATAAAATAACACTTATTTTCACATCATTCAGAGGTAGACAGCATTAGCACTCTTGCAGAAGAAAAAAATAAATTTTAGAGAAGTCATATACCTTGTAGAAGGTCACAAGCCAGTGAGTAAGAGTCTAGTCCTAGTCTGCCTGGAAACAAAGTAGGTGCCTTTTTCATCCAATCACCCTGTCTCTCACTATCTCTGTGTTAAAACTGATGCCCTCGGCCGGGTGCGGTGGCTCACGCCTGTATTCCCAGCACTTTGGGATGCTGAGGCAGGCGGATCACCTCAGGTCGGGAGTTCGAGAACAGCTTGACCAACAAGGAGAAACCCAGTCTCTACTAAAAATACAAAATTAGCCAGGTGTGGTGGTGCATGCCTATAATCCCAACTACTTGGAAGGCTAAGGCAGGAGAATCACTTGAACCCAGGAGGCAGAGGTTGCGATGAGCCAAGATTGCACCATTGCACTCCAGCCTGGGCAACAAGAGTGAAACTCCATCTCAAAACAACAACCAAACTCTATGAAAAGGGAAGCCATTCTGTGGAGTTGAGATTCTGCTGTCCTTGTCATGCAATTGACATTATGTCATGTCATGCCTAATACATACCCATTTCTATTAGAAGGATGCTGTAGGACAAAGAAATATCCCTGGACTCTGGATTTGTGATTGCACCCTGCAGTCTCTTTTTAGCTTCTACCCAGAACACATTCAGTTTTTATTATTGAGGTGTTCTCTCAACTGTGCTGCTCTGCATCTTTGGCAGGGTGCTACTGCAGAGCTAAGCCTTTGGCAACACTCAAAAATCATCATACTATCTCAGATGGTGACAGGTATGAAAAAGATCTTGACCGTTGGACTAGCTGATTAACTAGCAGTGACAGTTTGCTTTAAAATATATTTGGTTTTTACAAGAAGTGACATAATATTGGCACCAAGAGGGACAATCATATTCATTCCCATGAAATGCTTCTTGGGGCCATGATTACAGATAGATAAAAGGACCAAGCAGACCTTGAAGCAGAACCAGTGTAAAATATCTCATGCTATTTTAATTCTTTATGTTTTTAGAAGGAATATTGCTTTCAGCCTCTCTTTGGAATTTGCGGGAACTTAGGTTGACTTAAGCCAATGATGGTGGATTTATTATGTAAGAATTGAAGGTTTGTCTTTTTCAGCTACAAAGATGACTGAGACATGTGTCATGCATAAAATTCTGCAACTATTTGGAACACCATCTCACGTCTAACTTGTGGATGAGAGGCTAATATATTTGGAAAATTGTTTTGTGCTTTAATCACCAGTTTTAGAAATTTTTCTCAACCAAAACTTCAGGAAGTACAGTCTAGTAGAATCCAGGATTTTCATGTAGGTAACAAAAGTAAGGGACAACATCCAGAATATATTTTCATACAGAATGATTCACTTGGTATTTCTTTTCTTTTCTTTTCTTTTTTTTTTTTTTTTTTGAGAGAGAGAGAGTCTCACTCTGTCACCTAGTCTGGGGTATGGTAGCACAATTTTGGCTCACTGCTACCTCTGTCTCCTAGTTCAAGTGATTCTCCTGCCTCAGCCTCCTGAGTAACTGGGATTACAGGTGCCCACCACCACACCCAGCTAATTTTTGTATTTTGTTTCAGTAGAGATGGGGTTTTGCCATATTGGCCAGGCTGGTCTTGAACTCCTGACCTCAAGTGATCTGCCTACCTCGGCGTCCCAAAGTGCTGGGATTATAGGTGTGAGCCACTGTGCCTGGCCTCACTTGGTATTTCTAAACATATGCTTTTGTGCTGCATATTGCACAAACATGAAGAATATAGAATTTATACCATAGGATTTTACTGTTTAAATAGATCAATATTTTTAAAAGGTTACAATAATCATCTTACAATACATAAATGTATATTCTGTAAAAGAGAATGTTTCCAAAATGTTCTGTGGGAATTCAGAGAAAGGAGATAACTAACTATATCAGGATGAATCAGGGATGATTCCCTTGGGTTGGTGACATTTAAGCTGGGTACAAAAGGATAAAAAGTCATTGTTCAAGAAGAAAAAGACTATATTTGAAAGAGTGCATTCCAGGACTAACGTGTAACTTGATAGAGCTGAAACATAGAGTACATGTTGGAAGAGGGAGGGGAGAAAAGGAGCAAAGATAAGGTGGTTCTGGGTGGTTAACAGTAGTGTTTGCCCTTCTGAAGCATATTGGTACTTTTGAGAACCCTTATATATGGCAAATTTCAACCATATGTAAAAATATGGCCGGGCACGGTGGCTCACGCTTATAATCCCAGCACTTTGGGAGGCCGAGGCGGGCGGATCACGAGGTCAGACGATCGAGACCACGGTGAAACCCCGTCTCTACTAAAAATACAAAAAATTAGCCGGGCGTGGTGGCGGGCGCCTGTAGTCCCAGCTACTCGGAGAGGCTGAGGCAGGAGAATGGCGTGAACCCAGGAGGCGGAGCTTGCAGTGAGCCGAGATTGCGCCACTGCACTCCAGCCTGGGCGACGCAGCGAGACTCCGTCTCAAAAAAAAAAAAAAAAAAAAGACAAAATAGGCCGGGCACGGTGGTTCATGCCTGTAATCCCAACACTTTGGGAGGCCGAGGCGGGTGGATCACAAGGTCAGGAGATCGAGACCACGGTAAAACCCTGTCTCTACTAAAAATACAAACAATTAGCCGGGCGCGGTGGCGGGCGCCTGTAGTCCCAGCTACTCCGGAGGCTGAGGCAGGAGAATGGCGTGAACCCGGGAGGAGGAGCTTGCAGCGAGCCGAGATCGCGCCACTGCACTCCAGCCTGGGCGACAGAGCAAGACTCCGTCTCAAAAAAAAAAAAAAAGACAAAATTAATTATAATTAACCCCCATTTATTATCTAACTTTAACAATTTTCAATTCATGGTCATTCTTATTTAATTTATATATCCCTACCGATGTTCTCCCCTTCCCATATTAGCTTTGAAGTAAACCCCAGATATTTCATCATTCCATCTGTAAATATTTTAGTATGTGTTTCTAAAAGATAAGCTCTCTTAAAAAGTTCACAATGTCATTCAGACATCCAAAATAATTAATAATAATTCTTAACTATTATTGTAGTTTGTCAAGTAGAGGGATGACATGAATACATTTGCATTCTGGAAAAAAATGTCTGAAGGCAATAAGGAGGACAGATCAGAGAAAGAAAAATACCAAAGACCAAAAGAAGATTTCAAAGATAGGTTTGAACCAAGACAATGATAATAGAGAGGGTGGAAGAATTTTCAAAATGTTTAAAAGATAAAGTTGATAGTTCTTGAGATTAATTGTATTTGGGTATGCAGGAAAGGAGGGAGTTAAAGAAGTTTTGGAGGTTTTAATTTGAATAATCAGCATATGAATATGCCATTAGCCTATATAGGGAAAGGATTCCTTGAAAAGCAGTTAGCCTGGTTCAGCATTATACAGAGACTATAGGAAACAAATAAAAAATCTTCCTATTACCCTCAAACAAAACTTTGAGATTTCCACCTGTAGTCCTAGCTACTCTGAAGGCTGAGGCAGGAGGATTGCTGGAGTCCAGAAGTTTGAAGCCGGTTTGGGCAACATAGTGAGACCTCATCTCAAGAAAACAACAACAAAACTTTGAGACTCAGAGCATTTGGAATAATTCTGATTGCTGCACCTTAAGAAAGGCATTAATGCCAGCCATGGTGGCTCATGCTTGTAATTCTAACGCTTTGAGAGGCTGAAGCAGTAGGATCACTTGAGCTCTGGAATTCCGAGACCAGCCTGGGCAACATAGTTGCAGACAGCAGTACACTTCATTCCTAAACATTTTATCATGTATATATGTATATTACCAACTGGAGTTAGTTATTGCAGAATTTATATTTCATACAAGAGAGATTAAACTTATACATTTATTTTCTCAATGGGAAAAGCCATGATTCAAGTAAGATTAACAGAATTCATGGCTGATTCTTACTTGATTATTTATGAAAGCAAGAAACTGAGAACCTCTTGATTTTCAAAAGTTGTTGCCATACAGAGCAGCCACATCCTACTACAAAACAGCCTTTGAGTAACTAGCAAGTATTGTCCTGGCAAAGCACGTTCCTCTCAATAAGTGTTAATTGAATTTGAATGTAAAGAAACTGACACCTAGAAACGCAAGCTTTTTGCCAGTAACTGACAGAGCTGGTACTAGAACAAATTACTTCTAATAGTTTCTCACTGAGCAACGCTCCTTACCTCTAACAACTCTGAATAGTAATAATGGAACACAGAAGATGCTTTATTAGTAAAAAAGTAATGCCTTCTATGTCAAGTCATTGTGAGATTGCTGAAGGCTCAATGGGACTGAGTAGCTGGGCCATAGGAAGGGAGGTAAAATGCTCTCACAAAAAAAGAACTCTGTATACACAATGGAACAAAGAATGCCTGTGTTCATATTTATCTTCTGACTTCCTCCAGAAGAGGATTAAAGCAGCTGATGACAAAAAGCAAAAATAAAACACAACTGAAAATGATTAGCAAAGGAATAAAACAAGGGCCAAAATCCACCAGTTAGTCAGGCGGGGAATACATTTGGACCTAGAAAGCTTTAAAATGTTCTCAATTATGTCAAATTCTGACATGTTAAATCTTGCTGATTGGTTCAAGAATTAAAAATCAAGTTGAGATGTCTAAAAGACATGTTCATTCAAATGTTTTTTGTTGATGAAGATATCGAGCATTCATTTGGGAACTGAAAAACTCAGTCAAATAGCCAGGCATTTGCCTACACAAGAAACAGACATTCTGATACCAGAAAAGATTTTAGAGATGTGATTGATTTTTTTTTTTTGGTTTCCATTTTGATGTTATGGCATTAGTCTGTATCAGTGGTTCTCAACTGAGAGTGATTTTGCCTTCCAAAGGACATTTGGCAATGTCTGGGGACATTTTTGGTAGTCTCCACTGGGAGTGGCAGTGGAGTATTACTGGCATCTAGTGAGTAGAGACCAAGGATGCTGCTAAACATCCCAAAATGCTCACGACAGCCCTGCATGACAATCAATTATCCAACCAAATAGGTCAATAGTATCGAGGTTGAGAAATCTTGATCTGTGTGAAACAATTAAAAATCTCACTCAAACACGCCTTTAAAGACACTTTAGATGAGTTACATGCAACATTTTTGCTTGTCTGCTGCTGAGCAGTAAGTGGTGATGGCCTAATACACTTGCAGAAATACTGCTGCACTGGCGTCAAGGTGGAGATGAGATGTCAAATGGCCAGTCCTTCAGAATGAAAAGCCAAGTTGAATGGTTCACAACACAAGCTGACAGCACTCTTTGGTGTCCAAAAGATCAGATGTTGGCAGGCAAGGATACTGATATTTAGTCAGCAGAAAATATTCAAAGCAATGAAGGACACATTGTTGTTTCTGGGGATTTTTTTGTGGGTTTTTTTTTTTTGGCAAAGTCTGGCTCTGTTGCCCAGGCTGGAGTGCAGTGGTGCAATCTTGGCTCACTGTAACCTCTCTGCCGCCCAAGTAGCTGGGACTACAGGCAGGCACCACCACACCTGACTAATTTTTGTATCATTTGTAGAGAAGGGGGTTTCACCATGTTGGCCAGGCTGGTCTTGAACTTGTGAGCTCAAGCACTCCTCCCGCCTCAGCCTCCCCAGGTGCTGGGATTACAAGTGTGAGCCACTGCTCCCAGCTGACGCATTGTTGATGAGGACAGAACAAAGGATCTTTATGTCATAAGTCATGGAACAGTTGATCCTGGGACTTGGGAAGTTCATTTCTCTGTTTCTGGCTTTTTTCATCTTCAAAAACTCAGGAAAAGAGAACTGAGGGCATCAGAGCAGGCTGATTTGATACACTCTTGCTGCCAACCCGATGACTGTATATCTCTGATTTATGTGATTCTTTCTCATGTTCCCCTTACTAATTATAACTAGTATCCATGTTTGTAACCATGTTCTTCTTCTTCCTTATTTCATATTATAACTGGAACCCATCCTCTTCCCTTTGGTTATCTTCTCTTCCTTCTGAGTTTTCAGCTTCCTCTACTAGATTCTCCTCATCAGTGCATAGGTGTGCTTCAGTAACTCTCATCTTTTAAAAATATCCTTTGCTTGCCACAACCTCTGCCAACTTCTCTTCACTGCAATTCTAAACAAACTTGTTGAGCTCATATTCTACACGTTATCTTTGTTTCTTTACCTCTCATTTACTCTTGCACTCACACCAACCTAGCCTCTGCCCACAGTTCTGTAAAACTACCTTTGTCAAGGTCACCAGTGACCTCCTTGTGTTAAATTCTAAAAAAACAGATAATTTCCCTTTCTCTTATTTAACTTTGCAGTAGCATTCAACATGATTGACAGCTTCAGCTTCCATTCTATCCCTGGCCTCATGGCACAGCATGCTTTTAAGTTTTCCTTCTCTTTCTCTGACAGGAGCTCCTCAAGATGCTTTGCTGCTCCTCCTCCCCTCTCTCACCTCTAGATGATGGAAAGCCCAAGGCTTAAGAGTGGGTCCTCTTGTCCTGCCTCTTTATACTTTCTTCCAGAGCGATCTGAACCATTGCCATGGCGCTAAATACTGCTCACCTGGTGATAACGCCCAATTGTAAATTCCATCTCAGATCTTTCCCTGGAGTTCCAAATTGTATATGTAACTGCAACTCAAGATCCACACATAGAGTTTCTCATCTGGCCTGTTTAGTTCACTGCCGGATACCCAGGCCCTGGCATAATGTCTGGAAGGTAGAGACATATTTGTTGAGCCAGTAAAGTATGATTTGGATACTGGGCCTAAAACAGACACATTTTTTTCTGTGACAAGGTAAGAGTTAGCTGCTTTTGTTGTCAGAGTTACACTTTTATTAGATTAAAAGATAACATTTAGACCAGGCACGGTGGTTCATGCCTGTAATCCCAGCACTTTGGGAGGCTGAGGCAGGTGGATTGCTTGAGGCCAGGAGTTTGAGACCAGCCTGGGCAACATGGGGAAACCTCATCTCTACTAAAAATACAAAAATTAGCTGGGCGTGGTGGTGCATTGCCTATAGTCTCAGCTGTTTGGGGGACTGAGGCAGGAGACCCACTTGAACCTGAGAGGCAGAGGTTGCAGTGAGCCAAGATCATGCCACTCCACTCCAGCCTGGGCAACAGAGTGAGACTGTGTCTCAAAAAAAAAATAAATAAAGTAACACTTAAGTGTCACCCAGAAAAAAGAAAGAAACAAGGTACTATTTAATAACTGCTTATTGGTTGATGGATAGATTGATTAATCAATTGGAAGTGTATTAATACTTAATCTTTTTGTATTCCAACTTATTTATTTATAACATAGAAATAATGCTATTATTTGCCAAATCATTTTAAAGGACATTTTTAATATCCCGTGGAGAAAGACATTAACTACATACAAAATTGCACACAAGATGGTGTAGAGATTGCGTGTATTATCAATTTCCTTAGTCTGAGGACTGCATTGCGTTTGCATCTGAACTCTTGTGGTTTGCGAGCCAACAAAATATCATCAGTCCTCACTGTTACAAGTTTTATTTGAAAGCTACCATTGGATAGTGTTTTTGTGATGTGGCTAGAATTATATAATTGTCTATGCAGCCTCACAACCATCTCTCAGCTGCCCTGCACTGAGAGGTGCCAGGTGAGGCTGGTGGACAGCACAGCACAGTAGCCCGTGGCTGAGGCCTAGGATAGAGCACAGTGGACTCTGGCATCTGGCCAAGGTGCTGAAGGGTAACGGGGGTGAACAAAGTGGAGAAGGAAGCAACTTCATGGGCAGGAGTCAGGAGTAGTAGATCTAGAGCTGGACAGGATCATAGGTACTTCTGCAAAAGAGAAAACCTGTTTTCAGAATTGAATGTTCAGCCTGAGGTTGCTCATGGAATCTTGAGAGGAGATGAAAATTTCAGTATCTTAAATTTTTTGACTCCAAACAACTGATGGTGAGAATCAGGAGGTGAAGTTATTTTTCCTCTCCTTTTGCATTGGGCAAGTCCATTTGCTTTAAGGTAATAAAAAATGACATCAAATGGTAGAACCTCAGGAATATTGATTTCCCTTTGTCTTCTTCAGAAATCCTCTGGGGCAATTGGCCTTTGTGTGTTTGAGTAGAGGTTATAAAACTTTTATTACAGACACCCTTCGAGCCCCCAAGGAAGGCTGTGGGCCTTTGCCCTAGAAAGAAGCCCACGGATACAAATACACAAAATTCTGTGTATGATTTCAGGGTTGTATAGATCTCCGATCCTTGGTTGAGAGCCTAGATGTAGACTGAATTTTGTACCCCCAGCATCCATAAGTTGAAGCTCTAACCCTCAATGTGACTGTGTTTGAAGATAGAGCCTATAAAGAGGTAGTTACGGTTAAACAAGGTCACAAGAGTGGGGCTGTAATCTCTGATAGGGCTGGTGTCCTTATAAGAGGAAGGGACACCAGACTTCTCTCTCTCTGCCATGTGAGAACACAGGAAGAAGGTGGCCATCTGCAAGCCAGAAAGAGAGTCCTCACAGGGACTTCTCAGCCTCCAGAGCTGTGAGAAATAAATTTCCGTTGTTTAAGGCACCCAGTCTATGGTGTTTTGTTATACCAGCTTGGGCTAAGACAGGCCTCTACCCAGGAAGCTGCCCTGGCCCATAATGTAGCTGTGCTCACGCTTACTGATCCATGGAGGGATCAGGATGGGGAGGGGAACGTTCTAGTGAGCAAATGTTCTGGGTAGGCGTATGGGAGCCTTGGTGCACTGAAGCAAGTCAGCCAGTAGTACCATGCCTGGCTCGCTCTGCCCAGGCTTCATGAGTCCGCAGTGACAGGGTGAAGTATGAAGGTCACCCAGAAGAATGATGTGCCATCATGCTGAGTGTGTACCTCTTCTTTAGGTGTTCGTTTCACTGGGCAGGTTGTCTACCAGAACCAAGGGTTGCCTCTTTGAATTTTCTTTCAAGCAGTTAATAAGAGGCATGCATCCTCCTAGACACAATTATCCATTTAGTAAAGCAGGCAAGTATCTCCCCATGGCTAAGATTGGAGCCACCTGAGCCCTAAACAGCTGACAATGTGGGAAGCATTTGCTCCAGACAAATCCACTTATCCCATCCCTATCCCTCTTGAGAAAGCTGCCGTTGTCTGATGTGGGTAGAATTTGGGGACAACAACAACGAGAGCTGCAGTATGCAGACTAGCTGGTCCAACACCTGGGAGAGCAGGGGCAGAGTCCCTAGTGGTGCTGTCAGAGTGAGTTTGGACTGGGCAGAGGAGCACTTGAAAGTCTTTCTGGAAGGGTTAAAAAGAGAAGCCAAGGTTTGAGTGGCTAAAAGAAACCAGCAAAATCTGTGGGATTCAATGTGACAGGAGTAAATGAATAGTGTCAGGACCCAAGTGTTGGAGCCAGAGAACCAATGGTTTTTGCCAAGGCCCATTTAGAGTTCCCAGACTCCACCTTCTCCAGCTCACCTCCACCAAGTCACCTTCACCCATCTCACAGATATCCAGACCTGCTTCAGATGCCTGGCACCCAACAGCCAGGGATTAGAGCTTTTTATTGAAATCGCTGCTATCATTTTAGACCAGACTGCTGAATAAAAAAAAAAAAAAAAACTTTTGACAAGGAGAGATGACCAGATTGGAATAATCTTGACAAAATTAAAAAAATAGGTGCCTTTGAAATCAGACCAGTGAGCAGAAATTCCATGACTGATGATAGCATAAAGCTGTTTCATTTCTCCATATCAAAATGGCAAAAGGGTGGCTTGTGTCAGAAAACCCAGATGTTTTTAAAGCAAGTGCATTAGTTCAAAGTCAGCCTACTGCCTCATATGCTTTTTACGTCTTAGAGACCCCAGTATGAGTCTGGATTCTATAGAAGCTCACTGTGATGGAATATTTTCCTTTCTTTTACTAACTCACCATTTACAACTTAGGCAAATCACCTTATCATTTTGGCCTTGTGGCTCTCCTTTATAGAATGAGGTAGTTAAACTGGCAACTAAGCAAAAAAAATCGCCTTGAAAAGTGGAAATATTCTGTGTCACCTATTAGCACAACCTCTTTCTCTGTTGGAGCTACGGTTTTCTCTGAGTAGACTAAAAACACTATCAGAAGACGTGAATGACCAAGATGATGAAAGCAGGTGCTTAGAGACCAAGGCTCGCAGCTGCACTGATCAGTAAATAACCCTTCCCTGGTTTCTGGTTTTTCTTTTTAGAGTAATAAACAACAACAAAAGTAGAGTACCAGTTCACCTTGTATAGTCACTAATTATACAAGTGACTCATTCTAAGGGCTAGAAATTATCCTACAGGAAATTATCCTGAAGGGTCTACAGTGATGAATATCTGTGTTTTCCTTGAGTCTGACATGGAAAAGTAAGCTGTGACTCGTAGTCAACAAATCCAAACCAACCTAGAGAGGATGTGGGAGAGAGTGAAACTATATACTCACTATAGTGTGTGGAATCTGAAAATGTTTGCCTCTAAGCACGAATAGGTACATATTTTTTTCTCAGGTAGCCCAATGTACATTCTAGTTTCTCTAAATCTTTACAAAGTAAAGTATTGAGGGGGCATTGGCACCCAGTTCCATGCTCTTTAGAAATCATTAATGACTATTTTGCTGATTATGAGAACTTTTTCTATTAATATAAAAGAATAAACCAGAAATCTGAGGAAACTCTAAAACTTGAAGGCAATCTAGACATTTAGAGGATATTACAAGTGGAAATAAATACTAATGTCTTAGACTAACCAAGCTTGACAAATGCTGCAGAAATCTCCAAATTTACTTTCTTGTTTAGGCAAGAGGTGAAATTTGTGTTGCAATTTGAAATTACGTTTTGAGTAAACATATGCCAGAAGGCTTAAGCGAGCATAGTAACTGTCTTGGCATTCTTCCTTGTCCACAAACAGTAACATTCCAAAGATCTGCACTTTGAAAGATCCTCCTTAGCTTTTGCATCTGTGGTGTCAGTAGGCAGCCCAGTGAGTCTGAGGTAGGGCTTGTAAGTGCAGATGTCTACGACAGCAATCCCTGACACTTTTGGCACAAGGGACAGATTTCGTGGAAGACTGTTTTTCCACGGACAGGGCAGGGGGTGGGGGTTGGGAAGATGGTTTTGGGATGAAACTGTTCCACCTCAGATCATCAGGCAGTGATCAGATTTTCATAAGGAGCACACAACCTAGATCCATTGTTTGTGTAGTTCATTCACAATAGGGTTTGCGGTCCTGTGAGAATCTAACGCTGCAGC
The DNA here is from genome assembly GCF_028878055.3 of Symphalangus syndactylus. Classification (NCBI taxonomy): domain Eukaryota; kingdom Metazoa; phylum Chordata; class Mammalia; order Primates; family Hylobatidae; genus Symphalangus; species Symphalangus syndactylus. Next base: position 78,654,174 of record NC_072440.2, on the reverse strand, counting down.
TCATCTGACAGGAGGGAGAGCTCAGGCAGTAATGTTCCCTCACCTGCATTCACCTCCTGCTGAGCAGCCTGGTTCCTAACAGGCCATGGACCAGGCCATGGCCCAGGGGTTGGGGACCCCTGGTTTACAGGACCAGGATTATAATGATGTAATGAGTGAAATGAATTAAGAATAAGAAAAATTCTGGACGAGGCATGGTGCCTCATGCTCGTAATCCCAGGACTCTGGGAGGCTGAGGCAGAAGGACTGCTTGAGCCCAGGAATTTGAGACCAGTCTGGGAAACATAATGAGACCTCATCTCTTAAAATAAAAAAAGAACAATTCTTTCTCTGTTTGGAACAAGTGATAGTTCACTTTCCTCTTAAATCTACTGAAAGAGAAAAGGCACATAGTGGGATGGTAAATGGTAATGTCACTTGGTCTCAATTTGGGGAGACAGCAGAAGGTAGGAGGGACTTTGGGGAACTGGGAGTCAGTCAGTTGCTCAGCTCCATCCAAATGTTGCCTCATGGGGATGCAGCCCTAAAATAAGCAGAACCAATTTTTCCACAAGAATCTAGAAAACTGGATTTTTAAAGTAAAGTTTCAGATTTGTACATTTTCACAATTAATTCGAAATTTTTGAAACTTTGTGAGAGCCAATCCTGTATGGGCCTAACAAAAAATATACATCTAGGGGCTAAATCTGTTTATAACCTGTAGATGTTGAGTGAGGTAGAACTTATTAGCTTGCACCATCTTCGATTTGGAGAAAGGACGAAGATTCATGGTTCATTATTTGTAAGTCTTTAAATAGGCTTTATCAGATAAAGAGAAAAAAGTTTAAAAAGCAAAGCATTTGAGGACAATATTTATAGTGTGTGGACAGGAACTCTGCTCTTGCATTTCATTCCTATAGCATCAGAGCCAGAGTTCTTGGGTTAATATGGAATGTGTGATTTTATTTTAGGATCCACAGCACATTGAAGTAAGATATTGCTGATGTCAGGCTTATGGCATCTGTAGTCATCTTGCTGTGAATATGGTCCTTAATAAAGAATTCATTAGAATGATTCAGATAGGGCCTATGTTACAACAAAGATTTGGAGATCTGGATATATCTAGATAACATGAGGAATTTTCTAGTTGTCAAAAAATAAATGTTTGGGCTGGGCACAGTGGCTCACACCTGTAATCTCAGCACTTGGGAGGCTGAGGTGGGTGGATCACTTGAGGTCAGGAGTTCAAGACCAGCCTGGGCAACATGGTGAAACCCTGTCTTTACCAAAAAATACAAAAATTAACAAGGTGTGGTGGCACATGCCTGTAGTCCCAACTACTCAGGAGGCTGAGATGGGAGAATCACTTGAATCCAGGAGGCAGAGGTTGCAGTGAGCCAAGATTGCGCCACTTCACTCCAGCCTGGGTGACAGAGTGAGACCTTATCTTAAAAACAAAACAAAACAAACCAACAAAAAAAAAACAAACCCGTACTCCCATCACATTGCTTTAGATGCATGAAAGCAATACGTTTTGGGTCTTGAGTATTTCTTGACATTTCAAGTGTAAATATAGCTTTAGATATTTCAGCACTTTTTTCCTACTCATTGATTTTTTTTTAATGGTAGCTTTTTTTCTTTTTCTCCCAATTCAAGTACGTAGTAATAAGTTAATGTGAGATTTGTGCATTTTAATTTGTATTTTTCTGTTTTAATAATATAATAAAATATTTTGTGTTGCATTTAGTAGTAAAGAAGTATCTTTTTACCTAAATGCTTGGTGAATACTTTCAAGTTTTGCATGATTAATAGTTAAAGGGTGCTAAGATAATTAAATAAATATATACATTCTCTGTTTCCTGAACTGGAGATTAGAAACAAAGTTTGAAAAGCCAGTAGAAATGAGATATTGTGGTGAGATAAAGATTGGCAAGGGTCTAAAGCTGTGAACTTGCAGACTTGTGAAATCTCCACAAATTACCACAGAAGCTGATGAGGTTCTCTTTTTAATTTTAGTCCCAGCTTGGTTTCACTTACTATTTCAACTCTTCAGCATCCTTATTATGGCTAGTAGATCTGTTAGCAAAACTTCCTTGGTGGAACTGTTTTTGTGTAATATCCACTCCCCCAAATTGTTTTAGGGACATTAATAACCTGACATGCATTTATTTTCATTCTACAGAAGAATAAATGCAATGTCCAGACTTGGATCCCATTCAAGATTCACTGGTCTATAACTGACATTTCTAAATGTATCTACTGAAATCTCCTGCTCTTTAACCTCTTTGTGGGAAGATATGTGTCTTTGTATTCCCTTGAGTAATTTCTGTGTGTGTTTAATAAATACTTCTTAAAAATTAGATTGTAAATTGATCAATAAAGATATCATTGAATGGTTTGGGTGGTGTGCCCAGAGATAGCTAGTTTTAACCTACAAAAATAATGAATAATACAGAGTAAGAAGCATATTGTAGAATTTTCATTTAAGAAAATATGGACTAAATCATAGAAGAAATGGGATTTAAACTAGTTCTCATTTCATGATACAAATTTCTAGCCTACACTGCCTTTTTCCCCTCCCTTTCTCCAGCCCTTCTTTCCTCTCTCCCTTCTCTCTTTCTTTCCTTTCTTTGCAAAGTGGGTATATGTAGGTAAAATGTATGTGGCTTAAGAATTTGAGAGGAGTGACAGAAATAGGAATCATTGCATCCCTCAGTAGAGGGCATTTTTTGATCCCTTACCAAGAAAATGATAAGAGCAGCTAACACTCATTGAGGGCGTACTACGCGGCAGTTAATAAGCACTTTACCTGTTATTAACTTATTTAGTTCTCATAACAACCCTACAACACAGACATTATTATTATTCTATCATACAGATAAAGATACAGACACACAGTAAATTAAATAACTTGCCCCCAAACCACACAGTTAGAAAGTTCAAGAGTTGAATTTGATCCCAGTGGTCTGGCTCTAGAGTCCAGGCTCTTACCCATTACGTTGTACTTAGAAAAGAACTCACTAAAGAACGAGAAAAATGTGTAAGGCCAGCAAGGAAGGACTATGTTGGGTTATGTCACATGGGCTTTCACAGAAGCTTTCATTATGATGTTCAGAACATGATAGTCCCTCTCTCCCCTTCAAAATGGTTTTGAGTGAAAGAATGAACAAATATATACTTTTATACCAACTTGAAGACCTCACCATCCTGTGAGCCTGCCCGTGTTTCCATGCCTCCCTGCCTTCTTCAGTGCCATTTTCTCTGTGTGCAGCGTTCTCCTTCTTTTCTCTGCCCGGTGCATCCCTGCTTGTGCGGCTAGGCACAGCTCAGTTCTATGAGTCACCTTGTTTTTACCTCTCTCATAACACTTTCATAATGCCCCGGATCATAACTTCTGTCCATGTGTGCCCCCTGTTTAGATCCTCAAGCCTCCGAGATCACAATCTGTGCCTGACATATACTTGTACCTCCGCCATGGTGTTAATCATAGTGTCTGGCACAGAAATAAGTGTTTATTCAACAGAAAAGAAAGTGACTGGAAAAGTATTCATTGTAATTTTATCCTCTTTAACAATCTGTAATACTAAAAATTGGGAAGCATATCTTGAAATTCCATTATGGGCCTGTTAATATAAAAAGAATAAATGTATTCAGTAATCGAAAGAGAAACATCAAGACAAGAATAAGGTTAGGCTCATCCCCAGCCCCCTCCCATTTCTGACCTCTGTTTCTCTCCTAAGATTCACCCTATCCCTGGTCTTAGCCCCATCCTGGACAGTGAGTCCCTCCCTAAGGCAAACCACCTATCTCCCTGGCCTTGTCCAGACACCTAATCCTCACTCTATATAGTGACTGAAACCCCAGTTTTTGGCCAGGCGTGGTGGCTCAATCTCAGCGCTTTGGGAGGCTGAGGTGGGCAGACCGCCTGAGCTCAGGAGTTCACGACCAGCCTGGGCAACATGATGAAACCCCATCTCTACCAAAAATACAAAAATTAGCTGGGTGTGGTGGTGCGCACATGTGGTCCCAGCTACTCAAAAGGTGAGGTGGGAGAATTGCTTGAACCCAGGAGGTGGAGGTTGCAGTGTGCCAAGATCACGCCACTGCACTCCAGCCTGGGCAACGGAGCGAGACCCCGTCTCAAAAAAACCAAACCAAAACAAAACAAAACCAAAACTAGTTTTTGGTATCTCAATGCACAATGTTAATTAAGTAGCAAAATCTTGGCATTTAAAAAATCTGAAATATTTACATAAATGGTTTGACCCAAATCACTTGTAAGGGTCAACTGATTTGGATCAAATCACCTATGTCTTGAGCTATACTCAGAGAATTACATGCCCCATTAAAATATCAAATCCAAAAAAAAAAAAACATAGAAGATAAGATTAGAGAAGAAAATTAAAGAAGAAACCAATTAGAAGTTTAGAGAGCATGTCAAAAGAATATGATGGCAGAGAAAAGTAGTCATATAAAGATATCAGGCACACTTCTGGGCTAGGGGATAGAAAAAATAGTTTTGTTCTTAAGCCAATGGAGAGACCAACAGAACCATTCAGTAACATAAATTTTACAAAGCTAAAGGAAGTCAGTATGCTGAGTGCCAAAATCCACCGGGAAGGGTGAGGAGGGAGGAGGAGAATTCTGGAAAAGTGAGTAGGGGATTGCCAAGCATAAGTATTGGGAGAGGAGAGACATTCAAAAAAGTAAAGAAACAATGTGTGCAAAGCATGGGGTCTGTGAAACCAGAGTTCCCTTTCACAGCAGTATCACATGTGCTGGAGTAAAGAGAGGATAGAGGAGGGAGGGAATGCAGGGGACAGGCTTTGTATGCCATGGAAAGGACTTTCTATTTATGTAAGACCACAGGGAACTGTGGAAGAATTTTGGAGACAGGAGTTCTGCAATCAATCTGATAATTTGGAAAGATTGATTTGGGCCTAGGAGAGAGGGGAGATAAACAGGAACTGAGAACCAATCTAGAAGTCTGAGAAGTGAGCCACTGCAGTGGGCCAGGGGAAACGGGTCAACAGCTTGAACCCAGGAGAGGCGGTGGAGACGAAGGGCAATGGGCGAGTAGAAGAAACAACTGGGAGGTAGGTGATCCGACTTGGGTATGAGGGATGGCAAAAGAGGGTGCTAGGAAATCTAGGGTGAGTCCCAAGTTTCTGGCATGGAATACTGGGAGGCAGGTTGAGCCATAGACCAAGGAAGGAAATATAGGAGATACGGCAGGTTAAAAATGTGAGAAAGAGGTGGGTGCGGAGGCTCATGCCTGTAATCCCAGCACTTTGGGAGGCCGAGGCAGGCGGATCACAAGGTCAGGAGTTTGAGACCAGCCTGGCCAACATGGTGAAACCTCCATCTCTAATAAAAATACAAAAAGTAGCCGGACATGGTGGTGCGGACCTGTAATCCCAGCTATTCAGGTGGCTGAGGCAGGAGAATCCCTTGAACCTGGGAGGCGTAGGTTGTAGTGAGCCGAGATCACACCACCTGCACTCCAGCCTGGCAATAGAGCAAGACTCCATCTCGAAAAACTAAATAAATAAAATAAAGTGCACAGTTCAATGGTATTTAGTGTATTCACAAGGTTCTTCAACGACTACCGCTATCAAATTGGACAGCAATTTTATCACTCCAAAAAGAAACGGTGAACCCACCGCAGTCACTTCCCATTCCTGCCTTCCCTCAGTGCCTGGCAACCACTAATCTCCTTTCTGTTGCTATAGATTTGCCTATTCTAGATATTTTCTATAAATGGAGTTGCACAATATGTGGCCTTCTGTGTCTGGCCTCTTTCACTTAGCATAACGTTTTCAAGGTTCATCTATATTGTAGCATGTATCAGTACCTTGTTCCTTTTTATCATTAAATAATATTCCATTGTATGGAGATACTTCATTTTGTTTATCCATTTATCGATTGATAGACATTGGGTTGTTTTCACTTTGGGGAAATTATGAATAATACTGCTATGAACATTTTTCAATTCTCTTGGGTATGTACCTAGGAATGAATTTGCTAGATCATATGATAACTCTATGTTTAAGTTTTTGAGGAGCTACCTAACTCATTTCCAAAGTGACTGTACCATTTTACATTTCCACTAGCGATGGATGAGGGTGAGATACGAAAACTTACCCAAATGTTAAGTAAAACTTGTCCAAAGTCACATGCTAGTATGTAGAAGAGCTAGGATGCAATCCCAAGTCTGCCTGTCTCCAAACCCTACTCCCTTCCTCTGTAGTTTGCGTGTAGCTGGTCTCTTTTCGGTTTGGAGTCATCATCATAGAGGTGGTAGTTGAAGCCACTTCTGTGGATGAGTTCAGCATGGAGACCTGAGAACCGTTGGTAGTTTAGAGGCCAGCAGTAGGAGAGGAGTCTGCAGATGAGACGATGAAGGTATGACCAGAGGCATAAAAGAAAAACCAGGGAAGAGATGTTGCCAGGAAAACCAACCAAAAGGAGAATTTAAGGGAGGGTGTGGTCAAGAAGTACTACACTGCGGCTGAGCCTTAGCGTAAGAAGACAATGAAGAGAGCTTAGCGGGTGTAATGACTTTTGCCAGAGTAGTTTGAATGGAGTATGAGGGCAGGAAGTAGAAGGGGAGTTAGATAGAGCTTGATTTGGGTGGTCTGAAGAGAGGATAAAATAGAACCAGCAAATTCTACTTGGCTGTGAGGGATGAGAGAGATGGCCAGTAGAGGTTGCTAAATTTTGTTTGTTTGTTAGTGTTTGGTTTTGGTCAGAAGACACCTCACGTTTACTTATGTAGAGGAAATACAAGGGGAGTTACAAGCTAGAGGAAGGAGAATTGGTAAGATGCATGAACTCTAGACAGTTACACCAGGGAACTAGTGAAGAGAGAAGAAAGGCATGGTGCTGTTTCTGAGTGTGGAGGTGGGTGGGGGGTGGGGGGTGCAGATACCTTCATATGGCAGGTCAAGGGAAATTAGTTCACTCTGAGCTTCCCTTCATTTGTCTTAATTTGCCCACACTTTAGTAAATTACAATTGATTAATTCCTCCTTTTACAACCTACCAACAACATCCTTATTCCCATTCCTTGGTCTCTTTTAACTCTCTCTTTCTTTTTGAGATGGAGTCTCCTTCTGTTGCCCTGTTGCCTAGTCTGGAGTGCAGTTGCAGAATCTTGGCTCACTGCTCACTACAACCTCCACCTCCCGGGTTCAAGGGATTCTCCTGCCTCAGCCTCCCAAGTAGCTGGGACTCCAGGCACGCACCACCACACCCAGCTAATTTTTTTGTATTTTTAGTAGAGATGGGGTTTCACCATATTGTTCAAGCTGGTCCCGAACTCTTGACCTCAGGTGATGCGCTCACCTTGGCCTCCCAAAGTGCTGGGATTACAGGTGTGAGCCACCATGGTCAACCTTCCTCTAAATCTTTAACTTTTACTTTATGAAAAGCTAGCTTTTTCTCCCTCTTTCTTTCTCATTCTCTGTCTCTCTAGATCCACTAATGAGTCCAAAATACCCATCAGAAACCCTAGTTTCTCAGAGTTGTGGCATTTCTGAAAGCTAATCTGGCATGGTAGCAAACCAGTCTATCAACCTCCAAAATTCTTAAGAACTCCCAAAGTTCTCTTTTAGCATTTTGACAGGCTGTTTTGCATATGTAAATCTGTTATTAATCCATTTATAATATTGTTCTAATGGAAAATATATATTCTAAATTTCAACCACTTTACAAATTTAGTTGGGAACACTTCGCGATTTTAGGACTTCCTTTTTTCTCACTATGATTTATGCTCTTAAAACATTTTCGAAATGAATTTTTTTTTTTGTTCTGATAAGGAGGGCAGAGTCATAGTATTTATCTCATGTCAGAGATGATGAAAGTGAGCCTCAGAGAAGTTAAATGGGACCTAAGATACTACATAAATTTTCTAGTCACTTATATTTTCTTTTTTTGTAGGTATGGACTGTGATTCCATTTCAGGAGTAAGGTGAAATTAGTTGATGTCTTAGATGGGAGGAAGACAGATATCATTGCCTCTTGAGATTTGTTTTTCTTTTAGAGAAAAGAAGAACCATTTGCTGCAGGAAAAACATCTGAAATAAAAGGGAATGACAAAGTCATTAAGTGGAGCCTTCTAATTATGGGCTTCAAGCTGTGTAACTTTATTTGGGAGCACAGAAATAATTTTAAACACACTTTTTTTTTTGGTTCCTGTACTCTACCGTTAATTGATTCCAATAAAAAGTCTAGCTCCAAATCCCTGATTTCAGAAGTAATTTCAAACTGAGACGTTACCATCCCATAAAAGAGTACTATAAACACATGGGTTTCTAAATAGGAGCAAAATGTTTTCACTTAGATGATAACACAGTACAGTTTATCTTAGAAAAGAGAAACTCATATTACATCTTCAATATCTATATATATACAAAGTTAGTGTCTAAATGGTAAAGGAAATCTATTTGTTAAAGCTTATCACTGTCAATAGTGAAACTGGATAATAAAATTAATAATAAAAATAAAGCAGCATTGTGCAACCCCTATGCTTTTTGCAATCCTTTCATTTATCTGTGCCTTTAAAAAAATCCAAAGGTGGTTCAGAACTCAATATATCCCTAACTGACCCCAATCATTTTCTCTGTCATCAGCTTTTAATCTAAATATTGTTGTCTCATGTGTATTCTTATTCATTTTTCACAGTGATAAATTTCTGGATTGCAAATTGCATATGTCTATCCTATGCCTAATTCTGGAATCATGTTCAGATATTTCCAACCACCTCACTGTCTGACGCTATTGGACTTAGCCTGTATTTTCTATTGTAATTTTGTGACCCATAAAGCTTAGTATCTTTCCTGTCAAGAAGGCATCCTAGATCTCCTTAGGTGGAATTTGGTCCCATTTCTGTGCTCCCGCAATGTCCTGGGCATCTGTCTCTGTCACCGGACTTAATGGACTAATTGGTTTATGATAACTGATTTATATTATGTCTCCTGCATGGGATTGTATGCTGTTGAGAATGGACTCTCTACACCTCCAGCCTATTGCTGTAAACATTGTGTTTAATGTTTAATAGACAATAAACGTTGGCTTTTGTGCCCAACCAAACTAATGCCTTTCTCTGAGAACCTGGAGGTCCATTTAAAGGCAATCTTTCATTATGTTAGTGCTTGTTGCTGCATTCCTGTGTAGCAACTTAGAATTTCTGTTTTCAAATCCTTTCCCCTTGTTTTTAGCGCAGTCAGCTTCCACTCCCAGCCTAGAGTGATGGTAGTTTGGGAGAGATTTTGTAGTCCAGGCTACACCTTCTGTTCACATTCTCTTGCTTTTTAGGGGCTTTCCATGTAATGTCTTCATTCCCTTGGAGCCTCTTTTGTGTAGATTCTATCCTTGGAGATTGTCATCTGGATCCAGTGGGATGATCCCTAAGAATTTTACTTATGCAGTTGTTAAAAATGCCCTCCTGTTCATAGTGAGCACATGAAGCAGAGCACGTTGGTATTGGCACCAAGTACTAAACAGAAGTCAATAACCAGCTCAGAGCTCATCTCACAAGACCTCATTGCATTTTTTGGTGAGAATTAAGTAACAAGCAAGATTTAGCTGCATTTTAGTTATTGCTGGATTGTTTGGGAGGAGCCTGGCCTCCCAGAGTTTGTTGGGGAAAAATCTCAACACTGTGATCAACATGAAGAGCACCTAAATGATTCCTTCTCTTCCTCCTCCTCCATATCATCATCATCATCATCATCACCACCACCACCACCACCACCATTATGATCAGCATCAAATCCACTCAGAAGTAAATGGAACAACAAAGGAGTAAGGGAATGTGACTTTATTTCAGGGAATTTGAGACCAGGTACTTCCAGAGCATTAGGACCACAGATAGGACTTTTTTTTTTTTTTTTTTTTTTTTTTTTTGAGACAGAGTTTTGCTCTTGTTGCCCAGGCTGGAGTGCAATGGCATGGTCTTGGCTCACCAGAACCTCTGCTTCCCAGGCTCAAGCAATTCTCCTGCCTCAGCCTCTGAGTAGCTGGGATTACTGGCATGAGCCACCACTCCCGGCTAATTTTATATTTTTAGTAGAGACGGGGTTTCTCCATGTTGGTCAGGCTGGTCTCAAACTCCTGACCTCAGGTGATCCGCCCACCTCAGCCTCTCAGAGTGCTGGGATTACAGGCGTGAGCCACCATGCCCAGCCAGCAGGATTCTTCGGAATACAATATTGATATTTTTGAGAGAAGAAAATATTGATCTTTAAAAAAATGATTTTCCCAAAGTTTAAAATTTTAACTTCTGAGCCTCAAGTTTCCTAGTTCTGGGTCTTACTTTGGGGCATTATTTGGAAAGTGAACACTCAGGTTGCCATAGTAGGTCATAATCCTTCAATGTGGTTGAATGTGTCCATCTGGAAGCCATCCAACTGCAGGTGTCTAGCATGTGTATATGTCATTTCCCTGCTATGTTCGGCTGCAGCCAAATGCTAGGAAAATACCCCATTGGTGGGACTTTGGAATTTCATGGTATTTATTACTAAAGCTTCTCTAAGATTCTCATTTCATGTTCAACTTATGTCAGGTAGCTGTAAATATGTTGGTTTGGTTGCCAATATTCAATACCAGTAACCAAGAAAACATAAATAAAATGCAGTTAAGCCTTGTTACTTGTTACCAGAAAATGCAACAAGGCCTTATGAGATGAGCTCTGAGCTGGTTATTGACTTCTGCTCAGTACTTGGTACCAGTGATTCCCTGAGTTGCCAAGCTTGCCGTAATAGTGAAGGTTATTCATTTTCAGACAATAGGGCCAGTGATAGAATGCTTACCAGCCAAACACAGGGAATAACAAACCTTTGTTTTAGACAATGTCTAGAAATTGATCTAATGGGCAGGCCTTAACAACAGCTAAAATTTTTGTGGGTAGTAGAAAAATATAAATTTTTGGAGTTGGACTTGGCTTTGAAACTTAACTAGTAATATGATACTGGACAAGTAATTAACTTCTCTAGGCCTCAATTTCCTTATCCATGAAATGGAGATAATAAGACCTTAGCTTTCGGGGTGTTATAAGGTTTAAAGATAATATAGGTAATTTTCCCAACATTATTTCTGTCACATTACATTGCTACCAACAAATGGTATTTTTAGATGCTGTTATTACTTCATTTTCTAAAATCCAGCACAATGTTGATTATTAATTCCCCATTAACTTACTGAAATCTCTTTTCAGGATAAAACAGACAGACAACAAAAATTTTAAAATCTAGGAAAATCCTATTATCACATTAAATAAACACATCCAATGCAAGAAGGACAAAAAATGTATTTTAGAGTTGAAAATTACAGTATTAAGCATGGGTCCTTCCTACTGTCATTGTTAAATAACCTTTGGAGATACTGCTTCACCACCCATAAATATGGGGGATTTTAGTCTTCATGTCATCAGTTGTGGTCCATTTACAATGAGTGAACTTTGCCATAAGCACCAGGCCCATTTCTTATATTCATACTATCCCAGTAGGTTTGTGATAGAAACAAGTTTGACAGTGATGACAGTATGACTTTGGTGGAGCACACTGGGAAGAACACGTGATTGACGAAAATAAAATAGAAAGAGAAATTCAAAGAACAGAGGAGTGAACTTAAAAGGAATGAGAAGGAAAATTTAAACAGAAACAAGACCAATGCAGAAATAAACAAAGAATTTCAAATATAAAGAGTCAACCGAGGCCAGGCACGGTGGCACACGCGTGTAATCCCAGCACTTTGGGAGGCCAAGGCAGGCAGATCACTTGAGGTCAGGAGTTCAGGACCATCCTGGCCAACATGGTGAAACCCCATCTCTACTAAAAATACAAAAATTACCTGGGCATGATGGCGTGTGTCTGTAATCCCAGCTACTCGGAAGGCTGAGGTAGGAGAATTGCTTGAAACTGGGGGGCAGAGGTTGAAGTGAGCCGAGATCACACCACTGCACTCCAGCCTGGGTGACAGAGCAAGACTCAGTTAATGAGAGCATTGGAGAGTGTGAGTGGTGGGGCAGAGATGCAGAAAGCCTAGTGGGGAAGGTGGGGATCATAAGAAAGGTGGCTCAGGTGGTAGTTACCAGAATGTAATATTTTGGATCAAGTCAAAGGATGGGAGAGAAATGGTTTTCTCGAGACGGAGTCTCTCTCTGTTGCCCAGGGTGGAGTGCAGTGGCAGGATCTCGACTCCCTGCAACCTCTGCCTCCCAGGTTCAGGTGATTCTCCTGCCTCAGCCTCCTGAGAAGCTGGGATTATAGGCATGTGCCACCACGCCTGGCTACTTTTTGTATTTTTATTAGAGATGGAGGGGTTTCACCATGTTGGCCAGGCTGGTCTCGAACTCCTGACCTCAAGTGATCCACCCGCTGCAGCCTCCCAAAGTGCTGGGATTACAGGCGTGAGCCGCCGTGCCTGGCCTATATCTGGATTTTTAAAAGATTCTTCCAGCTGAAGAATGGAGAAAGATTGTAGTAAAGACCTATACTGAGGATGGGGAAACCAGTTAGTAATTGGTTAAAATCATTCAGGCAAGAGCATGTGTCCATGGAGATGGGAAAGAAGTGTTGGTTGCAGAATTTCTTTTGAAAATAGATTCAGAAAGATTTACTGATCCATTGGCTATGGGGAATGATCAGAATCAAGGATAGTTCCCAGATTTCTAGCTAGATATTTGGTTGGCTGATGGTGCCATTCCCCTGCGATTGAGAAATTGAGAGTGGAGGGGAGGAGAAACAAGTTTGTGGGAGGAAAATGATGAGTTCACTTTGGCCGTATTGATTTAAAGATGACTGAGACTCCAAGGAGAAATTTTGTTTTAAATGATTTCCCTTGATCATATCAAGGGGAAATTTTGAGTTAACGTCTAGATACCCATTACAGACTTTTGAGTTAAGACCTGGGCATCTTTAAGTGCTAAGAGTTAGCAGGAAAAAGAAACATTGGAGGAAGAGGCAGAAGAGTGAGAAGTTAATTCACGTAACATGGTCCCTGGGAGGACAAGAGTAAGGGATCCAGGCACAGGTAGAGGGATTGACCTTGGATAAAGAAGAGGGCCACTTCTTTCAATGCAATAGCAGGAGAGATCCCCAAAAAGGGCATCCATGTAGGTAAATTTCTCATTTTTATGGAAGGAAATCAAGGAAGTTTCTGTCTGGCAACTTCCATTTACTCTAAAAAGGAGACACGGTCATCTGCCAGAAGGTATGATGGATACAGTTCTGAGGTTTATCAAGAGGAGAAAATGTACAAAAGCCATCGTGAAAAGAGAAGAAAGGAACCAGAATTATCAGGATTATTTCTGTCAAGAGTAGAAGGCTGATGTTTCTCGTTTCTCTTCTCCTGGAGGTATTTGTTTGTTTTTTATTGTTGTTGTTGTTGTTGTTTTTGAGAGGAAGTTTAGTGTTCCTTGCTTTTTGGGCTATTGTGTCACCTACCCATGTCATGTTTCTAAAATTATTTCAGATAACTTCTGGAACAATGTATATGGCAAATCTCCCCTGCATTCAAGAAGCAATTCTGAGTTTCTGTTGTTATGGTCTAGTTACACTTTCCATAAGTCCGAGCCTCAGAACTAAAGCAAGGTTGGCATTTGTTAGGTGGTGTCCTCACCAGGGCACAGATCCTAGCTCCCATTTCACCTAGTTTTGCTTGATATGGTGAAGAGGACGTTAAGATTCCATTGGAAATAAAATAATAAGAAAATCAGGCAGGGTGTGGTGGCTCATGCGTGTAATCTCAGCACTTTGGGAGGCCGAGGTGGGTGGATCACTTGAGGTCAGGAGTTTGAGACCAGCCTGGCCAACATGGGGAAATGTCCGTTTCTACTAAAAATACAAAAATTAGACAGGTGTGGTGGCACATGCTTGTAATCCCAGCTACTTAGGAGGCTGAGGTGGGAGAATCACTTGAACCTGGGAGGCGGAGGTTGCAATGAGCTGAGATCACGCCACTGCACTCCAGCCTGGGTAACAGAGCAAGACCATCTCAAAAAAAAAAAAAAAATCCAGATGTGATCATGCCACTCTCCTTTCAAACAATGGCTTCCCGTTGCCCTTTGGATAAAGGATATACTCCTTACTAAAGCTTACAATACTGTCATGAGCTACTTCCACTGATGTTTTAGTCTCATCTCTTGCCATAACACTTTAGTCATTGTAAATGTCTTTTCGATTTCTCATAATTGCCATCTTCTTTACTAAGCTAAAACTCCTCAGGCTTCTAGACTAAATTAGTGCCCCTTCCTACCTGCTCTGTGCTCCATAAGATATTTTATTGTCATTGTTCCTTTAATTCTTTGCTAGACTATAGAGGCAAGGATTGTATCTGTCTTGCTTATCCATTTATCCTTCGCTTCCCCAACACCAACCCCTTCTACTAGCCACTCTAGTATTCTGTTCAGTGTCTGGTGTCTAGTAGATCCTCAGTAAGTATTTATCAAATAAATTAATTGTCTTTCAGAGTTTTTATTATTTCATTTACTAAACTCAATCTTAATTCTCCTATGGAGTATCAGGTAATATAATCACAGCACTTTAAAAAAAAATCTCATGTCTGTGGTGGTAAAGGGAAATTAAGCTTGCATATTTCCAGAACAATGAATGCTGACATCTTTGGCATTAATCTTTAAGACTTCAATGTTTGTAACAATTACCACTTGTATTCGTGAAGGATTAGTCATTTAGAGAAATCTTTTTGTCTCCATATGGAGGTCATGTGAATGTAAAGATATTTATGTAGTCATTTATGCATAAAGATAATAACTGCCATTGGCAGGGAAGGATCTTCAAGAAATTCTTTTATCTTGGAATAGAGATAATGTGATAGACAAGACAATCGTTGAAAGTTCTAACGTGGCCAACATCATTTCAAAATGATTTGTTGAATACTTACTAGTTACAATATTTCACCTTATAAATCCTACAATTCTAGAGCCAAGAGAAAGCTTCCCTGTCATTTTGGCATACTTCCTAGATACTGTCTGGGAATTTAGTCTACAACATCTCTGACAGTCATGACCTAACTTTGGCTTGAGAACCTTTGGGAATTGGAGTCCCTTGCTGGTGAGGCTGCCTGGCCCACCAATAGGTGCTCCAGTGTCATCGTATTTTTTCTTCGAATATCTTTTCTCTTCTCTAAACGAACACCTCTCTCCCTTTCGCTTCTACAAATTGGTCCTCTACTTCAGGCCTCAACTTAAAAGACTTTTAATACGGGAGGGGAAGAAGTAGTGCAGGTAAAATGAGACCCTTTCCCTGAGCACTCAGCGTTCTGCAGGCTCCGTGATGGATTCACTTTACGTGACCTCACTAACTCCTTAAACAGTCTAGTGAAGTACGCAGCATTATGACATTTTACTCAGAGATAAGTCAGACTTTCCCCATTCGGTTACCTAAAGTTGAAACCCATTTTTTTTTAACGGAGAGGTTCTGAGTCAAGAGCCTGGTATGCTCATTTATATCTGTTAATGAACAGTTACATGGAGTTGGCTACCTTTCATTATTTCTAAAATTGGGAGCACAGTTCTTATTGCCCTAGGCAACCTCAGAAGGATGTTTTTTGACAATAGAGGCTTCACAAGTCATGTTAATTAACGTCCTTTTGCTACGGGAACATATCATAGCCTTTGAAATCATGCCCAACAAAACTCTATTGGCCTTTAAAAATAACACTTTTCTTTTAGAAATAATTCAAACCCTAGGAGAAATTGGGCTTATTGTGTCCCTTTCAGACTTGGGAGAAAATGTGTATGCTGGAGAGCAATAATTTTCATGGCAGCCGGAGAGTACCTATCAACACTACAGCAAGTCCTAAACGAACAGCAACTCCTCAAGTCCCCATCGGGAGACTGAACAACCTGCTCTAAAATAACATTGACATTCATGTTGAGACAATCAGTAGTGATTTAGGGTCAGAGTTCAGTGTCACAACCACAGACTGTTTTAAGGATTTACTAACATTTCAATGTTTGGAAATTCTTAATGAGTAATCCACTGATATAAGTATATTTGTATGAAATAGTAGTTTACACTATGTGTATAGAACTTGGTTTTGTCGCATATGTGGGTTTTTAATAGGCTGCAAAAAGCTCACTTGATGTTAAAAAAATTGTGTTACCAAATAACTATTTTGAATATTTGCCCTTGTTAATTGATGTTGTGGGTGAAGTTTAGACAAAATCTCAAATACCACCTATAACTCAAAGTTTTTGAAAATGCCTTAACACAATGTGGATTCTTTGGGGTTATCGTGATCTAATTCCATATGGGGGTTTCTTTCTGTTCTTTTGTCAGGTTCCCCAAAGTACTTAACATTCAGGTTGAATAAACCAGTTCTACAGACCGCTTCTTCTGTGCATTTCCCAATGATGCTAACTGCCCTTAAAATTCTTTCAGATTTGGAACTGTATCTGTATGGAAACAACAGGTAAGTATTTCTTTAAATTGTCATAAATTATGTAAGAATTCTCATAAAAATTAAATATGCCTAGAGAAACTAAAAGGAACATGCTATGATGTTAATAGGAGTTATCTTTAGCTGATGAGATTAGGGATAACTTTTTCCTTAATGTCCTATTTTAAATAATAAGTGTATATTGCTTTTGTAATAAAGAAGCCTTATTTTGAAAAAGGCAGTTGTAGACACAATAATGTCCACACGTAGGAAATGAGATCTCAGGTAAATGTGCAGGTGACAGAAGGTGGAGCAGAGACTCAGACACATCTAGTGATTGCAGAAACAGATTGTAACCTGGTAGCCCTGCCCACCTGGCCCATCATGTGCCAGTTTCTTTGCAGATCAGAAATAGAACCCTAAACATGGTGATGAATCTTTGGTTCCAGGTTATCTCTAACCCCTTCTGGGGATGTCAGCACCTTCCTCAGACAGCTCAGCTGAATAATTTTGGTTTTGAATTGAGAAACCAGTTTAGTCTAGGCCTATTTGTTCTAAGTAATATGTCTACTGTTCAGTGAGTAACAGGATAAAAAAAAATGTCTGTATACACATGAAGGTAATCAAACTCGTTAATTGTTCAATCTTGACTTTTAAGAGTACTGATAGAGTTTACATTAGAGGAATCAGAGAAGTTCTGTCCCAGAATGTCTTGGAAAAGGCAAGTTCTGATGATGAATATAGGCAGATTCTATTAAGTTTAGAAAACTGGCAGAAATTTTTGTCCCAGTGATGTTTACTTAAAGCTGATTTAGTAAACAAACTTTAAAAAGTCTCTTAAAAATGTATGGTATCTATACACACTCACATAAATATACTCATATTCAAAGACAAACCTGTGACAAGTTTCATGATATTCATTTCCTCACCCATTAATCCACTTGTTTATTAATTTAGTGAATAATTTTTGAGTATCTTTTATGTGACAAGCAAAACCTTAGGCGTTAAGGAGTATACCAGAGAACAAACACAAAAATCTCTACAATCTCAGAGCTTATGTTTATGGCACTATAGAGATTTAAAAACAAATAAACAAGTAAAATATATAGTTTGTCAGATGGTGTTAAGTGTTATGAAGAAAAATAAATCCAGGAAGGGCGGTAGGACATGCCAAGTGAGAGGTGGGTGAGAGCTGAGAGGTGCGTTATTTTAAATAGGTCAGGAAAGGCCTTACAGATAAGGTAACTTTGTTAAAATATATAAAAAAGTTAGTTCCAGATGACTTTAATAATCTGCTTTCACAAATCATTTGAGCAGCAGAATTGGGAGAGCGTTTGATTCAGCGTTTCTGCTGTTTTTATTGAACACTTGAAATAACCCTTTATTTTATGTTCTAAGAGTGGTACCTTCAGCACAAGAATCTGGTTCTTTCATAGAATGAACAGAGGGCAAACATTTTTTCCCCAGAGTTATGTGCCTGGTGAACAGACTCATTCCAATGTCACTCCAGTGGTCTCACTGAACTAATACAACCATACATATGGACATTAGGTATTTTTTCCTATTCATTCACATGTTTGTTTTCTGAAGTTGACTATGACCCTGATGAAGGTAAGAATGGGACAATGATTTGTTCATCTTGGCAGCCTCAATACCTAACCAAGTGCCTGGCATAGGTCAGGTGCTCAATGATTGCCAGTTGAATAAATAAAGTTCGAGAGTAAAATAGACATTGACTTTAAACAACTCATGAGATGAATCCTCAATGGCTGCATTTACCTACTAAAATGTCTAAAGTGGATAAATGTCTTACATCATGACAGCTTCCCTCCTGCTCCAAGTCCTGTGGGGACCTGGCATCAAGGACCTGCTCTATAAAATAAAGTGATGATATCTATCCAGCAGCGATGCTTCTGAGTGTAAGCAACTATAAGAGGCTATTGCCAATCACGTTTTCCCCATGACGGTGCTGGCAAATGGGATAGCTGTCACCCCCACATTTTCCTTCTGCCTCTGTAACTGATAATCTGTCTTACATCTTCTTTCTGAGATGATGTGGAGGAGTGACGCCCTTTACACTAGATTAGCAGGCAAAACTATGATGGTTTGTGATATCCATGCTCGTAGAAGTAGTAAGAAGAAAGGGAACACAGAAGCTTTATTTTATAGTGGAGTCCTGA
This sequence comes from Symphalangus syndactylus, assembly GCF_028878055.3. Lineage (NCBI taxonomy): Eukaryota > Metazoa > Chordata > Mammalia > Primates > Hylobatidae > Symphalangus > Symphalangus syndactylus. The sequence continues at coordinate 78,635,612 of NC_072440.2, read as the reverse complement.
TTCTAGGCCTTAATAATTGTATGGTTTTGGGTAAGTTGCTAAATCACTGTGAATCCCATCACCTCATCTGTAAACTGGGAATAATAATTACTACCTCACAGCATTGTTGTGAAGGTCAAGTTCGATAATATACGCAAAGCATTTGGAATGGTGCATAGTACATAATGTGGGTGTTCAATAAATTAACAGTAGTATTTTTACCACTGCAAAGAATAATCTTACTCTCAGTTAGGCAAGTAGAATTTGTTATAGTTGTTGAATATTTATGTAATCATTGAGGATGTTTATAAATATATTTGCTTCTAAGAATTTTTTCCTTAGATATTCTTTTGTTAATATTAAACCAAGTAACATTTATAATATTCTTGAATATCTTATCACTTAAGAATATGAGGAAAGGTGGCTGGGCGCAGTGGCTCACACCTGTAGTCCTAGCACTTTGAAAGGCTGAGGTAGGTAGATCGCTTGAGCTCAGGAGTTTGAGACCAGCCTGGGCAACATGGCAAAACCCCATCTCTAGAAAAAAAAAAAAAAAAAAAAACCCCAAAAATAGCCAGGAGTGGTGGTGTGTGCCTGTAGTCCCAGCTACTTGGGGGTCAGAAGTGGGAGAATTGCTGGAACCCGGGAGGTCGAGGCTGCTGTGAGCCGAGATCGCACTACTGCACTCCTGCACTCCAGCCTGGGTGACGAAGTGAGACTCTGTCTCAAAAACAAAAACCAAAAAAAAGATATAAGGAAAGTATAAAACATTGCATTAAAAAATTTCAGCTGTGAAGTGGGATGGTATATAACGGAACATTTCCATGGTCTCCAAGCACCATCCATCCCTGGGTACAGCTTAGCAGGTATTTTGGCATCATAAAGGTTGATGTAATCTCAGTCACTATGATACTTTTCTTGTAGAAAGATACAGTCTATGGAAGTCATTATCTTTCCAGGTAAGAAAGTGATGCTGTAATGGAGTCTGAGCTCTAGTCTAATAACTTTCTCTTGTTTTTTTTTTTTTTTTTTTTAGAGTTTTCTTCAAGTACAACTAAGGACGAGTCACCACTAGGCACTAACATCGCTGACTTGCATGATTATGGAGATGGTCTATCTGATGCTGAAAATGTCTCTAGTTTTTTGACAACGGCTAAATAACCATGGGATCAAGTGGCCTTGGGAAAGCAGCAACATTAGATGAACTGCTGCGCACTTGCATTGAGATGTTTGGTATGAGCCTTTTCTTCTTTCATCTCTTTTGGATCTCTTGATGCTCTCATTTTCCTCTACTCAGAGGCAAGTTGCTTGTGGAACAGAGTTCAGTCTCTGTACCTTGGTATTTAAGGCCTTTTGAATGGACCCGGGTCTGTCTCTCCAGTTTCATTGCCCTCCATATTTCTTTCCCTTTACTGCCCACAGCTCATACACCAGTCAAACTGTCTACTTAATGTTTCTGGAACATTCTCTGCACCTTTCTACCACCATCCATTGGTCATATTCTCTTCATTGAAATTCTGCTTCAGGGCCCTCTCAGATGTTCATAGTACCATTCCTAGTCTCTTTGGTCAGGGACGCTGCTTGCCTCTTCCCCCATCCCACATCCCATTGATAGCACATGGCATATGCGTCAGTAATTATTTCTTGGTCTTTTGATTCAGACGAATGTGAGTAGCACAATTTACTACATTCTACATTCATACACGTCATATCTCCTATTAGATTATACACCTTTCAGCTGTATGCTCCTCGTGTTGTTGTTTTTGTATCCACCTCAGCATTTTGGATTATCCCTTGCACAAAGAAAGTCAACCCACATGGGAGTAGTTATTTATTAAATTGATTACTATAGAAACCAGAGTTAAACCAGAGCAGGGTTGCCAGATAGAATACAGGATGACCAGTTACATTTGAATTTCTGACAAACATTTTTAGTGTAAGTATGACCTAAATAATGCCTGGGACATACTTACAATACAGAAATTAATCATCATTTCTCTTAAATTCAAATTTAACTGATTGTCCTGAATTTCATTTATTAAAACTGTCAACTGTAGACCAGAGGAAGGGTAAGACCCACCCACCTTTACTTGCAGGGAAATACTAGCCGAAGTAGGAGGTAAAAGATCACTGGTCGGCCAGGCGCGGTGGCTCACGCCTGTAATCCCAGCACTTTGGGAGGCTGAAGTGGGCAGATCACGAGGTCAGGAGTTCAAGACCAGCCTGACCAATATGGTGAAACCCTGTTTCTACTAAAAATAGAACAATTTGCTGGGCGTGGTGGCAGGCGCCTGTAGTCCCAGCTACTCGGGAGGCTGAGGCAGGAAAATCACTTGAACCAGGGAGGTGGAGGTTGCAGTGAGCCGAGATCGTGCCACTGCACTCCAGCCTGGGTGACAGAGCGAGACTCCATCTTAAAAAAAAAAAAAAAAGGAGAGATCATTTGTCTATGAAACATTTTTGACATATGACACTATTTCTTCTCTACTGATGTTAGAAAAAGTAAAGAATAGCACTGTTATCTCCTCACTTCTTGTTTTATTTTTCTAACAGATGACAATGGAGAGCTGAATAATAGTTATTTGCCAAGAATAGTTCTACTGATGCACCGATGGTATTTATCTTCCACTGAATTGGCAGAAAAACTTCTCTGCATATATCTTTTCAACTACTGTGTAATTTTTACAATCATAAATCAAGCTCTGTATTTAGATAGAGTGTCTATCCAAAGCCAGTAAATTAAGATGAATAAATAGTCTTCGGTTATCCAGCTCTTTTGTGAATATATATAGATGTCTAGACGAAACACATCTGGATGATAGACCAGATAGTTGACTCTCCATCTGGATGTTTTGGCTGTACTTGAAAATAATCGCTAAGATATAAAATGAAGCAGGAACTGTAGGCTGGATATTTCTAACTTGTCTTAAACATTTCTGTTATTAGAACAATGAGAGAATATTTAACAATGATTCAAGACCAAATTTGTTTCTTCTGGGATGACAAAATGGTGGGCATAGAGGATGCAGCTTAATCATATGGAAATACAGCCAAAATAATATGCTCTCACTTGGGCACAAACATCAATTTAGTTTTCACATCTCCCCTTGCTGCCAAGACACAATGAACATTCTAGCGGGCTTATTATAATTTGTTGACTGATACTAATTTTAGATTTTCTTCTGAAATGAAAACAAAAAAATCCCACGTGGTTAGAAACACCATTCCGTAATGAAGGCTTTTAGCAGTCTACCGCTTCTCTACATAATGCAGTCCAGAAAAGTGGTTGAAAGCCAAATGACTGAAAATGCAGTCTCCCATTTGTAAAAGGTTCTATTCCCTGAGAGCCAATGCTTATTATACAATCTCTAATGTCGGTGCCTGCAGTCTCTGCCTTCTTCAAGCCCATGAGGCCCTGGAGATGAGTGAGAACCCCTACAGGGAGGGGGAGCCTTAGAGAGAGAGGTGCCGCCTCAGAGGGAGAGGCACAGTCCAGTGTTATTAGGGCATGCCAAGGCTTCTGGAGCCAGTAGGTGTCCACCTGTTCAGTTCAAGCTTCCTCCACTTTCTGCTTCTTCTCTTCATCCTCCTCACAACCTCAGAGCAGGAAAGGACATTAGAGAGTCTATAAGGTCTGTGGAAGTGAGCAAGATCCTAGCTCCCAGTGGTCCAAGGGTCATATGAGTCTGCTGTTGAAGTGTGGAACATAGGTGAGGATGGAGGGCATTGACTCAGTCTGGCCATATTCCTGACAATCTAGACATTGTCCAAAGAGTGTACCCACCAACAGCATTCTCACCCTTAGCATGGCCACCAATGCATGAGACACAAATAAAAAGGGATATTTAGGCATAGTAACATTTAATGTGGAAAGTTGAAGACTGCCTGTGAACGGACATTTCTATAAACTTTCCTCCCTTTGGATTCCTTGCTCATGCTATATCCACAATGCCTGGCATATACACAAGCTCAATAAATATTTGTTAAAAAGAATATGAATAAAGACACTTACAAGTAAATAACACAACTTGAGTATTAATATACCTGAAAGTGACATTTTCAAATATTAAAGAAGAAATTAGAGTACCCATACAGTTACACATAGCATAACGACGGGGATACGTTCTGAGAAATTCATCATTCGATGATTTCATGATTATGCAAACATCACAGAGTGTATTCACACAAACCTAGATGCTGTAGCCTACTACACACCTAGGCTATATAATACAGCCTATTGATCCTGGACTACAAACCTGTACAGCATGTGACTGTACTGAATTCTATAGGCAATTGTAACACAATGGTGGGTATTTGTGTATCTAAACATAGAAAAGGTGCAGTAAAAATATAGTATAAAAGATAAAAAGTGGTAAACCTGTATAGGGTGCTTATCATGAATGGAGCTTGCAAGACTGGAAGCCACTCAGGGTGAGTCAGTGAGTGAGTGGAGAGTGAATGTGAAGGCCTGGGACATTAGTGTACAATACTGTAGACTTTATAGACACTATACACTTAGGCTACACCAAATTATAAAAATATTTTTCTTTCTACAATAATAAATTAACCTTAGCTTACTGTAACTTTTATACTTTATAAACCTTTAAAAACTTTTTAATCCTTTTGTAATAACACCTTAAAACACAAATATATTGTACTGCTGTAAAAAATATTTTCTTTCTTAATTTCTTTATTCTACAAACTTACTCTATTTAAATTTTTTTTTTACTTTTTAAACTTTTTTTGTTAAAAGCAAAGACACGAACACACGCATTAGCCTCGGTTTAGGTTTACACAGGCTCAGGATCATCAATATCACTGTCTTCCACCTCTACCTCTTGTTCCACTGGAAGGTCTGCAGGGGCAGTAACACGCATGGAGCTGTCATCTCCTATGATAACAATCCCTTCTTCTGGAATAGCTCCTGAAGAACCTGCTGAGGCTGTTTTACAGTTAACTTTTTAACTTTTTTTTCTACGTATGTAAAAGGAGTACTCTAAAATTACAACAAAAAATAGTATAGTAAATACATAAACCAGTAACAGTCATTTATTCTCATTATCAAGTACCGTATACTGTACATAACTGTATACACTAGACTTTTATATGACTCACACAACAGCAGGTTTGTTTACACCACCATCACTACAAACACATGAGTAATGCACTGGGTTACAACATTATGCTGGCTACCATGTCACCAGGCAATAGGAATTTTTCAATCTCACTATAATCTTACCGGACCACTGTCATATATGCAGTCCTTCATTGACTGAAATGTCGTTATGTGATGCATAACTGTGTAAGGCATTAATCCTAAATACAAAATATTTTTGGTTAAAATAGTGTTTCTCGGCCAGGCACAGTGGCTCACACCTGTAATCCCAGCACTTTGGGAGGCTGAGGCGGGCGGATCACGAGGTCAGGAGATCAAGACCATCCTGGCTAACACGGTGAAACCCCATCTCTACTAAAAATACAAAAAATTAGCCAGGCATGGTGGCGAGTTCCTGTAGTCCCAGCTACTCAGGAGGCTGAGGCAGGAGAATGGTGTGAACCCGGGAGGCGGAGCTTGCAGTGAGCTGAGATTGCGCCACTGCACTCCAGCCTGGGCAACAGAGCGAGACTCCGTCTCAAAAAAATATAGTGTTTCTCTGTACTATCAATTTTAATTATGTATAGTTGCCAGTCTATTTGTAATTACAGTTGGCAGTTATTGGTTAATAAGTGTGGAGGAAGGCAAAACTAATCCTGTAAGTGGCTTCTTCAGACCAAAACAATGCATTCCAGAGCTATAATAAATCAAGTTTCAATTGTTCAGTGTTGAAGTCATCAGAGGCCACTTCTGTCCGTATTTGAGTGTCTATATAACCCCAAATGTCCCCAGCATGGTCCTCTTATTAGGAATTGGTATACATTGAGGGCACAGCTGCAGGTGTCTGCAAAGGAAACGAGGTGCAAGGATTTTTTTTCTTTAACTGGTTTACGTATCGAAATGCCACTGGAGAAAGCTGCAATGAATTTCGATTAAAGATCTGCTACTTCATGAGGTAAATATATTTACAAATTTAATTTCTTGTAGCTTCTGGTTCTGGCATGGTTGTAGTTTCTAGTTCTGGAATTGTGGACAATTTCCTTTTCCCCAAGCTGCAGACCTAGTTTGACTACAGACTCTACTCTGATACCCCTCCCACCAACTTTGTTAAAATTGGCCCTTCTCTGTTGGGTGGGGTGGGGGGATCTTTATCTTTTGGACTAGAGATCAAGTAGTAGTAAATGTGATTAGGGAATGAAACTAGCTCTTAGAAAGGGTGGATTTATTTTCTCTACTCCCTCACCACACCCATTCCCATCTACTCACCATGAATTGAAGGAAGGGTTTCCTCTCAACTGAAAGAGAGGCTATGAGTGGGAGTGGTTTTAGATTGAAGGAGGGCAGAGACAGGCTCCACGTGATGGATGGGGGTTTGGAGACAGGAGATGGCTAATTTGAAGTATGGTCCTGGATGGTCCTGGATTTGGTGTTAAATGTAGTCTGTAAAATGGTACAATTGTTTCCATAGATATCCAACTTGCAATCTTCCAGCTGCCAAAAATATTTGATGCCTTTCAGGTACTGGATTCTGAAGTTTCCTGCAGAGTTTAATTTGGATCTTGGTTTGATTCGTATGACTGAGGAATTTCGGGAAGTAGCTAGTCAACTAGGATATGAAAAACACGTCAGCCTCATCGACATATCCAGCATGTAAGAGTGGCACCGAGGTCTTTCACACCCAATAAGTCCACCGCTTAGGGGAGGAAGTAGTGATCACCCCACTTGTTCTGAGTCCATCCCACTCCTGAATCCAGGTTTGCTTCTATGAGGAAAGCCTTGCTTCAGTGAGCGCAAGCCGTATGGGACACAACTCATCTCTCCAAGCTTCAGTTTTTTTATTTGTAAAATGTGGACGATACCTTTCTCATGGGATTATTATGAACATCCAATAAGGACATAAGATAGCACATGAAAGCATTTGGCATGCAATAGATGCTCAGTATTAGTTACTGAGTCTGAATCTAGTTAATGTCTCTTACGCCTTCACTGATTAAAGTGTGGTCTGCAGACCAGCAGCATTGGCGTCACCTGGGAGCTCATTAGGAATGCAGCCTCTGGGCCCCACCTTAAACCTGAATTGGAATCTGCACTTTAAAGATCCCCAGGTGATTCACATGCAAGCTTGAGAAGCTCTGTACCATGGTGCTGCTGAGGTTGGCCTCAGAACAACAACCTTATGGCGGTTGACCATAGATGTGCCGGGAGCTGGTTAGCTCAGTTATTAGGTAACTGGTGCAATTAGGCCACTTTCATATCAACTAGGTAACTTTGCACAGGGAAGACTATTTGATGATCCTAAATATGGCTATCCATCTTGCAAATGTATGTTCTTGTGTGTTGTGTATTCATAGTCTACTCTGTTTTTCCACTGTCGATTACTATTGAATACTTCTTCAGTAGTAATCAATAGTGAATGACCCAGGAATTATAAGGCATGTTTGGTGAAAATACATATTATTCAGGATCATTCCTAATAAATCAGAACCTCTGGCAGTGAGGCCCAGGCCTCTGTCTTTATAACAAGCTTTTCAGATAGTTCATGTTATACTAAAGTATGAGAACCACAGCTTCTAGTGGTTTCCATGTGCCTTAAATCACCATCTATATCCTGATAAACTCCCAAATTTATATACTAGCCCCAACCTTTCCTGTACGATCCAGACCTTGCTGGTCACAAAGACACTAAGTAAGAGATTCTGGATGGATCAGTGCAAAACCTACTCTATCTGGAAAAAACAACTCCAAGTTTATGTTCTATTGGCAATTGGTCAGTGGTTTTCTCTTCAGATATGAAAGACGGGGCATGTATTTTGCACAAGCCCCTGGAAGCAAGCCAAGAGTTACAGAGTCAGTAGGTTAATCACTTCCATTGAGCGAAATGGGCTTTCAACACGTTGACCGGACTCACTCTTCTTTTATAGTCCTTCCTATGACTGGATGAGAAGAGTCACACAGAGGAAAAAAGTATCCAAGAAGGGAAAAGCCTGTCTGCTGTTTGACCATCTGGAGCCCATTGAATTGGCTGAGCACCTCACTTTTCTGGAGCATAAATCTTTTAGAAGGATCTCAGTAAGAAACCTGACATTTATTCTTCCAAGGATAACAACCACCATGCCAACTTTCCCAAGAGCTGCATTTTCATACTCTGAAGTGTTGGCAGCTTCTATCACTGTGCTCTGCTGGAAAAGTGCCCTTAATTCACAGGAACAATCCCTTTTAACCAAAGATAAATATTATCCTGTCTTTATTTTATGGCTCAGGAGCCATATTTCTGTCGCTATTTTCAATGTCTCCTTTCATAGGATTAAAGCGTGATTTTTCTAAATAGTCAGTGGAGATTTAACCATTCAAGGTTGATTTAGCTCCACTGACTTCTCCCAAGTGAACATGTTATGCTAGGCCCTTCGTTTTTGGGAAAAAAATATTTAGTTAGGTTCAAATTTGTAGAAATGGCTAATTATGGGTGTAGGTTGAAAATAGGAATTGTAGACTTTAAGGAGAATCTCAACATCAGGTTGTTTCTTTCCCAGAGATAGAGATCCTGAATTAAACTTTTCTTTCCTACTCATCTTGATGGAGCCTCATTCCTTCTCTAACTCCCCCTTTTCTTCCTCTGGTCTGTGATTTCTTAGCCTCCTGCTCTCTATCCTCCCGTTGTGATAACATTTTCCACATTGGTTCACAATCAGCCAGCCACTTTGCTTTGTCTCGCCAAGCTCTGGGGAAGTTGCTCCTCCTCCTTTTCCAAGGTCTCAGAGAATGAATTACATTATTGCTTGCAAAGAAGACTGTCTTGGTTAGAAGCATGAATTTCTGAAAGACTGATTCTTTCACTAAGTAATCCTACTTGGAGAGGACCTTAACAATTCACCGCAGTCAGGCCATGGGAGGGAGTCCCCTGCACTGTTTATATGATAGAAAGCTCATATGTATTTTTTGACATCCATGCTAACATTCTGAAAATGTGTTTGCCTTGCTAAAGAGCAGCCTTACCTCAATTGATTTTTTGTCTTCTGTCTTCTTTTTCTTGAAACAACTTTACAACTGATGCTAACTTGAAATCATTATATTTACGTTCATTTCCTCGTCTTTATTGTATACCATTATATCTTTAACTTGCCTGATTGGAATCACCAGCAGTGTGTTAAAAATGGAGATTCTTGGCCAGGTGCGCCTTTAATCCCAGCACTTTGGGAGGCCAAGGTGGGCGGATCATGAGGTCAGGAGATCGAGACCATCCTGGCCAACATGGTGAAACCCCATCTCTACTAAAAACACTAAAAAATTTAGCCAGGCGTGGCAGCTTGCACCTGTAGTCCCAGCTACTCAAGAGGCTGAGGCAGGAGAATCGCTTGAACCTGGGAGGCGGAGATTGCAGTGAGCCCAGATCGCGCCACTGTACTCCAGCCTGGCAATAGAGCGAGACTCGGTTAAAAAAAAAAAAAAAAAGGAGATTCTTAGGTTTTTCTTCTGAAGATAGTGATTGTTTACACCTAGAGTGTTCCCAGGAACTAGCATTTTATCAAGTGCCACAGGTGGATCTTGTCACCCAGTAAATTTTGAACTCACTGGAATACAACTTTGAATCTTGCCCCTTTCTCCTCCCACCAAAGCTGTGATGTGTAATAGTGGGTGTCTGTGCGTGGGGTGAGTAGTCGGGTTTGAAAAGCAGCAAAATAACATTTTAAAGACACATGTATATTCAAACTTTTAGGATGCCATTGTAAATGTGAAATACAAGAAATTGTGTTGTTATGAAACAATATCTCACCTTTTCTCTGCAATATTCTAATTTTTGATTTTACAAGGGCTCCATTATAATTCAGAATCTCTGAATCTTCCTTTCCTAGTTCACTGATTACCAAAGCTATGTCATCCATGGCTGCCTGGAGAATAATCCAACCTTGGAAAGATCGATTGCTTTATTTAATGGAATCTCTAAGTGGGTCCAGTTGATGGTTCTTAGCAAACCAACCCCCCAGCAAAGGGCAGAAGTCATCACAAAGTTTATCAATGTTGCAAAGGTATGTCTGGTAATCAGACGGGGTTCTTGAGTTCTAGATGTTCATTCAGTCTGTTGAGAAAAGTCATTGAGGAAATGTGGTGGTCACAGTATAAGGGCATCGGACAACTAAACTACTCGCTGATGTCTAATGAACAAATCGTATTTTTGCCATGCAAGAAGATTGCTTTCAAAAAGCAATGCTTAGAAGCATTTAATGTAGCTATTTTTCTGTGAAATAATAGATATATTTCTCTGATTCTATCTGTGCTTCATTTTAAATTGATGTAATTTTTTCCTTAGCTTCTTGTTATTAAAATTGTGCACAAATTTACTTGTAATTCAGAAAGTTTAGAATAATTTAAAAATCCTTAAAAAGCACTGATGCATTTTTATTGCAGAAGCTCCTTCAGCTCAAAAATTTTAACACCCTGATGGCAGTGGTGGGAGGCCTCAGTCATAGCTCCATTTCACGTCTCAAAGAGACCCATTCTCATCTTTCTTCAGAAGTTACAAAGGTACAGTAGATTTGATCCTAATCAAAAGTAAAAAAAAATGCATTTGTAAATTGTTGGGGTTTAGTATACGCCTAACAAATGTCACTCAGAGCGGGAAAGTTTTTCTCTTAAACCAGTGGTAGGTTATACATGGGGACAAAGTAGAAAGGTAATAACCACATCAGCTGAGTCCACCTTGAAAAACAGGTTGGAGGTGGTGGTGAGTGTCCCAGGAAGAATGCTTTGACATACCATTAACATACTGTAGTAGTGGCCGGGCGGGGTGGCTCACGCCTGTAATCCCAGCACTTTGGGAGGCGGGCGGATCACAAGGTCAGGAGATCTATTCCATCCTGGCTAACACGGTGAAACCTCATCTCTACTAAAAATACAAAAAAATTAGCCGGGTGTGGTGGCACGCACCTGTAGTCCCAGCTACTGTGGAGGCTGAGGCAGGAGAATGACGTGAACCCGGGAGGCGGAGCTTGCAGTGAGCCGAGATTGCGCCCCTGCACTCCAGCCTGGGCAGCAGAGCGAGACTCCGTCTCAAAACAAAACAAAACAAAACAAAACAAAAAACCCCCTACATATTGTAATGGTAAATATTCAACGGGTATCTATTTGGTCCTACTATGTGATAGGCACTGTGATACACAAGGTAAATAGGACAGAAATAGTTCCTACCCTACTTCCTGAAATAAAGTCATTGAATGACTATTCATAACACCATGTTGGGCACATCAGAAGATAGAAAGGGGAAGACATAGGCCTTGTATAGAAATCCTCAGATACACAACTGAATTGTCATGAAAAAATATATACATATATTAAAAACAGTGATCATTTTCCAAACTGAGCTTTTCTGCCATATTTATTTTCACATGATAGTTGTTTTTCTTCTTGAGCAAAAAGGAGCATTTCATCCTTATGAAAAGATTTTCACGTAAAAGTGCACTTTGCTACTTCAATAAGGACACTTTTAGTTGTGAGTTTAAAAGAAAAAGAAAAAACTTCTACAGCAATTAAACAATAAGCAAATGTATTGTCCATCAGGCGTGGTGGCTCACACCTGTAATCTCAGCACTTTGGGAGGTGGAGGTGGGAGGATTGCTTGAGGCCAGGAGTTTGACACTAGCCTGGGTAACATAGCTAGATCCTGTCTCTACAAAAAAAAAAAAAAAAATTAGCCAGGTGTGGCAGTGTGTGCCTGTAGTCCCAGCTATTTGGGAGGCTGAGGTGGAATGATCACTTGAGCCCAGGAGTCTGAGGCTGCAGTGAGCCAGGATCATACCACTGCACTCCACCCTGGGGGGCATACCTGGAAGTCCAGAGACAGAGCAGGCACGGTCTGATTAGACCTCTGACTCAGGTGCTCTGCCTGCCTCTGAGTATCAGAGAGTTTTGTTTTTTTGTTTGTTTCATCAAACTGGTTTCTCTCCTAATTGGGCTGTCTGTAGCAACCGAAAAATTATGTTCCCTTGTTCATGAAAGTTGAAGATAGGGAAGACGTCTCACTTCAACTCTTCACTCATAGAATTAAAGACCTTTTGAGCCAACTCAGGTCTTAGGTCCATCCCTGGACCAATAACAGTTGCCAGAGTAATACAATGTACTGATTGGCTTAACCCTGAGTTCCCGAACCAATCACAAGCTAGAGGGATGCAATTACTCTGATGATAAATCAGAACCCATTCTTGGTTCTGGAAATGGAAACAGCTCTGTCTGAGTCACAAGGGCTGCTTTGGGAGAGAGTAGACTAATTGAAATTGGGGTCTGCTAGAAAGGTTTGGTTGCTGTGAAGCAACCAACGATAACTTGTCCATATAAACAAGAGGAAGCAAGCCACAGAAGTACCGTTGTTTGACCTCAAACTCTGTACTCATTCCAAGTATAATGGAACTTATTAGGTAATAAGTGTTTCATTTTCTTTTAGCTTTGTACCAAATCTCAAGTAAAAAGCAAAAACAAATTTTAAATGTTGTGAAGAATAAGAATCTGATAGAAGCTTATAGAGGCTTGGAGAACTACCAGTGTATCTTTTAAAATTATGTATTGGAACTTCTCTTACTTACAGAGAAAGAAACTGAGGCCCAGAAACGTGAAGTGACTTGCTCAAGGTCACCCTTCTGGTTAGGCAGAATATAGAACCACAGCTATCTCACACCGCATTGCAACTTTCTCTACCCCATACTGTCCCAGATTAACCTCAAGTAATATCTGGAATGCAACTTTCTTGGAACAACTAAACAATTTTAATATTCGACATGCTTGAATTTGCGGACAGTAATATTTTCATAAATTTCCAAACACTTAAGTATACATGATGCCATTTAATATCCCAACATCCCTAGTAGGTAGGCAGATGTGTAGGCTATTTCCGTTTTATAGCAAAATGGAATAGGCTGCTCAATGCATAGCCAGGCCTAGTACATTTCTCTAACTTTCTTTTTCCTGATTCATATTTCCCTGCAGCAACATTGGTGCAAGTAATACCTTTCTCAGTAGCTGAGGAATTTCCTAACCACACGTTGCAGGGCCTGGGGGTGTGCAGAAGGGAAAGTTTTTTGAAAATTCTGCTTTTCCATCTGTTCCCAGAACTGGAATGAAATGACAGAGTTGGTCTCCTCCAACGGCAATTACTGCAATTACCGCAAGGCCTTTGCCGACTGCGATGGCTTCAAAATCCCCATCCTTGGAGTACACTTGAAAGACTTGATAGCAGTCCATGTCATTTTCCCAGACTGGACGGAGGAGAACAAAGTGAACATTGTGAAAATGCACCAGCTCTCCGTTACCCTGAGTGAACTAGTCTCCCTGCAGAATGCCTCTCACCACTTAGAACCCAACATGGATTTGATCAACCTGCTCACGGTGAGTTCCAAGGAGCCAAGTTTGGGCTCAATAACTCTTCTGCACCTTTCTTTCCAGGAGACATAGGAAGATGTGTGCCAGCAATTCATTCTGGGGGAAAATTGGTTTCAGAGTCAATAGATGAGAGGAAATCTCATAGAACAAGGGAAAAGGAGCCCTGATTAATATTTTCCATAACCAGCAAATCTTGGGGCAAAGAAATCTACCTTTGTTCAGAGGGGCCCAGTCTCTGCCATATGACTCCACTTCTGGAGTTCTTAGAGAGGCTCCTCTAGACTCTGCCTCAGCCCTCACTCTCCTTCACCACATTCATCCAACTCATCACATCCTTCTGTATGTCCTCCAGTCATCTGCTCCTCTTTATCCTCACTGCACTGCTTTGGCTGAAGCCTGGAGTAATGCAAGGACCTTATCTGTGATCCCCCTGTTCCCATTATGAACCTCCCAAACCTCCAGGATGTAGTTTACAGTCTGGCGTTCGAGGTTCTTGAAGACTCAGTCTCAGACCATCAGCCCAGCCTTCTTTGCCATCACCCTCTCCCACCTTTTACCAGCCTTTGAGAAATATTGAATTTCTTGTACTTTCCACCCCATGAAATGCTGTCTCCTGCTTCCTGGCCTTTGGACTTGCTTAGAGAATCCCATCCCAACCCATCCATGTGGCAAGTTCAATTTCAAAAGCCTGTCTTCCTGGAGCATTCTCTCTCCCTCTCCAAAGCAGTCATGCATCTGTCCTATGTCACCCTGGCACTTTATATTTTCCTTAACTATAGGAGATATCACTCTTTATTCGATTCTTTTTCTGTTTACTTGCCTTACATATCATATCGCTAGCACCTCTCACAGTTCCTGGCATATTTAGGAACTCAATAAATGAACTGCATGCTGTATTTAGGAATGATGTGGCTTAGACAAAAGAAGTTCACCTACCACTCATACTTTTTTGGCATTTGCGGCACACATGTTTAGCTGGTCTCCGCATCCTAGAACTTTTAGACACAGCAGGTGTATAGAAGAGAACATTTCCCACTGGCTGCTTCTTTGTGGGAAGAAGAGGCATAACAAAATTCACTCACCCTTCCTTAAACAAAAGTAGAGGTGCACCTTCCCTGTTTGGGTTTATAACACTGCAGCATCTGAAACTCAGCTGCAATACTGAATTAACTGTTTTCCTTGTATGGCTGTGGAAAATGAAACCAATAACTCCTCTTAATTTCTGGGAGCCTAAATCCCCTAGGTCTGCTGCGTTGGAATAGGAGTGTGGTTTCTCGCCCTTCTCACAAACTGTTCCTAGACCACGTAATTGTTTACCAAAGAATAAACCCCTAAGTGTAGGCAATAATGCAGCTATACCCTTCAAGTAAAGCAGAAGTGGCCAACACACAGAAACACAGATCTCTTAAAGTTGAGTTTTTGTGACAAATAGTAAACATACAGACTTTCTTTACTGGGGGCAGGGAACACAACTCACAATAATCCAAGCACCTTCATTTATTAATGATTTGCCATGTAAATCTGTTTCCATGAATAAGTGACCAGAGTTGCAGCCCCAGTCCGACTGCAGACCTACAGCCACAGGTGATGTCTGCAGACCAGTCTCCACGTGGAGCCTAGGCTTCCGGTGTCTGTGTCCAAGCTGTCCACGATGTCAAGTATAACTTCAGAGAGCAGGTGCCTGCCCTCGGGCAATTTCTCATAGAGATAAAAGATAATCATGGGGTAGGGAAATTAATTTGAGCTATAAACAAAACAAGCAACGTTATGACAAAGAGATATTTAGAGAAATAGTGAAGCATTTTCAATAAAATTTCAGGAGTACTGGCCAGGCGTGGTGGCTCAAGCCTGTAATTCCAGCACTTTGGGAGGCCGAGGCTAGCGGATCACAAGGTCAGGAGATCGAGACCATCCTGGCTAACACAGTGAAACCCCGTCTCTACTAAAAATACAAAAAAATTAGCTTGGCGAGGTGGCGGGCGCCTGTAGTCCCAGCTATTTGGGAGGCTGAGGCAGGAGAATGGCCTGAATCTGGGAGGCGGAGCTTGCAGTGAGCCGAGATGGCGCCACTGCACTCCAGCCTGGGCGACAGAGCAAGACTCCGTCTCAAAAAAAAAAAAAAAAAAAAAAAAATTTCAGGAGTAAAAATGAAAAAAATCTGAACTCTAGAAATAAAGGCTAAGAAAAAACTCCTTTTTGCTGGGGAGGAATCTTTCTCTCTCTCTCTCTCATATTGAAGGAAAACTTAGAAGCCATCAAGCGCCGTATTTAGTAACCGCAGTGTTGGGTAGCATAGTGTAGTGGCAAAATCCTAGATGTGAGACCTTGCTTTCAGCCTTCCCTCTGCAGTTGCTTGGTTATGTCTCCTTGCTAACAGCCTCGACTTTGGCTTTTTATAAATAAGGGTTTTATGCTCATTTGTGAGGTCTTTTCCAGAGCTCTAAACTTCTAGGATTCTAGATGTAAGAACCGGTGGAGCCTTGAGAATAAGGAACCAAGAGTCAACTTGATTCTGTAGTACCAGCCCAATAGCTCATCACAATAGCACAATCCTGTGTATGAGTCACCAAACTTCCAGCCAAGATCTTCTCTCTCCCCACGGCCAAGAAGAAAGTTCAGTGCATAGGAGTATACATTCATTCTTCCTGACTCCTGAGGATTCATCTCCTCAACATGAGGACCGAGGAGGTTTCTATCTTGTGGTCACTAGAGCCCAGTGGCCGTTTTAGGAAGCACACACATATCTGGATTAGAACCATATGACTGACCACAGCTGCCCCAATGCATGCGAAGGCGTCCACATGCCAGCATTGGAAGGAGTGCTTCATTTTGCCCCAGGACTCCTAAATTTTCACCTGAAGTGATTGTTTTCATCTAAACATGGCTCCATCTGAGGTTGCCTATATATGATGGACAGCCCTGGAGGACAGAAAAAGAGAACCCTTATGTTCATCAACAGTTATGAAATGCCTACTCTGTGTGGTAGGCTGAATGGCAGTGCTTTAACTTTCTGTAATAGTTGATTACAATTTTCACAGCACTTTTCACATACATTTCCTCAGTAAATTCTCACACACACCCTGCAATGCAGCCTGGGCAGGGCTGTGAGTGTAACATCACCCCTGCCCCTTCCTTTTTTTTTTTTTTTTTTTTTTTTAACAGAAGAAGAAACTGAGATTTACAAAGGACAGGGAGCAAACTTCTGCATCCCAGCCTGGGCCGGGTTCCCCTCAAATGGACATTTGCTCTCTCATGTGGGCACATTGCTGACATCTAATCTATTTCACATCTGTAAAAATTAATTAATACTGCTCTCTCCCCCTCCTCACAATGTGCAGTAAAGGAAGTAATTACAGGACAAAATCTGTGAGGGTGGGGGCTATGTTTGTCATTTTTATCATTGTATCCTTGGCCCCTTGAATACGGCACCAAGCACGTTGAGGGAAGGAGGACCACGCCACCAAACTGTTGGGATTTGTATTGTTCCTCCTTTCAGGGAATATCTGGAGAGGACATTTCCCTTACATCTCAATTCACGTAACCAGGAGTTTTAAAAGCTGATGCTTCTGTTGCGTGGGGTATGAAATAGTTTGAATCTTTTCATGGTATTTTTAGCCCTATCAGTTACTTTTACCATTTTGAGTACATGCAAATAACTGGAAAGCCCCTGTATTTTTAATTTTAGTCTCATTTTTAAAAAAGAAGAAGAAGAATAAGAAGAGTTTCAAAAATGGTGAGTAGAGGCAGTCTGACGTCCAGGTGTGTTTTATTTTATGATAAACAGTCCAGCCAATGTAGATCCTAATGAAGACTGAATCTGCAACCAACGTTGCTGAAAGGATAGGTTGGTAAATGCAACAACTTGAAACAGTGGATCGGAACATTTGTCAGAAAAAAAACAGCCAGGCTCAAAATATGTTTGACAAAAGCAAATGTTCTTGAAATTCCATGGACGAGCAGCCCACGTTATAAAAAAGGTGTGTAGAAAGTGGAACAGATCACCCTTTGGGCAGGTCCGTAAAGCCCAGAGGAGATCTGAGAGAGAAAGTAGAATCATGGCTGGGAAAGAAGAGATGCTAGGAGTAACCCCGAGGGCAGCTTTACATTCACGGATAAGCACAGTGGCATTTGACTCGTGCATGACTGGAAGCCAAACCCTGCATTTGTGACCTTCTAAACAAACCCTAGTCAGACACCCATTAGCTCATTTAATCTTCACCATCGTTCTTGGGAGCAGCTATTATTTATGGTTCCCATTTCACAGATCAGGAGACTGAGACTCAGGAAGGTTAACTGCATGCCCAGGCTCACACTATTAATAAGCAGAGAGCGAGTATTTGGAGACTACCAAAACATTTCCATCGCTGAGCCAGTTATCCATTTGACACATGGAAATACCCAAGGATGTTCTGTTTCTCTTGAAAGAGCATCTCCCCGCCTTAGTGTGCGGCTTATTTGGATTCTTGGATGGCTGTGGTAGTGCTGCTGTCATCTCATCTCCAGCAGATGCTGGTGCCAGTCATCACAGGACTTGGAAGCTGAGTCAGGAGGAAGGGAACATGCTCCTCCAAGTCTGGACTAACTCCTGATAACAGGGAATTCAGAAGGAAGGAGTCACTTGGTTTTCTCTCTTTATTTATGTAACCTTCACAATGCGAGGCTGCAAGCTGGGACTAGGGGTACAGAGGTGCAAAAGACAGATGTGCTGCCCATTTTCATGAGGCTTAGAGCCTGGCGCAGTTGTCTGTTGTGGGAATTACAAAATAGTAGGCAACTGCCCACGGCTGATGTATTTTATTTGGCCCACATGGAATCCTAAAATTTTGTCGTTGTCAGTTCCCAATGTTTAAAAATTGGAATAGTTTATCTAAAACTCCAGATTTCTGGCTTCTCTTAACAAATCAGAAGACTTGGCAACTCAGGGTCCAACGTTAGGCTGACAGCAATTTGTCATCGCTGAGTAGCGATGTTCATCGCAAACCACACCTCTCCCTGTGACTTCCCTAAAAGAGAGTGGTGTCAGGTCCCATTTATCATCACACTTTTTTTTTTTATTGTGGCGCTAAGAGGAAAGATCCCTAAATAAATTACATCTGCAAAGACTCTGTTTTCCAAATAAGACATTGTGGTACCAATGTTTCTATCAAAATGTACCTTTTACACATCCTATTTGGCTCTTTTATATAATGGTATGGCTCCCAAAGGCATTTGTTTGTGACATGCGGATGTTTCCTTTCCTGTAAAAAGGCACAGCCTGCGAGGTAGGAGTGATTGCTGTTCAGGGGAAGGTGAATATGATGTCTCTTCTTTGTAAGCAGGATTGTCATGATCTTGAAATGATACTGGGGAGATTTTACAGTTAAGTCAGTTTTATTTTGTTTAGAAAAAAAACTTTGTGACAAAGTGCAGGTAAAAGAAATGTGACCTGATTATAAAGTCCTTAATTTAAATGTTATATTCAAGCAGCTGCTAGAACAGTGACTAGAACAGTCCCTGGCACATAGTAGATGACTAATAAATATTTGTTGAATGAATGATTTGAAAATGAAATTTTATGACACCAACTTCTTTTTTAAAGGAAGTAGAACAGGAAAAGGAATCTTCGAAAACATCTTCGCCTCTGAGTTTTCTCTGGCTTCCTCCTTCTTTCTTTTCCCCCACACTCCACCCTCATACACATGTTAGATAAAATATGTTAAAGAAAACTTTTCATTCCTACATGGTCAAAGAAGGGAGCCAGCACTGCTTATGTTCATGGCCAGGGAAGTGATGTGATTCATTGAGTGTACTAGCTTTAAAGGACTAGGTGAGAATGGTTCAGGCTTATTTTAAGCCTCATGACTTCTGTTTTAGGTGAGTGGAAACATGCATTGTAAGGCTTTACAGAGTTTATCCATGTTCTCCAACCTGGATCTGTGGTGTTGTCCTTGCCTACAATGATCCTCCTCTCTCTTTTGTCCAAATTAAGTCCCAGTCCTCCTGGATAAGTCCCAATTCACAAGGACCTCCATGAATCCGTCCTGATCATTTCTGTCTCCAGGGCCCCTATGCATAATAATAATACAACTAATAACAAATGTGATAATAACAGTAACATTAACACTACAAAATAACACTTTTTGAGATTTTATTGTGTACCAGGTCCTGTGTGAAATACTTTACATGCATTATTTCATTTGGTCCTGACACAAATCCAACTCAGTAGGGACTTTTACGATCATTTCCATTTTCCAGATGCAGAAACTGAGTGTCAGAGAGGAAATTACTTGCTAAAGGTTACAGAGCTAGCCAGTGGCAGGCTGCATGCTTGAACCCAGCCCTGCCTGACTAACAGCCTCTGCCCTCGCATATTTACTATGTTGCCTCCCTGATTTCTGACCGGTTCCTGGAGCACTTAAAGTGGAGAAACTACTTCACACTCAGCATGTGCTGCCTTTTATTGCTATAAACACAGCTTTTTAGGTTCAGGCCCTGTTTATTCAAATAAATTATCAGGGCCTTGAGGGCAAGAAATGATTTTACATCAGCTTGCCTCACTAGGACTTAGCACAATGCTCTCAAATAATAGGAGTCTAGTTAACTGCTCCTTTATTTCCACAGTTCTTTAATCAAACTTCAAAGGCAGCATTTATTACATTTACAAGTCTTATTGTTTGCGTCTGTCCCCACTTCCAGCCTGGAAACATCAGGTATTCCTCATCTGTGACTCAGCACTGAGCACCTGGGAGCTGCTCAGTAAATACTGCTGAGGAATTGAGTTGATGGTTCTCATCAATACTGATGATTAACCAGGATTAATGTTGTCTCTTTTTTTTTTTTTTTTTTTTTTGAGATGGAGTCTCGCTCTGTCGCCCAGGCTGGAGTGCAGTGGCACAATCTCGGCTCACTGCAAGCTCCGCCTCCCGGGTTCACGCCATTCTCCTGCCTCAGCCTCTTCGAGTAGCTGGGACTACAGGCACCCGCCACCACGCCCGGCTAATTTTTTTTTGTATTTTTTAGTAGAGACGGGGTTTCACCGTGGTCTCGATCGTCTGACCTCGTGATCCGCCCGCCTCGGCCTCCCAAAATGCTGGGATTACAAGCGTGAGCCACCGCGCCCAGCCAATGTTTTCTCTTTTAAATTTCGTTTTCCATCTCTGCGTGCCGTCTTTTTATTGTTCTGCATTTACTCAAATTACTGTATTAGACAGTGAACTTAAACATTCAACTTGAAAAAAAATTCAGCAATGTAAATAAATAAATAAATAAATGTAATCAGACATATTTATCCCTTCTAATTTTGTTGTAGCTTTCCCTGGACCTCTATCACACTGAAGATGATATTTACAAACTGTCACTGGTGCTGGAGCCTAGAAATTCTAAATCGGTAGGTATTATTTTCTCTCTAAGGACCAGTACCAATCACTGTTTTTTGTCATTTACAGTAATTGGCTATTACAATGTTGCTTTATGTTCTAAAATGGAAGAATTTTAAAAATTGACATTATAGTTTGTTTTTTTTTTTTTTTTTTTTTTGAGGCCGAGTCTTGCACTGTTGCCCAGGCTGGAGTGCAATGGCGCGATCTCGGCTCACTGAAACCTCTGCCTCCTGGGTTCATGCGATTCTCCTGCTTCAGCCTCCCAAGTAGCTAGGATTATAGGTGCACACTGCCACACCCAGCAATTTTTTTTTTTTTTTTTTTTTGTATTTTTAGTAGAGACAGGGATTTCACTATGTTGGCCCAGGCTGGTCTGGAACTACTGACTTCATGATACGCTCGCCATGGCCTCCCAAAGTGCTAGGATTACAGGCGTGAGCCACCGTGCCCGGCCATTATTCCCATTTTATCAATGGGACAGCTTAGCCCTGACAGTTTGATAATTATGTCTTCATACCAGAGGCTAATAAAGAGGAAGAACGTCATTCTTATTACTCTGTTTTATAATTGATCTTCTATTTGTTGTGTTCCTACTAAGAACTCAATACACCTAGGACCAAAAAGAAAGGAAAGGAATAATAACTCATCTTAATGTTAAAGATCATTTAAACTGTTTCAGGCTTTAAAAAAGCTCCATTCAACATTAAATTAGATTTAAAATTTTAAATATCTTGATCATAATTTACAAATTTCTCTACTAACCATTGATTCAACTCAGAATTTGGATGTCACATTGGATGAATCAGGTCACATGGACTTGAAGGATGGTGAATGCAGAGGTTTTATTGAATGATACAGGTGGCTCTTAGCAGGATGGGGAGCTGGAAAGGGGATGGAGTGGGAAGATAATTGTATTAGGGTTCTCTTAGAGGGACAGAACTAATAGGATATACATATATATCTCAAAACTCCTGTGCTGATCAGTAGTGGGATGGTGCCTGTGAATAACCACTGCACTCCAGCCTGGGCAACATAGTGAGACCCTGTCTCTAAAATACATACACACACACACACACACACACACACACACAAAATATATATATCTATAAATGTAATTTTTTTTTTTTTTGAAACAGAGTCTTGCTCTGTCTCCCAGGCTGGAGTGCAGTGGCATAATCTCAGCTCACTGCAACCTCCACCTCCCTGGCTCAAGCAATTCTCCTGCCTCAGCCTCCCAAGTAGCTTGGACTACAGGCATGTGCCACCACATCTGGCTAATTTTTTTGTATTTTTAGTAGAGAGGGAGTTTCACCATGTTGGCCAGGCTGGTCTCGAACTCCTGGCCTCAGGTGATCCACCTGCCTCAGCCTCCCAAAGTGCTGGGATTACAGGTGTGAGCCACTGTGCCCAGCCTCTATAAATGTAAATAAAAAAAGAAAAGATAGAAAAAAAAATAGATTTGCATGTGTGCACTTGCAAAAATGTTGACACTTTATGAAGGTTTCAGGGAGAGGATATAAAGTGAACACCAGTCTTGGCTGGTCTCCTGAAAGGATTGTGTTCTGTGCTTATATTGTCCAAGCATGTTATGCATTATGCTACCATCTTCCCCACAATTTTATATGCAAATGTCTTGTAAGAATGCAGAAAAATCTGTGGAGAAAGAAAGTTCACCAAAGAGGGCCAGAGAGACCTAATGATTGGCAGAACAGTCAGAAGTGCTTAAGCGTATTGAGCAAGGTGCAGATGTAAGGACATAAACTTGGCCACCCACTGGTACCCATTTGCTGCATGCACCATAACTGATCACTAAGTATTAGAGAATTCGATAACTGGTGTTTTTACATCCTGTATTACACAAAAATCCATGATGGATTGTTATATAAAAGTTTTAGTGATATTTGGAGAACTCGGATAGGATTTTTGGATGGACTGGGAGCACATTGCTTTTTTCCCATTTAAAATAATAGAATTTAGGCTGGATGTGGTGACTCACACCTGTAATCCCAGCACTTTGGGAGGCCAAGGCAGGTGGATCACTTGAGGTCAGGAGTTCGAGACCAGTCTGGCCAACATGGTGGAACCCCGTCTCTACTAAAAATACAAAAATTACCTGGGCTTGATGGTGGGTGCCTGTAATACCAGCTACTTGGGAGGCTGAAGCACAAGAATCTCTTGAACTTGGGAGGCAGAGGTTTCAGTGAGCCGAGATCATGCCACTGCACTCCAGCCTGGGTGACAGAGAGAGACTCTGTCTCAAAAAAAAAAAAAAAATTTAAATAAAAAATAAAAATAAAATAATAGAATTTAAGTTGCTGTTAAACAAAAGGCAGTATCTAAACATGTATTTAGTTACAGTTAGATTCCATTAACATAAGAATGCTTGTTTTATAAGCATTTAATAGCTTACAAAATGGAAATTTCTACTAATATTATGAATATACAAAACTTACTCATTCTTCTCAGTGTCCCTGGTTCTAGTTGCTCAAGGCCCCAGTTAATGTTGAAAAATATGGCCAGGTGTGGTAGCTCATGCCTATAATCCCAGCACTTTGGGAGGCCCAGGCCGGAGAATTGCTTGAGCCCAGGAGTTAGAGACCAGCCTGTGCAACATGGTGAAACCCCATTTGTACTAAAAATACAAAAATTAGCCAGGCGTGGTGGCACACACCTGTAGTCCTAGATACTTGGGAGGCTGAGGTGGAAGGATGGCTTGAGCCCAGGAGGCAGAAGTTGCAGTGAGCCGAAATTACACCACTGCATGCCAGCCTGGGCGACAGAGCCAGATCCTGTCTCAAAATAATAATAATAATAAAGTTGAAAAATATGTGTGTGTGTTTTTTTTTTATCAGCAGCCTACCTCCCCTACGACGCCCAACAAGCCTGTGGTGCCCCTGGAGTGGGCATTAGGGGTGATGCCAAAGCCAGACCCCACGGTCATCAACAAGCACATAAGGAAATTAGTGGAGGTAAGTGGTTGAGGGAGAATAAAGAGAGGGCACTAGGAGACCCTTTCTCTTTCCAGAATATTCTGCGATTGTCCAGGAATCTGATGGAACCCATGAAAACAACCCTCTGGCAGGTAGGAACGATTTAGCAGGCACTTAGTGCTACCTGGCATTGGGCCCTGGGGAGAGTCGATCAGAAAGGCCCTCTTCCCTTTGTTGTCTCTCTTGCCCAGATACTCTCAGCTACTTCCAGCTCCTCTCTTTCCCAGGCATTTGCCACATCTGTCATTGTCAACAGCTCAAGGGATTGGGGATTAGAATCACTCATGAAACACCCACATAGGTCCCACTAAGATGCCCAATAAATTGATTACCCAAGGGCAGGAAAGAAATCCTGTAAGTTGGATAGTTTCTCCTTTTGTATAGTTTTGGAATTTTATGACACAGCAGCCCGATGTTATTGAGATTAGAAAAATCACCTAATGTAGGACAAGGCTCTGTCAGAGTTTTCCGTGTAGAAAAAAGAGTAGGGCCGGGCGCGGTGGCTCACGCCTGTAATCCCAGCACTTTGGGAGGCCGAGGCGGGCGGATCACTAGGTCAGGAGATCGAGACCACGGTGAAACCCCGTCTCTACTAAAAATACAAAAAATTAGCCGGGCGCGATGGCGGGCGCCTTTAGTCTCAGCTACACAGGAGGCTGAGGCAGGAGAATGGCGTGAACTCGGGAAGCAGAGCTTGCAGTGAGCTGAGATCGCGCCACTGCACTCCAGCTTGGGCGACAGAGTGAGACTTCGTCTCAAAAAAAAAGAAAAAAAGAAAAAAAGAAAAAAAAGTAGAAGTGCCGATGGGGGGAACACGGAAACATTTTGGGTACAGGAAACTGCGATCCTGAATTAAATGTCTACTTCAATGGATTGGTAGGTACATCTGCTGGTGCAACAGAATTGAGTCTTTGGGATAGAATGTGCTTTTTGCTGGGAGAAGATATTTAAAGAAAAAGAAAGAATGTCTTATATCTTGAATAATTCAGGGAACTAGGAGGTGCTGAAAGAAAAATTTTGTGGAGCGTGTGAGGCAGGCAGGAAAAGGGTGGTGCCAAGAGGAATATTAGTGAGGGAAGGACTGAGAAGGAGATAAGGTCCAGTGGAGCCCGTGGTAGTAACAGACCCAGCTTGGAGCTGGGGAAGGTGAGAAAAGGATCTACGGGTCCCCAGGGAATGCAAGGACTGAGTTGCCCCTCAGGAATGTCTGAAGCCAGGAAATGGAAGGCAGAGCTGTTCCCTCTTCCAGTCTCATTCTACATACTGCCTTCCTCAGTCCACATGGGGAATTTCTCTCTCTCTCTCTCTCTCTCTCTCTCTCTCTGTGTGTGTGTGTGTGTGTGTGTGCGCGCGTGTATGTGTGTCTGGGGAATTTCTCTCTCTCTCTTTCTGTCTCATTGTGTCTTCCTTACCTTCTCTCGCTTCCCTTTTCTCCAAATTCCTTACCATTGGTTCAATCAAACAAAAGACCAGGATTTTATGATGAATTTTACTCCGCAAAAAATCTACTACTCGTGGTATAAATAGGGATGTTAAACTATAAATAGTAGGCATTCCAAAATAGTTAAATTTAAGCTATTTTTATTATGGTTAAGTAATGATACTGGAATTAAAAAAAAAGGTAATGTCTTCTGATTTTGCACAATTCTGTTACCTATGAAAAAGCTTGAGATGGGCTCATTTTAGTCACATTTTTAATTAATTCATTCATTTATACCTTACCTACTTCCCAAAATACTTGCAACACAGGGCAATATCGATAGACAGAATAGACAGAAACTACTGGGAATAATTAAAACTGGAGATTAGTTAAAACTGGAATCAAAATCAAATATAAATTTGTATACATGTGTTTGCAGAAAGAACTTACAAATTTTTTTGAAAACCTAATTTTGCAGAGGGCAATGGGAAACTTTTTTTTATTCTTCTTTGATTATAAAGGAAGATAGAATCATCAAAAATATTAAAGCATTACATAAATTATAGAAAATAAAAAGCTTTACTTGCAGGTCTTGGTAATTCTATTCTCAAGGATAACCACTGATAGTTTGTAGATTATCTTATATGACTTTATTCTCTATCTCTACGTATATATAAACACACATATACTACATATATATACATGTGTATCTTATACAACTTTGTTCAATTATTTCTTTAGAACAGATTCCTAGAAGTGGAATTGCTGTGTCAGAGAGCAGGCACTTAAAATTCCTGATTGTTCTCCAGAAATATTGTGACTATTTACGTCACTAACTTGATACAAGAGTACCTGTTGTCTCATACCCTAGAAGATGATCGATTACAGTATTTTAAGATTTTATTTAATCTGAGAGGTTAAAAAAACTTAATTAATGTTTCTGTAATGATTAGCTGAGCTGAATAACTTTCCATGGATGTATTGACCATTTGTATTTTTATTTGGTGATTGCCTGTTTGACTTTTGTGTCTTTGCTCTCATGTATGCTGCAAATAACTTGATCTGTTTGACATTTATCTTAAAATTTGTTAATTGAGCTTTTTTGATTCAATTTTTTTGCATTTTATTAAATAAAATATTTTTATGGCTTTGGACATTGATGTCATGCCAAGAAAGGCCTTTTTCACACAAAGATTATGAAACATGAAAAATATTTACATCTATTTATCTTTGGTACTTTTATAGCTTTGGATTTTTTTACATTAAACTATATAATTCACTAGTGCAGTGGCTCATGCCTATAATCCCAGCACTTTGGGAGGCTGATGCAGCAGGATAGCTTGACCCTAGGAGTTTGAGGCTGCAGTGAGCTATGATCATGCCACTGCACTGTAGCCTGGATGACAGAATGAGATCCTGTCTCTAAAAAGATAAATAAATAAATAATATATAATACATCTAGAATTTAGTTTGGAGGTAATTTATTTTGTAAGATTATTAGTCATTTAACTCAACAGCAGTTATTGGATAATCCATAATTTCTCTGTGGATTTTAAAAGACACTTTTTGATAAATTCCTATATAAACATGGGTTTGTTTCTGGACTCCACTCTCTGTGGTAATTTGTATCATGTTGTTTTGATTAATGTAGCTGTGTAGAATATTTGATTTCTGGAAGGGCATGTTCCCCCTCATTACTCTTCATTTAAAATAATTTTTAGCCTGTTTTCAACATACTCACTTTGATTTGAACTTTATAATCAATTTGTTCATTTAAAACAAACCCCTACTGGGATTTTGATTGGAACTGCATTAAATGTACACTTTAATTTTTGAGATAACACCTTACAACTTTATTTTCTATTGTCATGGTATTGGAATTTGTAAATTCACTAAGCCAATTTCTACTCAACCCTGAGATTTCAGTTTAAACCTTGCTTTTCCCAGGAAACCTTTCTTAATCTACCTCCTCTTTTCCCCCGACCCATAGCACTCTGTTTTTATTTATTTATTTATTGAGACAGAGTTTTGCTATTGTTGCCCAGGCTGGAGTGCAATGGCGCCATCTCGGTTCACTGCAACCTCCTCCTCCCAGGTTCAAGCAATTCTCGTGCCTCAGTCCCCTGAGTAGCTGGGATTGCAGGCGTATGCCACCATGCCCGGCTAATTTTTTATTTTATTTCATTTTTAGTAGAGATGGGGTTTCATCATGTTGGGCAGGGTGGTCTTGAATTCCTGACCTCAGGTGATCCACCTGCTTCGGCCTCCTGAAGTGCTGGGATTGCAGGCGTGAGCCACCGCGCCCAGCCGAAGTTTTATTTTTAATTTTATTTTAAATTTATTTTTTAGAGATGATGCCTTACTCTGTTGCCCAGGCTAGAGTGCAGTGGTGTGATCTTGGCTCGTTGTAACCTCAAACTCCTGGGCTGAGCAAGCCTCCTGCCTCAGCCTCACAAGTGGCTGGGACTATAGGCATGCACCACCATGCCCAGCTAATTTAAAAAATTTTTTTGTAGCAATGAGGTTTCTCTGTGTTGCTCAGGCTGGTCTCAAACTCTTGGGCTCAAGTGATCTTCCCACCTCTGCCTCCAACTCTCAAAGTGCTGGGATTACAGGTGTGAGCCACCACATCCAACCATTACTCTGTTTTTATCCTCAGCAGACCATTTGTCTTGTTATAATATAAACGCTTCTTGACTTAGTTATCTTTCACGAGATTCTAAGCTCCTTGATAGAAAGGATCATATGCTAGTTATCATTGCTTTCGCAATAACAAGTTCAGAGCCTGCCTCATGGTCGTTCAATAAATACTTATCTTTCCTTTGCAGTCTGTATTTAGAAACTATGATCACGACCATGATGGGTACATTTCCCAAGAGGACTTTGAAAGTATAGCTGCCAATTTTCCCTTCTTGGATTCCTTCTGTGTTCTGGACAAAGATCAGTAAGTTTTAATTTTGTTTTATTTTAATGCAACTATCCTAAAGCAGAAAATTATTATCAGAGGAGAGAAGGGAAACTTGTAATTTACATCTTGACAGCTTCAACCGTAGTGCTTTGATGAGCGAGGTTTGTCACTGATTATTTTCTTGGTGTGTATGAACATGACCTGAATGGAATCACAGGGAAGACCATGTTGTCAGTGTTGAACACAAGTGCACATTTGTAAATGATCCAAACGCTCCATTTGCTATATTGCTTCTATTGCTTAGCTCTCAACCTCAAAAAATCTCCACCAAAAAAGAGTAGAGGAGAAATATAGTTAGATCTAACCTGGGACAGTCCTCAAAATTAGTGGACCTGAAAGCAATCTTAAAACTCATGAAGATTTTAAAAAAATTTTGGCCATGCATGGTGGCTCATGCCTGTAATCCCAGCACTTTGGGAGGCTGAGGCAGGCAGATCACTTGAGGCCAGGAGTTAAAGACCAGCCTGGCCAACGTGGCGAAACTCTGTCTCTACTAAAGATACAAAAACTCACTGGGCGTGGTGGCACAGGCCTGTAATCCCAGGTACTTGGGTGGCTGAGGCGGGAGAATTGCTTGAGCCTGGGAGGCAGAGGTTGCAGTGAGCTGAGATAACACCACTGCACCCCAGCCTGGGTGACTGAGTGAGACGCTGTCTCAAAAAAAAAAAAAAAAAAACTTATTTATAGTCTTCATTAAAGCGGACGATAGCTATAGACAGCCAAGAAGCATATTCATGCTTTGTTTTTTTCTTTGATTGATCAAAGATTGTCTTGACAAAGAAAAAATATATTGCTTTTTAGCGTCAAATTATTCCTAAAAATTAAATCACTTTAGACACTAAAACCCAACTCATTAAAAGAAAATAATGATTTGAAAAAAAATTGCTGAGAAATCCTGGCATTAATAATTTGATTAATTGTTAATTGTACGAGATTAGTTTCTAATTTAAAAATCACCTGTAAGGAAATGCTGGATTTTGTTTTGGTAAAATGGGCAAATTAAATTACATTAAAATCCTCTAATATTTTTGCTGGTATGAGAATTCTTAAAAAACGAAATCTGGGGCCGGGTGCGATACCTCACACCTGTAATGCCAGCACTTTAGGAGGCTGACGTGGGAGGGTTATTTGAAGACACGAGTTTGAGACCAGCCTGGGCAACATAGTGGGACCTTGTCTCTAACCATTTTTTTAAATTGAATTTAAAAAATAAAATCTGTAATTCAACATACCAAGAAAAGCCTTGACACATTAACATAACTTAAAATCTTAAATTCATCTTCATTATATACCCAGAACGAAGAATACTTTTAAAATAAATTCAATTAGAAACATTAACTTCCTTTACAAAGTAAAATTTAAATTGCCTGCTAACTACCCACTTCTTTGCTTAGTTTGTTACTATTAGTGACATGTAAATAGGACATTGACTTAAAATAACTTCCCAGTCTTCATTTCTTTTATCTGTTGGTTCTAGAGACAGAATTGAGATTGTCCTAGCAAATATCTGTGTCTATTTCTATCTCTATATCATCCTTATCTCTACTTATTGATATCTATAGAACTGTTTTCTACGAATGAAGGTTTGGAATATTCATATCTTGCTTACATGAGACTAAAGGTTTGAGTGGTTAATACTGGAAAGTCTCAAAAAGATGTTTTCTCTAAGTACTGTTTTCCCAACGATGTTCCACAGAAGTAGCTATTAATTAGTAGTAGAAAAAGGAACTAACTAATGAGAAACACAGGGTTAAATCTCATTAAATAGGTGTCTTTACTGTGTGACTTCCCAAAGCTTTTAATAGGCTAAAGTGTGTTACGTTGTAAGTCCCTAGGAGGGGAGATGAGCTAATGCACTGTTACACAAATGTATGTAGCAAATGATGTAACAAATTTGTGAGACAATGCATTAATAAATTTATCATATATATAATAAAGATTGTTTATGGCATCTTCATTATGAAACCTGTGCCCATTCCTTTGAGTGGGCAAAGGACACGAATAGACACTTCTGTAAAGAAGACATACCTGTGGACAATAAGCATATGAAAAAAAGCTCAATATCACTGATAATTAGAGAAATGCAAATCAAAACTACGATGAGATATCACCTCACACCAGTCAGAATGGCTATTATTATTATTATTACTTTTTTTTGAGACAGAGTCTCGTTCTTTTGCCCAAGCTAGAGTGCAGTGGCACGATCTCGGCTCATTGCAACCTCTGCCTCCTGGGTTCAAGTGATTCTCATGCCTTGGCCTCCTGAGGTGCTGGTTATAGGCATGCACCACCAGGCCAGGCAATTTTTTTTTTTTTTTTCAGTAGAGACAAGATTTCATCATGTTGGCCAGGCTGTTCTTGAACTCCTGAACTCAGGTGATCCACCTGCGTTGGCCTCCCAAAGTTCTGGGATTCCAGGTGTGAGCCACCGTGCCCAGCCAAGAATGGCTATTATTAGAAAGTCAAAAAATTGGCTGGGCGCAGTGGCCCATGCCTGTAATCCCAGAACTTTGGGAGGCTGAGGTGGGTGGATCACGAGGTCAGGGGATCAAGACCATCCTGGCTAACACGATGAAACCCCGTCTCTACTATAAATGCAAAAAATTAGCCAGGCATGGTGGCGGGCCCCTGTAGTCCCACCTACTCAGGAGGCTGAGGCAGGAGAATGGAGTGAACCTGGGAGGCAGAGCTTGCAGTGAGCCAAGATCTCACCACTGCACTCCAGCCTGGGCGACAGAGCGAGACTCCATCTCAAAAAAAAAAAGAAAGTCACAAAATAACATATGCTAGCGAAGTTGCAGAGGAAAGGGAACACTTATACACTGGTGGTGGGAGTGTAATTCATTCAACCATTGTGGAAAGCAGTATGGCGATTCCTCAAGCAGCTAAAAACAGAACTATACTTCAACCCAGCAATCCCATTATTGGGTATATACCCAGAGGAATAGAAATCATTCTACAGTAAAGACACAGGCGTATGAATGTTCATTGTGGCACTATTGAAATATCAAAGTCATGTAATCAACCTAAATGCCCATCAATAACAGATTGGATAAAGAAAATGTGGCACATATGCAGCCATAAAAAAGAATGAGATTGCCAGGCACGGTGGCTCATGCCTGTAACCGCAGCACTTTGGGAGGCTGAGGCGGGTGGATCATCTGAGGTCAGGAGTTCGAGACCAGTCTGACCAACATGGAGAAACCCCATCTCTACTGAAAATACAAAAATTAGCCGGGCGTGGTGGCACATGCCGGAGGCTGAGGCGGGAGAATCACTTGAACCCAGGAGGCAGAGGTTGTGGTGAGCCAAGATCGTGCCGTTGCACTCCAGCCTGAACAAGAGCAAATCTCTGTCTCAGAAGAAAAAAAAAAAAAGAGAATGAGATCATGTCTTTTGCAGGAACACGGATGGAAGTGGAGGCTATTATCCCTAGCAAACTAGCGCAGGAACAGAAAATCAAATATCACACGTTGTCACTTCTAAGTGAGAGCTAAATGATAAGAACTCAAGAACACAAAGAAGGGAATAATAGACACTGATGCCTCCTTGATGGTGGACGGTTGAAGGAGCAGAAAAAATAACTGTTGTGTGCTAGGCTGTGCCAAATTTTCCCCGCAAGCTTGAGAATTTAGAATCCTTTTTTTTTTTTTACCTCCTATGCAAAATAACTTTAATAATAATACTTATAATGTACAAAAATCAAAGTTATTTTGCATAGGAGGTAAGAAAGGGTTCTTAAATTCTCAAGCCTGGGGGAAAATTGTGGCACAGCGAACAGCAATAGGGAAGCCTGGGCAGGGAGTATGGGGAAGAAAGAGAGGAAGTTGGACTTAGATCCGTTGATTGAGACAGAGAGTGGATCATCAGGAAGAGAGGTCTAGCAAGTTCTTGAAGATGTGGTGCAAAAATTCAGGACAACAGTCAGGGCTGGAGATGGAGATTAAGTCTTCAGCCCCACTGTAAGCTGGAATCTCCATCTTGTGAGCAAACTCTGGTGGGAACGCTTAGAGGGAGGTGAGCTCAGGGCCTGGGAAATGAGCCTTCAGGGACTCCCCTCCTACGTGCAGGCATTGAAAGGAATCAGAGGGCCCTGCAGGCGAGCTGGAGAAAGGGGAGCTGGAGAGGAAGGAGGAGAAGCGGGGAGGCATGCAATTCCAGGGTGCCTAAGAGGAGAGCGCCAAAAGAAGGAAACGTCTCCATGTTACTTCCTGCCAATGAGAAAAGGCCACTGAGGATGTTCCTGGTGACAGATTTGTAGGGTTAGAAACTCAAGTGGCATAAAGGGTACCTGGAGGAAATGATAAAGGAGCCTAATGATTTCTCTTTTTGAAAACTTCGGGAGTAAAAGAAGGAAGAGAGAAAAGACACCTGTTGGAGATGGCGGCAGGACTGAAGAAGGGGATTTTTCAGGTGGGAAAGTTCTGAGCGTATTTGTGAATGGAGGAAGAAACAGAGGAAGAGACTGAGCATAACCTGGAAGGAGAAGAGTCCCGGTGAGGCTGGAGAGTGCTGGATGGCGCAACTCTTCCTCTGAGAGAGGAGCCCCAAGAGAGGACAGAGGAGGTAGAAAAGAATTCTGAACTGGAAAGGAAAGGTGTGATCGTCAGCACATGCTAATGGGCAAAGAAGGAATACAGAGCTCACATGGATCCAATTATTTTTATTATTATTATTTTTTGAGACAGTGTCGCTCTGTTGCCCAGGCTGGAGTGCAGTGGTGCAATCTCGGCTCACTGCAGTCTCTGCCTCCGTGCCTCAGCCTCCTGAGTAGCTTGGATTATAGGCACATGCCACCACGCCCAGCTAATTTTTGTGTTTTTAGTAGAGACGGGGGTCTCACCATGTTGGTCAGGCTGGTCTTGAACTCCTGACCTCAAGTGATCTGCCCACCTTGGCCTCCCAAAGTGCTAGGATTATAGGCATGAGCCACACTGCACCTGGCCGATTTGATCATTTTTGATAAACAAGAAGTCAGGGCATGTGATGAGTAGGGGTAGGAAGGTGGGAAGGACCAGAGGTTTGTTCTGTGTGGAGTAGATCTGGAAGAATTGCTCCCAGCCAGTGCAGTGAATGGGCTATGAGACATTAAGATGTGAGTGAAAATATCACCAAGGGGCCTGGACAGCGTCAAGCTGAATGAATTTGAGAATGGTCAGCCCAGTTATTACAGTTTTCTGCCTTTCTCCATCATCCTAATTCTTTTTTTTTTTTTTTTTTTTTTTTTGAGACGGAGTCTCGCTCTGTCGCACAGGCTGGAGTGCAGTGGCGCAATCTTGGCTCACTGCAAGCTCCGCCTCCCGGGTTCATGCCATTCTCCTGCCTCAGCCTCTCCGAGTAGCTGGGACTACAGGCACCCGCCACCACGCCCGGCTAATTTTTTGTATTTTTAGTAGAGACAGAGTTTCACTGTGGTCTCGATCTCCTGACCTCGTGATCCGCCCGCCTCGGCCTCCCAAAGTGCTGGGATTACAAGCGTGTGAGCCACCGTGCCCGGCCTCATCATCCTAATTCTTGCAACCTTACAGCTAGGCAAGGACTAGAAAGATGTCCTTCAGGAACCTGCTTTTTCATAATAAAGACTTTCTGTGCTGTGGTGCACAGGCCACATGTGCTACATGAATATGCTCCTGCACACACACACACACACGCAGGGTGCACACATACACAATTTTCTGCTTACTGAAAAAGGCTTTGAACACCTGAAGATGCCTTTTGAGGTTCGCTCCTTCTCTGAGATGTAATAGAGGAGTGAATATTCCTCATCTGCTTTTGACCACAAAGGTCTGGGAGGTGGGTGATTAAAGTGTGGCAGCTACTTAGCAACTTGTTATTTAAAGATTCCCTCCCTTCTTTGATTCTCTTAACAGGGATGGCCTAATTAGTAAAGATGAAATGATGGCTTACTTCCTGAGAGCTAAATCCCAACTACACTGTAAAATGGGACCAGGATTTATCCATAATTTTCAGGAGATGACCTATCTCAAGCCAACCTTCTGCGAACACTGTGCGGGATTTGTAAGTCTGTTTTCCGTTGTTTTCTTAGGTGTGTAGTTATTTGTGTAGCATTCTGAAAAGGTAGGAAAATGATACACTACATAAAGTTCACTGTCTGCTTTGAATCAGAAGTAAAACGTGATGGCTCCCTGAAATTAAAGATTAAACACCAAAGGCAAGGTTTCATTATTTTCTAGGAATGCAGGGCTAGCAAAAACAGGGAAGGCTGGTGAGGGCTGTTAACTCAAGAGAGTGGTTTTGTTAATTAATCCCTGCCAGGGAAAAGTGTCAGCCCAATGAGCCCTGGCATTCATCATTAATATTCATAAGTGGTTGCAATTAAGAGGTGCATTTATCTTAGCGAGTTCCTTCCAGTTTTCATTTCATGTGGTATTAGTGACCAGAAATCCATCATGGCATGGTTCAATAATTCACAACTCAAAAAGGAAGAAAAAATCTTTTTGGAGAGAAGCTGGCTATAATAATAAATAACATTTACTCAATGCTTGGCGGGTAACAAAGTACTTCCATAGACATTACGGTAACTAATCCTCATAGCAAGCCCTTGAAGTGGGTATTTTATTTTCACCATCTTGCTTATGAAGATAGAGGTTCAAAGAGGATAACCCAGGTTCCTGAGGATTGCACAGCTAATCACTACCAGAGCGTAGACTCCGACACAGGTGTACTGACTGTCAGCCCTGTGCTTCACCCACACCACTGCAACAAATGAAGACTGCACGCTTCCTTCCCCCACCTTTGATAATTCTTTGGGAATCAAGGTCAGTTTTTGATCCTGGCCTTAATAGAAACTCTTGGGCCCTGAATGTCTCTAGTTGATAATCCAAGTTAAATAAAATGGGAAATGTGGTATTCCAGGTGAGGGAGGCCCAGCATCCAGATGAGTATGACAATCGCCCCTTTTTTTAGATGCCAGAGCTGAGTCGTGTTAGCTTTATTTGGCAGCCACGTCCTCCTGTTGACTCGTTGACCCATATTGAATTTGTTGCCGATATTGTATGCTACCAGAAATTACATTTTTCCCATCCCATGCTCAAAGAACTGGCTTTCGGGAGTCCAATGCAGGAGTCTGTGTTCAAGCACACACTCCTCTGAGAATGGGTAAATAGAGGCAGCCGTTTCCTTAAAGACGGCCCCAGGTGGTCATAACAGCTGACGTGACACAGGGCAAAACCAGTCTAACTAGCTCTCTTTATTCACTGCAGAGAAGGTGAAGTTCTTCTTTAGTATCCCCACTGGGATTGTGTGACCAGACCATTTTATCATAAAACAAATGGTTGGCCGGGCGTGGTGGCTCACGTGTGTAATCCCAGAAATTTGGAAGGCCAAGGCAGGCAGATCACCTGAGGTCAGGAGTTTGAGACCAACCTGGCCAACATGGTGAAAACCCGTCTCTACCAAAAATACAAAAATTAGCAGGGCATGGTGGCAGGTGCCTGTAATCCTAGCTACTCAGGAGGCTGAGGCAGGAGAATCACTTGAATCTGGGAGGCAGAGGTTGCAGTGAGCCAAGATCATGCCACTGCACTCCAGCCCGGGTGACAGAGCGAGACTCAGTCTCAAAACAAAACAAAATGGTCTCCTTTTTCATGTTTCTCTAGTTTCTCTATTCTGATGGAAATTTTTGGAAATATCTAGGCCTGAAAATTCTGATGTGGGATAGGGCTGTGCATAACATGCTCCTACAGAGTGGGACCCAGTAAACAAAAGGTCAGGCTGGTCAGGATGATGCATCTGTCTTTTGGTGGGCTATGAGAGTCAGAAAGCCTTTATCAAATCTCAGGGTCCCGGGTGTTGTGGCATGGACCTGTAGTCCCAGGTGCTCAGGAGGCTGAGGCAGGGGGATAGCTTGAGCCCAAGAGTTCGACTCCAGTCTGGGCGATATAAAGAGACCCCTGCCACTGCCATCTCTAAATATAATAATAATAATAAAAAACTCAGCCAGGCACGGTGGCTCACGCCTATAATCCCAGCACTTTGGGATGCTGAGGCGGGTGGATCATGAGATCAGGAGATCAAGACCATCCTGGCTAACATGGTGAAACCCCGTCTCTACTAAAAATACAAAAAATCAGCCGGGTGTGGTGGCGGGCGCCTGTAGTCCCAGCTACTCGGGAGACTGAGGCAGGAGAATGGCGTGAACCTAGGAGACGGAGCTTGCAGTGAGCCAAGATGGCGCCACTGCACTCCAGCCTGGGCGACAGAGCAAGACTCCATCTCAAAAAGAAACAAACAAACGAGAAACAAACTCAAGGTCTTATCTCTGCTCTCTAGTCCTTCTGTCCTGTCCCTCCCTTTTACAGAGGCCCTGGTTCTGTAGGAGCAGCAAGGTAGACTTTCTTGGAAGTTCCACACCTGTCTCCCTGATTCATTGGAGCAGACATGCTGGTGCTACATTCTTGATGCAGCTGTGATGAAGTAGAAAGCTCTGGACCTGGAGTCTGGAACCCTGGGTTAAAGTTTTGCCTTTGCTAACTCTATGTCCTTGACCAAGTTATTCACCATCTTTGGGTCTATTTCTATCTGTAAAAGGGAGTTAATACTTACCCACCATGTTGTTGCATGATAAAATACTATTAGATATGTTGCATGTCACATGGCTCGGAGTACACATTTTTTTATGTATTCCTTGATACTTTGAGAGTTTAATTGAAATTAACTCATTTAAAATTTTTACATCTGTTTTTGTTTTTAAAATATATTTAATTTTATTGGTACAATTTGATTCGATCTTTACTGACACTCATGTCAAAAAGCCCACTGGTTTTCAAAGGAATTTATAACTATAGCTCTATAGATGTGTCATTGAAAGGAATTATGGGAGAATGGTTCCAGTGCTGGAACCATCTGCTTTTAAAATAAATTCCATTTTAAGGTTAAGGAAGACAAACAGACTTGCTCTGCAGAAGATTTATTTTAGAATTAGAATTCCAGAACTGAAAGAGTGTTAGTAATTCCCTTATTTTGTAGATGAAGAAACTGAGGTCTGGAGAAGTTAAGTGACTTCCCTCAAGGTCACACAGATCATTAGCAGCAAAACCATGAGTCACACCCAGGTCTCCTGACTCTCAGTCCAG
Organism: Symphalangus syndactylus; assembly: GCF_028878055.3. Classification (NCBI taxonomy): domain Eukaryota; kingdom Metazoa; phylum Chordata; class Mammalia; order Primates; family Hylobatidae; genus Symphalangus; species Symphalangus syndactylus. Next base: position 78,598,343 of record NC_072440.2, on the reverse strand, counting down.
TGCTCCTTACACCACAATTACTCCAAATATGACAGCAGCCGGTAGTCTCAAATCAAAGGACTGTGGGAAATACTCCCGCATACCCATCCACATGAGTTCATCCTCTACTGTTCCTGGCAGGCACACTGACCCAGTGCCTCTTCCTAGCTATTGTTTGTTCCTGGCTATTAAGTAAGCATTAGCAAACCTACCTCCCCACCCCTACCCCCAGCACTCTTGCTTGACTGTATCTTTTTCAGCAGTTCCTGCCACAATGCTAATAATGTAACATATCTGGATATTAGGATGTCTCTTCTTAAATCTTATCCTTTCATGTCCCACCTCAGTGCCTTTGCTCACACAAGAGTATGCAGGAGCAATGGCTTCCTGTCTTTCCCTCAAGTGACACATTCTTCTTTCCCTCACTAGCTATGAGACCTTGCCAAGGGACTTTACCTCTCTGTAGGTCAGTCTCCTCGTCTGTAAAAATGAGAAAAATACTATTACCTACACCATAAGGACATCATGAGCAATTAAAAAAGCTAATATGTATAAAGAGCCTAACTGTGCCTCTCACATAGCAAGAGTTCAAGAAATGTTAGCTATCATCATTATTATTGCTATTATCATTACCAAGCGTTCTGGAGAAAGAATTTCCAGGTTGTGGGAGATTACAAATTATCTAACTTCCTGGATCATCACATACACCTTTTACAAAAGAGAAGCAAACTAGATTATCATAAAGATCAAGCTGTGATGATCCTGGCCACCAGTGCCCTTTTTTGGATCATGCTTCTCTCCCTTCCAGCCATCCTTGCTTCTACTTAGTTGTCAGATAATCCTTCCTGTCCCTAAGATATTGCTCTGCCCTAGGAGACATTTGCATTTTATTTATTTATTATTATTATTTTTTTCTTTGAGATAGAATCTCGCTCTGTCGCCTGCAATGGCGCAATCTTGGCTCACTGCAACCTCTACTTCCCGGGTTCAAGTGATTCTCCTGCCTCAGTCTCCTGAATAGCTGGGACTACAGGCACACACCACCATGCCCAGCTAATTTTTGTATTTTTAGTAGAGACGGGGTTTCACCATGTTGGCCGGGATGGTCTTGATCTCTTGACCTCGTGATCTGCCCGCCTCGGCCTCCCAAAGTGCTGGGATTACAGGTGTGAGCCAAGCACCCGGCTGACATTTGCATTTTAATATGTATTCTGAAGGACCAAATAGCTGTTAAGGCTCAAAGGAATCCTTGAGTTTTCTACTTGTGGAAGTTCCTTGTCAAAAAGAAGTAAGGAGCTGTCTTCCTGTACTCTTGAGTCACTTCACATTGGCTGTGACTTACTCTTCTGGAAGAGCGGGCCATGCTGCCCACATGTGGGGGCATTGTTCGCTTATAATACATTGTGAATATTGTGAATGGCACCCCCATCAGTCCCAGTGGGTCCTGCTTTTTCAACATTATTTTATTAAGTAGATAATAGCCACCTAACCCAAACACGAAAAGGTTAGCAATAGTTCTTCTCCAACTTGAGCTAAGCCCATTTAATTACCCATACTGTATGCCTCTGGTGAATCTGTCACCCCAGGCAAGAGGTGTGGGGAGGCACAGAAGGACATGGCAAGGCCCTCTTCTTTTTTTTTTTTTTGAGACGGAGTCTTGCTCTGTTGCCCAGGCTGGTGTGCAGTGGTGCGATCTCGGCTCACTGCAAGCTCCGCCTCCTTGTTCATGCCATTCTCCTGCCTCAGCCTCCCGAGTAGCTGGGACCACAGGTGCCCACCACCACGCCCAGCTAATTTTTTTGTATTTTTAGTAGAGACGGGGTTTCACCATGTTAGCCAGGATGGTCTCGATCTCCTGACCTCATGATCTGCCCACCTCAGCCTCCGAAAGTGCTGGGATTACAGGTGTGAGCCACCGCGCCCGGCCAGGCCCTCTTCTTTATGGTGTTTAGAAGGAGTCTGTCTGGAGAGCGAAGACACCACCACCAGGATGTCCCTGAACCCCCTGGGCAAACGCTCCCTCGTGGAACTGCGGCCCTCACATCTCCCCTCAGGGATTTGTCACTTCCTACTTGTTAACCACGAGGATGTCACAGACTCCTTGGTTGGCAGAATCTGAGCTTTTTCGACATCTCCTACAAGCCTGGCACAGGCCAAACATAGAGCAAATGTGGAGAATGAAGACATGAATAACTAAGATCATTTCCTCTTCTGTATTTTTCCACGGGACAAATACTACTCAGAAAATAGCCTAGCAAAATCCAAATGCTTTCATATGAGGTGCGCTTCTTCCATTGCTTCATTTCCTGCAGTGGGCACTAAGAGCAGCTAGTGTCATTAAAAAGAGGGAGCCAGGGGTTCCCAAAGACCAAGTGGCCATCTCCTCTGTACATTTTGCTGAGAGCACATCAGGCCAAAGTCTGGTGCATCAAACTTTAGTAGTTTCCAATCCCGGCTCCCAGTTGGCTCCGAGAAAGAAAAGGGAAACGAAACTCGTGTTATCACCACAGCTGGAAGGGGCCCGGAGAGGGTTCTTCTATCTGGCAGGAAGGGTGTTAAGAGTGGCTACATCCTGTTTGTGCCTGGCCAGTCCTGAAGCTTCCCAGGACTTCCTTTTCAGTGGCCTTGTTTTCCTTCCAGATCTATCCTCAGATTCCCTGACATTCCTTTGTCTTTTGTTACAGCTCTGGGGCATAATCAAGCAAGGATACAAATGCAAAGGTAAATCAATGTTATTTTGTTACAATTTTTAAAATGTGACATTTTGGGTAAGAATCAAATTTGTTTGGTTAAACTACAAAAGCTCTTGGCATTATTCAGAATTTCAGTCTTTTGGGTCAACGGCAACTGAGAATGATTGCCTCTGAGGAGGAGTTTCTGGAGTTTCGGAGAGCTAAAATTGGAATTTTATAGCTTGTTACAAACCACTCTTATCAACACACGTAAATCTAGTTCTTTGGAATCAGCAGCATCCAGTTAAGGTGGGAATTCTGAGTGGGACAAGCCTAGCTAAAATACTGAATATGAGAACTTTTTCCTTCAAAGAAAAACACCTACACACGATTTCTCTAATCCATAGGCACTTCTTCCCACTCACACTTAGCTATTCCTTTCTCTACTAAATCACATAGATGGTGACAAAAAACAAGGAGAAAACTTAAAATGTATTTTTGTCCTTTTCAATGAATGCGTTCCTCTATCTTTCCCATTTAATTCAGTTTATAAACAGTTGAATCAAATATATTTGACAAATGCAATATGCATGTATATTAAGCATTTAGGAGTGTGTTGCTACTTGTACATATATGATCAAGTATACATTACTGTTGTTTAAGAAGTTGCTGGACACTTTATGCGGACAGTTTATATGGTTCTTTTAAGAATCTTATAATGCTTTTGAAAAAATATAATAAAACTACAAAAAGAAACATCTTAATCACAGAATACCTTCAGATGAATGTTGTTCCCCAGGGATGCCTTTTTTCTCCATCGTTTCCCAGTATTTCATCCTCATTTTGCATGAACAAAAAGCTTCCCGAATCTCAATGGAAGCCACTGTTTAGTGCTCAGAGGGACCTTCCCATTAGTGCTTCTCTATCACTTGCCTTGGTCTAACTTAGATTTTTACTTTCAAGCAGCAAAGATACTGCAAGGTCTTATTGCCCAGCAGTGAGTCATCATTAGTTTTATTCTGGTTTCTATCCTCATACCCTAAAATACACACACACACACACACACACACACACACACGCAATTTTATAAAGATGAAAATCTATTACATCTTTGGATTATCTCTTGTATTTTCTTAATGGCACATAAAGGGAAAAAAACGAATTAAAATAGATTGAACACATCATTAAGACTATTTGAAACAAGATCACTTAGGGGAAAATGGGTACTGGAAATAGTTACAAAAGTCCTCTTTGATGGTAGGAGAGAAATGATCATCTCTATTCAATGATTCTCAGTGAAGTGGAGGACCCTCATCATAGGAAATAATTGTGAACCACCATCTGAAGTGGCCACATTTTTCTACCCCAAGTAGTAATTAACATTCTACTGCCTTATCTAAAACATCCTAATGGGCAATTCCACAGACTCTGCTGCACGCTGTTTCAAAGCCATAAGCAAATGTAGAACATATTTACTGAGCATATGCCCATCTTGTGTTCTGTTTCTATACAAAGGAAGGAAGCAGAAGATATAATCACTGGCCCTGAAAGGCTTTGGAAAATGAAGAAGAGTAAAAAATCCAAACAAGGCCGGGCGCGGTGGCTCACGCCTGTAATCCCAGCACTTTGGGAGGCTGAGGCGGGTGGATCACGAGGTCAGGAGATCGAGACCATCCTGGCTAACATGGTGAAACCCCGTCTCCACTAAAAAATACAAAAAATTAGCCGGGCGTGGTGGCGGGCGCCTGTAGTCCCAGCTACTCGGGAGGCTGAGGCAGGAGAATGGCGTGAACCTGGGAGGAGAAGCTTGCAGTGAGCCGAGATCCTGCCACTGCACTCCAGCCTGGGCAATAGAGTGAGACTCCATCTCAAAAAAAAAAAAAAAAGACAAAAAAATCCAGACAAGTGTTGAATGAAGGAACACCTCACAGTAAATGATCAGAGGCAACAGTTGACCTGGGAGAGACTAGAAGCTGAGGCTTCTTGCCCTAATCCTGGCTTAGGCTCTCTTTGTGGGGATTCCGTCTAAGCCTGGGAAAGACTCTTAACCCCATCTGATTTGCATTTAGTTTTGGGCAAAGGCAACTGACCTCTCAGGCTGGACTCTATTTGATCCCTAGGCACAATTGCTCATTAGGTCCTCAACTGTATACAGAACCAAGCTGAGCAAATCTAAGAGAACTTTCGGAACCTCAGGAAGGCAAGTGCGGACCAATGGCCCCTTTCCAGATCCTAGACACACCCCATGGGCCTGAGCTCAACTCTGAAATTCAACACAGAAACTGGGGTGGGGGAGGGGAGGGCTGACAAATCAAGTGCCACCCTGGAAACTCGAAATCAACATCAGACACACTAATCATCTGCAACACCCTTGGAATTTTTCAGACTGTGGAGCCAATTGTCACAAACAGTGCAAAGACCTCCTGGTTCTGGCCTGCAGGAGATTTGCCCGGGCGCCCTCCTTGAGCAGTGGTCATGGGTCACTGCCTGGAAGCCCCTCGCTGCCCCCAGGTAATGCCCTCTGCTTTCTTTGCTGCCATGGTCTCTTTCTGCTTGTCTCCTCACACTTGGATCTCATTTATGTTCTGGGTCTAAACCTGGTCAGTCATTCTAAACGCTAAGGCCTTCTTTAGGGTGAGCAGCGGTGGCTAAACCCTTGAATCATCCTTGCTTCTCTCTGCTTTCTAGTCTCAGGAACATGTAACTTGCCTGCAGCTAATTGAGTTCTGTCCGTTGTTGGTTCCTCTAGGACGTTGCACGCCAGACTCGTGCTGTTTGCACTAACCTTGATGTTTTGCTATCAAGCAGTCAGATGTCAAATAATCACCATCCTCTTTCACTTCCAGCGCAGGATGAGGTGTTTGAGTTCCCTGGAGTCACTGCTGGACACAGGGATTTAGACAGCAGAGCCATCACACTGGTTACAGGCTCTTCTCGCAAGATCTCTGTGAGGCTACAGAGGGCCACCACCAGCCAGGCCACCCAGACTGAACCTGTCTGGTCAGAGGCTGGCTGGGGGGACTCGGGGTCCCACACCTTCCCTAAAATGAAATCCAAGTTCCATGACAAAGCAGCAAAGGACAAAGGCTTTGCCAAATGGGAAAATGAGAAGCCCAGGGTGCATGCTGGTGTGGATGTTGTAGACCGAGGCACGGAGTTTGAACCTGACCAGGATGAAGGAGAAGAGACCAGACAGGATGGTGAGGTAAGTGCTAGGTCAACCCACAAAGAAAACCAGAAGGAGGCTGAAAGTGCTGAGATGAGTGTTACAGAGGGTCTGGGGGGCAGCCTGGTAGTTCTGAAAGCAGAATGGTTGGGAATGAACACATATATCACTTTTAGTCTTGCCACTGACTAGCTATGTGACCCTGGACATATGTTTCTTCTTTATGGATCTCAGTTTCATGATGTAAAAAATTGAACCAGATCAAGTTCTGAAACCTAGTGAAGGCTGTCATGTGTGCATACTGAAATGATGCCCCAGAAACCCATGACTATATATCCAAGATACTAGTACACGATACAGATCAGCTTGGTTTTCCAAGCTAGAACCAGGGCCCAGACTCAAGAAAGGGAGTGGAAGCACAAGACTTTTAGATAAAGGAGAATTGGAAACTTTTCACTCTACTCAAAAGAAGCTTTTGACAGCATCATGGAAAAGGGGGTGGTGAGAATCAGAGATACGAGGCCCTTGAGGATCTCTAAACCAGGCTCTGCCTCCGCATGAGCAAAATCATGCAAAGCAAAGTAGGATGCAGATGGAATTTGTTAGAGTATGCTGACATAGAAATTGATTCAAGATGGAGTTAGATAAATTTATTAGTTAACAGTCTATAGTGTATTAAGAGAAAGGATTTGAGAAAATTGGCATGATATTCCTAATATTTAAAGCAATGTCATGGAGGACAGCCATTGCCACCCTGTCAAATTGTTCTCATAAACAGAATATTGGGTTAGGCAGAGATCCTACTGGATCAAGCCAGTGCTCTCTAGTCTTATGGGTGGTCCTCCACATTCCACTCTTCAGGAGACCTAAACACATGTCTCCATACATTTCGCATGATGAGAAAAACTCCAATGACCTTTAGCCAGAAATCCCCCTACTTCCTTCCTCACTGAAGGCAGTGCGTAAGGAGGCCACCCATTATCTCTGGTCATACAAGGTTTATTATAAGTTTCTGCTGATACGCTTTTTTTGTTTCCTATAACATCCACTTTTAAAAACAGCTTTGAGATGTAATTCATATGCCATGAAACTGACCTATTTAAAAGTATGCAATTTAGTATACTTTCAGTATGCTTTTAGTATACTCACAAAGTTGTGCAACCATCACTACAATCTAATTTTAGAACATTTTCATTATTCCAAAAAGAAATCCTACACCCACAAGCAGTCATTCTCCCCCAACTCACCCCAGCCCTAGGCAGCCAACTAATTTATTTTCTGCCTCTATAGATTTGCAACACCCACTTTATTTTTAAGATTTCCCCCACTGATCATCTTGGCAACTGTATCAGTCCTATCCCCCCACTTCTTTTACTGGCCTAGCACAGTTCAAGCTGGGAATATAAACGAGAATAAGAGAAAGATCATGATTTGGTGCCAACAGCTCTTAACCTGAGGTCTATTTAATGGCCTCAGGGTGTTCCTGACAGCACTTTATACTCTATGTAAAATATACATGGACATATGGTCACTTCTGGGAAGAGGAGTCCATGCATTAAACAGGTTCTCATGGGGGTATGTGATCCAAAAAAGCAAAGAACCATTGTGCAAGAAGATTTTCTGGATTCCCTGTCTAGTCACCCCGTACACCAACTCAGCCTGCAGAGGCTGTTTCCGTGGGTGCTGTAGCTGCCCCTGGAATCTCAGAAAAAGAACTTCTCCAGGTAGATGGTAGGACGCCTACCAGAGTGCTCAGGATGGCGTCCGCCTCATGGGCATCTCTGAATTCAGAGGAGAACCTGCTTTTGTTTAACAAACAGTGAAATTGGCCATGAGCTCACTACTATTGGCCTCTCACAATTCAAGTTACTTAAACTGTGCTTCTGAGTTAGGAGAAATTCATAGCCTGTTGGGTGTAAGACAATCAAATAGGTAAGATATCCTGATCATTAATCTCTAAAAGGAAATATAAACAAGTATCTGGGTTTTTTAAAAAATTTAATTTTGTTTCCTGGAAATTGAACTTTTATATTCAAATGTTCTCTTATACTTTCTGTGTTCTTATCTCTCTTTTTTTTTTTCTTTGAGACGGAGTCTCACTCTGTCACCCAGGCTGGAGTGCAGTGGCACAATCTTAGCTCACTGCAACCTCCGCCTCCCAGGTTCAAGCGATTCTCCTGCCTCAGCCTCCCAAGTAGCTGGGACTATAGGCACGTGCCACCATGCCTGGCTAATTTTTGTATTTTCAATAGAGACAGGGTTTCACCATGTTGGCCAGGCTGGTCTCAAACTTCTGACCTCAAGTATTCTACCTGCCTTGACCTCCCAAAGTGCTAGGATTACAGACGTAAGCCGTCACGCCCGGCTGTGTTTTTATCTCTTAAAGCACAGGGATGGTTCACTGACCACAAGTATTTAATTTCATCTGTGCTAATTAATGAAGGAAGTATGCTCTTGTATGAAATGCATATATATGGTATACAGTCTCAGTACCATTCAAATCAGTAACAAATGAGATGTTTGCTCTGTTTAGGGAATAAGCAAGAAGGAAAAAAAAATGACAAAATTATACCCAGGGGTTGAATATGTAGACAAAGGAGTTTTCAAATTTAAGATTTTTTTTCTGCCAGGCAAGACCAATAAATGACATTAGGAGCACTGACCTACACATTTATTATTTAGTATCAGATGATGTTTGTGAGTCCTGTAGTTAAAAACTGTAGAACACAGGCCGGGCGCGGCGGCTCACACTTGTAATCCCAGCACTTTGGGAGGCCGAGGCGGGCGGATCACGAGGTCAGGAGATCGAGACCACGGTGAAACCCCGTCTCTACTAAAAATACAAAAAATTAGCCAGGCGTGGTGGCGGGCACCTGTAGTCCCAGCTACTCGGAGAGGCTGAGGCAGGAGAATGGCGTGAACCCGGGAGGCGGAGCTTGCAGTGAGCCGAGATTGCGCCACTGCACTCCAGCCTGGGCGACAGAGCGAGACTCCGTCTCAAAAAAAAAAAAAAACAAAACAAAAAAAAACTGTAGAACACAGAAAAGGTACTTGTGTTTGTAATCTGTGTATTTCCTCCAACGGAGTTCCAGGATTTACGCTCATTTTAAAATATAAGCGTATGAACATTTTCTGTGGCAGTGTATGTCATCTCCCCAATGACCACATAGCCCCTACATGTCAGAACAGTTCGAGATTACTCTCTTGGCAGTAAGAATACATGTATTTCCTTTAAACTTCTTCTTTTGTTTTCCTTTATCTTCTACTAAATTAAATTTAGTCAACAAATATTTATCATAAAAGGGTTGGGAAATGCTGACTAAATAAAATGGAATATGTTTATGAATATATGTAATATACATATATAGTCATAGATATGTACATATACATATGTAGATTTACAGATTTTCTCAGTGCCCTCTTGCACTAATTTACACTGTGGATTTCTAAGAGGGAAACCTTTTAACAAGGATCGTTTTGAGGGACTAATGATTTGTGGTACACCCTTCAAGGTCAACATCCTAGTTGGACTCCATATTGGGAGTCTTTAAGAGTTCATGTGCTGGGTTAACTACATGATCTCTCTCTCTCTTTTTTTTTTTTTTTTTTTTTCTGAGACAAGATCTCACTGTCCCCCAGGCAGGACTGCAGTGATGCAGTCATAGCTCACCACAGCCTCGAACTCCTGGGCTCAAGAGATCCTCCCATCTCAGCCTCCCAAGTAGCTGGGCCTGCAGGCATGTGCCACCTCACCCAGCTGGTTTTTATTTATTTTTTGTAGAGATGGGGTCTTGCTAGGCTGGTCTTGAACTCCTGGCCTCAAGTGATCCTCCCACCTCAGCCTCCCAAAGCGCTGGGATTATAGGTGTGAGCCACTGCACCCAGCTACCTACGTGATCTCCTAATTCCCACTAAATCCTGAGACTACGAGGTACTGATCATTTCAGATGTTCCCTCAAATTCATCTGAAAAACTGCTTTCTAGGAACACTCTTATTTTGTTACATGAGATCCAGCCATGAAGTAGGTTCCAATTTGTGTTTCAGGATGGCTGACTTCAGGCTGCAGAAACTGAAGGCAATAATGTTGGCTTTCGGAAGGGGCAAGACGAGAAACTCTGAAGAAAGCTCTGACTCTCAGGAAGTTATCTGGAAAGATACCTGGATGTTTACTGCCTTGGGACACTGTGGGATCTCCATGTTTGGACTATGGGACAGAGAATTGACCCTAACTATGAACTATTTATTTCCTCCTCCCCTACCCCTAGTTAAGTGCCACAAAGACTGTGTTATGTAGTCAGTACTTTTCTCATGTATCTTTCTCTAGACCATTTATATACGGGTGAAATGAAAGCTTTTTTGCATGTACTTGATACTCATTCTGTAAACTCAGACTTCGCTTTTTTTGTGAGAATATCCTTTCAATATTTTTATAAACTTTTGTGTGTGCTGTGGCAGGGAACAGTTAACAAGGAGTTTATTTAGAGAGGTTTTTTCATTTTTTGTTTTTTTTGTTTTGTTTTGTTTTTCTTGGTGTGCTTTTTGGATGGGACCAGGACTTAACATTTTCCTGAGGACAAGGAAGCTCATCAGACACTGGAATGCAGTGATTCTTCTAATGATGGTCAACTGCAAGGAGAAGCTGTTTACATCGTTCCCACTATACAGTTGCTATGATATGTAACAAGTCACACATGTATATATCACACAAGTCTTACCAATTCTGCATCACTAGGAAGCTATAGCATGGTCGTGAAAGCTCTCCTAATACTTACAATAGCCATGGAAGAAAATTATGCTTGTCCCTTCTGACTGGGTTAAGCCATCTTTCTTAAGATTCCTGAAGTAGAAATAGCAATTAAGAAATTAATTCAAGTTTTGAAGGTTAACATTTAGCAGAAAAACAAACCATTGAATAAGCTACTAGGTGAAATGCAAAACAACCATCAATTTTTTAAAACTCAAGAATTTTGTGAAAAAAATAAAAAATAAAAAAAACCAAACTTTCAGTTGTAAAAGAGAACCCTTGTTCTCTTCCTAAGAAACTGCCTTCCACAGTTAAAGAATATTCATAGAAAGAAAATAATCATAAATCATATTTGATTAACATTTCATTTAAGCTTTTAAAATATCAAATCTTTTAGATAGCTCCCATTTACCCAAAATAACTAGTTATGGGTCTATTTCTTCCATGATTAGAGGAGAGAGAACTTGATTCAAGATACTGGAAAATAGAGATGGAACTGAGCTTGTGAATGACAGGAATGATCTGTTACCAGGTGACTAGTCGGAAACTACACAGAGGACTGGTCTGCATTTGGGGGCTAAAGTGTATATATTCCATTTAAAATGGAATTTGTTTGTATTTGGGGCACTCTTCAGTAAAGCCTTTCTCCTTTCTTTTCTCCATTGAGGGCAGTTCTGCTCAGCAAAATTGTTGAGTACCTGTTCTGGGCAGGTCCCATGCTATATGCACAAGGTTAAGAAAAACTTGGTCTTGGCCCTTGGGAGCTGACAGCCCGTGGGCATTAAGGCAAAGTGGTTCCAGTGATTTAAAATATGGTTCCAAATATGCTAAAACCAACTTGTGCCAACCAGATTTACAGATTGGAAATACTGCAGCTGAAGTGAAGTTATCAGTTGAGGGAGCTGTGATTAAGCCGGAAAATAAGAGAACGCACCATCTGTAAAGCACTCAGAAGGCAGCCATCCCTAGATGTTGGTTTCATGTATATTACACTATCTACTACTACCCATAAATGCAATGATATGCATGTTAACAACATTAAAAACAGAAAACAGCAATCTAAGTACAGAAAGGCTTTTTTGTGTGTTTAAAAAAATTGAAGAAAATTCAGGAAGAAACATGTTAATAAACATTGTACTGTTCTTTTGCTTCTCAAAGGAATTATTCACTTGCCACTTTGGTTATTTTTGAGTTTTCATACACAGGAAGTTTTATATTGTCTGCCTTCCTGTGACAAAGATATTACATGTAACGAGTAAAAAATAAACAAAAAAGAACAAATAACTATGTATATACCTATATAAATTACATATGGGCCTGTATATTGTGTGTGTATATACACAGTAAGTCCTCATTTGTCCATAGATTCTTGGAAACTGCTACTTTAACAACTTGAAGTTGGTCTTGAAACAACTATAACAAGACCAACTTTTTTTCTCATCAACGTTGTAACGAAAGGAAATTGAATGAAATTACCTTGTGGAGGACCAGTTTGAATACTTCATTTGACTTAAAGTTGCTGTTTCCAAGAACCTACAGACCATGTTAAGTGAAGACTTACTGTATACACACACACACATACACACACACACACACACACCCATTATTACTTTGCTGAAGACTAATTTAAGTCTATAACAAAACTGCCTTATAATTCTGATTATATCATTTACTGACAACCAATGACTCTGATGTTTCCAATCTATCAATTTCCCATCATCAGTAAAATAAACAAAATAGGCAAATCCGTGATGGGGCAAAAAGAACAATCACAATTGACTCCTCCTGACCTTCATTTTGTAGGTTTGATGATCACTGTTGCCCTGAAAATTGAAAGGAAAAACAAAAGTGAACTCTTCTTAACAATGAAAATCAGGTATGAAGGCAGGATTTATTAAATGCTTCAATTGCATCTTCATTGGAGCATCTACGAATTGACGATGCTTTCTCAGATCTGCCTAAACCATAGAAGCCATGATTGGTTATTTGAACCCTTGTGTTGAATGGATATCCCTTGAAGCAATAATGTGCCCAGATTTTCATGGTAAGTCTCTACAATGGACAGAGGAGTTTGCAATTTAAAAATGAAGGCAGGACTTCTACAGAAGCGAACGTCAAACGGTTATTGATGGTAGGAAGCTTAATTATTCCTAAGATAAATATGTTAATTTTACCAAAATATATAAAGCTCTAGAATGACTGAGGAGATCAATTCAGTGAAACTGTACCACAAAAGTGTATCTTTAGCACACAATTCCCAAACAGACTGAAATCTCATCTTGGCTGCTTATAGTCATGGAATCCTGGGCAAATCAGGTACATCTATTTGAGCATCAATTTCTTCATTTGGAAAAAAAGAGATTTCACCACCCTCTTCAACTACCTCATAGAGTTTTGGTAAAGATCAGGTCAGATAATATATGTAAAAGTATTTGTAAAGACCTTATGTTATTATTATTTTCCAATTAAGCAGGATTCTTCTCTAAAATTGTCTCAAGAGCCCAGATTTTCTCTATATTATATGGCTGTATATTTGGAGGCTCTAAACCCAATATTTAACCACATTTTCTGTTAAAAAAAAGATTTACGGTGGCTCATGCCTGTAATCCCAGCACTTTGGGAGGCTGAGGCGGGTAGATCACAAGGTCAGGAGATCGAGACCATCCTGGCTAACACGGTGAAACCCCATCTCTAATAAAAATACAAAAAAAAAAAATTAGTCGGGCGTGGTGGTGCACGCCTGCAGTCCCAGCTATTTGGGAGGCTGAGGCAGGATAATGGTGTGAACCCAGGAGGCAGAGCTCGCAGTGAGCTGAGATGGCACCACTGCACTACAGCCTGGGCAAAAGAGCAAGACTCTGTCAAAAAAAAAAGATTAAACAGAAGTATTAATGAAAATAGTCAAAAGAGATTTTCTTATTTCTGGCACTATGTGTGTATAGGATTAGTTCTGGTTTGATTGTAACACTGACTAGTCTTGTCCTGTTTGAAAATAGACCTGCAAGATTAAGAAACCGAATGGGTAAAATGTAAATGAGGTTACAGAAAAATCCATATATTGGATATACATAAATGGGATGAAACATAAATATATTCGAAAGGTTGGCTCTTGAAAGAATTTATTAGTTTACACAGTGAGACAGGAGGAAAACAAATATTACTTTTTAAAATAAAAAGCATTTCGTTGATAACTGGAATGTATTTTACAACTATTGAAAGTGGGTAAGTATAGGAAACTACTTGGCATTTAAGGCTTAATCAGGAAATGGCTACCTCCTGGCTGCATCCAAAACCTGCTGGCCTAAGTCTAGAGAGCACTCAGACCTCAAACAAAAATGATTACTTTATCTTGTCTTTTAAAAATGTTACTAGCATATCATGTTGGAATTCATACCCATTCAGAATCTAAGTGACATGCAGTTTATCCACAGGAGCATAAAGAAAGAATTACTTGGAGTATTCTGCAAGACAACTGGCCTGAACACTTCAAAAATAAAATAGCATGAACAGAGAAAGGAGGGAAAGGGCAATTTTGGATCAAAAAAGATTGAATGACGCACAACAGTGAAATGCGATGTTACAAACCTTGATTGGATTCTGGGTCAAATTTTGAAGAAAGCGGTGGCTCACGCCTATAGTCCCAGTGCTTTGAGAGGCTGAGGCAGGAAGACTACTTAAACACAGGAGTTCGAGGCTGCAGTGAGCTATGATTGTGCCACTGCACTCCAGCCTGGGCAACAGAGCGAGACACTGTCTGGATTAAAAAAAAAAAAAGAAAAAAGTAAAGCAGGCATTTGGGGGACAACTGGAAAGGTTTAAGTATGGAGTATAGGCCGGGTGCAGTGGCTCATGCCTGTAATCCCAGCAGTTTGGGAGGCCAAGGTAGGCACATCACTTGAGGTCAGGAGTTCGAGACCAGCCTGGCCAACATGATGAAACCCCTAAAAAAATACTAAAAATACAAACTGTAATCCCAGAGACTTGGGAGGCTGAGGGAGGAGAATCGCTTGAACCAGGGAGGCAGAGGTTGCAGGGAGCCAAAGATCACGCCACTGCACTCCAGCCTGGGTGATGGAGTAAGACTCTGTCTCAAAATAAATAAATAAATAAATGAGTATGTATTAGTTGATGTATTGAATGAATGTTAATTCACTTCAGTGTGGTAACAATTTTATGGTTATGTAGGAGAATCTCTCTTTTTAGGAGAAGTAGTTAGGGATAAAGTATCAATATCTGCAACTTTCAAAGGGTCAAAATTTTAAAAAAGTTTCTATTTGTGCAGAAAGATAAAAAGAAATGTGGGAAAATACCAAAATGTTGACTCTAGGTAAAGGGTATGTGGCTGTTCATTGTACTATTTTTTAAACTTTTATAAAGGTTTGTGATTTTTTAAAAAGTTGGGGGAAAATAAATCATTATTCCTTTTCTTACTAGAAATCATTTAAAAAAGCATCAATGAGAATAAAAACAAAAAACCAATTTCCATTTGCAGAAAAAGCTGGTGAGAACTCAAATCCTGGCCCAACAGAGGAAAGATGGTCGAGAGCATCAGAGACTGATCAGAGGGGCTTGCAGGAAGGAGGACAAGGACTGACATCACTCTGGGAGAGACGGATTCAGTAGCTGCAATTATTTAAAACATACGCACGGGGCCAGGTGCGGTGGCTCGTGCCTGTAATCGCAGCACTTTGGGAGGCCAAGATGGGTGGATCACTTGAGGCCAGGAGTTCAAGACCAGCCTGGTCAACATGGTAAAACCCGTCTCTACTAAAAATACAAAAATTAGCTAGGTATGGCAGTATGCACTTGTAATCCCAGCTACTCAGGAGGCTGAGGCAGGCGAATCGCTTGAACCTGGGAGGCGGAGATTGCAAGTGAGCCAAGATCACGCCACTGCACCCCAGCCTAGAGTGAGACTTTGCCTGAAAACACACACACACACACACCAGGTGGCAGCAAATATCACACACACACACACACACACACCCAGGCACGCCACTGCACCCCAGCCTAGAGTGAGACTGCCTCAAAACACACACACACCAGGCGGCAGCAAACATCTCTCTCTCTCTCACACACACACACACACACACACCCCAGGCAACAGCAAATATCCCGCTCAGAGAGAAGGGCACACTCTGAGGTGCAAATCCTCAATCTTCGTTTACAACAGAAGAAACAAGGATATATTAGCTGGTGGCAGAAGCTTCCTGGGCCTGTTTGGTTTTGAGAAGCAGGAGAGCCAGGGCACACTGACAAGCAATATTTGCTATAAGGAATCTGTTTCTGTGACAGCAGAATGCCAGAGGTTCTTTATGATGAAAAAAAAACAATCCCATAGTTGCCAGTGCGCAGCAAGATGTTAAGACTAACTGAATTCACAGTCAAAACCTAGGATCATAAGAGAAATTTCACCTGGCCTGAACTCTACCCTGGTTCCTTCCCTACAGGAACTTCCCACAGATTTTGAATAAAAGCTCAAAATTAAAACACAGGTAAAACCAAAACCAAGGGGATATGAAAAGAAAAAAAAAAGGACAGTTAGACAGATGTCATAAAACTCACCAGAAAACAAAATTGCTACAGAGCATATGAAAATTGTTTCTCCAAGAATTAAAGCTACTTAATGAATTCCTGACTCACAGAAATCATGGTAATAATAAATGCTTATTGTTTTATGTTACTAGGTATTAGAGTATTTTGCTACACAGCACACATGAATATAATATCCTACAAGGCAATTAAACCATAATCTTTGAGGTTATCTTCTCTACTAGACAGAAATAATTTACACCTCTACCCGATAAAAATCTGTTGTATCTTACCCATTTTCTGGAAGTTAGAAACTGAGCCTTAATCCATAGTAAACAGTAAATGAAACAAAAATACATTCCCCTAAAGAAGGTTCCTGTATCTCTGTACTATTGACATTTGGGGACAGAGAATTCTTTGTTGGGAAGTGGGAAGGGGGCTGTCCTGTGCGATGTAGGGTATTTAACAGCATCCCTGGCCTCTGCCTTCTAGATACCATTAGCACTTCCTTTATAACTAAAAATGTCTTCAGACATTTCCAAATGTCCCCTAGGTGAGAAAATTGCTACTGGCTGCGAACCACTGTCCATGCATCAGAGTCACCTGAAGGTTTGTTAAAGCACAGATTGCTGGGCCTCATTCACAGAGTTTCTGATTCTGTTGGTCTGGGGTGGGGCCTGAGAATTTGCATTTCTAAGTTCCCAGGTGATGCTGGCACTGATGATGCTGGTTGGGTACTGAACTTGAGAACTGGAAAGACAGATGGCTCTCAGGCAGGCTTGTCAGACACTGCTGCAGAATGACACCCGAGGACATACAGCCATCTTCTGCCTTATTTCCAGGTTTTAGGTCACTATTTTTTTTTTTTTTTTTTTGTAATTCTTTCTAAAGAAGTGTAAGGTGAAGGCAATTCTACACAGTTATAAAGGTCCACATTACAGCAAAATTTTAAGTCTTCCTAAATATCAGAGTAAATGCAAAAAACCAAAGCAAAGAGACTCTATATGAAAGTTAAAAGTTATAAAAACAGAAAACAGAACTTAATATAAGAGAACTAAGTTCAAACATCTGTTTTATAAATGGGCTAAACTCACTTTTTTTTAAAGGGTACTCAGCCTGATAACACCACCACCAAAAAACCCTAATTCTATGCTGTGCACAAGACACCTGCTGTAAAGTGATTCAGGTGGCTGAAAACTTTTTTAAATGGGCAAATATATACCAAACAAATGCAAGCAGAAAGAAAACATTGAATATAAATATAGTATCACACAAAATTAAATTCAAGGCAAAAGGCACAAAAAAAGGCTGGGCACAGTGGCTCATGCCTGTAATCCCAGCACATTGGGAGGCTGAGGCAGGCGGATCACCTGAGGTCAGGAGTTTGAGACCAGCCTGACCAAGATGGAGAAACCCCGTCTCTACTAAAAATACAAAATTAGCCAGGCGAGGTGGCGCATGCCTGTAATCCCAGCTACTCGGGAGGCTGAGGCAGGAGAATTGCCCGGGAGGTGGAGGTTGCGGTGAGCCAAGATCGTGCCATTGTACTGCAGCCTGGGCAACAAGAGCAAAACTCTGTCTCAAAAAAAAAAAAAAGGCACAAAAAGAGACAAAAGTGTGCCTGGCACGGTGGCTCATGCCTGTAATCCCAGCACTTTGGGAGGCCGAGGTGGGTGGACGACAATGTCAGGAGATCGAGACCATCCTGGCTAATATGGTGAAACCCCGTCTCTACTAAAAATACAAAAACTTAGCTGGGCGTAGTGGCGAGCGCCTGTAGTCCCAGCTACTCGGGAGGCTGAGGCAAAAGAATGGCGTGAACCTGGGAGGCGGAGCTTGCAGTGGGCCGAGATCAGCCACTGCACTCCAGCCTGGGCAACAGAGTGAGACTCTGTCTCAAAAAAAAAAAAAGAGAGAGACAAAAGTAGGCCCATTTTAATGTTAAAAGATACAGATCACAATCAAAATATAATTATGAATATCTTTGTACCAAATTATAAAGAATCATCATTTATAGAACAAAAAGAATAGATGATTCAAAGATACACGGAAATATATTAGTGGTATAAAATATTTATTAACATCTCACTCAGCTCATGATATAACCAAGTACCAAGCACACAAAAAATAAGGCGCTTAGACCTGTGCCATTCAACACAGTAGCCACTGGCTACATGTGGCTAATGAGCACTTGAAATGTGGCTAGTCCAAATTGACAGGTGCCGTTAAGTACAAAATATGCCAGATTTCAAATTCTTAGTACAAAACAAAGAAGGTAAATAAGTTGTTAATAATTTTTTCTGTTGATACATGTAATAATAATGGGTTTGATATAATGGGTTAAATAAAATTCCACTTTTAAAAAACTTCCTTAACATGGCTACTTTAAACTTAAAATTGAATGTGTGGCTTGTATTATATTTCAATTGGACAGTGATGCTGCTCTAGAACTAATTAACAAGGTAGATCTAAATACTTATAACAGCTAACACATATATAGTATTTATTCCATTCCAGACACTGTTCAAAATATTTTGCACATATTAACGCATTGAGTCCTCTCAACACCCTAAGAGATAGATGCTATTATTATAGCCATTAGCCATTTTACGGATGAAGAAACTGAGGCACAGAGAAATGAAGTAATTTGCATAAGATCACAGTAGTGAGTCTGACATTTGATTCTTATCGATCTGGCTCCAGAGTCTGTACTCTAAACCATGATGCTACAATTGATAAATGTACATATTGAACTCTGTCCTTTGAAAACAGAGATATATCTCTTGTTCCATCTTCTTCAATGAAACAGACCCAAAAATTGACCACAGATTAGGCCACAAGAGAAAAATTAAGTTTCAATACTGGGAAATAATACAGAGGAAATTATGCTGTAATGCTATAAATTTAGAACTTGATAGCAAAACTAGAAAAATGAAGTAGTCAAAGTTCAGAAATGAAAACAAAACAACACAAAACCTACCTCTTCCAAAGAGCTCTTGAATAAGACTAGCAAATTGTCATGAAAATGCTGCTCAGAATAACCACAAGATTCAGCTTCAGCACTAATTAGATAAAAAGTTTTAGTCTTAAATACGTTCGTAGATGAGAAAGAGTACAAATAAATGGCTAAACTTCTCAAATCCAAGCCAAAAAATAAATAAAAACCAAAAGTGGATAATTGTCTAGGAAAATATAATTTACAAAAACTGATCTAAGAATTTAAAAAAAAAGTACAGCTGTTGAGCTACTGTCCAAAATTATCATCCGGCTCAGAAAATTTTTACCAAATTCTTAAAGTGTAGATAATTTCGGTGTAACTTACATTGTTTTAAAACACAAAGAAAAAACTTCTAGAAGCTTTTAAATGAAGGGAATATAACATTATTCTGCAACAGGACTGTCTGTGAAGAAACAAATAAAAAATAAAACAACAATAACAACAACAAAAAGAAAATATAACATTGATACCAAAACCCAATAAGAATTGCCCAAATTAAGAGAACTGGAATAATCTCATTTCTGAATATCAAGGCAAATCAGAATGCTGTAAATGCAGTAAAAATATAAAAATTCTTAGTAGAAATTCAAGAATGGCTCAATATTCATATATTTATGAATATAAGTATGCTAATGTAAAAATAAAACTATATGATCATGATAATAAATGCTAAATAAATGTTTGACAGAATTCAACATATATTTTGATTTAAAAATTCTTAAACATCAAAATAAAAATTTCTAAATATGATTAAAATATATCTATTTCAACCCCAAAACCATCATTACCCATTACAAATTTTTTTTTTTTTTCAGACGAGTGTTGTTTCGTTGCCCAGGCTGTTAGTGCAGTGGCATGATCTCGGCTGACTGCAACCTCTGCCTCCTGGGCTCAAGCAATCCTTCCACCTCAGTTTCCTGAGTAACTGAGACTACAGGTGCCTCCACCATGCCCTAGCTAATTTTTGTATCTTTTTTGGTAGAGACAGGGTTTCGCCATGTTTCCCAGGCTGGTCTCTAACTCCTGGGCTCCGCCTGCCTTGGCCTCCCAAAGTGCTGGCATTACAGGCATGAGCTACCATGCCCCGCCCCAGATTCTTAATGAGGGAATAATGCAAGCATTTATACTAAGAACTTGTCCAAGATAACAAGGCTTGTCATCACGATTATCTAACATTACTTTTGAGGTACTAGATACTACAAATAAATAAACAAGAAAATAGATGTGTATTTAAAAGTAGGCAAAATAATTACTGTAATATAATCCTATACCTAGAAACCCAAGAAAATCAACTGAAAACTTATTACAAACAGTAAGAAAAATCAACAAGGTAGCTGTGCATTAAATTAATAGAAAAATAGTTTTCATAATGTAGACAGCAATCAGAGAAAACATAAAAGACCAGTGACAAAAATAGATAAAATATCAAGGAATAAACTTAAGAAACAAGCAAGCTATATGAAGAAAATTTTAAAATGTTCATGAGAGACACAAAAGAAGACTGAAAGGAATGGAAAGGCTTCAAGTTCTTAGGAAGAAATCATCATGAAGATTTCAGTTCTCTTCAAGTTAACCTTTGAATTTAATACTGTGATTCCCCAAAAACACTAAGAAGATTTTGTTTTTGGCATTACCAAATTGATTTTAAAATGCATGGAGGAAATCCAAACACAAATAGCTAGGAAATACCTGAACAAGAGTAATGAGTATTAATTAGCCCTGCCAGATATTAAAACATAAAGTCTCAACAAGTAAAATAGTGTATTACAGATGCCTGCATAGATAGAACAGCACGTCCAGAAACATAAGCAATATAGTAATTAAACATATGCTAAAGTGGGCATCTCATAACATTTCAGAAAATATTACTCAATGAATGATTTAAGACAATTGGGTAGCAATCTTAAATTTGAATTTGTACCTCAAAAAAAAAAAAACTTATACCATGATAATTCCAAATGAATGAGTGATTTAAATGGAAAGGGATAGAACCATAGAAATGAACAGTATGAAAATTATTTTTAATTACTGTCTTGGACAGGGGAACCCTTTCTAAGTGTGACACAGTTCCCAAAAGCCATAAGAAAGAAGATTGACAAAAATCTGTGATATGAAAAGTCTGACTGGCTTATTATACCAAAAGTTAAGGGGAAAATAGACAAAAATATTTTAAAACATTTTCAAATCCTATCACTAACTCAGAGCTAACTTACCTAATAGATAAAGAGCTACAAATTCATAAGAAATCTAATGTCCTGGTTTCAAACAAAATGAGCAAATGAATTAAATGGACAATCCAAAAGAAATCCAAGGGATTCATAAAACCATGTCACATCCCTCACAAAGAAGAAGAACAACTTAAAACCACACTGTGGGCTGGTAGTGGTGGCTCATGCCTATAATCCTAACACTTTGGGAGGCCGAGGTGGGTGGATGGCTTGAGTCCAGGAGTTCGAGACCAGCCTGGCAGCAGGCTGGTGGCAAAACTCCGTCTCTACCAAAAATACAAAATTAGCCGCGTGTGGTGGCGCACAGCTACTTGGGAAGCTGAAGCATCAGGATCACCTGAGCATGGGGAGGTCGAGGCTGCAGTGAGCCCTGATCGCTCCACTGCACTCCAGCCTGGTGACAGAGTGAGACTCTCTTAAAAAACAAACAAAACAACAAAACTACACTGTGATAACAGTTTCACTCATCAGACTAAAAAAATGTGAATACTCTCTTGGCACAAGTGCAAGAAACAGACATTCTATTCATACATCACTACTGGCAATGTAAATTTGTATATCCTTGATGGAGACCATTTTGGCCATCCATAAAGATTAGGAACGTTCTTTCTTTTTGACCTAGTAAGTCCATATATGGGAATTTGTCCTAAAGAAAATGAGAATGACAATAACAATAGTAGTAATAGCAGTAACTACTAGTTACAGCATATGTCAGCCACTGTTCTAAGTAGTTTACACAGGGCGTGTCACCAAATCTCTGCACTAACCTTAAAGTTCTTACTGATGAGGAACCTGAGGCAGAGAAGTTAAGTAACAGGCCCAGAGACACACACCTCATAAGTAGAGCCAGGGTTCAAACCCCAGCAGTCTGTGTCCAGAATCCATGTTTTTACTTGTGATCTCTCAAGCTATACTTGGACATAAGAGAAATTACAAGTAAACAAGGTTTTTCACAAGGGTATTGTTCAGGATTGGAAATAACTGGAAATAACCAAAAATCTATCAATAAAGACCTAGTTAAATAGTTATATCCATACAATGTAATACCATTCAGATGTTTTAAACAAAGAAGAAACTCTATATAAATTGATAGGAAGTCTCCAAGATAAATTTTTTAAAAACAACCAAGATGCAAAACATTATGTATTATATGTCATCATCAGTATACAAATAAGGGAAATAATGAATCTATCTATTCCTTTTATATGTTTAAAACATCTCTGAGAGAGGACAACACCACATACCTAATAAATTATTGTGTTTGGGAGGGGAACTGTGTGGCTGAGGGCAAAAGTGAGAAGATGAGCTCATTGAATAACTTTTTTTTTCATTTTGAATTCTGAACTATGAATAACCACTTAAAAATTAAATAATAATATGGCTGGGTGTGGTGGCTCATGCCTGTAATCCCAGCACTTTCGGGGGCCAAGGTGGGCAGATCACTTGAGGTCAGGAGTTCAAGACCAGCCTGGCCAACATGGTGAAACCCCGACTCTACTAAAAATACAAACATTAGCCAGGTATGGTGGCGGGCACCTGTAATCCCAGCTACTCGGGAGACTGAGGCAGGAGAATCACTTGAACCCGGGAGGTGAAGGCTGCAGTGAGCCGGGGTCGCACCAGTGTACTCCAGCCTGGGCAACAAGAATGAAACTCCGTCTCAAAAAAAAAGATTAAATAATATTATTAATAATAATAGTAACAGAATGGTATGGATCCTCCTCAGGGTCTATGTCACAGAGGAACAAAGGGAGGCAAGGTAACAATGACAAATGTGAGGACTGACTACAGCAGAATGTGCAGCTATCCTTTTGATTCTCACTTAATGAAATAGAAAAACCCAGAACTAGTTATTAGCAGAACTGAGACAAGAAGCTTTTAAAAACTCCTAATACAATTCTCTTTCCCTCACTCTTATTTTTCCTGTAGCTAAAATGACTTCGAAGGTTGTGTTCTATCACAGAAAATGGTAGAGGTTATAGTCTGAAAAAGTTTGATCTGGTTTACCATATTCAGAGAAACCCCTCTCTGGTCTGGGACAGTGCATTATAATGAAGTATCCCTCAGACACACATAAAGGCATTTACCACATTAGTGGTCTTTAAGCCCTTGTGCTTACCTGATTGTTTTAAAGTTTATGTACAAAATATTTCATCATAAATTTAAATAAGTGTATTGTTTGCTATAAGATGAAATGATCATTGACTGATTGGAATAAATATTTCATGACATGATTTAATAGCAAAGGTTTTAACTAGCTTATTGCATAGAGGTCACTGAATGTGAAAGAAGTCATATATCAGTTTATCTATTTTATCTAGTGTATCTTAATAGATTTGGTTTTCATAAAATATTCTGGTTATATTGAAAACAACCCACATAACTAACCTATATTGTTTTAGTTGGTCTGAATTCAGAATATCCCCAGACAGGTCAATTTGATCCTTAAGGGAAATACATACAATACAAAAGGATTTAAAGGGTTAGAATGCCTTCTTTATGTAAATTGGGAAAAGTTGTTTTCTCAGCTAGTTTTGGGAAAAAGTAACTGTGGAAGATGATCTAGAAACCGATTCCGTTGCTTAAATTTACTTGACTTAGCAGCATATCTCTTGCAGTGACTTCATGCACTATTCCTTATTCCATTTTGGAAAACACGCTAAATCATAGGCATCATTCTATCTTCTTATTGTGTTTTTATTTTTTATTTTTATTTTTCTGAGATGGAGTCTCACTGTTACCCAGGCTGGAGTGCAGCGGCCTGATCTCGGCTCACTGCAACCTTCCCTTCCTGGGTTCAAGTGATTCTCCTTCTTCAGCCTCCCAAATAGCTGTGATTACAGGTGCGCACCACCATGCCCGGCTAATTTTTGTATCTCTAGTAGAGATGCGGTTTCGCCATGTTGCCCAGGCTGGTCTCAAACTCCTACCTCAGGTGATCTGCCTGCCTCGGCCTCCCAAAGTGCTGGAATTCCAGGTGAGCCACCACTCCCGGCCGTGTTATTTCTTAGAGACAAGTTCTCACTATTGCCAAGGCTGGAGTGCAGTGGCACAATCATAGCTCACTGCAGCCTCAAACTCCTGGGCCTAAGCGATCCTCCTGCCTACAGGCATGTGCCACCATGCCTGGCTAATTAAAAAAAAAAAAAATTTTTTTTTTTTTTTTTAGAGATGAGCTCCTGCTGTGTTGGCTGGGCTGGTCTTGAACTCCTGCCCTCAAGTGATCCTCCAACCTTGGCCTCTCAAAGTGCGAGGATTACAGGTATGACCCACTGCACCCAGCCTATTTTGTTTTTGATGAGAAAATAAAAGTGTGACCAATGAGAGGGAATGTTCTAAAGGGACATAAAAAGAATTCTGTGGCCGGGTGTGGTGGCTCTCGCCTATAATCCCAGCACTTTGGGAGTCCAACACGGGCGGATCACGACGCCAGGAGATCGAGACCATCCTAGCAATTACAGTGAAAACCCGTCTCTACTAAAACACAAAAAGTTAGCCAGCGTGGTGGCATGTGCCTGTAGTCCCAGCTACTCAGGAGGCTGAGGCAGGAGAATCTCTTGAACCCGGGAGGTGGAGGTTGCAGTGAGCCGAAATAGTGCCACTGCACTCCAGCCTGGGTGACAGAGCGAGACTGTCTCAAAAAAAAAAAAAAAAAAAAATTCTGTAACATGAGCCAGTGAGCAAAGTCGCCCAATCTTCAGCTCAGTCCCTTTGTTGTCCTTAACAATGCTCTTACAAAGCAGCTCTATTCTCCATAGTCACACACTGAATACTATGGAAAACAATTTATTAGAAAAAAAAGCTAGAATACAAAAGCAAATTTGAACATCATGTTGTAGTTTAAAAAAAAAAGCAAACAGATGCAGAGCCGAATGCACATCACAGATTCTTTATGTCTGCGTACTCAGGATATCTTAGGCTGTTTTGAAGTTGTAGGAAGGGGAAATCATTCAGTGCTATGCCCTTCTCTGCAAATTTGTTCCAAACCTGAACCAGGAGGAGTAAAGAGATTTCTCCCTAAGATTGTGCTTAGGAAGTTCCTGAATATTAGTTACCTCTGTATTGATAATAAACACTGAGTGTATATTATGTGCTATACATTGTGGTATTTTATAGGGATCATCGCACTTAATCCTCCCAGCTCTTCTAAGAAGGTGAGAATTACTCTCACTTTAGAGATTGGAACATGATGGGTTAAATAACTTGCTCAACATTACGTAGCTAGTGTACCAGACCGCCTCCTGGTAATTGAAATGAATTGTTAAGCAAATATTTGTTGCATCCACCCATTGCTCTCAAATTTTAACACAGGTACAAATTTCATTGCCTGTTTGTTATAGAGTAGGTGTCTAGGGGAAAAATGCTTTCTATTATTTTTTCCAGAGTAAGCACTTAAATAACTTGATAAGGTGTTAACCTTAAAAGAGTGGCACCACAAAATTTAAATTTATTACATTTCATTATCATTATAAATAAGATTTTTTAAAAAGCCCTGGCTCATCATCCTTTTAGGTTGTAATTTACTTTTTGTTCGTTTCATTACAAAATTTTTCACTAATTTCTACTAATTGAGGGTTAGAATGAAGCAAATTTCTCTATAGTTAGACATTCGTGTAGTTAACTTGTGATTGATCATCTTCCACACCATACCACATAAATTGGTTTCTATTGGAAAAGAAACAATTCTGAAGCAGTTAAGCCTTGAGAGATATTACAGCTGGTGTCGACTAAGGCCTTGATAAGTGCTGGAAACTTTGCATAACTGGGAATAAACTTACCTGTTCTGAGGACTTGATAGTACTTTTCATACATTTTGCAAAAAAAGCCTGTTATCTCGACCATTTTGTAAATGCTTCATAAATAAAAGTAAGAAGCCAGGCGCTGTGGCTCACACCTGTAATTCCAGCACATTGGGAGGCCAAGGTGGGAGGATCGCATCAGCCCAGGAGTTTGAGACCAGCCTGGGCAACATGGTGAGGCCCTGGCTTTATGAAAAACGAAAAAACTTATCCGGGTGTGGTGGCACCCACCTGTAGACCCAGCTACTCAGAAGGCTGAGGTGAGAGGATCACTTGAGCTTGGGAGGTCGAGGCTGCAGTAAGCTATGATCACTCCAGTCTAGGCCTGTTGTTCGTGCATTTATTCATTTATAAACCAATAAATAAAGAGACAGAGAGTACTAGATATGCTTGCTTTGAACCCCTAAATAATTCTATTATTGATACTTTTGGGTTCTTAAAGATTTTCAGTTACATTTTCTTTAAGACTTCCCTGGCTTTTTGTAACCTTTCAGAGTACATCACTTCATCCCACTAAATGTTATACTGTTATTTTACTCTGTCCTTTCTCAGTGAAGCTTCTAGAACTACAGTGGTCCCTTGGTATACAGGAGATTAGTTCCAGGACCCCTGAACTAATGCACATACCAATATGCACACATAGTCAAGTCCACAGTCAGCCCTGTGGAACCCACATATATGAAATATCAGCCCCTCTCTATACGGAGGTCTTTACATCCTGTGAATACTGTATTTTCCAGCGGCATTTGGTTGAAAAACTTTCTCATATAAGTGGACCTGTTGTTCAGGGTCAACTATAATCTAAATTTATGGTTCCTTTTCTCATTCTTTCATTAACCTCCAGAAAACTGGTCTCATTTTTATTCTGAAACTGCTCTTGAAAATGCCACAAGAAAACACCAACACAAAAACGCTGCAAGACATATGGCTATTTTTCAACTCTAGTTCGTTGAATTTCTCTGTAGCATCTGGAATTGTGCATTACTGAGCTCTGGAGCCACATGGCCCTAGGTTTCTTCCAGCTCCCCTGCTTACTAACTATATGGATATGGACAAGTCTTCTCAACTATCCTGGCTTCATACTCTTTACATGTGAAAAGAGGGGTAATAATAGTACTCATATTGCTCTCAATAAACAGTAATAACAGTCATAAATTACCATTCTTACTACCAACCCGAAGTTTCCACGCCACTGTTCTCTAGGTGTCCCTCTTACTCTGTGATCCTGCTCCATCTATCCCTTACCTGATTAATCCTTAAGATTCTATCCTTGGTCCACTGCCCCTTTCCTCCCTTTTTGGATGGTTTAATTCGCAATCAATTTTCTGATGAAATGTTTCAATGCAAAAATCAGTGGATGTAGATCATTCCTAAACTTCTGTCTCCAGGCATTTTCTGGAGTTTCCGACTGAAGTCCTTTCTCCCAGCACACCTTTCCCCCTTCTTATAATTTCAATTTCAATTGGTAGTTCATCATCCACTCAATCACAAACCAAAAAAAAAACAACCAAAAACCAAGGTTCATACTAAATTTCTTTTTCTAATACACTCCTATAATATTTGCCTCCTACATAATTCTCAAATCTGCCCCTTCTATATCCTTACTATATCTACCACATTAGTTTAAGCTCTATGCTTCTGATTCCAATCTTTGCCCTCCTCCTTGAGTCTATCCCCTACTCTTGAGCCAATAATTTACACAGAGCCAAACTTGAATATGCCATGCTATTGGTACACAAAGTAGCTCCAAGTTACTCAGGACGGCATGAAGAGCCCTCTACTACCTGACCCCTGCAATCTTTCCAATTTCTGCCAATTTCCACCCCATATAAGCAATACAGAAACACCATGCTCTCCTAGTACCCACACATAACTTTCATTATTATTTATGCTACAGTTACCTATGTTTCTGGCTCTGTCACTCAGTCCATGCTGAGACACTTCTCAAGGCATGGACTTTCTACCTCAGCACAGCACAGTGCTAGAATATAGCAGAGACTCATTTTTATTGAACTGAACTACGGGCCTTTCTTCTTCTTTTTTTTTTTTTTTTTTTTTTTCCTGAGATGGAGTTTCCCTCTGTTGCCCAGGCTGGAGAGCAGAGGTGCAATCTCGGCTCACTGCAACCTCTGCCTCCCGGGTTCAAGCCATTCTCCTGCCCCAGCCTCCCAAGTAGCTGGGATTACAGGCGCCCGCCGCCAAACACAGCTAAGTTTTGTATTTTTAGTAGAGACGGGGTTTCACCATGTTGGCCAGGCTGGTCTTGAACTCCTGACCTCAGATGATCCGACCACCTCGGCCTCCCAAAGTGCTGGGATTACAGGCTAAGTAAGTCATCATGCCTGGCCAGGCCTTTTTTCTTCTTGAAAAAAATTATAACTCAATTTAACAAATACTGATCATTTTAAGAGATTTTTTCTCCCCAAGATTCTCCCCCATCCAAATTCCTAGGAAACATTTTTTTTTCTTCCCTATTTCTGCCCCCGGCCTCTTTATTTATACATTTAGTGGGCAGGGAATGATTTACTGTGGAAGTTCTCACACCAACAAGTTATGTTTACTCCAACTTACAACCACACATCTGCAGGTGACTAAAATTGTGCAAGGGGAAAGTGAGTTCAAACACTGACATGCATACCTGTTTGAATCAGTGATTTGAACCCTAGGAATACATTAGTGTATACAAATATGGAAACCACAGGAAAAAAAAGCATTTCTAGTTATTACCATGATAATGAGGAATGAGAAAAACAAGAAAAACAGGAAAATAAGAAGTCATAAAATGCTAAGTATTCTGTGATGAATGCATTTTTTTATTTAGGTAAACTCATTTTTTCATTTAGGTAAAATACAAATAAATACCTAAATTTTATTTAGGTAACCCTCTCTGTTAAAAAACAAATGGATCAAATGCTATCCAAATTACCCAAAGTGGGAGGCGGGGGTATGATTAAATAATATAAACATATTTAAAATCTATTTTCAAAAGGATGTAATATAGATAGACAAAGTATCCAGAAAGATATAATGGGCACAACCTAAAAATATTTAAGTCTAAGGATGGAGGTAATCTGGGCACTGGGAAATCAATCAAGTATATCTAGAAATGATTCAAATGCCTTCCCTCAGCAAGAATTTGTCTATTCTATGTCTGCCACAGTTGGACACTAGATTAGTTTGGATCTAGAGCAAGAAATAAAAATGATAGTGGTACCTCTTTAATAGTTTTCATAGAGAATACTGACATCCTATTCTAGTTCCTAGTAGTAGGAGGAAACAGAACATTAACTAAAGGTACTGTCTGTCTCACTGTATCCGTTTTAAGAGATAACAGTTTAAGATTTCATGTTAAAAATTCTCTCCTAATATTTTTTGCTTGTTTCTCTAAGAAATTCTCATATGCCCTATTCCAGTAAATCATTATTTACAAGTTAAGGTTAAGAATGTGTAGAAGATCAAAAGATACTCTCTATACAAAACCTAAGAACTTTAACATAACAATAAAACTAACTGGTGGTTTGAAATATCCTGTTTCTAGAGAACTTGATCTATGTTCCAGAGAAAAAACTCAATTCTTTTATGGTTTCAGAATGGGGAGGGGCGGGGGAGGAATAGCAAACGCTGGTAAGGTTCCAGAGAAAAAGGAACACTTATACACTGTTGGTGGGAGTGCAAATTAGTTCAACCATTGTGGAAATCAGTATGGCGATTCTTCAAAGAGCTAAAAGCAGAACTACCATTCGGCCCAGCAATCCCATTACTGGGTATACAGCCAGAGGAACAGAAATCATTCTACCATAAAGACACATGCACGCATATATTCACTGCAGCACTATTCACAATAGGAAAGACACGGAATCAACCTAAATGCCTGTCAATGACCAACTGGATAAAGAAAATGTGGTACATGTACACACCATAAAATACCATATAGCCATAAAAAAGAATGAGATCCTGTCTTTTGCAGGAACATGAATGCAACTGGAGGCCATTATCCTTAGCAAACTAACACAGGAACAGAAAACCAAATACCACATATTCTCACTTATAAGTGGGAGCTAAATGATGAGGACCCATGAACACAAAGAGGGAAACAACAGATAGGGGGTCTACTTGAGGGTGGAGGGTGGGAGGAAGTAGAGAAACAGAAAAGATAACCTTCGGGTAGTGGGCTTAATACCTGGATGATGAAATAGTCTGTACAACAAACCGCTGTGACACAAGTTTACCTATATAACAAACCTTCACATGTACCCCGAACATAAAAGTTTTTAAAAAAATAATAATGTTGGGGGAAAATCTAGTTTGAAGCAGGAGCTGCAGACTTCAGAACTATCAGGGAGAAATATATCATTTGCGTTCTTACATGCTTATATTCGAAAAAGCAATCTATCAACCGTAAAGATAAATCAAAATATTTTTCAAAAGAATGAAACCTGTATTCATTAGCTATATTGTGGAGTCTGAGGCTACAAAACAGATCAAAGCAAATACTAAATATAAATACATCCTAAGATATGATACATTTAAAATATGAAACCTTGACAATTTTAATAGGAAATCCTATATAAACATAATTACTTAACCATTTAAAGAAACCAACACAACATTCAAGACAACTTAAAACCTTAATTTACTTTAATGATAAAACACTTGAAATTGTCTTCAAATTTGAACATTTAAAAATAATTGTAAATGTTAGCTGAAAAATAAACAGGTAAAGTTAAAAGGATCAACGTGGGTTTTCAAAGATGGTTTTAGTTATCAGAAGAATGTGCTTATCTCAGTAGCAAGTAGATTATTTTAAAGGGCATGACATGAGTTGATTCTTTGAAAAAGCCCAATTTAGTAGAAAGGAAATACAATTTCTCTTTTGATAAACACATTTATATTTTCAGTTACTTCCTTTTTTAAAAAAAGTCCCCCAATCTTAGGAAGAACAGAGAAGCAAATAACAAAAAAACCCTAAAAACTTAAGACATTTTTGCCTAGTATGTGTAGCAACAGCTACACCCAGTGGCCAGAGATGAGTAGTGACGGTTTCTAGCTATATTATTATAAAAGAAAAACCTGGAAAGAGCCATTTTTCCATTTATTTAAGGTTTTAGGATAAAAGTCACTTTTCACTAAAATTAGGTTTTAAGGAAATACTCAAGAATCTTTGGGAACAAAAGCCTTAGCTCATTAGCTTGACGCCAGAGTCCAGAATAATTCAGTAGCTAAAATAAAACTCAAACCAAAGAGAGAACTTAACAGATACTTTATTGCTCACCTTTCACACAAAGCACACCTCCAGCCATTTTCTTTCACAGCTTGACAATGTTTACATGTACAAAAACCCAGCAAGAAGCATCATGTCATGTAGATTTCAGTAAGGGAGAATGTAAAACATCAACTCAGCCAGGCTTTTGTTTTCTGCAGCAATAATAAAGGGCCTCCTGCACTTAGCAAAAATCTGTCTTAACTTTGTAGTGCATTTCTTCCATTACAAAAAAAGTTACCTGCCTAAAGCAAACTAACTTGTATTTGCTGAGCCAGTGGTATTAACTCATGCATAAAACAAATTTCGGTTTGCTATTTCTTCTAGCAAATTTCAAGTAAAAATAAGGTTCAAGGAGGAATTTGTTTTGGATGGATGCAGGTCATTGAATTGCTATACTTAACTAAATGCCTACATGTACTATAGGTTCACAACTTAGTTTGCTTTTATAATCTTTATGGATTTTGGCCGTGTTCAAGGTTTTCAGAGTTGAGCATATGATACAGTATTCCATCAACAAAATAAGGCTACTGAATGTGCTATCTGCAGAAGAGCTCATTTAATAGGAACTGACCTAAAAGTTCCATCATGAAGCACACGTGGCATTAAAAGTCAACTGGGGGCAGAACTGTGCTTGGAAAATAGGCATTGGAATACTTTAAGCAAAACACATATAAATGGTTATTCATATGAGGAAGGTTTCCTAGTAGTAAATCTAAAAAAGTCTAGGTGAATCCTCATTTTCAAAACTGCATATTGAAAACATGAAAACTACTTATTCAAGTAATTTCTTCAAAAAAGTATGCATGTTCTGACTGTGGAATTAGTCTACTGGTCAATTAAAGGCAATTTTAATCACCTTTTAAAAAATTTTTCATAGAAAGGAGAGATGTTATGTGTTTCTCAAATAAACGGTATTATGTAAGTCCAATAAAAAAATCTAACAGAATTGAACAAAGACCTACAAATGCTTATGCCAAGCAGGAATCTGCCTGCCACCTGTGGTCTCACATTAATTCAAAATAGGTGCTGTATTCAGGATTCTGAAACTAAGTTTCTATTACTTGAGCTCTAGCAAAATGTAAGGTTCGGTAGCCTCAACTAGTATAATGTCTTCCCTGTCCAAATCCAGAATGATTATACTGATAACCTCCATGCTGGAAATGTTGTTCAAATTGACCCCCTTGGTGATAATTCTGGCTCCCTCTTCCTCCCCAGCCTCCTCCCTGGCCTGCACGACCACCTCGGCCTCCACGACCACCTCGCCCTCCACGACCACCGCCACGATCACCATGGTGCCCGCCATCTTGGTATCTATTGTCCTGCTGGTAGCCACCACCCTGGTATCCACTTCCTGTATATGAAGATGTTTGGAAGCCACCATAACCTCCGCCTTGATAGCCACCACTGCTGTGGCCACCATGATAGCCACCTGGCTGGAAACCTGAATCTCGATAACCACCATCTTGGTAGCCACCTCCTCCGCCACTCCCTCCATCTGTCCAGCCTCCTTGATGCTTATTTCCTCTTCCTCCCCCTCGGCCACCATGGTCATAGCCACCACGTCCACCTCTCCCGCCTCCTTGTTCATGACCTCCTCGTCCTCCGTATGAGGAATGTTCATAGCCACCTCTCCCTCCTCCTCGGCCTCCTGTTTGCTGCTGGGGGCCATCTTGCCTCTTCTGCCACGGTGGCATCTCTGGGGGTGGAGGTTCGATTTCATTGGGTCTACCACCTCTGTCAGGCACCCTGCCCATCAACACCTACGGAATAGGAAAGATATTTTAAACTTTTATTTTGTGAACAGAAATAAATGCATTTGGAAAAAATTAAAGGTACTCTAATCACCTTATTGATGGCACAGGCAGTCTTTTCTCTTATAGAGCCGCTGCTTGTCCTTAAAATCTTTGACAAGTCCTGCCTTGCAGCCAAAAGATGGGCAACAGAAATAGTACTTTTAGGGGATAAGACCGAACGTTTCGGCTGGTAAACCTTGGCTAATTTTTCTGTCTGGCTCTGTTGAAAGAAAAGTGTTCAAAGAGAAATGTCAGTTTTCAAAATGACATAAGAAACACGTATTAAATAAGTTAAAGGTCTCCAAAATATCTGATAATGATATTTACCAGGCTCTAGATGGTAGGAAAAGTTATATACTCACTATTGCTCCTACATAGTCAAGAACTACCTTAAAAGTACAGCTGCCAGACTTGTTGACACAACAAGGAGTGACAGGGACTGTGGGGGCAGGGGTGGAGTGGGAGGGTGTCCCTTTAGGGTTATGAGGCCAACGTGATAAAAAGGTTCCCCCATCACTGGTCTCAGATCAAACATACTCATTTTCTCTATTTAAATATAAGAATATAAAGCTATTTCAACAATTTTGCTTTTTAAATTTTCCTATCTTTGGTTTCCATGAGGTAACAAATATCTGCTGAATGACCAAAGTCTTTACCTGGATTGTCTCATTTAGCTGAAAAAAAAACTTAAGTCTTACCAAATTCTCCAATTGTCTATAAATCATACCAAATCCAATATTTCTAACTTCTATTAGCAAATTAAATTGTTTAAAGTAAACAAGTAATTTGAAATCTATTTATTATTTTAGTAATTTTCAGAATAACTCCATTTCTCTCACAATAAGAACTTCTCTCTCCAATAAGAACTGTAAAATTCAGATTTGTTAAAAAATAGAAAACTGAAAAATAAATGTTTTCATCATTGCTGAATAGTTGAAAGAGCCACTACTCAATAACTCACTAAGGAAAAATCCCTATGTGTGTCTTCTATGTATTTCTCCCATAGTTGCCAAATATCTAAATTGTTTAGATGTTCAGGGATCATGTCAAAAATAGTCTGCTCTTTTAAATTATTTAATGTGTACCTTAGCTCTGTCAGACCAGCCAAAGGATTGTACAGTCACATCCAAACGTTTTATTAGCAGCTTTCTCCGGACTTCATATTCATTGGCTATGGCTTGGTTAATTGCTTCTATCTTTTCCTGAAGCAAAATTAAAAAGACTAGTTAGAATTTAAATCTGCTTGATCCTCTGTCCAAAAAGGGCAAAAACTATGTCTGTGTCATTCATAACTGAGATCTCGGCCATTTAACAGTCAAAAGTTCTTATTCCATATAATATACTAACAATTAATGAAATGATAGGTGACAAAAAGCCGATTCTCAAAACATAATGAAGAGTATGTGAAGTACACAATTCTTATTTATCTTTCCCATAATTTACTGTGTGAAGCTCAGCCCAATGAAGTTTTTGGCTTGAAGGCAATCCATTTGGCAACGAGAAACATGCACCATACTCAATTTCAGTTTACTTTTATCAGCTATGTGAAATATTTACAAAGTATGAGAAAAGTGCTTCTAATCTTACACAAATAAAATTATTCTGAAGAAATCCTGAGATTCACAAAATGATTCTAAGGGTGTTCAACTAGAAAACTATGTATAAGAAAACATAATTTAAAAATCAGAAAATGTAAGTGTTGACATGAAAATCATAAACTCTATAGTTCTTTACAAAGTTTACTCAAGATGATTACTACTCACCCAGTGGGCTGGTCCCATTGGCTTCTTCAGTAAAGGCTTTCCCACATGATTAGGTGGAACTTTTGCTAATGTTTCCTTTAACTGACACAAAAACATAAATAAATGAATAAAAACTCTAAAAGTAAAACATCCTCATCTTCCCAATTCCCATCATATCTTGCCATCAAAAGAAGTTCCTGACAGAGGCAAAGGTGGAGGATGTTTTGAAATGCAAATGTAAAAGACCCACAAGATAAAGACACTCACTGGTCCCACTCCTCACGCCTACAGAAGTCCTTCATTGCACCTAGAACAGTGCCTGACAACAGTAGGCACTCAATGAACATTTGCTGAATGGATGAATGAACACACAGGAAAATATGGACTATGGATACACTGCTGCTCCCCTGTAGAGTTCAGCCAAATTTGTGCATCATGGTGCTGTTCTACCCCACAATGCAAATGTACCAATTCTTAAGAGTCCAGCAGATAAGCATATAGGGAATAACTGTGTTGTAACAAATACCGTTCTCTTCTACTCATTTTTGTTAAAATCGCTTGTTCCTAATTAATTATATAGAAAATCTTAACTGATAATGTGTGGTATAAAAATAATTCTAATTTCTTTTCACATACTAGATTATGTTAGCAGTCAACAAATCTATTTTGTCAATTAAAGCATGAGGTTTGAAGTGACTGGTTTAAAAAACAAAAATATTAATATCCTTTTCTGTCCAGTCAATGGGGAGGAGGGTGGTAACATTTAATGATAAAGAACTTAAATTGACTGTATCAAAGTTCAATGATAAAATAATTTTTAAGAGGATTGAAATCTTAATCCTTTTTACATTATATCTAGCTTACTTTAGCTTACAAACCAGTGTAAAGTTTCCTTTTTGAAAAAGAAACATGCTAACATGTTTTTAGGAAAATACTAAAATACTAAGTTATCTTTAAGGCATCTAGGATTTAAAACCCAAAACTCATTTCGTAACAATTACTTAATAATATATGCACATTAGGTTCCCATTAAGAGAAATTAAATTAATTGCTTCATTTCAAACAAATGTAGGACTATGCCTTTAATACACTACAATTTGGTACTAAAGGTCTTACTTTTTTTTCAATCCCGCTGAAGAATTGGAACATAGTTATATTGGCTGGAGGTTTGGACATTCCTAGAGCAATACATATGCCTTTCAACTCTTGAAAGACCTCACTACCGCCTCCTTCTTGAGCTTTTTTTGGAGGAGCATTCACACAGAGCATTCTGGCAGCTTCTAGTTCTGAGATGAGGTATGCTGAAGTAAACAAAATAAGATTTCAAAATGAGATACAGCTATAGTTATAGTCATAAGTCTGGAGTCACAACTATATAGACCTATCGATATGTAACTGTTAAAGCTGCAAGAATGGATAAAAACAAGAAAGAAAAACCACTTTTACCTGCAAATGAAATAAGATATAAACTGGTTATGTAATTCAGTTATTTAAGCGATATGTAATGTTTAAATGTTAACTTTAAAATAAGCGATTCTCCTTTGAAACCGAAGGATCGAGGTAAGTAACATCTAAAAATTTGGATTCTTGAATTCTGGTATTAAGGAACCTCCAGAACAGGGGTGGGCATCTGTTAAAAATTTTGCAAAAGATGGCAGGTGACCAATTTTTAATGACAATTAATTTTTTTTTTTTTTTACTTCTCACTACTCGTGAGCATCAATGACACAACTACCTTGCTCTCTTGTCTCCCAATAATTAGGAGCCTGTCCAGAAGAGGTGTGAAACAACATTTATAAGAAGTCAAAGCTTAATTCACAGGAGAAGCAGGAAGGCACCCCAGAGTTCCTTTCCCATGGTCTCCAATTCTTATGTCGCCCTCTGGCTAATCAAAGAGAGCCCTCTTTCATCTATATTCTTCTCAGGACTCCCTTCCCCCTACCTTCCTCACCCCATTCCCTTCAAAACAACAATAAAACCTTCAAAGCAGTTCTTGGCATGGTTCCCTTTGTGTCAATATCACCCCCTTGTGTGCTGATTTCAGCCTGGTATAATGAGGGCTGCAATCTGTTTCAGGTAATTCAGTTGAAGGTATAAATATTCAATCTCATTCCTTTAACATTCCCAAGGACATTTCAATTTTTATAAAGGATGATTAAGAATCATTTGAATCTTAGGATTTCTGGTTATGTGACAAAGTGAGATTCTTCTGACAATATAACGAAACCAGTTTTGGGAAAAGATATTTTCAAGGCCCTCAGGTCCTATTAGAAGTAGAAAAAAGTCAACTTGTGTATCAAATTTCCTATACCCAAAATGTAATGCTAGAAGGATAGAGGCCATAATTTTGGCAAATCATTTCTGAAAGGCTGCCAACTCCTGTTCTAAAACAATAAATACAGCTAAGTTTCTGGAAAGGTCATTCTAAATGGATTTGACACTGTAAAATCTTAACGTGTTCCATACAGCAAACTGTATTTATGAGTTAAAACGTCAAAACAGTAAAACCCCACCGTTAAGACAACAACCACGGTTTTTGTACGTAAGGTTTCATTAGAACACTGCCACACTCACTCATTTATATATTGTCTATGGCTGCTTTCATGCTATAACAGCAAAGGTATGTAGTTGTGACAGAGAACTTAGGGCCACAAAGCCAAAAATATTTACTATCTGGCCCTTTCAGAAAAAGTTTGCCAACTCTTGTTCTAGAAAATCATATACTATATGATTTAATATATTGGTTCTGTAAATTTGGGATAACATAGTTCAGGTATTCACAAAATTAGGTTACCAATATAATTACCATGAAAAAACTTTAATTGTAATTGATATGCTCAAAGCACTGGGAAAGGCACTGAAGATAACATTTTTTAAAACATCGAAAAGATGATCTCTTCCGACAATCTAGTTAGGAATAAAGAATATATGCAAAAATAAAAGATGAATAGTTCTTCATCTATTAGGAACTCAGATATCTTACTTAATTTACATAAGGGTAACACTCTGAGAACCATTAAAGGCCAATGAAGAGCCAAACAGAGTCCTTAATGTGATACATGAGAGCTTTTCAGCCACTCACTCAAAGGCTGTTCTATTTTACCAACAATTCTAATGAGGCTGGTTTGTTTTCCCCCCTAAAATACAATGTGATAAAAGATTCACGTTAGTGAGGTAAGGGTGCTGGAAAAGTAAAGTTATAGCATCCAGATGTGACAATTGATACTTTGAAAGATGAGAAATATTTACACAGACCAAGTCGAAAATGAGTACACGTAGGTAAATGCTAGAATGAAAGAGAGGTTACAAACTGGGGAGAATATTTTAGAAAGGGAGAATCGGCAGAAGCAAAGATAGAGGGAAACAGTGTGTATATATGTATGTATGAAGAATATAAAAAGTGAGTGACCTCTAGATGATTTAGTCATTTAACTGAAGAGCAAATAGTTGTATATTCTTGAAAAGCTTTTGAGGTGATGATAGCACATTAAAATAAAGTCTAGAATTATGACCCTGAGTCCAAAATAATGTTCACTGAAGTCTGCTTAAGAAACAGAAAAGTGTGAAAGGCATTTTATACTTACATTCAAAGTGGTTTGTATAAGTATCAGTGCTAAAAAGGCCAAACTCTGAGCTCTTTGGAAGAATTAGCTATTCAGGGTCATTAGCAAGCATTCTACACAGCTATTATCTTCCTATGTAGATAACATATTCTAAGTGCCAAATATTGGTAAGGATAAGCAACGCTATAAAGGAAGAATCAGCTGAGTATACTGCTATTGAATCAGTTACAGAAATTATACAATATGAAGAATATTAAATGAATATGTAAGAACTACCAGCAGCAATATCAGTATCTAAAGCAACACCTAACCTTACGTGCACATTCCCACAATAACAATCATTTGACAGACAAAGGGGAAGTTACAAAAGTGATTCTGGAATAACTTAGTGCCTAAGTATAATGGCTATGAACACTTTTTTTTTTTTTTAACAGAACCTTAAAAACTGAAGTTGTATCATTTTTCCAGAAACCATAATAGAGTTGTAAAGACAAAGATTTTAAAAATCCTCTGAATTGTCTATCATAATGAGAACTATACTAGCCAGTTAACCAAAGCTTAATATAAATGTGCTTCAGAATGCTACATAAATTGAGTTAAGACTATAGGTTGTATTTATTGGAAAGTTTATAGAAGGCAATAAAATTTGTGAATCTACTTACTGTTTTTCAGTGTGAAGAGACAAAACAGTAGTATGTAAAAAACATGGAAGGAAAGAACTTTTCATAAAAATTCATTTCTCAGAATAAGTACCAGAACAATCCAAGTATTATTCCAGAATATTTACAAACAAAACCAAAATCCCCAATTACCCAACCACAAAGAAATAGCAACAAGACAAAATGCTTCAAATTACATTAACCATTAACTGTATCTACTATTATAAATGCTTACTCTCCTCAAAGAAATTAATTTCTAAACAAAATCTCCATTATTTCCATACTATCTTCCTAGTATACTTAAAAATGTGCTTTTAGTCTAAAATGCAAGTTTAATGATCACACACTTGACCAACACTCCAAAACTACCAGTGATCACATTAGGAGAAGCACAACGGCCTGAGTACCACAGAGGCTGAAATACTGAAAGAGTATCAGTTACAAAAACAATAATGCTACCAGTGCACACGTCTACCCTCAGCTCCTAAATTGGAAATTTAAGAAAGTTTTATTTTAAAATGAATTTTGAATTACATCCATAATGAAATAAACAAACAAAAAACCATGGTCAGTTTATTAGTCATGGAAAACATAAACAGAAAATAATAGCTATATTCTAGTAGCCATGAACTTACTGAGCAAGAGGAGGCAGTTCTTCTGAATGAGAAGGCGCTTGGTCACATCCCCAGATGTCAGTGAAAGATACGGGCAATTCATCTCCCCTAGTAGCCCACTCACCTCAAGCTGGAATTCTTCAGCTTCACTCGGACCTTTTAAGAATTAAAATAATCTTATTTAATGATAGTGATTATTTTTCCATTAGCATAACAATTATTATATATAATTGAAATTGTTAATAGGATTTTCATAACTTGAGTTTCTTTCCCTTCTAATTTATCCTTTCTTACACCACTGCAAAGTTTCTTCTTTTTTTTTCTTTTTTGAGATAAGGTCTCTGAGGCCCAGGCTGGAGTGCAGTGGTGTGATCAGGGCTTCCTGTAACTTCAAACCCCTGGGCTTGAAGGATCCTCCTGTTTAACTCTCCGGAATAGCTGGGCCTACAGGTGTATGTATGCTACCATGCCTGGCTAAATACGTAGAAAATTTTTTTGTAGAGACTGGGTCTCACTATGTCGTCTAGGTTAGTGTCAAACTCCTGGCCTCAAATTATCTTCCCACCTCGGCGTCTCGAAGTGCTGGGATTACTACAGGCATGAGCCACTGCACCCAATCTAAAATTTTCTTTCTCAGTGTTCATTAAGTCATTCTCTTATTTGGGAGTCTTTAATGGCTCCCTAATTTCTCCCTCATCTAATCTAATTTTTTTCTGTCTGCTTTTAAAGATTCTTCATAGCTGCTTAGGTTTGCTCTTCCCAGCATATTCGGCTATAGTCATCTACTTTCCCTCCACAAATATTTCCTGTTTGTGCCAGGCCAGTCTCCTCACTGTCCCATGAATAGCCAGTCTTATTTCCACTCTGTGCCTTCATTTAAGTTATTCCCTGTGACAGATATGCCCTCTACTCTCTTCCCCTCTAGCAAATCCCACCCATCCATCAAAGCCCAGTGGCCTTGCTCCTTGATGAAACCTTCCTTGTACTTGGCTGAAACTTTACCCTTGTACTTGCTGATTTCCTCTCTCTGTGAACCACAAAGTGGTTCAGCATTTAAGTACTGTACTTGGCCAGGCACAGTGGCTCATGCCTGTGATTCCAGCACTTTGGAAGGCCGAGGCGAGTGGATGGTTTGAGTTCAGGAGTTCGAGACCAGCCTGAGTAACGTGGCAAAACCCCGTCTCTAAGAAAAATAACAAAAATTAGCCAGTCGTCGTGGCACATGCCTCTAGTCCCAGCTACTAAGGAGGCTGACCTGGAGAATTGCTTGAACCTGGGAGGCAGAGGTTGCAGTGAGCCCAGATCACGCCACTGCACTCCAGCCTGGGTGACAGAGTGAGACCTTGTCTAAAAACAAACAAACAAACAAACAAAAGGACTGTACTTATCTTCAGTTGTTTAATTTGTGCCTAACGTTCTCAATTAGAAAAAATTTGAAGACAACACACATGACTTACAGTCTTGTATTCCCACAGCATATAAAAAAAGGTATAGAGTTCACTGGGTGAACCAATGGAAAAACAAAGCCCTTTCTTCATTATTTTGATTGTTCTCTATTCAATATCACAAAGGGGAAGAAATTAACAAACTCTGAGAGAGTCACTTGATCACCTGAGTCCATTTTCTAATCTGTAATACAGGAAGCCTACATCATGAATATTTTGCAAACTGTGATCTGTGAGCCCTTGAGTCCACAGAGCTCTTTTAGAGGCATCTGGGAGGATGAGGAGGAAAGAGCTGGGCTAAAGGTACCTCGTCTCTACTTTGTTAGAATACCTTCTAACCTGTTTTACATGTTAGCTTCTGTATCATGTTTCATTTGAGAAAAAGGGGCTCCAGGTTAAAAAGAGGTATCACCTAGTACTGAGTGTTTTCAAAGGTTCCTACAGTCT
This sequence comes from Symphalangus syndactylus, assembly GCF_028878055.3. Lineage (NCBI taxonomy): Eukaryota > Metazoa > Chordata > Mammalia > Primates > Hylobatidae > Symphalangus > Symphalangus syndactylus. The sequence continues at coordinate 78,556,698 of NC_072440.2, read as the reverse complement.
CTGAAACATCTGGTCAAGAGGCATCATAGCACAGTGTTCAAGCACACCGGCTCAGAACTTGACTACTGTTCTCGAGTTGAAACCAGACTTCAATCCCACAGGTTGTATGACCTCAGGCAATGTATTTAAATTCTCTGGGCTTTCTTGTTAAAGGTGTAACAGTAATAAAACCTGCCTCATAGGGTTGCCCTGAGGTTTAATGAGTTAACACATATAAAGTGTTTAGAACATAGTGAGTATGCAATAAATGTAAGCTGTTGCTATCATTACTGTTACACTATACTCTCCTTAGTAATTAGAACTGAATGCAACTAACGCGTACAGATTAAATATACTAACGCATGCAAGCCATCATCCTCCGCAAGCTAACACAGGAACAGAAAAAAAACACCACATGTTCCTACTGCTAAGTGGGAGTTAAAAAATGAGAACAACATGGACACAGGGAGGGGAACAACACACATGAGGGGAGGGTCTGTTGTGGGTTAGAGGGTGAGGGGAGGGAACTTAGAGGACAGGTCAATAGGTGTAGCAAACCACCATGGCACACGTATCCCTAAGTAACAAACCTGCATGTTCTACACATGTATCCAGGAACTTAAAGTTAAAAAAAAAAAAAAATGTATATATATATATATATATATATATACACACACATACACATACACACACACTAGCATGCAAGAAGGTGAGCTCTTCAAAATGTGATTATGTGGAAAAAAAGGAATTATATGCATAGCTCTCCATAAGGGTGAGTTAACAGGTGAGTGTTTTCCTTGGTCTCCTATTACAGGTTTACCTACAGCAGGAAGGAACCAGATGGTAGAGTGGTAGGTTCCAAGCCTTTGCCTCTTTTGCAGTGTCGACAAACGGTAGTGCAACAGTGAAAACAAAATTGGTAAATGCAGAACAGCTCTCAGATCCATAAATCTGATTGTCCTGGATCTCACTGTGATGTATCTAACGATGCATTCTTATGATAAACAAAATGTCTTAACAAAGTGTTCTCTTTCTCTCCAAGCATAACAGAATAATAATGCATTTACTCTACGTGCTATAGATGCTTCTAGAATCTGATAATCCTAAAAGAAAAATATCCCAGTATCTAGTTCTAGCCATCAATCTAGGATCTTTCTTTTAACATCTTACAAAATATAGGAAGTTCATATATTCTATGCTTGTGGTCTCCATTTTTCTGTATCCCAGTAATAGGGTCTTTTCAGCCTCTACGAATTTTTAAGTTACATGACTTTATTCTGGTATTTCAACTTCTGAATCACCTCTAAAAACAATGGAGGGAAAAAAAATCTTGGCTTCTTTACAAACTTTTTACATTTACAAAAGACTTGGAACTTTCAGCTTTAGTATTGATAATGTTCACTTGACAATACCTCAATGTTATTTTTATACTTTGTACCTAAAAGTGAATGTTTACTTACTGTTAGTTGCTTGCACATTTTCCTCTAGTTTACAGAGCACTCTTAATTCAGACACCAGCCAAGCACAGAGTTTGGTAAACTCGGGGGAACTAGCTCCAGCAGAGACTGCCTGAGAGAGCGCTCCATCTTCCAACAATGGGCCCTTGTAACTGGTGAGCAAGAAATTACATTTCAGAAGAAAATACAATCACACCTAATATATTACAGATAAAACATATCTATGTCTTATTTATATAAGCAATAATTTAATAAAGATAAGTTAGTACTTATCTTTATTTTAAATGGACAAATATAAACAAAATTTAGAACTATACTGAACCATTACAAAAAGCAGCTAAATGGTAGCTGCATTTCAACCTTTCAAAATGTAGGTGAATATCTAACAGAATTGCATATACTACTAAATTATGTCAACTTCTGTACATTTACTAAAAGCTTCCATTGTAAAAAGGTTTATTTTCTTACTGTAATTGAATTGAGTATTAAAGCAAATTAACAAGTAATAGCTAATTATACTGTAACTTATTTCAGAAATAAAACTTAGGTTATCTTTTTTAAAAATTTTCCAGAAAATAACTAGATTAGGTTTTATTTTGAGATGAGGTCTTGAACTGTCACCTAGGCTGAAGTGCAGTGAAGGTACAAGCCATCAAACCTGGCTATTTTTTTTATTTTTTATAGAGATGGGGTCTTACTATGTTGCCCAGACTTAGTTAGGTTTTTAATGACTTCCTTTAAAAGTAAAAACTTTCCGGTTAACCATTTATATCATTTTTATAAATTTAATGACAGTTATGACTAGTAAGACATTCTGGTACCAAAGAAACGTCACGTTAGCTTAATAAATATTGGCAGTTAATAAACTGGTGCATCTGAATCCTAATCCTTTATAAGTGATTCCAATATAATTTTTAAAAATTTAAAAATGTTCAAACATTCATAAAAAATGACAGTCATAATGAACTCCAATCACCAATATTCTAAAATATAAGATTTCTGTCACTCCAAGTAATCTTAAATACATATTATTCAGATTGCTTTATATTCTCTTAAATATTGATAATAATGCTTACTTAAGATGATACAATAAATATGCTTAAGATAATATAATGTTTAGGCCAGGCGTGGTGGCTCACGCCTGTAATCCCAGCACTTTGGGAGGCTGAGGCAGGTGGATCACGAGGTCAGGAGATCGAGACCATCCTGGCTAATACGATGAAACCCCGTCTCTGATAAAAAAAAAAAAAAAAAATTAGCCAGGCACGGTGGCAGGCACCTGTAGTCCCAGCTACTCAGGAGGCTGAGGAAGGCGAATGGTTTGAACCTGGGAGGCAGAGCTTGCAGTTAGCTGAGATCGCACTACTGCACTCCAGCCTGGGCGACAGAGCGAGACTCTGTCTCAAAAAAAAAAAAAAAAAAAAAAAAAAAGATAGTATAATGTTGAGAACTACAGGTATGTTAGAGAAATGACAGTTCTCAATCCCTTTAAAATACGATTATAGGTTTATACAGTATATGCAACAGAATGAACACAAATCATACATAAAAAAACGAGATCACATGTAGTTTGGCATCTAGATTTATAAACTACATATTATTAGACACCGGAATCAAAAGACTAGGCCTAGAAGTTTCTCCTTGTGTTTCACATTTAGACTTCATTAGTTTATTCAACAAGTAGTTACTGAATTCCTACTGTGTGCCAGGTAAGAGATAAAAGATAGTCATTTGCCGGGATCAGTGGCATACACCTGTAGTCCCAGCTACTCCGGAGCCTGAGGTGGGAGGATCGCTTGGGCCTAGGAGTTCGAGACCAGCCTGGTCACCAGAGCAAGACCTCATCTCTTAATAAATAAATAAATAGAAAAGGTAGTCATTTAATTCTAATATTTCTCAGTGAATCCTTTAAAAGTACATTTCAATTAATTAAGGCTGACTTTTAATGTTTGAATGCACCAAACTAAGTAGTTAAGGTTAAAATTTATAACAGTTTTCAGAAAATCCATGGTTTACATTACACTCCATCTCAGGTATTATGTGATTACAATTACTGCAGTAACAATTACTTGTATAGTACCCAAAAGAATAAAAAGTTAAAAAAAGGCGGGGGAAAAAAAAAGACAATAATGGGAAGAAACAGCATCCATGGCCAATTCTTAAGTGACCACTATCCATGCAGGAAGACTACATTTAAAAGGTCTACCCCCTTCCTTTCATTCCACTCATTCCACTATAGTACTATAGCGTCATTTATTCCAGAAAGAAGCTTCTAGGACTTCATTTCCTTTCCCGGTAAAGGGACCCTCCTCAGGGCTGCTCACAGCATATTTTCCCAGTATCCTGTGAACCCCTCTTCCACCTCACCTTGTACCCTAAGTGCCCAACACTGCCACAAAGCAACTGTTCCTAAAAAAAGTCCTAATGAATGAATGGTTTCATGTGTGAACGAGATTCAGTCTGAGATGTCAACTAAAGAGACTATTTTGCTGAATGACTTTAACATATACCCTAATGAAAGAAAGAAGCCCCCTAAAGTCTGGAATATTTATGAAAATTCAGAGCAAATTTCCAAGAAAAGAACAATGGTATTTCACTGTGACAAAGACAGATGATAAGCACGACTACATCGTTCCTAAACATTTCTACTAGGGTAGTAAATTATTCAAATAGGCAGACTTCGGGAATCCTCAAGGTGTTTTTTCCTAAAGAAAGGTTTCTCTCAAAGGTTTCCTTGTCATGGAAAAACCGAAGAGAAAGTTTTGATAAAGAACTTGTTACTTAGAAATACAGCTAGCTAAATCTGTACTTTGTTTTGATACCGTACCTGTAGGTAAGTATCTAACCATGCAATGTTTCTGGAACCACATTTAGTCCAAGAGGGTCCACCTTCTCAAGTTTAATAGAGTACACTGATCTGGGTGACCCAGTGAGATAACAAACCCTATTTCCAGCTTCTAGATACTGATGAATTATGGTTGAATAACTATCAGGAGAAGGAGAGACAAAATGCAAAGCAAATATGCAGGTTCTTCGTGGGTGAAGACGACCCTGGTCTAATTGGGCTCAACGACGCAGAGTATCATAGAGTCAAAGCAAACTGCTGGTGGTTCCCAGGGACGTGGTGATAGGTTAGATGCACAAGTGAGCTGGCTAGCGGAACAGATGCAGCGCCCATACAAGTGGGTTAGCGAAGCCTGGGTGCATGCAGAGATGACTGGGCAAAGGAGAAATTTTGAGAGAAGTGGGGTGGGGTAGGAGGAGGGGCTCAAGATGGGAGTAGGAAATTTGGAGAACAAGTAGGAAAGCAGAATCAACTTTGGCAACCTTTAGAGTTGAGGGGTTAAGGGGTAGGGCAGGAGGATGAAGCGAGGAGAGAAGCTCGGGGAGTGGGGGTGGCGAGAACCAGAGCCCAATGACACGCATGACTGACAAACGCTGCGGGTAGCTCGCCTGCAGGGAGCACTGGGCAGGCCTAGGGGTGTTGGGATTGGAGGACCCCGAGCTAGCAGTGCAGACAGTGGACGTGGCATTAGGGGTGCCGGGGCCAAAGGGAAGCGACAGCCAGGAGCCACGGGGTGCGGCGTGGAGAGGCAGGTGTCTCAGACTGCGGCGCAGGAGGTGTTCCCAGGGGGCCGGCAGCGTGGGGCTTGGGAGACCCGTGCCCTGACAGTCTTACCCTAGATCTTCTAACGACTCCAAGATGTCAGTCTCCATGAGGTCACACTCCATGCTGCTGTGGTATTCAAATTTCCGAGTCGTCAGGCTCCCCTCTTCGCCGGCAACGCGTACACTTGCGCATGCGCGACTTCCCCGGAACTTCCAAATCGACAGCTGGCGCCTCAGCTCCCTCACTGCGCATGTCCGGAGCGTGCGCAAGAAACTTGGTCCCACCGACTGCCCCACCCCTGCCCACTAAAGAATTGCAGGGCCCGCAATTTTGCACATGCGCGTTACCGGCTAGTGACGCCAGCCGCCCAAAGAAGGGCAGGAGGACAGGCTGCGTGGCAGCTGGGCGTGGGGACCACGCGAAGGGGAGCGCTCTCGGCTCTCTTTATTGGGTGTACGCATGTGCGAATGTAGGGGGCGCGGCGCGCCGGGAAGGAGCTTGGACAGTCTCGGGACTCGGGTGGAGTCGGCTGTGAAACCGAGTCTCTGCATCCCAGATCGGGTGGGTCTTCGTAGGGTGCCGGCATGTGCTAGCCTTAGCTTGCGGGTCATGGAGAAAGGGAGAATTCTTGCGCTCCCGTCTTCAGGGCGCGGGTAGAGGGGCCAAGTGCAGACGGCAGATAGCGTGCCATTTGATTTCCTTGTGGCTGCAGTAGCTTTATTTCAGCGTTAGGGATGAGCCAACTTTCCGCAGACTATGGATGTTCAGAAAGTTGGGTCGTTTTCCCCCATGCATTCTCTACCTGACATCTAAAGCCCTTCCCAGACACTAAGCATGTTATTTTAAGGAAAAGGGGAGCTTCACTCCATAGCAAATAGAATATTTTTAAATCCATGTAGTTTAGACAGTGAATAAACTTTTTGGCTGTACTGTCATTACTTTTGACATTATTTGCCCGGGTGAAACATTGAGTTCACGATGTGTTATGATATCTTGGCAGTTACTGAGTGTGTGCTTAGAAATTATTGAAAAATAAGAAATGTTTTCAAAGTGATGGTGTATTTAGAAAACTATATTTAACCATAAGTTGGCGTACTGTTAAATCGTGTAGGCATTTAATTAAAGAGTTTTCATATTGATACCTGTTGATTATTCTGTAGTTCTCAAGCATTTTTTTGTCTGATGGATAGATGTTTCTATCCTTAGTAGTACCTTTTCTTTTTCTTTTTTTTTTTTTTTTTTTTGAGGCCGAGTCTTGCTCTGTCGCTCAGGCTGGAGTGCAGTGGCGCGATCTCGGCTCACTGCAAGCTCCGCCTCCTGGGTTCACGCCATTCTTCTGCCTCAGCCTCCCAAGTAGCTGGGACCACAGGCGTTCGCCACCACACCCAGCTAATTTTTTGTATTTTTAGTACAGACAGGGTTTCACCATGTTAGCCAGGATGGTCTCGATCTCCTGACCTTGTGGTCTGCCCGCCTCAGCCTCCCAAAGTGCTGGGATTACAGGTGTGAGCCACCGCGCCCAGCCGGTAGTACCTTTTTCAGTTTCCTTATTTTGCATCATCTGAAGTGGGGGTAGGTTTTCTGCATTTACCATGTGCACTTGATATGGCCCATTATGATGCAGTCACCATAAGGCTGTGTGAATATTAGTCACATTCTACAGATGAGGACACTAAGGCTGAGTGGCTTAATAATCTTCAGCGATCTTAATGCCTGTTAAGTATGGAACTAGATTTTGAGATTGAGGCATATCTAAATCCATATTCCTTCTTATTTGACTAGTCAAATAAGGATTCATACGCAGGATGTGAAAAGAGGAAAATTTAGCTAGTTGAATTTGTTTAAACTTGTATATATTGTACATAATTACCTTATAATAATGGAATAATTATTTTCCTCATAGGGTTGTTGAAGGTGCTAAACAAAAAGTCATGCCTAATACAAAAATCAATTTTGAAAGAAAAAGGGTTTCATTCTTGACTCACTTTTGATGGAAGCTGTGTTCAATATTGAACTAATATTGAATATAATATTGTGTTCAGTATTAGGGAATGAACAAGTGATGACTTCTCTAAAAGTATTAGTATTCCCTTTCTTTTTTTAAAAAAATCCAGCTTTTGCAGGAATAGTATTCTCTTTCTAATTCACATCGTTAGCTTAAATGAAGGATTGCTGATACGAAATTTTTATATATTATGGTTTAAAGTAATTCTACAATGGCTTTCTCTGCAATTAAAAAAAGCTTTTAAATACTACTTAAACAAAATTGTGTTCCCTACCAGGCAGGCTCAGAAAGAAAGAAAAAAATTGTCATCATTTTAATGGGATCTACTAGGAATATTTTGCATTTTATTTAGAAATTATTTATGTTTATAATGGAACCTGATATCTGAAGACCTCTTTGAAACTGAGTTTGCTAGCATGAAAGGAACAATGATTTGGAAGTGAGGAAGCTATGGTTTTTGTATCAGATCAGTATAAGAAAGAATTTTCTAACACTTTAAGAGTAGTCTTAAAGTGAGTTAGGTATCGTTGAGAGATGATGAGCTTCCTGTCTAGAAGGTGTTCACCTAGAGGCTGAATAATTACTTAAGGGTACTCTTGTGAGAAGGCACACCCACAAGTGCCAGCACATGCCCTTTTACTGATGACTTTGATTCTAGATTTTTTCTTAAAAAAGAATATAAAATACCAATTTAAAACCCTTCTAGGGTCTGGCACGGTAGTTCAGACCTGCAATCCCAGCACTTTGGGAGGCTGAGGCAGGAGGATTACTTGAAGGCAGAGGGTCAAGACCAGCCTGAGCAACATAGCAAGACCCTGTCTCTGTTAAAAAAAAAAAAATTAATTAAAAATGACTTCCAGGTGGGACCCAAGTGAGGCAGATGGGCAGGGGCTGGCAGACCAGCGGTAAGCATGGCATATCAGGGTCTCACCATACCTCTCATTGCAATGAGCATGTTTTGGGGCTTCATTGGTTTCTTCATGCCTTGGTTCATCCCTAAGGGTCCTAACTAGGGAGTTATCATTACCATGTTGGTGACCTGTTCAGTTTGTTGCTATCTCTTTTGGCTGATTGCAATCCTGGCCAACTCAACCCTCCTTCAGACTGCAGCTGAAACATGAAATCATCTGGTATCTGAAGTGTCATTGGCCTTGAGGAAGACAGACTTTACAGTGCTCAGTCTTAACAGTCATGAGAAAAGAATTCCTTCTAGATGCAAAATCCAAACCACACCACTTTTCTTGACTTGCTTATTTTGGGCATCAGCTGCCTTAAACATTCACACCACATTTGAATGTCTAACACAATGCAGCATTTTTTTCTTCAACTTTTTTATGCTTTAATGAAGTATGTGCCTACTTAACCTAAACTGTGCCAGCTCCTCAAAATGATAATGCACCCTTCTGAGAGAGAAGATGCTTTTCTTCTGAGAAATGTGTTATTCTGTCCTTCGAATTTGTGGATTTGTAGATGGCTCCTGCCTTCTCATAACATGGGAATCAGTGAACTATTTAGAAAGTGCTGCCTGACAAGACTCCAGTGGGGCAGTCAGTAGGAGAGGACGTTCAGAGGAAAGAGCTCTCCCAACAGAATTACACCAAATTATGTGTTCTTTTTTTTTTTCTTTCTTCCTTTTTAAACAGAGTTTTGCTCTGCCGCTCACGCTGAAGTGCAGTGGTGATCTCGTAGCCTCAACCTCCTGGGCTCAAGTGATCCTCCTGCCTCAGCCTCCCAAGTAGCTGGGACTACAGCCGCTGGCCACCATGCCTGGCTAAGTTTTTTAATTTTTTGGTAGAGACGGTTTTGCCATGTTGCCCAGGCTGGTCTCAAAATCTTGGGCTCAAGCAATCCGCCCACCTTGGCCACTGCACCTGGTCATGAACCACTGCATCCGGCCCAAGCTATATTTTCAGTATGAATTTCTCATTTCTGCCATCTTTTGGAATAAATCACTTTTCTGTTTTCTATAGATAAAATAAAATATAAAATAAAGCTGTTCTAGTGTCCCATCTTTGAGGGAGTCTGGTTACTGTCCGTATTCTTACTGCTGCTGCTACAAATTACCACAAATTTAGAGGCTTAAAACAAGACAGATTTATTATCTTACAGCTGTGGAGGTCAGACACCTGAAATGGGTCTCACCTGGCAAAAATGGGCAGGTTTGCGTTTCTTCTGGAATCTCTAGGAGAGAATCTGTTTTCTTCCCCGTTCTGGTTTCTAGAGGCCACCCACCTTCCTTGGCTTGTGACTCCCCTCCTTCATCAAGACCAGCAACACCACTCCGACCCCTGCTACGTGGTAGTCATGCCCTCTTACCTTCCTGCCTCCCTCTTTTACTTACAAGGACCCCCATCCTTGTGCCAGATAATCCAGAATAATCTCCCAACCTCAAGATCTTCAATTTAACTACATCTGCAAAGTCCCTTTTTCCATACTGTCATGTTCCAACGATTATGATGCAGATAGCTTTTGGGGAGGGGGGGATCCATACCACACTGCCTTTCCTGGAGAGTAGAAACGATGAATGATCTTAAAGATCAGACTTTTCTGGCTCTTCTTGAAAAGAATAAAGACAAATTATTTTTTTCACTTGTAAAAGAAATGTAAATGGAAAATTGAAAACTGATTTCAGTTTCCAGAGGAACATGTTTTATAAGTCATAACCTTACAAATTATTAGAAGGTTTTTAATTATATAGTAATTAAAAATTTATGCAGCTGACATCCTTAAGAAAGTTACTTCTAGCATCTAGCATCTATAGAAGTAATTTTTTGTCATGGAAAAGAGGTAGGTATAAGCTCAAATATAAGATTTGTTATGGATTGGTTTCTAAGAGATGATTAAATAGGCATCTAAAACAAATAACTTTTCTATCAAAAATAAAAGAACACTGTCTGAAAAATAGCAGCATTTTCCATTTTTAATGAATTTATCTTTAGAATGACCCTCCAGCAAGGAGAAAATAGAAAGATCATAGATTTACTGGTGTTGCTCAGAAATGCAAGTTTGTATATGTTACTAAATAAAGTCCTTTTCAGTTTGCACAGTGAAAGCACAACTCTTTTTTTTTTTTAAGTTAGCATGTAGAATTAAATCATGTATGGTCTCAAATACTTTATATTACTAAAGAATGCTGTTTTTCAAATCATTCATCTGGCTATGTTAGTATAGTTTCTGAGCCCTGGCAATTTTTAGAGAATATTACAAAGTTTGAGAACAACATCTTGCCTGTGTTTAAACTAAACAAAGGAAGTGGTATGTGTATATATATATATATACACTCACACACACAAATGTGTATATACATACAAAAACACACACAGAGATATATCCAGATCTTTCCAGAATAAAAGCTCCAAATTTGATTTCTGTTGTTCTCCCAACAAAGCTTCAGCCTAGTTGCCATGTTCTGCAATCAGGCACACAGTGAACCAGATAGAAACCCATCTAATTTGGATGCAGTAAGAGCTTATTAGACTGTAGCCTAGAGGTAATAAACTAGCCTTCACACTAGACCAAGCATTGTATTTTGTTTGGCCTGATTAATAAGTTAAAGAACTGAGCTTACATTTAAAAGTTTGGAGATTTTACTTTAAAAATCTGAGTGTCTGGCTTTTCTCAGGAGAAAACGTCTGCTGATTTGGCAGCACTGGAACCTCATTGCCCATAGGCTTGGGTTGAGCAGGTTGCCCCTTCAACATGGGGTATGGATCTACCAGTTCCCTCTGTTTTCTGGACCCTGTAAGTCACATATTATGTCATATGTGTGAACATCCAGGCATTTATTTGCCCTGCATTATGGTTTGGGATTTCCAATCTTGTTTAGTCCTTTACTTCTTAAGCAGGTCTATCACTTTTTCTACCCTGTCTCCCATGGGCCTCTCCTCCTTTCTCTGCCTATTCCAGTCTCGTGGAACTCCTCCTAGTCACTTAACATAACTTGCCCTTTCCTGCCTCTATACTTTTGTACAAATTTTGCCTGGAATCCCGTTTCCCTCATTCTCTGCCTGGCAGATTCCTCCTGCCCAGTCTTCGAGACTCAGTTTGGGAGAAGCCTTCTCTAACTGCCTTGGGCACTCATTCTCTTCTCCCAAGCCTTCCTTAGCATTTTGGCACAGGCAGCTTCAGGTGGGCACACACATCAACCCTCTGCTCTGTCAGCTACTTGGTTCACATCTTACCCTGTCCTCATGTCACAGGCCGACTAGTTCTTGCCTGCTGCCCTAAAAGAACCAGTGAGAACCGGTATTGCAGCAAAGAAAGAGTTTAGTAATTGTAGGTCTGGCCAAGCAATAACAGGGAGAAATTTCTCAAATCCGTCTCCCTGATAATTCAGAGGCTAAGGTTTTAAAGGGTACTTTGACTGACAGGGGGCTGGGGACCTGAAACAATTGATTGGCTGGGGTGAAATCACAACAGTGTCTGTAACTGTCTTCATGCAGCTTAGTCGGTTCTCAGGACCAGGTGGTATTGAAATGCTGAATCTAAAAAATATCTCAGTGACCCAGTTCTTTAGGTTTCATAATAGTAAGGTTATCTATAGGAGTAGTAGAGGAAGTTATAATTGTTGTGGCCCCAGTTATGTGACTCTGGGTCAGTTAGCAACTTGTAGGAAAACACATTAAGCAATGGCAGATCATTGTTTATGCCAATTTTTCTTCTTCTTTTTTTTTTTTTGTTGGAGTCTCACTCTGTCGCCCAGGCTGGAGTGCAGTGGCGTGATATCGGCTCACTGCAAGCTCCGCCTCCCGGGTTCACGCCATTCTCCTGCCTCAGCCTCCTGAGTAGCTGGGACTACAGGCGCCCGCCACCACGCCCGGCTAATTTTTTGTATTTTTAGTAGAGATGGGGTTTTATTGTGTTAGCCAGGATGGTCTCGATCTCCTGACCTCGTGATCCACCCGCCTCGGCCTCCCAAAGTGCTGGGATTACAGGCGTGAGCCACCGCGCCTGGCCTAACTATGCCTATTCTTTAGCAAAGTTCAAGCCCCCACCATAATTTTACCCGTGTCTTAAGAATGTGGCTTCAATCTCTGGATAGTGTGTGTGGGCATGGTAGGATAAGGCAGAGGCAGGGGGGAGTTAGTTTCCCTTGCCTCCAAGTTTAACTATAAACTAAATTCCTCTCATAGTTATCTTGGCCTCTGTGCTAAAATAAATAAAAAAAAATTTAGCCTGTGAAATTAGAAGCAAGATGGAGTTAGCCCTGTTAGATTTCGCTCATTATTTATAATTCTGCAAAGGTAGTTTCACTCAGGCCCCATCTCAGCTTCACTGCTCCACAAAAAAAGGTGTTCCCTGATAGTACTGGTTAAAATTAATTTTCCTCTCTTCTGCGTTTCTGGGGTAGTGGTGCTCAATTTCATTGAGTAGCATAACAACCTGGCAGACTTAAATGCAGATTCCCGGGCCCTGCCTCTGATGAGTCCATGTCAGCATTTCTGATATTATGGCATTCTGACATAGCACAGCAGTTATGGGGTGGAGTTTCTGTATTTCTTTTCTTTTCGTTTTTTCTTTCTCTCTTTCTTTTTTTTTTTCTGAGACAGGGTCTGACTCTGTCGCCCAGGCTGGAGTACAGTGGGGCAATCTCAGCTCACTGCAACCTCTGCCTCCCAGGCTCAAGTGATCCTTCCACCTCAGGCCTCCCGAGTAGCTGGGACCACAGGTGCACGCTACCATGCCCAGCTAATTTTTTTTTTTTTTGGTAGAGATGGGGGTCTCACCTTGTGCCCAGGCTGGTCTTGAACTTCTGGGCCCAAGTGATTGGCCCGCCCTAGCCTCCCAAAGTGTTGGGGATTACAGGCGTGAGCCACCGTGCCTGGCTGGAATCTATATTTCTTAATACCACTTCAGATAGTTTTATAAGTAGTCTTTCATAATTTATCATTTATTAGTGTTTTATTTTTACGTTGCTTATTTCATGTGTTGTGATCTTTTCTCTCCAGTGGTTGTAAAACTGTAACCACCTAATGGGTTCTTCTTGCCTGCTGCCAGATAGAGCTGACTTATCAAGGCAGGGACATCACAATGGAGTTGAATTCATGAGAGCTGGGATTTCGGGGACTAGGGCTTCTCAAAGATAGTCTAGGGGAAGTGGTGGGGGTGGCTGCTGATTGGATGGTGGATGCAATCATAGGGTTGTTGGAAATGATCCTTATGCATGCTGAAACCCTTCTGGGTGGGGCCACAGGAGCGGTGGGAAGGTCCAGGTTGGAGCCAAAGGCGTAGAGGTCAGACATGTAAAAACCTGAAAAGATATCTCAAAAGGCCAATCTTAGATTCTACAATAGATACGTTATTTGCAAGAGTAATTGGGGAAGCTGTATATCTTGGTACCTCCAGAATAAAGACTGGCAATCATTTATGTCTACACCTTAGCAGAATTCAGGCTCCTCTCCTCCTCCTAGCCTGGTGGCCTCTCATTAGCTTTACAAAGGCACTTGAGTTTTGGGGAAGGGCTATTATCATTTAAACCATAAACTAAATGTCTCCCAAAGCTAGTCTAGTAATAATTAAAGGCAGCTCGATTGCCTGAAGGCTAAAGGCAGGAGGGGAGTTGGCTAGATCAGATCTCCCCCACTGCCATAATTTTCTCACTGACACAATTTTTGCAAAGACAGTTTCAACCCACCCATGTCCTACATAGTGCCTAATACATTGATGCCTATCCAGCAGCCATAAAAAAATTGATTAATTGATTGACAAGAAAATTTTCCTTTTTTCATAACCAGATTTTGCTCTCTTCTGAAAGAACAGTGGTTGTTTGCAGCAAATAAATAAGTATACAATAATGAATTATGCTCTGAGCTCGTGGATCATCCTGGAACTCAGTCAATGCCTATTTAAAACTTAGCTATTCTGGGAGGATGATATATTCTCTGCTGACTTAGATTGTTCTTAGCAACTTTGTATTTTATCCTAGTGCAGAGATTCTTTTTGGTGTCCGTGTGGGGGAGGGGGTGCATTAGAATCCTCAATGAGACTTTTCATGCTCTACAGCCCCCCTAGTCCCCATGAGAATCAGAGCATTGTGATGAGAGATGCTACTGATTAGGAGTGTACTGGGAAGAAAACAGGGTTAAATCAGAATAGCGGCTGTGAATCACTGTCCTACAGAGAGTTTGCAAATATGACCATTATGATTAGATAAATGAACTAGAGGCTGATTTTGAATGTCCTCAGCAAATCATAATTTCCAACTCTTAGTAACAGTTATATATTTAAATTCTTCATTATCACAATAGGATCATTGTTTGTAATCACAATAGAGATAAGAAAGTACATTTTAAGCCAAAATGATTTTTTTTCAAATCCTTGGTTAGATTATGTTTTGGAAAACTTGGGTTAAGTCTCTATAAACCAAAAATAAAATTCTAAGACCTCCCAGCCATCTGAATGAGCTTCCTCCTCGGCCAGGGTGCTCTTAAAATTTAACCTGAGAGACTGGTTCAGGCCATGATGGGAAGTAGGGGTTGGACATGCCTCATTATACCCTCCAGCTTTAACATCAACACAGACCTTAAGTCTAATAAGAAGCATTTACAATCTATTCTCTCTGAAGCCTGCTACCTGAAGGCTTCATCTGCCTAGTAAGAACTTTGGTCTCCACAATCCATTACCTTAACTCCAATATTTCCTTTCTATATTGATCCCAGGTCTTTAGGTAAACTCAACCAATTGTCAACCAGAAAAATTTTAAATCTACCTATAACCTGGAAGCACCCCTACCACCCCCCATTCCCCCTTCAAGTTGTCCCACCTTTGTGGACCAAACCAATGTGTATCTTAAATGTATTTGATTGAAGTCTCATGTCTCCCTAAAATGTATAACATCAAGCTGCACCCCAACCACCTTGGGCACATGTTCTCAGGATCTCATGTTCTCAGTATCATAGGCCATGGTCACTCCTATTTGGCTCAGAATAAATCTCTTCAAATATTTTACAGAGTTTGACTACTTTTGTTGACATCATGCAAATTTACTCTGAAGAAAACCTTGGGGGAAAATTCTAGATTTTTCCCTTCTCAACCGCTCCTAAGAGAGAATTAAGCCCTCCTGCCCTAAGGCATCCATTGTATGTAATAACTAACTTATTTTCCAGTATCTTCTAAAATGCCACCTTTCTACTTGGGAGAAATGATGAGAGTCACTGAAATAATTTTCTCTAAAGCTCCATTCTCTCCTGTGATTGAGAAAGGCTAAATTACCTAGATTCCAGTGGTTTTCTAACATTGGTGTGCATCAGAGTTTCCTGGATGTTTTTTAAAACATAGATTTCCAGGCCCTGTCCCTGTTCAGTAGGTCCAGGATAAAGCCCCCAAATTTGCAATTCTAATGATCACTAGGTCCCAGGTATTTCTAATGCTGCCAGGCCAGGGACCATAATTTAGGAACGACTGATCTAGACCAATTCTTACGTTGTTTAAAAAGCTCATGCCAATCAATAAGAAACTCATTTTACATCATATCTCAGTACACTTAGGAACATACACACACACACACACACACACACACACACACCCCTGAAACAGTTTTGAAACTGCCTTTGCGAAATTATAACTAAGAAAATTATGACAGTGAGAGACAACAGACCTAACCAACTCCATCTTGCTTGTAACCTTTAAACTATGCTTATCCATTCCTGGGTGTAGGCCAAACTAGCCTTGGGAAGGAATTTAGTGTATAGTTTAAGTAATAGCCTATTGGGAACAGGCTCCCCAAAATCTGGCCATAAACTGGCCCCAAAACTGGCCATAAACAAAATATCTGCAGCACTGTGACATGTTTATGATGGCCATAACGCCCACGCTGGAAGGTTGTGGGTTTACGGGAATGAAGGCAAGGAACACCTGGCCTGCCTGGGGCAGAAAACCGCTTAAAGGTGTTCTTAAACCACAAACAATAGCGTGAACGATCTGTGCCTTAAGGACATGCTCCTGCTGCAGATAACTAGCCAAACCCATCCCTTTATTCTGGCCCATCCCTTCATTTCCCATAAGGGATACTTTTAGTTAATCAAATATCTATAGAAACAATGCTAATGACTGGCTTGCTGTTAATAAATACGTGAGTAAATCTCTGTTCCGGGCTCTCAGCTCTGAAGGCTGTGAGACCCCTGATTTCCCACTTCACACCTCTATATTTCTGTGTGTGTGTCTTTAATTCCTCTAACACCTCTGGGTTAGGGTCTCCCTGACCGAGCTGGTCTTGGCAATAGCCCTTCCCAAAAGCTGAACTGTTCTTGTAAAATGAACGAAAGGCCACCAGCCACCAAGGTAGAATGAGAGGGGCTGGAATTCTAAATATTACCAGCCATTTTTCCAGAGGCCATAAGATTCACAACTTCCCCAATTACTCTTAAAGGTAACATCACTGTTGTGAACCTAATATCGCCTTTTGAGATGTCTTTTCAAGGTTTTGCATTTCTAACAACCAGATGGTCCCACCTGGACCTGCCAACCAGTTCTGTGGCCGCCACCTAGGAACTGACTCTGTTGTGGGATGGTCTTTGTTCTTCAAGCTCCCAAGATGGTGGGGGCCGCTCCCAAGATGGTGGGGGCCGCTCCCAAGATGGTGGCGGCTGCTCCCAAGATGGGGTAGGTCTTTCATTCTCTGATCTGGGATTCTTGGCCTCACAGATTCCGAGGAATGGAACCTTGGGCCATGTGGTGAGTGTTATAGCTCTATTAGAAGCTGTGGGTCATGGAAGAGAACCGTGGAACCCAGCAACTAGTGTTCAGCTCGATTAGGATGAACCTGGGCACTTAGCTGCAAAGGAACAATGGCGAACCTTTAGCCCGATTGGGAGTGGCAATGGGCGCCTCACTGGATCAGGAGCACAGCGGACACCCTGCTGGATCCGGAGGGGTGGAAGTCAACGGCAGGTCTGCGACAGCAGCGAACAGCAGTGGTGGATGGTGAGTGAAAGCTCAGCTTGAGCCCTAACAAACACGGACCAGAAGAGTGTGCAGTTGCAAGATTTAATAGAGTGAAAACAGTGCTCCCATACAATGGGAGGGGACCTAGAGGGGGTTGCCCCTCCCTGCTCCAATGCCTGGGTTTATATCCCGATCATTGTCCCTCCCCCTGTGCTCTCAGGTGATATATGATTTGACTATTTCTTTACCTCCTGCTTTTAGCCTAATTTGTATTTTAGTGAGCCCTGTTTACTACCTTATTGGTCAGGTGTGAGCTGAGTTACAAGCCCTGTGTTTTAAAGGTAGGTGCGGTCACCTTCCTCAGCTAGGCTTAAGAATTCTTAGTCGGCCTAGGAAATCCAGCTAGTCCTGTCTCTCAACTCAGCATAAGAGAACAGCTTTGACTCCCTATGACTTCATCCCCGAGCCAACCAATCAGCACTCCCAATTCATTGGCCCTCTACCCACCAAATTATCCTTTTAAACCCTGATCCCAGAGTTTTTGGGGAGATTGATTTAAGTAATAACAAAACTCCTGTGTCCTGCACAGTCAGCTCTGCGTGAATTACTCTTTCTCTATTGCAATTCCCCTGTCTTGATAAATTGCCAGTGTCTAGACAGCAGGCAAGGTGAACCCACTGGGCAGTTACAAATTGGGGGCTCGTTTGGAATTGCCCTTGTGGCTCTGCCCATGGTTCAGTAGTCCCTCTCCAGCGATGGATTCAGAGGCCAGCCCAAGCAGCCACCTAGTTCTCTTGGACCGGGGGCTAACTCTGGTACTGTTTCTACTGGTGGGGTGCTGCCAACCCAACATGCAAGGATCTAAATGTAATAGAGAAATAGTCCTGGGGAGACGTCCCATAACTGTATCCCCATCACAGGGTGTCTCTCTGTAGGCCCATTGCAGGGTGTCTGGGTTGGTGAGTATCCTAGGCACTGCCAATGCCTCCTTCCTTCTCCTGACTGATTCTCTCGCCCCATGGTGGAGTGTCTGTCTGTAGCCTCATTGCACAGGGTGTCTGTTGCTCCATCATAGGGTGTCTGTCCTGGTTTGGCTCCTGAGAGGCCTTGGTTGGCTCTCACTAAATAATAGGAAGGGTATTGGTTCGGGAGACTTCTGGTCAATCAGGAAGATTTCCGGGAGATTTCTCACGTGGAGAATAGAAGGATAGTTGGGAAGGTATACTCTGGAATTCTTGGTTAGGGATCTTGATTTGGAAGGCCTTCTGTCCATCTTGTCATTGTGTGTGTGTTTGTATATGTGGAGGATATCTCTGAAGGAATTGCTGATGGAAGTCTAGCAGGCCTAACTCAGAGAACCCTCCTTATCTATCTGGTCACATTCAGTGAGTCCTGAAAGAAGTTTAACAGGCCTGATTGAGGGTAACTGCTCTTCATCTTGCCCAGAGACAACCCATTGTATTCCCAAATGGAGGTCACCCCTCCCCACCTTGAGTGGATCAAAGACAACAGGGACCAATGGGAAAAAGTTTCAGCCTTGCCAGGTTGATGTTGGGTGCTGAGCGAGGTGACCAGTGTCCATTGTGGTGACCAGTGTCCATTGTGTTATGTGTATTTTGCTTCTGCTGGGATGGAAAATGTTAATTTGGTTCCCTATGCAGCTCATTGGGCAGCATCTTGCATAATTGAGAAGCTTTTGCTGATGGTTTCATAAAACAGAAAAGGATGATTTTCTTTTGTAATGGGGCTTGGTCGCTGACAGCTATGGCACGGTGAACAGGGCCATCAAAAGCCTCTCCATTCTTCTGGAAGCTGCAGAGAAAGGGGACCTAGAAACCTGGTATACCAGCAAAAAGGGTAAGGAATTCCTATCAGTTGTTTCTGGCCTGCCTCTCTTTCTCTCTCTTTCTCTGCACGTTGGGTGATGGTAAATGATAAACATCACTGTGTCTCCTCTGCAAGGGTTTGATTAATAGTAAAAAATGGATTTGTGAGACTAGTTATAGGCTATAGCAAATCTGGTGCACGTTGTGCTAAGAATTTGTCTTTCTGTAATGGAGAGGAGGGTATCACAGGATAGAAAGTGGGCTTAGGACCCCTGTAAGCCAGCTTTTTAAGCCAGCCTGGCAGGCTGGTCCATTACAAACTTTGCTGTGAGTCCCTGAAACCAATACCAGATGAAATTTCTGTCTTGTTTTGTGTCCTTAAGAAGTTAACCTTGTGACCATGTGGGGATACTTTATCCTGGTCTCCACCATCCAGAGGACAGGAATTTTGGGGTTCGTGTCACAGCCCTAAAAATTACCTTGAGCAGTTAAAAGTCTTTGCAAGCTTGAAATTGGCTGCTCTAGACTTCTTCTGGAAAAAACAATAGAAACTGCTCAATGCTGTGTAGTTTAGTAGCTAAGGCTTTATCTTTTGACAACGGTGGCCCAGGTTCAATTCTTGGCTTCGGAATGATTCCTTTCTGGTTTGTTATTTGTGTAACTTTACCATGTATTGAGGTTCCCTCCCTCTCCCCATGGATAGCTTCTGATTTCCTGTCTTGAATTTTCCTTTCTCTGAACTAACCTTGGGAAGATTCTAAATCTTGTTTAAAAAAAAAGAGAAAAAAGAAAAAAAAAAGAAACTGCTTACCATCTCTTTAAAACACCTTATGCGTTAATGGTTAAGTTATAACCTTAGTTAAGACTTACTATTTCATATGGGAGGTTACCTGGGATAGAATTCAAAGGCCAGAAATATTGGCTGTCCTGGCTAGAGTCTGGCAATAAGAGATTTAAAAAAGAATTTTTTAACAAAAGAACTCCGTGGTTAAAATTGGCTTGACTAAAAATGGATATTCAAGCTATATATATTTAAAAGACTTTTTTTTTCTTTTCTTGAATCATGTTTTTCTTCTAAGAAAAGGGAAAAAATGTTTTTCTTATCAGTCAACTAACCTGTTTTTCTTCATTTTGTCTTCCTGCCACTGTTGATGCCCACGTGAGAAAACATAAGATAAATACTAACAGCCTGGGCTGCCTGGGGAAAAACAGGAGGTACTATGGACCCCATTCTGGGAAAAACTTCTGTTTTCCCATGGAACCCCAGGAATTGAAAGAAAATAAATCCCTCTCAAAATCTAAGGCTCTGTTCTCTTTTGCACTGTGTTAGCTGATGGTTTTGACTTTTGGGGGTATCAAAAATTACTTTGCATTGCATTAGCTGATGATTTTGACATTTGGAGGTATCAAATTACTTTGCATTTTAGCCTTGGTGTGTAATAACTAGGTAGAAAATATACTTTAAGGGATAGCGGAGGCAGTTATGGAGAAATACTTGGCTCTTTGCACACTTGGATCAGAGAAGCATGCTCTTGACCACCTGGAAGATATGGAAACATCCTAATCCCCCCAACTGAGAGATAAGACTCCCATGGGGGATGGGGTGATTACAAAATGGGCTGACTGTCTTTGAGTTGCCTTGCAATAAAATGCATGGTAGAAGCACACTATCTTCTCCTATAGTATTCCCCTCCTTTTTGGGGATCCATGATCCAGTATAAAATGGCACCCTTAATTTTGGGGATTTGTTTTTGCCTTCCTGCTGTGCCTGCTTATTAGGTCCTAGAAACTGCAAGCTTTCCTGTTTCTGTTCCTCCAAGGGCTCCACCCTGAAGTCAGTAATCCAATTAAGAAACTGGCAAATGGAAGATCTTAAAACTGCTGGATCTTCTGTCTGTCTGTGTATTTATATGTGTCGTGTGTGTGATGTTTATACAGAAGAAATCTGATTAATTGGCTTAGAAAAATAAGGGCTTAAATAATATTTTTTCAGAAAAATAGAAACTTTAGAACAATGCCTTTTTGTTCACGTGACTTTAGTAATCATTTGGAAATAAAGACAGCTTTAAAGATGATTGGTAAAAAAAAAATGTCTTCAAAATTTGGACATTTGGTCTAAATTAAGGTCAAATACCAAATTTGCTAAATGCTTTAAGGTCATAAACTGCTTCTTTGACTTTTGAAAATTGTTCAATTTATCTACTTTGAAGCATTAAATTCTAGATAAGGCCTGGGGACAGATTATCTTGGGACTTTCAGAAGAATTTACGCAACTTGTAGGTATTTGAGTGTACAAACCCTGAGCTGTGCTCAGCTTAAAACAGTCTTATCTGAAATTCCTTATGGAACAGAGTTCCATCAAAGCCAGTTTAAAAAGCCTATATGAAAAATAATTATTCTTGCTGCACTTATACAAATTATCAGGCCAAGTATAATAAAGCAAATTGGTCTTACCATGATTTGTCTTTAGTAAAAATGAAAAACTGGAGAGAGAAAAATCATGTTTGAAAAACTATAGTATACCTGTTGTTAGATGTTCTTAAGTTTTTCTTTTTTTCTGCAATTTAGATTAAATCCTAATTTTTTTGTGGGCTACAAGTCCCTAAACTAATGTTTTCAAATCTTTACTTTTAAGAATGGGAATTGCACTTTTTATCCTAGAACTTATTATTTACCTTATAGGACACTGTCCACTTAAATGCCGTACTGAAAGGCGTTAGTATAGAAAACAACACTAACACCTTTGTCATGCAAGCCTTGGAACCCCAGCCAGGCCTGCGTGAGTATGCTTGGACAGTTGCAAAGCAGTTCTACTCTCCTCCCCTTGGGGTCAACACCTACCCTCACTACAACAATTTAATTAGTTACAGTTTGTTTTCTTTTCTGTACTGTTTGTTTTTCTTTTCCTTTCTAATTTAAGAGTGTGTTTAACCCTCCATCTTAGACAATGTGATATTCATGAAGTCTTTGTGTAAGAAAAGAAAAAGAAAAGATAATCTATAATGAAGATCAATACGGGTCTTCTCTGGTGCACTTCAGTTAATTATTGTCTTTTACAAAACAATGTAGGTAATGAAAAAAGTTAATCTATAACAGAGAAATAAAAATCACATTGGCCTAGGTGACAGCTGCCTGCTTATGTTGACTCAGGTACCATAATCACATTCCCTTAAGGCTTAGATGTTTTAAAGTTCCAACAGCTTAGATTTTAAATGGCTTATTTTTACAGAGGAAGGATTCTGAGCATATTATAAGGCAATGACATTTAAGTGGACTTTCAGCCTAGTTCAAAGGAAAACTGGGCCTGATTCATAAAGAAGGAAAATTGAGGATAAAGAACTATAGGGAAAAAACATTACCACTATAGGTGTATGACAGATATTTAGACTACAAGGAAGCCTTTAATGACCCAAAGGCCTGGAGGGGGGTATGGGGAGGTGATAATCAGGGAGAAAAGGCTCATGTTATTGTAGTGGCCTTGGCAATGGGAAAACTATGGATGAAAATGTCGGTAGGATGGGCACCACAGTTACTCCAGAAGTGATGTCAGGAGCCATGCTAAGAGATGGGAACAGATTGACTTCAGGATTCACTAATGAGGACTGTCTGAAGACTGATAATTTGTTTGGGGTAATTCACCATCTGTAATTGTTCATCAGGCTAATATGTCTTGGGCAGTATAGTTACTTAGGAAAGAGAGTTTCTGGTTTGTTTGAACTGACCTGCTTCAGTCCATGAGAGGTGATGAACTGATACTGTTATTGAAATGCCAGGGGTTCAATCAAGGTCCCATTACTTGCCACACAGAAAGCCAATCACTGAGACAACAAGTATTGACAGGGAAGAAGGCTTTAATTGGTTGCTGCAGCCAAGGAGAAGGAAGATCATTCTCAAATCTGTCTCTCTGACTGACTAAAATTTGGGGCCTTTATATAGTGGAGGAAGTGATGTAGCTCATAGGGGAAGGAATTAGAGAGGGTTAGGAAGCAATCATGATGAGTGAAGAATCTGGTGCCTCACTGTCTGGATCTGGAGAGCTGATGGGTTTCAGTTCCTGAGGAAGGAACTCAGATGTGACAAATGTAAGTTTCAAGTTTTAAGCACCAGGAGGATCAATTTCTATGTTTATTCAAAAAGCCTTAAATATCATTTCTATGGGACAATTGGGCTGTTTTCAACACCTGAATCCATAGTTTCTGATTCTCACTTTTTGTGTGTGCATTATTGTTGTTGTTTATTTTTTTTTTATCAAGGGGGTTTTCTGTATGTAAAAATACTTCTTTGATTGCATTGAATTGGTTGTACAATTGATCATAAGATACTCTATCAATATAATAACAGATTTTGGGGAAACAAAAAAACTGCATGACATGCATGTACATTTCTTTTTCACATTAAAAAATACTATGTACAGGCCGGGCGCGGTGGCTCACGCCTGTAATCCCAGCACTTTGGGAGGCTGAGGCGGGCGGATCACAAGGTCAGGAGATCGAGACCATCCTGGCTAACATGGTGAAACCCCGTCTCTACTAAAAATACAAAAAATTAGCCGGGCGAGGTGGCGGGTGCCTGTAGTCCCAGCTACGCGGGAGGCTGAGGCAGGAGAATGGCGTGAACCCCGGGGGGCGGAGCCTGCAGTGAGCCGAGATCGCGCCACTGCACTCCAGCCTGGGTGAAAGAGCGAGACTCTGTCTCAAAAAAAAAAAAAAAAAAAACAAACAAAAAATACTATGTACTACAGGATCACAATTAAGGTTTGTATTTAATCCTTTTATACATTTAAAGTCTAAAGATTCTTCTAGGTCACTATTTTGCCATTGATAAGCTTGTACAACATCATGGTGACACTGACATCACTTGGATATGATAACTGAGCAAGATTGAGTGTGAAGAATGACCCCCTAGGATGACTTTTATATGACTGAATGGAGGGTGATGCCTTTCAGTTGCTACATGGAGCCATGGAACAGATTTGTGGAACTAGATCATGAGATGAATTTTGGATATGTGGATGCATTTTGAAACATTTCTTCGAGAAATTCAAATGGAGCTATCAAATAACCAACTGGGGCCAGGTACGGTGACTCATGCCTGTAATCCAAGCACTTTGGGAGGCTAAGGCAGGTGGATTGCTTGAGCCCAGGAGTTTGAGACCAGCTTGGGAAACATGAAGAAGCCCTATCTCCACAAAAAATGCAAAGATTAGCTGGGTGTGGTGGCACACACCTGTAGTCTCAGCTACTCAAGAGGCTGAGGTGGGAGAATGGACCCGGGAGGTGGAGGTTGCACTGAGCCAAGATCGCACCATGGCACTCCAGCCTGAGTGACAGGGCAAGACCCTGTCTCAAAGAAAAAAAAAAGCCATTGGGTAAAAGTCTGGAATTGAGGGGCAAGTTCTGTAAATCTGTGAGTTACCTCCATAAGGGTGGGACTTAATATCATAAAATGATATTTTATAAAGGTTGGCAGTGGAGAGGATCCAAAATATTAGGGTATGGATAAGGTTTAGAGGCTGGAAGGATGGTAATCCATGATATGCAGTGGTGAAACAGTGGATAAAACTATCTCCTGCAAAAACTTGGGAGAAGTATCGTATATCTAATAAAGTTTAGCTTTAGACGACAAGATGGAAAAATAGAATATTAGAAGCTTATGTGGGTTTCTATTGGATGTATTTGCCAGACATTATTAGAAAGAGATGAACTCAGAAAATAATTACTACGCTTGGAATCAGGAATGAAAAGGAAGACAGAAAATTATGAAATTCAGGGACTCATTCTTGGAAGAAGCAATGGCTTTTCGACTTCAACTAGAAAAAGCTAATACTAAGAAGGCTTTCGAATAACAAAAGCTGATTAAAACTAAGCTTTGTGTCAAGGGTCAAACTCGCTGGTATTAAAACAACTGAATGAAATAAGATGTTTCAGAGTAAGCATCCGGCCAGATTTGTCCAGCCCAGTAAATAAATACCTTTAGTGACTCAGAAAAAAGAGATTAAATGTGAGGCAATCCCTGTGCAGCCTTATAAACAGCAGGTATGCACAATTAATTTGTGAGAGAGCATTTTGAATGTAAGAAAGCAAATACGGGGCCAGGTGCGGTGGCTCACGCGTGTAATCCCAGCACTTTGGGAGGCCGAGGCGGGCAGATCACGAGGTCAGGAGATCAAGACCATCCTGGTGAACACGGTGAAACCCCGTCTCTACTAAAAATACAAAAACTTAGCCAGGCATGGTGGCAGGCGCCTGTAGTCCCAGCTACTCGAGAGGCTGAGGGAGGAGAATGGCGTGAACCTGGGAGGCAGAGCTTGCAGTGAGCCGAGATGGCGCCACTGCACTCCAGCCTGGGTGACAGAGCAAGACTCCGCCACAAAAAAAAAAAAAAAAAAAAGCAAATACGTAGGCATTCTGAGTACCCTGTCTAAGGAGAAAAATAAAATCTAGGGACACAGAACTGACAGGAGTCAGAACATAAGGGGCTTGTTTAAAGGAGTTGATAAGCTGGGCATGGTGGCTCACACTTGTAATCCGACTTTGAGCAATCCCTCCAGGAGAATTACTTGAGCCCAGGAATTTGAGACAAGCCTGGGCAACATAGGAAGACCCTCCCCTCCGCAAAAAAAGCTGTCCATGGTGGGTACCCCTGTAGTTCTAGCTACTTGGGAGGCTGAGGTGGGAGGATTGCCTTAGCCCAGAAGGTCCAGGCTGCAGTGAGCCAAGATTGTGTCACTGTACTCCAGCCTGGGTGATAGGACAAGACCCTGTCTCTAATAAAAATAAATGCATAGGCCAGGGGCGGTGGCTCATGCCTGTAATCCCAGCACTTTGGGAGGCCAAGGTGGGCAAATCACCTGAGGTTAGGAGTTTGAGACCAGCCTGGCCAACATGGTGAAACCCTGTGTCTACTGAAAATACAAAATTAGCCGGGCGTGGTGGTGTGTGCCTGTAGTTCCAGCTACTTGGGAGGCTGAGGCAGGAGACTTGCTTGAACCTGGGAGGCAGACGTTGCAGTGAGCCAAGATAGTGCCATTGCACTCCAGCCTGGGCAACAAGAATGACTCCATCTCAAAAAAAAAAAAAAAAAATACATAAAAAATTAAAAAAATAAAGGAGTGATCTGGCAAAAGAACCACATGGTCAACCAGAAGCCCATGACTAACTGAGACCTGACAATGATCCTGGGTCATCAACCTGCTATGGGCGGGAAGTAGCCTGAGAAAGCTTCTTGGTACTCAAGGAGGAGCTTCTATCCAGTTCCACTTCAAGTGTGGCCAAGGAGGGTGACAGAAAAGGAAGAACCTCCAAGAGGGTGAAGCCAAAGGTCAAGGTGGCAGTTTCAGAGGCTTCTTCTGTGCCTTTCCCACCAGAAAGGCTGTTGTTTAATGGTCAGAGAGCCAATGGGAGGCATTTTTTCAGCTACTGAGTATAACCATCCTTAGGGGTGGCTATCATATACTTAGGGGCTGGAGAAAAGAGCAGAGAGTGTGACTATATGACTAACGGTGGGATGGACTTGATTTATAACTTCCTTTATTCTTTGGTCTCCATATGCTCCCATGCTAAAGTGTGGTAGGCATGATGGTATTTTGGTTCCCTTAATACCTGTGTCAGCTCAGACTCTGTATCTCACAGTCGTGAGTATTCCCTCTGCTCTGTGAACAGTTATTCTGGAAAATGGCCAAATATGCACCTACACATTGGAATAATACTCTACATAAACGAGAATGAACAAACCACAACTTCACACAGCAATATTGATGAGTTTCGCAAACATAAAGTTGAATAACAAAAGCAAGATACAAAAGAGTACATAGTGTATGATTCCATTTATGTAATCATTAAAAACAGGCAAAACTAGTTTATCATCATTGAAGTCAAGATAGGTAACCATTGGGGGGCTAGTAATTGAGAAGGGAAGAAATATGGGATTTCTGAGAATGGTTGTATTGTTCTTTCTCTTGATCTTAGTGTTGTTTACATTGTCATTCTCTAAAAATGCATCCATCTTTACACTTATGACTTGTGCACTTTTCGGTATGTATGCTATACTATTAATATTTTTGTATAAGTCTTTGTGGGTGGATCTATATCCATTATTTCTATATCTTCATTTCTTTTAGATAATTACCTATAAGTAGGGCTATAAGGTCATAGGCTATGTTTTATTTATTTTTTTTTTTGAGACAGGGTTTCACTCTGTCACCTAGGCTGAAGTGCGGTCAGTAGCACCATCACAGCTCACTGCGTGATCTCCTGGGCACAAGCAATCTTCCCACCTCAGCTTCCCAAGTAGCTGGGACTATAGATGCACACTGCCATGCCCAGCCATTTTAAAAAATTTTTGTAGAGATAGTGTCTCCCTGTGTTGCTTAGGCTGATCTCAAACTCTTGGACTCAAGCGATCCTCCTGCCTCAAAGTGCTGGGATTACAGGTTTGAGCCACCATACCTGGCCCTGTTTAATTTTTTGACTACTGAATTTCCTAAAGAAGTTGTAGCATTTTGCACCCCTACTAGGAGTAAATGAAAATTCCAGTTGTTCTACATCCTTGTCAACTCTCGTGATTGTCTTCTTCATGTTTGCCATTCTGGTAGGTGATCATGATTGTATCTCTTTGTGGTTTTAATTTTTACTTCCCTGATAGCTTATAATATCAAGTGCCTGTTCACCATTCTAAATACTTAGAACAGGGTCAGGCACAATGTTAGTGTTCAATAGATGTTTAATGAATAAAGGAATTAAATACCAGGAATTTCAACATTATACCTTTTACTAAGTATGTACCAAGCTCTAAACCACAATTAACAGCAGTATGCAAAATATGACTTTTCTTTATTTCTACATGTGAAGTTCCTAAAAGCAAAGTAGTATTAACTGTTCTCTTTTTACATATAATAGAGTAGTTAAAAGACTAGGTTCTAGCAACAGACTCCCTGGCTATCTCATCTATTATCTGTGTGATTTTAGGAAACTTAGAAGATTGTTTCATGCCTCAGCCTCCTCATCTGTACAATTGCTGCCATAATAGAATCTACTTCATAGTACTGTTTTGAGGATTGAATGAGGCAATCTATGCAGTGTATTTAGAACAGTGCCTGGCATATAGTAAGCTCTCAGTAAATGTTAGTTTTTATTATTTTCCAGATATGTTAAAAAAAAGCTTATAACTCTTTTCTATAAACTGTGCATATGAGTAAGAAAAACATGGCTCCTTTTTACAGTTAAGAAATTGAAGCTCAACGAGTTATTGGTTTTTGTTTTGTTTTGTTTGTTTGTTTTTTTGAGATGGAGTCTCACTCTATCACCCAGGCTGGAGTGCAGTGGCGCGATCTTGGCTCACTGCAACCACCACCTCCCAGGTTCACGCCATTCTCCCGCCTCAGCCTCCCGAGTAGCTGGGACTACAGGCACAGCCCACCACGCTTGACTAATTTTGTTTTTGTATTTTTAGTAGAGATGGGGTTTCACCGTGTTAGCCAGGATGGTCTTGATCTCCTGACCTCATGATCTGCCCTCCTCAGCCTCCCAAAGTGCTGGGATTACAGGTGTGAGCCACCATGCCTGGCCAGAGTTATTGTTTTATATTTACTCGGGGTGCCATTACTAAGCCTTTCTAAAATAGAAATTTGTAGTAAGAGTTATTCCTCTCAAATAACATGGATCATTCATTTGGCCAATTACTTGTTAAAAAAATGTGCCAATTAAAAAGTTCTTTAAGTAGGTTCATCAGTTGTAATAAATGTGCTACTCTGGTGGGTAATGTTGATAATGGGGGTGTCATCCTAAATAACATACATAGAAAGACTCTCTAAAAGAAAATGATATTGGCTGGGCGTGGTGGCTCAGGCTTGTAAACCCAGTAGTTTGGGAGGCCAAGGTGGGCAGATCATGAGTTCAGGAGATCGAGACCATCCTGGCTAACACGGTGAAACCTCGTCTCTACTAAAAATTCTGTACTAAAAATACAAAAAAAAAAAAAATTGGCCAGGCGTGGGGCGAGTGCCTGTAGTCCCAGCTACTTGGGAGGCTGAGGCAGGAGAATGGTGTGAACCCTGGAGTGCAGTAGTGCAATCTCAGCTTGCTGCAACCTCTGCCCCCCAGGTTCAAGCGACTCTCCTGCCCCAGTCTCCCAAGTGGCACTGGGATTACAGGTGCCCACCACCACGCCCAGCTAATTTTTGTATTTTTAGTAGACACGGGGTTTCACCATGTTGGCCAGGCTGGTCTCTAACTCTTGACCTCAGGTGATCCACCTGCTTTGGCCTCCCAAAGTGCTGGGATTACAGGCATGAGCCAACGTGCCCAGCCTGCAGAATTTCTTTTTTGCACAAGGTTGTGGTATTTGCAGAGTTTTTGTGATAGTTCTGATTATTATGCAGAACTAATAAAGGTTAATTATATTCACAACTTTCTCTTATAATCTTTTTCTTCATATAAAAGTCAAAAAAAAAAACAATAACTTGGGTAGTACTAATGAAATAAAATCCCAGTAGCAGATTCTCTGTCTCTGCCTATGATCTTTCACTCAAAATACTTAGAGGCCATGTACCCATATTTTTATGGGTTATCCAATTTGCATGTCACCTAAAGTAATTTTAAAATTTCTAACCTAGTAAATTGAAAGATTAATGGTATTGAAAGGTATCAGAGTATGCCACCCTAAATATAATAACACTTTGGCATATTGATTTTGAGCTGAAGGCAGTTGAGATACAGCAAACACAGGAACTCTCTGCCCTCCCTTTTACTGCCTAAAAGTGGGGCATAAATGTCCCCCATCTCTTGTACCAGGTTGAGGGGAGCAGCCCTTATCATTGAAGATTCTGGCACTGAGATGAGTCTGCATAAACAAATCTTACTAAAATAACCCCTATCTTCCACTAGTCTCCCCCATATATTTCCTAGTCACTTTTCCACATGTATTGGCCCTGGAAGCCCAAACCTCTTTTCCTTTGACTCATCATTTCTCCATAATTATTGCCCTTGGCTAAAATGGTATATAAACCTTGAGTCTTAACTCTTTCTTTGGGTTTTCACTTCTTTTCTGTGAAGCCCATGTGCATATAAAAATATTGACATCAATAAAATTTGTATACCTTTTCTCCTGTTAACTTGTATTTTGTCAGTTTAATTTATAAATCTCAGTCACTAAACCTAAGGAGGTAGAGGAAAAGTTTCTTTTTCTCCCATACACTATATTCCCTTTATTTCACTGTTACCAAGTAAAACTTCATTCATTTCTCACCCCCTTTTTAATAACAAAATTGACCTCTACAACCTTCTTTTTGCTTACATTTCTAGTGAGTACAAATATTTCTATTTAAGGAAAGAGGCTCAGGATGAAGAAAAAGAAATATCTTCTCTGTTTTGCAGCTTTTGGGTGAGAGTGCTTTCTGTATCATTGAAAGCATTTGAATAATCTAATTTGATAAAGCACTAGAAACATTCATTAGACTCCTAATCTTGCTTTTCTGTGCAATAAAAGAGATTCCTGTGAATATTTATAACTGTTTCTAACTTGTTTCTTGCTTATATTAATCTGTCCTTGACTGCAAAATTTAAACAAAGAGAACTTGTAAAATTGCAGAGACTTTAGAAAATGGCGCTATATTCCATGAAAATAACCTTCAAAGAGAAACATGTAATTCTGATTAGTTTTCTTACTTGTTTTTTTTTGTTCTGATAATCATGTTGAAATTGACATCTCTATATTCCTAAAAAGAAAAAATATATTTATGAGTTGTTTTTCTTAAATCAGTTAACCTTTTCCCCTTCTGGTGTGAATGGAGGGGGGAGTTGTATGACTGCTAGACTTCATCATTTAAAAATGATTAACAATCTCATTTAAATAAACAATTGGGAGATATACTTTTATTAGCTCAAATTACTTAAATGATTTCCTTTGTGTATTTGATATGATCTGTTTCACCAGCTTCGGGGAAAACTTACTTCATATTTTCATCTCCACACACCTTAATTGGCAAGAACTTAAATATCTCCCACTTTGATTTTCTTCTGCTCTTCCCAGTTGTCCAAGAATCTTTGGACTGAAGCTTGAGTGCTTCCACACATCAGGCAGAGTGCAAGGTGGGAAGTCCAACCAGCCCATTAGTCGATGGTTGCTTTGGATGCTGTCACTCAGTTACGCTACTGAATATCTTGGACAGCCGGATGAACTTTTGTCCGTTATTTCTGATACCCTTCGTGGCACAGATCCTGGCAAAAGCTGCTATTAATGACCTGGAGTTGGGCTCCAAGGTTACATTTACGTGCTCAACCCCTTCGCCTGACACTGTGTGGCTGCAGATCTACAGGGGCTCCAGACTCAGGTCCACTCTGTACCAGGGTCAACCTCCACACTTTGCCTTTCAGTTGAGCCCATGCTACCAGCCAAAACTCCCTGTTTCCTTGCAGTTCTTCCACTTTGAGGCTCATGACATCTTTTTAAACTAGTGGACTACTGTCTAAGCCACCCAGGTCCACCTGGGTCAAATGAGGCTTCAGTATCCACACCTCCCCCGACCCCTTTGGGTCTTGGGATCCTTAAGCAAAGTGGTCAATTTCTCCTTTTGAGTAGTGCGTTCAAAGGGGTCTTAGGTGGAGGCTCCTTTATCACGCCCACAGGATTCTGTTACATCTTCTCCCAGGACAATGGCCGTATGTCTGCATTATACCTGCATCACTAAATGAGCTATCATTCAAGAGATAGCTCACATAACAAGACAATCTATTCCTAGGTAAATTGTGCCTCAACTTTGGCACCAGAGGGAGCTATAATTTAAAACAATTTTTTTTTCAATTTGTGAATAAAATGAAGCCAAGATTTCTTCATGTGAGTTAATTGCATTTTCCCATCTTATACCAATGTACCACATGGGCTACCAGTCCTCTCTCCCATCCCATGCTAGGAGGCACCATGGAAGTGACCAATGAGAGACACCTGTCAAGGTAGATTGACATAAGAATTTATTCCTGCTATTGGCTGAGGCTTCAAAGTAAAGGGAATTCCAAGATCATAAATTCATAATAAATCCATCATAAATGGATTGATGGTTTATGATCATAAATCCATTATAAATTCAATTATTTTAAAAATTTATATAAATTTTTAAATTTTTTAAATCGGAGACTCTAAACACCTATTGAAGGCCATATGTTACCAATAATAAGGCCAATAGAAGGAAGGATTTGAGGCCTGGACATACGAAAGAAGTTATGGGTTTTTTTTTTTTTTTTTTTGAGACGGAGTCTCGCTCTGTCACCCAGCTGGAGTGCAGTGGCGCGATCTCGGCTTATGGGTTTTTAGATCTGTTTGTGTTCATATTGTTGAGTAGAAAGCTCTGTGTGTACCAAAACAAATTAGGCCTCTGTCTGAGAACTATAGAAGAGGAAAAAACTTTTCCTTTACTCATTCAGGGTTAGTAACTGGGGGCTTGTGAATGAAATCGACAAAAGACAGATTACCAAGAGAAAAAAACCCAGTTTATTTATTCTTGCAAAGTACATACACATGAGAGTATTCAGTGCTGAGTAACTCAAAGGGGTGGTTAGAATTTGGGGCTTATATACCATTTTAATAGATAAAGGGGAGGAATAGAAAGGTGCTATGGGAAAACAAATAACTTTTTAGAAGCATAAATGAGCTCTATGGAGAATAGATAGGAGATCTGAATCTTGTGTCAATGTCTGTTTAGATGTGGTGTCAAACTCACTCCTAGTCTCTGAGATTAGAGTTGCTTCTGGAGAGAGGATTTATGACAATTAGTTCTTTTGGGAGGCTCTACTTTTGGGCAGATAAAGGATTTCCAGAGCTAAAATACCTTCATCTCAAAATAATTTTTATGACACAATGGCATATTTTGAAGTGTCATATTTTGGTCCCCTTCACAAAGGACCAAATTATTTGAACATTATAAAATACAACAAATTCTAAAAAATGTACAGAAAATAGTTTATCTCCTGTTTCTTTTGACATACAATTCACTTTAAAATTCAATGTAAAAAATCTAAATACCCCCAATCTCCCTAGATAGCTAACCACAAGTAATTTTAACCCTACATATATGCTCATTCCAATTAGATCATGGACAAACGAGCTTTGTGATCTTGGAATTCCCTTTACTTTGAAGCCTTAGCCAATAGCAGGAATAAATTCTTATGTCAATGTACCTTGACAGGTGTCTCTCATTGGTCAGTTCCATGGTGCCTCCTAGCATGGGATGGGAGAGAGCACTGGTAGCCCATGTAGTACATTGGTATAAGATGGGAAAATGCAATTAACTCACATGAAGAAATCTTGGCTTCATGCTTTTAATTTTTCTGATCTTTAGATTTCAGTGTTTACTTGCTAAAATCTTAACAATTTTCTTTCCTGCTTGACATGTTTATGGCTGCATGATGGCTCATCAGATAGGTTTATCCTTTTTTTTTTCTTTTTTTGAGATGGAGTCTCACTCTGTTGCCCAGGCTGGAGTGCAGTGGTGTGATCTTGGCTTGCTGCAACCCCTGCCTCCTGGGTTCAAGTGATTCTCCTGCCTCAGCCTCCTGAGTAACTGGAACTACAGGCCTGTGCCACCATGCCCATCTAATTTTTTGTATTTTTAGTAGATATGGGGTTTCACCGTGTTGGCCAGGTTGGTCTCATACTCCTGACCCCAGATGATCAGCCTCCCAAGGTGCTGAGATTACAGGTGGGAGCTACCATGCCCACCCCAGATTGGTTTATTCTAATATCTACTGAAGACTGGATTACATTATTGTTATTTTTAACTAGAAAGATAAAATTTAGAGAAAATATCATTTTCAAGTAAACTGTGTGCCTATGAATCTAGAGAAGACTAAAGATTAGTTGACTAAGCCCTAATGAAGTAGAAAATATCTGTATTTTGTTTAAATAACTATGGGTCCGTAGCCTATGGGGACACTTAGTTTTTTAATTCTATACTGCAGCAGATACTCAACAATGGCCTTGGAATAGTGTCTTTGTTATGTGGCCAGTGAAGTTTCCCTGCTGATGGCAGATGGCAATTTATTTTTAAATTGGCCTAGACAGAAATACTTTTTTTTTCTACCTTGGCTATGGTGCTGATTTCAGGAAGACAATCCTCCACAGAATGTTAATACTAGCAGGTTAGATTTTTCATGTAACCTTAATTGGAAGAACTGGGAATAATGACTGAAAATTCACCTACAAATACTTCCCACAGAGGAAAAATCTACAAAGAGTTGTTGCTAATGATGTCAAGGTCTCCGGCTTCTTCTATGGCTGATGACTGTTATAAATCCAGACTTCTCCCTCGTGTCTTATCTTGGTAGATATGCTTTGAAGACCCATTCTCCCTCTGCTACAACAAGGCCTCTAAACATTCCTGCAAAACTGCTCTTTTATATTAATGTTTCCTCGATGACTCCCCTGAGCCAATGACAGCATCTGCTCCCACAGTTTGCCAGGGCATTAAAGCGAGAGCTCCTCTCAGCTCTGTATGATGTACGATGGACAGTTCTTATCAACTGCATTTTAATCAGGTTCTTTCTTCTCTGCTGCTAAGGAGAAGTGTTTTGCGTGTTGTGGCATTGACATACAGAGGCTCTCACCAGCTCTTTTCATAAATTCATAAGAAAATTAGTTTATAGTTATGAAATAATACATTGCGTTTTCCTTGTCCAGATTAGCTTCTGTCAAAAGAGGAAGATTTGCTATTTGCTTAGTAAGGGTGGGTTGAGTCAGTTTCTCTGTGTGTGTTTATTCATTTTATAAGAAGATAAGAAGACATTTATCTGTTATATAGTTTATGTCATACAAAAAGTTGTAGATATAATAATTCTATTTTAGAATTATTTCTAAGTGGAAATAATTCTAGATCCAAGCTATGCTTTGAAACTATCATTTCATTTTATGAGAATTTTATTTCTGAAATGACATTCATAATCTAATATTAAATGACTTCTTGTGAAGTTATTTCATAGCACTGAAAAAAGGAATCATCGAAATAAATGATGTAAATATATGCATTTCCCAAATCTATCACTGTTTGATCCAAGGGCCATTGTATGGGTATTGCTGTGGAGTCTTGTATAATGAAAGAATCTTAGAATGTTTATCTTAGAAATTATTTTAGGTTAGTGTTTCCCTATTGATATGCTTTGGCTCTCTGTCCCTACCCAAATCTCATGTTGAATTGTAATCCCCAGTGTTGAAAGAGGTGCCTGGGAGGTGATTGAATCGGTAGGGGGTGGTGTCTAATGCTTAAGCACCATCCCTCTAGTGCTGTCCTGTGTTAGAGTACTCATGAGATATGGTTGTTTGAAAGTGTGTAGCACCTTCCCCTTCACTCTGTTTTCTTCTTGCTCCTGCCATATTAGACATGCCAGATTCCCCTTTGCCTTCTGCCATGATCGTAAGTTTCCTAAGGCCTCCCCAGAAGCAGAAGCCTGCATAGCCCACAGAATGGTGAGCCAATTAAACCTTTCTAAAAAAAATAAATTACCCAGTTTCAGGAACTTTATAGCAGTGCTAGAACGAACTAATAACCTATGTTTTCCACGAAACAATGATTCAGAGAACTGCCAGTTGGTTCAAAGGAAAAAAATGATGAGGAGAAAACCTGACCTAATAGATTTATGAGGCAGGTTAAACACATAAAGTTTTATTTATTATAATACTTCACATATCCATATAGCATTTAAAATGCTAATATAGAGTGCAGTGTCAGGCAATGTTTTGCTTCCCAAGATGATTGGACCACAAATTCATTTTTCCTCCCAATATATAATTTTGTGGGGCTCACGTTTCATCATTCTTGGGCAAGTGCTGATCTAGCACAACTCCTTAGTGATTCAGTGGAAGAAAATGGAACCCATAAGAGGTCATTGACGTGTCCAAGGTCACTCAGATGCAGACTCAAAGCTGGAACCAGAACTCCCCATGTCAGTGTTTTTTCTGTGATTCCATACTAGCTCTACTTGCTTATGTTTCACTACATGTAGACTACTGTTAGAGTAGTTTCTATGTAATTTCCTTTTATGATATGCTTTTGAAAATTAGATTATTATATTCATATGTTATAATAGTAATCTGAATTTGTGCACATTCTCTTTTTGCATTTTTTTTGTGGTAAAAATGATACGAGAGGGGGCGGGAAGTGCTGGAAGGAGACTGCCGGGTCCCTGGCTAGAGTTTAGGATTGTTTTTTCTATTTCTGTGGAGAATGTCATTGGTATTTTGATAGGGATTATATTGAATCTGTAGATTGCTTTGGGTGGTATGGACATTTTAACAATATTGATTCTTCCAATCCATGAACATAGAATATCTTTCATTTTTTTGTGTCCTCCTCAATTTATTTCATCAATGTTTTATGAATTTCATTGTAGAAATCTTTCATTTCTTTGGTTGCTTCCTAGGTATTAATTTTATTTGTGGTTATTATAAATAAGATTGCTTTTTTGGTTCTTTTTCAGATCGTTCACTGTTGGCATATAGAAATGATACTGATTTTTGTATGTTGATTTTGTATCTTGTAACTTTACTGAATTTATTTACAGTTCTAAGTTTTTTTGTGGAGTCCTTAGGTTTTTCCAAATATAAGATTATGTTCTTTGTAAACAAGGATCATTTGACTTCTTCCTTTCCAGTTTGGATGCCCTTTCTTTCTTTCTCTTGTCTGATTGCTCTAGCTAGGACTTCCAGTATTTTGTTGAATAACAGTCGTGAAAGTGGGCATTCTCAGCCTGTTGTACAGCCATCCTCCGGGAATATTCTTTGTCACACCTTTGGATCCGTGTTTCATGGATACTAAGTCTCTCTGTTTCTCTGTTTTCTTTCTGTGTTTTTTCAAACCTTTATAAATGACCTTTTACATGTTTATGTTTTTTTCTTCCTGAAAGCTTTCACACCCTCCTCTGTAACCTTGGTGTTGTGGAATTTCATAATTATATGACTGGGTTGTGGGTCTTTTCTCATTCCCTGTTCTGCTTTTGGTGGTCTTTTCCAGTCTCTGGCTTCATGTACTTAAGTGTAACAATGTCCTCTCACCTGGTTTTTTTTTTTTTTTTTTTTGTGTGTGTGTGTGTGTGTGTGTGTTTTGTTTGTTTTTTAAACTGTGGTAAACTGCATGTAATATAAAATTTACTGCCTTAACCATTTTTAAGTGTACAGTTCAGTGGCATTAAGTACATTAATATTGTTGTGCTGCCATCACTACTATGCATCCCCAGAACTCTTTCCGTTTTGCAAAACTGAAACTCTGACCATTAAACAATAACTCTGTATTCCCCCTTCCCCTAGCCATTGGCAATCACTATTTAACATTCTTTTTCCTTGATTTTGACCACTCTAGGTACCTCATTATAGTAGTTAGGGTTTTCTAGAGAAACAGAACCAATAGGATGTGTGTATGTGTGGGTGTGTGTGTGTGCATGTGTGTGTGCATGTGTGCATATACATACATTATACACACACACATACACATATAGAGACAGAGATTGATTGAGAGAGAGCGAGATTGATTTATTTTCAGGAATGGCAAGGCCAGCAGGCTGGAGACCCGGGGAAGAACTGATGTCAACATATACAATTAATCATCCTCATCCTATAATCCCTGTGACTCAGGAGGCTGAGGCAGAAGGATTGCTTGAGGCCAGGAGTTTGAGACCAGCTTGGGCAATAATATGAGACCCGTCTCTACAAAAACAAAAGGTAAACAAAATATTTAACCATCATACTCACATAAGTGGAATTATACACTATTTCTCCTGTTGCGTCTGGCTTATTTCACTTAGCACAGTGTCATTATGTTATGTCTTCTTTCTTCTCCTTCTCCTCCTCCTCCTCCTCCACCACCACCACCTCCTCCTCCTCCTTCTTCTTCCCTCTTCCCCTCCTTCAACTTCTCCTTCTCCTTGACTTAGCCTGCATTTCTTATGTTGAACAAGCACTGCTTTGGAGTTTATGAGGCAATTTAATCATGTTTACTATTCCCTTTTTATTATTCTGTGGCGCTAGTTCTTTTAATTTTTATTTTTAAATAAAGACAGGGTCTCATTATGTTGACCAGGCCTATCTGGAACTCCTGGCCTCAAACAGTCCTCCCACTTCGGCCTCACAAAGTGACGGAATTACAGACATGAGCTGCTGTACCCAGTCAGCAGCTAGTCCTTTCCTTGCCCTTATATAAAATTTAATGCCATTCCCCTAGCTTTTCTCATCATTTTCAGATAACCAAAGATGCTTTCCAGTTCCATGTCATAGTCAAATATTTCATGTTGGTTTTAAGTGAAATCATCTTTCTTTCTCCAGCTTATGTTACTGCAGATGGAAAGTCTGAAGTCACAAAAAAGTATATTCTGCTTCTTTTCTTCTTGTTACCTGGAACTTTGTTTTATTTTATCTCCCACATTATTCTAATCGCATTTTCTGATCTCTCTCCCCTCCAGGGCAGGAATCCTTTGAAGGGATAAAAGAAGTAATCAGAGGCCGGCGCGGTGGCTCACGCTTGTAATCCCAGCACTTTGGGAGGCCGAGGCGGGCGGATCACGAGGTCAGAAGATCGAGACCACGATGAAAACCCGTCTCTACTAAAAATACAAAAAATTAGCCGGGCGTGGTGGTGGGCGCCTGTAGTCCCAGCTACTCGGAGAGGCTGAGGCAGGAGAATGGCGTGAACCCGGGAGGCGGAGCTTGCAGTGAGCCGAGATCGCGCCACTGCACTCCAGCCTGAGCGACAGAGCGAGACTCTGTCTCAAAAACAAAAACAAAAACAAAAACAAAAAAAAGAAGTAATCGGAGGCCTGTCCATGGTGACAATAGGGTCAAAGTGTGTGGTTTCTTGTAGGTAGTATTTTCTTATATGATTTTATGAGAAAACAGGCATTACGTTTTTTTAAATTAAGTAGTCTATATATATTTTAATCTCATTAATAGATATGAAATGTTAGTATTTAACAAATCATAATACATCAATTCAATTATGTTGAAGCATCAGCTCTTCTGAGAACCCTTCCATAATATCTCCACAACCTCTTCACTCTCTAACAGGGTTAACCTCATCCCCATCCTCCACCACAGCTGGTGCCTGCTTGTATTTGACTCATAATAGACTGCATTGGAATCATCTGTTTGCTTGTCTGTTTCTCTTCCACTCAATAAGCTCCTGAGGGGCCTCATTATCTCTCCAATGCCTGGATTATAGTGTTGTTAAATACATTTCTGTCGAATTGAACAGACACAGTTCAGAGGCCAAAAGATCAAAGATTCAGCAAAAGAAGGCCCTGAAGTGTGTGCTGATTCCAGAAGAGAGGCTGCTTGTCTGTTTGGGAAGAAAAACCTCCCAACTCTTGCTTATGATCTCTGGTCCTATCTCTTTTTCTCCTGCTTCAGTGAGTAAGGGGTTTGGCAATTCAAAACATTTTTATTTTTATTGTTTTGAATCAGGCAGCCTCCAGAATCACAGCAGATTCAAAGAGTTTCCCTTGGGGTGGCAATTTTACCTACTCTCAGCTCAGGGCTGCCTCTACTCAGCAGACATTAGACAACACTGCTGAGAATATTTTCCTCCTAATAAGAAAATTCCAATCACAATGATCATGCTCAGATACCTAAAGAGCTGCTGGAATCTGACCTCCGAATACCTGGGGAATTACTATACTGTGAAAAAAGGCAGTCTGAAGAAAGAAAGGACAATGAGGTAGGCTTGTTTGTAAATATGTGGTTCACCTTTCTGAGAGACATCTTTAAGCTATAAAAGTGTATGGAACGTTTTATGGGTTTTGTCTTCCTTCATAGCTCTATAAAATTTCAGTTTTATTGGTGTGAGCCCTCTGTGTGAAGTAAATGATAGATAAGCAGATGATCATTTTATTTCATGGTTGAGACAAGATGTGCTGGGCTTTATTGCACCTAATCTCCCAGTGAAAGAAGAGTTTTAAAGTGCATAGTAGTTAATTCTCTTTGGCAGACATGAGCTATAAACGTGTTTTCATCTGCTTTCTGTTCTTATTAAATTAGAAATTTTCAGTGATTATAGGTTTTTACTTCTCTTGTGGGGAATTTGGAAATAATTTTAAAAATCGATCTTTCCTATTATTTAGATGCCTGGAGTGACTTGGAATACAGTATTAGTTAGTTTCAGCATATTCTTATTATTGGTGTAAATGGCGTTTTGGCTCAGAATCCCAAGATTAGTCATCCTTACCATAGCCAAAACAGTGATCCCTGATCACCCCAACCAGAAAAGAGTTCTTCTGTCTTGGTGCTACTCGGTCACTTCTTGTCAGCACTTCATAAACCAAGTTCCTTTTATTTGAGCACCTTGTGTAATAACATGGCCTATTCCCAGGCCCTTCATTCCTTTTATCCCTACAGATGGGACTGCCTAACTAGTATAGAACAGAAAATTGATCTTTTTCATACCATGTCTGATAAATAGTTTTTGGCTTTGTGGAGCATTGAACCTATGTAAGATGATAAGGTGACATGTAGACTCAATATTAAACAGACCTTTCACCATCTACAGTTGGTTAGAGACTCCTCCCCAGGTTCAGGAGCAGGAACACAGAGGGTATGCATTTGTGGACCCTAACTGCACTCTGTCTTCATAGATCCTCACGTAAGAATCTTGCAGTTTGCTATCAGGCAGTTTATGGAATGGTGTTCATAGCTATGGTCCTGTCTTAGTCCATTTGTGCTTCTAGAACAAAATGCCTGAGACTGGGTAATTTACAAAGAACAGAAATTTATTTTCTCACAGTCCTGGAGGCTGGGAAGTCTAAGATCAAGGCGCTAGCAGGTTTGGTGTCTGGTGAGGGCTCATTCCTCACAGATGACCCTGCTTAGCTGTCCTTACATGGTGGAAGAATGGAAGACAGCAAATCCACTTCCTCAAGTTTTTTAAAATAAGGGCCCTAATACGATCCATGAGGGCTCTGCTGTCATGCCTTAATCACCCCCTAGAGGCCCCACCTCTTTTCTTTTTTCTTTTTTTTTTACATGGAGTCTTGCTCTGTCACCCAGGCTGGAGTGCAGTGGCACCATCTCGGCTCACTGCAACCTCCGCCTCCCAAGTTCAAGTGATTCTTTTGCCTCAGCCCCCTGAGTAGCTGGAATTACGGGCACCCACACCACCCCTGGCTAATTCTTGTATTTTTAGTGGAGACGGGGTTTTGCCATGTTGGCCAGGCTGGCCTTGAATTCCTGACCTCAAGTGATCTGCCCACCTCATCCTCCCAAAGTGTTGGGATTACAGGCATGAGCCACCATGCCTGGCCAGCCCTACCTCTTTTGGCAATGAAGTTTCAACATGAATTTTTGGAGATACATTCAGACCATAGTGGGTCCCAATAGAGGGAGAGAATTTGTGATTACAGTCAAAGCCCAAATTATTCGATTACATAGGTGTTGTGGGGAGGGCAGTTGGAGATCACTCTTGAAGTCATGAATTTTAGGGCAGGTATGATTCCATAAGAGCACCATGAGTCCAAAGGTTGCCCAGCAGGAGGAGAAAGTCAATTAGGAAAGGGCCTCGATTCTACTAGTAGGCAGCCTCATGTCTCCCTTTTCAATTTCTCTAAGCTATTTCCAATTTCCCAGTCAAAAATATTTAGTGAAAGTAAGAGAACATACAGGTATGCCAGGAAAGCTTACACGAAAAAAGCTTTCAAGGAAAAGAGGCTCACACATAATGGGATGTCTTCTGGCAAGACCTTCCACTTTATCCCAAGCCACTCCATGAAGTGGTCAGTCCAGTGTCCACAGGTTATTGAAAGATCTGGCCCCTGTCTTACAGAACTGTGCTGCCTAAAGGAGAGAAAGAGAGGGAGAATGTGGAAATTTGGCTACTAGATGGGTAAAAGTAGGTGCTTTGGAAAAATAGGAGAGTTGGTTTAAAGCTACTATCTGAACTTGTGAGTTTTTAAATTTTTTGGTTTGATCTCTTAGGGAAACTGGCCATTTGCTGAAAATCTGTCTGACAGAAATCCAAAGAAAATTTGACCTATCTCTTCTAGTTTCATACAATTGTGCTTGCAGACAGACAAACCTAGTTGACTCGACTTGCTAGCTCAATAATCTCATCTTTTATCATTTTATAACTCAGCAAATAGCTTATAGTTTTTCACTCTCTCCTTAGCCTTTATGCTTCTGTTCATGTTGTCTCCTTGTCTAGAATGCCCCTCTCTCTGCCTTGCCTGCTCTTCAAGCCACTCCTTCATATGTTCACTTAATCTG
Organism: Symphalangus syndactylus; assembly: GCF_028878055.3. Classification (NCBI taxonomy): domain Eukaryota; kingdom Metazoa; phylum Chordata; class Mammalia; order Primates; family Hylobatidae; genus Symphalangus; species Symphalangus syndactylus. The sequence continues at coordinate 78,514,719 of NC_072440.2, read as the reverse complement.
GCATATCTCTACTAGCATGTTAAAATTTAGCTCAAGGATTGCCTTATCTAGGGCCTCTTCCTTGTTTCACACCATGGCAGACCTCAGCTGCCTCCCCATATCCTCTCTTCTTTCCACTTAACAACACTGATATTTTTAGTGGTGCCATGCGTCAGAAGTAGCAGGGGCCTCTTCCTGGACCTAGGGGTTGAATCTTGACTGATTTAAGCCAATTGTAATAATTCTGTTTCCCTTGCCAGTGACTGTGTTAGAAATAATCATGTGATGTAATTCTAATTACTAACACAGGGAAATCTGCTGGGAGATTCTGGGAAAGTGTTTCTTACCTTAAAAAGGAAGCTTAGCTTTCTGCTTGTGGACGCCACCGAGGAAGCATCATTAAAGTCTCTCTTTCCACTGCCCTCATGTCAAAGTCAGAGTCTCCAAAAGAGCCTGAACAGCTGCAGAAGCTCTTCATTGGAGAGCTGAGCTTTGAAACAACTGGTGAGAGCCTGAGGAGCCATTCTGAGCAATGGGGAATGCTCATGGACTGTGTGGTCATGAGAGATTCAAACACCAAGTGTTCCAGGGGCTTTGGGTTTGTCACATATGCCACTGTGGAGGAGGTGGATGCAGCCATAAATGCAAGGCCACACAAGGTGGATGGAAGAGTTGTGGAACCAAAGAGCTGTCTCAAGAGAAGATTCTCAAAGACCAGGTGCCCACTTAACTGTGAAAAAGATATATGCTGGCAGCATTAAAGAAGACACTGAAGAAATCACCTAAGAAATTATTTTGAGTAGTATGGAAAAATTGAAGTGACTGAAATCATGACTGACCGAGGCAGTGGCAAGAAAAGGGGCTTTGCCTTTGCAACCTTTGACAACCAGGAGTCTGTAGGTAAGATTGTCATTCAAAAATACCATACTGTGAATGGCCACAGTTGTTAAGTTAGGAAAGCCCTTTCAAAGCAAGAGATGGCTAGTGCTTCATCCAGCCAAAGAGGTCAAAGTGGTTTTGGAAACTTTTGTGGTGGTTGTGGAGATGGTTTTGGTGGGAATGACAAATTTGGTCATGTAGGAAACTTCAGTGGTTGTGGTGGCTTTGGTGGCAGCCCCGGTGGTGTTGGATATGGCAGCAGTGGGGATGGCTATAATGGATTTGGTAATGATGGAAGCAATTTTGGAGGTGGTAAAAGCTACAGTGATTTGGCAATTATAACAATCAGTCTTCAGATTTTGGACCCATGAAGGGAGGAAACTTTGCAAGCAGAAACTCTGGCCCCTATGGTGGTGGAGGCCAATAATGTGCCAAACCATGAACCCAAGGTGGATATGGCCATTCTGGTAGCGGTAGTAGCTATGGCAGTGTCAGAAAATTTTAATTACTGCCAGGAAACAAAGCTTAGCAGGAGAGGAGAGCTAGAGAAGTGACAGGGAAGCTACAAGTTACAACAGATTGTGAACTCAGCCAAATGCAGTGGTGGCAGGACCTAGCTGCTACAAAGAAGACATGTTTTTGACAAATACTCATGTGTGGGGGCAAAAAACTTGAGGGCTGTATTTGTGACTAATTGTATAACAAGTTATTTTAGTTTCTGTTCTGTAGAAAGTGTAAAGCATTCCAACAAAGGGTTTTAATGAAGATTTTTTTTCTATTTGCATCCATGCTGTTGATTGCTAAATGTAACAGTCTGATCATGGCACTGAATAAATGTGTCTGTTTTTCTTTTTGAGGGAGCCTAAGAAAAATATCTCTTTTCTAGTTTGTGGATGTTATTGGTGAGGAGGTGACATGTAGAGCTATGGCAGCCCTCTTGTGATCATGAGGGGACACGCCTAAGAGAAAGGCCAAAGGGCTGAAATGGAAGAATAGAAAGATGGAAATAATTGGAACTTTGAAACTAACATTGAGTTACTGACCTAATCGCCCTGGAAATGTCATTCCTCAAGACTACTTGATATGTAAGACAATAAATCAATTGAATAATTGAATCAATAATTCAATTATTGTTAAAGCCAGCTAAAATTAGGTTTTCTATTATTTGCAGCTGAAATCATCCTTACTGGTACCAACCGAACCCATATCTTTCACCTATGCTTCTTTTAGAACTCTGAATTTTTCTTTTTCTTTTTTCTTTTTTTTGACACAGGGTCTTGCTGTGTCACTCAGTGAAATGGGTCATGTGTAACATATGTTTTCTCATGCCATTTTAATGATCTGTGTGCCATCAATGTCTAGTACATACCAGTTACATAAGTACAGGTACATTAATGGATCTGATAAAACCTTATTTGTAGATTGGGGATATAAAACTTATAGACTCATTATAATGACCAAATGGTGGTTCACAGCTTGGACATTAGAGTAAATCACCTTAGATTCTCATTCAGGCTCGGCCTCTTATTATCTGTAATTTCTTTTTTTTTCTGAGACAGAGTCTCACTTTGTCTCCCAGGCCTGGAGTGCAGTGGCATGATCTCAGTTCACTACAACCTCTGCCTCCCAGGTTCAAGTGATTCTCCTGCCTCAGCCTCCCAAGTAGCTGGGATTATAGGCGCCTGCCACTGCACTCAGCTACTTTTTGTATTTTTAGTAGAGACACAGTTTCACCATGTTGGCTAGGTTGGTCTTGAACTCCTGACCTCAGGTGATCCTCTCACCTCAGCCTCCCAAAGTGCTGGGATTACAGGCGAGAGCCACCATGTCCGACCTTCTTCCAGTGTCTTAAGCTGCATGTATAGGTTATTTTTCTTCTCTGTTAATATAGATGTCTACAGCTTAAAATTTCCCTTTGAGTATTGTGTTGGGGCTCAAAATCTGATGCCCCAAAATGTGGTGCTTTGACATGCTAAACTGAAGAAGAAGGCTTATGGTCTCTGACCTCCCCCTACCAGCTACTCTCACAAAGCCTTGAGGAAGTTGTTCTCCGAAGCTCCTTTATCTGCCCCAAATCCTGACCAACAACAACAGAAACAATGGTTTTGGCTGGTGTGGTGGCTCACACCTGTAATCCCAACACTTTGGGAGGCTAAAGGGAAAGGACTGTTAGAGCCCAGGAGTTCAAGACCAGCCCAAGCAACATCGTGAGACCCTGTCTCTACAAAAAAAAGTTTAAAAATTAGCCAAGTGTGGTGGTGCACACCTGTGGTCTCAGCTACTTGGGAGGCTGAGAGGATCACTTCAGTTCAGGGGGCCGAGGCTGCAGTTAGCCATGTTCATGTGACTGCAATGTAGCCTGGGTGACAGAGTGAGACCCCATATCAAACACACAAACAAACAAACAAATGAAAAACTAGTTTTTTCTTCTCCCTGTAAGACCAAGCATGAAGCAAGATCTGAACAGAGCCTTTCACAAGATAATATCTTTCTCCCAGGGTCATTCAAATCCAAAGAGAATTATGTACCAGTTAATCTCTGTTCCTCTTTATTGCCCCTCAACAGAATTCTTCTTCGCCTCTCTCCCATAATCTGTTTTGCCAGGATCCAAGCCCCATTCTTTCTGTAACCTCAAGATGGTAATATAAGCTTCTGAACTCTGTTGGTGGATGGGTGATCACTCTGTGGTTCTTTCTGTAAACATGTTAATACATTTGTATGCCTTTTCTCTAATTAATCTGCCTTTTGCGAGTTGACTTTTCAGCAAACTTCAGAGGGTGAAAGGGAAGTTTTTTGCTTGGCTCCTACAATTGATTTAGCTGGATTGCATTAGTTTTGGTGTATTATGTCTTTTTATTCATTCATTTTATTATCTAATTTTGCTTGTGGTTTCTTATTTGTCTCATTGATTATTTAGTAGTATGTTGTGTAATTTTCATATATTTATAAATCTACCAAATTTTTTTCTATTACTACTAATTTCATTCCATTGTGATCTGATAACATATATGATTTCAGTCTTACTCAATTTATTGGAATGTGTTTTATAGCCTAACGTATGGTCTCCTCTGGAGAATGTTCTATGTTTAAAGAGAATGTGCTGTTTTGGGGTGAAGTGTTGAATAGATGTCTCTCAGGTCTAGTTGGTTTACAGTGTTGTTCAAGTCTTCTGTTTTCTTTTTCGTCTTCTGCATAATTGTTCTATTTAGTGCTGAAGGTACAGTATTTGTCTCCAATTGTCAGTGGTTGAGCAAAACACACTGTTTCTCTACACTTTCAGCCAACACTTTGGATACCAGATGTGTGAGTTTTTTTCTGCACTAAGCAGTTCTCCAACTCTCTGAACACCAATTGGGTGACTTACAATTTAATTTAATTCTGACTCTATATACGTGGAGTTAGCATCAGATTCCACATTTTTTTAATCCAGTGTGATAATTTCTGTCTTTTAGTTGGATTGTTTCATCATTTACATTTAATGTTATTATTGATACAGTCAAATTAATGTCTGTCATTTAACTTTTTGTTTTCTATATGTGTCATAGCTGTTTTGTTCTTCTCCCCTTTATTGCTTTCATTTGTACTAAGTGAATATTTTCTAGTGGAAAAACTTAATTCCTTTAATGATTTTTTTCACTACATTTATTTTCTCAGTGGTTGCTCTAGGGCTCACCATACACACCATAACCTAATGGTATCTACAGTTGACCTTGAATGATGTGGGGTTTGGGGAGCCACCCCCACAATGCAGTTGAAAATCCATGTATAACTTTTGACTCCCCCAGATTCAACTAAGAGCTTACTGTTGAACTGAAGCTTTATGGATAACATAAACAGTCAATTAACATATATTTTGTATGTTACATCTATATATACTGTATTCTTAAAGTAAGCTAGATGAAAGAAAATTTTATTAAGAAAATCATAAGGAAGAGAAAATATATTTGCTATTCATTGAGTGGATCATCATAAAGGTCTTCATTCTTGTTGTCTTCAGGTTGGAAGTGGAGGAAGCGGAGGTGTAGGAAAATCCACATATAAGTTGACCTGTGCACTTCAAACCTGTGTTGTTCAAAGGTCAATTGTACTTTAGATTTACACTAACTTAAGTCCAGTGAGATATTGAAACATTACTCCTATATATTTCTAGTCCTGCTTCTCTTATTTGTGGTATTATTGTTACACATATTCTAGTTATATGTTACAAGACCAAGAATACATTGTTATAATTATTACTTTGTATAATTTTATGTATTTTAAAGAAGCTGCTAGAATAAAGGAGAGCAACAATATATTTATAAATGGTTTTATATTACCTTTCTTACTTACCATTTCTGGTCTCTTTCTTTGTTCCTGTTGATTCAAGTTACCATCTGGTATTATTTCCTTTTTTCCAATACAGCTTGTCTTCCATCCCCTCCTTTTTTCTGTTATTTTAAGATACTTTACATTGGTATATGTTGTAGGCCTGATTATGCAAAAAGATACATACTGTTTTGTACATTTGTTTTTCCAATAGCAGATGAAAGGAGAAAAAAATGCATTTTTGCTATCTTCTATAATTACATAATTACCTTTACTGGTGCTCTTTGTTTATTTCTGTGCATTCTAATTATTGTCTGAGATCACTTGCTTTCAGCCTGAAGAGCTTCCTTTAGTATTTCTTGTAAAGTGAGTCTACTAGCAACAAGTTATTTCAGTTTTTGTTTTCTTCGGAATGTCTTTCTTTTGCCTTTATTTATTTTTTATTTTATTTATTTATTTATTTTTTTGAGACGGAGTTTCGCTCCTGTTACCCAGGCTGGAGTGCAATGGCACGCAATCTCATCTCACCAAAAGCTCCACCTCCCAGGTTCAAGTGATTCTCCTGCCTCAGCCTCCCAAGTAGCTGGGAATACAGGCATGTGCCACCACACCCGGCTAATTTTTTTGTATTTTTAGTAGAGATGGGGTTTCTCCATGTTGGTCAGGCTGGTCTCGAACTCCTGACCTCAGGTGATCTACCTGCCTCAGCCTCCCAAAGTGCTGGGATTACAGGCGTGAGCCACCACATCTGGCCTGTTTTGCCTTTATTTTTAAAAGGTGGTTTTGTGGGATATACGATCCTTATTAAAAGTTTTACTCTTTCAGCAATTTAAATGAATCACGTGATTGTTTCTGGCCTCCATTGTTTCTGATGAGGAGTCAGCTGTTAATCTTATTGGGTTCCCTTGTACTTTATAACAGGGATCCTCAACCCCTGGGTAGCCAACCAGTACTCGTCCATGGCCCGTTAAGAATCAGGCTGCACAGCAGGAAGTGAGTGGCAGGTGAGTAAGCATGACCACCTGAGCTCCACCTCCTGTCAGATCACTGGTGGCATTAGATTCTTATTGGAGCACCAGCCCTATTGTGCACCACACATGTGAGGGATCTAGGTTGTGCACTCCTTATGAGAATCTAATGCCTGATGATTGGCGGTGGAACAGTTTTATCCCAAAACCACCCCTGCCACTCCCACCCTCAACCCCCACTCCCAGTCTGTGGAAAAATTGTCTTCCATGAAACTGGTCTCTGGTGCTGAAAAGGTTGGAGAGCACTGCTTTATAAGTAGTTTTTTCTTTCTGCTTTCAAGATGTACCCTTTATCTCTGGCTGTCAACATTTTACTATGAAGTATATCTCTTTGCATTTATTCTTTGCATTTATTGTTAGGAGTTTTGAACTTTTTGGATATGTAGATTTATGGTTTTTATCAATTTTGAGAAGTTTTCAGCCATTATTTCTTCACATATTTTTTCTGCTCCTTTTTCTTTCTGTTCTCCTCTGGCACTCTCATTATGTGTATTTGTTGCTCTTAATAATGTCCTATATTTCTCTGAGGCTCTGTTCATTTTTCACCATTATTTAATCTCTCTTTTTTTTGACTGCAACATCTGTATTAATCTATCCTCACAGTCACTGTTTCTTCTGCTAGTTTGGATCTGTTGTGGAGCTTCATTGGTTAATTTTTTATTTCAGTTATTGCATTCTTCAACTCCAGATGTTCCATTTGGTCCTTTAAAAATAATTTCTATCTCTTTATTGATATTTTTTACATGAGACAGTGCCATCATACCTTCTGTCACTGGTTGAAGCATAGTTTTCTTTAGTTCTTTGAACATATTAATAATGGCTCATATGAAGTCCTTATCTATTATATCTGAATTCTGTCACAGGCATTTTTTTGCTGCCTGCCTTTTTTTTCTGTGTGTGAGTTACATGTGAAGGTTATTAGAATAAAAATGGAATGAATTCCTTGTGTTAAAAACAAAACAAACAATCTGACAAATATTGCTGAGGAACGTCATGAAGGGACGGTTCTCATGCATAAATGCTTGATAAAAACTATTACAAAAGACTCTGCAAAAACCACAACCTTATACAAAGGTCATGATAATCTTAAACACAAAATAATAATTCTTCAAGGACACCTACCCAGCAACTACCTGTCCAACCCCAGACTGGTGCCACCCTTATGCAGGGGAACTCTCATTTGTAAAACCATCAGATCTTCTGAGACTTATTCAATACCATGAGAACAGTATGGGGGAAACTGCCCCCATGATTCAGTTATCTCACCTGGCCCTCTCCTTGACACTTGGGTATTATTACAATTCAAGGTGAAATTTGGGTGGTGATACAGCCAAACCATATCAGTGAGGGTTATTAGGCCTCCAGTATTTTTGGCCTGCTATACCAGACTGGGGTAGACCCTCCACCCTTTGTGTGGAAGCTGGGTGGAGGCAGGGAGCCCTCACTGTCTTGGCTATATTCACCTAGAATTTAGCCTCTGCCACAGGAAGCTCGAAGTTGGGGGATGAGCAATGCTAGCAACATGACTCTCCTGGCGAGATTTCATAGCTTCTGTCTGGGAACTGGAGAGGCAGGGAGCCCTGTGTTCTTAGCCTCACCTACCCAGATTGAAACTTTCCTTAAGTTGAGCTCAGGGGGTGAGGGAGGGAGTGGGTCATGGGTTAAATGCCATAGATTCTTGCTGTTCTTACCAATATTTAGTATATTTCTTCATTTGCTGTATGCCCTTCCTTAGGGAAATTTGAAGAGACATTAAATTGTTGCATGCTTATAATGTTTGGTTTTTAGGGAGAGTAGTCCTGACAAAATCCTCACCCCACTGGCATTCCAGAAGTCATCCTCTATTTTGACTTTTGCTGGAAACATCGAAGGGACTTCCTTAGAGTATTCTTGGTGCTATATATGCTGTGGAAGAGATACGTTAGAGGCAGTTTACTTTTGTGGAGGAGACAGAGAACTCTGAATCTGAGTTGCTTTGCCTCCCTCCAGACTTAGAAGTCAGTGGGCATATGGTGTGGATGAGTTCCCATTCAGCTACATACTATATAAATGAATGTGGTGGAAACAAAATTTATTCATAAAGAATGAGTTCTCCCACCCTTTTACTAACTAAAGGTAATTTTATATTCATTTACACAGATTCTCTCCTCTTTTTAGCATCTAAGGAGAGTTCTGTCTCTACCAGAGTGATTCCAGGATCTTAAAATTATCTGGGGCTGGGTGTGATGGCACACACCTGTAATCCCAGTACTTTGGGAAGCCAAGGTGGGAGGATCGCTTGAGCCCAGGAGTTTGAGACCAGCCTGAGCAACATAGTGAGACCCTGTGTCTAAAAAAAAAGTATCTGGAATTTGAAAAACTAGTGGATAGGTGTAAGACAAGAAAGATTAGAGGAAAGGGAAAATATTTAAGTTGGGAAACTAAGAGATTAGTGGGAGGAAGCAATGAAGATGTGTAGGGGGGGTGTACCTAGCTAGCTGTTGGAGAGAGACAGTTTTCTTGGTAGGGAGGCATGAAAAAATTGGGAAGAATAAAAAAAGAAAAAGGATTTAAGAAATTTTGTTTTGAGTTATGAGTGGATTTTCTATCATGTACCTTGAGAAATGCAAGGAAAGTTTGTTATACTGTCTGAGTTTCTTTCAGCTGATGAGCCATATACATCTCTAAGCAAATGCACATAGAGACTGCTGTATGTATTGCTCTTGTTCTTGTTATATCTTAAGAAATAAATTCTAAATATCCTCTCTTCCTGCTTCTTTTTTAGGTTTCTCCTAGAAATACTGACTATAATGGATGTTGATTGTTATATCAGATTCAGGAAAAATGGAAGAGATTCAAACTCTGTCTTAAGCATCTCGTTGACCTGTAATTCTTTTTCTCATTAAAAAGACATAAAACCTGGCCAGGCACAGTGGCTCATGCCTGTAATCTCAGCAATTTGGGAGGCCGAGGTGGGAGGATTGCTTGAGCCCAGGAGTTTGAGACCAGCCTGGGCAACATAGTGAGATCCCATCTCTACAAAAAATAACACAAATTAGCTGGATATGGTGGTGCATGCCTGTAGTTCCAATTACTTGGGAGGCTGAGGTAGGAGGATTGCTTGAGTCCAGGAGTTCAAGGCTGCAGTGAGTTATGATCACACCACTGCACTCCAGCCTGGGTAACAGAGTGAGACCCGGCCTCAAAAAAAAAAAAAAAAAAGATGTAAAATATTTTAGTTTATTTTTTTTCTAGAAAACCATTTCTTCAACAATTATATGTATTTTAATTTTAATTTGATTGACACATTCAATGTAGGTGTAGTTTCTATAATCCCTAAATGCTCAGGAGTTGTGGCAGGAGGTCACAAGATTTGTGACTTCCCCAATTGTTCTTATAGATAACATCACTATTGTAGAACCTAAGGTTGGTTTTTTTCTTTGTTTGTTTGGTTGTTTTTTTGAGATGGAGTTTCACTCTTGTTGCCCAGGGTGGAGTGCAATGGTGAAGTCGTGGCTCACTGCAACCTCCGCCTCCCAGGTTCAAGTGATTCTCCTGCCTCAGCCTCCCGAGTAGCTGTAATTAGAGGCATGCACCACAACATCCGGCTAATTTTCTATTTTTAGTAGAGATGGGGTTTCTCCATGTTGGTTAGGCTGGTTTCTCCATGTTGGTTAGGCTCCCGACCTCAGGTGATCCACCTGCCTCAGCCTCCCAAAGTGCTGGAATTACAAGCATGAACCACCACGGCAGGACTGATTGGTTTTTTTAAAGATGTTTTTCAGACTGACTCCACCTGGACTCAACTGCACTGTGGCCCCACCCAGAGGTGGACCCAGTGCATGAGGACCATTTTCCACACTCTTATTATTTCATCCCCAACCAATCAGAAGCATCCATTCCCTAGCCCCCTGCTCATAAAATTGCCATAAAAATCCTAACCTCCAAGCCTTTGGGGAGACTAGTTTGAGTAATAACTCCATCTGCCACATGGGTGGACTTGAATTAATTAAACTCTTTACTGCAATGCCTTGGTCTCAGTGAGTTGATTTTGTCTGTGCAGTGGACAGGAAGAACCCATTGGGTGATTAAAACTTTTCAAGTTATAGAGCAATGGAAAGGATGGAAGATTGATCTGAATTGGAGGTGGGAAAGCTGACAGATGGAATGTAATATGCTGCTTAAAAAACTTGAATGAGAAGGAAGGAAAAGCTAGACCATCAGCTCTCATACTGGCAATCAAGCCCTAAGTTAATGTCTTCACTTTTTTATTTTCTATACTCAATACATCTGGCCTGATACATACGAACTCAACAAATACAGTTTAAAAAAAGGAAAGATAAGGGTCCAGGGAGTTGAGAGTATAAACAAGAGAGAAGTTTGGGCTCTGTGTGGTGACACACAGCTGTAATCCCAGCAACTTGGGAAGCTGAGGTGGGAAGATTGCTTGAGCCCAGGAGCTCAAGACCAGCCTGAGCAACATAGGGAGACCCTGTCTCTACAAAAATAAAAAAATTAGCTGGGTGCAGTGCTTCATGCCTGTAGTCCTAGCTATTTGGGAGGCTGAGGTGGTAGGATTGCTTGAGCCCAGAAGTGAGAGGCTATAGTGAACTATGATTGCATCACTGCACTCCAGCTGGGTAGCAGAGTGAGACCTTGTCTCTATTTAAAAGAAAAAAAAAGAGAGAGAGAGAGTGAGAGAAGTTTGACATAGTCTGTTCTGCTTTCCCTTGTCTCAGTTCCCTGGACTCAAATCCTTCCTTGATTCTACTATAGTTAAGACAACAATTGGCTAGCAAGCCTCTGGTTGTGGCTAGCCTTTTGTCTATGCCTGTAAGAGATGGTTTAAAAATCTTTCTGAGGTGCATATTGAGAGTACCATAAATGTATCCTTCCAGTATGCAAATACATCATTCTGAAGCCCAAGAGAAATGCTAACTGAAACAATTACTTCCTGGTACCTTGTTCCCTTCCTGCTCACCGCATATAATCTCTTCAGTCTCATTAAATCCCTCAGTCACTTCAACCATTAGTTCCACTGCCTTTCCATACCTGAACAAATGGTTTCCTGTTTAAATCATGTTCAATTAGTTTTATCTTAAATGAGAGGTTCTCAGCTCTGACTGTGTCAAAATCACCTGGGGAGATTAAAAAATACTGATGCCAGGGTCCTACCCAAAACTAATTAAATTAGAGCCTCTCAGCATAATGCCTGGGCACTGGTATTATTTAAATTCCCTTGGAGATTCTAATGTGTGGTTAAAATTGGGGACCAATTTCCTTAACCCTTGCATGGACATGGTTTTTTTTTTTTTTTTTTTTTTTTTTTTTTTGAGACGGAGTCTCGCTCTGTCGTCCAGGCTGGAGTGCAGTGGCGCAATCTCGGCTCACTACAAGCTCCGCCTCCTGGGTTCACGCCATTCTCCTGCCTCAGCCTCTCCGAGTAGCTGGGACTACAGGCGCCCGCCACCACGCCCGGCTAATTTTTTTTTTTTTTGTATTTTTGGTAGAGACGGGGTTTCACCGTGGTCTCGATCTCCTAACCTCGTGATCCGCCCACCTCGGCCTCCCAAAGTGCTGGGATTACAAGCGTGAGCCACCGCGCCCGGCCGGACATGGTTCTTAATTATGCCTCCAAATAATGACCCTATCCTTCCTAGGAGAAACTGGCCATTGACCTTCATCCCATCCTTTGGGAATGGAAATACAGCATCACATATTCTGAATTTGAGGACATTCCATTCTCATATGCCACGGAATTTCCCCATTTTGTGCCCCCAATGCCAATTAAGTTTATTGAGCTGGCTACACACAGTCACGCCAGGCAGGAGCTCATTTTAGTGGGGAAGATGAACATGTCTGTGCTATTAAGAACAGAAGCAACACCCTCTGAATGCAATGGATACTTTGATCTCAAGTTGGTAGACTGCTTAGAAGAAGCTGAGTTCCTAGGACAAGTATTCCTGCCCAAATAAATCTATGGTAACCTTTTTGGCTCCAAGGATTCCTGCTGTCTTCTGCACATCCTTGTACTATTCCACCTCTATTCTAAGGTGATGCTGTGAAAACTTTAATTTTTTTTTTCAGAACAATCTTTCAAATGCAATTCCATGCAGAAGCTGGATATAGAGGTGGATAAATGTATAGTTGCTCTAGCTGAAGCAGAGATGTGGGAGGTTTCCACTCCTAGCTCTTAGCTCCTCCTCAACTACCTGGAGGTGCTTCTGCTGAGCTCTCCAGTTTCCAGGAACACAGATTGAAAATCACCACTTTAGGATGACAGCAGCAATATCAAAAGCCAACAGGCAAACGATAACACTAGAACAGAATTTTGAGTTGTTTTGCTCCATAGAATGAAAAAGACACTCTTATTGAGTAGTCAAGGATACAGAAGTCAACACTCTCAGGAAGAATTCGAAGAAATGTGGAGGAAGCATTAAAGGAAAGGAAACGAGCAAGAAAAGTGGAGAGTAACCAGTATAATGAGATTAAAAAAATTACACTGTGGGAGATACGGTTGAAAGAAATGACAATGTTTAGCCTAGAGAGAAGGAATGTGATAACTTTCTTCAAATATTTTTAGGACTGTCACATGTAAGTAGGAGTGAAGTAGTTCTGTGTGGTTGCAGGAAATAGAACATGCACCATTGAGTGGATGGCAGTTTTAGGGAAAAAGCTTTCGGCTCAAAATCTAAGTAAGTTTCTAATATAATGGGCCACCTAAAGAGGTAGTAAAGTCCCTGTCCTTGGAGATATTGAATCATTGACTAGATGACAAAGTCACTTATTTACTCCCTCTTTTGATTTCTCCCATTCTCATGTTAAACAAGAAAAATAAATAACTGATAGATACTAGGATTAATACCTGGGTGATGAAATAATCTGTATAACAAACCCCCATGACGTGTGTTTACCTATGTAACAAACCTGTGCATCCTGTACATGTACCCCTGAACTTAAAAGTTTAAAAAATTGTTCATGACACTTTTTAAAACATGGTGAAGTAGACTTTGTACAGGACCATCAAGATAGGTATAGGGACCATTTCAATCATGTTTTGCAGTATGGTAGAGAGACCGGGCTCACCTTTGAATATAGAAAGGAAAAGTGAGAATTTGGAGTGAAGGAGCGGGGTGGAGTCCATTGGATGGAAAATTACTAAGAGGAAACATCAAGGGGAAGAAGGTTTATGGCTACATCAACCTAACAGGATTCTTGCTCAAGACAGGCCAGGATGATCAGACATCACATGGTGGTTGGTAGAGATTGAGAAACTTGATAGATACTGAGGATGATCAGATATCATGAATGGGGGATTCTGGCTAAAATGACTTAGCAGGATTTTTACTAGAACTGGACTCCACAAAGAAGTCCAAAGGAACCCAAAACTGGGCCTAGTGAAAAAGATTGCTCAGAAGAGCTTGACTATGATTTGGTCAAGGAGACAATCTTTGCTACTCACATGCTTGATCTCAATACTTACATTAATTTAAGGAAAATTATAGCTTTCTTCCAAAAATTAAAATTTGAGTACCTACTATATGCCACAAGTTGTTCCTAACTGCGGTGTTGACAGAAAGATATATCACAATTAACTGTGAAATATGTCACAAGAAATTGATTTCTAGAAATAAACTATTAAAGCTTACAAATGATTTGCTTTAATATTAATGATAATTTAGAGTGCATTCAATGTTGTACCTGTACCACAGTTACTTTCATTCTTCTGTATTCTCTGATGCATATTTGAGTGCGAGAAAGGTGCAGGTTATTAGCTAAGGCATTTCAAGTTAATTACAATCTATGTTATATCAAATTTCAATTATGGCTTGGAATAATTTGACTGATGATCTATCCTGGAGAAGTGTGGCAAGAAACATGATCACCTCTATGTGTGTTGCCTCTGGCACTATTTGTTTCACTTTCCTGCAAATATTTTGGTGTTTCTTCAAATTCTTAAAAGCCCCATGGGGATGTGTCCATCTGTCATAGGAGACACTTGGACAAGAACTGTAGGGTCCCTGCCTTTACCAGACTGGAAGGTGTAGCGAAATTGACAGAGCTTTGATACTGGACACAACTCAATGTGATGGTAGTGCTGCCATTTTCTAAATCTATCTCCTCTGGCAGGTCACTTAACCTTCCTAGGCATCAGCTTCCTTAGCTGTGAAAAGGGAATATTAACTGCATTACAAGGTTATCAGGAGGGTAAGAGACAATAAACATACATTGTTAAGTGCATTTGTTTAAAAAATGTATATACTGAATATGATAGCTATTATCCTTATTAATAACATCTGAACAGAACGAGAGGTAACATCCTATTCAACTGAGTTCAGATTCCTTCTGATCATATCAGAGCATACTCACAGTTCTGGGGGAAAAGTAATTCCATAGAAAATGACTATTTTTGAGCTATTTTGTGAGGAAATATTATCTTCTGAGTTACTTAGTTTATTTTATTTATTTTCTTCTTGTGAGACTTTACTATTTCAAAGCAAAACCTAAATTTGAATACTAGATGCAGCTACCAAGAAGTTATCAGCAAAACACAGAGCTGCAGATAATATTCTTTTGAGTTTTTTCTTACACATAATTTATAATGCTGAACAGTGGCTGGCAATCCGGAGCCTAGATGGTGAGACTTGCAGATAATTAAAGGGCTTTGAAAGGATTTGACTATTTTTACATGCATGAATTTTATGTATTTCTATAAAATGTAACTGACATGAGCAGGCTTCACTGGACTGTGAATACCAGGTGGGAAATTTGTTAATGTCCATGTTATTACAGCTCTGAACTTCACCCAATCCCTTTGTAGCCCAGGAACAGGGCTGGCATAGAAGTGAGGCAAAGGAGGTGCTTAGGGTGCCAAGAATGCCCTTTTACAAATGCAAAATTTCAATAGTTGGAAATTATAACCATATGTAGCTGCTACTTAGAGTAAGCTAGTATTTTAATAGAGGAAGAAGTATTTTTGGAACTCTGATGAGAATTGAGAGCTACAGGCTGATCTGAGGATTTCAAAGCTGTTCCATGCTAAACAGTTTCAGAGCCCAATGAGAAGATACCCTGCTGAGATATGGTAATTACCTGTCTATCTATCTATCTATCTATCTATCTATCTATCTATCTATCTATCATCTACCTATCTATCTAATCTAATATCTCTCTCTTTATGTCTCCCCAATCAATCAATCAATATTTATTTATTCATTTTTGAGACAGGGTCTCACTCTCTTTCCCAGGCTGGAGTGCAGTGTTGTGATCATAGCTCACTGCAACTTTGAACCTCTGGGCTCAAGCAATCCTCTTGCCTCTGATTCCCTAGTAGCTGGGACTACAGGTGCATGCCACCATGCCAGGCTAATTTTTTGATTTTTTTCTGTAGAAATGGGGGTCTTGCTATGTTGCTCAGGCTTATCTTGAACTCCTAGGCTCAAGTGATCCTCTTGCCTTGGCATCCTAAAGTGCTAGGCTTACAGGTGTGAACTATCATGCCTGACCCAATCATTATTTATCTATTTATTTGGCACTATCTTGTCTGTCAGTGTTACATCATCAATTTAACCCATAAGTCAAGGTATTGATAGAGGCAGGAGGCAGAAAAATGTCTAGGCAGATAGGGGCAGGTCCCCAGTGAAACCCCACCTTCAAGTCAAATACAGTTTAGAGCCTGAAAGCCAAGCTACGAGTTAAATCCATGAACTGGATTGAGAACCTGTTTTCCTGTTTGGTGCACTTTCCTCTGATTGATCTCCCCCCTTCACCTATTTTACATATACCTACCCTTCCCTAATTGTTTTTTGATGCTGTTATGCCCATCTTTGAGCGATGCCTTTGTTTTAACCTTTTCTCCATACTCACAAACCAATCAGCACACACTCCCCATTCTGTGCCTATAAAAATCCCGAACTCAGTCACACTGTGAAACTGCCCACTTCTGGGTGGTGGGGAGACTGCCCACCTTCAGGCGAAAGGTCAGAGATGACCTGACCTTCCCATCCCCTCTCTGCTGAGAGCTGTTCCATTCCTCAAGAAAATTCTCCACCCTCATCACCCTTCAATTGTCAGTGTGACCTCATTCTTCTTGGATGCAGGACAAAAATTTGGGATCCACTGAACATGGGTACTAAGTGCTTAGTTGTGATGGTCACGGGAGCTGTGGGCTGGAGTGCAAGCCAGATGTGACCCAGTAGGCTGAGTAGATGGGGCACCTCCTGCTGTGAGCCTGGCAAAAAGGCTGAGAAAAATCTTGCATTGTATCCGGGGGCTTGTCTGGGATTTGTTGGAAGGGTGACTGAATGTGGACCCTGCTACCTCCACCAACCTGTCATCCCAGGTGTTAGGAATGGTGGCTTTGTTTCCTTTCACGGAGGTCTAACCATTGCGTAGGAATGGAAGGAAGTCCTAGGGCAACTGAGGGCATCTGGTTGAGGCTATATCTCAATGTTATCCAAAGGCCCCTGGATTGACTCCAGTCTCCAACCACCCGATAGGTTGTTGGCCAAGACCTCCAGTCTTTTCTATGGTATATTCTTTCCTTCTTTAGTGGTGATGATGGCTCCTACCTCTCTTTTATAATGTTAAGTGTGTTGTTGCAAACTACAGAAATATTACTGGGTAGACTGGGCACTTGGCCCAGTCATCAATTACAATTCCACAAATGTAATTCAGAACAATGGAGTTTCTGTTCATTCTTAGAAACAGGGAGGAGGCAGCAATTAAGAGCTTTTTCCCTGTTGAAGGATTCTATTTGCATAAGAGGAAGAGGCTTATTCCCCCAGGCACCTTCTCCTCCCTGCGCTTAAGCTTAAGCTGTTTTGTTTCTTTTCTCCACCATGTCATAGCCCTGTAAATACAGGGAGCTTTTCTTTTTTTTTTTTTTTGACGGAGTCTCACTCTGTCACCCAGGCTGGAGTGCAGTGGTGCAATCTCAGCTCACTGCAAGCTCCGCCTCCCAGGCTCACGCCATTCTCCTGCCTCAGCCTCTCTGAGTAGCTGGGACTACAGGCGCCCGCCACCACGCCCGGCTAATTTTTTGTATTTTTAGTAGAGACGGGGTTTCAGCGTGGTCTCGATCTCCTGACCTCGTGATCCGCCCGCCTCGGCCTCCCAAAGTGCTGGGATTACAAGCGTGAGCCACCGCGCCCGGCCAATACAGGGAGCTTTTCTATGCAAGAGATATTTTTTTCCTTTTAGAAGGCATCTTATTAGGCTAGGTCCCCTTTCTCTCCATTGAGGACAACCTGGTTCCACAGCTTCACCTTAGCACTCTGCTTATAATAAGGAAGCAACAGAGGAGTGCTCCCACTGGCTGCTGGCTGCAAGTTTGGAGAGGGCTACCTGGGACTTAATTTTATGAGTCCATGCATCCTCCTGAGGCATCTTTTTGTCCCAAACTCAATTCCAAGCTTTAGGTTGAAGCCTTAGAAAGGAAAATTGGATCTGAGGGATCCAGAGGCAGGCAACAATGGAAGTTAAGGGGCACAGCGTAGGTGAGCATGACTAATTCCTGCCAATTAGGCACCCCTCATTTCATGGATGGAGGTCATGCCTGTATCCATGGCATAGATGAAGTTACTGACAGCAGGGATGATAGGCTAGCACATAGGTGGGTGCAGATAATTCCTACCCTCTAGGCCTCCCTGTTACATGGATGAAAGCCACATTGGCACCCATGGGCAGCACCTGCCAAGGTCGCTGGGACTTGGGGATATAAGGACAGAAGAAAACAGGGGATACCTTTTTTTCTCTCCCTCACATACCCCAGGTATTTGCTAGGAAGAGAAAAGAACTAAGGGACGACTTTTTCCCCTCTTTCCAGATGGGTAACCAACCATCTTCAGTCTGTATGTCTCTCGAATGCATCCTGAATCACTGGGATTCCTTTGAAAAGAGAAAATCAACCTTCTTTTTCCTGTTTCCTCCTCTGTCCTCTCTTCATGGATGAATAATCGTGTCTCCATACCACAGGACATTTCTCTCTGTGAAAAGTTTAATTTCTGCATTAAACCACTTGGCTTAAAAAAAATGAACTGGGAAGACATTATAACTCACATTCCCCTCTGTGAAAAGTTTAATTTCCACAAACCTTAAATCACTTGACTTAAAAAAGAAATGAACTGGGAAAACTATAACTAAGCAATCTCTTGAGGAAGGACAATGTTTACAGTATGCAAATAACCTATTTGTCTGCTCCCCCTTTACAGAATTCCAGGGTCAAAGGGCTTCATAGCTCGGGGGAAGGGAACCCAGAAGCCTGACCTGCTGGCAAACAAGTAAAATTTTTTTACCAGTCAGACTTCTAGCTTTTCTCTCTCTCTGTGCAAACTGTTTGAATGAATGATAAAAATCACTGTTTATATCCTCTGAAATGTTTTGATTAATGGAAAAAGGATTTGTGAGGTGAGTCTTAAGCTGTAGAGAGTCTGTTGTACTTTGTGCTAAGAATTTGTCTTTCTCTATCTTTCTATCAGAAAGAGAGGTACCGTAGGATAAAATGTGGGTCTGGGACCCCATAAGCCCATTGTTCAAGCCAGCCTGACAAACAGCCTGAAAAACTAATTTTGCTATAGGTCTCTGAAGAAAAAAAATGGGATGAGGTCTCCATTTTGTTTTATGTACTGGGAGCTTGACCTTGTAACCACATGGCAATCCTTTTTTGGTCTCTGCCATTTTACAGTGGTGGCCCAGGTTCAATCCTGGCTTAGGGAATGAGTACTTTCTGGTTAATATCTGTGTGACTTTTGCCATTTGCTGATTCTCTTCCCCTCCATGAACAACTTCCATAATAGCTTCCTTTCTTAAATTTTCCTTTCTCTGAGTTACCTTTAAATATTCTAGATTTTTAAAAAACTGCCTACTACCTGTTTGAAAATACCTTGTATACTCATGGTTAAGTCATAACCTTAGTTGAGGCTTGCTGGTTTCACCTATGAGGTTACTTTTGGTAAAGTTTAAAAGCCAGAAATATTGACCACTTGGTGTGGCTAAAGTTGGGTAATAAGGGATTTAAAAGGATATTATTTTGAAAGAGTATTATGGTTAAAACTCAGCTTAATTAGGGCAACCCCCTTTGGGTCCCCTTCTATTTTATGGAAGCTCTGTTTTCACTCTATTAAATCTTGCAACTGCACACTCTTCTGGTCCGTGTTTGTTACAGCTTGAGCTGAGCTTTCACTCGCCATCCACCACTGCTGTTTGCTGCCATTGCAGACCTGCCACTGACTTTCACCCCTCCGGATCTGGCAGGGTGTCTGCTGTGCTCCTGATCCAGCAAGGCGCCCATTGCCACCCCCGATTGGGCTGAAGGCTTGCCATTGTTCTTGCACGGCTAAGTGCCCAGGTTCATCCTAATCAGGCTGAACACTAGTCGCTGGGTTCACGGTTATCTCCCGTGATCCACAGCGTCTAAGAGAGCTGTAACACTCACTGCATGGCCCAGATTCCATTCCTTGGACTCGGTGAGGCGAAGAACCCCAGGTCAGAGAACAAGAGGCTTGCTGTCGTCTTGAAAGCAGCTGCCACCATCTTGGGAGCTGTAAGAACAAGGACCCCCCCCAGTAACATTTTGGCGACCATGAAGGGACCGCCAAAGCGGTGAGTAATATTGGACCCTTTCGCTTGCTGTCCTGTCCTATCCTTCCTTAGAATTGGAGGAAAATATCAGGCACCTGTTGGCCAGTTAAAAACAATTAGCATGGCCGCCAGACTTAAGACTCAGGTGTGAGGCTGTCTGGGAAAGGGCTTTCAAACAACCCTCAACCCTTCTGGGTTGGAAGCATGGTCTGCCTGGAACCAGCTTGCGCTTTCAATTTTCCTGGGGAAGCTGAGGGCCGACTAGAGGCAGAAAGCTGTCGTCCGGAACTCCCAGCATTAGCCGGTTGAGATAATGGCACAGCCAGAAGTCTCTACTCAACAGTCGCCCATGCGTGCGCCCCTACCTTTCCTTCTGACCCATACCTTCTGGGTCCTGACCACGAATTTCTTGAAAAGTGTAGCACCAAAATTCTCCTTACCTCTGAATCTACTTCCTCTGATCCCTGCTTCCTAGATACTAATGCTTCAGACTTTCACTTCCTCTCCCAAGTATTAGAGCAGGTTGTATCTCCAAAGGGATCTAAGGAAGCTCTATGCTGCACCCTTAGGCCCCTAGGCTATGAACCCATGGAGTCTCATCCCTGGTGTCCCTCCCAGTTTAGGCATACAGCTCTCAACATGGGCAGTTCTGTGGGACCCGTTCCCCACCACCCTTGCCAGGGCCTTAGAATTGATAACCCAGTGCTTTAACAACTGGAACTGGTTCTACAACAACATAATAGATCAGGATGAAAGCAAATTTAGTAAATAAAAAGGAGGCGCATATTCCTATAGTGGCAAATGGGGGCAACAAGCAAACGTCCTTCCACTGTGTTTCCAAAAATCCATCTACAAAGACAGAAAGGAAAAAGTAAGAGAGAAAGAGAAAGATAGAAGTAGTAAAGAAAAAAACAGTATACCCTATTTCTTTAAAAGCCAGGGTAAATTTAAAACCTATAATTGATAACTGAAGGTTTTCTCCATGACCCTATAACACTCCAATACCACTTTGTTGTTTGTGTAAATAAGGGCATAGCCCAAAAGCACTGAGGCCACTGACAACCACTAGCCTTCTTATAAAAAATCCTTAACCCAGGAACCCACGGGTGCCCAAATGCATTCAATCTGTAGCGGCAACTGCTTTGCTAACAGAAGAAAGTAGAAAATTAGCCTTTAGAGGAAAGCTCATTGTGAGCACACCTCACCTATTCAGAACTATCCTAAGTCAAAAAAGCAAAAAGATAGCTTACTAACTCAAAAATCTTAAAGTATGGGGCTATTCTGTTAGAGAAAGATAATTTAACATTAACCACTGAAAATTCCCTTAACCCTGCAGATTTCCTAACAGCAGATATAAATCTTAATTACCATACAAAGATCTGACCAGATCTAGGAGGAACTCCCTTCAGGACAGGAAAATAGATGGTTCCTCCCAGGTGATGAGAAAAAGCCACAATGGGTATTCAATAATTGAGGGAAACTCCTGTAGAAGCAGAGTTAAGAAAATTGCCTAATTGGTCTGCTCAAACGTGCAAGCTGTTTGCACTCAGCCAAACCTTAAAGTACTTACAGAATCAAAAAACTCTATCTCAATCCTGACTCAAAATGTTACCCACACCCTCTCTGAAATGAATTTGCATAAGAACTGTTGTTTGTAGGAATGCATCTTGATGGGGCAACTGGGTTATTATGAAACACCCAGGAACCCAGCCCATCTCTAGAACTCACCCTTGAGCGCAAAGGCAATGTCAGGCATGCTGGTAAAGGACCACTAGAATCCAGCAGCCCAGACCCCTTTCTTTGTGGTCAAGAAAGGCGGGAATACAGGTGCAGGACTGCTACAACAGTGAGTGTAACTAATCCAATAAGCAGAAGTCCATGGGTGGTTACACACCCTGGAAAGGAATAAGCATTAGGATCATAGAGGATGCTCTAGGACTAATGCTTATCAGAAAATGACTAGGGGTGCTGGCATCTCTATGTTCTTTTTTCAGATGGGAAATGTTCCCCCCAAGGCAAAAACGCCCCTAAGATGTACTCTGGAGAATTTGGCCCAGCCAGAGTGTATGTACCTTTTTCCCTCTCAGACTTGAAGCAAATTAAAGTAGACCTAGGTAAATTCTCAGATAACCCTGATGGCTATATTGACATTTTACAAGGGTTAGGACAATCCTTTGATCTGACATGGAGAGATATAATGTTACTGCTAGATCAGACACTAACCCCAAATGAGAGTTTGGCGATCTCTGGTATCTCAGTCAGGTCAATGATAGGGTGACAACAGAGGAAAGAGAACGATTCCCCACAGGCCAGCAGGCAGTTCCCAGTGTAGACCGTCACTGGGACGCAGAATCAGAACATGGAGATTGGTGCCGCAGACATTTGCTAACTTGGATGCTAGAAGGACTAAGGAAAACTAGGAAGAAGCCTACAAAGTATTCAATGATGTCCACTATAACACAGGGAAAGGAAAAAAATCCTACTCCCTTTCTGGAGAGACTAAGGGAGGCATTGAGGAAGCATACCTCTCTGTCACCTGACTCTGTTGAAGGCCAACTAATCTTAAAGGACAAGTTTATCACTCAGTTAGCTGCAGACATTAGAAAAAAACTTCAAAAGTCCGCCTTAGGCCCGGAGCAAAACTTAGAAACCCTATTGAACTTGGCAACCTTGGTTTTTTTATAATAGGGATAAGGAGGAGCAGGCGGATTGGGACAAATGAGATAAGAAAAAGGCCACCACTTTAGTCATGGCCCTCAGGCAAGCAGACTTTGGAGGCTCTGGAACACGGAAAGGCTGGGCAAATCAAATGCCTAACAGGGCTTGCTTCCAGTGTAGTCTTCAAGGACGCTTTAAAAAAGATTGTCCAAATAGAAATAAGCCGCCCCCTCGTCCATGCCCCTTATGTCAAGGGAATCACTGGAAGGCCCACTGCCCCAGAGGATGAAGGTCCTATGAGTCAGAAGCCACTAACCAGATGATCCAGCAGTAGGACTGAGGGTGCTCGGGGCAAGCACCAGTGCATGCCATCACTCTCACAGAGCCCCAGGTATGCTTGACCATTGAGGGCCAGGAGGTTAACTATCTCCTGGACACTGGTGCGGCCTTCTCAGTGTTACTCTCCCGTCCCGGACAACTGTCCTCCAGATCTGTCACCATCTGAGGGGTCCTAGGACAGCCAGTCAGTAGATACCCAGCCACTAAGTTGTGACTGGGGAACTTTACTCTTTTCATATGCTTTTCTAATTATGCCTGAAAGCCCCACTCCCTTGTGAGGGAGAGACATTCTAGCAAAAGCAGGGGCCATTATACACCTGAACATAGGAAAAGGAGCACCCATTTGTTGTCCCCTGCTTGAGGAAGGAATTAATCCTGAAGTCTGGGCAACAGAAGGACAATATGGACGAGCAAAGAATGCCTGTCCTATTCAAGTTAAACTAAAGGGTTCCGCCTCCTTTCCCTACCAAAGGCAGTACCCCCTTAGACCCGAGGCCCAACAAGGACTCCAAAAGATTGTTAAGGACCGAAAAAGCCCAAGGCCTAGTAAACCATGCAATAGCTCCTGCAATACTCCAATTTTAGAAGTACAGAAGCCCAGCGGACAGTGGAGGTTAATGCAAGATCTCAGGATTATCAATGAGGCCGTTGTCCCTCTATACCCAGCTGTACCTAACCCTCACACTCTGCTTTCCCAAATACCAGAGGAAGCGGAGTGGTTTACAGTCCTGGACCTTAAGGATGCCTTTTTCTGTATCCCTGTACATCCTGACTCTCCATTCTTGTTTGCCTTTGAAGATCCTTCAAACCCAACGTTTCAACTCACCTGGACTGTTTTACCCCATGGGTTCAGGGGTAGCCCCCATCTATTTGGCCATGCATTAGCCCAATACTTGAGCCAGTTCTCATACCTGGACACTCTTCTCCTTCGGTACATGGATGATATACTTTTAGCTGCACATTCAGAAACCTTGTGCCATCAAGCCACCCAAGCACTCTTTTTTTAATTTTTTTGGGGGGGGGATGAAGTCTTGCTCTGTCACCCAGGCTGGAGTGCAGTGGCGCGATCTCGGCTCACTGCAAGCTCTGCCTCATGGGTTCATGCTATTCTGCTTCAGCCTCCCGAGTAGCTGGGACTATAGGCACCCACCACTACACCCAGCTAATTTTTTGTATTTTTAGTAGAGACGGGGTTTTACCGTGTTAGCCAGGATGGTCTTGATCTCCTGACCTTGTGATCTGCCCACCTCCACCTCCTAAAGTGCTAGGATTACAGGCATGAGCCATTGCACCCAGCCCCACCCAAGCACTCTTAAATTTCCTTGCCACCCGTGGCTACAAGGTTTCCAAACCAAAGGCTCAGCTCTGCTCACAGCAGGTTAAATACTTAGGACTAAAATTATCTAAAGACACCAGGGCCCTCAGTGAGAAACGTATCCAGCCTATACTAGCTTATCCTCATCCCAAAACACTAAAGCAACTAAGAGGGTTCCTTGGCATAAAAGGCTTCTGCCAAATATAGATTCCCAGGTATGGTGAAATAGCCAGGCCATTATATACACTAATTAAGAAAACTCAGAAAGCCAATACCCATTTAGTAAGATGGGTACCTGAAGCAGAAGTGGCTTTCCAGGCCCTAAAGAAGGCCCTAACCCAAACCCCAGTGTTAAGCTTGCCAACAGGGCTAGACTTTTCTTTATATGTCACAGAAAAACAGGAATAGCTCTGGGAGTCCTTACACAGGTCTGAGGGACCAGCTTGCAACCCATGGCATACTTGAGTAAGGAAACTGATGTAGTCACAAAGGGTTGGCCTCATTGTTTACTGATAGTGGCAGCAGTAGCAGTCTTAGTATCTGAAGCAGTTAAAATGATACAGGGAAGAGATCTTAGTGTGTGGACATCTCATGATGTGAATGGCATATTCACTGCTAAAGGAGACTTGTGGCTGTCAGACAAGCATTTGCTTAAATATCAGGCTCTATTACTTGAAGGACCAGTGCTGCAACTGCGCACTTGTGCAACTCTTAATCCAGCCACATTTTTTCCAGACAATGAAGAAAAAATAGAACATAACTGTCAACAAGTAATTGCTCAAACCCGCTCCACTCAAGGGGACCTTCTAGAGGTTCCCTTGACTGATCCCAACCTCAACTTGTATACTGATGGAAGTTCCTTTGTAGAAAAAGGACTTCGAAAAGTGGGGTATGCAGTGATCAGTGATAATGGAATACTTGAAAATCATCTCCTCACTCCAGGAACTAGTGCTTAGCTGGCAGAACTAATAGCCCTCACTCGGGCACTAGAATTAGGAGAAGGAAAAAGGGTAAATATATATACAGACTCTAAGTATGCTTACCTAGTCCTCCATGCCCATGCAGCAATATGGAGAGAAAGGGAATTCCTAACTTCTGAGGGAACACCTATCAAACATCAGGAAGCCATTAGGAGATTATTATTGGCTGTACAGAAACCTAAAGAGGTGGCAGTCTTACACTGCCGGGGTCACCAGAAAGGAAAGGAAAGGGAAACAGAAGGGAACCACCAAGTGGATATTGAAGCCAAAAGAACCACAAGGTGGGACGCTCCGTTAGAAATGCTTATAGAAGGACCCCTAGTATGGGGTAATCCCCTCTGGGAAACCAAGCCCCAGTACTCAGCAGGATAAATAGAATGGGGAACTTCACAAGGACATAGTTTCCTCCCCTCAGGATGGCTAGCCACTGAAGAAGGGAAAATACTTTTGCCTGCAGCTAGCCAACAGAAATTACTTAAAACCCTTCACCAAACCTTTCACTTAGGCACACAGCACCCATCAGATAGCCAAATCATTATTTACAGGACCAGGCCTTTTCAAAACTATCAAGCAGATAGTCAGGGCCTAATATTAACATATGTTCCAAATTTGTATGAGATTTCTAAAATTCTAATGTCTAAGTATGTACTGTCAATCATAATTAAGGTTACTATGTTAAGTTATTGTAAACCGCAGAAATAACCAAATTTGTCAATCATGTTTTTTTTTTGTCTTGTTTTGATCATTTTCAAAAGATGGTTTATAATCAGCTATAGAAATTTGACAGGTGCTCTTAAATTCAGGTTCCTGATGTCTTTGGAGATTGTGACATTGGAATAAAGGAAAAATGTTCAAGACTCATGAAGAGATAAAATGTTCATGAGTGTCAAGCAGAAAAGAGTTAACTGAATGAACTGAACTAACAGAGAACTGAAGTAATCTTTTTTTAACTTTTTGCTTAAAACATTGCTGAACCTTGTTTTGTTTTTGAGAGTCAAGGAAACTTCTTTTGAGCTAGCTACAGTATTTAACAATTGGGTAAAGTATACTCCTGTGAACAAAATTTGGAGCATATTTGTTTCTCTCTGCCTGGTTTCTCTAGAATTTGGAAGCTATCTGTAAGTATTCTTAACTTATGGCGATACAATTGTTTGCATAAATGCAATGAGAATCCATTTTCTCTTGCAACAGGGTGCAATTGGAAATACTGGTTGTTTTACTAAGGCTTCAACTGGAAGGATGTGCTTCCCTTTAAGGAACCAATCTTTACTAGCAGAGCCAATAAAAACCCCTTGGGAAAACTGGCCTCATATCTTGTCTACACAGTTCCTGTACAGGGTTGCTAACCTGTGGTGAGTAAAGAATGTAACTTTCTAACAGGCTTAGGAGCCCCAAGTTATCTTGGGACCCCAACAAGAGAGGAATTTGGAAACTCAAAGGTATTTGAGGATACAAACCCATGTCTGGGCTTGGCTTTAAAAAGTCTTGTCTGAGATTCCTTATGGAATAGAGTTCCATCAGAGCCCATTTAAAAAGCCTATATGAAAATAATTATTTTTGCTGCACTTTATGCAAATAATCAGGCCAAGTATACGACTAAAGTTTATTTTGCAAGCAAATCAGTCCTATCATGATTTGTTTTTAACGAAAATGAGGACTGTAGAGAGAAAATTAGGTTTCAACACTTATGCTTTTGTCATTAAATTCTAGTCACATCGGTTGTTTTTAAGTTTTCACGTACATTTTAGACTAACCCTGCTTATTCATGTGAACCAACCAGTGATCTCCAGCTGCAGCTCAGAAGGAATAAAAGGAATGGGTAATGTAAAAATCTGGATCAAATACTCTAGTTCTGGGCAATTATCTTGCAAATCTTTCCAGGTGATAGGAGTAAACAGAGTGCCCAAAATGGGAGGTTTCTTTTTTGGGGAAATAAGACCAAATGAGCTAACTAACCAAAGCCAATTCCCATGAACCCAAATCTTAGCAGGCATAACTATTAATATAGCATGTCAGCAGCCTGGGGATTTTTGAGCTGTCCTTATCCCTTTGTTCCATTTTAATCCATGTCTTCTAATAACCCTGTTTGTCTCGTCTTGCTTTCAGGCCATCAAACTCCAATGTTCATGCAACCAGAACCTTGGATGATGGCTCCTTTTTACCAGGGGCCTTTAGATAGGTCTCTGAGGGATATCTGACTGCTGTTTTCCCAAAATAACAGCCCCTGTCAGCATGAAGTAGTTAAAATTGGTCATCGTTCTTATCCTAATGGAAGTTAGATGTACCTCTTCAAAGGGGGGAATGATAGAGGTAGGAAGCAGAAAAATGCTTAGGCAGATAGGGATGAGTCCCAGTGAAACCCCACTTCCAAGTCAAAGGTAGTTTACAGCCTGAAAGTCATGCTACAAGTTACATCCACAGACTGGATTGAGAACCTGTCTTCCTATTTGGTGCATTTTCCTCTGATTGATCCCTGCCTTTCATCGATTTTACATATACCTACCCTTCCACAATTTTTTTTTACACTATTGTGACCACCTTTGATTGGTGCCTTTGTTTTAACATTTTTTACGTACTCAGAAATCAATCAGCACGCCCTCCCCATTCTGTGCCTATGAAAACCCTAAACTCAGCCACACTTTGAAACTGTCCATCTTTGGGCAGGGGTGGGGACTGCCTGCCTTCAGGCAGGAGAGAGAGACAACCCGGATTTCCCCTCTGCTCTCCACTGAGAGCTGTTTCATCACTCAATAAAATTCTCTGCCCTCATCACCCTTCAATTGTCAGTGTGACCTCATTCTTCTCGGATGTTGGACGAGAATTGGAGACCACTGAATGCAGGGGCTGACTGCGCAGTCACAGCAGCCATGGGAGCCGTGGGCCATAGTGCAAGCCAAACATGGCCCAGTGGGCTGAGTAGACAGGGTGCCCCCTGCTGCAAGCCTGGCAAAAAGGCTGAGAAAAATCCTGCATCACTATTATTTGGACTCTGACATGCTATTTAAAAAGAAATTAATTTAGAAATGCAGCCCAACGTGGCAATGTAATATTAGAAATAAAATCTAAATTATTTTCTTGCCTATGGAGTTATGTTAAAATTCATTTATTAAGTGAAATCTGGAGGCTATTTTGTTTAAGTGTCATCTCTGTGAAAAGTCATCTTATGTTGATAAAAGAATAAAAAGCTTTTGGAGTAAGTGTTCATGCAGAACACCCCTGCATGGATTCCTGGAATGGTTAGGGCTACTTCTTCTTTGCGTTCCATCAATAAGCTAAATGCAATGAAGATAAAAAGTGAGAGGCTGTGACAAAGAATCCTCTGTGGTCCATTGTGTGAATGATTTATAAATAATACATGATGTTTATAATGATGCTGTCAGGTAAAAAACTGTGAAAACCAGAGTAGTAAAGAAGATTGCCTGGGGGGCAGGATCATTACTCAGGATATAATTGTTTTGTTCTTTTATTTAGTAATTCTTTTATTTAGTAATTTTATTTAGTAATTTTGCAGAAATCAGCCATGTTACACCACCCTAGAGATTCAGCCCCCTATATGTCAAAACTGACTTTTTTTTTGAGACATGGTCTGTCTCTGTTACTTAGGCCGGAGTGCAGTGGTGTGAACGTGGCTCACTGTAGCCTCAATCTCCTAGGTTCAAGTGATCCTCTCGCCTCAGCCTCCAGAGTATCTGGGACCACAGGCGAACATCATCACGCCTGGCTAATTTTTTTACCTTTTTAATTTTTTAGAGATGAGGGGCTCTCCGTGTTGTCCTGACTGGTCGTGAACTCCTGAACTCAAGTGACTTCCTGCCTCAGCCTCCCAAAATTTGGGATTACAGGTGTGAGCTACCACACCCAGCCCAAACTGACTTTATTACATAGAGGCAGATGTTGACAAATCAGCAGTGATCAGAAACTTCTTCAATAAGGTAAGATTTGATGATACATACATACGTCCCTTGTTCTTCAGACCTGCATTACAGATATAAATCTAACATTATAATTAATTTAAAGGAAATATTAAATTATGTCTATTTTATGTCATAAAGTAAGTTTTTGAGCTTGGGTCTAAGCAATATTCAAACTTCTATTATAGTCTACATATTTAAACTATGAGAAAACTAACATTGAAAGTTAGGGAATTGGCTGGGCGTGGTGTTTCTCTCCTGTAATCCCACCACTTTGGGTGGCTGAGGTGGGATGATCACTTGAGCCCAGGAGTTTGACACTAGCCTGGGCAACACCGTGTGACCCTCTCTATAAGAAAATAATGTTAGGGAGTATGTCCAAAGCTGCACACAGCAGAAAATTCATAGTATCAAATGCTTGGAAAAATCAAAATAAATAAGTTAGATATTCAATAAACTAGGAAAAAACAATAAAGCAACTGTGAAAACTAGGATAATGTATCAGTTTTTAAAAAGTGAAAATATATTCCTTGAAACACTTTAGGACTTGATTTGTTTAACAAATACTTTTTGTTTGCCTTCCCTGACTATTCATACACAAAAATACTGTATCTGCAGGAGTGCCATATGACTGTCTTTAAAGGGAGGATATGATTTTGGAGTTATGTGTAATTTGAGACTTTTGAATGAAAGAGGTGATCTGTCTTTAATGATCTAGATGATCATCTGTCTTTAATGAAATAGATGATCTGTCTTTAATGATCCAGATTTGTTTTTGTTGCTGTTAAAAAAGAGGTGAGGGCCAGGGGCAGTGGCTCACACTTGTAATCCCAGAACTTTGGGAGGCCAAGGCGGGTGGATCACAAGGTCAGGAGATCGAGACCATCCTGGCTAACACGGTGAAACCCTGTGTCTACTAAAAATGCAAAACATTAGCTCGGCGGCCGTAGTCTCAGCTACTTGGGAGGCTGAGGTAGGAGAATGGCATGAACCCGGGGGGTGGAGCTTGCAGTGAGCCGAGCTAGCACCACTGCACTCCAGCCTGGGTGACAGAGAGAGGCTCCATCTCAAAATAAATAAATAAATAAATAAAAATAAAAATAAATAAATAAAGAGGTGAGACCAAGTTATTTTGCCTTTACTCAAACATTGTTGGACTATGCTTTGAAACTAAGAAGACAGATAATGCTCCATTAAACGAACAGAATATTCTCAATGTTCATAGTCATACTTCAATTTTACTCCTCAGATATCGAGTTTCCCTCCTAAAAGCTAACTGTTTTTTGATATGTTTTAATAGAATAGTTTTTATATATTCCCCTGGCAGCACAATATAATACCACTTTGACCCCTGTTTTTCCTTCTTAATGATATATCTTGGAAGATAATTCCATATGAGTACATAAATAGCCTCTTGCATTCTTTTTATGGTTGCATAGTATTCCAGTTTGATAGGGCAAGTTTTTGCCCATCTCTCTTCATTTTCATACTTACTTTTCAATGTAGTTTAGAATCTACTTGTTTAAAAATCCTTTTGGAATTTAAAATTGAGAGTATGCTAAATTTAAGTTAATTTATAAATACTTGACATCTCTGTGATGCTTTGTCTTCCAAGCCAAGCCCATGATATTTTTCCATATGTTTAAGTCTTTTTAACCTCAATGAAAATTTCATAGTTTTTGTATATTTTTAATACAGTTCTGTTTTTTTTTTTTTTTTTTTTTTAGATGAGAGTCTTATTCTGTTGCCCAGGCTGGAGTGCAGTGATGCTATCTTGGCTCACTGCAACCTCCACCTCCTGGGTTCAAGCAATTCTCCTGCCTCAGTCTCCCTAGTAGCTGGGATTACAGGCACTAGCCATCGTGCCCTGCTAATTTTTGTATTTTAGTAGAGATGGGGTTTCGCTACATTGGCCAGTCTGGTCTCGAACTCCTGACCTCAAGCAATCTACCCACCTCAGCCTCACAAAGTGCTGGGATCACAGGCATGAGCCACTGCTCCCGGCCCAATACAGTTCTTAAATTTGTTTCTACATAAATAATCTCTTCTGTTATTGTTTTAAATGATCTCTTTCTTTCCAATATATCTGCTAATTGGCTGTTTGACCATTGAAGGCTATTAATAACTATGCATTAGTTTTGAGCCTACCCACTTTAGAGAATTATTTTATTGTTTGTGATGTTTCTTTTAACCTTTTTGGTTCTCCAAGTATTACAATTATATCATTTATAATTAATGACTCTTTTACTTCCTCTCCTGTCTAATTGAATTGGCTAATACCTACTAGAACAATATTAAAAACTAATGAGCATAGTGAAAATCCTTGTCTTATTCATTTTTTTCTTTTTCCTAAGTAGATTGTGGTTGGAATCGTTTATGTAAATCTCTTGATTGTAAGGGATGCTCCTAATAAGGAAATGCTATGATTAGAACAGTGGTAGGACAAATGGGCAACCGGAGACTCACCAGGCTTTCCCAGCTCAGTCATGAGGTATCAGTAAAGCAGTGTAGGATACCAGGTTGGGCCAAAGGATGAAAAGGGGTCCATACACTGATCAAGAAACTAGTAAAGACATGCATGCTTAAAGAGACTCTTCACCCTACAGCACCACTAGGTGGCTGGTGAAAAAGCCAATGGTATTTGATGCCTCCTTGTGGGTTGCCTCAAGCTCTTTGCTGTAGGAGTCCTCCTTGCCCCTGCACTGCCAGATATAACAATCACAGAGTCCATTGGGTGGACTGGGGAGCCTGGCTCATGCTGGTGGACATACTAATGTTTTCTTCAGATTCTACTGCATCCTTACGATCAGACACTGTTTGACTTCATGGGACTTGGATTACAACTCATATTCAATATGCTCCTTAAAACAACTTTAAATATCTCTTGATTTTTCACCATTGAATAGGCTGAGACACAGGAAACAATGAAACCTTACCAGAGCTGTCTTGCTACCATTACAAGAACGGCATTATTCTTACTGTTAGAGATACAGACAGCATACTGTCTGTCCTAGATAGTCAACTCTCTGAGTTTTGGCTTAAAAGCCTCCCCAGGAGGCCAAGGCGGGTGGATCACGAGGTCAAGAGATCGAGACCACGGTGAAACCCCGTCTCTACTAAAAATACAAAAAATTAGCCGGGCGTGGTGGCGGGCGCCTGTAGTCCCAGCTACTCGGAGAGGCTGAGGCAGGAGAATGGCGTGAACCCAGGAGGCGGAGCTTGCAGTGAACCGAGATTGCGCCACTGCACTCCAGTCTGGGTGACACAGCGAGACTCCGTCTCAAAAAAAAAAAAAAAAAAGCCTCCCCCAAACCCAAACTTTGCAGTGTCTATGGTAAACTTTTTCAGTATTTTGGATGTGCTTCTTACCTCATATAGGGATTCTCCTCAGCCCAGCCATTAGATTACTGGAAAGCATCCACTGTGACCAGCAACATGCCTTAGAAACTCTCTAATGATCTGTACAGACTCCTTCAGACTGTGGCCAGTCACCTGGACAGCACGTTTCAGTGATGACATTTTATAGAACAGAACCCATGGGAAAAACATGTGGCCATGAGGCAATGACGCCCTTTGGAATTTGTTAGTAGCACTTTCCTGGCACCATCATCTCATTTCTGAGAGTATTCCTTGCTTTTTAATGGGGGCTGATAGACGCAGAGTAACATAGGCAGGTCATGTGTGCTTAAGCTCTGTTTTCCTTATCATTCGATGAATCCCAAATGAGAACCCCAACAAAGTGGCTTGCTCAAGAAACATCCATTTTTAAGTGAAAGTGGTATATGCATGGAAGAAGTAAACCAGGTATTAAAGGCATCTCAGAGGTAAAGGGAAAACCATCTAATCACCCTCTCTTTGCATGTTTTGGAGGCAAGGGCTCAGCTTTCCTGATGGCTTCAATACCCCCAGATTCCTGAGGATACCTGGTTCTGGTTGTAGATGCATCAGCTAAGTTAAAGGCAGTTCATATACAAGGGGTTGCCAAACCTGTACAGCACCAAAAATAAATCCTTGCATCTCTAGTTGGAATCTACAATCTGTCCAATGGGTAGAGATGAGCACTGTGGTGCTTGCCCTGGAGAAACAGTCCCCCAAATGAACTTTGTTACATTTTGATAGATTCCTGGACACGTACCCTCCTTGTCTTATTTTTATTTTCTTTTTGTTTTTGTTTCACACTATTAGGCCTTTCTGGCATTATTCCTGACTCTAATAGGATTGCCTTTAGTCCTGCCATGCTGGCTTTGGGATTGAAATAGAACTATACATATATGGGTAATATAATATAAATAAATATAATATTTAAATAGTATAACAAATAAATATAAATACATCATTATATAATATATTCTGGAAATATCTACCTATTTCTATTTCAGTATTTAGGATAGTTGTCATATAGCTTCTTGCTTAGATATTTTAATATGGTGAGTTGTAACACACTATGCATTTCTACAATAAACCCTACTTGGTTTCCATGAATCTATGCATAAAAAATACAAGCTTACCCTTAAAATATCCTCCACAGAATGACTTTAGCAGACACTATTTATTTATTTGCCTACCTGTCACCCATTCCTTATTCCTTTCCCCCTTCTATTAAATTCCAATTTGTGAGGTGTTATACGCATTGCTGTAAATGGCCATCTGTTTCATTAAACCATTCATTATCAGTTATGTTTCTTGACCAGTAATTGAATCAGGATGCATTAGTCTGCTAAAGATGTGCAGTGCTCAAGAAGGCATTCATCTCACCCCATTGCAGGTAGTCATGAAGACAGTAGATAAAGATATCATCTTCGAGAGTAAAACCAGAAGTCCAGGTGGACAGGGGACAAGAGAGATACTCCCAGGCATCAGACTCAGAGAGTGACAGTTGGGTCACCAAAGGGGGACTCTTTCTGTTGCTATGATAAGGTTTCCTTGCATTTCTGTCCAGCAGGATATGTAAAATAGGCACCATCAATTAGTGATTACTGTACTCTGTTCCCTCTCTCTCTTTCTTTAGTTAAAAGAAAAATTACTTTCATGCATTTTCTTCCTCACTATGGGATACTACACAATAAAGGCAAAAAAAAAAAAAGACTGGATTGTCCGTAGAGAATTTAAAAACAATAATAAAATTGACTAAAGTCTATCTGCTTTTGATGATCACCATATGCCAGACATTCTGAACAATGTCAGTGGTAAAAATATTTTCCACTAGGGTGGACAGCACCTACTGGCATCTTCCTTCATACTTCACTTTTGATAACATCATGAAATTAATGCTGAATTAATTGTCAGATTAACCTAGCCTGGGGCTTTTGTATGTTGGGACTTCTTGTTATGTGAAGTATTATTGCTAAAGCCACTTTGAGTCAAGTTTTCTGTTACTCCTCTAGGAGGCCTTACTTGATCCTCTGCTAGGGAGCTAATCTGTATTATTATTGTCTATGGCAACACTATAGCTTTTACATACCTCTTTGGTCACACTCGTTCGTCCTCTTTTATTTGGTGTTCCAATGATATTTTGAACTCCTTGAGGTCATACAATTTATCTTATGCATATTTATCTTCGTAGGACAATACATGTCATACTGGTTGCTCAATAACTTACTGTCCCCTGAATATATCTGTAGCCTTATCTGGCTAGTGTTATGCAGTCATCACTGTTAGCATGTTGCTCTTTTGGAATACTCATGCTGCAGTGTGGACAACAGAAATTTAATAAGACTTACTAACTATATATTTGCTTTGCATTCTTCAGACTAGCCATCTCTGTCTTATAAAATAAAACTTCACGGTGTGGTAAACAATGTGTTTTCTAGTTACTTTCAGGTCTTTTGTCGGTTATGTTTACCCACATCCATTTTTTTTTTTTTTTTTTGAGACAGAGTCTTCCTGTGTCACCCAGGCTGGAGTGCAGTGGTGCAATCTTGGCTCACTGCAACCTCTGCCTCCCAGGCTCGAGAGATCCTCCCACCTCAGCCTCCCAAGTAGCTGGGACTACAGGAGTGTGCCACCACATCCAACTATATTTTATATTTTTTGTAGAGACAGGGTTTCACCATATTGCCCAAGCTGGTCTTGAACCCTTAAGCTCAAGCGATCCACCCACCTTGGCCTCCCAAAGTCTTATGATTATAGGCATGTGCCAATGCCCCTGGCCCAGATACTTTTGGTGAGGGTGTAAGAAGTCTACTAAATATACATACAACAAACCTTTTTAAAAGAAACATGCACTTTCTCTAAATCAGAGCTTAGAATTTGTTAGTTTCCTGTGTTATGGCTGAGAATCCACTAGATGGTACTATTACATAAGTGATCATAATGAAAACAGTACGCTGAAATTTTCTTCTCTGTTAATTGCTTACTGAAATATTTTGTTTTTCATTTCAAACTGTAGCAGCTTGATTAATGATGTAACTTGGTCTAGCGTGAGGAAGTAAATTGTCATTATTAAGATTTATGATAAACTCATTGCAAAATAAATGAGTAAGGCAATCAATTAGCAGTCATCTAGTAACTTATGTGCATAAACTATTGTGAACTACAACATGTTATATTTGAAAACTGAGCTCCTTTCCGAAAAAACTCTTTGGTGTTTATGAGAAGGAAATTATATTTGGTGTGGGTTTGAAATTTCTTGCTTTCTAGATGGCAATTTATTGACTATTTGGTGTTTACAAAGTTTTTCCAGGAAATCAACCACTAATCTGGGAAAGTCTAAACATTACACATTATGCAATTAGGAGAAGATTTGGCTTAGTGGAGCGGCAACACGGGAGCCTCCTTGTCATATTTTCATCAGTATCATGTTCTAGACCTACCTTGGAATATCCTTGGAAGAATCCTTGGAACTAATTCAAGATGAACATACTACGTAGAGAATTCTCTTCGGGCTAGGTGCAGTGTCTCACACCTGTAATCCCAGCACTTTGGGAGGCTGAGGTGGGAGGATCACTTGAGCCCAGGAGGTGGAGGCTGCAGTGAGCCAAGATTGCACCACTGCACTCCAGCCTGGGTGAAAAAAAGAATAGAATTTTCTTTATAGTTTCATTATAACAGAATCTACAAATCACTAAAGTAATGAACATATGGAGAATTCAGAGGCTTGAATGTAAAGGATAATTCTACACTTGTATTAAAAGCAGCAATTATACATATCAGCACCAAAGTCACTACAATTATTTAAGCACTAGGAAATGTACCCTAATGATGAGCTAATATTGCATTTTTGCTTTAAGCTTTTTTATTTTTATATTTTTAGGTACAGGGTCTTGCTCTGTTGCCCAGGCTGCCGTGCAGTGATGTGATCATAACTCACTGCAGCCTCAAACTCCTGGGGTCAAGCAATCTTCCTGACTTGGCTTCCCAAAGCACCATACACAGCCCCCTTTCTTTAAGCTGTTAAATTCCTCTAACTAGGAGTTCTTAACCTCGTCCATGAATCCCTTGAGTGTTCATGGATAGAAACAGGGGTCCAGCAACTTTGAGTGGAAGAATTACATCTAATTGACATCCAGCATTTCCTTTGGTTGTGAATGTAGATAATACACCATGGAAGTATTATTAGCACCAGTGCTTTTAACATCAACAGAAATCAGACATTTACATGATATATTACATTTCTTGCAGCATCTTGAAATATCTTTCTTGTTTATCATACTTTAAAGTTATGATGGTATGGTTCTTTGCTGAATTGTCTTATTATGTTAATAAATAAAAAATGCATTATTCTATAATAGTTTAGAAATGATTTGACTACCATATTTCAGTGTAATTATTTTCTTTCTAATCCTGTACATTACTTTATGCAATTGAAAATATCATTCTGACAAGGGTTCATAAGTTTCACACCAAACCACCATAGAGATACATAATAGAGAAATGTTCAGATAATTTGCTCTAAGTTATATTTTGAGATAGAACATTCTGGCTAAGCTAAGCATTGCTTCTCTTCCTTAAAAAAAATGTAGCATCCTTTGGAAGGTGCCATCCAAGGGCATGACCGACCTAGAGGGTAGATGACCTTGAATAGGATCTGTAATGATTCTCCCATTTAGTTACAGAAGTGAATTTAGAAGGTGATTATTTCAAATAAGACAATATTCAGGATTTCTAAATTTATCAGCAAAATAAAGCTTTTTAAGTGCAGAGCAGTTGACTTTCAACTTTCAGTAGCAAATGAGATTGAGAATTGAACTAAAAAGGCAGGAATCTTATTTCTTAGTATTTACTTCCCCTAAAGCAATTCAAAGTTTGAGGGGCTAGACTGAAGTTAACCTCTCCATTAACTTACAGGTCCAGGTAACTTCAAGAAGCTAAGAAACATTTAAGAAACATCAAAAAAAATTTCCACCAGGAATAGAGTCAAAAGTTTGTCCAGTAAAATACAGTCACGTCCTGCATAAAGATGTTTCAGTCATCAATGGACCCCATATATGATGGTGGTCTCATAAGATTATGATGGAGCTGAAGCATTCCTATTGCCTAGTGATGACAGGCCTAGACTAATGTGTGAGCTTGTATTTTATTTTTTAAGAAAAAAATTTATTTATTTTTATATTTTTTCTTGAAACAGAGTCTCACTCTGTCACCCAGGCTGGAGTGCAGTGGTGTGATCTTGGCTCACTGCAACCTCTGCCAAGCGATTCTCATGCCTCAGCCTCCCGAGTAGCTGGGATTATAGGTGCCCACCACCACACCCAGCTAATTTCTGTATTTTTAGTAGAGATGGGGTTTCACCATATTGGCCAGGCTGGTCTCGAACTGCAGACATCAGGTGATCCTCCCGCTTCAGCCTCCCAAAGTGCTAGGATTACAGGTGTGAGCCACCATGCCCGGCTGATTTTTTAAGAAAAAATTGTAAAACTAAATTTTTTTTCTTGAATGCAAAAAAACTTATAGAATACTGCTGTACAATATGTTTGTATATTAAGCTGTTATTACAAAGGAGTCAAAAAGTTATAAAAATTAAAAATTTTATAAAGTTAAAAAGTTACAGTAAGCTAAGGTTAATTTATTATTGAAAAAAGGTTTTTTGGTTTTTTTTTTGTTTTGTTTTGTTTTTGAGATGGAGTCTTGCTCTGTCACCCAGGCTGGAGTGCAGTGGCACAATCTCAGCTCACTGCAAGCTCTGCCTTCTGGGTTCACACCATTCTCCTGCCTCAGCCTCCTGAGTAGCTGGGACTACAGGCACCCACCACCATGCTCAGCTAATTTTTTGTATTTTTAGTAGAGACGGGGTTTCACTGTGTTAGCCAGGATGGTCTTGATCTCCTGACCTCGTGATCTGCCCTCCTCAGCCTCCCAAAGTACTGGGATTACAGGCATGAGCCACCACGCCCGGCCTGAAAAAATGTTTTTATAAATTCAGTGTAGCGGCCAGGAGTGGTGACTCACGCCTGTAATCCCAGCACTTTGAGAGGCTGAGGTGGCCGGATCACTTGAGGTCGGGAGTTTGAGACCAGCCTGACCAACATAGAGAAACCCCATCTCTGCTAAAAATACAAAATTAACCCTGCATGGTGGCACATGCCTGTAATCCTAGCTACTCGGGAGGCTGAGGCAGGAGAATCGCTTGAACCCAGGAGGTGGAGGTTGAGGTGAGCCAAGATAGCGCCATTGCACTCCAGCCTGGGCGACAAGAGCGAATCTCCATCTCAAAAATAAATAAATAAATAAATAAATTCAGTGTAGCCTAAGTATACACTGTGTATGAAGTCTACGGTAGTGTACAGTAATGTCCTAGGCCTTCACATCATTCTCCAGTCACTGACTCACCCAGAACAACTTCCAGTCCTACAAGCTCCATCTGTGGTAAGTGCCCTACACAGGGGTAGTATTTTTAAATCTTTTATAATTTATACTGCACCTTTTCTATGTTTAGATATATTTAGATACACAAATACTTGCCAATGTGTTCCAAATGCCTACAGCATTCAGTAGAGTAACATGCTGTACAGGTACATAGCCTAGGAGCACATAGCCCAGGTGTGTAGTAGGCTATACCATCTAGGTTTGTTACATTCTATGATGTTCACACAATGATGAAATAGCCTAACAACACAGTTCTCAAAATGTATCGCTGTTGATAAGCAATGCATGATTGTATAAGACAATACCCTAAAAATATAAAAAGACACTGAGAAAACCAGGCCATAATCAATTACACTATTAACTTCAAATTACTGGAATGTTGTAGAGTCGTCAGTAAATATTGTATTTGTAGACATACTTCTGATAGACATTGCAACAATTGTCTGTGACTAAAACTTTAAACATGTGTTTCATTACACATTGCTCACATCTCATTCCGATTTAACTGTGAACCTCGGCAAAGATTTCTATGATCAGTGTGTTTTCCTGGTTCTCTCTCTTTCTTGCTAAAAATGCCAGTTTAGATAGAACAATGTATTTAAAGGGAAATTTAAAAACTTAGGGGAGTTGATGGAGGAAAGAAGGGAGCTTTATGATTTGTCTACTTGGTAGAAAACTGCGTTACTTTTTCTTGATCTTGTAAAGATATTAATAATGTATTTATTTGTTAAATGTGATTGTCTCTGTGTTCAAAAAAAGGCTTAAGGTGCCAAGTTCTCATTTTGTACAGTTCACCATTGGGAAAGTTAGAGCTTCTGGGTGTGGAGTCAGTGCCCTTCATCCAGAAGGATTTATTGCTGGAGAAATACAGGCATGAACACTTAGGGCAAGCTTGAGTGTATTGTAATGTAGGGGCCTCCTGTGAACCGTGGTTCATTTGCATATGGAAAATCACCAGGTTTCCTGCTAGGGCCCTGAACTCTCTCCTTCTGCTCCACTAATGGCTCATGCTCTAGGCATGTTTCTGCCCCTTCAAGCATTACCTTTATTTTTCTTTGCAGCTTCTCTCCTCAGTCTCTGAGACACTTACTCTTCTAATAATGCACCTCAGATTTACTGGTAACATATTTACTCCACTCTTCTTGCTCAGTCCTTGAAATTCTGCATTACATTGATCAGAATTGATCAGAAACTCAGAAAAGAGTTTTCCATGTCTTATTCTATATTGCCAAGTTAGTACCTTTCCAAGTTAGTTATCTAGTCCCTGGTTCTATCTATCTATCTATCTATCTATCTATCTATCTATCTATCATCTATCTATCTATCTATCTATCTCTATCCTATTTATCATCTATCTATTCATCCTATCATCTATCTATCTAATCTATCAATCATCTATTCACTCTATCTATCATCTATCTATCATCTATCTATCTATCTATCATCTATCTATCTATCTATCTATCTATCATCTATCTATCTATCTATCTATCTATCTATCTATCTATCTATGGCTATAGACCATGAAACTAATTTTCTATTATCGTTAAAGTTTCTATCTTTTCACATTAGATTAGAGTTGTGCCAATCATCATTTTCTCATTAATCTTTTTTTCTTTTAATTCAATACTAAATGCAATTTCATCCAACTTGTCATTGAGATTATGCCATTTTAATCCCTGAATCTCAGTGCCTCCCTATTTTCCTTTTCATCATTGCTTCAGATGCAGTCAGTGTTTTGTCAATATAATTTTGTTCTCATATCCCAAGATACGTTTCCTTATTCTCTCTGCACCTCCTGGAAGTCTGTTCCTTATTTCATCTGAAAGCCATGCTTCAAACTTTCTCCACTATTTCCCTTCCTTAATGCTTTAGAAACATCACCTCATATCCAGGATTTTATTCCATACCTTTTATAGCTCATTCTCTTTTTTTTTTTTTTTTTTTGAGACAGAGTTTTGTTCTTGTTGCCCAGGCTGGAGTGCAATGGAGTGATCTCGGCTCACTGCAACCTCCCCCTCCCAGGTTCAAGTGATTCTCCTGCCTCAGCCTCTTGAGTAGCTGGGATTACAGGCATGTGCCACTATGCCTGCTAATTTTGTATTTTTAGTATAGATGGGCTTTCTCCATGTTGGTCAGGCTGGTCTCGAACTCCCGACCTCAGGTGATCCACCTGTCTCGGCCTCCCAAAGTGCTGGGATTACAGGCGTGAGCCACTGCGCCCTGCCTCATTCTTAATTATTGAGAAAATGCGGGCTATTAAGCCTCAACCAACAGGCACATCCTCAGTCAGTGCTAACACTTCTGTTACATAACAGATGAGGATTCACGATTGCAAACATCTCAAAAAAGAATTAAGGTACCTACATGTGCTCGCATGGTGGGTTCTTTATGTGCAACTGGTTCTAGCCCATGAAATATTTTATCAAAGCCACAAAGGTGATCTCAGAAGCTAGAGTTTTATCTTGTGGGGTTGAGTTATAGACCACGTCCTCTGGACTGGCCAGTAATGAATCATACTTTTCATACATGCTTAATCTATAACAGCTTCTGTACATCCAATTAGACAAATAATTTGACAGGAAAAAGATACAGAATTTTGGGAAAAGTTTGAAAACATTTTGGCAAAAGCATATAATCAAGGCTGGTTACACAACTTGCTGAACCCAGCATAAGATGAAAATGCAGGGCCCTTGTTTAAAAATAAAAAACTTTCCCTTTTCTTCCACGATCTCTCTTGGTCTGTCACAGTGTCTTTTATTTGCTACTTCAAGTTGTACTGCCTCCGGCACGAGGACACTTGTGGGACGCCATCCTGTGACTCATGCTTGTGCCCACCAGCTGCCGGGGTCCCCCTCCCACTAGCATCAAACCGCTGAGAGAAATCTGTTTCCCTTTCCTCTGGAACATTTGCTTTAACCAACAGTGGACGGGTGATCCCCAAGGGATTGCAACCTCCTCACCGTGATACATCAGGTACCTGGATTGGGTTAGGCAAAAGCCTAGCCCCCCCACCACATCTCCTACTAAGTGTGCTGTGGAGCTGCCAGCCCAGAAAGAGGACCTGGCCACTGCCATGTCCCTCCCTGACATACGGGCATGTGCATTCTCATATGCACGACTCTGAAGCCTCCTCATGCCCATACCCAGGGCTCCACTGCAGGTGGAGGGTGGCAGCACTAGCTAAGTGGTGATGGGAATGGAAATGGAGGGTTGGGTGGGGCTCAGAGCACCCTGGAGATAGGAGCCTGGCAGCCCAGAGCCTGTCCCAGAAAGGCAGTGGGAGGCAGGACTGCTCCAGAGCCAAGGCTTCAAGTCCTCTGGCACATGCTCCATTGTCCCATCAGACTTTACTTACAAAAAAACGAACTTGAAGATAACATTGGTAAGAATTTTAAGACAAAGACTGCACCGCATTAAACCCCAAACGAGAGGTTGTTATGAATGGGAATCCCTGGGCGGCTGCCCTGGCGACTGGCCCAGGAAGCAGCCCCTGCATGCATCTCTAAGTCCTGGTTGTTATCTACAGCATTTCACACCAAGATAGAAAATCCTTTAAAATAAAAAGTAGGGACAATACCATAACACATTATGTTACTCTTCACGAGTGGCTGTGCTGCATATTCATTGAGTCTCAGAACCCCACAGTATTCAAAGCGGTAGCATATGTGAAAGTATTCACTGAATATTGAAACAGCAAGAAAACAACCCAACAACAGGATCGAATCTGAAATTAAATACATGAATGAGCATTCATTTAGCCAGTTAAGTTTATACACTAGGCAGAGATGCCAATTTTACACACTTAACGTTTCCTAAATCTGAGAATATTTTTACAAAAAATGGTACCACTTAGGTTATTTTTTCCCTAGTAAATTGATCATTGTTTGGGAAGTAGTAGCATTTACATATGGAATCCACAAGAAGGAGCTCTGAATTCATATTGAATATTGGAAGTTTCTGTCTCGAGTATATCCGTGGAGAGTAGGACTGTCTTGAAGTATAATTAGTTCCAACACAGAATTTTATCAGCTGAGTCTTTGGGGAGTGGTAGTATGTAAACACTTATTAAAATGTTATGGTGGGAGGGAACACAAATTATGCATAAGTCAATTTAGATAGATGCAAATAAAACCAAAGGCTTTCTGCCCTCTGGGATTATTTGTTCCTTGGTGGAAGATATACGTCATATGCTAGATTTTCATCCATGTTAAGAGATAGCAAGGAAAGAGTAAGGATTATTTTGCAGCTTACAAGTGGCTCTGACAAACAAAGATATAAACAGTGTAGCTCGCAGAATCTGGTATTTCTCCCAGGGCATGTTTTGGGGGGTGAAAACATTTCTATATAACTTAATATATAAAAATATTGAGTT
Organism: Symphalangus syndactylus; assembly: GCF_028878055.3. Taxonomy (NCBI): domain Eukaryota; kingdom Metazoa; phylum Chordata; class Mammalia; order Primates; family Hylobatidae; genus Symphalangus; species Symphalangus syndactylus. Next base: position 78,471,586 of record NC_072440.2, on the reverse strand, counting down.
TTATTTCTATATATTAAGTTCTCATACCAGGACAGCCTGAACTAAAGTGTATTACGGGATGTCTTGTACAAATATAAATAAATAAATAGTGTATTGTAAACAGGTAAGAGAAAACAACAGAATAGCTTATAAGACATATATTGAATTGCAGGCTGTTTTTCTACCTTTATTCTGTATCTATATAAAGCCACCTAGTCTTTTAAGCTAGCTGGAGAAATAAAAAGTGTCATATAGGAGTGAGGAGTATGCTGGGCAGCACCTGATGATACTCAAAGGGTGTGACCATGTCTTTAATCTTTCTTCTTGGTTCCCCAACCTGGCTTTGGGATAAAAGTTGCATATTTTGCAAAAATTGGCTGGCTTTAACTGGCAAGGCTAACTATTCAAGATTTTGTTGGTTATACTCAGCTGGGGAGTTTGGGAGATTTTTTTTTTTGTAACCTTGTTGCAAGGTTAATAGAAATGAACTGAGAAGGAGTTATATTGTTTGACCTTGGCACTTTCTAAATAAAGGGTTGGGTTAGACTCAGATGGGAAAAAACTAGAGGTCTTTCCTGGTAAATAGCACCACTTGCTCTTCTACTGCCATTCCTTTGCATTGTTTTTTTTTTTTTTTTTCACCATCTGGCCTTATGGTGTGTATTTATTTGCTTTTAATCTGTTCCCTCCACTGAAATGTAAGCATCATCCTGCACACAGTGATTTTGCTCTGTGAGCCTATCTCTAGAATGCAGAACTGTACATGGCACAGAGGAGGTGCTCAATAATTATTTGAGAAATGAATAAATGTATAATGTAAATGATTTTTTAAAAATTGGACTTTTTATTGAGGTCAAAATATATATAAAATTCACCATCTTTATTGTTTTAAGTATACAGTTCGGTGGTAATAAATGTATTTATATTCTTTTTAAAAAATTCCTTTAATTCTTCCCTCCTCCATACCCTTCCTAGACTTTGGTAACCACCATTCTACTCTCTGTCTTCATGAGATCCCCTTTTTTAGCTCCCACATATGACTAAGAACATGCAATATTTGTCTCTCTGTGCTTGGCTGATTTCATTTAACATAATGTCTTCCAGGTTCATCCATGTTGTCATATGGATGTACATATACCACATTTCTTCATTCGTTCACCTGTTGCTGCGCACTTAGGTTGATTCCATATCTTGGCTATTGTGAATCATGCTGCAATAAACATGGGAGTGCAGATATTCCTTCAATATACTGATTTCCTTTCTTTTGAGTATATACCGAGCAGTGGAATTGCTGGTTTATGTGGTAGTTCTATTTTTAGTTTTTTGAGGAATTTCCATACTGTTCTCCATAGTGGCTGTATTAATTTACATTTCCACCAACAATGTATGAGGATGCTCCTTCTCCACATCCTTGCCAGCATCTGTTATTGCCTGTTTTTTGTTTGTTTGTTTTTTATACAAGCCATTTTAACTGGGGTAAGATATCTCATTGCGGCTTTGATTTGCATTTGATGGTTAGTGATGCTGAGCATTTTTCATATACCTGTTGGCCATTTGTATATCTTCTTTTAAGAAATGTCTGTTCAGATCTTTTGCCCATTTTAAAATTAGATTATTTGTTTTTTGTGATTGAGTTGTTTGAGCTCCTTACATATTCTGGTTATTAGTTTCTTGTCAGATGGATCATTTGTAAATATTTTCTCCCATTTTGTGGGTTGTCTCTTCACTTTGTTGAATGTCTACTTTGCAATGCAGAAGGTTTTTAATTTAATATAATCCTATTTGTTTATTTTTGCTTTTGTTGTCTATGCTTTTGAAATCTTATACAAAAAATCTTTGCCCAGGCCAATGTCCTGGAGTGTTTCCCCAATGTTTTCTTCTAGTAGTTTCATAGTTTCAGGTCTCAGGTTTAAGTCTTTAATCCATTTTAATTTGATTTTTATGAATGATGAGAAATGGGGTCTAGTTTCTTTCTTCTGCATATAATTCTCCAGTTTTTCCATCACTATTGAGAAGACTATCTTTGCCCCATTGTATGCTGTTGGTGCTTTTGTTGAAGATGAGTTGGCTGTAAATGCATGGATATATATCCGGGTTCTCTATTTTGTTCCATTGGTCTATGTGCCTGTTTTATACCAGTAATATGCTGTTTTGGTTACTTTAGCTTTATAATAAATTTTGAAGTCAGGTAGTGTGATGCCTCCAGCTTTGTTCTTTTTGCTCAGTATTGCTTTGGCAATTCGAGGTGTTTTGTAGTTTCACATAAATTGTACAGCCTTTATTTCTATTTCTGTGAAGAATGTCATTGGTATTTTGACAGGGATAGCATCGAATCTGTAAATGGCTTTGGGTAGTATTATCACTTATCAGTATTAATTCTTCTCCTCCCATGAGAATGGATTATCTTTCAATTTTTGCCTTCTTCGTTTAAAAAATCTGTTTTATAGTTCTTACTGTATAGATCTTTTACTTTTTTATTAGATTGATTCATGGGTAATTTTTTTTTGGTAGCTATTGGAAATCTAATTGCTTTCTTAATTTCTTTTGCAGATTGTTCACTGTTGGTGTATTTAATGCTACTGATCCTTGTATGTTGATTTTGTATCCTGCTACTTTTCTGAATTTGTTTATCAGCTCTAAGAGTTTTTTGGTGGAGTTTCTAGTTTTTCTAGGTATAAGATCATACTGTCTTCAAACAAGGCTAATTTCACTTCTTTCTTTCCAGTTTGGATGTCCTTTATTTTTTTCTTTTATCTAATTGCTCTGGTCAGGACTTCCACTATTATGTTGAGTAACAGTGGTGAGAGTGAGCATCCTTGTTTCGTTCTAGCCCTTAGAGGAAGGACCTTCATTTTCCCCCATTCATATGATGTTACATGTGGGTTTGTCATATGTGGTCTTTGTTATTTTGAGGTATGTTTATTCTATACTTATTTTGATGAGGGTTTTTATCATAGAGGTATGTTAAATTTTATCAAATGCTTTTTCAGCATCTATTAAAATAATCATATGGCTTTTCTTGTTGATTCTGTTAATGTGATGTATCACGTTTATTGATTTTATTGATTTGCATACATTGAACTAGACTTGCATCCATGGAATGAATCCCACTTGACCCTGGTGATTGATCTTTTTAATGTGTTGTTGAATCTCATTTGCTAGTATTTTGTTGAGGAGTTTTGCATCTATGTTCATCAGTGATATTGGCCTTTAGTTTTCTTTTTTTTTTTTTGTTCTGCCCTTATCTGGTTTTGGTATCAGAATAATGTTGGCCTTGTAGCAAGAGTTTGGCAATATTCCCCTCTTCAGATTTTTTGAAGAGTTTGAGTAGGATTGGTATTAATTCTCCTTTAAATGTTTGGTAGCATTCAGCAGTGAAGCCATCAGGCCCTGGGATTTTCTTTGATGGGAGATTTTAATTGTGACTTCAATCTCATTATTCGTTATTGGTTTGTTGAAGATTGCTTGACTGCATATGAGTGGGTATATTTTTGGTCCCTTTCTGTTTCATTAACCTATCTGTCTTTATGCCAGTAACATACTGTTTTGATTACTCTAGCTTTGTAATATATTTTGAAATTAGTACATGTGATGCCTCCAACTTTGTTCTTCCTTCTCAGGATTCATTTGGCTATTCATTGTCTTTTGTGGTTCTATATGAATTTTAGAATATCTTTTTCTGCCAGGTGTGGTGGCTCACACCTGTAATCTCAGCACTTTGGGAGGCCGAGGCGGGCAGATCACAAGGTCAGGAGATCAAGACCATCCTGGCTAATGCGGTGAAACCCTGTCTGTACTAAAAATACAAAAAATTAGCTGGGCATGGTGGCTGGTGCCTGTAGTCCTAGCTACTCAAGAGGCTGAGGCAGGAGAATGACATGAACCCGGGAGGTGGAGCTTGCAGTGAGCCGAGATTGTGCCACTGCACTCCAGCCTGGGCGACAGAGTGAGACTCTGTCAATAAAAAAAAAAAAAAAAAGAATATCTTTTTCTGTTTCTGTAAAAATGCTATAGGAATTTTGACAGAAATTGCATTGAGTCTTTAGAATGCTTTGGGAAATAGAGACATTTAAAAAATACTAAAGGTTCTGATTAATGAACACAGGATATCCTTCCATTTATTTGTGTCTTCCTTAATTTCTTCCATCAGTGTTTTTTAGTTTTTGGTTTACAAGTCTTCAACCTGTATCACTAAACTTATTTCTAAGTATTTTATTCTTTTTGATGCTATCGTAAATGAGATTGTTTTCCTAATTTCTTTTTCAGATAGCTCATTGTTAGTGAATAGACACACAATTGATTTTTGTATGTTGGTTTTGTATCCTGAAACTTTACTGAATTCATTTATGAGTTCTAACAATTTTTTATGGAGTCTTTAGGATTTTCTAGATAAAAGAATATCCCATATGCGATAGCGACAATTTTCTTCCTCCATTCTGATTTGTATACCTTTTATTATTTTTTTGCAGTTGCTTTGTCTAGACCTTCCAGTACTAAGTGGCAAGAATGGGCATTCTTGCATTGTTCCTTATCATAAAGGAAGAGCTTTCAGGCTTTCACTGTTGAATATAATGTTAGCTGTGATCTTGTCATATATGGCCTTTATTATGTTGAGGCACTTTTTTCTGTTCCTAGTTTGTTGAGACTTTTCTTTTCATAATCAATAAATGATATCAGATTTTGTCAAATGCTTATTCTGCATCTATTGAGATTATTGTGTAACTTTTATTCCTTATTCAGTGATTATGGTGTATCACATTAATTAATTTTTGTATGTTGAGTCATTCTTATATTTCATGGATAAATCTCACTTGGTCATAGTTTATGATCCTTTTGATGTTCTGATGGATTTGGCTTGTTAGTATTTTGTTGAGGATTTTTGCAACTATAATCGTCAGGGATATTGATCTGCAGTTTTCTTTTCTTGTGATATTTTTGTCTGGCTTTGCTATCAAAGTAATAATGGCCTCTTAAAATGAATTTAGAAGTGTTCCCTCCTCTTCAATTTTTTGAAGAGTTTGGGAAGAATTGTCATTAATTCTTCTTTAAATGTTTAATAGAATTCACCAGTAAAGGCATTTCGTCCTGGCCTGTTTTTGTTGGTAGATTATTAATTACTGTTTAATTTCTATGTTAGTTACAAGTCTGTTCTCTTCGTACTTCTTTAAGATTAAGTCTTAGGTTAGGTTAGGTCAGGTGTGTTTTTAGAAATTTATCTGTTTTTTTCTAGGTTATCCAGTTTGCTAGCATGTAATTTTTGATAGTAGTCTCTTATGATCCTTTTCATTTTGTGGCAGCAATTGTAATGTTTTCTCCTTTGTTTCTGATTATATTTGAGTTTTCACTCTTTTTCCCTACTTAGTTTAGCTAACGGTTTGTTGATTTTATCTTTTCAGAAGCCCAAATAATTGTTCTGTTGATTTTTAAAATTTGTTTTCCCCCATTTTCTTTTTTGTTTATGTCTGCTCTAATTGTTATTATTTCTTTCCTCCTGCTAACTTCAGGCTTAGTTTCTTCTACTTTTTCTAACTCCCTTAGGTGGAAAGTTAGGTTGTTCATTTGAGATATTTCTTCTTTCAAATGTAGGTGTTTATTTAGTAGAGCTTTTGCTGAATTTTATAAGATTTGGTATGTTATATTTTTGTTTGCATTTCTCTTGAAGTATTTTGTAATTTAAAAAAAAATTTATTTGTCCAAATGGCTGTTCAAGAGTGTGTTTTTTAGTTTCCAAATATTTTTGGTGTCTTGTTTTTAAATTAATTTAGTCACTATGTATTTTTATTGAGATGTTTATCTATATTTAAAGTAATTATGAAAGGGAAGGATTTAGTTTTGCTTTTGTTAGTTTTCTGTGAATCTTATAGTTCTTTTGTCTGTCTTTTTATCTTTTGTTGTCTTCCTTTGTGCTGTGTTGAGTTTTGTATTGAAATGCTTTAATTTTATTCTTTTATTCTCTTTTTCTTTTGTGTAACCTCTATAGACTTTGTGGTTACCTTTGGGTAACCACAGTCTATTTTAAGCTAATAACAGTCTATTAGTTATAACAGTCTATTTTAAGCTAATAACAAATTCAATTGCATATAAAAATTCTACACGTTAATGTCTTCCTTCTCATTTTATGTTATTGTAGTTATAATTTATATCTATTCACATTGTGCATCTTTTAACATAATTCTAGTTATATATTTTTTAAACAGTTTTGTCTTTTAACTTGTATAGTAGAATTAGACACGATTTACCTACCACCATTACAGTAATACAGTATTCTGTATTTGTCTACATATTTACCTTTACCAAAGAGTCTTATTCTTTGTTATGCTATTATGTTGTTGTTTAGTATTCTTACATTTTAACGTGAAGAACTCCCATTAGAATTTCTTGCAAGGCAGTCTATTAGTGATAAACATTTACAGATTTTGTTTGCGTAAGAAAGTCTTCATCTCTCCTTTTTTTTTTTTTGAGACAAGGTCTTGCTTTGTTGCCCAGGCTGGAGTGCAGTGGCACAATCTTGGCTCACCGCAACCTCTGCCTTCCAGGTTCAAGCAATTCTCCCACCTCAGCCTCCCAAGTAGCTGGGATTACAGGTGCTTGCCACCACGCCCGGCTAATTTTTGTATTTTTAGTAGAGACAGGGTTTCACCATGTTGACCAGGCTGATCATGAACTCCTGACCTCAAGTGATCTGTCCACCACAGCCTCCCAAAGTGCTGGGATTACAGGCGTGAGCCACTGCACCTGGCCTCTCTTTCATTTTTGAATTACAGTTTTGCTGGGTATAGTATTCTTGGTTGGCAAATGGTATTTATTTATTTATTGTTTATGATATGCTGTCTTGCTATGTTGCCCAGGTTGGTCTTTAACTCCTGGGCTTAAACAATTCTCCCACCTAGGCCTCCCATGTAGCTGGGTCTACAGGTGTGTGCTATTGCACCAAGCTGGCAGGTTTTCTTCTTTTAGCGCTTTGAATACATCACTCCACTTTCGTCTGGCTTGCAAGGTTTCTATGAAAAAGCCACTGATAGTCTTTTGGGGATTTCCTCTTATGTGACAAGATACTTTTCTCTTGCTGCTTTCAAAAATTTCTCTTTGGCTTAGACTTTTAACAATTTGATTACAAAGTGTCTTGGTGTGAATTTTTTGGGTTTCTCTTATTTGGTGTCCTTTGGTATCCTTGGATCTGGGTGCTCATTTCTTCCTCAGATTTGGGAAGTATTCAGCCATTATTTTTTTAATACGCTTTCTCCGTTCTCCTTCTCAAACTTCCATAATGTGTATATTGGTCTGCTCGATGCTGTATTATAAGTCCCTTAAGTTTTCTTTACTCTTTTAAATTCTTTTTTTTTTCTTTTTTTGATGTTTATTTTAGGTTCAAGGATACATGTTCAAGTCTTTTATATAAGTAAACTCATGTTAGGAGGTTTGATGTACAGATTATTTAGTCACCCAAGTACTAAGTCTATTACCTAATAGTTATATTTTCTGCTCCTATCCCTCTTCCCCACCTCCACCCTTAAGTAGGCCCCAGTATCTGTTGTTCTCTTCTTTGTGTCCATGTGTTCTCATAATTTAGCTCCCACTTATAAATGAGAACCTGCAGTATTTGGTTTTCTGTTCCAGCCATTAGTTTACTGAGGATGATGGCCTCCAGCTCCATCCATGTTCCTGCAAAAGACATTATCTCATTCTTTTTTATGGCTGCATAGTATTCCATGGTGTATATGTACCACATTTTCTTTATCCAGTCTGTTATTGATGGGCATTTAGGTTGATTCCATGTCTTTGCTATTGTGAATAGTGCTACAGTGAATATTCATATGCATGTGTCTTTATGGTAGAATGATTTATATTCCTCTGGGTATATACCCAGTAATCAGATTGCTGCGCCGAATGATAGTTCTGTTTTTAGCTCTTCAAGGATTTGCCACACTTCTTTTCACAATGATTGAACTAATTTATACTCCCAACAACAGTGTGTAAGTGTTCCTTTTTCTCTGCAACCTCACCAGCATCTGTTATTTTTTGACATTTTGGTAATAGCCATTCTGACTGGTGTGAGATGGTATCTCATTGTGGTTTTGATTTGTGTTTCTCTAATGATCAGTGATATTGAGCTTTTTTTCCATATGCTTGTTGACCACATGTACGTTTTCTTTAGAAAAGTATCTGTTCATGTCCTTTGCCTACTTTTTAATGGGTTTATTTGTTTTCCTTTTGTAAATTTGCTTAAGTTCCTCATAGATGCTGGACAGATGCTGACTTTGTCGGATGCATAGTTTGCAAATATTTTTTCCCATTCTGTAGGCTATCTACTCTGTTGATAGTTTACTTTGTTGTGCAGAAGGTTTTATGGTTTTTTTTTGTTTGTTTTTTGAGATGGAGTTTCACTCTTGTTGCCCAGGCTGGAGTGCAACGGCCCAATCTTGGCTCACTGCAACCTCTGCCTCCTGAGTTCAAATGATTCTCCTACCTCAGCCTCCCGAGCAGCTGGGATTACAGGCATGTGCCACCACACCCAGCTAATTGTGTATTTTTAGTACAGATGAATTTCTCCATGTTGGTCAGGCTGGTCTCGAACTCCTGACCTTGGGATCCCCCCATCTCTGCCTCCCAAAGTGCTGGGATTACAGGCATGAGCCACCGTGCCCGGCCAGGTTTTAAGTTTAATAGATCACATTTGTCAATGTTTGCTTTTGTTGCGATTGCTTTGGCATCTTCATCATAAAATTTTTGCCTGTCCTTATGTTCAGGATGGTATATTGCCTTGGTTGTCTTCCAGGGTTTTTATAGTTTTCAGTTTTACATTTAAGTCTTTAATCTATCTTGAGTTGATTTTTGTATATGATGTAAGGAAGGGGTCCAGTTTCAATCTTGTGCATATGGTTAGCCAGTTGTCCCAGCACCATTTATTGAATAGAGAGTCCTTTCCTCATTTCTTGTTTTTGTCAGTTTTGTCAAAATCTAGATGGTTGTACATGTTTGGCTTTATTTCTGGGCTCCCTATTCTGTTCCATTGATTTATGTGTCTGTATTGTACCAGTACCATGGTGTTTTGGTTACTGTAGCCTTATAGTACAGCATGAAGTCAGATAATGTGATGCCTCCAGCTTTCTTCTTTTTGCTTAGGGCCTTGGCCATCTTTTTATGGTTCCATATGAATTTTTAAATAGTTTTTCTAGTTCTGTGAAGAATGTCATTGGTAGTTTGATAAGAATAGCATTGAATCTGTAAATTGCTTTGGGCAGTATGGCCATTTTAATGATATTGATTCTTCCTATCCATGAGCATGACATGTTTCTCCATTTGTTTGTGTCTTCTCTGATTTCTCTGAGCAGTGTTTTGTAATTCTTATTGTAGAGCTCTTTTACCTCTCTGGTTAGCTGTATTTCTAGGTATTTTATTCTTTTTGTAGCAATTTTGAATGGGATTTTCTTCCTGATTTGGTCTTTGGCTTGGCTGTTATTGATGTATAGGAATGCTAGTGATTTTTTTTTTTTCCCATTTTATTTATTTATTTATTTATTTACTTATTTATTTTTAATTATACTTTAGGGTTTTAGGGTACATGTGCACAATGTGCAGGTTTGTTACATATGTATCCATGTGCCATGTTGATTTCCTGCACCCATTAACTCGTCATTTAGCATTAGGTGTATCTCCTAATGCTGTCCCTCCCCCCTCCCCCCACCCCACAACAGTCCCCGGAGCATGATGTTCCCCTTCCTGTGTCCATGAGTTCTCATTGTTCAATTCCCACCTATGAGTGAGAACATGCGGTGTTTGGTTTTTTGTCCTTGCGATAGTTTACTGAGAATGATGTTTTCCAGTTTCATCCATGTCCCTACAAAGGACACGAACTCATCATTTTTTATGGCTGCATAGTATTCCATGGTGTATATGTGCCACATTTTCTTAATCCAGTCTATCGTTGTTGGACATTGGGGTTGGTTCCAACTCTTTGCTATTGTGAATAGTGCCGCAATAAACATACGTGTGCATGTGTCTTTATAGCAGCATGATTTATAGTCCTTTGGGTATATACCCAGTAATGGGATGGCTGGGTCAAATGGTATTTCTAGTTCTAGATCCCTGAGGAATCGCCACACTGACTTCCACAATGGTTGAACTAGTTTACAGTCCCACCAACAGTGTAAAAGTGTTCCTATTTCTCCACATCCTCTCCAGCACCTGTTGTTTCCTGATTTTTTAGTGATGGCCATTCTAACTGGTGTGAGATGGTATCTCACTGTGGTTTTGATTTGCATTTCTCTGATGGCCAGTGATGATGAGCATTTCTTCATGTGTTTTTTGGCTGCATAAATGTCTTCTTTTGAGAAGTGTCTGTTCATGTCCTCTGCCCACTTTTTGATGGGGTTGTTTGTTTTTTTCTTGTAAATTTGTTTGAGTTCATTGTAGATTCTGGATATTAGCCCTTTGTCAGATGAGTAGGTTGCAAAAATTTTCTCCCATTGTGTAGGTTGCCTGTTCACTCTGATGATAGTTTCTTTTGCTGTGCAGAAGCTCTTTAGTTTAATGAGATCCCATTTGTCGATTTTGGCTTTTGTTGCCATTGCTTTTGGTGTTTTAGACATGAAGTCCTTGCCCATGCCTATGTCCTGAATGGTATTGCCTAAGTTTTCTTGTAGGATTTTAATGGTTTTAGGTCTAACATATAAGTCTTTAATCCATCTTGAATTAATTTTTGTATAAGGTGTAAGGAAGGGATCCAGTTGCAGCTTTCTACATATGGCTAGCCAGTTTTCCCAGCACCATTTATTAAATAGGGAATCCTTTCCCCATTTCTTGTTTTTGTCAGGTTTGTCAAAGATCAGATAGTTGTAGCTATGCGGCATCATTTCTGAGGGCTCTGTTCTGTTCCATTGATCTATGTCTCTGTTGTGGTACCAGTACCATGCTGTTTTGGTTACTGTAGCCTTGTAGTATAGTTTAAAGTCAGGTAGCATGATGCCTCCAGCTTTGTTCTTTTGGCTTAGGATTGACTTGGCGATGCGGGCTCTTTTTTGCTTCCATATGAACTTTAAAGTAGTTTTTTCCAATTCTGTGAAGAAAGTCATTGGTAGCTTGATGGGGATGGCATTGAATCTATAAATTACCTTGGGCAGTATGGCCATTTTCACGATATTGATTCTTCCAACCCATGAGCATGGAATGTTCTTCCATTTGTTTGTATCCTCTTTTATTTCATTGAGCAGTGGTTTGTAGTTCTCCTTGAAGAGGTCCTTCACATCCCTTGTAAGTTGGATTCCTAGGTATTTTATTCTCTTTGAAGCAATTGTGAATGGGAGTTCACTCATGATTTGGCTCTCTGTTTGTCTGTTATTGGTGTACAAGAATGCTTGTGATTTTTGTACATTAATTTTGTATCCTGAGACTTTGCTGAAGTTGCTAATCAGCTTAAGGAGATTTTGGGCTGAGACAGTGGGGTTTTCTAGATATACAATCATGTCATCTGCAAACAGGGACAATTTGACTTCCTCTTTTCCTAATTGAATACCCTTTATTTCCTTCTCCTGCCTGATTGCTCTGGCCAGAACTTCCAGCACTATGTTGAATAGGAGCGGTGAGAGAGGGCATCCCTGTCTTGTGCCAGTTTTCAGAGGGAATGCTTCCAGTTTTTGCCCATTCAGTATGATATTGGCTGTGGGTTTGTTGTAGATAGCTCTTATTATTTTGAGATACGTCCCATCAATACCTAATTTATTGAGAGTTTTTAGCATGAAGGGTTGTTGAATTTTGTCAAAGGCCTTTTCTGCATCTATTGAGATAATCATGTGGTTTTTGTCTTTGGTTCTGTTTATATGCTGGATTACATTTATTGATTTGCGTATGTTGAACCAGCCTTGCATCCCAGGGATGAAGCCCACTTGATCATGGTGGATAAGCTTTTTGATGTGCTGCTGGATTCGGTTTGCCAGTATTTTATTGAGGATTTTTGCATCAATGTTCATCAAGGATATTGGTCTGAAATTCTCTTTTTTGGTTATGTCTCTGCCAGGTTTTGGTATCAGGACGATGCTGGCTTCGTAAAATGTGTTAGGGAGGATTCCCTCTTTTTCTATCGATTGGAATAGTTTCAGAAGGAATGGTACCAGTTCCTCCTTGTACCTCTGGTAGAATTCAGCTGTGAATCCATCAGGTCCTGGACTCTTTTTGGTTGGTAAGCTATTGATTATTGCCACAATTTCAGAACCTGTTATTGGTCTATTCAGAGATTCAACTTCTTCCTGGTTTAGTCTTGGGAGGGTGTATTTGTCGAGGAATTTATCCATTTCTTCTAGATTTTCTAGTTTATTTGCATAGAGGTGTTTGTAGTATTCTCTGATGGTAGATTGTATTTCTGTGGGATCGGTGGCGATATCCCCTTTTTCGTTTTTTATTGCATCTATTTGATTCTTCTCTCTTTTCTTCTTTATTAGTCTTGCTAGCGGTCCATCAATTTTGTTGATCTTTTCAAAAAACCAGCTCCTGGATTCATTAATTTTTTGAAGGGTTTTTTGTGTCTCTATTTCCTTCAGTTCTGCTCTGATTTTAGTTATTTCTAGCCTTCTGCTAGCTTTTGAATGTGTTTGCTCTTGCTTTTCTAGTTCTTTTAATTGTGATGTTAGGCTGTCAATTTTGGATCTTTCCTGCTTTCTCTTGTGGGCATTTAGTGCTATAAATTTCCCTCTACACACTGCTTTGAACGTGTCCCAGAGATTCTGGTATGTCGTGTCTTTGTTCTCGTTGGTTTCAAAGAACATCTTTATTTCTGCCTTCATTTCATTATGTACCCAATAGTCATTCAGGAGCAGGTTGTTCAGTTTCCATGTAGTTGAGCGGTTTTGACTGAGTTTCCTAATCCTGAGTTCTAGTTTGATTGCACTGTGGTCTGAGAGACAGTTTGTTATAATCTCTGTTCTTTTACATTTGCTGAGAAGAGCTTTACTTCCAACTATGTGGTCAATTTTGGAATAGGTGTGGTGTGGTGCTGAAAAAAGTGTATATTCTGTTGATTTGGGGTGGAGAGTTCTGTAGATGTCTATTAGGTCCACTTTATGTAGAGCTGAGTTCAATTCCTGGATATCCTTGTTAACTTTCTGTCTCGTTGATCTGTCTAATGCTGACAGTGGGGTGTTAAAATCTCCCATTATTATTGTGTGGGAGTTTAAGTCCCTTTGTAGGTCACTGAGGACTTGCTTTATGAATCTGGGTGCTCCTGTGTTGGGTGCATATATATTTAGGATAGTTAGCTCTTCTTGTTGAATTGATCCCTTTACCATTGTGTAATGGCCTTCTTTGTCTCTTTTGATCTTTGTTGGTTTAAAGTCTATTTTATCAGAGACTAGGATTGCAACCCCTGCCTTTTTTTGTTTTCCAGTTGCTTGATAGATCTTCCTCCATCCCTTTATTTTGAGTCTATGTGTGTCTCTGCACGTGAGATGGGTTTCCTGAATACAGCACACTGATGGGTCCTGACTCCTTATCCAGTTTGCCAGTCTGTGTCTTTTGATTGGAGCATTTAGCCCATTTACATTTAACGTGAATATTGTTATGTGTGAATCTGATCCTGTCATTATGATGTTAGTTGGTTATTTTGCTCGTTAGTTGCTATAGTTTCTTCCTAGCCTCTATGGTCTTTACAATTTGGCATGTTTTTGCAGGGGCTGGTACCGGTTGTTCCTTTCCATGTTTAGTGCTTCCTTCAGGAGCTCTTTTAGGGCAGGCCTGGTGGTGACAAAATCACTCAGCGTTTGCTTGTCTGTAAAGTATTTTATTTCTCCTTCACTTATGAAGCTTAGTTTGGCGGGATAGGAAATTCTGGGTTGAAAATTCTTTTAAGAATATTGAATATCGGCCCCCACTCTCTTCTGGCTTGTAGAGTTTCTGCTGAGAGATCAGCTGTTAGTCTGATGGGCTTCCCTTTGTGGGTAACCCGACCTTTCTCTCTGGCTGCCCTTAACATTTTTTCCTTCATTTCCACTTTGGTGAATCTGACAATTATGTGTCTTGGAGTTGCCCTTCTCGAGGAGTATCTTTGTGGCGTTCTCTGTATTTCCTGAATCTGAATGCTGGCCTGCCTTGCTAGATTGGGGAAGTTCTCCTGGATAATATCTTGCAGAGTGTTTTCCAACTTGGTTCCATTCTCCCCATCATTTTCAGGTACACCAATCAGACGTAGGTTTGGTCTTTTCACATAGTCCCAAATTTCTTGGAGGCTTTGTTCATTTCTTTTTATTCTTTTTTCTCTAAACTTCCCTTCTCTCTTCATTTCATTCATTTCATCTTCTATCAGCGATACCCTTTCTTCCAGTTGATCGCATCTGCTACTGAGGCTTCTGCATTCTTCGCGTAGTTCTCGAAACTTGGCTTTCAGCTCCATCATCTCCTTGAAGCCCTTCTCTCCATTGGTTATTCTAGTTATCCATTCTTCTAATTTTTTTTCAAAGTTTTTAACTTCTTTGCTATTGTTTTGAATTTCCTCTCGTAGCTCAGAGTAGTTTGATCGTCTGAAGCCTTCTTCTCTCAACTCATCAAAGTCATCCTCCATCCAGCTTTGTTCCGTTGCTGGTGAGGAACTGCGTTCCTTTGGAGGAGGAGAGGTGCTCTGTTTTTTAGAGTTTCCAGTTTTTTTGGTCTGTTTTTTCCCCATCTTTGTGGTTTTGTCTACTTTTTGTCTTCGATGATGGTGATGTACAGATGGGTTTTTGGTGTGGATGTCCTTTCTGTTTGTTAATTTTCCTTCTACCAGACAAGACCCTCAGCTGCAGGTCTGTTGGAGTTTACTAGACGTCCACTCCAGACCCTGTTTGGCTGGGTGTCAGCACCGGTGGCTGCAGAACAGCGGATTTTCGTGAGACCACAAATTCAGCTGTCTGATAGTTCCTCTGAAAGTTTTGTCTCAGGGGAGTACCCGGTTGAATGAGGTGTCAGTCTGTCCCTACTGGGGGGGTGCCTCCCAGTTAGGCTGCTCAGGGGTGAGGGACCCGCTGTAGGAGGCAGTCTGTCCGTTCTCAGATGTCCAGCTGCGTGCTGGGAGAACCACTACTCTCTTCAAAGCTGTCAGTCAGACAGGGACATTTAAGGCTGTGGAGGTTCTCGCTGAGTTTTTGGTTGTCTGTGCCCTGCCCCCAGAGGTGGAGCCTACAGAGGCAGGCCGGCCTCCTTGAGCTGTGATGGGCTCCACCCAGTTCGAGCTTCCTGGCTGCTTTGTTTACCTAAGCAAGCCTGGGCAATGGCGGGCGCCCCTCCCCCAGCCTCGTTGCCGCCTTGCAGCGTGATCTCAGACTGCTGTGCTAGCAATCAGCAAGACTCTGTGGGCATAGGACCCTCTGAGCCAGGTGCGGAACACAATCTCCCAGTGTGCCGTTTTCCAGGCCCGTTGGAAAAGCGCAGTATTAGGACGGGACTGACCCGATATTCCAGGTGCCGTCTGTTTCCCCTTTCTTTGACTAGGAAAGGGAACTCCCTGACCCCTTGCGCTTCCCGAGTGAGGCAATGCCTCGCCCTGCTTCGGCTCGCGCACAGTGCGCTTCACCGACTGTCCTGCACCCACTGTTAGGCACTCCCTAGTGAGATGAAACCGGTACCTCAAGCAGAAATGCAGAAATCACCCGTCTTCTGTGTCGCTGGGGCTGGGAGCTGGAGACCGGAGCTGTTCCTATTCGGCCATCTTGGCTCCACCACCGCTAGTGATTTTTGTACATTTTTTTTTTATCCTGAAACTTTGCTGAAGTTGTTTATCAGCTGAAGGAGGTTTGGGTCAAGACTATGGGGTTTTCTAGATATAGAATTATGTCATCTGCAAACAGGGATAATTTGACTTCCTCTCTTCCTATTTGGACGTACTTTATTTCTTTCTCTTGCCTGATTTCTCGGGCCAGGACTTCTAATACTATGTTGAATAGGAGTGGTGAGAGAGGGCATCTTTGTCGTGTGCTGGTATTCTGGGGGAATGCTTCCAGCTTTTCCCCATTCAGTGTAATGGTGGCTATGAGTGTGTCATAGATGACTGTTATTATTTTGCAGTATGTTCCTTCAATACCTAGATTATTGAGATTTTTAACATAAAGGAATGTTGAATTTTATTGAAAGCCTTTTCCACATCTATTGGATAATCATGTGGTTTTTGTCTTCAGTTCTTTTTATCTATTTATTGATTTGCATATGTTGAAACAGTCTTGCATCACAGGAATGAAGCCTACTTGATCACAGTTGTATCAGTCTGTTTTTATGCTGCTGATAAAGACATACCCGAGACTGGGAAGAGGCTTAATTGGACTTGCAGATCCACATGGCTGGGGAGGCCTCAGAATCATGGTGGGAGGTGAAAGGCACTTCTTACATGGTGGCAGCAAGAGAAAATGAGGAAGAACCAAATCAGAAACCCCTGATAAACCCATCAGATCTCAAGAGACTTATTTGCTATCACGAGAATAGCATGGGAAAGACTGTCCCCCCTGATTCAATTACCTCCCCCTGGGTCTCTCCCACAACATGTGGAAATTCTGGGAGATATAATTCAAGTTGAGATTTTGGCGGAGACACAGCCAAACCATATCATTCCACCCCTGGACTCTCCAAATCTCATGTCCTCATATTTCAAAACAAATCATGCCTTCCCAACAGTCCCCCAAAGTCTTAACTCATTTCAGCATTAACCCAAAAGTCCACAGTCCAAAGTCTCATCTGAGACAAGTCAAGTCTGTCCTGCCTATGAGCCTGTGAAATCAAAAGCAAGTTAGTTACTTCTTAGATACAATGGAGGTACAGGTATTAGGTAAATACAGCCATTCCAATTGGGAAAAATTGGCCAAAACAAAGGGGTTATAGGCCCCATGCAAGTCCAAAATCCAGCAGAGCAGTCAAATTTTAGAGCTCCAAAATGATCTTTGACTCAGGTCTCACATCCAGGTCATGCTGATGCAAAAAGTGGGCTCTCATGGTCTTGGGCAGCTCTGCCCTTGTGGCTTTGCAGGGTACAACCTCCCTCCTGGCTGCTTTCAAGGGTTGGCGTTGAGTGTCTGTGGCTTTTCCAGGCATACAGTGCAAGCTGTCAGTGGATCTACCATTCTGGATTCTGGAAGATGGTGGCCCTCTTCTCACAGCTCCACTAGGCAGTGCCTCAGTAGAGACTCTGTGTGGGGACTCTGATCTCACATTTCCCTTCCACATTGCCCCAGCAGAGGTTCTTCATGAGGGCCCCACCCCTGCAGCAAATTTCTACCTGGGCATCTGGGTGTTTCCATACATCTTCTGAAATCTAGGGAGAGGTTCCCAAATATCAGTTATTGACTTCTGTGTACCCGCAGGCTCAACACCACATGGAAGCTGCCAAGGCTTGGGGCTTCCACCCTCTGAAGCCACAGCCTGAGCTCCATGTTGGCCCCTTTCAGCCATGGCTGGAGTGGCAGAGCACCAAGTCCCTAGGCTGCACACAGCACCAGGACTGTGGGTCTGGCCCATGAAACCACTTTTTCCTCCAGGGCCTTCAGGCCTGTTATGGTGGCAGCTACCATGAAGGTCTCTGACATGACCTGGAGACATTTTCCCCATGGTCTTGGGGATTAACATTAGGCTCCTTGCTACTTATGCAAATTTCTGCAGCCAGCTTGAATTTCTCCTCAAAAAATGGGTTTTTCTTTTCTACAGCATCAAGCTGCAAATTTTCTGAACTTTCATGCTGTTTCCCTTTTAAAATGGAATGCTTTTAACAGCACCCAAGTCATCTTTTGAATGCTTTGCTGCTTAAAAATTTCTCCCACTAGATACCCTAAATCATCTCTCTCATGTTCAGAGTCCCACAAATCTCTAGGGCAGAGGCAAAATGCTGCCAGTCTCTTTGCTAAAACATAACAAGAGTCATCTTTGCTCCATTTCCCAACAAGTTCCTCATCTCCATTTGAGACCATCTCAGCCTGGACCTTATTGTTCATATCACTATCAACATTTTTGTTAAAGCCATTCAACAAGTCTCTAGGAGGTTCCAAACTTTCCCACATTTTCCTGTCTTCTTCTGAGCCCCCCAAACTTTTCCATCCTATGCCTGTTACCCAATTCCAATGTTGCTTCCACATTTTTGGGTCTCTTTCACCAATGCCCCACTCTACTGGTACCAATTTACTGTATTAATCCATCTTCCTGCTGCTGATAAAGACATACCTGAGACTGAGAAGAAAAAGAGGTTTAATTGGACTTACAGTTCCACATGGCTGAGGAGGCCTCAGAATCATGGTGGGAAGTGAAAGATACTTCTTACGTGGTGGCAGCAAGAGAAAATGAGGAAGAAGCAAAAGTGGAAACCCCTCATAAACTCATCAGATCTCATGAGACTTATTCACTATCACAAGAGTAGCACAGGAAAGACCAACCCCCATGATTCAATTACCTTTCCCTGGGTCCCTCCCACAACATGTAGAAATTCTGGGAGATAACAATTCAAATTGAGATCTGGGTGGGGATACAGCCAAACCATATCAACAGTGGATAAGCTTTTTGATGTGTTGCTAGATTCTGTTTACAAGTATTTTGTTGAGGATTATTGCATCAATGTTTATCAAGGATATTGTCCTGAAGTTTTCTGTATTTGTTGTATCTCTGCCAGATTTTGGTATCAGAATAATGCCAGCCTCACAGAATGAGTTGGGGAGGTGTCCCTCCTCCTCGATTTTTTGGAATAGTTTCAGTAGGAGTGGTACCAGCTCTTCTTTGTACATCTGATAGAAATCAGCTGTGAATCCATCTGTCCTGGGCTTTCTTTTTTTGGTTGGTAGGCTATTTATTACTGACTCAATTTTGGAACTCATTATTGGTCTGTTCAGGGAATCAATTTCTTCCTGGCTCAGTCTTGGGAGGGTGTATGTGTCCAGGAATTTATCCTTCTCTTCTAGGTTTTCCAGTTTGTGTGGATAGAGGTGTTCATAGTAGTTTCTGATAGTTATTAAATTCCTTATTCTTTTTGTTCCTTTAACTAAGCTACTTCCAATTACCTTATGTGAGTTTTCTATCATTTCTTCTGCTTGATCTAATCTGATGTTGAACCCTTCTAGTAAAATTTTTAGTTCAGTTATTGTGTTCTTCAGTTACATGATTTCTTTTTTTACTCTGAGAGAAGCTGGGGCTAGGTAGTCTCTTCCAGATCATATAGCACTGTGCCAGGGTTAGGGATTCTGGTGAGAGGGTGTCCCAAATCTCCCTACCAACTTTAGAGTCTGGTTTTGCATTTACCTGGGGTGCAGTAGCCTTTCAATTAGTTTTTGAATTTTTCAGAAAGGGAATTTTTAAACTTTTCAGAAAGTGAATTTGTTGCTGAGTCAGTATGTTTTTGGGGGAAGGAGGGTCTAGGGCTCCCTACTATGCCATGTTTCTGATGTCACCTCCTCTATAAATATTTTTTGTTGTCATCTTTTATTTCTTTTTCATCTTAACATTTTTCTGGTTCTCATGTCATTATAGTTTCACCTAATATGTCAATAAGCAAATAAAATGTTTTGTATTTCATTTGTAGGTACACTTTATTTAAATAATGTCTGGTTCTAAAGATCTTACTTGTCTACATGTAAATATTTCTTCAGCTTTCTTAGGTACCAGGAAAAAAGTTCATATTATAAGTGAAATTTCACTCTACCAATCAACATTTACAAAGGACTTTTCATCTCTGTGCCACTACTTTCAGAAATGTCCTCCTTGGGCCTGGAGTTTTTTCATTTTTTAGCGACGTCATAAGTATTTTCTGAGAGTACTTGAGGGAGTGTTATGTTTAGAAACTAAATACATGTATTTTAATTAGTATTATCTAAAATATATATTCAAGAATGATTAACTTACCATGACTATATCTGAAAATCAGACAAAAGGTCACTCTTAGAGATTAGGGAGAGAAACATGCCAACGTTTTTTTTTTTTTTTCTTTTTTGAGGGGGAGGGTCCGCGAATGTCCTGAACCAACATCCTAAGATTTTTGTGTAAGTGTTTAAACACAGAACAAATGTTTCTTATTTCCCACTGCCACTATTGTCCCTCTACATTGAGATTTTAGTTTGCTTGATGAGAGAAGCTCTAACTTATATTTTCCTTTGTGGACCATCTAGCAGAGTATTGCACACCTTACAGTGTCCAAATAAATTAATGATTTGAAATTTCGAAAAGTAACAAATCAGCTATACATGGAAAAAACTGTGAATAAATAGAAGACCTAACAAGACAAATAAGCCATATATTTAGCAGACAGAAGCACAAATTGAGAGGATAGTTAATGACATTTTCTATGAACATTTTAAAGTTGTATAAGTGATTATAATAAGCAATCATTAGCCATGTTTTATATTGTTTATCCAAGATATCTTTAATTTTAATCTGTAGTTAGGTTTAACTACAGAGCTGGTATCTGTTTCCTCCTGGCAGCTATATTTGTGTATTCATTTAGGTAAAGATTCAGAATGCTAAGATAGCATCATTTTGCTTCATTCATATTTCTCCATGATGATCACACCATATTTCCTCAGCTGATTAAAAAAAGGCAGGTTCTTTGTTCTGTGTTGAAAGGTGATGTGGAATGAACTCAGTCTGCCTTTGTTTGTCCATATCACATGCCATATTAGTCTTAGTGAATAATCAAATGTCAGGAAAGGCTGTCTTTTCTAGCTCTTGGTGGTGCTGACACACAGAGAAACACAGTGTTTTATACTGTACAAGTTTAAGAGGATACTATGTAGAATACAGATTCATAAAAATAAGGTTATACAAGTATGCAATAAATTAAACAATGCTGTCATGATGTGATAAGATAGATAGACAACATCAAACTGTTGGGCTTACTGCTATAGTTTATTCTTTAACTGATGCAAAATGTAAAATACCCAATTTTCATGTCATTGGAATCTATCTTATTATATTTTTTCCCCTCAATTTCATCATGTCTTTAGGTATGTTATAGTTTAACCCTACACATGCTTACTATTTATGTTATATATATTATGTATAATTATAGATACAATGTTTGATCCAATTACAGTTTTGGGCTGATAACAGAAAATCAGTAATGCAAACAGAACTGTCTTTTGGACAAATTTTCATTAAAAAAATCCCAAGTCTATAGCAAAGAAAGACTATCTGAATTTAGCTTTTCCTTCTTTCTTTTCTCTCTGTATTTTCTTTCTCATTGCTGAGAAAAAAGAAAGACAAAAACTGAGTGTGTTTGACTTGCTCTTTCCATACCTGTTACAGTAAAATTTTTAAAGCTCAAAATATCAGAGATCTGCTAAGGGGCAGCAGGGCTTGATACTTTTTGTGCCAAAGAGAATAGGAGAGGGCATGGTGATGTAACTTAAGGTCAGGAAGAAGACAGATACTCCTTTAATAGAATATGATCTAAGATTGCACTTCGAAAATAGTGGAGTAATAACCCTGGAAAATCAACTTCTCTATAGAAGCAATGAGAATGTTGGCAAAAATGGTCAAAATCAGTATTTTCAGAATTTTGGGAATTAATTAGGATGTGAACATTTGATGAGCAGTTATTCAAGAAAAGTGACTAAATCTTGGTAAAACAGTGAGCTTTGTGGTATTTTAACTTGCTCTATTTTCGGCCTCTTTTCACTTGAAGATAGATCAATTGAGGTTTTCTAGTTTGACAAAAAGAAAAAAAGAACAATGAGCCTCAGAGACAGAAGGACACCATGAAGTATGTCAACAAATGCATAATGGGATTCCCAGATGGAGGGGAGAAAGTGAAAGAGGGTGAAAGAATGTTTGAGGAAATAACATTCAAAGCTTCCCACATTGGCTGAAAATAATTAATCTACACATTTGATATGGTTTGGCTCTGTGTCCCCACCCAAATCTCGTCTTTAGCTCCTGTAATTCCTATGTGTTGTGGGAGGGACCCAATGGGGGATTATTGAATCATAGGGGCAGGTCTTTCCTATGCTGATCTCATGATAGTGAATGGATCTCACAAGTTCTGATAAGGTTAAAAACAGGCATTTTCCTACACACGCTCTCTTTTTGCCTGCCATAATCCATGTAAGATGTGACTTTCTCCTCCTTGCCTTCCACCATGATTGTGAGGCTTTGCCAGACATGTGGAACTGTGAGTTCCCCATTAAACCTCTTTCCTTTGTAAACTGCCCAGTCTTGGGTATGTCTTTATCAGCAGTGTGAAAATGGACTAATATAACATCCAAAAACTTAATAAACTCCAAGTAAAATAAACTCAAAGAGATACATATCTAGACACATCCTAATCAAACTGTTGAGGGATAAGCAATAAGACAGAATATAGAAAGAATACAGAACCAACTCATCACATACAAAAAATTTCAATTTGGTTAACAGCTAATTTCTCAGCAGAAACCAGGGAGGCCAGAAGGCAGAGGTTTAATGTATTCAAAGTGCTGAAATTAAAAGACTATCAACCAAGAATACAATATTTGACAAAACTATCCTTTCAAAATGAAGAAGAAATTAAGGCATTGTAAGAATAAATAAAAATGGAGAGAGTTTGTTGCTAGCAGACCTGCCCTACTAAAAATACTGAAGGGAGTCTTTCAACTGAAATGAAAGGATGTTGCAGAGTAACTTGAATCTGTAGGGAGAAATAAAGAGCACCAGTAAAATAAATAATAAAGATCAGAGTAGAAATAAATAAACAGAAAACAGACAAGCAATACAAAAATTAATGAAAAAGAAGCTTGATTTTTTTTTTCTTTTTTTTTTTTTGAGACGGAGTCTCGCTCTCTCACCCAGGCTGGAGTGCAGTGGCGCGATCTTGGCTCACTGCAAGCTCCGCCTCCCAGGTTCACGCCATTCTCCTGCCTCAGCCTCCTGAGTAGCTGGGACTACAGGCGCCCGCCACCACGCCCGGCTAATTTTTTGTATTTTTAGTAGAGACGGGGTTTCACCGTGGTCTCGATCTCCTGACCTCGTGATCCACCTGCCTCGGCCTCCCAAAGTGCTGGGATTACAAGCGTGAGCCACCACGCCCGGCCAGAAGTTTGATTTTTTTATGCAATCAAGAAAATTGACAACCCTTAGCTAGATTGATCAAGAAAAAAAGAAATAAAATTCAAATTACTAAAATCAGAAATGAAAGAGAGGAAATCACTTTGACCTTAAAGAAATACAAAAGATTATAAGGTATACACAAATGACCATATAACAAAAATTAAGTAACTTAGATACAATGAATAAAATTCCAAAAAGTCACAATCCACTGAATTGACTGAAGAAGAAATTGAAAACTAGAAAAGACATGTAATAAGGAAACAGATTGGATATGTCATTTTAAAACTTGCCATAAAGAAAAGCTTGCTGGAGCTCTCTCCAGATTGCTTCACTTGTGAATTTTACCAAATGTTGAAAAAAAAGAATGAATACTACTCCTTCCCAAATTCTTCCAAAATTTGTGAAAAAATAGCTCCTCAAAAAAATTCACATCTGGATTCCTGGAACCTGTAAATATTACCTCACATGGCAGTCTTTGAGGTGTTATTAAGTCAACCATCTTGACATGGAGAGATGATCCTGGATTACTTGCATGGCCTTAAATGCAATCATAAGTGTCTTCATAAAAGAGCGGGGTAAACAGACAGAAGAGAAAAGGTAATATGACCATGGAGGCAGAGATTTGAATGATGCAGTCACAAGAGAAAAAGGAAAATGCTGGCAGCCACCATAAGCTGGAAGAGGCAGTGGATGGATTCTCCTGTAGAGTCTCTAGAGCAAGCATGGCCCTGTTAACACCTTGATTTGGCCCAGTAACACCGATTTTGTATTTTTACCTTTTTTTTTTTACTTTTTAGGATGGGTCTATGTTATCCAGGCTGGAGTGCAGTGGCTATTCACAAGTGTGATCATTGCTCACTACAGCCTCAAACTCCTGGGCTCAAGCTATCTTCCTGCCTCAGCCCCCTTTGTAGCTGTGACTACAGGCATGCACCACCACTCCTGGCAAACATTATATTTTGATGGCAAAATGATGAATGATTCCCCCTACAGTTGGGAACAGCATAAGTAAGTCTGCTTTTGTCACTTTAATTCAGCATTGGACTCTCAGTTATAGACAGGGTAATTGGCAAGGAAAATAAAGGAAAGGCATCCAGATTGAAAAGGAAGAAATAAAACTCTCCCTATTCACAGAAGGCATGCATAGATAATCTTAAATAATCCACTAAAATACTATCAGAATTTTGAGCCAAGATGGCGGACTAGACACAGCCAGCAAAAACATCTGCCACCGAGAGACTAGGACATTGGGAAGACTGGCATACTCTAAGCAGACCTTCGAAGGGAATGCATTGAGACTGGACAGAGGGAGGATGCAGACACTGGGCTGAAGGAGGAGGAAGCTGGGAACCCTGCACAGAGCTACTGAGCACCTGGACTCATTCTGGGCTCTCAGCAACTCCTGGGGAAGGGGTGAGTTGAATAGTTGAGGAACGGCCAACTCCTGCCACAGACCTCTGGAATTCAGGTGGTAGGAAACCCCATAACCCCCACGGACACTTGAACTGGCAGAGAGCTGCTTAAAGAGGTGGTAGGAACAGGACTCCAGGCTGCGTGGAGCCCAGAGGTTTTGGTAAGGGAATGTCTGCAGTGGAACATAGCCAGGGACACCCATCTTCCAAGGCTTGCCGTGCTCCTCCAGGACACTTTGGCTACAGGGTGACTGTCTGATCTAGAGAGAGCAGGACAAGCTCTCTGGTGAGATAATTTCAATCCTATCTGAGTGCCCAGGCCATTCTCAGGGCCCCAGCCTGGCCATGCTTGCAGAAAGCCCAACCTCAGCTGCCCAACCAGGGTGTTTCCTGGGTGCCCTCATTATAGCTCTTTTGCTGGAAGACTCTGCCTGATCATCAGAGAGCTCCAGCAGAGCACTCCCCACCAACATGCACCAGCCCACCTGCACCCTCCTCCCACTGCAGCCTCTGCTGTGCTGCTTTGCCAGCACATGCTTGCCCATGGCCGTCTCCTTACTGCTTTGCTAGAGCATGTACACAGGCTGACCTCTTCTTCCCTCCCCCGCTGACATACATGTGCATATGTATTCTGTTGCGCCACTGCTGCTGGCATGAATGCAACCTGCTGACATTCCACTGACACACGGGCACTCATGGATGTCAGCAACTCCACGGCTCCACCAGCAACTCCACACCCCTGCTGTTTGTGTAAATGAGTGTACAGACACCAGTGTCCCTGCCCACTGCCTTTGCAATGACACCACCACTAGTTTTAATGCACACACAGGTGCCAGCAGCCCTGCTCTCCTACACCAACAATATCACTGGCTTGAATGTGCTCACGGATGCTGGCTGTCTGTTCGCTACAAACACTGCCACTGCTGCCTCTGTGAACATGCGCACAGAGGCCAGCAGCCTGCACCCACTAGTGCCTTGCCTAGACTGCCACCACTGCCATTGCAAGTGCAAGTATGGACACCAGCAATCACTTCCACCTGTGCCCAGTCACTGGTGCAAGCACATGCAGGAACACCACAGTCCTGCTTCTGCTGGTTCCCCATCCCTGGCAATGCACATGCACCCTGCCATGCTGCCACGACTGTGGGCACATGTGAATAAGCATGGATGCCACTGCCACCACCCTGATGAAGTGCTTTGGCTGGCGCCAACCATCATAGTATTGTGGCTAGCAGATCAGGAACACCTGTGCCCCTCCAATGTAGCAGGTTCCTAACCATGAGGGTCCACAGAACAAAGCTGGAGGCCTGGTACCAGCCCACAGAGTTAAGAGCACACAGACCAGGAGTGCTGAGCTAGACCTTGGCCTACTAAAATCTTCCAGAAATGAACCCAGTCAACTGAACCCACCTTATACCACAATCAAACTTCCAAGGGCATCAAAGAAGATAAAAGCCAAAAACAACTTATCCAAAGGACAGCAACTTCGAAGATTGAAGGAACATAATCCAACACAGATGAGAAAGAACCAGTGCAAGAACTCTAATAACTCCAAAAGCCAGAGTGCCTTCTTGTCTCCAAACAGCCATGCAAATTTCCCAGCAATGGTTTTTAACCGGGATGAAATGGTTGGAATGACAGAAATAGAGTTCAGAATATGGACAGGAACAAAGAGCATGTACATTCAGGAGAAAGTTGAAACCCAATCCAAGGAACCTAAGGAATACAATAAAATGATACAGGTGACGAAAAATGAAATGGTCATTTTAAGAAAGAACCAAACTGACATAATCGAGCTGAAAAGCTCACTTCAAAAAGTTCATAATACAGGCAGGGCGCATGGCTCACACCTGTACTCCCAGCACTTTGGGAGGCCAGGGCAGGCAGATCACGAGGTCAGGAGATCGAGACCATCCTGGCTAATGAGGTGGAACCTCGTCTGTACTGAAAGTACAAAAAATTAGCTAGGTGTGGTGGTGGGTGCCTGCAGTCCCAGCTACTCAGGAGGCTGAGGCAGGAGAATGGTGTGAACCAGGAAGGTGGAGCTTGCAGTGGGCTGAGATCACGCCACTGCACTCCAGCCTGGGTGACAGAGCGAGACTCCGTCTCAAAAAAAAAAAAATGTTTTTTCATCATACAATTGCAAATACTAATAGCAGAATCAACCAAGCTGAGGAAAGAATCTCAGAGCATGAAGACCAGTTGTTTGAAACAACTCAGTCAGACAAAAATACAGAAAAAAAACCATAAAGTAGAATGAATAAAACCTCTAAGAAATATGGGATTATGTAAAGAGACCAAATCTATGATTCATTGCTATCCCTGAAAGAGAAAGAGAGAAAGCAAGCAACTTGGTAAACGTATTTCTGGATCTTGTCCATGAAAATTTCCCCAACCTTGCTTGAAAGGCCAACATTCAAATTCAGGAAATGCAGAGAACCCCTGAGAGATACTATACAAGATGACCATCCCCAAAATACATAGTTACTAGATCCTTCAAGGTCGATGTGAAAGAGAAAATGTTAAAGGCAGCTAGAGAGAAGGGGCAAGTCACATACAAAATGAACCCCATCATGCTAACAGTGGAGCTTTCAACAGAAATCCTACAATCCTGAAGAGATTAGGGGCCTATATTCAGCATTCTTAAAGGAAAGAAATTCAACTCAAGAATTTCATTTCCAGCCAAAGTAAACTTTATAAGTGAGGGAGAAATGAGATCCTTTTCAGACAAGCAAATGCTAAGGGAATTTGTTACCACCAGGCCAAATATACCATCAAATCTATGTAACAATCAGCTAATAACGTGAAGACAGGATCAAATCTGCACATATCAACATTAACCTTTAATGTAAACAGGCTAAATACCCCAATTAAAAGGCACAGAGTGGCAATTTGAATAAAGAAGCAAGATACAACTGTATGCTGTCACACATACAATAACACCCATAGGCTCAAAGTAAAGGGATGGAGAAAAATTTACCAAGTAAACAGAAATCAGAAAAGAGTAGAGGTTGCTTTTCTAATTTCAGACAAAATAGATTTTAAACCAACCACAGTGAAAAAAGACAAAGAAGGGTACTACAAAATGGTAAAAGGTTAAATTCAAAAAGAAGACCTAACTATCCTAAATATATATGTACCCAACACAGGAGCATCCAGATTCATAAAGCAAGTTCTTAGAGACCTACAAAGAAACTTATACAACCACACAATAGTAGTAGGAGACTTCAACATCCCACAGATAGTATTATACCGATAATCAAGGCAGAAAACCAACAGAGGTATTTGGGACCTAAACTCGACACTTGACCAAATGGGCCTAATAGACATCTAGAGAACTCTCTGCCCCAAAACAATAGCACATATATTCTTCTCGTTGCACGTGGAATATACTGTACAATTGTCCACAAATCAGCCATAACAATCCTCGGCAAATTAAAAAAAATCATACCAAACATATTCTTGGACCATAGCACAATAAAAACAGAAATCAGTCTGGGCGCGGTGGCTCACGCCTGTAATCCCAGCACTTTGGGAGGCTGAGGCGGGCAAATCACAAGGTCAGGAGATCAAGACCATCCTGGCTAACATGGTGAAACCCCGTCTCTACTAAAAATACAAAAAAATTAGCCAGGCATGGTGGCGGGTGCCTGTAGTCTCAGCTACTCAGGAGGCTGAGGCAGGAGAATGGCGTGAACTCAGGAGGCAGAGCTTGCAGTTAGCCAAGATGGTGCCACTGCACTCCAGCCTGGGTGACAGAGCGAGACTCTGGCTCAAAAAAAAAAAAAAAAAAAAGAAAAGAAAAGAAATCAATACTAGGAAAATTGCTCAAACTCCTACAATTACATGGAAATTAAACAACCTCCTCCTGAATGACTTTTGGGCAAACAAAGAAATTAAGGCAGAAATCAAGAAATACTTTGAAACAAATGAGAAAAATATACAACATACCAGAGTCTCTGAGACACAGCTAAAGCAGTGTTATTAGAGAATTTTATAGTGCTAAATGCCCACAGCCAAAAGTTAGAAAGGTTGCAAATTAACAAACTAATATCACACATAGAGAAACAAGAGAAAACCAACGCTAAATCTAGCAGACAGCAATAAATAATCAAAATCAGAGGTAACTGAAGGAAACTGAGATGCAAAAAACCATACAAAAGATCAACAAACCTGGGAGTTGCCTTTTTGAAAGAATAAATAATATTGATAGACCACTAGCTAGACCAATAAAGAAAAAAGAGAGAAGATCCAAATAAATGTAATCAGAATGACAAAGGGGACATTACTACTGAACCTACAGAAATACGAAAACTCTCATAGATTATTACCAACACCTCTATGCACACAAACCAGAAAACCTAGAAGAAATGGATAAATTATTGAAAACATATAACCTCCCAAGACTGAACCAGGAAAAAGTTGAATCCTTGAACAGACCAATAATGAGGTCCAAAATGGAATCAGTAATAAAAAGTCTATGAACCAGATAAAGCCCAGGACCAAAGGGATTCACTGCCGAATTCTACTTCGTGTATAAAAAAGAGCTGGTATTATTCCTACCGAAACTATTCCAAAAAATTGAGGAGGGACTCCTCCCTAACTCATTCTATGAGGCAGTGTAGCATCATCCTGACACCGAAATCTGGCTGCAACACACAAAAAAAAGAAAACTAGAGACCAATATTCTTGATAAATATAAATACAAAATTCCTCAACAAAATTCTAGCAAATCAAATCCTGCGGCACATCAAAAAGCTAATCCACCACAATCAAGTAGGCTTTTTCCCTGGAATGCAAGTTTGATTCAACATACCTAAATCAATAAATGTGATTAATCACTTAAACAGAAGTAAAAACAAAAATAACATAATCATTTTAATAGATGCAGAAAAGGCTTTCAATAACATTCAACATCCCTTCATGTTAAAAACTCTCAACAAATTAGGCATTGAAGAAACATACCTCAAAATAATAAGAGCAATTTATGACAAATCCATAGCCAACATTATGCTGAATGAACAAAAGCTGAAAGCATTCCCCTTGAGAAACAGAACAAAAGATGCCCATTCTCACCACTCCTATTCAAAGTAGTACTAGAAGTCCTATCCAGAGCAATCAGGCAAGAGAAAGAAAGAAAAGGCATCCAAATAAGAAGAGAAGAAATCAAACTATCTCTATTTACAGATGATATGATTCTATATCTAGAAAACTCCATAGTCCCTGGCCAAAAGATCCTAGGTCTGATAAACAACTTTAGCAATGTTTCAAGATATAGAACTAATGTACAAAAATCAGTAGCATTTCTATATATCAACAACATCCAAGCTGAGAGCCAAATCAAGAATGCAATCCTATTCACAATAGCCACAAAAAGAATAAAATACTAAGGAATACAGCTAATCAGAGAGGTGAAAGATCTGTAAAATGAGAATTACGAAACACTGCTCAAAGAAATCAGAGGTGATACAAACAAATGGAGAAACATTCCATGCTCATGGATAGGAAAAATCAATATTGTTAAAGTGGCTATACTGCCCAAATCAATTTGCAGACTCAGTGTTATTCCTATCAAACTACCAATGACATTCTTCCCAGAATTAGAAAGAAAAAGATTTTAAAATTCATATGGAACCAAAAATGAGCTCACATAGCCAAGGCAATCCTAAGCAAAAAGAACAAAACTGAGAACATCGTGTTACTCAACTTCAAACTATACTACAAATCTACAGCAACCCAAACAGCATGGTACTAGTAGAAAAAAGACACATACACCAATGGAACAGAATAGAGAGCCCAGAAATAAGGCCACACACCTATGACCATCTGATCTTTGATAAAGTTGACAAAAACAAGCAATGAGGAAAGAACTCCCTATTCAATAAATTGTGCTGGGATAACTGGTTAGCCATATGTAGAAGATATGAAGCTGGACCCCTTCCACATACCATACACAAAAATCAACTCAACATAGATTAAAGACTTAAATGTAAAACCTAAAACTGTAAAAATTCTAAAAGAAAACCTAGGGAATATCACACTGGCATAGGCCTTGGCAAAGATTTCACCACAAAGATGCCAAAAGCAATTGCAACAAAACAGAATTGACAAATTGGGCCTAAATAAACTAGAGAGCTTCTGCACAGCAAAAGAAACTATCAACAGAGTAAACAGACAACCTACAGATTGGGGAAAAATATTTCCAAACTACCCATTTGACAAAGATCTAACATCAAGAATCTATAAGGAACTTAAACAAATTAACCAGCAAAAACCCAACAACTCCATTAAAAAGTGTACAAAAAACACAGACACAGACAATTTTCTAAAGAAGACATATACAGTGCCAACAAGCATATTAAAAAAAGCTCAATAATGCTGATCATTAGAGAAATGTAAATCAAAACCATAATGAGATACCATCTTATACCAGTCAGAGTGGCTATTACTAAAAAGATGCAAAATATCAGACACTGGTAAGGTTGCAGTGAAAAGACAATGCTTATACCCTGCTAGTAGGAATGTAAATTAGTTTAGCCATTGTGGAAAGCAGTGGGTCAATTCCTCAAAACAGAACTACCATTTGACCCAGGAATCCCATTATTGGATATATACCCAAAGGAATAGAAATCATTCTACCTTACAGACACGTGCACTTGTATGTTTGTTGTAGCACTATTCACTATAGCAAAGACATGGAACCAACCTGAATGCTCATCAACAGTAGACTGGATAAAGAAAATGTGGTACATATAAACCATGGAATACTACACAGCCATAAAAAGGAATAAGATTACATCCTTTGCCTCACCATGAATGGATCTGGAGGCCACTATCTTAAATGAACTAATGCAGGAACAGAAAACCAAATACCACATGTTCTAACTTATAAGTAGGAGCCAAACATTGAGTATACATGGACACAAGGAAGGGAACAGACACCAGAGCCTACCTGGGGTGGAGGATGGGAAGAGGAAGAGGACTGATAAACTACTTGTTGGGTACTATGCTAATTACCTTTATGACAAAATACTTTGTACACTAAACCCCCATGATATGCAATTTAAAAAATATAATAAACCTGCATATGTACTCCTGAACCTAAAAGCTAAAAAAAAATGCTATCAGAGTTAACAAATCTAGCAAGGTTTTAAGTTACAATATCAATCTACCTAAATCAATTGTATTTCTATACACCAGCAATGAACAATATTAAAACGAAGTTAAGAAAAGAATTCCATTTAAAATAGCATCAAGAAGAATAAAATACTTAGGAAAAAACTTTAACACAACAAGTGTAGGCTTTGTATGCTGAAAACCACAAAAGCATTCTTGAAAGAAATTAATGAAGGAGACCTATAAATGGAAAGACATCCCACATTGATTGATTGAAAGACTTAACTTTTTAAAAATGGCAATACTCCCTAAACTGATTTACAGATTCAGTGTAATGCTTAACAAAATCTCAGCTGGCTCTTGTGCAAAAATTGACAAGATAATCCTAAAATTCATATGAAAGTGTAAAAGACCCAGAATAAGCAAAACAGTCTTGAAAAAGAACTAAGTTGGGCGAGTCAAACTACTTGATTTCAAAATTTACTACAATGCTATAATAATCACGGTGGCATGGCACTGGCATTTAAATAGACAGATAGATCAATGAAACAGTTTGAGAATCCAAAAATAAACTTTTATTTTTAGGGTCAAATTTTTGACAAGGGTACCAATACAACTCAGTAGTAGAAGGAATAGTCTTCAACAAATGCTGCTGTGATAAAAGAATGAAGTTGTACCCCCACATCACACTATATTTAAAAATTAATTCAAAATGGATCAAAGGCCTAAATATAAGAACTAAAACTATAAAATTCTTAGAAGAAATCACAGGAGTAAATCTTTGTGTCCTTGGAATAAGTGATGGTTTCATAGATATGACACTAAAACAAAAATAACAAAAGAGAAAAATAGACACATTGAACTTCATCAAAATTAAAAATTTTGTGCTTCAAAGGGCACCATTTAGAAACTGACAACAACCCATAGAATGAAGAAAATATTTACAAGTTATATAAACTATATGACACTGGACCATTGATTTGATAATGAATATAAAATTATCTCCTACAATTCAAGATAAAATAACTGAAATAAAATAAATGAAACAAAAAATGGGCAGGGAATTTAGAGAAACAAATTTCTCCAAAGAATATATACAAATGCACAATAAGTGCATGAAAAGATGTTCAACATCATTAGTCATTAAGGAAATGCAAATCAAATTCACAATGAGATACTACTTCCAACCCACTAGTTCGAAAATAGTAAATGTTGACCGGGTATGGTGGCTCACGCCTGTAATCCCAGCACTTTGGGAGGCCAAGGCTGGCGGATCACGGGGTCAGGAGATCGAGACCATCCTGGCTAACATGGTGAAATCCTGTCTCTACTAAAAAATAGAAAAAGTTAGCCGGGCGCGGTGGCAGGCACCTGTAGTCCCAGCTACTCGGGAGGCTGAGGCAGGAGAATGGCATGAACCCAGGAGGCAGAGCTTGCAGTGAGCCGAGATGGTGCCACTGCACTCCAGCCTGGGTGACAGTGCAAGACTCTGTCTCAAAAAAAAAGAAAAAAAGAAAAAAGAAAATTGTAAGTGTTGGCAGTGATCTGTAGAAATTATAACCCTCATATAGTGCTGATAGGATTGTACAATGGTGTAGCCATTTTGAAAAAAAGGTTAACAGTTCCTCAATATGTTAAACTTACAGCTAACATATGATTCAGCAATCTACTCTTACGTAGGTATACACCTAAGAGAACTGAAAACACATGTCTGCAAAAAAACCTGAATGCCAATGTTCATAGCAGCATTACTCACAACAGCTGAAAAATGGAAGCAACTCAAATATGCATCAATTGATTAATGAATAACCAAAATGTGGTATATCCATATGACCAAATATTATTTGGCAATAACAAAAAGTGAAGCACTAATGTTTGCTGCATCATGGATTAATTTTTAAAACGTTATGCTGAATAAGAGAAACCAATCACAAAAGTGTACCTATTATATAATTTCATTTACGAAAATGTCCAGAATAGGCAAATCCATTAAGACTGAAAGTAGATTAGTGTTTACCAGGAGCTGGGATAAAGTGGGATGGGTAATGGTTACTAATGAGTAATCAAAGGAACAACAAAGTTCCTTTTAATGGTGATGATGTTTTGAAATTAGATAGTGTGACAGTTGCATAATTCTGTGAATATAACAATACTAACAACTTCTGAATTATATTCTTTAAAAAGGCGAATTTTATATTATGTCTCAATAACACTGTTTTGGTTTTTTGTTTTGCTTTGTTTGTTTGTTTGTTTTTTCTTTTTCGAGATGGAGTCTCGCTCTGTAACCCAGGCTGGAGTACAGTGGTGCCATCTCAGCTCACTGTAACCTCCACCTCCTGGGTTCAAGCGATTCTTATGCCTCAGCCTTTCTAGTAGCTGGGGTTACAGGTGCCTGCCACCGCACCCAGCTAATTTTTTTGTATTTTTAGTAGAGATGGGGTTTCACCATGTTGGCCAGGCTGGTTTTGAACTCCTGACCTCAAGTGATCTGCCCGCCTTGGCCTCCCAAAGAGCTGGGATTACAAGTGTGAACCACCGCGGCCAGCCTGTTATTTTTTAAAATGACCTAAATGTTAGACTAGCAGGATAATAGCTAACCTGGATATAGACTTAGTGAAGGATATGGGCAAGAGATTAATTCTTCTAGTATTAGATATGTTGGAAACAACCAAACAAAAAAGCCACAATTCTTCATACGTGATCAAAGAATACTAAAGAGAAAGAAAAAACTGCAAGACGGCACTCCAGTGTCCTTTGTTCCCTTACCCATGCCAGGACTTAGCCTTTCTCTACTTCTACCCAGTGGTAGAAACTTGTACAAATGCGCCTGTGTAATATATTATTTATAAGGTGAACCTTCAACCCTGTTGCCACCCACACAGCCTAACTCCATTATTATCTGTACTATTCTTTCCTGTTTTTTGTATATCCCAAAATTCATGAAAGAAAACTTTTATTATTCTGAATTATATGTTAGCAAATATTTTGGGAGTTTCAAATCAATATGTTTTGTAGTTATCTTAATTGAGAAACATAGCTCTAGATATTTTTAAAAAGGACAGTTTCCTTTTCTGACTTCTCTTTTGTAAGAATCAGAGTTCAATGAGAAAAATATAAATTATCCTAGGCATTTCCAGGATTTTTGAGGAGAAAATAATGTTTTGCAGGGTGCTTACAAAATTGTAGGAAAGACCAGAAGAAGAGAAAGCAGAAGGCAGAGGTCCTCCCACAAACTAGGAAATTGTAGGCAGGTGCTGCCCCCATTCCAGCTGAAGCCTGACTGTAGACCATAAGACCCAAAAACGAAGCTGCTGCTGCCACTGCTGTGAAGTCTGAACTTCCATGGAAGGAAGGAGAGATTCCATTCCCTTCTGCCTTTTAAATCTCCTGTAAGTCTTCGCTTTGGTGGAATCTCAACTGAAATCCTACCAGCAAAGGATTCTGAGTTAATGTGGCTCCCAAACTTCTAGCCCTTGCAGTATGAGAATACAGGAGAGTGCTAAAATAATTCCAAGCAGTAGCTGGTATAACATGACTTCAAAAATCAAAGCACTGGCCAGGCACGGTGGCTCATGCTGGTAATCCCAGCATACTGGGAGGCCGAGGCTTGAGGCCCAGAGTTGGATACCAGCCTGAGCAACATAGCAAGATCCTGTTTCAACCAAAAAATAATAATAAGAAAATGACACTTTGGGAGGCCGAGGCGGGCGGATCACGAGGTCAGGAGATTGAGACCATCCTGGCTAACATGGTGAAACCCCGTCTGTATTAAAAATACAAAAAATTAGCCTGGCGTGGTGGTAGGTGCCTGTAGTCCCAGCTACTCGGGAGGCTGAGGCAGGAGAATGGTGTGAACTCTGGAGGTGGAGCTTGCAGTGAGCGGAGATCGCGCCACTGCACTCCAGCCTGGGTGACAGAGCGAGACTCTGTCTAAAAATAAATAAATAAAATAAAATAAAATGAGCCAGGGGTAGTAGCAAGTGCTCATAGTCCTAGCTACTCAGGAGGCAGAGGTGGGAGGATAACTGGGGCCCAGGAGTTTAAGGCTGCAGTGATCTATGATCCTGCTACCACACTCCAGTCTGGGTGACAGAGGGAGATCCTGTTTCAAAAAAAAAAAGAAGTACTGATCAAAATAAACATTATAGTTTTTAACCAACTACAAATCAGATGAAATAACACTAGGAATGTTGTATTGTTTTCTTACATGAAGCCATCCACTTCCGGTAAATTTAGCTTTGGGTGAATATGCTTTAGAAGTTGAGATTCATTCTTTAAAATATTAGAGAGTTTACTACCATATTTTTGCTTATTTTTATATTTTACCTTTCTTATGTCTTTGGCTGCCTCATATTAACTTAAACCCAGAACATTTTTGTGTTAGTTTCTTATTGATGCTGTAACATATTACCAGAAACTTAGTGGCTTAAAGCAACACACATTTATTTTCTTACCATTGCAGAGGCCAAAAGTCTGAGATTAGCTTCACTGGGCTAAAGTCTAAATGTGGCCCTGGCTGGGTTTTCTGGAGGTTCTGGAGTGGTGGTAGTGAGGGAGGAATGCATTTACTTGCTTTTCTAGCTTTTGGTTGCTGCCTGCGTTCCTTGACTTCACCTCTTCACATCATTCCAATCTCTGGCTTCTGTCATGGAATTTCCTTCTCCTCTTGTGTTGTCAAATCTCCCTCCACCTTTCTATTATAAGTAAACTTATGGTTACATTTAGGGCCCACCTGCATAATCCAGGCTAATCTCTCTATCATAAGATTCTCAGCTGAATCATATCTGTAAAGTTCCTTCTGCCATTTAACAAAACTTGAACAGGTTGCAGGAATTAGGACCTGAATATCTTTGTGGGCTATTATTCAGTTTATCACAATATATAAAACATGTCTTTTCAAAGGCACTTAACCTTATTTCTGTTTTGTGCCAATGCTTTTCTGTCCAAAATGAAAAGTTTATCCTATCACCAACTTTGGATCTGAAATTTTATAGAAAGGACACTCAGGCAACTGTCACCCTTTCTGGGATGTTCCTTGTTTATGTGCTGTAAAGTGCTTCAACTTCCCAGGCATAAAGCGTCTTGGTGCTATGGATACATTTAAACCAACCAACCAAACAACCAACCAACCAACCAACCAACAAAACAACACAAATACTCTTAACTCTTAAAAAGACATATCCTAATTTTTCTTCAAAAGAAGTATTATCTCTTTTTCTTCTTAACACTTTGTTCTGCTTTTGGTTGATCTTGGTTCTCAAA
Source organism: Symphalangus syndactylus (assembly GCF_028878055.3). Classification (NCBI taxonomy): domain Eukaryota; kingdom Metazoa; phylum Chordata; class Mammalia; order Primates; family Hylobatidae; genus Symphalangus; species Symphalangus syndactylus. The sequence goes on along the minus strand of NC_072440.2, from coordinate 78,434,819 downwards.
TCCCATATAGGTGGTATTTTGTTTGCTTAAGCAGGGTCTACAACTCTGCTATAGTAAGACGACCAGAACCAGGACTGGGCTCTTTGCTCCCCAGGTCCTAAAATATGCCCTTTTTGCTCCACATTCTTAGATCTTGTTTAACCCCAGTGGTCCCTGTTTTCCCAAGGAAGGAGAGTTCCCACTGTATTTTTTACTTGCCAGTTTCTGGTTCTTATGGTTCTTCCACTGGGGATAATGGTTCCTCTCTGAGTTCTTAGCGATAAAACAAGAGGGTATTTGGGGCACCATGAATCTTTCTATCAAATGACCATTGATTTCACTCAGATTACATTAGAAGTCTCTTTACTACTGCAGGATTTTACTTCAGAAGAAGAAGATGATACGGAGTAAGAACATGCAGTAATTGGAGGTGAACAGTGGCAAATGGCCATATAATCCCTCAATTTTGGGGATGTGTATTTGTCTATTCCATTTAAACATGGAGAGGATTAGTGTTCTGAAAATCCAAATTAAATTATGCAAACACTATCTGTATATAGAATAAAAAGACTGAAAAACTAACTAGAATTAACTGGAATTCCTAACCAATTTTCTGCACATTCTTTTTGCTTTGTTACAATTTTCCTTTTGGAAATGGACTAATGTAACCTACTAATCTTAGGCAGAATTGCTTACTTTCTAGGATAGCAAAGTAATTAAAGACTTGTTTTTATAAGAGAATTTTATTTTTGTTCCTGTCTAGAATAGAGTAAACAAAGATCTAATTTATGTCAACAAAACACTTTATAAAGCTGAGTAAATGACAATGTCAATAAACACAGGAAAGGAAGATTTGCTTCCAATTCATTGGGAGTAATTGACGCAACAAAAATCTCATATCAACATTTCTTCTGGAACTAAAGCTTTGGATAAAGTAAAAATGAATTAGCACACTCTTTTTGCCTCTATCTTTTTGCATTCTCATTTCTCCCTATCTTTTTCCTGTGTAACCAAGTGACATTCAGGCAACACAAAGACAGGCAGCAGTCGGAAAAGGACAGGCCCCCTAATGGATTCTCAATGTTTGGTTATAAAGTCAGATTACTTGCTGGCACCTAACATTAGACTACTTGATGCAAAACCTCCACTCCAGCCTGATGCTCCGTTCCATCAAGCTAATTATTCCAAGCTAGAAGCACAGAGGGGTCACTTATGTGTGGGCCTTCCCTGTTAAAGCAATTTTTTTTTAAGGGCCAAGGAGGAAAGTCTTCAATATGGACTCGTCCAGAGGATTTCCTTTGTCCTGTGAAACGGTCAGATGTTCAGGAATGATCCTTTATTTACACAGGAAGTTTCTAACAATAGATCCTGATTCTGCTATTAGGTTTCCTCTTTCTCATTTATTCTAAGAGAATTTGAAATTCAAAAAGAAAAGAGAAGAACTGTGAAATAGCATGATGTCTTGAATGTGCTATTGAAGTGAAGATTAACCTTTATAACAGGGCATCTGCTATGCCACAGCTCCTGTGTAAAGTTTGTTTACTAAAGAGGGCATTAATCAAGACATAGGCATCCATTTATAATCTCTTTGCACTGTTGCTAACTCCAGAGTGAGCTAGTGAGTAAGATGGCTGAAGCCTGACAGCTAATTTAAAGCCAAGGTCTTCACTGTCCAGAGATTTATCAGAGAGTCAAGCAGCCTGTATCTTTTATGACTTGCACCTTCTTCTTTTTCAGAGGTAGTAAATGAAAAAGATGGAAAAAGGAGGTGCCATGTACTGCAGCTGTGTAAAATCACATAAACACCAGGCCCTGGGCTTTCATTATAACACCACCTTCTTAGCTAATTACTGTCAGCATTAAATTACAGAGTCAGGAGGCCCCACTCAATACCAATTTATTAATTTCAGATCACAGTTTGGCAGAAAACCTGTAGCGAAAGGCCAAACCTTTATCCGCTAAACCTTTTATTTGTGACTAAACAGAAGTCTTGACAAGTAATATAATTTGCATCAAGCAGGGCTACACCAAAGGCCAATTAATAGTTTTTTTATTTAATAAAGATTTGCTTTGTCCTCTAGTCTACTTGACAGGATTTATCATTTTGCATACCAAAAGACACAAAAGCTTGTAGGTTATTTTTTTCTCAATTCAAGCATTGTGTCTAAGTATTACCAACCTTACAACCAATAAGTAACATGATTAAAAAAATAAGCTCAACATTTTACATTTCTCAGTTCTGAGCAGTTGTCTTTCTATACTGTGCTGGGGAGGTAAATTTTTGGTGGTGTTGGTTTTATAATACGTTGATTGGAGAGATTTACTATCACAACCTTTTAAAATTCCATCATTGTACAATTTAGAACACAGGTGGTCAGACCAAAATGGGCTTTTCAGAAGTGTAGAAAGCTTTTAATCTGCTTAGATATTTTCTGGGATGAAAAGATATATAAAGCTACTAACTTTCCAGAGGTGTTGATTTTCTTTTTTACTATCTAGCTGTCATTCTTCAAACAGCTGATTTAGGGAAAAAAATCAAATGTATTACAGCCTCGTATATATGGTTGGCAGTTTGTCATAGCTTCTTAAAGTGATTTTCTGATCATATAGAAGATTGACATGAGAAATTCAAAATCAACGTATCTTAAACTCATGCCTGTGAGTTTGAATGACGATATTAATCCATAAGAATCAATTTCTTCTGATTTGCTGTGCTTGAGTTTTACAACATAAGGAAAATGCATTTGGTGAAAACACTTGTTGCTTTGAGTGAAGAGTTATTCAAACCTTAATCAGCCAAGAGCCTAGACTAGGCACTTTCTCACATATGACCTTATTTATTTAATTCTCACAAGGATGGTGTGAGTTACAGATAATTCTGTATCACAGATGAGGAGAGTCAAGCTAAGTGAAGTTAAATACCTTCCTGAAGGCCACATGTTCTTAAGAGAATTGAAACACAAGTATTCTAACTTGAAAGTCACTGACTTCTGCTAGAACACTGTCCCTTCTGAACACTGAAATTGTCAGGAGGGTAAGATTATATCTCTTGTTGAGCTCATCATTGCTGTTATCAATGGTCAATTTTAAAATGCAGCATCCCCCAGGAAGGTTCCTGGAAGCATACTCTTGTTCTCTGTTAATTGGCAAACCAAGAGTTCTTCAATTCATGGATGGCTTTGGTAGCTTTCACACTTGTGAACATAAACAGTTCACTCGGGTGTTGCTCTGATTTGCCCATTGTGTTTTGTCTCATTTTAAGTCAACTGGAAGACGAATAAATACTCATGACGAGTTGTTAACAGAGTGGAAACTGCTAACTTAGAGGGTTTAACTGAAGTGGGTGAGTATGAAAATGTAGTAGTCTGTGGGAGTCCTTAAGATTGTAGACCTCTGAGACTTGCAGAGATTGGGGCCCGGCAGCTACATTTACAATACAAACATTGTACATCTGCCCCACTGATATGGTTTGGCTGTGTTCCCACACAAATCTCAACTTGAATTGTATCTCCCAGAATTCCTACATATTGTGGGAGGCACCCAGGAAGACGTAAGTGAATCATGGGGGCTGGTCTTTCCCGTGCTATTCTCGTGATGGTGGATAAGTCTCACGAGCTCTGATGTGTTTATCAGGGGTTTCCGCTTTTGCTTCTTCCTCGTTTTTCTCTTGCTGCCACCATGTAAGAAGTGCCTTTTGCCTCCCACCGTGATTCGGAGGCCTCCTCAGCCATGTGGAACTGTAAGTCCAATTAAATCTTTTTTTGTTCCCAGTTTTGTGTATGTCTTTATCAGCAGTGTGAAAATGGACTAATAGACCCTCCTTTATTAGGGCCAGGTGAAAGGTAACCTTTCTACTAAGATGGATTTCATAATTATAAAATGGTTGCTAGTTAGGCATCTATTTTACAAATATGTTTTGTGTCTTGTCTATACTATTTTCATGATGAAATCAGGGTGAGGCAGGCTTTTTGAGTGTCTCTGAAGGGCTTGGCACTGAAGGGGTTGATATTAAATAGAACATAGTCTCTGACTTCAAGGAAACGATAGCGCAGTTGAGCAGCAGAAATGGGCAGGTGTTTACAATGATATGTACAAAAATAAAAAGTGCACAGTATAAAGTAGAGGCACAACAGGGTGTTAGGAACTCTGGGTATGAGGGCTAAGGAAGGCTTTCAGAAAAGGTGGCTTTAAAGAATAAAAAGGGATTTGCTAAGCAGAGAAAACTACAGGTTCAAAGGCAGGCAAGAGGATGTGAAACAGCGTAATTCAAATGCCAGGTGTCCAGGGTTGAATCAGGTCAATGGAAGGGCTAGACGGGAAGGCAGGTGTTAGGTTGTGAAGAGACCTGTGGACCATGGAGTTCAGCCATTGTCTTCAAGGCCACTGAGTGCCACTGAAGGGCTTTAGCAAAGGACTGCCATGATCAGATTTGTGGTTAGGAGGCAATACTCAATAGTGTGGGGACAGATTTTAGAATGACAAAACTAAAAGAATGGAGACCAATTAGGACTTCATCTCACATTATCTTTAATTACAAATGGATTAAAAACACTGGCACTCTTTTTTTTTTTTTTTTGAGACGGAGTCTTGCTCTGTCGCCCAGGCTGGAGTGCAGTGGCTCGATCTCGTCTCACTGCAAGCTCTGCCTCCTGGGTTCAGGCCATTCTCCTGCCTCAGCCTCCCGAGAAGCTGAGACTACAGGCGCCCGCCACCATGCCTGGCTAATTTTTTTGTATTTTTAGTGGAGACGGGGTTTCACTGTGTTAGCCAGGATGGTCTCGATCTCCTGACCTTGTGATCTGCCTGCCTCACCCTCCCAAAGTGTTGAGATTACAGGCGTGAGCCACCGCGCCCGGCCAAAACACTGGCACTCCTAAATGATTTCTAAATTTGGTGATGGTGCTGCTGTTATATTTTATTTGTTTGATACAGACTCTTGCTCTGTTGTGCAGCCTGGGGTGCAGTGATGCAATCATGGCTCAAACTCCTGGGCTCAAGCTATCCTCCTGCCTTGGCCTCCTTAGTGTCTGGGCTTTAGGTGTGCGACACCACACTCAGATAATTTTTTTTTTTCTTTTTCGGTAGAGATGTGGTCTTGCTTTGTTGCTTAGGCCTGCTGTCATAGTTTAATGCTTATAAGAGACTAAATTGATCAACCTTGGTTTTAAGCTGGATGCTCCAGGGAAAGAGATGCTGAGATGGAAATCTATGGAAAATTGCTCTCAGAATCAATACCTGTAGGGCAGTGAAGAAAGCAGGACTGGGCAGAGAGAGGAGGTGGGCTGTGCTGCAATCAAGATAGAAGAATCAAGCCAGCCCTTGGGGCACTAAGGACTTGGATGGCTCTTGCAAGGGGTTGAATTTTTATAACTCTGTGGCCGGTCACTGGATATGGTCTGCTTCCAGGGAGGTGGAGAGACTGTCTTAGGCTCTGGGCAGTTCCTGGAGTGGGATTCAGCTAAAAGACATCAGCTGCAATAGTCTGGCAACTGGGGGAATGAATGCTTTAGTCTACGTGAACTCAGCCGAGTGGTCAGATGCAAGAGGGCATCCACTATCACTAAAGACATTAAAATCCCCCTGAGTACACTCTTGTAGCGTAATCACGTTCATGTACAGACTCTCTTAGGCCTTTGCAATTGCTTTTTCCTCTGCCTGTTATTCTTTCCCCGGATCTTTTATGTTGCTGAATTTTTTCTTGATACTTGGTTTTTACTTCTAATATCTCCACCGAGAAGGCTTCTCTGATTACCCTGTGTAATCAGCCACCACTCCTAACGGTCACTGTCTAGGACATCACCCTGTTTTATTTTCTTTATATAGTGGAATAAGATAAATATAAATCTCATTATCTGTCCTCCCATCCCTAAAATGTGAGCTCCAGGGACCTTTTTCTGTCTTGTTCACTGCTCCATTCCCTGTAGGCAGAACAGGGCAGATCACATAGTAGATGAACAATCAATATTTGATGAGTAAATAAATAAAAATGAAATTTAAGAAAATGGATACCAGAAAAATTAGAATTTTTCAAATAAGAGATTTTGAGAAATTATTTTGCTTTTGACATTGGTAAAAATCAAGTCCAGGCTGGGTGCAGTGGCTCATGCCTGTAATCACTTTGGGAGGCTGAGGCGGGCGGATCATCTGAGGTCAGGAGTTCAAGACCAGCCTGACCAACATGGTGAAACCTCTTCTCTACTAAAAATACAAAAAAATTAGCCAGGTATGGTGGTACACGCCTATAATCCCAGCTACTCGGGAGGCTGAGACAGGAGAATTTCTTGAACCCAGGAGGCGGAGGTTGCGGTGAGCTGAGATCACGCCATTGCACTCCAGCCTGGGCAACGAGCAAAACTCCGTCTCAAAAAAAAAAAAAAATCAAGTCCAGGAGAAGAGTATATGTCTCACCACTCTTATACAGCTTTCAGTCACCCACAGAGAACTACTGGAGAATATCTCTTGATCATGTGAGATGGATAGGCTTCTGGCAAGAGCTAAGCTCTAAGATCTCACATTGAGTATAATTTTTTTTTTTTTGCCTCTGGGAAATTTGAGAGCTTTTATTATTGTTAAAAAAAAAACTATCTTAGAGGAACATAAATTACCTATTAAAGAGACTTTTGGAATTTCAACATAGAAATCACGAGTGGAATTTGGGTAGAATTCACCAGCTACTCCTCTATAATCACCTAAACCATCTTCCTTCAAATAGAAACAAACTGAAAAATGTAGTATTTTTCATGTGTAGAGGCAAAAAAAGCACTTAGCACAGCTCGAAGACTCAAATTATTCTGGCAACAACACTGCTGTACTTGGCTTTAATTTGAACATCTCTTAGAAACGGATTTTGAGTCAAGCCTCATGACAACTGCTGACTTCAGAAGGGCGGAAGATAGCAAGGCATGGAGGCAGAGGCCTTCTTATCCCTTCCTTTAGCCTTCCCCTACCTGCTTCATCCCTGTTATTGTACCTTACATAGTGATCCCAGTCCAGGAAACACTCCTGTGTTTGTTTAAGAAGAATGGAAGGAATCTCTGGAAGTCATTTATTCCAGTTCGTTTCACTAGCCAGGAATGAATGGATATCATTTACTATACATTCACTTTTACTCATATTTAAATATTTAGATTCTTTTACTAAAATGTTGGGTCCTCTGATACAATTAAGAGTCCAGAGAGAAAAACAGGAAAGCATTTTGGTAGTTATTAAAAGCACTGAGAATACTTAGGGCAGATCTGCAGTATTTTAAGCAAAAGAAGGGAGTCAAGAACTGCAGGGTAGCACAAGAGACAATGTCTTGTATGCAGATTTGGTTTTACCTAAGGAAGTCCCATTTAAGAATTTGAGAAGCAGGCCCGGCGCGGTAGCTCATGCCTGTAATCCCAGCATTCTCAGGAGTTCGAGACCAGCCTAACCAACATGGATAAACCCTGTCTCTACTAAAATACAAAAATTAGCCAGACATGGTGGCACACGCCTGTAATCCCAGCTACTTGGGAGACTGAGGCAGGAGAATCTCTTGAACCCAGGTTGCGGTGAGCCGAGATCACGCCATTGCACTCCAGCCTGGGCAACAAGAGTGAAACTCCGTCTCAAAAAAAAAAAAAAGGATTAGAGGCCGGGCACAGTGGTTCATGCCTATAATCCCAGCACTTTGGGAGGCTGAGACAGGTGGATCACGAGGTCAAGAGATCAAGACCATCTTGGCCAACATGGTGACACCCCGTCTCTACTAAAAATACAAAAATTAGCCAGTCGTGGTGGTGCGTGCCTGTAGTCCCAGCTACTCAGGAGGCTGAGGTGGGAGAATCACTTGAACCTGGGAGGCGGAGGTTGCAGTGAGCCAAGATTGTGCCACTGCGCCCAGCCTGGGCCATAGAGCAAAAGAAAAAAAAAAAGAAAAGAATTCAAGAAGCTTAGCCAGGCCGGTGGCTCATGCCTGTAATCCCAGCGCCATGGGAGGCTGACGCAGGCAGATCACTTGAGGTCAGGAGTTCAAGACTAGCCTGGCCAACATGACAAAACTGCATCTTTACTAAAAATACAAAAATTAACCGGGTGTAGTGGCACACACCTGTAATCCCAGCTACTCGGGAGGCTGAGGCTGGATAATTGCTTAAACCTGGGAGTTGGAGGTTACGGTGAGCCAAGATTGCGCCATTGCACTCCTGCCTGGGTGACAGGAGCAAAACTCCATCTCAAAAAAAAAAAAAAAAATGAGTTAGAGAAGCTCAAGTAGAGAGTGAGGACTCAGTACACGGCAAATGCTCAGTTACTATAGGTGTTCAGGTAGAGCATGTACAGCCCTTGCAAAGGGTATCCTAGAAAAAATTCAGGAAACAGAAGCAAGTTGATCTCTAAGGGCCCTTGCAACCTTACAGTTCTGTGGGTACAGAGAGTGGCTCTCCATTATTTTGTGTCTCTAGATAGTTGTTTGTTGTGATAAATGCTTTACTTTTAAAATGTAATTGTTATTCTCTTTAAATTCAAACTTTCCTTTGGAATTCCTTATCTTCCTAGACATTTAAATATGAAACTTATGAGTTATTTATAGATCAGTCTCTGTTTCTCTTTTTCTCATGCACGTCTCTCCCTCATCCTTGATCTGTTGATTTTTTTAAATTAAAATAGTCTTTTGTTTAGTTTTTATTTTTATGAAACTTTTACATACACACAGTTAAAACAAAAGTCTCCCTTACCCTTCATTTCCTCTTCTCTACAGGCAACCACTGTAAGTTCCTTTCACTGTTCCATTTGGTATATATCATCATACATCTACATAGCAAGTTCATATTTCTAGGTCTTGATTTTTTATATTTAGGCATGATTTATTGAATTCTCACTAGGAAAATAAGGATTTTATTGTCTTTCATCACTTTCCTCACCTCCTTTCTCATCCTTTCTCCCATTGTGTTATAACTTAGGCTAAAGCATTACTCAGTCTTATAGTATTATGACTGTTTACAATTGAGGCACACAGTTTGCATTTTCCTTCATGGTTTAAAATTTGTTTGTATTTAATAATTATGCTTTTTGTTTGTGTGTGTAGTTTCTTTGTTTCCTATAGACATACTCATCATTAATTCAAACCCAAAGTCTTCTACATTTTTCCAAGTCTCTTCTCAATTCTTTAGTTAGGTGTGTCAGATAATTTATCGATGTTAGAATCTTTTGGCTTGTTCTGGCCTGCTGCAGTCTGGACTGGTTGCCTCTGTAGCTGGTGTACAGCTGACATCCTATCTTGGGATTTTCCTTTCCCTGTTGATTCTTAGGCCTACTTTGTAGAACCTTTTCCTGTATCCCATGTCTTCTTTCTTGGTTGACTCTGTAAACCAAAAATAAAATTTGAAGGCCCCCCAACCATCTGAATGGACTTCCTCCACTAGGCCAGGGCCCTCCAAATTTAACTTGAAAGACTGGTTCAAGCCATGACAGGAAGGTGGGGTGGTGGCGGCGGGTGGGGGGGTTGGACACACTTCATTATGCCCTCCTCCCTCTTGGAATTCAGCAAAAGCCCACCAGCCTTTAGCAGCAACACAGGCCTTAACTCTGATGAGAAACATTTACAACCTATTCTCTCTGAAGCCTGCTACCTGGAGGCTTCATCTGCGTGATAAAACTTTTATGCAACCAAGACATTCCTTTCTGGCCGGGCGCGGTGGCTCATGCCTGTAATCCCAGCACTCTGGGAGGCCGAGGTGGGCAGATCACGAGGTCAGGAGGTCGAGACCATCCTGGCTAACATGGTGAAACCCTGTCTCTACTAAAAATACAAAAAAGCTGGGCGTGGTGGCGGGCGCCTGTAGTCCCAGCTACACGGGAGGCTGAGGCAGGAGAATGGCGTGAACCCAGGAGGCGGAGCTTGCAGTGAGCTGACATAGCGCCACTGCACACCAGCTTCGGGAACAAAAAAAAAAAAAAAAAGACACCTCTTCAAGTTGTCCCACCTTTCTGGACCAAACCAATGTATACTTACATGTATTTGATTGATGCCTCATGTCTTCCTGAAAGGTAGAAAAGCAAGCTTCACCCCTACCATTTTGGGCAAATGTTCTCAGGATCTCCTGAGGGCTGAGTCACAGGCCATGGTCACTCATATTTAGCTCAGAATAAACCTCTTCCAATATTTTACTGAGTTTGACTCTTTACAACACTCTCATTTTTGGTAGAGTCACAGGATTCCAGTGAAAGTTTCTTTGAGGCAAATTTTTTGAGACTTTCAGAGAGAATGTTTTTATTCTACCCTCATACTTGATTGATAACTTTTGGCTGAAGGTAGAATTCTAGAATAGTTTTCCCCTAGATTTTTAAGTGCCTCAGTTTTCTACTTTTTAAGGTTAATGTTAAAAATGTAAGTCATTCTGGATCCCAAAACTTTGTATGTAAACTGTGTTTTTCTCTCCTCTACCCCCTTGGAAACCTGTAAGATTTTCTCTTCTCTCTGAATATCCTGAAATTTCACAGTGACATCTATGTTGATGAAAAATGTCAAACTCTGTAAAATATTTGAAGAGATTTATTCTGAGCCAAATATGAGCGACCATGGCCTGTGACACAGCCCTCAGGAGGTCCTGAGGACATATGTCCAAGGTGGTTGGGGTATAGCTTGGTTTTATGTATTTTAGGAAGGCATGAGACATCAATCAAATACATTTAAGAAATACATTGGTTTGTTTTTGATGTTGGTGACCTTCGGATGGAAGACTGGATAAAGACAATGTGGCACATACACACCATGGAATACTATGCAGCCATAAAAAAGGATGAGTTCTTGTCCTTTGCAGGGACATGGATGAAGCTGAAAACCATCATTCTCAGCAAACTAACACAATAACAGAAAACCAAACACTGCATGTTCTCACTCATAAGTGGGAGCTGAAAAATGAGAACATGTGGACACAGGGTGGGGGCATCACACAATGGGGCCTGTTGGGGGGTGGGAGCCTGGGGGAGGGGTAGCATTAGGAGAAATACCTAATGTAGATGACAGGTTGATAGGTGCAGCAAACCACCACGGCATGTGTATACCTATGTAACAAACCTGCATGTTCTATACATGTACCCCAGAACTTAAAGTACAGTTAAAAAAAAAGAAAAAATAAATACATTGGTTTGGTTTAGAAAGGTGGGACAACTCAAAGTGGGGCAGGTGTGGGGGGGCTTCCAGGCTATAGGTAAATTTAAACATTTCCTGGTTGACAACTGGTTGATGTTGTCTGAAGACTTGGGACCAATGGGAATGTTCAGGTTAAAGAAAAAGGACTGGCCAGGCACGGTGGCTCACGCTTGTAATCCCAGCACTTTGGGAGGCCGAGGCAGGCGGATCACAAGGTCAGGAGATCGAGACCATGGTGAAACCCTGTCTCTACTAAAAATACAAAAAATTAGCTGGGCACAGTGGTGGGCGCCTGTAGTCCCAGCTACTCGGGAGGCTGAGGCGGGAGAATGGTGTGAACCCGGGAGGCGGAGCTTGCAGTGAGCCGAGATTGCGCCACTGCACTCCAGTCTGGGCGACAGAGCGAGACTCCGTCTCAAACAAAAAAAAAAAAAGAAGAAGGACTGTGGAGACCAAGTTTTATTGTGCAGAGGAAACTCTTAGGTAGCCGACTTTAGAGAGAGCAGGTTGTAAATTGTTTTCTATCGGACTTAAAAGGGTTCTTAGTTGATTATCTCCTGGATCTGGGAAGGAAGGAAGGAAAAGAAAGGAGGAAGGGGATTCTCTATAGAATGTGGATTTTTCCCCACAAGAGACTTTGCAGGGCAATTTTAAGTTATGGCAAGGGAATACATTTTGGGGTTAAATATTTTTTTTCCTTGTCTTATAATGTTATGCCAGAGTCAGATTGAAAAGTATAAGTCAAGATATATAAGGTCAAATAAAACCCATCTGATGAGAATTTATGGTTTGTAGGGCATGACTCCCTAGACCCCTTAGGTAGGAATTTGGGTAAGATAAAAAATCGGAGCTTTAATCCTCATCTATTTTTATTATTTGTGCTGGCCACGTGGATTAAGGCTTTAAAGTCTGGAAAAACATGTCCTCTAGCTCTGGGCTATTTTCTTGAATCATTCCTTTAATGGTTTCCTCCCCTCCATTCTCTCTATTCTGCTGGAAACTCCACTATTTGGCTGGTGAATCTCCTGGGCTGGCTCTTTAGTGTTGCTGTCATTCCTCTCCTGGTTTTCAGCTCTCTTTTTGCTCTCCTCTCTGGGAGACTTCTCCACTGTTATTTTCCAAAGTGTCCACTGAGTTTTTCATTTCTACCCTTGGATTTTTAATGCTTTATATTGACTCTTCTCTTTATTTTGTTTTAATAGCATTCTGTTTTTGTTTCATGGATATAATATCCCCTTCTATTTCTCTAAGTTTATCAACGTTAGTTTTATTCCCCATGTTCCCTCAAGAGTTCATTCCCCCAACTTGCTTTTCTTAATCAGTTGATTAAATTTTGGTTTCTATCATTCAGCTTAGTTACTTTCCTCATGTGTCTGGTGATTCTCCTGTGTGACAGTAGGGAATTAGACTTCTATAGAAAATCTGCACGAAGCCTGGCATGGTGGCTCATGCCTGTAATCCCAGCACTTTGGGAGGCCGAGGCAGGAGGATTGCCTGAAGCTGGGGTTTTGAGCAACACAGTAAGACCCCCATCTCTTCCAAAAAATACAAAAATTAGCTGGGTGTGGTGGCATGTGCCTTGAGTCCCAGCTACTTGGGAGGCTGAGGTGGAAGGATAGCTTGAGCCCAGGAGGTGGAGGCTGCAGTGAGTACAGATTGCACCACTGCACTCCAGCTTGGGTGACAGAGTAAGATTCTGTCTCAAAAGAAAGAAAAGAAAAGAAAGTCTTACTGGTCTTAGTGGATGGTTGTTGGTTGTCATTTATGGGATGCACCACAGGATGATTTGGCTGGGCCTTTGCATATCTTCCAGTATCAGTTTTTCCTTTTGAGCTGGTCAAATTCACCCCAAAAGAATCTTTTCATCTCCTGTCTGGAAAATTTATGTGTATTGCTAGAATTCTGAGATCCAAATTGGAGAAGAGAGCTGGAAATCTTAGCACTGGACATGTAAACCCTAATTTCATACTCCTGCCTTCATTTTCCATAAATCACATTCTTTTCCTTATCTGTGCTACATACTCCTCAGTGTGGAGACCCTGTATTTTATTTTTTTAGAGAATAAAACTCTTGTTTGCAAGGAAGGAGGGGTTTTAGTGATCTGTTTCTCAAAAAATAGACTTCCAACCAGTCTTTTTCTTTTGACACAGAGGACAGAGTCTGGCTCTGTTGCCTAGGCTGGAGTGCAGTGGTGCAATCTTGGCTCACTGCAACCTCTGCCTCCAGGGTTCAAGCAATTCTCCTGCCTCAGCCTCCCGAGTAGCTGGGACATAGGGAGTCCCATGCATGCTGCTATGCCTGGCTAATATTTTGTATTTTAGTAGAGATGGAGTTTCACCATGTTGCCCAGGCTGGTCTCAAACTCCTGAGTTCAGGCAATCTGCCCGCCTCAGCCTCCCAAAGTGCTGGGATTACAGGTGTGAGCCACCACACCCAGCTTTTCTTTTTTTAGAGACAGGGTCTCTCTTTCATACCCAGGCTGGAGTGCCATGGCATGATCACAACTCTCTGCAGCCTGGAACTCTGGGGCTCAAGTAATCCTTCCACCTCAGCCTTCCAAGTAGCTGGTACTACAGGCATGCACCACCATCCCTGGCTGAATTTTAAAATTTTTGTAGAGACGAGGTCTCCCTATGTTACCATGATCCTTCCACCTTAGCCTCCCAAAGTGCTGGGATTATGGGTGTGAACCGACGTATCTGGTCCACTCCTCTTATTTTTAACTCTGTTTCTATAAGTACTTGGTGCTGCCAATTCCTCAGGTTTTGGGGGATTCTGTATCATAAATTGGGTTGCTTCAATCCATATCTTTATCCATGAATTTCAATCTTAGAAATCTCTTATCTATCAAGGACATGTCAGTATCTTTATTATTTTTCAAATGTATGACGTTAATAGCTTTTAAAAATAACTTTGTTCTCTGTGGTAATATTAGTTAAACTGGCTTTAACTGGTTTTAATTGGCTTGCACTCTTTATGAACAAGCATAGAATACTGCCCAAATTTCACTTCACACGTGTCACTTCTTGCTCATAAAATGGTAATGAATCACTATGTAATTAAATACTATTTTTTATCCTGCATTCTAGGATCTTCATGATGAATGTGCATCTTTCTGGGCTAATATTCCATTACTGTATACATTCAATAAAATAAGTATGGATTCTTCATGATTCCCTCTCCTGCTTTATGACTTCTTGTCTCTTTGTCTTTGCTTCTCACAGTTCTTAGAGCGTGGAAGTTCCTCCCTACCCTTTTCTGACTATTGCAATCTTATTTCCCCCTCAGTGCTCATTTCCGGGGTGACCTCTTTTGTGAAATCTTTATTTCAGTATTCCTTCATTCATATAGTCATCTTTTTGCTCATTCACTGTATATTTACGGAGCTCCTAGCATGTGCTAGGCAATGTGCTAGGCTACAGGGATACAAAGTAAGCAACAAAGACATTGTCCCTGCCCTCACAGAGCTTACGGTGCAGTGGGAACAGGATGGAAGCAGGAGACAGATTTAAATAATGACACAATAAATACATAGCTATGAGTTGTGATGAGCATTAAGAAGAATTGATTGTGTCTAAAAAGTGAACAAAGTCTTCCCTGCCTAAGTGACGTTTGGGCTACAATGTGAAGATAGGGAGGGGATGGAGCTTTCTTGGTAAAGGGGAGAACAAGGGAAAATCTAGGAAGTGTGAGGGACTGAGGAATGTTCAATGATCTGAAGGAAGACCAAAGTGACAGAGAGCAAAGCCATACAGTGGCAGATGATGGGGCTGGAGAGTTAGGTAGGGGCTAGATCAAGCAAGGCCTTGTGGTCTAAATTAAGGAATTTTGCACCTTACCGTAAGGCTAATGTAAAGTTCCTGAAGTGGTTTGAGTGGGAAAACCTATGACTAGATTTGTATTTTTACCGCACCACTCCACCTGCAGTGTGCAGAGAACATTGGGTAGGCTCAGAATGGAAGCAGGGAGGCTATTTAGGAGGCAGTGCAATTCATGCCTGTGGGAGATAATGGCAGCTTGAACTCAGGCTATGGCATTGGTGATGGAAAGAATGCGAAAAATATTTAGAAGGTAAAATTGACAGGACTTCATGGACTGGATGTGGCTGGTAAGGGAGAGGGAATAATGAGGGAAGATTCCTGAATTCCTGGCTTGTTCAAAGGGGTGGATGTTGATTCACTGAAATGAGAACATTGTCTCCTCTTTTAGGACACAAAAGAATAATGCAAGCCAAAATGTGCTGTTTTGCATATGTTTTTTTCTGACTCTCCCCACTAAACTACAAGCATAGTGAAGGAGAGAATATGCTTCATCTCTGTATTTGCAGATCCTCCTATCCTCAAAGTGTCCAGTCCAGTGTTTATACCAGTGGAAGGAAGAGATAATGCTTGATTCTGATTTTGGAAACTGGAATGTGACTGAAAGTTGGACTTAAATAAAGTAGGCGGCTGGGTGCAGTGGCTCACACCTGTAATCCCAGAACCTTGGGAGGACAAGGGGGGCAGATCACGAGGTCAGGAGATTGAGACCATCTTGGCTAACACAGTGAAACCCTCTCTCTACTAAAAATACAAAAAAATAGCCGGGCTTGGCGGCATGTGCCTGTAATCACAGCTACTCATGAGGCTGAGGCAGTGGAATAGCTCAAACACGGGAGGCGGAGGTTGCAGTGAGCCAAGATTGTACCACTGCACTCCAGCCTGGGCAACAGAGTGAGACTCCGTCTCAAAAAAAAAAAAAAAAGGCTTAGGAAAGATTTTTACTTCTCTCAAAAGGGATTTATGTCATTATTATCATTATACTTATGTTTTCTTTGGCCCTCACTTTAAGTTCCATATATTTCTCTTATTTGTAAAAAGGAGAACTAGGTAAGACATATTAGCAAAGGATCTGATCAGTGCCAGATACAATGAGATGGATTTGTTTTTGCTATACACACCACTCCATGGGATGTCTGCTGGACCACTTCCAGCTATTATCCCATATGTGTTTGCCGAAACTTCTTCCTTACTTAGTGTGTTACGTAGTACTTGTCCTCATTGAATCTTAATCAGTCTTTAAGTAAAAGCAATGACTTAATAACTGTTGAAATTAACTAGTTCTTGAAAGCATACAAAGGTTTTCGTTAGGAAAACCTTTGTAAACATCATTAAAACAAATGTCATAGGACATTTGGAAGACAAAAGGTCTTTCTGGTTCATAGATTTCAAATACTGTAAGACCCATAAAACAGTACAGCTTATCGCCTAGCCAGTGTAAAGGATTGTGAAATACCCAGTGGTGCTGTCTTTGATGATTAAAAAGGGCTTTTATTTTATGTATCTTTTGGGGCAAATTAACTATTTGGAAAATATCAATAATGAGGGACAGTCTTTTGCACTTTGATATTTTCTATTGCCTTATGTTACCACTGTACTATCAAGCAGAAAAATATTATATCCCAATCTATTTGAGTGATATATCTACATTAAAGTTCAATTTCACCTCTGAAGTGAATATGAATTGTATTTAATGAAACTCTAAGAGCAGTTGTACAGAGTGAAATGGCCAAATAATTTGGAATCAAATTTGTCAAGTAACATTTTACAAAAGTGACATATTTTCTTTTTTCATTCTTCATCATACTCACAATTCAAAACTGAGTCCAAATGTCACATCCCCTGTTCTGATTTGTCTCTTCTCTGCCTGGCAGAATTAGGCTTTTTCCTCTGGGCTGAAACAGCCCCTTTTCCTTTCCTCTGAAATAAAACTCACAGCATAATATTGTAAATTTTGGGCTTCCTGAAGGGAAATGATTTTCTATTACTCATCTTTGAACCCCCTATGCCCGTCAGAGTTCTTGGCCCACAGCAAGAGCTCAACATGTTTGTTGAATGAATAATGTAAATTCCCCCAAAGCACATGAACTCATTTCATGCTAAAAAAATTTCATGTTCAAATGTGTATTAGCTAGTTTCTGTAATAAATAAATTCCAACATTTCAGAGGCTTAACCAAATGGAATTTTATTTTTTATTCATATAAGAGCAGTGTGGTTGTTCTTGGTCAGCAGGAGGGTAGCTTTTAAGGACTCATACTCCTTTCTTTTATCTCTGCCTTTCTCTAGGGCCTCAGTCAGTCTTAAATTTGTGTTGATTTACATCTTTGTAATATATAGAAATCCCTGGATATATTTTGATATAATGCAATGCATACTGCCTTAGGCAAGCCACTTATCTCTCATTACTTCATATACTTAATATTTGAGAGTCTACTATATATAAGACAATTATTTAGGCTCTTAGGATATAACAGCTAATGAAACAAAGATCTCTGCCCTTGTGGAACTTACATTTTATTGGAGGTAGACAACGAATAATGAGTTAAATAAAATCATACAATCTGTTAGACAGTGATAAGTGCTATGGAAAAACAAAAGGTTTTTCCTCAGGCAAGGCAAAGGAGATTAGGAGTATGTAGATGGTTAGTTGAAAGGGGGGTAGATTTACAGCGTAGTGGAAATCAACAGTTCTGTTTTGGCCACTCACTTTACAGAAGGGCTGTGAAGGAGGCAGGAGGTTTGAGGAATCTGGAGTTTGTGGGAGAGGAGTAAGCCTGACATAGAAACTTGAGAGTCATCAGTGTGTGAATGTGATTTGAACTCAAGAAAGTGCATGAGATGTCTGAGGGAGTAAGGTTAGATTGAAAGGAGGTGAGACCCGAGGACTGAGCCCTGGGGACATCCCAGCATTCATAGATTTGTAGAGAAGGCAGAGCCAACCTGAGACCGAAGAGTGCCACACCAAGGGAAGGTTTGGGTGTCAGAACTTGATGCAGAAAGTGTTTCAAGGAGAATGTAGACAAGCACATCAAATGCGGCCAACAGGATGAGGAAGATGAGGACTGAGACCTGTCACTGGCTTTGGAAAAAAGGAGATAATTGCTGATCTTGGTAAGAGGCATTTCCATGGAGTGGAGGAGTAGAAAGCCTGATTCAAGTGGTTGGAGAGGGAATGAGGAAGTGTGGGTGGTAAATATATAGCACTTTTCCAAGGAGTTTTGCTGTGAAAGGGGGCAGAGAGGTGAGGTGGTAGCAGGGTATAGCATGTGTGTGTGTGTGTCTACCTATGGACAAAGGAGGTTGTTTTGGTTTCTTTTCCTCTTCTTTTAAAAAAAACAAACATCGGCATGTTATTATGACATGTGTGCCACCAAAGGGAATGACCCAGTAGAGAAGAGACGTTGTTGAGGTAGGAGAGATAGGAGAATTTAAGAAGTGAAGCCTTGAGATGGCCAGAGAGGATGGGATTCATAGTTCAAGTGGAGGGTCTTTCTTGAGGGAAGTGACACAGAGGGCAGCATGGCTAAGAGAGAGCTTGGGCTCTGGATGAGGCAGCATCCCCTCTTTTATCCTATTGGACAATTCTCCAGTTTCAAATACATTCTTGATATGGATGCTTACCTGGATTTGAAGGATCTTATCATGTTGAAATTCACAACATGTTCTCAATTTGGTGGTGGAAGAGAGAGTGAGAAGCTGTAACTTATGCAATGGTTACCTGGCTGACTCTTCCTATCATTTTACTCTCAGTTTATCATTTCCTTGAGATATCACCCTCATCTAAATTATGTTCTGCTATTTGCTAATACAGAACACGTACTTCTCCCGTTATGGCACCTACCAAATTTTATTTTTTGATAAGTTTTCTTGTTGTTTCACTTAACTAAAAACTCCATGAGGAAAGCAACCATATTTCTCTTTCTCTCTGTTGTATCTCCAGTACCCGCACAGCCCACGTCAAAGAAGAGTTGAATACAAATATGCCTGCCAGGCAGTGGGAACGTAATACATGTATTTGTTGAAAAAAATAAATAAATGAGATTGTGTATGAGAGAGTGTTCAAATTTAAACTAACTACCTTTTAGATTTCTTTAGCAAGATCTCAGGAAATCCTTTTCTAATTCAATGAAAGGTAGGGATTTATGTGGAGAAGAGTCTTTAATGATATCCACCCAGACATCCATTTTTTTTCCTTGCATTGTCACAAAACATCTGAATTAGATTATGGCTGAAAAAATATAATTGCATTACATTCAAGTGATTTAGTGAAACAAATTACTTGTTAATAAAGCTTCTTACACATATGTAATGGATACCAACTTTTTTTCCTGACATTCAGGGAATAATTTTATCTTTCTTGAGCAGGATTTTATGAGAACTGGTATTAGCTCCCACATGTGCAAACCAGTGAAAAATCCAATATTAATCATTTTTAAAGATGTCCAACCTTGTTTTGTACAGTCATGCTGTAGGCTTGTGTCATCCTTATAAAGTGCTCCTGCAGCCTCTCAGTTCTTGAGTGGGGCAAATCCCTGGACTCATCCAGGGTTGCAGTTATGACTGTTATTCTTATGGTCACATGATGCTGTGGCTCAGATGCTGGGTCCATTTGTGGTCCCATTTATGGGCCCAACACTGCTATTCCACATCTCCAGATCCAGGTCCTTGCTCAAGTTCTGCGGAAACTCCACATGAGAGCATCCTGGGTAGGTCCCCAGACTGGGCTCCTGATGTCCTGCCCTGTACCCTTTAAGTGCCTGACACCTTCAAGACCCTGCCCCTGAGTTGCCACAGAATCTGCAAACCTTGTCCTTATTCACAATTCTGCATTATCTAGTGGAGCAAAGCCTAATTCTCCCCTTCCAATCTCCCCAGTACAGAAAAATTCATCCTGCTTCTTCTTTCAAAACTAGGGCTTCAGGAAGCACTAGATAACGCAGAGCACCTAGCCTCAGACCCACCACAAATGAACCTGTGTTTTTGGGAGTGAAAAGGACCTGACTTCGGGAACACAGAGGGTTGATTCCTTCCTTTCAGATGGATCTACAGCAATGGGGAACAAAAAAAGCACAAATTAATTTCCCAGCTGGCATCCCGCTATACAATATTTTCAATAAGTCACATCGTAAACACTCAATCCACGTTTGCTGAATGCACTGGATTCTAACACTATACAAGAAACTCCTTTAATATACACATAACATTTTTAATTAGCACTTTGCATAAATGGTTGGGCTAGAGGCCTTAAAAATTTGTGGTCTGGAAAGTAAGATTAAACATTACCTTTAACTTCACTGTTTTTAATATTCTTAATTTGTCTGAAACATTTTTCTACACAAAACTGACCTATTTCTATGTGGCTGACTGAAGATACTAAGCTCATGTAGGATTTAGCTGTTGATATTTTATTTTCTCTAGCTTACAAACAGAAATATTTATTTTGGTTGCCCGAAACATACTCACAGTCAGATTTGATGGTATGTAAGCATTGTGTTTACAGGCAAAGAAAGATCAAGTATCTGCATGTCTCTGTTCCTCTCCAGGATTTACTGTCAAAAGCCCATGCTTGCCTGGTCACAGTATTGCCTGGTCAGTCTAGCTTCTGTGGAAGTCTGTTATTTTCCTTGATTTCTGGGGTTAGAATGAGTGACCAGAAACACATTCTGTCTCCCAGGATACAAGCCTATTGAGGTTGCTGGAAAATGAGCACAATTAGGATCAGCTCATTAACTGCAATGGTTTTCAGAGCATCACACTGAGCATGTAACCCTATGTGGTCAAAGACATTGCCCATTAGCCAGCATCTGGACAATCACCTTTCCATGTGGTTTCTCTGAAAGATCTCACACTCTCTATAACTGAAGCAAGGAAAATAGAACACCTTTAATGAGCAATTACAATTAACACACTGACTCGCTGAAAAGTCACAATTGTGATATGTTAGGTATTAGTGTATATATTTGTAATCATGTTTGATTTTGATTTTCTTTGTCTTACAGCTAGCACTTTTTCTAAGAAGATTTCTTGAGTATTTTCAGAAAGAAACGATAGTTCTGATTCAATATAGATTCAAAGAAGACTAGAGAGATATATGTGGCCCTGCCCATGACATTCTAGGTGGCCTCAGGCAAGCCATTTTACAGGTATTGAGGGGCTGGGCTAGATCAGTGCTTCCCCATGATGGCTGAAAAATTAAAAATCCCCTTGGGAGATTTTAAAAGTACCAATTTTCAGGTACTACCCCAGATCAATTAAATCAGACATTGCGGGGTGGGAGCTGGCAGTTGTATTATTTAATAGCTTCTCCAAATGATTTTACTGTGTAGCCAGGATTGAGACCATTAGACTGGATGATCTATACTTGTTTTACCAGCTTTCACAGGCTATGAATTATTTCAGTGTGTTTTCCCTGGAAGGAAGTTTCTATTATACTGCAGTCTTTTCATTCAAATTTTTGGTGGCATTTCCCTTATTTTCCAATGTAAATATTGTTTAGGTAATTTGAAGAAATAAACATCACAATTTTGTATTTGAGGTTTCTAACAACATAGAGCTGGAGAGGAGGGCAGTTTTGGTGTTAGCTGGGCTGGGATTCTATATGCAAATGAGGGGTGGTCTCCAATGCCTGTCAGTTACTCGACCAGTGTGTCTGTGACCCAAGGGCCTGGCTGACTCCCTCAAGGGTAGTCCTGCCTCAGCACTAAGGTTAGGACCCAGAATCATCTGAGCACTACTGAATAGAAGTCCTTTAACTTGACATGTAAGAATCATTGCATAGAAATCCAAGTGTGAAGGATGCTAAGTGGTGCTCATGTGCAGCTAGGTTGAGAAACATCGATCACACTGATACAATCTAATTCCTTATAACATGTAAAATATAATTGGCACCTTGTGATTTAATTACCGTATGTATAGCATAAGACTAGCTGTGTAGTTTAGGCTAGTTAAATATGTTCTCTGTGCCAGAATTTTGATCTGTAATATGGAGGTAATAATAGTACCTTTTAATTGGATTATAATGAAGCTTGGTTGAGATGATTGAGGAAATGAGCTTAATTTAGTGCCTGGAACATGGTAATCACTCAAAAATGTTACCTATTATTACTAAAACTATGGCTATCACTACCGTTATATTATTTTTTCCTTCTTTTACCTTTATATTGATATTAAAAAAAACATTATGGGTGTGGGTGTGGGGGAAGGGGCAAGCCTTCTTTTCTATGATAAGCAGGAGCTGATGGGAACCAAAAGTTCCAGGGAATTAAAAAAAAAAAAAAATATATATATATATATATATATGTACACACACACACACACACACACACACACACATTTATATATATCGCGCTATGCACGTGAGTCCCAGAGAAGCAGGAAGCAGCAGCAAGAAGCAACTAGCACACAGCAACACTCGGGCATGTGCACCACACACTCAAGCAAAGCCATTCCTCTGGCTAGGGCAGCAGCAATCCTCACCTTCCCATCAGCTCACAATAGAGAAAAAAGAAACTTCCTTTTTTTTTTTTTTTGAGACCGAGTTTTGCTCTTGTTGCCCAGGCTGGAGTGCAATGGCATGATCTTGGCTCACTGCAACCTCTGCTTCCCAGGTTCAAGCAACTCTTGTCCCTCAGCCCTCCCGGGTAGCTGGGATTACCATGCCTGGCTAATTTTTGTATTTTTAATAGAGATGGGGTTTCACTACATTGGCCAGGCTGGTCTCGAACTCCTGACCTCAGGTGATGCACCTGCCTCAGCCTCCCAAAGTGCTGGGATTACAGGCATGACGCACCGTGACTGGCATTTTTTTTTTTTTTTTTTTTTGAGACAGGGTCTGGCTCTGTTGCCCAGGCTGGAGTGCAGTGGTGCGATCTTGGCTCACCGCAACCTCTGCCTCCTGGGTTCAAGCGAGTCTCCTGCCTAAGCCTCCTGAGTAGCTGGGACTACAGGTGCCCGCCACCACGCTGGGCTAATTTTTGTATTTTTAGTAGAGACGAATTTTTGCCATGTTGCCGAGGCTGGTCTCGAACTTCTGACCTCAAGCGATCCACCCACCTTGGCCTCCCAAAGTGCTGGGATTACAGGTGTGAGCCACCCTGCCAGGCTGAAACTTCTCTTTTTTTTTTTTTTTTTTTTTAAGGGCCACCCAGTAATTTCTACCCTCATGACCAGGAAAAAGAAAAGAAAGAAAAAAACCCAAGCTGATACTGCCTTGAAGGGTGACAGTGGCCATTTTCTCCTCTCTGCCAAAGCAGGACATGTTGTTTATTTATTTATTATCTCTTTCCACATGCTCTGAAGGACACCGTGTTAAAAGGACACAGTGTTAAAAGTTATTTTTAACACTGAGGCTGGAAGGCCACATCACTGTCCCTCACAAATACTTCAAACAGTTGTCTTCAAGATCCTATGGTTCTTTGCCTGACTTTTTTTTTTTTATACCGTGAAGAACAGTTGGGATGAAAGGGATCCATCCCTTGCTTCCTTTAAGATGACCTCTAGGCAGTGGGTTTTCTGTAAGTCTGGCACAAATTCTGGAGCCAATCTCTGGCAAGGCAGAGCCCTAGGCGAGGCCTAGGGACCCAGGGTCTGCACTTAAAGCCTCCCACTCACTAGAAATTATTGATCTCCAGAGATACATAAACATTTTTTAATTTAAAGGGGAGGTGCACAGCACACCTTCCTCCACTGGGAGAAAGGGGGTCCAATTCCCACTCCCCCAAACACAAACAGGTACACACTGACTAAGGCACAGCTAGGGCAGGGATGGGCAGAAGGCCCCTTGGGAGTACTTCGCACTGACAGCTGCAAGGGGTGTGGAGGTGTGGAGCTCATCACCTCTGGAGGTGGGTGGGGGCAGGAGAAGAAAAGCCTCAGGGCTCCCAAGGAAATAGGAGAAGATCGTCGGGAAATAGGC
This sequence comes from Symphalangus syndactylus, assembly GCF_028878055.3. Lineage (NCBI taxonomy): Eukaryota > Metazoa > Chordata > Mammalia > Primates > Hylobatidae > Symphalangus > Symphalangus syndactylus. Next base: position 78,410,991 of record NC_072440.2, on the reverse strand, counting down.
AGATGAGAATACCAACAGGAAACCTAGAAAAGAGATGAGAGGAAGGAAAGAAAAGAGAGAGTGAAAAAAGAGAAACAGCTTAGGGGTGAAAACAGGCTGTGGGCAACAGAACAAAACAGGAAGGAAACAGCAGAGGAAAGGGAAGAACATACATCAGAGAACTGGGAGAGTACGATGAATTGGGAAGGAAAGAAAAAGGGGGAGGAGGAGATAGGGAAGAGGAAAACACAGGAAATGAATACTCAATAAAGAAAACTCGGGAGAGCGGATGAAGAGGTTGGAAAGGCAAACGGGGCCCTTTGGGAGTCTTAGACCTTGACAAAAACCAGGTGGGCAGAGTACACCAGGTCGCCCACATAGGCCAGCAAGTTGACGGCCGTCAGGATAGTCACAGCCCGTTGGCGGTCCCAGATACACACAAGGTAGGGGTTTCTGTCGCTGCAGCTCACACCTCTCGCCTGCCAGGGCTGGACACCATACTTCTCGTTGAACTGGTAGAGGGGCCAGAGGACAAGGGCAGTGGCATAGAGGAGGACGGACAGCAAGGCCAGCCCCAACTGGAAACTGGGGAAGCGGATGGGCAGCATGTTGGTGCAGCTCCCCAGGCTCAGCAGGATAGTGAAGGCCGCCAGGATGAAGCAGAGGGCGTACACCACCACGCACCACTGCAGGGCCGGCCAGTTGTGGTACACGTAGGGGCTGCTGATGAACACGAAGATGAGGCAGGCCACGAAGGTCTCCAGCACCTTCAGCAGCCCGGGCTCGGAGGCCATGTAGCCAGTGATCTCGCCAGGCCGGGCCCGGGTCCAAGCTACTTCAGTGGCGTAAGCCACACAGGCGATGCCAAAGAAGACGGTGGCGGCGGCGATGGCATGGCCGTGGGAATGGCCGTGGGACAGGAACTGCACGTAGGTGGTGGGGTAGATGATGGAGGCCGAGAGGCACAAGAGGGCTGCGTAGCAGGCGAAGGTGATGGGGAAGTTGTGCCAAAACAAGGGGAAGCGGGCCTGGAAGCCGCCCAGCTCCACCAGGAGGATGACCGGGGTCATGGCAAAGAAGAAACACCAGGTGAACATGGACCAGTTACCCATAGGCCCCTTCCAGGCACCTGCGCTGGCCACCAGCGAGAAGGCCACGCAGGTGGACACAAGCTGCAGCAGGCGGAGGAGGCCCAGGGCCTGGGTCAGGGCCCTAGGGGACCCTACAACGGTGGGGGACCCCATGGTGGTTGTGACAGTTGGGTGGGTAACAGTCACTGGCATGGCAGCAGTCCTGGCTGAGGAACTCACGGAGAAAGGTCTGGCTGTGGAAACGGATTAAGTCACACTCCTGGAAAAGGCTGGGAACAGCGAGAGACAATGTCAGTGTCCACTGGGTCTGGGCTTCTCCCTCCCAGGACCCGCCACCCCGCGGAACAGGAACATAGCACCGAGCCCGGAAGAGGTCTGGCCTTGACCCAGGGAAGTCCCGCCCCTCTCCTTCCACCAGTTCCACTACCTGTGTGGGCTGCGGCTGAGGAAACCCAGCGGAAGTGCACACCTGGGGCAGGCGTGGGCACGTGTATGATGGTAACCCCGCTCTGGCAGGGGCCAGGGGGCAGGCGGTGGTGGCGGCAGGTCCTGGGGCAGCACTGAGGGGCCAGCAGCCCAGCAAGGCCCGACTCTCTCTCCTTATAAAGGCTTCAAGTCAGCCTAACCATTTTTAATTTTCTGACTTTTTTGAGATAGGGTCTCACTCTGTTGCCCAGACTGGAGTGCAGTGGCATGATCAGGGCTTACTGCAGCCTTGACCTCCCAGGCTTAGGTGATCCTCCCACTTCAGCCTCCCAGGTAGCTGGGACTACAGGCACCAGGCACCACCTGCCTGGCTAATTTTTTGTGTTTTTAGTAGAAGCAGGGTTTTGCCATCTTGCCCAGGCTGGTCTTGAACTCCTGGGCTCAAGTGATCCACCTGCCTCAGCTTCCCAAAGTGCTGGGGTCAGAGGCGTTGGAACTAGAGCAACTTCATCTTGAATAGGAGCTGAGTAAAATAAGGCTGAAACCTACTGGGCTGCATTCCCAGAGGTTAGGCATTCTAAGTCATAGGATGAGACAGGAGGTCAGCACAAGATATAGATCATACAGACCTTGCTGATAAAACAGGTTACAGTAAAGAAGCCGGCTGAAACCCACCAAAACCAAGATGGTGATGAGAGTGTCCTGGTCATCCTCACAGCCACACTCCCACCGGCGCCGTGACAGTTTACGAACGGTGTGGAAACCTCAGTAAGTTACCCTATATGGTCTAAAAAGGGGAGACATAAAGAATCCACCCCTCGTTTCTCATATAATCAGGACATAACCATAAAAATGGGCAACCAGCAGCCCTCTGGGCTGCTCTATGGAGTAGCCATTCTTTTATTCCTTTACTTTCCTAATCAACTTGCTTTCTTTGGAGTAGCCATTCTTTTACTCCTTTAATTTCCTAATCAACTTGCTTTCACTTTGCTGTATGGACTGTCCTTGAATTATTTCTTGATCAAGATCTAAGAACTCTCTCTTGAGGTCCAGATTGGCACCTCTTTCTGGTAACAATGGGATTACAGGCAAGAGAAGAGTCACCATGCCTGGCTGTTGTTATTATTATTGATCTATGGCCAAGACTTGCTCCAGGAAAATCTGCAGTCATACATTCATTCTGTTGCTTGTCATTCTTTGAGGTCCACACGCAAAGCCTAGTCTCTAGGGGCCACAGGCTGTGGGGAAGTAGGGGGCTGAGAAGCCATGCACTCACCTTCACCCTTTCTTTGCATCTGCTTTGTGCAGCTCTACTCTCTCAGGCATCTGCCCTTCGATGAATAACTGCCCTGGCTCTCTTATAGACCCCAGTTTCAAAGTTCTTCATATTCATGCATTTGTTCATTCATAAATTCATTCATTTATGTACTTCCTCATTCAAAGCGATACTTAGGAATTAAATATACTGAAAAGTTTCCTGAGGCAGAAATAATTGTATTCAAGCATATAAATACAACTACAGTTTCATTCTCTGCTGTTTTGAGAGTGAAAGCGTGTTTTTAAAAGAAGGAAAGACCTCAGAGAAAACTGCATGTTGATTCTGAGAGGCTGTGGAAGCAGTAAAGAAGCCAGCTAAAACCCACCAAAACCAAGATGGTGATGAGAGTGTCCTGGTCGTCCTCACTGCTACACTCCCACCCGTGCCATGACAGTTTACAAATGCCATGGAAACTCCCTCACAGTCCAAACCATGTGTGGGAGCAATTGCCTCATTGGGGTACTATGAGATAACGGCAGCACCCAGAGTCCAGAGCCAAGGCTTTGCCCAGCACATGGCAGACACTTGCTCATGCTACTTCTCTTCACTGTATGTTTACATTAAACGAGCATCTGTGTTCATCACATTATTGGGCAGGTAGCTGTGCTCAAAGTAAATTATTTGTTTGAAGGTGTGACCAGCTTACATGGGGTGAGAATTTCAATTGAGTCATTGGGTTTGAAGTCCCAAGTAGAAAATGTTATTTCCATAGAGCAAAAGGATGAGGAACATTTGTAAACTTGTATTTGTTGCTTTTGTACCACTGAGGCTCTTGCTCATTGATGTTCAGCAAATCTAGGTTGGACTTTCAATATGGTCACTGCACTGGGTGCTGCAGGAAGTGACAGGCTGCTGCTAGTGTTACTCACATAATGCAAAGTTGCTGCAAAAGCTCTTCCAGTCCTTCCTATGTGGAATCTAGTGAGTAAAGAGTGGAATCTAGTGACTAAAGAGAACATCTGAGGGCCCTGGTTTACAAAAGATGCACCAATGATCTTTTTAAAAGACATATATATGAGAATACATTACTAACAATTATAACATGTTCAATTTGGTCAGTTTGCTTGTTTTTTTAAATGTATCTGATATTCACCTGCATTGCTGATTTTAAGAAGTGCTTTCATATATGTTGCCTTGATTTGGATGTCATGTTTCTATAGGTCTCTGAGACACATCTTCCGTGTGCATTATATTGTCAAGCACTAGGAGTTTAGTTCTTATCTCTACCATGAGAGACCAGAATGGACCTGTAATTCAGGAAGGATGCCTGCACACTGGCAGACTTATTGTAGTCACGGATTTTGTTTTGGAAAACCTTAAAAAATAATTTTCCTAGCTTTAAAACATAATAGATATTTATTGTAAAATGTTTGCAACTAGAAGAAATTATAAAAAAGAAAATAAAATTACAATCTGACTGTGTATGTAAACACACATAATTATTACCTCCCTTAACACCTCTTCCCTGGGTCAATTTAACAAAATTATATTCTCTTTGCTCACTCAGCATTATGTTTGAAAATTTAACCATATCATTATATATACATATATGCATCTGCTTTGTGCCGCTTTTATATATATATATATATATATACTTAGGGGCAGGGTCTTGGGTCTTGCCCTGTTGCTCAGGCTGGAGTGCAGCAGCACAATCATAGCTCATTGCAGCCTTGAACTCCTGGGCTCAAGCAATCTTTCTGCCTCAGCCTCCCAAATAGCTGAAACTACAGGGGCATGCCACCACGCCAAGCTAATTAAATAATGTTTTTGTTTTGTTTTGTTTGTTTTTAGAGACAAGTTCTTATTATGTTGCTCAGGCTGGTGTTGAACACCTGGCCTCAAATGGTCCTCCTGCCTCAGCCTCCCAAAGTGCTGTGCCTGGCTCATCATACTTTTTAAAATAGTTATTTTTAGTGGCTGCGTAATGTTCTGTTCTTTGGATAGATAGTTTACCATTTATCACTTACGTTTGGTCATTTCAATTGTTCCTAAGTATTTTTTTGCAGTTATTGACAATGTTATAAATAGAAAATAAGTGCAGGTGTGATTTACAGGTGGTACTAATAGTATTCTAAAATGTTGGTATTAATCTGGATTATGGCAAAATCCTAATCTGGATAATATTCCAACATGCTAATCCTAATCTGGATTGTGGCCTCTTCCCAAGTCTATCTTTCCTGCCTGTCTTTGGTTCTGGCGCCCACATCACTTCTCTCATCTGCCTCCATCCTGGGAAAACCTTTTCTTAACTTCAGGACATACTGGGTTCCAGCCCAGGCTCTGCCCTTCACATTTAGTAGAAGGTTAGAAGTTTATGGCTGGGCGCGGTGGCTCACGCTTGTAATCCCAGCACTTTGGGAGGCCGAGGCGGGCGGATCACGAGGTCAGGAGATCGAGACCACGGTGAAACCCCGTCTCTACTAAAAATACAAAAAATTAGCCGGGCGTGGTGGCGGGCGCCTGTAGTCCCAGCTACTCAGAGAGGCTGAGGCAGGAGAATGGCGTGAACCCGGGAGGCGGAGCTTGCAGGGAGCCGAGATTGAGCCACTGCACTCCAGCCTGGGTGAAAAAGCGAGACTCCGTCTCAAAAAAAAAAAAAAAAAAAAAAGAAGTTTATGCATTATGACTAATTTTTGTCTCATGATTAATATGTAGCTTGGTTTGAAGTTTGTTCCTAAGATTACACAGCAATCAGTTTTTCAGTGAATGTAGTCATATTCTTAATTCAGTATTCTACTTCTTTGTTTAGTGAGCTACTCTTTAAGACCCAAAAAGGGGCTGGGCGCAGTGGCTCACGCCTGTAATCCCAGCACTTTGGGAGGCCGAGGCGGGCGGATCATGAGGTCAGGAGATCGAGACCATCCTGGCTAGCACGGTGAAACCCCATCTCTACTAAAAATACAAAAAATTAGCCGGGCGAGGTGGCGGGCGCCTGTAGTCCCAGCTACATGGGAGGCTGAGGCAGGAGAATGGTGTGAACCCCGGGGGGTGGAGCCTGCAGTGAGCTGAGATCGCGCCACTGCACTCCAGCCTGGGAGGACCAGATAATACTGTAGAAAAAAGTACAAAACCTTTCAAGTGTATTCTCCTATACTCATGGTTACTTTCTGGAATAAATACTGAGAATAGTCCACCTCATTCCATGAAGTAGTTCTTACGATTTAAAAGAATCATAAAATAAAAGAAGAAAATAAAAAGACAAATCAAAATGGAATCATGAAAAATAAATCCTAAGATAAGAGTTTAAACCTTAGGGAAAGCTTTAGAAACACAGAAATGTGGCCCAGATGGCCCCAACGGTTATGAATGTTGAGCTTGAATTAGGCCCTGAACTGCTAGACCAAAATGAGGACGATGTTCTGTCACATAATTCGCAATAATCTCAAACTGAAAACCTACCCTGCATTATGGGTTAAAGCAATTTGTGAAGCACAGAAATAGTTTTATCTTATTCAACCTACCCTTTAAATTTTGCTAAAGGCATCCTGGAATATTTTATGATTGTTCATGATTAAAGGCATCCTAGAATATTTTATGACTATCTTCCCACTGAGGCATACTCCATGAAAAACTGAAAAGTAAAACACAGAAATGATGACTTCCATTGTACATTCAAAATGTCTATGGTTTGTTCATCTGGGTGTGATCTGAGACTCCAAACCTCTCTTTAAATATATGTATTCATTTTTGACTAGATGATATATTCACATCACATGGTTCAAAACACACAAGGCACAAAAGGACATACAGTAAACATCTTCCTCTCATCTCTGTCCCACAGTCACCCAGTTCCTCTGCCAGAGGAAACCCATGTCACCCAATCTTTTTTTTTTTTTCCCAGGCTGGAGTGCAGTGGCACGACCTCTGCTCACTGCGAGCTCTACCTCTGGGGTTCAGGCCATTCTCCTGCCTCAGCCTCCTGAGTAGCTTGGACTACAGGCGCTCGCCACCACGCCCGGCTAATTTTTTTGTATTTTTAGTAGAGACGGGGTTTCCCCGTGTTAGCCAGGATGGTCTCGATTTCCTGACCTCGTGATCCACCCTCTTCGGCCTCCCAAAGTGATGGGATTACGGGCGTGAGCCACCGTGCCCGTCCACACCCAGTCTTTTTGTAGGGTCTTGGGGATTAGGTGAAACCATCAACTGAGATCAAGAAAAAATAAGTACAGTTTATCAGATGATTTCAACACTTGGCTTGGGGAAAGAGGAATGCCAATAACTGCACTCCCAAAGTGTTGATCTAGTTTAGCTTTTATGATTTCTGTGGTCATGGCTGCTTCCTGGGCATGTTACCTGTAAAGTCGCACTGAGCTCCCTGTGCTTGGCTTAGTGCTCTGCCCTCACCATCTTGAAATTCCTAATGCATTTTCATTACCGGCCGGGTTCTGCTAATTATGTCGCTAGTCCTGTTAGTGATACTTTTGAGATTAAAAACAATAGGATAATTTATGACTCAAGTAGTCCATGACTGACATGAGACCATTGTTTGCTTTGAATAAAATTCAGATTCTCACCTGTCTCTGAGGTTCACAGTGTTGAAACATCTGCTAAAAAGGTGAGAAACCTCCTGATTGAATAAAATTTCTAAAATAATGGGAAAATACCAAACTGAATAGTAATGAGCTGCTTTTGAATATTAAATTCCAGATAGATTTATTATGTTTACACAATTATATGTTTAATATTTGCTATATTCTTAAAGACTATAGGTTTGTTTTTGGCAATTGACATTTTAACCATATTGGAGTGGGGTCAAGGCTTCAGTAGCAATCTGTCAATAAATATGTAGTACCCTGTGGTTGTGTTTTGAACATGAGCACTTACTAAGTCTTCATAATAAGGGATATGAGGCCAGAAGGTGGCCTTCCAGCCTAGTGCATACCTCATGGGAGTAGGCTTGCCAGATAAAATACAGGACACACAGCTAAATTTAAATAAACAACAAATAATTTCTTTAGTATAAGTATGTGCTAAATGTTGCATAATTATGTATGTGCTAAATAAAACTAAATATACTAAAATAACACTTGAGACATTTATACTAAGTATAATATAAATAAATATACTAAATGTAACATTTGAGACATAATATACTAAAAAATCATTAGTTGCTTGTCTGAAATTCAAATTTAATGGCATTTCCTGTATCATTACCTACTAAATCTGGTCATTCCATTTATGGGACAAGATAAGCAAGAGAACCATAGAAGAAGTTGCAGACTTGACTTGAACTTAGCATCCCACTGCTTAGGGTCAAATGCTGGGTTATAGTGGGGGAGATCTGAAAGTTAGATAAGAACCCACTGCACACTTGTTACACAGGTTGAATATCCCTTATCTAAAATGCTTGGGAGTAGCTTGTTTTAGATTTTGGATAGTTTCAGATACTTGCATATATATTAATATAATGTGATATCTTGGGGACAGGACCCAAGTCTAAACATAATGTTTATTTATGTTTTATATGTATCATATATACGTATCTTGAAGGTAATTTTATATAATATTTTAAACAATTTTGTGCATGAAACAGTGTGTGTGCATTGATCCATCAGAATGCAACCCTTTTGGACAATATGTGGTTGTTTGGCCTCACCATAATTCCTGACTCTGAATTTATATGCTACTATAAGCAATCATTTTCTTACACTTATTCACATATAAGTACTTAACCATAAAAAGTATGATATATCATTAATACAGTGAAAAAATGTGTTCAGGGTAGGTAAGCAGCCCAGTAGCATCACTAGAATACCTGTAATCTGCTATTAAAAATCAGCAATAACAAGTGACAGGCTTTCAGTCTCCACCTATGATGCTATGTTTTGATTAAATGATTACTATGTACTGTGTTTTTTTTCTTTGTGAGAGGAAACATCAGAAGCAGTTGAAAGACCAGGAAGTGAGTCCCCTAGGGATGAGAAGGCATTCTGCTGGATGTCTTTTTAAAAATATTCCTCCAAAGTCATCTGCCTCATTAACAACATTTTTGTCTTGAAAGTCTCCTTTGATTTTATGAACTTACATTATTTCTTGCTCTGTTATGACCAAACACTGCTCTAGTCCTTCAAGAAGCCCATCACACATTTTCACTATGTTGTCTATAGGCACTTTTCCTGCAGTGTTAATGTAATCTTCATCATCACTGTTATGATCACTTGATTCAAAACTATTTCAGGCCGGGCGTGGTGACTCGTGCCTATAATCTCAGCACTTTGGAAGGCTGAGGTAGACGGATCACCTGAGGTCAGGAGTTCAAGACCAGCCTGGCCAACATGACAAAACCCCGACTCTACTAAAAATACAAAAAGTAGCTGGGCATAGTGGTGGCCGCCTGTAATTCCAGCTACTCAGGAGGCAGAGGCAGGAGAATCACTTGAACCCAGGAGGTGGAGGTTGCAGCAAGCCGAGATCACGCCACTGTACTCTAGCCTGGGTGAGAGTGAAACTCTGTCACCAAAAAAAAAAAACAAGAAAAAAACCCCAAAACTAATTCAGTTATTTTACCATCAGCAAATGAACATGTGGGGCTTCATTATTGATGTTAAAAACTTCTTTGATTGACCAGGCACGGTGGCTCACACCTGTAATCCCAGCACTCTGGGAGGCCGGGAGGATCACGAGATCAGGAGATCAAGACCATCTTGGCCAACATGGTGAAACCCCATCTCTACTAAAATACAAAAAATTAGCGAGTGTGGTGGCGCGTGCCTGTAATCCCAGCTACTTGGGAGGCTGAGGCAGGGAAATTGCTTGAACCTGGGAGGTGGAGGTTGCAGTGAGCCGAGGTCACATCATTGCACTCCCCTGGGCAACAAGAGTGAAACTCCATCTCAAAAAAACAAAAACAAACAAAACAGAAAAACAAAAAAAACTTCTTTGATCTCCATGTCCTCCAGCTCACTGACACACTGTGAGAGTCTATTTTTTGCATATGTAAGAAGGATAGATATCTCACTTGACATATAGGATCCTTCAAAATCACCACCTTGTTCATCATCATCACTGAACATAGCTGCGGGCCAGAGGTTGTGCCGAGTATGCACAACTGTGTCTTCAGTTAGAACTATGTTCCAACAGTTGGCAGTAGCATACACGGCATCTTTCATGCTAAACTCCTTTTGAAAACCTTCCACATTCATGCCTCTGTTCACTGCTGCTAGCATGCTGTTCAAGAAAGTGTTTTTATATTTACTCTTTATTGATTTAAGGATACCCTGGTCACATGACTGAATGAGTGAAGTCACATTTGGGGAAAAGTACATGGCATACACATTATTTTTTGATGAGAATTTCAACTGCAGGATGAGTAGAGCAGTTGTCAATAACAGTCTCGTAGTTGTCATTTACTCCAGCTTCCCTGTAGTGAGCACCAGCAAAATGTTTGTAAAACCAATCAGAAAAGATGTCCCTGGCGATCCATGCTTTTTTGCTAGTGTAAAAATGGGCTGGTGAGAAATTCACTCTTCAAAAACAATGAGAATGCAAGCTTTTGCCTAACAGCAACTTTGCACTTATGTGTGCCTGCTGCATTAGTACATCCCAGCACAGTTATTTTATTGTTGGCATCCTTAATTCCTCTATTGACTATCTCCTCAACTGTAGTCAAGTGTCTTTCTGGGGCAATAATGCCAAAATGGTGATGTTTCATCAACACTATAGACTTGTTTTTGTGTCAGATTTTCAACAGCAACAACCTTGGCAAACTCATCAATAAATTTTTCTGCTGCTTTGTAATCAGCAGATGCTTAATCACCACAAATTGAAAAAAATTTTGCCATGTTTTTTCTTAAATTTCGGCAACCAGCTCATTGAATATTCACAGTTCCTTCCATTTTCACTTCATCATGACAGATCTTTGTTTCACGATCAACATACCATTAAGTGGCATGTGTTCACTGCAACACTGACAGATTCAAGACACGATTGAGAACTTCATTTATCTGTAGCTTTTTTTTTTTTATTTTTTGAGACAGATTCTTGCTCTGTCACCCAGGCTGGAGTGCAGTGACACAATCTCGGCTCACTGCAACCTCCGCCTCCTGGGTTCAAGCGATTCTCCTGCCTCAGCCTCCCGAGTAGTTGGGATTACAGATGGCTGCCACCACGCCTGGCTAATTTTTGTATTTTTAGTAGAGACAGGGTTTTGCCATGTTGGTCAGGCTGGTCTCGAACCCCTGACCTCAGGTGATCCGCCGGCCTCGGCCTCCCAAAGTGCTGGGATTACAGACGTGAGCCACCACGCCCAGCCGAGGTATGTGCTTTATTGGGGTGGTCTGCAATGGAACCCTCATAACCTTAGAAATATGCCTGTACTATGTGCTGGTAACTGTGTTAATGTGCTTTGCTTGAATAATTTAATTTTATTATTGCAACAATATTATGAGAGAAAAACTAATATTAACCTATCTTAAAAGATGATAAAAAGGGTCCCTACTGCAAAATTGTAATATAATACCATAAAAATTCATCTTTTAAAAAGTATATAATTCAGTGATTTTTGGTATATTCACAAGGTTATGCAACAATTCCCATGATATGTTTTTATTTTTAAAATTTTAATAATATATTTTATTTAACAAAATATACCCAAAACATTATAATTTCAGTATGCAATCAATACAAAAATTATTGAGTTTTTTTTAGTCTTTTGTCATACTAAATATGGTATATATTTCACACTTAAGAGACATCTCAAATGCTCAATAGCCACATATATCTACTGGCTACTCTATTAGCATAGCATTAGAGAGATATAGAGACTACTGTTGACTTTTTCAAAACAGTTTATTTTTAACTAATTATAGATTCACAATATGACAAGAAAAGGGGAGTAAGGCCTTGTATACCCTTCATCCTGCTTCCAATAATGCTGATATCTTATTATAGTAATTATAGTACAATAACAAAACCAGGAAATTGATTCTCATCTGTCGTTGCCTTTTAAAAAATTTTTTCAGTGTATTAAAAAAATTTTTTTTCAATAGGTTTTTGGGAAGCAGGTGGTGTTTGGTTACATAAATAAGTTCTTTAGTGGTAATTTCTGAGATTTTGATGCATCCATAACCCAAGCAGTGTACACTGTACCTAATGTGTAGTCTTTTATCCATCACCCCCCTTCCACCCTTTCCCCCTAGTACCCAAAGTCCATTGTATGGACTTATTTCTTAAAATAAGACATTGCATCCTCATAGCTAAGCTCCCGATTGTGAGAGAGAACACACGATGTTTGGTTTTCCATTCCTGAGTTACTTCACTTAGGATATAATTCTCTCTCTCTCTCTCTCTATATATATATATAAAATGTATAAATATATATATCACATATAAAACGTGATATATATATATCACATATAAAACGTGATATATATATATCACATATAAAACGTGATATATATATCACATATAAAACGTGATATATATATCACATATAAATCACATTTTATATGTGATATATATATATATCACATATAAATCACATTTTATATGTGATATATATATATATCACATTTTCTTTATCCACTTGATTGGTAGGCATTTGAGCTAGTTCCATATTTTTGCAATTATGAATTGTGCTGCTATAAACGTGTGTGTGCAAGTATCTTTTTTGTATAATGGCTTCTTTTCCTTTAGGTTGATACCTAATGGTGGGATTGCTGGATCAAATGGAAGATCTACTTTTAGTTCTTTAAGGAATGTCTACACTGTTTTCCATAGTGGTTGTACTAGTTTACATTTGAACCCACAGTGCGAAAGTGTTCCCTTTTTACCACATCCATGCCAACATCTATTAGTTTTTGATTTTTTGAATATGGCGATTCTTGCAGGAGTGAGGTGGTATCACCTTGAAGTTTTGATTTGCATTTCCCTGATAATCGGTGATGTTGAGCATTTTTCCATATGCTTGTTGTCCATTTGTGTGTCTTCTTTTGAGAATTGTCTATTCATGTCCTTAGCCCACTTTTTGATGGTATTGCTTGATTTTTTTCTTGCTGATTTGTTTGAGCTCTTTGTAGATTCTGGATATTAGTCCTTTTTCAGATGTATACATTGTGAAGATTTTTCTCCCACTCTTTGGGTTGTCTGTTGATTCTGCTGTTTCTTTTGCAGTGCAGAAGTTTTTAGTTTAATAAGTCCCATCTATTTACCTTTGTTCCTGTTGCATTTGCTTTTGGGTTCTATGTCATGAAGTCTTGCCTAAGCCAATGTCTAGAAGGGTTTTTCCAATGTTATCTTCTAGATTTGTTATGGTTTCAGGTCTTAGGTTTAAGTCTTTGATCCATCTTGAGTTGATTTTTGTATAAGGTGAAAGATGAGGATCCAGTTTCATTCTTCTACATGTGGCTTATCAATTATCCCAGCACCATTTGTTGAATAGGGTGTCCTTTCCCCACTTTATGTTTTTGTTTGATTTGTTGAAGATCAGTTGGCTATAAGTATCTGGCTTTATTTCTGGGTTCTCTATTCTGTTCCATTGGTCTGTGTGCCTATTTTTATACCAGTACCATGCTGTTTCGGTGACTATGGCCTTATAGTATAGTTTGAAGTCAGGTAATGTGATGCCTCCACGTTTAATCTTTTTGCTCAGTCTTGCTTTGGCTATGTGGGCTCTTTTTTGGTTCCATATGAATTTTAGGATTGTTTTTTCTAGTTCTGTGAAGAATGATGGTGGTATTTTGATGGGAATTGCATTGAATTTGTAGACTGCTTTTGGCAGTATGGTCATTGTCACAATATTGATTCTACCCATCCATAAGCATGGGATGTGTTTCCATTTGTGTTGTCTATAATTTCTTTCTGCAGTGTAGAGATCTTTCACCTCCTTGGTTAGGTATATTCCTACTTTTTGTTGTTGTTGTTGTGGTTTTTTTACAGCTGTTGTAAAAGTGGTTGAGTTCTTGATTTGACTCTCAGCTTAGTCATCATTAGTGTATAGCAGAGCTATTGATTTGTGTACATTAATTTTGTATCCTGAAACTTTACTGAATTCATTTACCAGTTCTAGGAGCGTTTTGGATGAGTCTTTAGTGTTTTATAGGAATATGATCATATCATCAGCAAACAGCAACAGTTTGACTTCCTATTTACCAATTTGGATGCCTATGATTCCTTTCTCTTGTCTGACTGTTCTGGCTAGAACTTCCAGTACTATGTTGAATAGAAGTGGTGAAAGTGAGCATCTTTGTCTTGTTCCAGTTCTCACGGGGAATGCTTTCAATTTTCCCTCATTCAGTATAATGTTGGCTGTAAATTTGTCCTAGATGTCTTTTATTACCTTAAGGTTGTCCCTTCTATGCCGATTTTGGTGAGGGTTTTAATCATAAAGCGTTGCTGGATTTCTTCAAATTTTTTTTCTGCAGCTACTGAGAGAATCATGTGATTTTTGTTTTTAATTCTGTTTATGTGGTGTATCACATTTATTGACTTACTTATGTTAAACCATCCCTGCATCTGTGGAAGCCCACTTGATCATGGTGGATTATCTTTTTGATATGCTGGTGGATTTGGTTAGCTAGTATTTTATTGAGGATTTTTGTGTCTATGTTCATCAGGGATATTGGTCTGTAGTTTTCTTTTTTTGTTATATCCATCCCTGGTTTTGGTATTAGGGTGATACTGGCTTCATAGAATGATTTAGTAAGGATTCCCTTTTTCTCTATCCTGTGGAATAGTGTAAGTAGGATTGGTACCATTCCTTCTTCGAATGTCTGATGGAATTCAGCTGTGAATCCATCTGGCCCTGGATTTTTTGTTGTTGTTGTTGGCAGTTTTAAAATTACTATTTCAATCTTGCTGCTTATTATTGATCTGTTCAGAGTTTCTATATCTTCCTGGTTTAATCTAGGGGAGGTTGTATATTTCCAATTTATCCATCTCCTCTAGGTTTTCTAGTTTATGTGCGTAAAGGTGTTCATAGTAGCCTTGAATAATCTTGTATTTCTGTGGTATCAGTAATAATATCTCCCGTTTCATTTCTAATTGAGCTTATTTGAATCTTTTCTGAGTTAATCTCACTAATCAATTTTATTTATCTTTTCAGAGAACCAGCTTTTTGCTTCATTTATCTTTTGTATTATTTTTTGTTTCAATTGCATTTAGTTCTGCTTTAATGTTTGTTATTTTCTTTCTTCTGCTGGGTTTGGGTTTGGATTGTTCTTGTTTCTGCAGTCCCATGAGGTATGACCTTAGATCGTCTATTTGTGCTCTTTCACACTTTTTGATGTAGGCATTTAATGCTATGAACTTTCCTCTTAGCACCACTTTTGCTGTATCCCAGAGGTTTTGATAGTTTTGTCACTGTTATTGTTCAGTTTAAAGAATTTTTAAATTTCCACCTTTTTTTTTTTGAGACGGAGTCTTGCTCTGTCACCCAGGCTGGAGTGCAATGGTGTGATCTTGGCTCACAGCAAGCTCTGCCTCCCAGGTTGACACCATTCTCCTGCCTCAGCCTCCTGAGTAGCTGGGACTACAGGTGCCTGCCACCACGCCCGGGTAATTTTTTGTATTTTTAGTAGAGACAGGGTTTCACCGTGTTAGCCAGGTTGGTCTCTATCTCCTGACGTCGTGATCTGCCTGCCTTGGCCTCCCAAAGTGCTGGGATTATAGGCGTGAGACACCGAGCCTGGCCTAAGTTTCCATCTTGATTTCATTGTTTGCCCAGTGATTATTCAGGAGCATGTTATTTAATTTCCATGTATTTGCATAGTTTTTAGAGTTCCTTCTGGAATTATATCCAATTTTATTCCACTGTGGTCTGAGAGAATACTTGAAATAATTTCAGTTTTCTTAAATTTACTGAGACTTGTTTTGTGGTATATCATACGGTCTTTCTTGGAGAATGTTTCATGTGCTGATGAATAGAATGTATATTCTGCAGTTGTTGGATAGAATGTTCTGTAAGTATCTGTTAAGTCCATTTGTTCGAGGGCATAGTTTAAGTCCACTGATTTTTTTGTTGACTTCCTGTCTTGATGACTTGACTAGTGCTGTCAGTGGAGGATTAAAGTCCCCCACTATTACTGCGTTGCCATCTATCTCATTTCTTAGGTCTATTAGTAATTCTTTTATAAATTTGGGAACTCCAGTGATAGGTGCATATGTATTTAGGACTGTGATATTTTCCTGTTGGACTAGTCCTTTTATCATTGTATAATGTTCCTCTTTGTCTTTTTTTAACTGCTGTTGCTTTAAAGTTTGTTTTGTCTGATACAAGAATAGCTACTCCTGCTCATTTTTGGTATTCATTTGCATGGAATATCTTTTTCCACCCCTTTACCTTAAGTTTATGTGAGTCCCTATGTGTTAAGTAAGTCTCCTGAAGACAGTAGAAACTTGGTTGGTGAATTCTTATCCATTCTACCATTCTGTATCTTTTAGGTGGAGCATTTATTCCATTTACTTTCAATGTTAGTATTGAGATGTGAGGTACTATTCTGTTTACCTTAATACCTTTTAAAAAAATTTTATTATTGTTTTATAGGTTGTGTGAGATTTATGCTTTAAGGAGGTTCTATTTTGGTGTATTTCAAGGATTTGCTTCAAGATTTAGAGCTCCTTTTCTTTTTTTGAGATGGAGTCTCGCTCTGTCACCCAGGCTGGAGTGCAGTGGCATGATCTCGGCTCACTGCAAGCTCTGCCTCCTGGGTTCACACCATTCTCCTGCCTCAGCCTCCCGAGTAGCTGGGACTACAGGCGCCCACCACCATGCCTGGCTAATTTTTTGTATTTTTAGTGGAGAGGGGGTTTCACCGTGGTCTCGATCTCCTGACCTCGTGATCCGCCCGCCTTGGCCTTCCAAAGTGCTGGGATTACAGGCGTGAGCCACTGTGCCCAGCCAAGATTTAGAGCTCCTTTTAGCAGTTCTGGTAGTGCTGGCCTGGTAATGGCGGATTTTCTCAGCATTTGTTTGTCTGGAAAAGACTGTATCTTTCATTCATTTATGAAGCTTAGTTTTGCTGGATACAAAATTCTTGGCTGATAATTGTTTAAGGAGGCTAAAATCTCTTCTAGCTTGTAGGTCTTCTGCTAAGAAATATGCTGTTACTTTGATAGGTTTTCTCTTTTAAGTTACTTGATGCTTTTGCCTCACAGCTGTTAAGATTCTTTCCTCCTAATATTGACTTTAGATAACCTGATGACTATGTGCCTTGGCGATGATCTTTTTGCCATTAATTTCCCAGGTGTTCTTTGAGCTTCTTGTATTTGGATGTCTAGATCTCTAGGAAGGCCAGGGAGGTTTTCCTCAATTATTCTCTCAAATATGTTTTCCAGATTTTAGATTTCTCTTCTTCCTTGGGAACACCAATTATTCATAGGTTTGGATGCTTAACATAGTCCCAAACTTCTTGGAGTCTTTGTTCATTTTTTTAAAATCTTTTTTTCTTTCTCTTTGATGGATTGGGTTAATTCAAAAGCCTTGTCTTTGAGCTCTGAAGTCCTTTCTTCTGCTTATTCGATTCTATTGCTGAGACTTTCTGAGCATTTTACATTTCTCTGTGTCCTTGATTTCCAGAAATTGTGATTGTTTTTTGTTATGCTATCTATTTCACTGAAGATTTTCCCTTTCATATCCTGTATCACGTTTTTGATTTCTTTAAGTTGGATTTCACCTTTCTTGGTGCCTTCTCGATATGCTTAACAATTGACCTTCTGAATTCTTTTTTTGGCAATTCGGAGATTTCGTCTTGGTTTGCATCTGTTGCTGGTGAGCTGGTGTGATCTCATAGGGGTGTTAAAGAACTTTGTTTTGTCATATTACCAGAATTGTTTTTCTGGTTGCTTGTCATTTGGATACACTATGTCAGAAGGAAGATTTGGGACTCAAGGGCTGCTCTTCAGATTCTTTTGTCCAACAAGGTGCTTTCTTAATGTAGTATTCTTCCCCTTTTCCTAGGAATGGGGCTTCCTGAGAGCCAAACTGTAGTGATTGTTTTTGCTCTTCTGGGTCTAGCCATTCAGCAGAGCTATCCGGCTCTGGGCTGGTACTGGGGAGTGTTGAGCAAAGATTCCTGTGATCTGATTTGTCCTCAGGCCTTTTGGCCACGGATAACAGCATCTGCTCCTGTGGAGGTAGCAAGGGAGTGAAGTGGTCTCTGTGAGAGTCCTTGGTTGTACTTTTGTTTAGTGCACTGGTTTTGTGTTGGTTGGCCTCCAGCCAGGAGGTGGCACTTTCAAGAGTGCATCAGCTGTGGTACTATAGAGAGGAAACAAACTTGCCCTAGGGTTTCCTGGTTAAGTGTTCAGGTTTTGCAGGGAGTGGGCAGGGCCACAGAGCTGCCAAGATATTATGTCCTTTGTCTTCAGCAACCAGGGCAGGTAGAAAAAGACCACTAGGTGATGTAGAGTTGTTCAAGGCCTTGAGAGCCCACCCCTTGTATGGGTGTGCCCTGGATGTGGAGCATAGTGTCAGGATATTATTTTGAAGCTTTAAGATTTAGTCACTGCCTTGCTGGGTTTTGGACTTGTGAGGGGTCTGTAGCCCCTTTCTTTTGGCTGATTTGTCCCTGTTGGAACAGAAATAACTACCCAATGCCTGTACCCTCATTGGATCTTGGATATAACTAACATGTTTTTTATTTTACAGGCTCATAGGTGGAAGGAACTTGTCATGTCTCAAATGAGTCTTTGGACTTTTGAGTAAATGCTGGAATGAGTTAAGATTTGGGGGATTATTGGGAAGGCATGAATGTATTTTGCAATGTGAAAAGGACATGGGATTTGGGATGAGCCGGGGTGGAGTGATATAGTTTGGCTATATTGGATATATTTCAATATAGCCTAAATCTCATATCGAAATGTAATCCGCAATGTTGGAGTTGGGGCCTGGTGGAAGGAAGGTGATTGGATGAATGGGGGTGGATTTCCCTCTTGGTACTGTTCTCACAATAGTGAGTGAGTTCTCATGAGATTTGGTTGTTTAAAACTGTGGCGCAGTGGCTCATGCCTGTAATCCCGGCACTTTGGGAGGCTGAGGCGGGTGGATCACAAGATCAGGAGATCAAGACCATCCCGGCTAACGCGGGAAACCCTGTCTCTACTAAAATTACAAAAAATTAGCCAGTTGTGGTGGCACATGCTTGTAGTCCCTGCTACTCGGGAGGCTGAGGTAGGAGAATGGCATGAACTTGGGAGGCGGAGCTTGCAGTGAGCCAAGATGGCACCACTGCACTCCTGCCTGGGCAACAGAGCGAGACTCCGTCTCAAACAAACAAACAAACAAACCTGTGGCGCGGTGGCTCAAGCCTGTAATCCCAGTACTTTGGGAGGCCGAAGTGGGTAGATACCTGAGGTCAGGAGTTTGACCAACCTGGCCAACATGGTGAAACCCCATCTCTACTAAAAAAAATACAAAAATTAGCCAGGCATGATGGTGGGCACCTGTAGCCCCAGCTACTTGGGAGGCTGAGGCAGAAGAATTGCTTGAACCAGGTAGGTGGAGTTTGCAGTGAGCCGAGATCGCGCCACTGCACTCCAGTCTGGGCAACAGAATGAGACCCAAACAAAAAACAAAACATCTGTGTAGCACTTCCTTCCTCTTCTTTTCCTCCCACTCCAGCAATGTGGAGATGCCTTCTCTGGCTTTGCCTTCCGCCATGAACAAAAGCTCCCTGAAGCCTCCCCAGGAGCAGATGCTGCAATGCTTCCTGTACAGCCAGAAGAACTGTGAACCAATTAAACCTCTTATAAATTACATGATCTTAGGTATTTCTTTATAGCTATGTGAGAATGGCCTAATTAGCTTTCCCTGTTCTCTGTCTCATTTCCAAATCCTCTACTTCTCAGTGCCTGGGTTACTGAAAAAATAGCAAGTTACATATAAAAGAAATTGTAGCTTCTTTTGAAGCTTTACAAAGTTTAATACTTCCTATCAGTCTTCCTGTTTCTTGTGTTGCCAAAGAATAGAAAATAAAAGCAAGAAAATAAACACATACACAAAAAACATAAAGCAAGAGGGAAATGGTTTGAGGGCTACTGTTGTTTTACTGCTTCTGTTGATTTCACTCTTTTTACACTACCCAACTGTGCAAAGGCCCAGAACTCAAACATGCAATGGGCAGCAGAGAGAACAGCAAATAAACCAGAAAGAGCATCCCATTTCACTCCTTAGTAGCAACTCACTAGAATTCCTCCTACTGTAAATGAGAATCCCAAAATGCAGGGAAGAAATAGTATATTTTTTCTTCTTACAGATCCAGTTAGTCAATATTTAACCATTCAGCTAGGAATCATACATGCCTCATTCCAGTAGTAGCTTCTTTTACACAGTGTTTTGTTAGAGGGAGTGTGGAAAGGGGAGAATGTTTGAGTCAAGCTGTTAAAACAAAGCACGTGTGCCAGCTAGTCAGAAGGAGGCACTTTCTTCTGGGCACAATTTCAAGCAGGGGCAAGAGAAGGTAAAATCTTAAGTTCACTTTCCCATTAAAAACCGAGATTATGATTTTGATCCTGCTGTTCAGTGTTCTTTCTCTCTCTCCTTTTACCAATTCAAAAATTCCCAGTCTGAGGCCTCAGAAATAATGCTACACATCTACAACCATCTGATCTTTGACAAACCTGAGAAAAACAAGCAATGGGGAAAGGATTCCCCATTTAATAAATGGTGTTGGAAAAACTGGCTAGCCATATGCAGAAATCTGAAACTGGACCCCTTCTTTACACTTTATTAAAAAAATTAACACAAGAGGCCGGGTGCGGTGGCTCACGCCTGTAATCCCAGCACTTTGGGAGGCCGAGGCGGGCAGATCATGAGGTCAGGAGATCAAGACCATCCTGGCTAACACGGTGAAACCCCATCTCTACTAAAAATACAAAAAATTAGCCGGGCGTGGTGGTGGGTGCCTGTAGTCCCAGCTACTCGGGAGGCTGAGGCAGGAGAATGGTGTGAACCTGGGAGGCAGAGGTTGCAGTGAGCCGAGACGGCACCACTGCATTCCAGCCTGGGCGACAGAGCAGACTCCGTCTCAAAAAAAAAAAAAAAAATTAACACAAGATGGATTACAGATTTAAACGAAGACCTAAAGCCATAAAAACCCTAGAAGAAAACCTAGGCAATACCATTCAGGACATAGGCATGGGCAAAGACTTCATAACTAAAACACCAAAAGCAATGGCAACAAAAGCAAAATTGACAAATGGGATCTAATTAAACTAAAGAGCTTCTGCACAGCAAAAGAAACTATCATCAGAGTCAACAGGCAACTTACAGAATGGAAGAAAATTTTTGCAATCTATCCATCTGACAAAGGGCTAATATCCAGAATCTACAAAGAAGTTAAACAAATTTAAAAGAAAAAAACAACCCCATCAAAAAGTGGGCAAAGGATATGATCAGACACTTCTCAAAAGAAGACATTTATGCGGCCAAAGAAACACGAAAAAAAGCTCATCATCACTGGTTGTTAGAGAAATGCAAATTAAAACCACAGTTTTAAGTGGGAGTTGAACAATGAGAACACATGGATACAGGGAGGGGAACATCAGACACCGGGGCCTGTTGGTGGGGTTGGGGACTAGGGGAGGGATAGAATTAGGAGAACTACCTGATGTAGATGATGGGTTGATGGTGCAGCAAACCACTGTCGCACTTGTATACCTATGTAACAAACCTGCATGTTCTGGCCGGGCACAGTGGCTCACGCCTGTAATCTCAGCACTTTGGGAAGCTGAGATGGGTGGATCATCTGAGGTCAGGAGTTTGAGACCAGCCTGACCAAAATGGTAAAACCCTGTCTCTACTAAAAATACAAAAAATTAGCCGGGATGGTGGCGGGTGCCTGTAATCCCAGCTACTCGGGAGCCTGAGGCAGGAGAATCCTTTGAAATGGGAGGTAGACGTTGCGATGAGCTGAGGTCATGCCAGTGCACGCCAGCCTGGGCAACAAGAGTGAAAGTCCATGTCAAAAAAAAAAACCAGAAACAAAACCAACCAAACAAACAAAACCCCTGCACATTCTGCACATGTATCCTATCCCAGAACTTAAAGTATATTAAAAAAAAAAAAGAACCTTTCTATCTGCCTGTAGCAGAGGCACATAGCCCAACCACACATTAAGGCTCCTACACAGTGAGACTGCTCACAAGGCCCACGGATGCTTTGATGTTGCTTCCTCCCTCATAGCAATGGGTACCAGGAATGCTTTGCTCTAATTCTGGGAGGTTACACAATTGGGGCAAACCACTCAACTTCCCATTGTCTGAATTTAACTTGTGAAATGAACAAGAAGCAACTTATCCACAGGGGTTTAAGGGAACTGATTAAGGTTTATAAAGACCTTATTGGATGAAAGACAATAAAATTATGACCATAAATAATTTGACTACAAATTTCTACATTATCCTCCCAATGCATGGGACCCAAAGTACTTCATGTATGTGAGTCTATTTAAACTGCACAGATTCCTGATAAGACAGAAAAAAGAATGATCTCTAAACTCACATTCTGCAATGGGAAACTGAGTCCTCAGATGAACTGAGTTTGCATTCTTGTTGCTTAACTCCCAGTGGAATGCATTTGTTGTGAATTCATATTGCACTTTAGGTAAAATCAGGGAGAAAGCTTGATTTATGATCTAGATTTGTCTCCTGAGAGCACTGTTTGTATTTTCATTACTTAGTAATTTACATAAGAGGAAAAGAGTGCTGATGTTCTTGCTCTACAATGTCATAGCATATGAATAATATGGAGAAAACAGACATTGAAAGAAGAAAAGATGACAAAGAATAATTCAACAAAACACTTTGGATATGACTGATACGTTTCTGTCCAATTCAGACAGTAACACACATGCACAAAACCTCTTTGGGGAGAGTCAGTGAAGAAAAAAAGGTACAGATTATATCTTTATATATAATGAAAATTACTCTCCAAATGACAGTTTAACTTATCTTGATGGAATATTACCAGTATTTTACAAAATGCCTATAAATTACTCAGCTGGCTTTTATCATACTGACCTATTCTATTTTAAATATCTCAGAAGTTATACTCTAATTGGACTTGATACAACTGGTTAGAAAAGAAAACATAGCTCAATTTGGGTAAATATAATAACTCTTCTGGGCAATTTGGGTGTCATTGGATGGGGTGCATCGGATGGGGTAATTTTCTAAATGCTATCCTAGAATTAATGCATGTTTGAAAGAGAATAATTTACCTCTTTCTTAGTGATAGGTTCAGGCTCATTCTTTACAATAAAATTCATTGGTTAATCTAAAAGCAACAGTCACTTGAATTTTCATGTTTGATCAGTGCTGGTCCTGAACACAGAGGAGTAAGTGTTCTTACTTACTTAAGAACACTTAGTAAGTAAGTAAGTCCTCCTCTGTGGGGGCTGCAAGATCCCAATAGCTCTGGTCAGTGCCATTTACAAGGTTTGGATTTAAGATTCTGTTTAATCCCACTGCTTTCCTGAACAAGTCATGGAATTTTAGAGTGAATAGAACTGTTGTTGTATCTTTTGAGGAGGTTTATTCGAGTCCTCTCTACCTTTTCTTCTCTTCTACTCTATGGGACCTGGTGACTAGAATGTTTTAAAGCCTCAATATATATGACATCCCCGTCTAAGTTCGAATGAAGAGAGGTTGCTTGAAAACGTGTGTTGCATACATTCTTGGATTGCCTATCTGTGAGTCAAGGGAGAGGACATTGACTTGAGAAATGGGATTATGATCCAGAATTTTGGCTATCTTGGTATATGTTGTGTGGGTCCTTGAAGAGGATGTGTATTCAGTTGTCGGTAAAATGTTCTACAAATGCCATTTAGATCCTGTTGGCTGATTGTGTTGTTGAGTTCTTCTGTATCTTTGATGGTTTTTATATGGTTGTTCTAGCTACTTTTTTTTTTTTTTTTTTTGGACACAGAGTCTCACTGTGTCACCCAGGCTGGAGTGCAGTGGTGTGATCTCGTCTCACTGCAAGCTCCGCCTCCTGGGTTCACGCCATTCTCCTGCCTCAGCCTCCTGAGTAGCTGGGACTACAGGTGCCCGCCACCATGCCTGGCTAATTTTTTGTATTTTTTTTAGTAGAGACGGGGTTTCACCGTGTTAGCCAGGATGGTCTGGATCTCCTGACCTCGTGATCCAATCGCCTTGGCCTCCCAAAGTGCTGGGATTACAGGCATGAGCCATCGTGCCTGGTCCCTGTTCTTTTTTTTTTTTTAAGACGGAGTCTCGCTCTTTCACCCAGGCTGGAGTGCAGTGGCGCAATCTCGGCTCACTGCAGGCTCCGCCCCCCGGGATTCACGCCATTCTCCTGCCTCAGCCTCCCTTGTAGCTGGGACTACAGGCGCCTGCCACCTCACCCGGCTAATTTTTTGTATTTTTAGTAGAGACGGGGTTTCACTGTATTAGCCAGGATGGTCTCAATCTCCTGACCTCGTGATCCGCCCGCCTCGGCCTCTCAAAGTGCTGGGATTACAGGCGTGAGCCACGGCGCCCGGCCGCCTGGTCCCTGTTCTATCCACTTTTGAGAGATGGTTGTTGTATTCTCTAACTATAAATGTAGATTTGTCTGTTTCTGCTTTTACTTCTGTCAACTTTAACTCAATTATTTTGCAGCTTTGTGGTTTGGTTGCTTACACATTTAAGATTGCTATGTCTTCTTGGAGTATTGATCTATTTATCATTACATAATAATGTCTCTCTCTGTGTCTGATAATTTTCTTTGTTCCAAGGTCTACATTTCCTGATATTAATATAGCCACTTCTTTTTTCTTTTGATTAAATTTCAAATAATATGTCTTTTTCCATACTTTTATTTTCAACCTGCCTATATCATTGTATTTGATGTGAGTTTTTTTGTAGACAGCATATAGTTGGGTCATATTTTTAATCTACTCTGCCAATCTGTGTCTTTTAGTTGGTGTATTTAGATAATTTACATTAAGTATAATATTCATATGTTGGGGCTTAAGTCTGAAATTTTATTTTTTGTTTCATTTCTCTTTTTTTGTTTTTGTTTTCTTTTTCTGCATTCTTGTGGGTTATTTGAACTTTTTGAAAAAATTATATTCTGGTTTTAGTGTTTTTCAATGTATTTCTTTGTATTACTTTTTAAGTAGTTCTACAGGTGTTAATTTGCATTGACATAATTTATCATGGATTACTACTGTCAGCATTTTACCAGTTTGAGTGACTCATGGAAACCTTAGCTCTCTTTATGTTTCTATACTCTTTCCACTTAAAATTGAAATGTTTTCTCTGTATACGTTGAGAATCACATCAGTGTTATAATTTTTGCTTTATTCATCGAACATAATTTAGAAAACCCAAAAGGAGAAAAAAAATCTGTTGTTTTAACCCATATTTTTGCTTACTATGTTTTATTCTTTCCTGATGTTTCAAGGTTCCTTTTTTATTGTTTTATTTCTGTTTAAAAACCTTTAAATATTCTGTTAAGACAGGCCTGCTTCCAACAAATTCTCTTAGTTTTTCTAATCTGAGAATTCTTTGATTTTTCCTTCACCCTGATGGATATTTTTGCTGAATATAAGATTAGGAATTGACAATTTTTTTTTCAGCATTTGAAAAATGTTGTGTATTTCCTTTTGGTCTCTGTGATGAGATTTCTGCTGTCATTTGAAGTGTTCTACCCCTATAGATAAAGTGTTATTTCTCTCTCACTGTTTTCAAAACTTCTCTTTGTTTTTAGTTTTCAGAAGTTTGACTATGATGTATGTCTTTGGATGTATCCTGTCTGCAGTTAATACAGTTTCTTAAATATGTAGGTTTATATTCTTTGCCAAATTTGGGAAATTTTCATCCTCTATTTCTTTGAATACTTTTTAGTCCGTTCTCTTTCTCCTGTGATACAAATGTTAGATTTTTTTTGTTAGTTTAAGAGTTCCTGGAGTCTCTGTTCCTTTATTTAGTTTTCCTATATTATCTCTATTGTTCAGATTTGATAATTTCTATTGTCTATCTTCAAGTTCACTGATTCTTTCCTCTATCCTCTTGATTCTGCTGTTGAGCAGTAGAACAGTTATTATCTAAAAGTTTTATTTTCTGTGTTGCTAGGCTGTCTCTTTCCTGGTCTTTTGGCTAGAGAGAGATAGCAGGCTTTTCCTGGGGTGATTTTTTTTTTTTTGCCTGTGGGGAACTGACGCATTTGTCTGTGCTCATTGGTATTTCTGGGTTGCTAGCTTCTCAGTACCCAATCTGGGTATGTATGAGGCAAGAAGAAAACCGAGGGAACTCACCACTGAGTAACATTCCTCAGGTATGAGGTCTGTATCTTGTCTACCTGCTTTTCTCCATCTTTCAATCTTCTCATGTTTGTTTTATGACATCCAAGATCTTTAGCTATACTTTGGGGGAGGACTAGGGGAAAATATGTTTGCGCTGTCTTTCCTTGGATCATAGACTTTTCAAACTGGGAAGAACTTATTAGTCAACTTGGGCTACCATAACAAAATATCATAGGTTGGGTAGCTTAAATAACAGAAATTTATTTTCTCACAACTTTGGAGTCCAAGATGGGGATGACAACATGCTCATGTTCTGATGAGGCCTCTCTTCTTGGCTTGCAGATGGCTGTCTTTTAGCTCTGTCTTCACATAGTGAAGAGAGAATGAGAACAAGCTCTCTGAGATCTCTTCTTATAAAGGCACCAATCTCATCATGAGGTTCCTTCTCTCATGGCCTCATCTAGTCCTAATTACCCACTAAAGCCCTCATTTCCAAATATCATCATATTTGTGCTTAGGAATTCAGTATAAAACTTTGGGGGAAAAACAAACATTCAATTCATAACAGAACTTCAAAGATATTACAGATGGACATCTGAGGCCCATGGACATTCATTGAGATCTTTCAACTACTCACCTGATACTTGGCAAAAAGTATTAATAGAATAAAGGCAGGGTGTCCTAATTTTTAGCCTGTTGTTATTCATGTTGTACTATATTACATCATGATTAACTACTGAAAAATTATTTTTGAAACATGAGAGAGAACTACATCATGATAATTCTACCTCCATACCCCACAAAAAGAGCCTATCCGAAAACCTGACCCTTATTCCTAACACAATGTTCTTTGTTATAAAACTAGTTTTTCTTTTCTTTCTTTTTTTTTTTTTTTTTTGAGACGGAGTCTTACTCTGTCGCCCAGGCTAGTGTGCAGTGGCGCCATCTTGGCTCACTGCAACCTCTGCTGCCGGTTTCAAGTGATTCTCCTCCCTCAGCCTCCCAAGTAGCTGGGATTACAGGTGCCTCCCACTGTGCCCAGCTAATTTTTTTGTAGTTTTTAGTAGACATGGGGTTTCACCATCTTGGCCAGGCTGGTCTTAAACTCCTGACCTCGTGATCCACCTGCCTCAGCCTCCCAAAGTGCTGGGATTACAGGCGTGAGCCACCGTGCCCAGCCTATAAGACTAGTTTTTCAAATATGAATCTGTTAATATGGAATGATAGAATTTTTTTTAGTTCATGTGTGATTTTCCTCTCAACTTGTTAATATTTTGAAGTGACCAGGGGCATACTTTTTCACAATTAAAGAGAAAATTGAGGCATTACATAAAAACCATAAGAAAAGAGTTTCAAGTCTTGTAAATGTGTCTTTTTTTTTTTTTTTTTTTTTTTTAAGTCTAGCTCTGTTGCCCAGGCTGGAGTGCAATGGTGTGATCTCGGCTCACAGCAACCTCCACCTCCCAAGTTCAAGCGATTCTCCTGCTTCAGCCTCCTGAGTAGCTGGGATTACAGGCATGCACCACCACACCCAGCTAATTTTTCTATTTTTAGTAGAGACGGGGTTTCTCCATGTTGGTCAGGCTGGTCTCGAACTCCCGACCTCAGGTAATCTGCCCACCTCGGCCTCCCAAAATGCTGGGATTACAGGCATGAGCCACCGTGCCTGGCCTGTAAATGTGTCTTCGAGTGCAAATAATAGCTAGTTTAGTGGCTTTAGGAACTGCTATGTTTCCTAAAACATGAAGCTTTTTGGTAAAGCTGTGAGTGAGATGAAGAAGGTGTAAAAATATTACCTTCTGTGTTAAAATTGATTATTGAAAAAGGCTACATACACTGGATTACATTTTTAATTTTGGTGCAATTGGTCTCTTAAGGACCCAGATCTCAAGGGCAAAGAGAAATTCCCAAGATCCAAGGGTGTGGATAACTATGATGTTGGATGCAATGATGTTAAACTAGTATTAAGTCAGAAATGGTGAATAGTCTGAGATTTTACCCTACTTGTAAGCTAATAAGTTAGTCTGCCATACATAGGAGATATATCTATGTATCTCTATCTCTATCGCTATCTCTGTCTCTCTCTATCTCTCATAAGGCACTTGAGCCAGAGACACAAATGGTTTATTATTCATAGCACAGTAGTCAGAGTAGCATCTTGCGTTACTTCCCCACATTTTAATTTCCCACAGGGAGATGTGAATGAGGGCCAGATTCTGCCTGTGCATGCCTTGGGTTTTCATTATAGAAGACAAACCCTGAACTTAGGAGACTCTAGCTTTTATTAGGGTTGCTGGTGATCTCCCCATTCTTCCCTCTGGAGACCTATTCATCACAACCCTGGAACTAAGGAACTATCCTCTGGGAAGGAAGCAAACTTTACTATTCTGGAATGCCTTTGGAGAAGGAGATGTTCTCTATTTTAGGGTTGCTATTCAATTATCCTTGAACAAAACTTGTCAGTGCCCTTTGCTCAGAAAGTCTGGACCATGTAGAAAGTGAGGAATCCAGGGAGAATTGTCTCCCAATAAATGCCAGTGGATATTTAACTGTGCTAGTATTTTTATTTGGATTGGGGTTGTTTGTGTTAATGCTCTGGTTACAAAGTTGTGCAGGTTTTGAGTGATCTGTTCCAACTTTATTTTTTCCCATAAACTCTCTAATTTTTAAAGCATAATTTTGCAGAAAATAAAGTTTATCAGGAAAACATACTTACATTATAGCAGCCATGTCTATTATCTCCAAATCTGGAAAGAAACCAAATAAGCGGATTTATCTTTTCCCTCCTCTGACTCGAGGTATTAGAATGAGGATGAAATACAAGGAAGGGAATGGCCCAGGGGTTCACATGCATTGGAGAGACACTGTAAGACCTGAGGATGCCCATTCACGCAGAGGCAGATTTACAGTAAAGATAAAAAGCTTAAGCTTCAGAGACTCTGACTTGCCCAGGCCCTTTCTAATGCTGTGAGAGGAGCCTTAGCACAATGTTTTCACATCATCATGTGTTTTTGTAAAATTTGCAAAAGGAAACTATTTTAACTTCAATCAGTTAAGAGAGCCGCTTTTTCCATTATAGCTTTCCCTTGTGCTGGCAATAGAGTGGCCAACAACAGTTTTTGGGAACTAGCTAAGGGAATGTTGAGCTGCGGATATAGTTAGAGTGGATTTAGTAGTGTGTCCGGAATTGGTGGGTTCTTGGGTCTCACTGACTTCAAGAATGAAGCCGCGGACCCTCGCGGTGAGTGTTACAGCTCTTAAGGTGGCCCGTCTGGAGTTTGTTCCTTCTGATGTTCGGATGTGTTCGGAGTTTCTTCCTTCTGGTGGGTTCGTGGTCTCGCTGGCTCAGGAGTGAAGCTGCAGACCTTCGCGGTGTGTGTTACAGCTTTTAAGGCAGCATGTCTGGAGTTGTTTGTTCCTCCCGGTGGGCTCATGGTCTCACTGGCTTCAGGAGTGAAGCTGCAGACCTTCACAGTGAGTGTTACAGTCTATAAAAGCAGTGTGGACCCAAACAGTGAGCAGTAGCAAGATTTATTGCAAAGAGCAAAAGAACAAAACTTCCACAGTGTGGAAGGGGACCCGAGCAGGTTCCCACTGCTGGCTCGGGCAGCCTGCTTTTATTCTCTTATCTGGCCCCACCCACGTCGTGCTGATTGGTAGAGCCGAGTGGTCTGTTTTGACAGGGTGCTGATTGGTGCATTTACCATCCCTGAGCTAGACATAAAAGTCCTCCATGTCCACATCAGATTAGTTAGATACAGAGTATCGACACAAAGGTTCTCCAAGGCCCCACCAGAACAGCCAGCTACAGAGTGTCGATTGGTGCATCCACAAACCTTGATCTAGACACAGGGTGCTGACTGGTGTGTTTATAATCCCTGAGCATAAGGTTTATAATCCCTGAGCATAGCCTGGGTGCTAAGCCCCTCATTGCCCAGGGCTGGCAGGGTTGGCCGGCTGCTCTGAGTGAGGGGCGTGCCAAGCCTATGCCCACCCGGAACTCCAGCTGGCCCGCAAGCACCGGGCACAGCTCCAGTTCCTGCTCACGCCTCTCCCTCCACACTCCCTGCAAGCTGAGGGAGCCGGCTCCCACCTTGGCCAGCCCAGAAAGGGGCTCCCACAGTGCAGCAGTGGGCTGAAGGGCTCCTCAAGTGCCACCAAAGTGGGAGCCCAGGCAGAGGAGGCGCTGAGAGCAAGCCAGGGCTGTGAGGACTGCCAGCACGCTGTCACCTCTCAGTAGGATATATTGAAGTGGCTCACAATTTCATCCATGAATATTGAAATTGTCATTAGCCCTCCCGGTGTAGAAATTGCCTCCAGGAACACTATTTTCTGCTGTATAAGCTCAACTGGAGTTATTTTAAGCAACTGCAGAGCCAGAGGCTGTATAATGATACGAAAGTGTCCTGTTGTATCTGGCAGTGGAAATTTGTGGGTGCTAGAGGAGAAGCAAGGTTTGAAAAGTTTGGAACCAGAAGTTAGAACATGGAAAACGATTCAAATATGATAGTTTACATATGAAAGAAAAGTGGCAGAGAACCCCAAATTTGATAATTCCCAAACCTTATATGACTACACCAAGTAAACATTGTGATGATTAAAGAAATTCAGCTTGGCGTGGTGGCTCACGCCTGTAATCCCAGCACTTTGGGAGGCCGAGGCGGGCAGATCACAAGGTCAAGAGTTCAAGAGCAGCCTGGCCAAGATGGTGAAACCCTGTCTCTACTAAAAATATAAAAATTAGCTGGGTGTGGTGGTGCGCGCCGGTAGTCCCAGCTATGTGGGAGGCTGAGGCAGAAGAATCGCTTGAACCTGGGAGGTGGAAATTGCAGTGAGCTGAGATCATGCCACTGCACTCCAACCTGGGTGACAGAGCGATCTCAAAAAAAAAAAAAAAAGAAAATCTCAGCAATAAAACTAATAACAATGTAAGCGTATTTTGGTAAATATGATAGTAGACACTAAATTATCTCTAGTCTCCCTACTAAAAATGATTTTACAAAAATTGTCATGTTAAGGAGTAAATGAAAGATTGTGTCCATAAATATAGGAAAAAAGTATTGTAGAAATATGTAGGCAGTTAGCGAACTATTCTTCTGGAATAGTTTTGTGGGTTTTGCTATCCTTTTAATGCTCATAATGTTTTGGTTTCCTTTTTCATTCTGAATAAAAATGTATGTAGAATTTGAACCATAACTTGTATTCTTTTTCTTACAGAAAACCCATCAAATTGTATAAAGTGTAGGTCTCATAAAATCCAGATCTATTCCTTTTTTTTTGAGATGGAGTCTCGCTCTGTCGCCCAGGCTGGAGTGCAGTGGCGCGATCTCGGCTCACTGCAAGCTCTCCCTCCTGGGTTCACACCATTCTCCTGCCTCAGCCTCCCGAGTAGCTGGGACTACAGGCACCCACCACCACGCCCGGCTGATTTTTTGTATTTTTAGTAGAGACAGGTTTTCACTATGTTAGCCAGGATGGTCTCGATCTCCTGACCTTGTGATCTACCTGCCTCGGCCTCCTAAAGTGCTGGGATTACAGGCGTGAGCCACTGCGCCTGGCCTTTTTTTTTTTTCTTTTTGAGACAGAGTCTCGCTTTGTCACCCAGGCTGGAGTGCAATGGCATGATCTTGGCTCGCTGCAAAGTCCGCCTCCTGGGTTCAAGCAATTCTCCTGCCTCAGCCTCCCAAGTAGCTGGGATTATAGGTGCATGCCACCATGCCCAGCTAATTTTTTTTTTTTTTGTATTTTTAGTAGAAACAGGGTTTCACCATATTGGCCAGGCTGGTCTCGAACTCCTGACCTCAAGTGATCCACCTGCGTCGGCCTCCCAAAGTGCTGGGATTACAGGTGTGAGCCACCACCTTCACTACTTTTCCCATATGGATGGAGCAATTACTCTCAGAAGAAAACTGGAGCCCACGTTTTCTTCCAGAGCCTGTACATAGCATCAGCTGACTACCTCCTTTTCTTATACTCACTCCATCCTGCTGTGACTCAGTCTATGACAGAACATGAGATGTCCAACTCTCTAATTGTAGCTGAGAAGAGAAAACAAACAGGTATTAGGCACAGTGGTAAAAGGGAGGTAACCCCACTATATCAGAGAAAAATTATTGGGATAGAGCAGCTCAGATTGAGCATAGTATCACAAGGAGAAATGGCAACACAAAGATGAAAACATACTCCAGCTGCAATAAACACAAGTATGAACAAAAATAAAAAGTAACAATAATCCAGTCTGGGAGGCACCATGACAATGACCCAGAACAAAAGAAAATTCCTCACAAGTGCTCTGCATTATTTAGCAACTTCATAAAGGTGACAATCACATGGTATCTCAGGGAAGAGATGACAGATAGTAATGAGAATGCTGCAGAGTAAATAAGACAAATTAAGGATCAGACCAACACATGATAGAACTAACAAGGTGGTTTGAAAATCAGGGAAGAGATAGCATAGGTGAAAATAAACATGCTAATATGCAGAAAAGGCTTTAGATAAACATAATGAATGCAGGTGAAAAATATGATATTGAAGTAATTGAATATAAAGTAATAGACAATGGTGAATAGACAAAGACAATCCAATGAAAAGATAACCAATGACCCTGAAATACATAAACCAACAGATGGAATTGAAAAAGTATTCAGAGATTGATATAATAGAAGAAAATTCCCTGAAACAAAGAAAGAAGTGAATAAGTCTATTGGAAAAGGCTACTGCATCTTAGGCAAAAGTCAAAAGCAGTTGACATCAAGCCATATGCTGATTAGGTGTAATTTGAGGGCTAAAGAGAGACTTCTTGACTGGGTGCGGTGGCTCACGCCTATAATCCCAGCACTTTGGGAGGCCGAGGCAGGCAGATCACGAGGTCAGGAGATCAAGACCATCCTGGCTAACACGGTGAAACCCCGTCTCTACTAAAAATACAAAAAAAAATTAGCCGGGTGTGGTAGTGGGCACTTGTAGTCCCAGCTACTCAGGAGGCTGAGGCAAGAGAATGGCGTGAACCCAGGAGGCGGAGCTTGCAGTGAGCCAAGATCGTGCCACTGCGTCCAGCCTAGGGGACAGAGCTAGACTCCATCTCAAAAAAAAAGAGAGAGACTTCTTTAGGCATTGAGGCAGAAAAAGGAGCTTCACATACAAAGAAAAACGTAACACGTTGCCCTCAAGGTTTTTCAGTGTAACACTAAGTAACATATTGGAAACAAAGTGATTTCATATTATAATATTCAGATGAGTTGTTGTTCAAGTATAAAGGAAACATGCATTCTCAATATTGTACCAATGCTTCAGGCAATGAAGCACTCATGAACCCTTTTCCAAAAACAACGAAACAAAATTTGATGAAATTAGAGAAATAGAACCAAATCAACCCCCCTCTGGTAAGGAGAATACTATCCATCCCCTCCCCTCTGTAAAGATATCCACATTCTAATCCTCAGAACCAGTGAATATATTACCTTATATGGCAGAGGGGACTTTGCAGACACAATTAAGGATCTTGAGATGGGGAGATTACTATGGATTATCCTGGTGATCCCAGTGTAGTTACAAGGGTCCTTATCAGCAAAAGTAGGAGACGTGAGGGTCAGAATCAGAGAGATACTTGAAGATACTACACTGCTGGCTTTGAAGATGGAGGAAGGGGCCATGAGCAAAGGAATGCAGGCAGCCTGTAGGGGTGATGCAGGGCAGGCAAGCCCCAAAGTGGAACTTAGCCCACAAGGGTTCTTGGCTTTGCTCGGGGAAGAATTGAAGGGCAAGCCAGAAATATAAGAAAACAGCTTTAGTGAAGAGGCAGTGTTACAGCTCTGTGACTGCTCCAGCAGAGCAGGGCTGCCCCGTAGGCAGAGAGTAGCAGCTCAGGGAGTTTTGCAGTCATATTTATACCCACTTTTAATTGCACGTAGATTAAGGAGTGGTTTGTGCAGAACTTTCTAGGGAAGAGGTAGTAACTTTTGGGTCATTGGGTCATTGCTATGAAAAGGGGCAGTAACTTTGAGTGCTGCCATGGCAATAGTAAATTGACATGGCACACTTGTGGGTGTGTATGATTGAAAGCTTCTGCCCCCACCCTGTCCTCAATCTGGTCTGATGTCCGAGTCCACCTCTATCTCAGAAGCTGGAAAAGGCAAGGAAATGGATTCTCTTCCAGAGCCGCCTGAAGGAATGTGGCCCTGCCAACAACTTGATTTTAGCCCAGTAAAATCTATTTTGCAATTATGACATACAGAACCATACGATAATAAATTTGTGTTGTTTTAAGGACTAAGTTTGGGGTAATTTGTTATAGTAGCAATAGGAAACTAATATGCCACCAAGCCAACCAACCAAAGAAAAACAAAAAAAAAGAAATCATCAAGAATTCAGGAATAGGGACACCCCGGTAAAAGGTATTGGCAGGGAACATTGAATGCTTTTAAATATTGAATTCAGACAAATTAACTCTAGGAATTATCATTTCAGTGTAGACAATAATTATATAGTCTGTTAATATATTAGTTGAGATATTAGTCAAGGTGCAGTTAGGATTCTATAAAAAGAAACCTAAAAATAAATTGGCACGAATGAAGTAGAAATATATTTTATTCCTATATCACAGTCTGCGTAGACAATCCAGGACTGGTTTGGATGCCAAGGGCACTGGGGACCCAGACGTCTATGACTTTGCTGTCCTGCCATCATCAGCACGTGGCTTTCATCTTATGTACACACATGGATGCTTTAGCTGTCACTGTTGTGTCTGTGTTTTAGCCTGGAGAAAGGTGGGAAGGGGACAGAGGCAAGGGTACAATTCTTCTCTTTGAAGGCACAATCCAGAAATTGCATCCATTCTTTCTCCAACATTTCCTTGCCCAGATTTGGTCAGATGGCTACACCAAACTACAAAGGAGGCAGGGAAATGTCATCTTTATTGGGGAGTCTTATGCTCAGCCAAAACTTGTATTATAACTGAAAAAAGGAGAAAACAGAGATTGACGAAGACCAAGCAGTTTCTGCCATACTTGATAATGTAAAAATAATGATATAACCGGAGTCAAAGTGTGGGGAGGGTGGGGGAAGGTGATGTGATCTGCTTCCTTCCTCACATTTTTCTAGCAGGTAGCCAGTGCACTGGAAGCATCTTAAGTTGAAATGTAATTAAAATAATTTCAACTTATAGCTTTTCATGATCACCTTTTGACCTAAGAGTGATCTTTTAGGAAATTCTTACAGTGGAGAAATATTCCTTTAATATTCAGGAATCACTTCAATTTTGCTTCAGTTTTTTTGTAGTTAAATAAAATTAAAGAAATTTTTAAGTTAAAATAGCATTTATATAATGATTTAATTTTAATGAAAGTTGATCTACCTTTCTGAATATATGAACAGACAGTCAACTAGAATAATATTCACATAATGTTGATTCTGGCTATTTTTGGGAAGTAGGATTTTAGATAACTTTTTTTCTTTGTTAGACTTTTCTATGTCAGTTTAATTTTTATAATGAGCACACATCATTTTTAAGAAAACGATAAAGGCTTTGTTCTTAAAACTAAAGCTAAAGTCATTACTAATGTGAGGAGGCAGAGATTTTAAAAAAATATTCTAAGTGTTATGGAATATCTTTAATTAATGCAAAAGCTTGAATTTCTAAAACAAATCTCTTTAGCAACTCTTTTTAATGTATTAATTATGTTTGCTATTTTACATGTCTCCTTTCTGTTTTCCTGTCATGATTAGCAGTATTCAAGAGTGAATATTTTTAGATAGCAAAATTAAGGAGGTGTTTTCACTCCAAGTTCTTGCGTAGGCCAGGATCTCCAAGAAGCAGAGGAGGTGGTGATAGCTTTGAAGAGAAAAAGATCCAGATTGCTTTCCAGATTATGGAAAGAAAGAGACAAACCTGTGGGTTTTCTGTCTGGGATTGATAAAAGAATGTACTAGACGTATCAAAATGCCATCCCCTCGGAGCCGCACACAGCCTAGAACCTGTACTCCCCTAAAATGGTGTTTTCTAGGATACAACATATCTTCCTGGCCATAGCTTATTGAATTAGGAGTGGGCACCTTTATCTAGGGTAGCCAGTATTTCATCTGGTTGGTGACCACCTATATGGCTTGGCTTAATGATATGATGCATAAACCTCTGGGGCATGCTCCTGTCCCTGATTGGGCTCCAGGGAAGCTGACTCTACGAGGGAGATCAGTGCATAGGAAGTTTATCAGGAGTGCTGTTGAGATCAACATCTATGCAAGAAGAGAGGAGGGAAAGGGAGGGGAAGAGAGTGGCAGGACGAGATAGGAGCAGGAGTGGGTAGAGGGAGAAATTGAATGGCGATGTAGTCTCAATTCAGGGTTGAGCAGATACCACAGCAGGTCCTACAGCTGAGATAACCCTTCAGAGGTGTCCTGAGTTGGGACAAGAGGACTGGGCCTTTATCCTCTTTCTCAGTCAGTTCCAGCTGCCCTGGAAGGTGACATGACCTTGGATGAGGCAGCTTTCTTCAGCTGAAGCAACCTATCTGTAGGGGGCTGACAGCTGGGGGCTATCTGCCAGCAGCACTCCCAGGGGCTAGGGCAGAAATCTGTTCATTTCTGAAAGGGATCTGGGTGGCACAGCTCAGTGCCCGCTGCAGCTCTTCTCGTCTTTTGGCTGTAGTTTGAATCTCTGTTTTGGGATTTAAAGTAGGTAACAAAGTGTGCATTATCATTGTCCTTGGAAGAGAGTAAAAGTCACTGTGAAGAACGGGCCATCGAGGCCATCATGAGGCACACAGAGTTAATGTCATGAAACGGAAGCTATGAGTACATAAGGAAGCTGCTTGAAGCAGGAAGCTGGTGTGACGCACAAGAGAGCCAGAGGTGTGTCACCAAGCACTCCAATGACATAGCTGGAATTAGGGTGTATGAGATCTTGTGGCTGAGCCCTTAGAGACACTTCAAGCTCCAGTGTGTTTTTTTATTTTATATAGATGACATTTTCTTTGTGGTTCTACATATATTCTTTCTTTAGATGGTAGCTTAAATATCTGAAATTCTGTGGTGGTGACTTACGAGTACATAATCCCATGCATGAATACAAGGAACTCAGACAAGATCAAGATACACAGACCATACTGTTTTTTGGGCCATTTATCTATGTCTCTGTTGTTGTAATAACATGGCCCCAGGCAATGCAGGATGATAAAAAGTTTAGGTCTGTATTCAATAGCCTTTTGTCACATCGATCCAACTCTATTTCTATGTTCTTGCTCTGTGGCACTCATTCCTAAATTGTGCATATGTTTACGTTGTATGCTGGAACAAAAAATTCCTACAGCAGATATTTAGTTAATAAATATCCTGAGAATATTTAGTTAAATAAATGAGATGGAGCATTATTTGTTATTGACCTTCATAATACTATGAAGAATATAAGCATTATTGTGTATCTATTACATGCCAAACACTAAGCAAAGGCCTTTATATACGTTATTTCAACGAACACGTGAACACCATTATGGTAGGGAAGTTTTTTTTTTTTTTTTTTTTATCCCCTTTTTACAAATGAGGAAAGTGAAACTTAGGCAATTTAAGCATCTCACTAAAGGTCACAAGGTTAGTAAGCGGTAGAACCAGCACTTCAACTAGGAAGCTTAACTCAAGACTGTGTGCTTAACTATACACTCCTCTGCATTGTAGATCTGAAGGATT
Organism: Symphalangus syndactylus; assembly: GCF_028878055.3. NCBI lineage: Eukaryota > Metazoa > Chordata > Mammalia > Primates > Hylobatidae > Symphalangus > Symphalangus syndactylus. The sequence continues at coordinate 78,373,315 of NC_072440.2, read as the reverse complement.
GTAATCCTTATGTCAGCAGTGCTGGGCTTTTGATGGGGTCATGGGTGGTGGTCTGGCAAGCTCTGTTCTCATCTAGGGGCTGTTCTGTCTGAAATTCAACCCTTTGAAGTTTCCTCTTCATGCTCTTCTCTCAGCTGTCCTCTTTTAAGGGGCAGAAATTTTATAGGACACCAGACACTTGAATTAATTCTCACCAAGATGTCATTGTATTTTTGAAACAATTTAATCCTATAAAACCAGCCTCAGATATTGGATGTCTGGGAGTCGAGGGCACACTGTAGAGAGGTGACAAAGTTGAAGGCCACCGGAGACAAATTCACCTTGGAGGCATTTTCCCTACCATTGGCTCTATTTAAAGAAAAGCTTGTGCATAGTCCATCTTTTTGAGAACACAGAAGATAAATCCAGGTGAATTTTAAAAGTTGGATGCATTCCAAATGAGGTTTATTTTACTTATTTTGTAAATCAACGTATTATAATTGGTAAAATATGCTCACATACAATTTTGGGAGAATGGTGGTTGTTCTGAGCTGTATTTCAACTCCTTCCTGTCAGTGTGCTTTTGTTGCTGAAAGCAAGATCCTTCAGGTGGTGGCAGCAGTGTAGTTTGTTACTTTAAATGCTAAGGCCTGTGCTAGGCAGTTGCTTAGCAACCCTTGTCTCTTTTGTATTCCTTTGTAAGAAGGGATTTTTTTTGTATTGTACAATGCAAAATTTTGTATTTGTATTTATTGATGATTTAAAATGAAATTCTTATGTGTGTGTTAGAGTACAACAAATTCTATATGAGTCCATCAAACCTCCTGAGTAATAATTATGAGACAGCCAAGCCTTATTTGGTGAAACTACAAGCACTAACAGGCTGACAATTATTTCAAAATCCTGCTGGAAAGCATAAAGGTCCCAAAGAATGTGCTGCATCTAATGGAACTGCATGTTTCTTATGAAATGTTGCCTTTTAAATACATATACTGTTAGTGCTTTCATGGGCTAAATGTACTTTAATTGAAGATATTATCCAAAGTTGCTTAGTACTCAAAGCTACAGCAATAAAAAAGATACAAAACAATATAAAACTTGTAGAATATCTTTCGTTATTTTTTCCCACTTATGAACACAGTGATTTGCTATTTGTTTTGTTGTTAACTCTGAATGAGGAAACCCTTAGGTTTTTATGTCATTTACATTCTAATTTTCATTTTTTTTTTTTTTTTGGTTACATATGCTGTTTTTATTTGGGTTTGTTGAATGAGAATAAAAACACCCCAGTTTCTTCTCCAGGTCGAGCCCTTCTCTATAATGGTCATTACAAACAACCCTGAAGTGGCTGGAATATAGTCAGCAAGGGGTCCGCATGAACAGCTCATCTGGAATCTTTGCAAGTACATATTTATGTCCTTTGGTGCCTTGCACAGTAAAGCACTGTTAATGACGTAACAGAACAGAGGAAATGCCCACAGCAAATAGTTCTAGTGACAATTTACTAGACAAGTTACAGTTTAATAATGGTGGTGGTGATTGTTTCTTTCATTTTATTATTATTTTTTTTACAATAAGGGTGTAGCCTTTATACTCCACACACACAAAATAAAACAAGTGCTTATTATGAAGAGTCCCTGCCCCCACCCCCCTAGAACATCCTGAACATAGCAATTCAACAGAACAGAAAAATCAAGACAAGTTTGATTTCAAAATTTCAATAAAAAAGCAAAAGTATGTAACACAACAGCTGTTCAACTTCCAACTCTAAATAGGCACCATTAAACAAAAAACCCCAGTATTTTAAATTTCTCCAGCACATATTCCAGGATCAATGCTCTGAACTGTAATCAGCTAGTAACTCATAACGGGAATACAGCCTTAGAATGGAAGCTATATTGCTTCCCTGCCCCCTTTCTCTTACAATTGGAGAGTGTAGGTATTAAGGGGGATACAAAGTCGGAGGAAGAAGAATTAAAAAGAAAAATGCCCAAAGCTGCAGCTGTTTGGACTGGGAAGACAGCATTTTACAAACGTTCAAAAAAATCCCAAGGCAAGTAACACAATTTGTTCACTATCACTCTTACTTGAAAGAATAAAGAGATCAGCATCTTATTATATAAAACTGTACTTTCAGAACTGTATTACAGGCTCACCAGAAACTATGGATGTAGTTTTAGGCATCAAGGAAAACAGGTTCAGTTGAGATCAGGTTAGATACTGTACATCTAGCCTAGCTGGATCTGGTGTCTGGATCTGCTCACTGTCACCCTGAACAGCTGTGAACTAAACAATAGTACGTAACTCCGTAGGAAGCTTAAGGATTGAAGAAGTGTACACAGCTAGTTAGATCTCCCCTGCTTCGCGCTCTTCAGAGCTCCTCCTGTCTTCTGATCTGCCATCAGCACTCTCATAGGACCACTTCTTATCTTTCCGATCTCTGTCACTAGGTGATCTGTCTCTTGAACTCCTGTCTCTGTCACATGATGCTAAGTCTTGGTCTCTGAATCTTTCTTTTGAGGATCTCCTCTTGGATCGTTCTCTGCTCCTCTCTCTAGAACTGTGCCGACTTCTCTGGTGGCTACGGCTGCTGTTACGGCTGCTGGAGCAGGACCTGTGGCGATGGCGTTTCTCCCGCGATTTGGATCGAGTTCTCCTCTTGCGTTCACGTGACATGGAGCGAGCTCGATGTCTGCGATGCTCTCTGGACCTGGATCTTTTCGGATTCTTGCTGTGTGATCGGGACCTCCTCAGCTTCTCCCTTTCTTCTCTCTCTTGCTTCTCTTCGTTTCAGCCGTTCCTGGTTTCTTTTCTCCTGCTTCTCAGCTACGACTGTCTTTAATTCTTCAAGCTTCTCTCTTATTTCAATAAATCCCAGGTGTAGTTTACCCCCATTGGCTTTCCTTGGTTCTCAACGGTTCCACAGGGTGATAGCTAGAAGGCTTGAGAACTGAACTTCCATAAGTATTCGTGTCGGAAGCCATGATCTTTTTAAAGCCTGGAAAAACTAGATTCTGATCTGCGGAGATAATCTTATGGCAAATATTTAGCTGCCCCAAACATAGAAGCTAAGTTTTTGTAAACAGTGAAACCTAAATATAGAGTTGAAACGGAGTTTAAGGTCTTCACCAGAACAAAAGATTCGTAATTAAGTAAAGTCTGGATCAAATAGAAGAATATTTTTAGAAGTTAATGTGGGCTGGGTGCGGTGGCTCACGCCTGTAATCCCAGCACTTTGGGAGGCCGAGGCGGGTGGATCACGAGGTCAGGAGATCGAGACCATCCTGGCTAACATGGTGAAACCCCGTCCCTACTAAAAATACAAAAAATTAGCCGGGCGTGGTGGCGGGTGCCTGTAGTCCCAGCTACTCGGGAGGCTGAGGCAGGAGAATGGCGTGAACCCGGGAGGCGGAGCTTGCAGTGAGCCGAGATCGCGCCACTGCACTCCAGCCTGGGTGAAAGAGCGAGACTCCGTCTCAAAAAAAAAAAAAAAAGAAGTTAATGTGATCCTCTCAGTAACATGGAGCTAGTATTAAACAGTGCGCAGAAACGTTCACATTCTCTTACATTTGACAGGTTGTTGGTATGTGATATGACTGGTTATAGAAACAGCCATGTTAAGCACATTCTCTAACTGGTCTACCCAAATGTTCTGGGGCGGAAGCAAGAAAACAATGGATCATTCATTTACCAGTGGCTCATTTGGAACAACCTCTCATCTGCAATATGAGAATTTTATTTACTATACATTCTAAAAATAAGATAGGACTTGAATAAAGCAGTGGAAGGAAGCCTTCTTTGGCACTACTGCCCCAGAGCTTGCCCAGTAGGGGCTATTTTGTTAGGGGTCTGCCATGTGGAGATTCAGGAAGGTCCCAGGTGACAAGAAAAAGGAAGCTAAATTAACCGATGTTCAGAAAAGACCTAAGGTTGATGTTTATTCCATTATCCTCTAACCCAGTGACCAACACCTCCATGATTTTGGCAAACTGAGTTTGTGTGTATGTGTGCACGTGTGTGACCTCTTGCTTTTCATTCATTTCCTTTTTGCAGTTTTTAAATGTTTTTTCTCTCTTCATCCTACTGTAGATAATCATCCTGAATAAGTTTTGCAGATAGGAAAATGTGTGTGTGTATGGGCATGGCTGAGGAGAGACAAGAACTTGAAGTTAGTAGGTGATTCATAGCAGTGTCTACCCATTCATCCTTTTGAGTTGACTTATGGACGTAGCATGTCTTTGAAAAATTATATTCATAGGCAGTATGGGTGAGGAAAGATTGTGAATTTGAGAATTATCTGATTTTTATTCCTTCATACTTTAGGAGGGAGAGACATGGAATGAGGCAGATCTCTTCATGCAGTCAGTTACGCTTAAATATCTAAATCTTTTGGATAGGGAGAACTACTTGACTTATTAGATGCAATGCCCTATTATAAGAGCCATGGATAAATAAATGTGACATTGGAATCAAGTTCCCTTTCCTCTCTGTTCTTGAACAGAAAAAAAACAAAACAAAACTAAGAGACACTTGAAGTCTTCCTAGTCAAACATGCGTCAACATTAGTTCCTGAATTTCATGAGCTCGTTGGCTGTTGCCTGACTCACAGGTGGACCTTAGCCCATTTTTAAAGCTTTCTACTTTTTATGTATTTCTTAGAGTTCTCAGAAGAAGTCTTCTGTGTTCTCACAGATCAGCCCTTTTGCTCCTTTCTGCTCCTGGGCTAGTCCACGTCACGCAGTTGCTTCCAAGATGCCTTCCACGTGTGGAGACGTTGCTGGTTTGCTCTGGGACTCTGTTTATCTAGGCTGATGGTGTCCTGGGGCCAGTGTGCTGCTTGGAAATCCCCTCCTCTGGTGTAGCTTCCCTAGGTGTAGATTCCCTAGGGTGGTCTAGTCGCAAATTCTCTTGGTCCTCATACTGCTGCAACATTGTAGCAGTCTGCTCAGAAGGGTTGCAGTAGAAAACTGTTTTTGCTCATCCAGTTCTCATTTTCTTCATCTCATTTTTTTTTTTCCTGTGGGGAGCTATGCCTCCCTCTTCCATGTGGTACAGTGGGATTGTCAATAGCAGTGTCTTACATACATGGCCTCATGCCCCAAACTAGGACTAGCTGACTTCTCTAGGAAATTTGCGCCTTGACGGGAGGGACACATTGTTAGAAAGAAGTTGTTATTCCAATGGAATTGCCTTAAAAAGATTGTCTGTGTGGTTTTGACAGAGATCCCTTGGGCTACTCTGATTTCTGTCCTTCCTGGGTTTACATGGATTATGGCTGAAATATCCAGAGTCAGTTTGGATTGCTTAAAACCAAGGAACTGTTACTGATGCTGAACAGGAATGGTTACTTTCCTGATCACTTAGGGTTAGTTGTGACAGATTGCTCAGTTTTTAAAGAGTTAGAAGATTTAATGAGATGCTCTTTTTGGTTATATTGTTAACTTCTGTCTTTCCAGAGGATCTGCTGGTTTCCGAGGTGACTGGGGTGGAATGGGTTCAGGTGATACCCCTCCAAGCCCAGGCCCTGTTACTAAGGCTCTCTTGTACCGTGATTCTCCACTGAGGGCACAAGGTCCAGTGGGGCAAATAATTGCCTGGAGATATAAGTAATTTGAGAAAGTGTATTCAATATTATATAGTTACGTGAGTTACAAGTTGGAAAATTTTGACATATACAACCATGTGGTAAGCATATACCATGCTTCCCCCACAACTTCTCCTCTCTTATTCAACTCCATTTTACAAATTCAAAATATTATAGGATCTGAAGATATAAATGTATTCTGTATGTTAACTGTTCTTGAAGCACTCACCATTCAGCAGCAGAAAGAACCAGCTTAAACAACTCACTTTAATAAAATTGCATGATTAGAGGCAAGTGCAAAATGTCCTGGGAGCTCAGGGAATATTAATTAATTCTTCCTGCGTTTGGTTCATGAAGGAAGACTTCCTGGAGGAGGTGACTTCTGGATTGGAATTTGAAGATCAATAGGAATCTACTGGGCTGAAGCTCTCCTTGCCCTGCTCAGAGTCTGACACCCTATGCCAAACAGTGTGGACTCCTGTCACTAGTGTGAAGGGTAGATGGGCATTCTGCTTGGTGTCACCTAATGACTTTTACACTGAATAGTCCAAGAAGGGAATGAAGGGATGTGATCCAAAAGTAGGGAAGGGGATGGAAGGGAAATGAAGAGGGAAAAGCAGAAGGGTGGGGATTAGAGAGGAAAATGAAGGGAGTGAAGAGTGGAGGAGAGGAGAAGAAGGGAAGGAGAAGAGGGAAATTGTGTTTTAGCTTTTCAGTTCTTTCATTTTTAGCTGGTGCTTATTATCCCATTGCATGAAAAGCCCACAGTTTATCCATTCTTCTAATGAGGAAAAGTTAGCTTATTTCCGTGTTGCTCTTAAACGTGTGGATCAGCTTTTAATGTACATGCAGTTATGAGAACACTGGAAGATAACTATCATTAAACTTGAGTTAACTGTGGTCTCTTTTGCATATTTTCCATGTGTGAATCTACCACATTTTTTCTCTTGCTTGGGAACAGCCTTGAATTTTAAAACAAATTCATTAGGCTATTTAATCTTATAAATCTATATTTGAACATTCTTTGGATATCTCCTCATGTTAGACTGGATGGATTAGATAAACCTGGATTTAAAAAAATGGTATTGGATGTATACTTTAACAACTAAAATAAAAACTTCTACACTCTAAGTTTAGATTTTGCTTGAGTTCTAACTCTTATTGGAACTTGTGTACTTCATTTAAAACTAGATGAGACTCTTGGGAAAAGTATTTTTTTTTTTTTTTTTTTGAGACGGAGTCTCGCTCTGTCACCCAGGCTGGAGTGCAGTGGCGCGATCTCGGCTCACTGCAAGCTCCGCCTCCCGGGTTCACGCCATTCTCCTGCCTCAGCCTCTCTGAGTAGCTGGGACTACAGGTGCCCACCACCACGCCCGGCTAATTTTTTTTTTTTTTTTTTGTATTTTTAGTAGAGACAGGGTTTCACCGTGGTCTCGATCTCCTGACCTCGTGATCCGCCCGCCTCGGCCTCCCAAAGTGCTGGGATTACAAGCGTGAGCCGCCGCGCCCGGCGGGAAAAGTATTTTTAAGGCATGGCTCAGAGAGGTGGATGAGGGCTGAGCGTGAAATAGCTAAAATTAAACATTCCTGGGGAGGTTTTTAAATGTCATATAGACATTTCTTCACTTCTAATGGACATGTTTTTCAAAAATAGGGTATTTTGAAGGATGCTAAACTTTTATGTAAAGATATGTATTTCATTAAAAGGATGTTATCTTATTTTGAAATTAAGCTAGGTCTTCCCCAGTTTCAGCAAAGCCTTTAGGGCTCTCTGTATTTCTTTGTTTCCTCTTTCCCTTACTCATCTCTCTCTCCTTCATTCACTCAGCAAATATTTGTTGATCACCTACTATGTGCAAAGCAGTGTTCTAATTGCTGGAGTCATAGCACTAAACAAAAGAAACAAAAATCATTGCTCTCAGGAACTTATGTGCTACTGGGAGATAGAGAATAAGCAAGAAAACAGCTGTAGATGTATACATTAGATTGTGTTAAGTGTAATGGAGTAAAGCAAGGAAGGGGGATAGGCAGTGTTGGGGTGTGATGGGACAACTTTAGATAAGGTAGTGACATCTGCAGTGAGATGGTAATGTGGAAAGGAAATTCTGGGCCAAGGTAGCAAGCGCAAAGGAATGTGAGATGCAAATGTCCCTGACAGGTTTAAGGAAGAGCAATGAGGTGAGTGTGGCTCACAGAGGAATGGAAGGAAGGGTAGCAGGAGACAAGTCACAGTGTTAATGGGGATAGAAGTGCAGGGCATATAGGGCCTTGTAGATCACAATAGAGACATTGCAGTTTGCATTGAGTGAGACAAAAAGGGAGAGCCATCATCCTGACTTCTTGTACTTGATCTTTCTCACTTCTAAGGATCTGTGGTTTGAATGCATGTGTAACTCCAAAATTCATATGTTGGAACTTAAACCTCAAGGTAATGGTACTAAGTGAGACCTTTGAGAGGTGATTAGGCCATAAAAGATGATGCATTTTGTAAAATGTCTTTTAGTATCTCACAGGAAGACTATGTGATTTATCTCCTTCATGCTTACTGTGATGAATCTATTAATATGTATTGACTATTTTGTCATTCTTGGAATGAAGCGATTTTGTTGTACCGTGTAATTCTTTCACTATACTCTCTAACCTTCTTAGTTTATATTTTCATTGTTTTTTCTAACATTTGTAAATGAAATTTGCATGGTTTTGTTTTGGTGCATTCCTTTTCAGGTTTTGATATATGATATGCTGGCTTTTAAAAATTAAGTGTTGTTTCTTCCTTTCTCCATTTTCTTTGATAATGCATTGTTTTTATAAAAATGATTATTATTTCTTATAAGTAATTCAAGTTTGAAAGAAAAACAAGGCTGGGTATGGTGGCTCACGCCTGTAATCCCAGTACTTTGGGAGGCCGAGGCGGGCAGGTCAGGAGATCAAGACCATCCTGGCTAACACGGTGAAACCCCGTCTCTACTAAAAATAGAAAAAATTAGCGGGGCGAGATGGCAGGAGCCTGTAGTCCTAGCTACTCGGGAGGCTGAGGCAGGAGAATAGCATGAACCCGGGAGGCAGAGCTTGCAGTGAGCCGAGATTGCGCCACTGCACTCCAGCCTGGGTGACAGAGCAAGACTCTGTCTCAAAAAAAAAAAAGAAAGAAAAACAAAAGAGAAACATTCTAAATTCTATCATTCATTCAAAAATAACTGTCATTAACATTAGATGGACATAGCAGATATTTTTTGATGTGTATGTATTGTTTTTCTGTGTGTGTGTATTGTTTTTCTGTGTGTGTGTATAAAAAACTATTCCTGGAACATAGTAAATGCTCAAGTAATGATATTTGTTGATTGAACAAGTAGAATATTAGATGGAATGAATTTTGCAAACATGGAGTCAAACTAAATTCTATTTTTATTTTTAAATTTTATTTATATTTATTTTAAATAAAAAGTAACAAATTAATTTTACGAAAATGAAAATAAATAACTGAAACTGTAGGCAATTTAGAAATTTGGGTAAAGTTTTGTTTTTGTAAAGTATTAATTTCTAAAAGATCCCCATATTGTTCAAGAAAAACAATGGCATGATGACAGGAAGGTTTGATTTATTACATTTACTTTTACTTACTTTTTACTCAACTTATAGCTGGAATTGATTGATAACATTTAAATAATTCCTTTTTACCTCATTTTCTATTAGCTTTATGTTGTTTTAAGTTATATTTATTTTGCTTAATTTCTATTCTTTACTCATAATTTCCAGTTTGCTTTAGCTGTATTACCATAATTTAATATTTTCAATACTTACCAGTCATCCTTTTAACAAGCCTTCTTTATTCATCTCAGTCACCTTGCTTGCACTGTTCAGGGGGATTTGCAAGAAAGTCCTGTGGGTGCTGAACTCCCTGAGTTCTTTCATGTTGAGAACATTATAATTAATCAACCTCTTCCTGGATAGGTTCTTGATTTTCACATTCCCTCAGAACTTTGCATATATTGTTAATATCTTCTGGTAGTGAATATTTCTGTGGAGCGGTCTAAGGCCATCCTGTTTTTAAGTTTTATTTTATTATTAGGCCATCCATTTTTAAATTTTATCTCATTTTATTATTATTTTCTAATGATACCTTAGAGTTTCTGTAAGAGAGGAGGACCGCCTGTATCCACATTTTCACCCACTCCTCTCTTCCCCGAAGCCTTTCCCACTCTCTCTGATCACAAACGGGAAACAATAAGGCCATCTCTCAGTTTCTGGTCTTATTAGGGTAGACAGATACCCTGTCATGATACTGTTGTCTTGCAGTCACTCAGTCCACTTCTCTGTGAATTGAGGCTACTCGTGTGACTTAAAATTGAATTTCAGAAAAACAGTGAATCCTTTTTTAGTATGAGTGTGTCCAAATGCAACTGGACATCCTGTGATTTTATTAGCGAAATCTGGCAACCTTAGGTACTACTTGTTTTCTGGCCTTAGGTGGGGTGTGAGGGGTGAAGAGAACTTGCCTGGGGCCTTGCAGTGTTCCTTCTTTCCCCTGGCTTACTGTTCTCTCAGACGATCTCATTTCATTAATTTTCTCATCTGTTTTCAACCCTGCTGAGTCCTTGTTCCTTGCTGGGGATAATTAAGTCTGGGTGGGAGTAATAAATACACCTTCCCTGTCTGCGTTTCACCTGGCCTGTGGAGATGGTAGCTGCATTCCTCCCACCTCACTGGGAGCCTAGAGAAAGTTGGCCAGGGCTTCTTCCCCTCAGAATTAGTTTGTTCAAGTCTTTCCAGGGAATGTCGTCTTCTCAGTCACTCAGTTCGCTTCTCTGTGAACTGGGGCTATTAGTGTAACTTCTCAACCTATCTTGCATCTGAACTCCCTCGCACCTCTTGTGATGTGGACTAAAGGTCCCACTGCACCATGCCGCACCATACCAGCATTTTGCCTCTTTTCTTCTGGAAATTTATGGCAGAAATTTGGGTTCTTGCGTGTTTGACTTGTTTGTGTATGTATTTATTCAAACACATACACACAAATTCTTGTTTGGAATTTCTTTCGTGTTTTTGTTTTAGTTTTTTATTTTTCTAATTTTTTGAGGGTTTCGACATTTTTAGAAAGAAAATATATGCACTTTAAAATTATCTTAGTTTTCCTTGTATCAGTTATCACTTAACTTTCTCATTCTTAAATTTGTGTATTTGTGTTTTATCTCTTTTTACAGATCTTTGGTAGCATAGTGGTATATTTAGTTTATTTATTTATCCCCCTATCTCACCCCCACCTCCCACAGGACTAGCTCTTGTATTTATCAATCACTTCTTTTTTGTTTTCCAATTCATTAATTACTATTTTTTTAATTAAAAGTTTTTCCTCAAGTTGCAGTATCATTTACCAACGTAACATGCACACTGCTTAAGTGTGGAGCCTAATGAATTTTTACCTTCATGTTTACCCTTATAATCACCACCGAGGTCAAGTTATAGAGCTGTTCACTACTTCCAGAAGTCCCTTTGTGCCTTTTTCCTATTAATACCATTTAACCCCACCCTAAAAGATAATCCCTCTGCTGATTTCTATGGCCATAAATTAGAATGGACTGTTCTTAAGCTTCTAGTAAGTGGAATTATGTTACATTATAATATGTGGGTGGGTGGCGGGGGGTGGGGGTGTCTGGCTTCTTTTGCTCAACATTTTTTTTTTTTTTTTTTTTTGAGACAGAGTCTCACTCAGTTACTGAGGTTGGAGTGCAATGGCAGGATCTTGTATCATTGCAACCTCCACCTCCCAGGTTCAAGCAATTCTCGTGCCTCAGCCTCCTGAGTAGCTGGGCCTAAGGGGCATGCTACCATGCCCGGCTAATTTTTTGTATTTTAGTAGAAACGTGGTTTCACCATGTTGCCCAGGCTGGTCTCGAACTCCTGAGCTCAGTCAATCCACCCACCTTAGCCTCCCAAAATGCCGGGATAACAGGGATGAGCCACTGTGCCCGGCACAACATATATTTTTTAATTCATTCATATTATTGAGTGTATCCATTCATTTAAAATTGATTTAAATTCTGTTTTTATGTACACTTTTTAAATTTTCCAACTCAAATGTCCCAGTTGTTTTATTCATATTTGTTTGGTAACATGTAAGTGTTTCAGCCCATAGATTTTCTTTGCCTGCAGTGTTAGTTTTCCCTTTAGGTTTTGGTAAGCGTTGCCTTCATGCTCATGGTTTCTAATTCCTCTGCTGTTGCACTTTGATTCACGCTTTGATCCACAAGTTGTATAGAAGAATCTGTCTCAAAAATTTGCAAGAATCTGCGTTTTTAATTTCTACCTCTGTTTTGGATTTCTAATATTATTGCACTTATTATAATGAGAAAATTTGTTTTGTGCTATTTCTGTTAAAAATTATATTAAGATTTCCTTTACTATGTATTATATACTCATTCAAAAATGTTCCACGGTACCTTTAGAGAGCACTTTTTGTATTTTTTAAAAAGTTCACGGAATATTTACAAAGATTGATTACAGGATAGACCACAAAAGCTGAACATTACAATTCTCAATGTTAATAATGTATTTTTTTCCCTCAATCTGTAGACATTATTCCATTGTCTTCTGGCATTTAATATTGCTGAAAAGTATGAGTTTAGCTTGATTTTTTCTTCTTTGGTAGATTCTGTTTCTTCTGTTTAATTACCTATAGACTTCTTTGACATTCAATAGCTTGACTATATTTCTGTTTCAATGGTTTGCTAATAATTTTACTTGCATAGTGTGAGCCCTTTCAATCTGTGCATTCCTATCTTCTTTTATTTCAGAAAAATGGTTTTCTATTATCACTCTATTTTTTTTCCTTTTCACTGACACCACTTTTTTCTCTAGGACTGCAATTCAGGTGTTAGATGTCCATTATCTTTATTTCATGCCTATCATCTTTATCTCTAATCACTTTTATACATTTTATTTTTCCTTTTGCATTCCGTTTCTCCTCTACCCAGTCCTCATATCACTGACTGTTTTTACTAATTTTGACTTCTTGCTGCTATCATTGTGGTTTTCACAATGTAATGTTTTTATTAATCTTATTTTTTTCTTTTCATTTTCTTCTATTGTTTTACCTCTTAGTTGATCTCATTGAGAGGTGACAACATGCTAGCAGCCCTTGCTTGCTCTCGGTGCCTCCTCGGCCTCAGCGTCCACTCTGGCCGTGCTCAAGGAGCGCTTCAGCCTGCTGCTGCACTGTGGGAGCCCCTCTCTGGGCTGGCCAAGGCCAGAGCCGACTCCCTCTGCTTGCAGGGAGGTGTGGAAGGAGAGGCACAGGCGGGAACCAGGGCCGCCCGGCGCTTGTGGGCCAGTGCGAGTTCTGGGTGGGCATGGGCTCTGTGGGCCCTGCACTCAGAGTGGCTGGCCGGTGCCACCCAGCCCCAGGCAGTGAGGGGCTTAGCACCCAGGCCAGCAGCTGTGGAGGATGCACGAGCTCCCCCAGCATTGCTGGCCTGCCCACGCCGTGCTTGAATTCTCACTGGGCCTTAGCCGCCTCCCCACGGGGCAGGGCTCGGGACCTGCAGCCCACCATGCCCGAGTCCCCCCACCCCCATGGGCTCCCACGCAGCCTGAGCCTCCCCGACAGGCACCACCCCCTGCTCTATGGCACCCAGTCCCATTGACCACCTAAGGGCTGAGGAGTGCAGGCGCACTGCGTGGGACTGGTGGGCAGCTCTGCCTATGGCCCCGGCACAAGATCCGCTAGGCTAAGCCAGCTGGGCTCCTGAGTTGGGTGGGGACTTGGAGAACTTTTATGTCTAGCTGGAGGATTGTAAATGCACCAATCAGCACTTTGTGTCGAGCTCAACATTTGTAAATGCACCAATCAGCTCTCTGTGTCTAGCTCAAGGTTTGTAAATGCACCAATCAGTGCTCTGTGTCTAGCTAATCTAGTGGGGACTTGGAGAACTTTTATGTCTAGCTAGAGGATTGTAAATGCACCAATCAGCACTCTGTGTCTAGCTCAGGGATTGTAAATGCACCCATCAGCACCCTGTCAAAATGGACCAATCAGCTCTCTGTAAAATGGACCAATCAGCAGGATGTGGGTGAGGTCAGATAAGAGAATAAAAGCATGCTGCCGGAGCCAGCAGCGGCAACCCGCAGGTCCCTTTCCACACTGTGGAAGCCTTGTTCTTTCGCTCTTCGCAATAAATCTTGCTGCTGCTCACTTTTTGGGTCCGTGCTGCCTTTAAGAGCTGTAACACTCACCAGGAAGGTCTGCAGCTTCACTCCTGAAGCCAGCAAGACCACGAACCCACCTGGAGGGACAAACAACTCCAGATGGGAGGAACGAACAACTCCAGACACGCTGCCTTTAAGAGCTGTAACACTCACCGCGAAGGTCTGCAGCTTCACTCCTGAAGCCAGAGAGACCACGAACCCACCAGAAGGAAGAAACTCTGGACACATCTGAACATCTGAAGGAACAAACTCCGGACACACCATCTTTGAGAACTGTAACACTCACTGCGAGGGTCCACGGCTTCATTCTTGAAGTCAGCGAGACCAAGAACCCACCAATTCCAAGTGCATCATGAATCTGAATCTCTTCTTTGATGTCAATTTTTGTAAAGTTTTTGTCCTCTCCGATTTTTCCAGTAGTTTGAGAAGTTCTAATCTATAAATGAGTTCTGTATTATGAGGCACTGTTCTTGGAATAACTGTTCTTCCGATATATAGTCTTTATCTCCTATTTAGTGGAGTCTTTTTTTTTCCCCTTCCACGACCACCTCCTTTTTTTTCTTTGTTTTTGTTTTGGTATGAACTCTGCATAGGTGCCATGTTTGAAACTTCATCTTATTACTTCTGTCTGTCTGAATGCAGGCACTTCTGTCTGGCCTGTTATTTACTCGAGAAGTGGATAGTGGAATTTTCTTTCCATTGAATATATTCCTCTCCAGATAGATTCGCAAATTTTAAAATTGTGCTACCAGACTCTAAGGTGGAAAGTTAAACTCTGTTTAGTCCTTCATGTGTTTGAGGGACAGAGGGACAAAATAAGGAATCTTATTTTAGGTGTCATGTCTTCACATTCTTTGTAATTACATATGATGGATCCTCTGTTCTGCAGCCCATAACCCCTCAGCTTCTGTCCATTTCCCACTTTAGGTCTGTGGTTCACTCTGGCAGGAGTCTGGGTGAGTGGGAACCCTGGGACTCCGTTTCAAGACCTTTTGTTTGCTTATTAGAGTTCATTTAATTTTGCCAAGCAAATGTGCAGACTTCCATTTATTGTCTCTCCTCATCTCAAGGATTTTTAATGAATAGATAGTAAGATAGAAAAAAAGAAGCATGATTTCATTTCCCTGTCTTATAGCCACTTCTCTTAGCATGTACAGTTGTTCAATAAATATTTGTTGAGTTGATCATTGTAGCTCCTCCTACTGACTGTTCACAACTCCTGCTCCCATTTTCACATCCATAGAATTTTGGTGTGGGCACTTTAGGGCTCTTGCTTTTTGTAAGGGAAATTTACATCCTTCCTATGGGGTGTGGAGTCAGATGTTGGTTTCCACGCATCTTTGTTTACCTTGGCCTGAATTTTGGCATGAACAGATATTCATTATGGTGTCTTTTATGCCATTTTCACTATTCTCTAGTTTCACCATGGGTGATGGTTCTCTGGCCTTGTTTTTGGTGATTGTTATTCATTTCAGTGAGTTTCTGGCAGAGGAACTAAGTAAATGTGCATTCATTTTGTCACCTTTTAGCAAAAATTCTCAAGTTATTTTAAGACAAAATATAAATAATGGGACAACTGTTCCTATGGGACATATTTATGAAACTGTTTGAGATAGCTGTCACCTCCATTTCCAAGACTCCTTGTTGCTAGTACTAGGGTGTGCTGTTTGGATTTCTGACACTCCAGACTTCATGAGGTCCTCAACTCATGACTAATCCACAGGGTTTTGACTCATGTTCTTTTGACTTATGGGACCCATGTTTCTGTGGATACATGATTGTACTCTCAGCCTTTTTAGCCAAGTTTCTGAACATCTTGAATTTAGCTAATTTCCAAGTTGTTACTGATTTTGCTTTTAATTTCTCATCCTCCAGTTTCCAGCTTTGTATTTCCCAAGTCCTCCATCACTCATGGTCTAGGTTTAGAGCTTGTTTGTAATAAGAAATTCAGCACTCTGCATTTACTGCTTTAAGTTCCTTTGAAGTTAACCCAATGTTGTCTTCCTACATTTGCAGGAAAATGACTTCTATGAATGGAGGTTGTTAAAAACATATGAAACTGACCTACAGAGATCCTGTGGCATTTCAATTTAATTGATTTTATTGCACCAAAATGTCCAGAATGGTGAAAGAACAACATAGACCCAACTCTCTGTAACCCTCACTATCCCATTTGTACAACATCTTGCTTGGAACAAAGCAAAGAGCGGAGCACACTGGAGTTATATCTAATGCAGTCTTATTTGTATTTAGAGCAAAGCTCTGGGTATATAGGGTGAAATAGAGGGTTGTGGCTCAGTGCCTGGATTTTCTTCAAGGATTTGCCAGTGCCTTAATCAGCAATTATAAGTCAACCATTAACTTGGCTATTCAGTGCTTCTGATTATCTGTTTATGGAATTGGAAACTTTATCTATCATGATTTTTGTAGTCTAATAGATGTTGTGATGATTGATGAGACAATGTAAGCTCACCAGATGTCCTCATCTGTGAAGAAAGCCTGGGGTTCTACATACTTGGCTAGGATTTGTAATTGTTCACTTTAGTCTTGGATCAGGATTTCAGTAGCCTGCTGGTAATCAGTCCAAAAGGAAGTTTCAATGTTTTGCAGATTGAGAGAATGGTAGGGAAATAAACATTTCAAGGTTTAAGTTATGGTTTTCTTTCAAGGTAGCATATTTTGGCCAGACTAGGTTACTTTAAATAACATAAAAGATTCTTTACCCTTTTTTTTCATTGTTTTACAATGCTCATTGTAGAATTTTTTTCAATTAAAATTTTTACATCACTAAGCAATGAGATTTTTAATTTGGAATTTCAAATGAAGTCTGAAATTATAGTCATAAAATATTTTTTTTTTTGAGATAGAGTCTCACTTTGTCGCCCAGGCTGGAGTGCAGTTGTGTGATCTCGGCTCACTGCAACCTCTGCCTTTTGGGTTCCAGGGATTCTCCTGCCTCAGCCTCCCGAGTAGCTGGGATTATAGGCGTGCACCACCATGCCCAGCTAATTTTTGTATTTTTAGTACAGACGGGTTTCGCCACGTTGGCCAGGCTGGTCTTGAACTCCTGACCTCAGGTGATCTGCCTGCCTTGGCCTCCCAAAGTGCTGGGATTACAGGCCTGAGCCACCAAGCTTGGCTGGTCATTAGAAATTGAAGCAACTTTATGTTTTTCTCTTTGTATATGTTTTGTTGTTAAATTGTGCTGTTTATTTTTATTTTAGGAATTACAGTCCTGTGCTAGGTATTCCATGGAATGCTCAGGATCACCCTTGGCTGCTCCTTATTGTCACTCAGACCTTAGCGAGCCCCTCCTTGATGATCCATGAAAAATAGCTACTGGCGGCCGGGCGCGGTGGCTCACGCTTGTAATCCCAGCACTTTGGGAGGCCGAGGCGGGCGGATCACAAGTTCAGGAGATCAAGACCACGGTGAAACCCCATCTCTACTAAAAATACAAAAAAATTAGCCGGGCGTGGTGGCGGGCCCCTGTAGTCCCAGCTACTCGGAGAGGCTGAGGCAGGAGAATGGCGTGAACCCGGGAGGCGGAGCTTGCAGTGAGCCGAGATCGCGCCACTGCACTCCAGCCTGGGTGACGGAGTGAGACTCCGTCTCAAAAAAAAAAAAAAAAAAAAAAGAAAAGAAAAATAGCTACTGGTCGCTCCCTTTCACTTTCTCTGTTTCAATTCTGCGCATAGTGTTCATGGTTATCGAGTATTTCCCTTCCTTTTTTTTCTTCCCTTCTCCACTCCACCACACCTTCTCTCTAGTTTTAGATACTAGCCTTGTTTAGATATCTGTTCACAGCTACTCATAAGATTATGTGAACTCCAAAGTATTAATAGTAGGGACCTTGTCTGTCTCTGAGTCACCTCTATTTCCAGCATCTAGATCAAGACTCAAAGAAGGTACATGATCAAACATTAAATGAATTAATAAGATATGAAGTTTGGTTCAAAGCTACCTCCTTTTGTATTTTAAATTTGGCTTAATGGTTTCTGCATACATAGTGGGCTGTAACATAACTTGATGTGCAAACAGACTGTAACCTCTTTTGTAACAAGTAGCCAAGTTTCAGCCAATTACAGGTAGCCAACTGTTCACACCAGGTTCAAATAAGGCAAACACCTGGCTATAACCAACCTGGCTGTTTCTGTACCTTGCTTTTGTTTTCCATAGGTCACCTTCTTTTTTCTGTCCCTTAATGTTATTGGACCATGTGGTAGCCCTGTAGTTGCTCTGAACTTCTGGTTCTGGTGGCTGCCTGATTCATGAATTGTTTTTTGCTCTATTAAACTGTATAAATTTAATTTGTCTAAAGTTTTTCTTTTAATGGAACAAATGAATTAGAAGTTTCCTAATAGTCTATTGAACACAATATTGAAGTAATTATAATTAGTGAACATTGCATAAAACATCATTTAATGTTTGAATGAATGTCCAAATGACTGAGCTGCTACATCCTCAGGGAAGATGTGCTTCTTTGTACACTCCCTTGTGTAAGTGTTTAACACATCCCTTCTGACTGAGTGTGTTTGCTTTTTCCAAACTCGTGGCTTTTCTTTTGATCCCATTTTTATGTCTATCCTGAGCTCAACCCCTGGCCTCCTTTTTTTGTTTTACCTGGGCAAATATGATTACTTCAAAATTGATGTGATTATATAGCAGGAAGGACTAACCCCACACAATGTTTAGTTACTAAAGTATTTGTTGAGTTTTGGATTGCATTATATTCTTTTAGCACTTTACATATTCAGGAAATAAGTTCATGCTCAGTATGTTCTAGATACTGGAATATATAGATGAGAATGCAAAGTTCTTGTTTTTGAGTGGCTAATATATTGTTGGGGAAGATAACACATAATCTGATGAATTCAAAAAGGTGTCATAGGACAGATACATTGTTTTTTGAAAGTTGCATAGAAATTTTCCGGGAAGGTAAGAACAAGAAGAATATTCTCAACAAGTGCCGAGTAGCGTCTTAGGCATCAAGTTCTACTCAACTCCAAGTCGCTTCTACACTGATACTTACCCTTTACCAAGTAGGTCTAAGCAGTGAGGAAGCTGCTTAGCATTGTCTGGCAAATGCTACACATTTAATAAATGTTCAGTGAATAGATAAATAACTTTGCCCTTTGGGTAACAAAAATCCATCAAAAGTTTCCTGTGGGCATACATGAGTAATGCTTTTTTTTTTTTTTTTTTTTTTTTTTTGAGATGGAGTCTCACTCTGTCGCCAGGCTGGAGTGCAGTGGCGCAATCTCAGCTCACTGCAACTTCTGCCTTCTGGGTTCAAGCGATTCTGCTGCCTCAGCCTCCTGAGTAGCTGGGACTACAGGCATACGCCACCATGCCCAGCTAATTTTTGTGTTTTTAGTAGAGACGGGGTTTCACCTTGTTGGCCAGGATGGTCTCGATCTCTTGACCTTATGATCAGCTGAAAGTGTTGTTTGTTTTAAAGGAGGCTCACACTGACAGCAGGGTGGAAAAATCTACAGGTGGGGAGAGCCTGGGGCCTGTGGGGACAGTTGGGGACAAACAGGAAGGATCCCATTGTTCCTGCTGTCCTCAGAGCCCCTGAGCGACAGCACATATAGCACATATGCAAAGTGTGTGTGTGTGTGTGCGTGTGTGTGTGTGTGTGTGTGTTGGGGGATACATTCAGGAAAAAACAAAGTAGAGATGTTAAAGGAAGAGGCAAGGGCTATTCTATTCACGGACAATTGGGCACTGTGGATATTCTTTCTAAGTTGCTCCGAAGTGTTCTGAAGCAAACATTCTATGAATTTGAATCATTGGATTGTTATTGTTACTCTCTGAGGTTACAACTTCTGAAATGAAATATTTTGCTGTTTTTCCCTAGGACCTGATATTTGTCAACCTTGGCTCCTGCTTTAGGGTAATTTGGCTTATTTTTAATTTTTTTTTTCTTAAAAAAAAAAGCATTGCCAATCCTTCTTCAATAAGGATTTGTCTGTGATGGAAAAGTCTCTCCCCCAGCATTTCTCCTACATTCACAGAGATTGAACTCAGGGTAGAATCCATTTGTCAAAGCAGGTTGGAGAAGGGAGTCCTGCTCTGTGGGCTGCCACTAACGTGCCTCTCAGGCTAAGATTCTGTGGTGGCCACTAGGATACGGCGTTGTGGTCCTTCCTGAATCTCAGTCGGGCAAAAACTAACCCAGAGATGTACCACCTGTATTATTATTAATGTTTTTCATTAAATACAAACTTTAAATTTACTTTAAAAATTTAGGCCTATTCCAAACAATCACATTCATGGAATCACAGACTTGTGTGCTGGTTGTTCCCTCCCCCTGCCCCAGCAGCCCAATGCACATAAGATGAATTTATAACTCATAAAATATGTTTATTCTTGTATCAAATACAGTTAGCTTGTGTCTCTGCAATGGTACAAGACCTCCACACTGGGAAGGCCTGACGTAGTGTATTTAAGCTTGCTGGGACACACATGTCTTAGTCCTTTTATGTTGCTGTAAAGAAATACACCCCAGGGCCGGGCGCGGTGGCTCACGCTTATAATCCCAGCACTTTGGGAGGCCGAGGCGGGCAGATCACGAGGTCAGGAGATCGAGACCACGGTGAAACCCCGTCTCTACTAAAAATACAAAAAAATTAGCCGGGCGTGGTGGCGGGCACCTGTAGTCCCAGCTACTCGGAGAGGCTGAGGCAGGAGAATGGCGTGAACCCGGGAGGCAGAGCTTGCAGTGAGCTGAGATTGCGCCACTGCACTCCAGCCTGGGCGACAGAGCGAGACTCCGTCTCAAAAAAAAAAAAAAAAAAAAAAAAAAAAGAAAATACCCCAAGCCGGATAATTTATAAAGAAAACAGGTTGATTTGGCTCATGTTCTGCAGGCTGTGCAAGAAGCATAGTGCCAGCATCCGCTCTGGCATGGGACTCAGGAAACTTCTACTCTTGACATGTGCAGATCACATGTCAAGAAAGGAGGCAAGAGAGAGAGGAGGGAGGGGCCAGGTTCTTTTTAGCAATGAGTTTTCCCAGGAACTAAAAGAGCAAGAACTCATTTATGACTGGGCGAACAACACCAAACCATTCATGAAGGATCCGCCCACGTGACACAACACAGACCTTAATGCCCAGCAGTGCTGGCTAAAATCCAGAGTGCATAAAGAATAGTGGAGGGGCCTGTACCTCCATCCGTTGACTGCCGGCTCAGTCAGCTGGCCCACTAAGGAGAAGAAAGAAGGTCTTAGCAAATGAAGAGTGAAGAACACACATTTTTCTTCCCAGATAGTTGACAGTAAGCCCAGAAAAAGGAAGTTAAGCCCTAGCTTTGGTGTGGCAAAAGAAGAAATGATACCAGAGGCTTAGAGATCTTCTGTGTCCTTTTTGCCCAGACAATGCACAGCACAGGAGGTGGAGCCACAGCCCCACAGGAAGGGGCCAAGGAAGGAATCATGGTGGATGAGAGAATTGCGTTTTCTCTGGAACCTTGGCCCCCAGCCTGATCTTGGCTGCTTGGGGAGTGACCAGATCTCCTGATAGCTTGGGCTTGCTTGCTCACATCAGCTGCAAGGCAGGGATATATAGGTTTATAGCTCACGGATAGGTTTATAGCTCATGAAGCATCAGGATTCTCATTGACCAAGACATTGCTCTGTTACATTTATTCAGTAATGGAGAAACTAAGGGGAAAAAGATGACTGCTTTTCACAGCAACTACAGGGGGAATTCAGGATGACAGAAATGTAGTTACAGTGGCACTTCGATTAATGAAACCCATGGGAAACATGCCCTTTTACAAGGAAATCATCATGCTTGAGAAAATACAAAACAAAAACGACTATAAATCACAAAGTTGCCTGTATGTGCTTTTACTTGACTTAAAAATAAAACCCCAACAAATAAAAAATCCAAGCAATCAACCAAAAACCTGTTTCCCAGCTTGTGTTGTCTCCTCATAGTGTGAGGTGAACAAAAAATTCTTTGAGCAAAATTTCTTCTGAGCCACCAACCACACCTTTCTGTTACTTGCTAACATTCTGCCCAGTCAACCCCAGCACTCACTCCCTCCTGAATCCAGTGGTCATTCCCTCCCCAGCCTTCAATGTTTAAGACCTTCTTTCACTTTTCTTCCTCACCAAAACTGAGAAAAATCCAGAACCCCAAACTATGTATCACTGATTGCTAACTGATGGTATCTTAGCATATCTGTGAGTATGGCCCTCGGACAGTGTTTCAGATGTCAGTGGGCAGGTGCTTTGTCACCAAAAGGAAAAGGTTATGCATCAAGTAAGATCATAAGGTTCTGGGTTGAGCAACTTGAATGGGTTCCATTACTGCAGGACTTTTCAGAAACTTTAACGTGTGTATGTAAATTAGGAATCATAAGAAGGGTATAGAGTGTTCAGTGTTTTCCAAACTTTGACCATGGTAACAATTTTTTTTTTGAGCATCTTGAGGAACTAATGTTTGTCTTACACACTCTGAGAAATGCTGTTTCAGCTAGAACTCATCTACGTGTATCTAAGCAACCTGTTAACATTTTACATCTGTAGTGGGTAGAATAGTGGTCCCCAAAAGATAAGTGCAAATCCTAACCCCTAGTACTTGTGAATATGACTTCAATTCAAAATAAGGTATTACAGATGTAATGAGATTAAGAATTTCAAGATGAGATCACTCTGGCTTCAGGATGGGCCCTAAATTCAATGACTGTTCATATAAGAGATGAGAAAGGAGGAGACACAGAGACATACAGAAAGAAGGCCATGTGAAGAAGGAGGCAGATTAGAGTTATGCCACCAGAAGCCAAGGAACACCAGGAGCCACCAGAAGCTGGAAGAGGCCGAAAGAGATTCACTCTGAGAGCTTTTGGAGGGGACATGGCCCTACTGACACTCTGATTTTGGACTTCTGGTCTTCAGAATTGTGAAAGGATACATTTCTCTTGTTTTAATCTCCCTGGTTTGTGGCAACATTGTCAGCTCTAGGAAACTAAATACAACACTATCTCTAATTGTGGAATGTGCTGACTCAGGCTTTGGCCTTTCATTACTATAAAAAGACTGGGCATCTGTGAGCAGAGGGCAGATATTTTTGAGGTCAGAGCCTGATTCTACTTTTGATCACTGAAAATAAAATCTGTTTAATCTGAGGTGATTGGCTGAGGAGTGTAGTACATTAGAAGAAATAGCCATGATTCTCTCCAAAGACAGTTCTCTTCCTTTTTGATCCCTTTCTGGTGTTTTCCTATTTTGGTGAATGGTGACTGCATCCGTTCTGTCTCTTTCACTTTCCACACTTGATTAACCACAAATCCTGATAATGTTAACTTCCAAATATCATTCCTATCCATCCTCTCATCTGCCACTTACTGTTGCTTCTGAGTCCAGGCTTCATCACCTCTTGCTTGGGCTACTGGGATCCCCTGACCAGCTTCCCTTTATTTACTCTTGCTCCTCTCCAAAACATTTTACACGCAGCCAGAGCATGTTACATTTCTCCCACCTCCTCAGCTACCACTTAAAATACTACCATGATTTATTACTTCTTTTAGATAAAGGAAAACATCCTTAATACGGGCTACAAAGCTTGCCATGTTATGGTCTCCACCGACTCCACAAACTTGTTTCTTCACAGCGTGCTTCCCTCTGCTCTCTTATTTGTAGCCATAGTAAATTTCTTTCAGTTCCTCAAAGACACTTTGCTCAACTTGCCGTAGAGCCTTTGCTCATACTATTTGCTTTGTCTGAAACATCTTTCTCTCCTGCCCTGTCAGATAGCTAATTTTCACTCTTTTTTCATATTCCAGCTCAGTCATCGTTTGCTCAAAGAAGTCTTCCCTGGATTCGATGATGTTTAATTCTCCCTATAATATGGCTCTTTCCTGAAGAGTTATCACAGTTGTACTGTTACATTTATTGGTGTGATTATTGCCTACTAAACTACATGTACATGAGAGGAGGGACCATGTCTGTTTTTGCCAATTGGCACAGAGTAAAGGTTCAGTAAGTATTTGCTGAATGAATGAATGAATGAAAAACTAAATGACTGAATGACTGAATGAACAAAATCAATGAAGTAATGAAGAGAATGAACAAAGGTTGTTCCAACTGAAGATGTTGAAAGTTTAGTCCTTACAAGATTTGAGAATTATAAAATCTTACTTCCTCCAGAACCTGTAAGCATCAGTCATGGTTTTCAGTTACAAGCAAAAGAAACCAACTCTTATTAATTGAAGCAGAAAGGGGATTTGCTGAAATATGGTGGTGACTCACAGAATCTCTGATAAGGCTGGAAATCCAGGCTTGGAGGTTCTGTGGCCAGCACAGTGCTCACATCGTGCATCAGAACACAGCCTGTGAAGATAGTGTTATTAGGTTGGTGCAAAAGTAATTGCAGTTTTGGCCATTGAAAGCGATGGCCAATTGAAAGCAATGGCCAAAACTGCAGTTACTTTTGCACCAACCTAATACTACCATACCAATGTTGAACGATGGGTGCTACTGATAGACTCACACCTGCTGCAGCCTCTGGAAGCCAATTGCAGCTTCCATGCCTGCTGTTACTCTCACCAGAATAGCTTCTTTGCAATCCCTGCTTCTTCAAACCACCTTCCCAAAGTCTGAGGGGGAATCTGGGAAGTGAGTGTCTGGCATTTTCAGTTTCACTCGTGAGCAGTGAGGTCAGTCTTATAAAGTTGGGGAATCTCCAGCCACAGTAACAGTGTGCAGATGTTGGAGAACACAAAGAATAATGGTTGTTCACTGTAGCCCACTTGGCTGTACAATGTTAATGTATCGTCTTTTCCCCTTATTAACATTAAACAATAAAAAATGTACCTGTCTAGTAATGTTAGCCCCCCTCATCCAGGTGGGTATGTGGTCAAGGCACAACAGTTACTATATCTAGCCCCAGAACCAGCATCTCTGGTTCCATCATATCATGCTTCAATATTCTGGACTAAATTCTAAAGCTTACTTCTATGACAGCACCATATATAAAAGAGTAGGAGAAAGGGAGAGGAAATATGAGAAAAGAGTCTCATAAATAAATATCGGGGCTGCAAGCCTGCTAAGCTGTATTCCTTATTTCTAGAACTAACCCCAAGGCCATAGTTGATACTTTTTCTTCAGCACCTCAGCTGGTCAGCATCCTTTATCAGCATTTTCCGTCTCTATCCCTGAGGATTCTAAAACCTGTCTGTGTGGGTTGCTGTTGTCTTCTAGTAAATTTTACCACTGAATATGGAACTATAATAAAGTCCCTCAGGGAAACTGTCCCCATACTGAAACAATAACACTGCTTGACCTTGACAATCAGGATTACTCATCCTACTCAGCACCCTAATACTCTTTTTTTTGCCTTTCCTCCTGACGAGCCCCAAATGAGATGTCGCAGCTTCCAATTCAATATTGCTATTGTTGGGTTCCTGAGGAACATTCCCTCTGAGTCGTCTGAGCTCATGTGGACGAGATGGGAAGCAGACATTTTGAGATGACTTGTTAAGAGTAATAGAGGTGTTCCTGCCTTCTACCTCTTGGTTTGAATATATCCATATATTTTGACTAGCGGAGAAAACAACCACGCACACATATCGGTTTCTGGTTCAGAGTATATTTGTATCTTGTTGGAGAGCACCTCAATCTCACAAACTGGTATCTAAACTGAGTCTTCAATAGGCCATCCTACCGTTTTGTGAGGTCAGCTGCTTCTGGGTGGGGTGGCGTACGTAGTAAAACTGGAGGATTGCCTGAATCCAGATGTTCCAGGTTGCAGTGAGCTATGATCGCACCACTGCACTTCAGCCTGAACAACAGAGTGAGACCCTGACTCAATTCCTCAGTGTCCATGAGAAATCTCATGGGCATTGGCCCACTGTCATGTTTATTTCACTGCAAAGTGAGTTCCTCAATTAGAAGCAATAGTATGTATGTATTTTATAGTTCTTTTTTTTTTTTTTTTTTGAGAAGGACGTCTCGCTCTGTCTCCCAGGCTGGAGTGCAGTGGTGCGATCTCGGCTCACTGCAAGCTCCGCCTCCTGGGTTCACGCCATTCTCCTGCCTCATCCCCCTGAGTAGCTGGGACTACAGGCGCCCGCCACCACTCCCGGCTAATTTTTTTGTATTTTCAGTAGAGATGGGGTTTCACCGTGTTAGCCAGGATGGTCTCGATCTCCTGACCTCGTGATCCGCCCGCCTTGGCCTCCCAAAGTGCTGGGATTACAGGCGTGAGCCACCGTGCCCAGCCTATGTATGTATTATATAATGATGGTGACTACAGCATTCAGTAAGTCCAAGGATAAAGAAGCTACCAGAGACATTGTGATCAAGGGTAGTAAATCTGAATCCAAAATAAGTGAGGGCAAAGTAACCACAAATACCTTCTCCCTCCATGATAGAATGAATACAAGGAAATCAAAGCTGCCAGGTATCTGGCTGTTCCCCTGTGATATAGTACCATAGACAGGACTTAGTGTTGGTCTCTGCTACTAGCCAGTAGGACCCACAGATATGCAACAGTATCAGCCTTGGTGAGAGGAAGTCTATGCTGTTGCATATCCTCCATTCCTATCTTCACAGTCATCCTGTTCATGAACCTAATTAGCAAGCATGGGTTGGCAGGGGAAAGAGACTAACAAATAACTGTTTATAGAAAGCTTCCTTCCCAGTGGGAGCTTTTGGGTCATCATTCATATGGAACAAAAAATATCACTTCATGGTGGGTCCATTGTGATAAATCCATTTACATACAGCTCTTTCTCAAATATCTTTTTCCAAAATCCTCCAAGGAACTTGATCCTTTCAAGTTTTCATTCTCTTTCTCTCTTTTTTAGAGACAAGGTTTCATGCTCTTGCCCAAGCTGGGGTGCAGTGTTGTGATAATAACTCACTGTAGCCTTGAACTCCTGGGTTTAGGCAATCTTCCTGCCTCAGTTTCCCAAGTAGCTGGGACTACAGGCCCACACCACCATGCCTAGCTAATTTTAGTTTTTATAAAATTAAAAAAAATTATTTTAGAAATGGGGTCTTGCTATGCCACCCAGGTTAGTCTTGAACTCCCGACTTCAAGTGCTCCTCCTGCATTGACCTCCCAAAGTACTGGGATTACAGTCTTGAGTCACAGTGTCCAGACCCTTTCAAGTTCTTGACAATCTAGTGGAACTATTAATCACTGCCCGTTAATTGACATAAATTCTTATTTTAGGTTTTCTCTGCTTCTTGGCAAGTGGCCCGGAGGAAGAACTGCCTAAAGGTCCACTCGCTGCAGCAGTCTACGTCTTGTGCCAGCAGGTTAGATAGAAGTATCTGTAAGTCAGGCTTAAAATGTCCTGTTGGTCAACTGGCCATAGCAAACTTCTCGCCAAACTTTAAGTCTGTAGATGGAGAGGTCATAACATAGCCTGTAAGAATAAGGCTTCTGCAGTGGATATACCATGAGTGTGAACCACTGACTTATGCCTTCAGGACATTCTCAAGCCTGATTTCATAAATACTATGTCCACTTGAAAATGGAGTGCTCCTAGGCACATCTGTATTTATGGATTGTTGAAATCAAATAACACCTAGTTTCCGTATCTCCTGATTTCCTATGATAAGTCATCCAGTCTCTCCCAGCGCTAAATAGCAAGTCAAGAGCTGTTTCTTGAAACGAGAATAGTTATTTAACAAAGAGTGCATGATTTTACTATGAAATCCTTGAGGTCACTTTTCCCACTGGGGGTAACTGTAAGGTCCTTACAATGATCTATTCTTCTGCAGACAATTCAAGCACCGTTGGATCCTCTAGGTCAGAATTCCAGTGAGGCCCTTGGCTGTACTCACTGCTGTCTTTGGGAGCTTCCAGTAAATGTCACAGAATGAGAGTACAGGTCCTTTATTCTTCCCTCCTTTTTTCCCCTTTGCTTTTCTACTTTCCTTCCTTCTTGCACTCATTTATTGAGTTCCCTTTACTCCAGTCTGTCCTGCCTGACTACAGAAAGACCCTGCCTCTTCTCGAATGTAATGCAATCCCTGCCCTTTTCTCCCTATACCCCAAGACTCTCAGCTATAACTTTTATAATTCTGGCACTTTTGACATTATAATAGTTAGCAGTTAATTCATTTTTTAGTAATGTAACTCTTCCTTTTTCTGGAGTCCTGGAGCACATCACCAACTCTCCTACATCACTTGACCTTTGTCAGAAACTTTCTAAGTAGAAGAAATGTGTTGAAGCCACATGTCCTCTTCGTTAATGGAAGTGTCACATATTAAGCTGAATTGCCTTGGGATCCGGGTTGCTGCTGAAACTGGGTGTTGGGACACATAATAACTGCAGGGAACCGGGATTTCAGCCTTATTCTTGTTTGAGAGATGTTTCCTCTGAGAGCAGGACATATGCTTCTTCCTATCATAAACTCTGCCTCAGAAAGAGCTCTATGGTGGTTTGGTCTATTACACCAACAGGCTGTACCACTGGAGGAAGGACACAGTCTAGCATCTCATCCCAGCTGGTGCTAAAGGCCTAGAGACATGGACTTGCTGTTGCTCCCTGGGCAGCTTTAGATTCATGGCTTCACTCTTCATGGGTTTGCCAGGTTATTGCACTTTATTCCTCTTTCTTAAAAATCCCTTCTCTTTCTTCAAAATCCTTTCTCTTTCTTAATTTCTGTTCAGACCAAATGCAATCCCCTATTACCCATCATTTGCACATATTTATGGATTAATTTTATGTGCCTCCCATTTCTTATGAGCCACTCAGCTAACCTTGTTTCTCTCTCTGAGAAATAGCATTCCTCTTACTACTCCTTGTCACGCACTCCCTTCACTTCAGACATGACTTTGTGACCTTCTGAAGCCCCAAATCTGGTGCGTCATCCTCAGAGAAATCTCAGTAGATTCACACTGTTTCTTTGCTCAGAGGAATAACAGAATTTTTTATATGTACCCAAACACTGGTATTTGTTTTCCTCCCTGGCCTAGCTCGTGATATAAACTTCTTTCTAATCTGCTCTTCTTGTTTGCCCCTTGGTGCTTTTTATAATTATTAGTTTCCTATTTCTTCCAGTCCCTTGGGCATGGTGAATGTCTCAGTTGAATGAGTTAGCATTTTTACATTGAATTTTATACTTCTTACCTGTGTTTCCAAGCTTCTTTTATGTAAATACACTTGCATTATTTTACCTTTGCTTACTGGTATTTACAACATCTCTCAGGCTAGAAACATTCAGAAAATCTCATTAAGTTACTGATCACTCTGTCTCCCAGGTCTTTATTAAGATATAAAGATTTAACACTTCAGCACTCCACCCATCATTTCAGTTTCACAGAAGTCTTTGAGGCAGAATGAGAAAGGACCCTGTGGACGCATCTGTCAGTTTTATTAATACTTTACCTTGTGTGTCATCTGGATCTGCTAATTCATGCATGCTTCTTAGATTTTTCTATGTCTTCCTTCACTTTTACTTTTCCATAAGAAATTATTCTTATAAGATGATTCCTATTTATCAATTGTCCATATTTAGAGTCTTTCAATATTAAAGATGGACACCCCCCTTCATCTCCATAAATTGTCAAATTGTTGTAGAGGGTAGGGCAACATTCATGGAGTTCTTATTATGTTCTAATATGTTAATTTTTTTTATTCAGGGCTGGGCACGGTGGCTCACACCTGTAATCCCAGCACTTTGGGAGGCCGAGGCAGGTGGATCATGAGGTCAAGAGATCGAGACCATCTTGGCCAACATGGTGAAACCCCGTCACTACTAAAAATACAAAAATTAGCTGGGCGTGGTGGTGTGCGCCTGTAGTCCCAGCTACTAGGGAGGCTGAGGCAGGAGAATCGCTTCAACCCAGGAGGCAGAGGTTGCAGTGAGCCAAGATTGCACCACTGCATTCCAGCCTGGGCAGCAAAGCAAGACTTGGTTTCAAAAAAAATTTATTTTATTCAACAGGCAGCACCCCCACATAAGAAGGTTTTGTAGATCTTGAAGGTGAGATGCAAAAAGACTAAGTACCTTTATTCTTGGCCCAGATGGGATTTGATGCAGGTCCAGGCAACACCTGCTGCACTACTGACGCTGGAGGGCCAATCCGTCATCCAGGCAGCAACACTGTTCTGTGGCCTATTGGCTCTTTACCAGTGATTTTGGTTTATTTGGTGAAAACCCAGAGAAAACATCCAGTGAGGAAAGCACATCACTGAGGATGAAGCAACCATAGAGTACTGCTGGAAGGGTTTCAGGAATCTCACAGGGAAGGTGACACTTAAAAGGCTGCTGTAAGGCTTGGAGTGGTGGCTCACGTAATCCCAGCACTTTGGGAGGCCAAGGCAGTGGATCACTTGAGGCTGGGAGCTTGAGACCAGCCTGGCCAACATAGCAAAACCCCATCTCTACTAAAAGTATAAAAATTAGCCAGGTGTGGTGGTGAGCACCTGTAATCCCAGCTACTTGAGAGGTTGAGGCAGGAGAATTGCATGAATCCAGAAGGTGGAGTTTGCAGTGAGCCAAGATTGTGCCACTGCACTCCAGCCTGGGCAACAGAGCAAGATTATGTGTCCAAAAAAAAAAAAAAAGGCCAGGTGCGGTTGCTCATGCCTGTAATCCCAGCACTTTGGGAGGCCGAGGCAGGCAGATCACAAGGTCAGGAGATCGAGACCATCCTGGCTAACATGGTGAAACTCCATCTCTACTAAAAATACAAAAAATTAGTGTGGTATGGTGGTGGGTGCCTGTAGTCCCAGCTACTTGGGAGGCTGAGGCAGGAGAATGGCGTGAAGCTGGGAGGTGGAGCTTGCAGTGAGATGAGATCACGCTATTGCACTCCAGCCTCTGCGACAGAGCGAGACTCCATCTCAAAAAAAAAAAAAAAAAAAAAAAAGAATTACCATGGGGAAGAAACACTGTGTCGTGTTTTTAGATCATAATTTCCATGGGAGGAACCTGAAGAGAGAGAGAGAGGCTAACTAATTTGCGCAACACAAGACTTGTCTTATTGTAGACAGGAGAAAGGCCATGTGGATGCAGTCAACTTTAAACAACTAAGAATTATACAAATGTTCCTTGCTTAAGATGGGAATCTGTCCTGAATTACCCACTGTTAAGTTGAAAAGATCGTAATTTGAAAATGCATTTAATACAGGTAACCTACTGAACTTCACAGCCTAGCCTAGCCTGCTTTAAGTGTGTTCAAGACCACTTACATTATACAGTTGGGCAAAATCACTTAATACAAAGCCTATTTTATAACAAAGTGTTGAATATCTCATGTAATATGTTGAATAATATATTGAAAGTATATCACTTTTACTCCATCAAGTTGAAAATTTGCAAGTCGAGGACTGTCCATCTAAAAACACGGCTTTAGGACTGATTTTTTCTTTGTGCATCTTTACTAGATTGTGTAGAAACTGTGTAAGTGGCAGAGATGCACAACTAACAGCCTCTACCTTGGGTGAACTGTTCTCCTGGCCTCTCGAGATATTTGTAGTTTAGGAAGCATAAAATTTAATATCTACTAAGGATATTTCTCCCAATACAGGTTCACCTGCTTTACCCTGGCCCAAACACTGAGGTTATCAGGGAGGGCCATCGCCACCTTTATTGCTGCAAGGATCTGGCTTAATCTACTAAATTGTTGTAATGGCCAGCACAGACCCACTTTTTGCCCATTTGTCTCTCTTTTTCAAGAGACATGTAGTGCAATAAGAATGTGAGCTTTTATCTAAGAGCTGCCAACTTTAGAACTGTTTCTAACCTGTGAAGTTCATAGTGATTATGCTATTTCTGCCTAAGTGTGAAGGCAAGATTTCAAGGAAGCCCCATTCTATGTGGATAGTCTTAGTGCTTTGATGCTACCCTTATGTGTAGGCAAACCGTAAAATCACATGTCAAATTAACATCAGGAAAACATGAGCGAATCTTCAGCCTTGTAATTTTCTGGGTGACTGAAATTGCTTCTATGTAAGCATTTATAATTTTGTTTTTCATCTGCAGGCTTATATTTTCTACTTTCTGCATTAACTAATAAATTCCTGTTTTCTGGAATGTACTAGGCCAGAATATCACCTGTGAGTGGAGCTGTAGTAAAGATTTAGGAATTAGAAGGGATGTTCAACTAAATGACTTTTAGGTTCCCTTTCATTTATGATAATTTGTTATTCTACTTCCTTGGTGACTCAGAATAAAATTACATACTGATTTTCCTACTTGAAAACTGTAGTTGATAGAAAAAAAGGAGCACAAATATTGATTGCTTATGCATCCTACCTTTTGTTTAGGTTTAATCGAGTGACATATTACTGAAATTTGTCTTTTGATAATGATGACTTAATTCTTTAGCAACTATTTATACAATATTGGCCAGTGAAAAATTTCAGATGGTTCTTCATGTTTTAGACTATTAGAGCAATGAATTGATCTGAAACATAACACCCTCAAAGACTAAGAAAAGAATGAAAAGAATGAAGTGCACAATACAAGAGTCATTCCGATTAAGATATGGTAGAGAAATCTTTTTTTTTGTTTTTTTTTTGAGACAAAGTCTCACTCTGTAAGCACCCAGCTAGTTTTTTGTATTTTTAGTAGAGACGGGGTTTCACCATGTTGGCCAGGCTGGTCTTGAACTCCCGACCTCAGGTAATCTGTCCGCCTCAGCCTCCCAGAGTGCTAGGATTACAGGCGTGAGCCACTGTGCCTGGCTGAGAAGCCATTCTTAAATAGTGGATGACAGTCCTCATAACTCAGAATCAGATAGGAAGCTTTCCAAAAATACGGACTGCTAGACTCTACTTTGGAAATTTGGGGTATGACATTGGAATCCTCTCCTAACTCAGAAGAAGCTGGGCTCTGGCCTTCTACCTGCCTAAAAAAAAGCTGAGCACTCCCTTTCCCACCAGTGTATGTGCAGATGGGTTGGGATTATTCTGGGAAGCCATCATTTCCCAGAGTCCCAAACATGATTTGGGGTAATCCCTGCCCACAGCCCTTCAATTCATTTCAGTTTATCTAGTATCCCTCCTTTGCTGTGCCAAATCATGTGCATTTTACACCCGGGTTCTCCTGACGTTCTCTCTCTTCTCCCCATGCATCAGTAAAATCGATCAATCCTATCACTACCATAAAACACAGACCTTCCTGCCTGTGGCACCTACTTTCCTGAACCCCCCTCCTACACTAACCTTAAGGTAGGACCCTGGGGCCACACGGTGGCTCACACCTGTAATCCCAGTGAGAGGTGAAGCTGCTGGGCTTCTGGGTCAGATGGGGACTTGGAGAACTTTTCTGTCTAGCTAAAGGATTGTAAATGCACCAATAAATGCTCTGTGTCTAGCTAAAGGTTTGTAAACACACCAATCAGCACTCAGTAAAAACGCACCAATCAGTGCTCTGTGTCTAGCTAAAGGTTTGTAAACACACCAATCAGCACTCTGTAAAAACGGACTAATTAGCACTCTGTAAAATGGACCAATCGGCACTCTGTAAAATGGACCAATCAGCACTCTGTAAAATGGACCAATCAGCAGGATGTGGGTGGGGCCAAATAAGGGAATAAAAGCTGGCCACCCAAGCCAGCAGTGGTAACTTGCTAGGGTACCCTTCTAGGCTGTGAAAGGTTTGTTCTTTTGCTCTTCACAATAAATCTTGCTGCTGCTCACTGTTTCGGTCTGCACTACCCTTAAGAGCTAGAACACTCACTGTGAAGGTCTGCAGCTTCACTCCTGAAGTCAGCAAGACCACAAACCCACCGGAAGGAGGAAACTCGACACATCTGAACATCTGAAGGAACAAACTCCGGACACACTACTTTTAAGAACTGTAACACTCACTGCGAGGGTCTGCAGCTTCATTCTTGAATCAGCGAGATCAAGAACCCACTGGAAGGAACCAATTCTGGACACACCAGCACTTCTGGAGGCTGAGGCAGGTGGATCACCTGAGGTCAGGAGTTCAAGACCAGCTTGGTCAGCATACTGAAACCCCATCTCTACTAAAAATACAAACAATTAGCTGGGCATGGTGGCAGGTGCCTGTAATCCCGGCTACTCAGGAGGCTGAGGCAGGAGAATCACTTGAATCCAGGAGGTGGAGGTTGCTGTGAGCCGAGATCGTGCCATTGCACTCTAGCCTAGGCAACAAGAGCAAAACTCCATCTCAAAAAAAAAAAAGAAAAAAGGATCCTGCAGAGAAAGATCAGTCTATCAATGCATGATGCCCAATTGAGAGGTGTTTCTATAAATACATGTATTTCAATACCTTTATAAATGTGAGGAATAGTATGCCATTTCATTTTCTACATTGACCAATAGATTTTTTTTTGCATTGTTGGCAGATTGAAATTAATGAGTAAATATTTTTGCTTTTAGCATGGACTTTCCTCAAATCACAAACCACAAAATACACAGTTCCTGTCACGCACTCTGTTTCCAAAGGGAGAGAAAATTACCTGCCCACTGTAACGTATTTTAACTTACGAAAGCGTAGGAAGGTTTATGTTGACTTGTTTGTTTTTCTTTTGGTGCAAGTTTCACTCCATCCTTAGTAATTGCTTTTGGAAAAGACACTTTAACAGAAAAGCAAACTGTTACACCTGGAAGATTGATTATACCTTTTCTTCCATTTCTCTGTCCGTATCAATTTTCTATGACTTTTGTGAAAGTCAATATATTGTTCATTTTTTATGACGACATGAAGAAAATGCTCAGCCATGAGAACCTTGAAAAAGCAGGGGGCCGGGTGAGGTGGCTCATGCCTGTAATACTAGCACTTTGGGAGGCCGAGGCGGGTGGATCACAAGGTCAGGAGATGGAGTCTATCCTGGCTAACACAGTGAAACCCCGTCTCTACTAAAAATACAAAAATTAGCTAGGCGTGGTGGGGGGCGCCTGTAGTCCCAGATACCTGGGAGGCTGAGGCAGGAGAATGGTGTGAACCCAGGAGGCGGAGCTTGCAGTGAGCCCAGGTCGCACCACTGCACTCCAGCCTGGGCGACAGAGCAAGACTCCTTCTCACAAACAAACAGGGACTCCCTGTCCCGAATCACAATTGAACATGTTTAGCACGAATATTTTTTAATATGTATATGGGTATTTTAAAGTCTTTTTCTTTCACTGTGAATGTTACATATGGTTATTTTTGAAAATGTAGAAATTGAAAAAAGATTTAGGAAGAAAATAAAAACCATTAGTAATTTCTCCATCCAGATATAACCATTATTAA
This sequence comes from Symphalangus syndactylus, assembly GCF_028878055.3. Lineage (NCBI taxonomy): Eukaryota > Metazoa > Chordata > Mammalia > Primates > Hylobatidae > Symphalangus > Symphalangus syndactylus. The sequence continues at coordinate 78,338,368 of NC_072440.2, read as the reverse complement.
TATTTTTTTGCAATCACTGATAAATTATATGCTGGTATGTGCATAGTATATATATATTCTCTTTGTTGGACACAGTGATAGCATTTTCACACAATTCTACATTTATTTTAATTTACCAATATATCATATAGTCACTCTATATCAGTACATGCAGAGCTATGTACTTTTTAGAGGCTGTGCAGTGTTCTGTTGTATTGTAGTCCCTGAAGGTGTTTAGTGTTCAACTGATGCCTACTTAAGTTGTTTTAAGTGTTTTGTTATTTAAAATGGGGCACTGAATATCCCTGAATGATATAATTTTATCCTCTTGTGAGTTCATTTGTAGGATAAAGTTATAGAAGCAGAATGCAGAGTCAGAGAATGTGCATTTGTAAGTTTGATAGATTGTTCTCCAGAGAGGTTGTACCAATGAATACTTCCATCAGCAAAGTTTCAAAGTGTGTCCTTTCCCACACACTCATATTATCAAACACTTTGGACCTTGTCATTCCAATAGGTGATACTTGTTATATCATTTAATTTGCATTTCTCATTATGAAAGAGTTTGAACATATCTTCCTATGTTTAAAAACTTTTAATTTCATTTTCTCTGTATTCACTCTTCAATCACTTAGCCATTTTTCTATATTTTCTGTCATATTTTTAACATTTATTTTTAGGCACCTTTTAAAGAGTAAAGAACATAGCCCTTTGACTCTAATGTGCTTGCAAATTGTTTTTTCCTTTCCATTTTGTAATGAGTGTTTTTAATATTAATGATGTTCTCCCCCAACCTCACCTGGCCTGCCATTCAGGTATTCTTAAAGTTTTTGTGTCATCAAATTTATCAGCATTTTCTTGTGTGGATTTTAGATTTTGTTTTCTGTGGAAATACCTTCTTCCTTCCAAAATTATATAGAAAAACTTTCATTTGTCTTCTATTTTTAATTCTTTGTTTTAACTTTACTTTGGCTAAAATTGGAAGCATTGGTTAAAATTTTTTTTTTCTCAAATGGCAACTTAGTTTGACTATAGTATACATATACATTAAAAAATCCATCTTCCTTGTTTTGAGTATCATATTTATCATCTCAAATTTCTGTATATGTTTGTATCTATCTTTGGAGTGTCCTGACCCATTTATTCATCTATTCATGTGCCAATACCTCCTGTTTCAGTTATTGTAACTTTTAAATATGCTTTGTCATCTGGTAGGACTAGTGATCCCTCATTGCTCTTCTTTTTCAGAATTGTCTCCTTTAAAAAATCGTGTTGGTATTTTTATGTAGTCCCAGATTTTGAGACATTGGTTTATTTCCAAGTTCGTTTATTTCCAAGTTTTAACCATTATAAGCAATGGTTTTAAGATTTATTATCAAGATAATTTTGGGTTTTTTGCAAATAATCTTTCATTGCATTCTGCTTTATTTCTTTATAAAAGAATCTTAGATGTGGAATTATTGGGTAAAAATAATTAATTTTCTAAAAGCCTCTTGATGCATATTGTCACACTAACTTTCCAGAATCTAGAATACATACTAACAATATGTATTAGTTGTCTTTGGTTGTCTTTTGCTGTGTAAAAAAAATTACCCCCAAATTGAGCTTAAAATAATAAGCATTTATTAATGGGTCAGGTATCTGGCCATGGCTTAACTCAATTCCTCTGGTTCAGCGTCTCTCATAGGACTGCAATCAAGGTGTCTGCCAGTGGTGAATTATCTCAAGGCTCCATTGAGGCAGGATTTACTTCTGAGCTCATTCAGGTCACTGTTGGCATACCTCAGGGCCTTGCTGGTTCTTGGCCGGAGTTTCTCCATAGGCCAGCTCAGAACATGGCAGCTGCTTCTCTCAGAGGGAGCAGGGGAGACAGTAGGACAGAGGAAGCAACATGAAAGTCATGGTTTTTTTTTTTTTTTTTTTTTTTAGGTAACTTTGGAAATGACATCTCCCACTTTTGCTCTATTTTGTTTGTTAGTAGCAAGTTACTAAGTCCAGCTTACTCATGAGGGTGAGGATTACACAAGGCATGAATTCAAGGAGGCAGGAATCACTAGGGACAATCTGAGAGGCCACCTACTACGGAGCTCTAGTTTCATTGCATCGTCACCAGCGTGGAGTGTTTGTATGTTGTTAAAACCTTTCAGCTTGATATGTAAAAATCATTGTATTTTACTGTAATTTCATTTTCTATTTCTTTTATTACTAAGGAAGAAAAGACAATTTATTATTTATTGATTATTTGTTTTCTTGTTTTTTTTTTTGTTTTGTTTTTAAGATGGAGTCTTGCTCTGTTGCCCAGGCTGGAGTGGAGTAGCTCACTGCAGGCTCCGCCTCCCGGGTTCACGCCGTTCTCCTGCCTCAGCCTCACGAGTAGCTGGGACCACAGGCGTCCGCCACCACACCCAGCTAATTTGTTTTTGTATTTTTAGTAGAGATGGGGTTTCACTGTGTTGGCCAGGATGGTCTCTGTCTCCTGACCTCGTGATCCGCCCGCCTCGGCCTCCCAAAGTGCTGGGATTACAGGCATGAGCCACCACACCTGGCTGATTATTTGTCATTTTAATCTTTAAATTGACTATTTATTTTCCTCCTTTTTCCTCCTTAAGGATCTTAGTTTCCCCATCTCCATAGATTTGTAATGCTACCTTAATTTGGAATTGTGACCCTTCTATGGAAGAAAGAGTGCCCTGTTAACTTCAGGGAGCTGAGAGAAGTATGTGTCTCATTTTGTTGTGTGGTTCAATGCTAGTACTTTTTTCTTAAGAAAAAGATTGAGGTATTAACTGCAGATACCATTGGTTGATACTACTGAAACTCTCAAAAAAAAATAATGAAAACTTTGACATTTATTTCCCTGGCTGCCACTGTATTAGTAATAACATATTGACATTTAATGTTTTAACACTTGTTACAGATGATCTACCAATTTTCAGGCTAATCATTATCATCTAACTTTTTCAACGCAAAATTGGTTAAAACTAATTAAAGTGCCATGCTAAGAACTTGCAGAACTATAAAAGCCTTATCTATTAAAAGGTTCCAAGAAGGCCAACTCTCAGATAATAAAAAACTTGAGTTTTACTTAGAAGATCAAGGGTTGAATCGCAATAAGTAACATCACCTGCAATTGCAGAAAGCTTATTATTTCCTAAGACAATAAAGAAATATTACAAAGAGAACATCAGACTTGCATCAATCAATATGTGACCCTGGGCAAATCATTTAAGCCTGTCGATTTCTTCATCTACAAAAAGGAGACCTATGGCTTTGTTACATATTTCGAAATGCCATGATCATTAATGAAGTAACATCTTGAAGACATACAATTTATGCGAATATTTCTTTTTATGACTCTTGATAAATATTCTGCTTTGGAATTCAGCCCCTTCCGTTGCTAGAAATCTTTAATTGTAGGACAGTTCTACCTTGCTTTAAGCTAAAGTCTGTCTTTTGCTAACTTATCTCCATTCATTGCTGTTTTATACATTGAAACCACTCTAACTTTAATTCTTCTACTACATTATTAGTGCTTAAAATACTTTAAATAAACTCCTTAGTTCCCCTAGAAGATTTGTAAAGAATCTGCCCTAAGCAGTATTTAGTCTAAAATAAAATTTGCCTTTTTATTTAGGAAAACCTACTAGAAAACCTATTTTGTTTAGGAAAACCTATTTGAGAACCTAGGGGAATTGTCTTTGTCTTAGGTCAGATCATAATCACTGAAACCCTTCAATAAAACTCAGCTACAAGTAGTGCTTTAGAATAAAATGACAATTACAGACAGATATTTGGTCATTATTCTGTGTTTGCTTAAATACAGAGCAAAATACGGGGCTGACAAAACACAGAAGCATTCTGATAGCTGAGCTCATGCTGCATTTGTAAGATGAATTAGACTCACAGGAAAGGCCTGTTCTGGCAGAAAGATGACTCTAAGTGGGGTGGAGGGCAACAGGGAGCTGGAGGAGGATCTGCTTTACATTTAAGGTTGGACCGTGAGTTGGATGAGAATGTAGAGAAGTTTTCTTTCTAGTGCTACTCCATAGTAAATGCTCAATATATTTATTTGATCTTTTAGTAGGATGATACTTTGCTTCAATCTTTTGTCTGGGGTTGATGAACATACAGAACCTACTATTTTGTTATTGGTCATCTTAAATCTTTCTTCATGAAATTCAATTTATTTTATCAATTCATATTTTTGAAGTATGTATTATGGGCTATACATTGTACTGGGCACTGGGAATGTTTAAGTGAAATAGGCAAGGTCTCCTTGCTGAGGGAGTTTGTGTTATAGATGAGTGAAAAATAAGAAAACAAGGAAGATGTTTTCTCCAGAGGTTCAGAGATCCAGGTCTTCCCATGGAGGTGGATCACAAGGTAGAAAGGGGGACCCTCGAGGCTTCTCAAAGGGAGGCTGAGGCTGACTCTTGAAGGCTGAGTGAGGGATGGGAAGGGCATCCCTGGCACAGGACAGAGTATATGCAAAGGCACTGAGGAAAGAATCCACAAGGCCTATCTGGGCAACCACTAGTGGTTGGAAGCAGCTTGAATTAGGAAGCGCAAGAGGAGGAGTGGTAGGAGATAAATCTGGAGAAGGAGCAAAAGGCCATATCGTATCAACCACATGCAAAGCCCTTTAAAAGAAATTGTATTATGTACCCTCCTTGCTTCCCATTTTCCCTACCTTAGACTAATTTTCTCATCTTCTACTACAAAACTTATTCCACTCACTGTCATTTCCTGATTTATTTTCCTCCAGGCATTACTTCTAAGCACTTCTCCCTGTATGCACACAACCCTGTCCTTATCACCCAACACCAGGCCTTTCATTTTGGCTTGGACTCCCAGTTATTGGTTCAGTGAGGCCAGGCTATTTAACTGCTGCTTGTCAGGGGGTTTATGAAATCCTTAATCAGGGGTTTATGTAAATTAGTGTAAGTTAACTTCTAAAACTTTTATAAAACTGTTTTTATTTTTTAAGACTAAATCACAGGTCAAAAGTTTAATGACATCAGTCAACACAACTCACACTAGCTTTAAAAAAGAATATATTAATTCATCTTACTGAAAAATCCAAATGTAGATCATTATCTGTCATTGCTAGGTCTAGGGCTCAACAAATGTGAGCAGAACTTTGGCTGTGACTCCCTCCTTGTGTTTTGGTTCTTCTTTATTATGTGCTGGCTCTATTCTCAGCTGGCTCTGTCTATGTGGTGGCCTCTGGCAGCTCCAGGTTGGTGGTATCCATAGAGTCAGTATTCTCAGTGTAGAGTGCTCCTCCTTCTCAACATTTCTACCTGATGCTTTGGATTTGAGTCTTATTGGCCTGGCTGTGCCATGTGTCCATTCCGAATAAAGGCTGAAACGCAGATAAGCAACCACATGCCTATATCGGGAGTGGGATGGGAGTTTTGAGGCAGCCAGAGTTCAAACCATGTGCACAAAAGTATGGAAGGAATGGTTTCCCTTCATCACTAGGATATCCTTACCAGAAGGAAAAAGGAGTGCTTGTCAGCAAAAGCAAAATGTACCTAACATGAAGATTTTACAGTTGATCATTCATTTAGTGAAATTTATTGAGTGTCTGGGATTTCAAGGTATCATGATAAATAAATGTGGTTATTTACTGTCCTCAGGATGGTCAGTCTTCAAGTAGAAAATGATAGGTTAAGGTATCATATTAATCAACAAGCAACACTTACCTTTGAATCCACATTATTTAATCTCATCTTCAGGGTTACAGGAAATTGTGAAGACTTTGATAAAATCATTATGCATTACAGAGACTGGAAATTTCAGACCTGAAAAAATATACAAATTAAATCATTTTTATTGCATTAGAATGATTGTATTAAAAATGTTTTGAATACTGTGCCAGGGACTATGAAAAAAGACTGTGACATATTTATTAGAGGAGAGTCAGTGGGTGAAAACTAGCTGTTTTTGTATTACTTGGGTAGAAGGTTGGAAAAGCCGAGACTTCAGAAGATTTTAAAAGGATGAAAGAAATGAATTTGGCAATCTTGGGTGCAGAAATTATCCATAAAAAGGATGGTTAAGGATGACTGTAATCTTTAGGAAGAGAGATGATTGTAAGTGAAAAATAACATGGACAAGATACAAGATAAGGGGGCCAGGTGCAGTGGCTCACCCCTGTAATCCCAGCACTTTGGGAGGCCAAGGCAGGCGGATTACGAGGTCAGGAGATCGAGACCATCGTGGCTGACACGGAAAACCCGTCTCTACTAAAAAAATACAAAAAATTAGCCGGGCATGGTGGCAGTCATCTGTAGTCCCAGCTACTAGGGAGGCTGAGGCAAGAGAATGACATGAACCCAGGAGGCAGAGCTTGCAGTGAGCCAAGATTGTGCCACTGCACTCCAGCCTGGGTGACAGAGTGAGACTCCGTCTCAAAAAAAAAAAAAAAAAAAAAAAAAAGATACAAGATAAGAAAGAATACAAGTCTTCTAGATGATAACACCTTTTAAAAAGTCAGCACTCCATTGGGATTCTCATCGGAATGCCAAGACACTCACCTTAAATATACTATAGTTCTGAAGTTGTCATGTGCATCTTTATAACCAACAATCCTAAACAATGTGGCATCTTACATTTACCCAGCCCTGTTTGTCTCCAGGTCCAGTCAAACCTTCCAGATAAGTGTCAAATCTGAGTGTCTCACTCAAGGTCACGCATTTTACTGTCTTCTTCTTCTTCTTTTTTTTTTTTTCTTTTTGTGAGACAGAGTCTCACTCTGTTGCCCAGGATGGAATGCAGTGGCATGATCTCGGCTCACTGCAACCTCCGACTCCTGGGTTCAAGCAATTCTTGCACCTCCACCTCTGGAGTAGCCAGGTACAGGTATGCGCCACTACAACTGGCTAATTTTTGTATTTTTAGTAGAGACGGGGTTTCATGATGTTGGCCAGGCTTGTCTCAAACTCCTGACTTAAGATGATCTGCCTGCCTCGGCCTCTCAAAGTGCTAGGGCTACAGGCGTGAGCCACCACGCCTGGCCAAGTCTTATTCTTTTAGTAATTTAAATCAAATTCTAACTTGATCTTATAAAAGCATATGTGACAGCTTGGATTTAAATCTTCCTTTTTTGGGAAGGTGGGTAGGGGGATTTGAGGCTCTGCTAGGAAAAAATTGAGAAGAAAAATGCAGAAATGTAGTGCTCTGGAATAGTACAAATATTCTGGTTAAGAATCTCAATATGAGAAACATAACCTACTCTCTCTGACTTGAATTGTTTATTAGAAACACAAGTCCTTTTTTCCTCTCTGTTTTTTTATTAAGTTGACAGAACAGTATTTAAAAAATATGTGAATAGCCTAACAAACAGTGATTACAGTGTACTTACGTTGTTAGAAATTATGAGGGCTTTTTACTTGTCTTTACTAATTCTGTACCTTTCCCTTCCTTCTTACATAAATTATTGAGTTTTCCGTGTTTTTGAACCTTATATGAAAGGAACCAAACTGAGCTTTTAATTTTCTTCAATATGCTTTTAAGTTTTGCTTAACATTATATTATTGAGATTTATCCTTGCTCTTGAACATAACTGTATTCCATTCATTTTTATTTGTGTAGTATTCCGTTGTATGAATACATCACCATTTATGGATTCATTCTACTGTTGATGGTATGTATGTGTGTGTGTGTGTGTGTGTGTGTGTGTTTATAGTTATTGAACAGTGATAGGTATATTCTTATCCATGTTTCCTGGATTGAGTGGAATTGAAGGGTCATAGATACGCATCTCAATAGATAAATGCCAAATTATTTTATGAGGTGATTTTAACTACTACTAGCAGCAGTGTAGAAGAATCCCAGTTGCGGCTGGGCGTGGTGGCTCATGGCCATAATCCCAGCACTTTGTGAGGCCAAGGTGGGCTGCTCACAAGATCAGGAGTTCGAGACCAGCCTGGCCAATACGGTGGAACCCCATCTCTACTAAAAGTACAAAAAAATTTAGCTGGGCATGGTGACACATACCTGTAATCACAGCTACTCAGGAGGCTGAGGCAGGAGAATTGCTTGAACCTGGGAGGTGGAGGTTGCGTGAGCTGAGATAGTGCCAAAAAAGAATTCCCGTTGCTGCATGTCGTTTCAACTCTTGATAACCAGATGTAAATTATTTTTAGCCTGGTAAATTTACAATGGTAATTGATAGTGCTTTATTTTGTATTAATTGATCACTAATGAAGTTGAGTATCTTTTTAGTTATTACTCTTTCAAGTTTCTGTTCAAATCTTTGGGCCATTTTCCATTGGGCTTTTTTCTCTTTTATTTTTAGTATTTCTTTATATATTGAATTAATCTTCACCTTTTCATAACTTGCCTGTTCACTTTCTTCTATAAGAGTCTTTTGATGAATGAAAGATCATGATTATAATGTTCTTAAACGTATCCATATTTCCTTTATTGTTTGAACTTCTTGCATTAAGAAATCCTTTTTGGGCCGGGCGCGGTGGCTCACGCTTGTAATCCCAGCACTTTGCGAGGCCGAGGCGGGCAGATCACGAGGTCAGGAGATCGAGACCATCCTGGCTAACACGGTGAAACCCCGTCTCTACTAAAAAAATACAAGAAATTAGCCGGGCGTGGTGGCGGGCTCCTGTAGTCCCAGCTACCCGGAGAGAATGAGGCAGGAGAATGGCGTGAACCCGGGAGGCGGAGCTTGCAGTGAGCCGAGATTCCGCTGCACTCCAGCCTGGGTGACAGAGCGAGACTCCGTCTCAAAAAAAAAAAAAAAAAAAAGAAATCCTTTTTGATTCCAATGGTCACCTATAAAGAATGTGACCTATTCTTTTTATATAGGTTTTATAGTTTTGCTTTATTTTACATTTCCCCCACACATTTTCACATCAGTTTCTTTGGAATTGACTTCGCATTATGTGAGAGTTCCATCCCTCCTCCTCCATGTGAGTAACAACTATTGTAGAATCTTTTTTTTTTTTTTAAAAAGCGCCCTCTCCACACGGATTGGTAGTGCTGTATTTGCCATACATCTAGATTACATCTATATGAGTGAGGATCTTTTTTGGAGTGCTCTTTATTCTGTACCTTTTGTCTGTTTTCTGTTCTGCCAGAAGCATACCGTATTTACTGCTATAGATTCAAAATACTTCTCGTCGTCTGCTATGGCATTTCTCATTTTATTTTCTTCTTCAACATATCTATTCTGTTTTGGGCCATTTGAAAGTAAGTTGCAGATATTGTGACATTTTACCCAAGAATATCCCAGGGTATGTAATTATCACAGTAATGAAATTTTATATTAATATAACATTATTATTTACTATATATTCTATTTTCAAATTTCAACAGTTGTTCCAATGATGTCTTTCATAGCAACATTATTTCCCTGTTTCCAAATCCAGTCTAGGGTCACACATTACATTTAGTTGCCACATCTCATTAGTTTCCTTTAATCTGGAACACTTTCTCAGTTTTTTCGTTTTTTTTTTTTTTTTTGAGACAGTCTCACTCTGTCGCCCAGGCTGGAGTGCAGTGGTGCAATCTTGGTTCACTGCAACCTCCGCCTCCCGGGTTCAAGTGACTCTCCGGCCTCAGCCTCCTGAGTAGCTGGGACTACAGGCGCTCGCCACCACACCCAGCTAATTTTTTGTATTTTTAGTAGAGATGGAGTTTCACTATGTTGGCCAGGATGGTCTTGATCTCTTGATCTCATGATCCACCCGCCTCGGCCTCCCAAAGTGCTGGGATTACAGGTGTGAGCCACCGCACCTGACCTTGTCTTTTATAATAGTGACATCTCTGAAGGTACAGGGCAGTTGTTTCTGTGAAATGCCCTTCAATGTGGATACAGTTGCTTTTTTTTTTTGAGACGGAATCTTACTTTGTCGTCAGGCTGGAGTGCAGTGGTGCGATAGGCTCACTGCAACCTCTGCCTCCTGAGTTCAAGCGATTCGCCTGCCTCAGCCTCTTGAGTAGCTGGGACTAGAGGCACGTGCCGCCACACCCAGCTAATTTTTGTATTTTTAGTAGAGACGGGGTTTCACCATGTTGGCCAGGATGGTCTCGATCTCCTGACCTCGTGATCCACCTGTCTTGGCCTCCCAAAGTGCTGGGATTACAGGCGTGAGCCACTGTGCCCGGCCCAGTTGCATTTTTAATGGGAATGTTAGGTAAGTTATATCATTCCCTTCTCAGTGCATAATATCAAAATGTCAGTTTCTGTTATTACTGAGGCATTTTTTTTTTTTACCTGGTTACTTTTGTTTACCTGATTAAGATGGTGTCATACAATTTTCTCCACTGTAAAGTTTTCCATTTTTTCCTATACAATTAATAAGTAATCATTGGAAAGAAATGTTTAGACTATGTAAATGTCTTGTAATTTATCAAAATTTTATGTAATAATTTTAACATCCATTGATGATTCTTGCCAAAATCAACTATTTTTACTATGGTTTCTAATCAATTATATTTTAACTATTATGTCATTCCTTCTACATTTATCATTGCCAAAAGTAGATACAAGTTCTATTTTGTTCTTTAACAAATTTTCTTGATCACTTAGAAATAACTTTTCCTTTTCACTTGTCTCCAGATGTTTTATTTCATACTATATAATAAATTTAGCTAGTATTTCATATGTCTTTGTTAATTCCAACACCTGATCTACTTGGGTGTAATTTTCTATTTGTTATTTCCTTATATGTTTTATTGTTTTTGACTATGGACTCAATTTTTTGGGTACTTTATCTGAGGCAATTCTTTGCTTTTCTCTGGGCACTTCTGGAAACTCCAACCAAATACTACTTTACATAAAATTCTTTGGTGAGGGTTTATAGGCCATTAAGGAAGTGTGAATTTGGGTTACAAAATGCTGTGAAGGCTGGCTTGTAGTTAAGGACTTCTAGGGGCAAATTTTTTCCTTACCACTCAGCACTGAAATTCAGCAGGCACTATTTTTTTGTTGTGCTTGGCCTGAGGAGGTATGTGGGTTTATTTCAAATTCACCCTTTCCCTGAGGCTGTAGCTGTTGGATAGTCAGCTTCATGTGGTGGGGTCTTCTATGGGATTCCTCGCCTTTGAAGGGCCCTGGCTTTATCTTCTGCCCCTAGTCCCCCAGAGGCCATGACAAATGAAGCTCAAGTTCACCAGTGTTGACATGCCTCAGGACAAAATCTGACTCTAGTGAGTTGCTTATGTCTCTGAATTCCTGTTTCCGCTTAATTTTTGGCCTCTGGATGTTTCTTATCATTTTTGTTATCCATTTGATATATCTTAAAATAAGCTTTTAGTAATTTAATTAGCCTCTTAGTTGTTTTTAGAGAAAGAGTTCTCTGGGTTTTTAACCATCACACTGTTGGAAATGGAGTCCTCCATGGTCTCTGTCTTTATATTGAGATCCAGGAACCACTTTGCCTTTAATAAACTCACGCAAGTGTGAACATATTCACATATACCAGTGGGGTAGATTTGCACGTGTCTGTTTATTCTTCTCATAGAATAATGCATAAGGCCCACTAGTTTAATACTTAATGAGGTTATTTCAGGCAGTTGTAGTAAAAAAATACGGAGTTTCCCTTCCTGTGTCCATGTGTCCGGGGCCTTTTGTGGGGTGGGGGGAGTGGGGAGGGATAGCATTAGGAGATATACCTAATGTAAATGACGAGTTAATGGGTGCAGCACACCAACATGGCACATGTATACATATGTAACCAACCTGCACGTTGTGCACTTGTACCCTAAAACTTAAAGTATAATAAAAAAATACAGAGTTTCATAGGTGGTTTATTTGATCACAGATAATTTTCCAACTTTTTGGCTGAGTTGATGAAACAGTAAATACAATGTTTGGCAGGGAATTAAATGTGATCTTATGGTCTAAACAAATTTAAAGGATTATTTTACCTTTTCTTCTAAATATTTGTTTGAAATGACTCTCATATAATAAATAGGCATTCCATAAATATTGAATGAATGAGCAATGAATGAATGAACAAATGAACGACTATTGTTCAACTGCTCAAACTCAGTTTAGTGTACACAGGATAGCCTGTGATTGGCCATCATCGAATGAGTAAGGTTTATACCTGGCCTCTTCCATGCTTTCTAGCTTGCATAGACCTGGTCATGGGGGAGGGGTGGAAAAGGAAGCTTTCAGTGAAACACTGTGAATACTTGCCTCACTTCAGCCTGTAAATTGAATTTCCAGCGTAAATCCTATCCTAGGCATCAACAGTGCAGTATTATCTGGAAAGGTACAATTGATGTAAATATAACAGCTGACTATTTATCAAGCTATCTTGTTCTTTTTCCACCAAGAGGTAAACAGGCTGTAGCATTTGCTGTCATTGAAATACATTGAATTTTCAAGGACTGCTTCCTAAATTCTGGTTATTTTATTTGGAAACATTTTGCCTGAAATTCTGGCAGCTGCTGCTCTGAGCAGGATGGACTATGAGGCTAGTCAGAGACTGGAACAGAATTATAAGGACCTTAAACTCTCAGAGGGAAGCCTCAACTTGCTCTGGATAGTGGCCCAAAGCAAGACAGAAAGTTTCCTGGGCAGGATAGATGATTAGAAAAAAGTCCTTTGACCGGGCACAGTGGCTCACGCCTGTAATCCCAGCATTTTGGGAGGCCGAGGCGGGCGAATCACAAGGTCAGGAGATAGAGACCATCCTGGCTAACATGGTGAAGCCCCTTCTCTACCAAAAATACAAAAATTAGCCGGGCATGCACCTGTAGTCCCAGCTACTCAAGGAGAATCTCTTGAACCCGGGAGGCGGAGGTTGCAGTGAGCCAAGATCATACCACTGCACTCCAGCCTGGGTGACAGAGCAAGACTCCATTAAACAAACAAACAAAAAGAGTTCTCTGATTGGTACCCATGAGGTAGGTACCAGTCATAGGAAAAGCATAGGACTGAGTTTTCAACACACAAGCATGGCTTAAGTATGGCTGGATATAGCACCTGAATATGAATTGAAAAATACCTTAGGCTATAAATCAGGTCCATCTAAGCCACTGCCTAAAGAGGTTATACCTTCCACCTCATCTCCCACTCCCTTTGAACAGAACAGAACAATTTATAGTTCTTTATGTTTTGATTCTTTGTACATCTTTAATGGTAACTAAAGCCTTATTAATGCATTAATTCAAATATGTTTGCACAGTTGCCTTTTCTACGGGATTCCTCCCATGTGATTTGCTAGAAAGGAACGTAGAGAGCTGCAAGCCCAGGTTTCCTACATTCTAGAAAACAAATTTCACAGATTATGAAAATCTTGATTGTTAAATATTCATTCCTTCATTTCAGTTATAAATGAAACTATTATTACCACCTCCCTCCCATACGTTACAGCCAGTGGCCAAGTGAAGTTATCTATTTGCAGGTTGCCTGCAATTTATATAATCTCTGGAAAGTCATTCCAACTAAATAGTTCATACTGAGTTTGGTCAAAAAATTGATGAAGAATTTATTATTCCAAAGCTATTTCATTTGTTCTTTACCTTTGCCAGTGACTAAACACTGAAGGAGTAATTATGTAAATTTTAACCAGCTATTTATGTTCAAATATTTTTGGTTCAATAACCAAGACTATAATCTGCTCAGTACAGAAAACTCTATTAGATGTTGTTTTTTGACATCTGGTTGCTGAGCATGATGGTGACGTATTCGTCAACTGCAACAGAACAGAGATATAAGGAGCCTCACTTTTTGTAATGATCTGGCTCTCTGTCACTATCCACTGATCTGGCACTTAAGTATTTGTGGGTGACTCATCAAATTTAGAGAAGAGCTTTGAACATGAGAATGTTTAAATTGCTTGAAAATATCACCTCTATAGATAAAGTCTTGGCACAATTTAAAATCAAGATACAACTTAACATGGTTTTGAATTTCCCAAGAGATTGTTGAATTGTTCTCATAGGCTGAAAAACATATAGCAGTAATAAGTGACCACATAACATCTGTTTCACTTATTCCATTTATTTGATAAGAACGGATATTAATATTTGATATAGAGAAAGATCACCTTCAGCATTTGCATTGTCTGGTTTAATTTGGTTTGGTTGTTTGAACTACAAAACCCCAGATTTTCTGTGTTTTCTGAGAGAGTACAGGTATAAATCTGAAATTTATAGATGATTCATATATTCAGCAAAATGGTGAATTAAGAACATTTTAAACCAAATCCCGAGATGGAGAAGAAATTCTAAGATATAAAATTATACTCACAGAGAACAATGTGATATGAAGAAATTCTAAGATAGAAAATCATACCCACAGAGCACAATGTGAGGTAGCAGCGTCAACTCAATAAATCGCATGTCTGTGGAGCAAATAGGTTTTGGGAAGATAACTTATGTGGATTGTGGACAAGAAATGAACCAAAATTTTAACAACAAAAACAGGTTAGCATGATTTTTCAGTATTTCCAGTGTCATAACCTGTGAGGGCTAGTATTTATGAAGAGGGCACTGAATAGTGATAATAATAGTAATAGTAATAATAACTATAATAATTCTAGCTACAGCTTTTATTCAGAACTTAGGCTGCACTCATTGCCTCTAGCTATAATTCCCAATTGTAAATATTATTATTATCTATTAAAAAATCTTTATTTTCCTCTGGCATGTGATCCTGTTTGTGCAGCTTGGTTCTTTGTTTTGTTTTGTTTTGTTTATTGTTGTTGTTGTTTTGAGACAGGATCTCACTCTGTTGAGTGCAATGGCACAGTCATAGTTCACCGTAACCTCGAACTCCTGGCCTCAAGTGATCCTGCTCCCTTGGCCTCCCGAGTTGCTGAGATAATAGGTGCGAGACAGTGTGCCCAGCTTATTGCATCTGTTTTGCAGTTGAAGAAACTGAAGTTCAGAGATGCCATGTAACTTATTCTACTAGTAATAAATAATAAGTTAGTTAAGAATAAAGAGTCGAGATTTCATTGATTTAATTGGTGCTTTAAAAATTAGTAGGTTATGGAGTCAATGGGCTTAAAAAAAAAACATATTCCAGGACTAGATAACAAAGTAAAAGTGGGGGAAACAATTGTTTGCTTAGATGGCACACTGCAAAGGATGGCATTTTGGAAATAGTGTCATGGCATGCTTCTTATACATCAGGTGGGTGAGTGGGCAGGAGTCAGATGTCCAAGCCTGTCAGTAATCAAGAAACTTCTGGCAGCTGACTCTTAACTGCTGTGTCTCATTTCTTCTGTGTTGGGCTGGAACAGCTTTAAAGTAACATATTCTGGTTGCCCCAGGCCACTAGTGGGATGGGGTGGGATTAATCACAAGAAAAGAATAGTGAAAAAATATAAGATATGCTTTTATGAGCTGACCTCTTCCTTCTTTCCTAATGTTTTCTGCCCCTCTATCCTCCCTTGCTCCCATTTGGGCTTCCAGTACAATCTGACCTACTTGTTTTCAAACATACTGTTTCTTTTGTTTGGAGACTGACTGTCTATCTTGCAAACTGCTCCTTTTTTAAAGTTAGTTGAAATGTGACTTCAGTGGCAAAGCTTCTCCTGACTCCCCATTAGGGAAGTCTTTAGTGCTCAGACTGATGTTTACACAGTCCTCCACTGAAGCAATAGTGTTAGAATATTGTGATTGTTTGCTTGTTTCTTTGACTTCCCACCAGACTGTATACTTATCTAAGACAAGGAGATTTTACTTTTTTTGTATCTTTGTGCCTCCAGTGCCTTACACATGGTATTCCATAATAAAAAATGTATTGAAGTTCAATAACTGAATAACTGAATAAATCAGTCATAGTTGGGAGAGAATAGTGCAGTGGCATAGTAAGGACATCAAGAAGGAAGGCATTCAGGGGACTGTTTAAATATCTACAAGTGGAGCTCACAGGAGAGAGGTGGGTGAGGATGAAAGACAAGAGCAGCTAAGTGATATCATTGTGGGAATTGTCCACAGACTACACCGCTAAGCTGAAGTTATGAATTGTACATATTGCTCAGATGATAAAATAGGCAAAACAGAAAAATGTACCAGTGATAACACAATCCAACTCTCTGGATAGCTGCTCAGAATTTTAGTGTGCTAAAAGCAGAACATCTGATTAATATTTTACAATTTCAGCTCTCAAAAGGCACCGGAAGGAGCAAGGGGAAGGCTGATCAGGGCCTAGCGTTAACATAGTGCTGGCAGGCATGGTGTGGAAGAAAAAGAAATCCCAGGAAGGGGAGACTTGGCTGTCTTTGCAATAAACGAGTACTTTTATTGTCCTAGCCATTAAAATTATGCACATATTTGTAAAAAGTGGAATGTAAAGAAATGTAGAAAGAGAAAAGAAATATAGCCCTAATCTTTGATCCCAATTACTGCTAACATTTGTGGTATTTCTTCAAATCTTTAAAAATAATGAATGTATGTATAATACATGCATTTTTCACACATTTGGGATGCATTTTTCCACTTTCCACTAATTTTCACTAATTTGATAATGTATTTTTTAAAACTAATATTATTCCAAGAGTCTTTTTCCCATATTATTTTATTATTTATTTATTTTTTGAGACAGAGTTTCGCTCTAGTCACCCAGGCTGGAGTGCAGTGGCTTGATCTCGGCTCGCTGCAACCTCCACCTCCTGGGTTCAAGTGGTTCTCCTCCCTCAGCCTCCTAAGTAGCTGGGATTACAGGCGCCCGGCACCATGCCTGGCTAATTTTTTGTATTTTTAGTAGAGATGGGGTTTCACCATGTTGCTCAGGCTGGTCTCAAACGCCTGACCTCAGGTGATGCACCTGCCTCAGCCTCCCAAAGTGCTGGGATTACAGGCATGAGCCACCGTGCCCAGCCTTCCATATTATTTTAGATTCCTTTATAATATCACTTTCTTATATGTATAATATTGCATCTATGTATATATCATAACTCAGAAATACTTATCTCTTATTGTTAGATGCTTAACTTGTTTTCATTTTTTGTTATAATAAGTAATGCTGCAATGAATAACTTTATTGAGGATGTAATTCATATCTTTTGTATATATTTTCTGGATGGATTTCTAGAGTGAAATTATAGGCAGAGTATGACTGGTAAGACTTCATACTTTCACTAATTTCTTTCCAGAATTACACTTCCACTAGTGGATTACAGAAGTGATGTTTTCATTTTATCCTGTCTTCTATATAAATATATGTATACACATATGTTTGCATGTATATATCTTAGTTTGTTTTCTTTTTTTTTTTTTTTTTTTTTTTTTTTTTTTTTTACCTTTTTTTTTTTTTTTTTATTAATTTTTGCATACAAAAACAATAAACATTTTCTAAAAATACATACAAACAAAAAGATGCGTATCAAACATATTAGGAAGGTTGCACATGGGAAGTCGGGGAATAGAAATGGGGGGTGGGAGTTAAAATAAATGAGAGAGGGACTTTATATGGATCAGTGATAATAACTCAATCCTCTATTTGACAAAGAAGAGGGAGAAGGAGGAGGAAGAAAAAGAAAGTGGGATAAAGGATCAGAAAGGGAAGAAAATAGAAAAAATTAGAGTATGACTCCAGGGTAGACCTGTTTTGTTGTCATTGAGTTGGTTGGTTGGTTTGTCTGTTGTATTCTTCATGTTTCGCCAAGTTGGCCAGACTGGTCTCGAACTCCTAGCCCGAAGTGATCAACCCGCCTCGCCCCCCAGAGTGCCGGGACCACAGGCGTGAGCCACCACGTCCAGCCCCCACATTGCTTCTGGCCTCCGTGCTTCTGGCCTCCGTGGTAGACCTCCCAGACGGAGCGGCCAGGCAGAGGAGCTCCTCACTTCTACCCAGACACAGGGCGGCCGGGCAGAGGAGCTCCTCACTTCCCAGACGGAGCGGCCAGGCAGAGACGCTCCTCACTTCTTCCCAGACGATAGGTGGCCAGGCAGAGGCGCTCCTCACTTCGCAGACGATGGGTGGCCGGGCAGAGGCGCTCCTCACTTCCCAGACGATGGGTGGCCGGGCAGAGGCGCTCCTCACCTCCCAGATGATGGGTGGCCGGGCAGAGGCACTCCTCACTTCCCAGATGGGGCAGCCGGGCAGAGGCGCTCCTCACTTCCCAGACGATGGGTGGCCGGGTAGAGGCACTCCTCACCTCCCAGACGATGGGTGGCTGGGCAGAGGCGCTCCTCACCTCCCAGACGATGGGTGGCCGGGCAGAGGCGCTCCTCACTTCTTCCCGGACGGGGCGGCCCGGCAGAGGCGCTCCCCACCTCTTCCCGGACGGGGCGGCCGGGCAGAGGCGCTCCTCACTTCTTCCCGGACGGGGCGGCCGGGCAGAGGCGCTCCTCACTTCTTCCCGGATGGGGCGGCCGGGCAGAGGCGCTCCTCACTTCTTCCCGGACGGGGCGGCCGGGCAGAGGCGCTCCTCACCTCCCAGACGATGGGTGGCCGGGCAGAGGCGCTGCTCACTTCCCAGACGATGGGTGGCCGGGCAGAGGCACTCCTCACTTCCCAGACGGGGCGGCCGGGCAGAGGCGCTCCTCACTTCCCAGACTGGGCGGCCGGGCAGAGGCGCTCCTCACTTCCCAGACGGTGGGTGGCCGGGCAGAGGCGCTCCTCACTTCCCAGACGATGGGTGGCCGGGCAGAGGCGCTCCTCACCTCCCAGATGGGGCGGCCGGGCAGAGGCGCTCCTCACTTCTTCCCGGATGGGGCGGCCAGGCAGAGGCGCTCCTCACTTCTTCCCAGACGGGGCGGCCGGGCAGAGGCGCTCCTCACTTCTTCCCGGATGGGGCGGCCGGGCAGAGGCGCTCCTCACTTCCTCCCAGACGGGGCGGCCGGGCAGAGGTGCTCCTCACTTCTTCCCGGATGGGGCGGCCGGGCAGAGGCGCTCCTCACTTCCTCCCAGACGGGGCGGCCGGGCAGAGGTGCTCCTCACTTCCCAGATGGTGGGTGGCCGGGCAGAGGCGCTCCTCACTTCCCAGACGGTGGGTGGCCGGGCAGAGGCGCTCCTCACTTCCCAGACGGTGGGTGGCCGGGCAGAGGCGCTCCTCACTTCCCAGACGGGGCGGCCGGGCAGAGGCGCTCCTCACTTCTTCCCGGACGGGGCGGCCGGGCAGAGGCGCTCCTCACTTCCTCCCGGACGGGGCGGCCGGGCAGAGGCGCTCCTCACTTCCTCCCGGACGGGGCGGCCGGGCAGAGGCGCTCCTCACTTCCTCCCGGACGGGGCGGCCGGGCAGAGGCGCTCCTCACTTCCTCCCGGACGGGGCGGCCGGGCAGAGGCGCTCCTCACTTCCTCCCGGACGGGGCGGCCGGGCAGAGGCGCTCCTCACTTCCTCCCGGACGGGGCGGCCGGGCAGAGGCGCTCCTTACCTCCCAGACGATGGGAGGCCGGGCAGAGGCGCTCCTCACTTCCCAGACGATGGGAGGCCGGGCAGAGGCGCTCCTCACTTCCCAGACGATGGGTGGCCGGGCAGAGGCGCTCCTCACCTCCCAGATGGGGCGGCCGGGCAGAGGCGCTCCTCATTTCTTCCCGGACGGGGCGGCCAGGCAGAGGCGCTCCTCACTTCTTCCCGGACGGGGCGCCCGGGCAGAGGCACTCCTCATTTCTTCCCGGACGGGGCGGCCGGGCAGAGGCGCTCCTCACTTCCCAGACGGGGCGGCCAGGCAGAGGCGCTCCTCACTTCTTCCCGAACGGGGCGGCCGGGCAGAGGCGCTCCTCACTTCTTCACGGACGGGGCGGCCGGGCAGAGGCGCTCCTCACTTCCTCCCAGACGGGGCGGCCGGGCAGAGGCGCTCCTCACTTCCCAGACGGGGCGGCCGGGCAGAGGCGCTCCTCACTTCCCAGACGGTGGGCGGCCGGGCAGAGGCGCTCCTCACTTCTTCCCGGACGAGGCGGCCGGGCAGAGGCGCTCCTCACTTCCTCCCGGACGGGGCGGCCGGGCAGAGGCGCTCCTCACCTCCCAGACGATGGGAGGCCGGGCAGAGGCGCTCCTCACTTCCCAGACGATGGGTGGCCGGGCAGAGGCGCTCCTCACCTCCCAGACGGGGCGGCCGGGCAGAGGCGCTCCTCACTTCCCAGACGGGGCGGCCGGGCAGAGGCGCTCCTCACTTCCCAGATGGGGCGGCCGGGCAGAGGCGCTCCTCACTTCCCAGACGGTGGGCGGCCGGGCAGAGTCTTAGTTTGTTTTCTGTTGCTATAACAGAATACCACAGACTGGGTAATCTATAAACAATAGAAGTTTATTTGGTTCACAGTTCTGGAGGCTAGGAAGTCCAAGATCGAAAGGGCACATTTGGTGAGGGCCTTCTGCTGTATCATAGCATAGTTGAAGGCATCACATGGTGAGAAACAGTGTGCACAAGAAAAAGAGAAGAAATTGGGCTCAACTCATTCTTTTATTAGGAGCCCACTTTTGAGATAACTAACCCATTTCCACTATAATGGCATTATCTATTTATGAGGGTGGAGCCCTCATGACCTAATCACCTCTTGAAGGCCCCCCACTTCTCAACACTACTAGAATGGTGATTAAATTCCCTCCCTCTCTCCCTCCTTCCCTCCCTCCCTCCCTTCCTTTTTTTTCCCTCTCTTTTCTTCTCCTCCCCTCCTCTCCCTTCCTTTTTTTTTTCCCTCTCTTTTCTTCTCCTCCCCTCCTCTCCCTTCCCCTCCCCTCCCCTTCCTTTCCTTTTTTTTTTTGACAGGATCTCGCTCTGTCACCCAGGCTGGAGTGCAGTGGTGTGATCTTGGCTCACTTTGGCTTTGACTTCCTGGGCTCAAATGATCCCTCCACTTCAGCTTTCCAAGTAACTGGGACTACAGGTGCATGCCACAATGCTTGGCTAATTAAAAAAAAACAACTTGGAGGCCAGGCACGGTGGCTTGTAATCCCAGCACTTTGGGAGGCCGAGGCAGGTGGATCACGAAGTCAGGAGATCGAGACCACGGTGAAACCCCGTCTCTACTAAAAATACAAAAAATTAGCCGGGCGTGGTGGCGGGTGCCTGTAGTCCCAGCTACTCAGAGAGGCTGAGGCAGGAGAATGGTGTGACCCTGGGAGGCGGAGCTTGCAGTGAGATGAGATTGCGCCACTGCACTCCAGCCTGGGTGCCTGGGTGACAGAGCGAGACTCCGTCTCAAAAAAACAAACAAACAAAAAAACTTGGTAGAGGCAGAGTCTCATTATGTTGTTCAGGCTGGTCTTGAACTCTTGAGCTCAAGCTATCCTCCCACCTTGGCCTCCCAAAGTACTGGGATTACAGGCATGAGCCACTGGGCCTGGCCTGGCAATTAAGTTTCACATGAGTTTTGGAGGGGATATTGAAACCATGGCCGTATATGTACACGTGTATTTATAATTGTAAATGTACGCCCAACATATATGTTTTGATTTGCATTTTCTCGAGTACTAAAGAGCATCTTTGATTGATTAGTGGGTACAAATACACAGTTTGATAAGAGAAATAAGACCTAGTGTTTGATCTATCAGTAGGGGGATTATAGTTTATAATTGCCTTAGTCCATTCTCACATTGCTGTAAAGAAATACCTGAGACTGGGTAATTTATAAAGAAAAGAGGTTTAATTGGCTCACAGTTCTGCAGACAGTACAGGAAGCATGGCAGCTTCTGCTTCTGGGGAGGCCTCAGGAAACTTCCAATCATGTAAGGAGCAGGCATCTTACATGTAAGAAGCAGCAGCAAGAGTGAGGGGTGGGGGAGGTGCTACATACTTTTAAGTGACCGCATCTTGTGAGAACTCACTCACTATCTCTAGGACAGTACCAAGGGGAATGGTGCTAAACCATTCATGAGAAACCACCCCCGTGATCCAATCATCTCCCACCAGGCCCTGCCTCCAACACTGGGGATTACAATTCGACATGAGATTAGGTGGGGAAACAGAGGCAAAACATTTCAATAATAATATATTGTATATTTCAAAAGAGCTAGAAGAGAATAATTCAAATGTTTCTAGCATAAATAATAGACAAATACTTAAGGTAGTGGATATCCCAATTCCACTGATTGGATCTTTACAAATTATATGAGTGTATTAAATTATCACATGTATCCAAAAATATGTACATCTATTATGTATCAATAAGAAAGAGTTTCTTTGACTACTAAAGAGTTTAAAGATAACTAAGAGTTTAGAATACTTTACAGTCAGCAAATTTTCCTTTTAAGACCTTTGCGCGGTTCTTTCCTATTTAGTTCTTACTGATTTTTCCTTTTCCTGACATATAACACTATCATTTTAACAACAGAGAGGCAAAAGACTTGCTCTTGCCTTGAAGTTAGCCCGTCCATGTAGAATATTTAGAAATCAATTAAAATAATTACTGAAGACTTCTAAAGATAACAAAAGTTATCTTACTCAAAATGTACAGGGAAATTTTTTTTTCTTTTCCTTTGAAATAATTCCAAATGCACAGAAAACTTTCAACAAAGTTACAATTATGTTTTCTGAACCATTTGAGTGTTATGTTACTGCTATGATGCACCAATCATTTCTGAATACTTTAGCATGGAATTCTGACAAACAAGAACATTCTCCCAACCAGTATGCAACCATGAAAATCAGGAAATTAACATCAATCTAATACTGCCATCTAATCATCAGACTCCCTTCAATTGTCTCCATTCATCTTAAGGATCCAGTCAAAGGTTATGTGTAGCATTGGTTTCATGTCTCTTTAGTCTCTTTCAATCTGGAACAATTCCTCAGTCTTTCCTTAACTTTTATGATTTTGACACATTTGCTGATAAATTACTCTGTAGAATATCTCCCAGTTTGGGTTTATCTGATGTTTCCTTTTGATTAGATTCAGCTCATTCACCTTTGACAGGAGTATCATACAAATAAGGCTGTGTTCACCACGTTATCGAGTGGTGGTGATTTTAACATCCCATTACTGGTGATGTTACCTTTAATTATCTGAGGAAAGTGATGTCTGCCGGTCTGCTGGGCTTCTCTACTGTCAAATGATAACTCTTCTCTTTGTAATTAATTTTTTTTTTTTTTTTTTTGGTGAGGAGTTTCATTGTGACTCTGTACACACCTCTCTGTCTTTTTTTTTGTTTTTTTTTTTATAGAAATGGGATCTTGCTATGCTGCCCAGGCTGGTCTCAAAACTGGCTTCAAGTGATCCTCCTGCTTCTGCCTCCCAAATCCTCCCACCTGGGATTATAGGCATGAATCATCACACCCAGCCACTGTAAACATCTCAATCTTAATCAAACTTTTACTTTATTCATTATTTATACTGGTATGAAACTCATGAATACCTATTTTATACAGTGGATTATTTACTTTCATGCTCAAATTGTCCCAGATTTGGTCATTGGAGACTCTTTATGCTGGCTTCTGTATTCTTTTGACTTGTCGTCGTTATTATTTAAGCCCTTCCCTTTTTCTAGCACACAAAGTTCCAAGTTAATCTTATACTTTTCCTGTCCCATTTCTGGAATTCATCATTTCTCCAAGGAGCCCTGTTGACTTTTAATGGAGACTGGCTTTTAGAAACCAAGATCTAAGCTTTAAACGTGTTCATTGCTATCTAGATATAGTTGCTTCCAAGCCCTTTCAGTGACTGAAGCTACAGTGTATATGTGTACGTACACACACACGTACACACGCACACACACTCTCTTCTATATTTATTTATCTCTCTGTCTCTCTTATTAAGATTCAAGGCCGGGCGCGGTGGCTCGTGCCTGTAATCCCAGCACTTTGGGAGGCCGAGGCGGGCGGATCACGAGATCAGGAGATCAAGACCATCCTGCTAACATGGTGAAACCCCATCTCTACTAAAAATTCAAAAAAATTAGCCAGGCGTGGTGGACGCCTGTAGTCCCAGCGACTCGGGAGACTGAGGCAGGAGAATGGCGTGAACCCGGGAGGCGGAGCTTGCAGTGAGCCAAGATGGCGCCACTGCACTCCAACCTGGGTGACAGAGTGAAACTCCGTCTCAAAAAAAAAAAAAAAAAAAAAAAAGATTCATGAGGCCGGGTGCAGTGGCTCATGCCTGTAATCTCAGCACTTTGGGAGGCTGAGGTGGGTGGATCACAAGGTCAATAGATGGAGACCATCCTGGCCAACATGGTGAAACCCTATCTTTACTAAAAATACAAAAATAAGCTGGGCATGGTGGCACGTGCCTGTAAGCTCTGCCTCCTGGGTTCATGCAATTCTCCTGCCTCAGCCTCCCGAGTAGCTGGGACCACAGGCGCCCGCCACCACGCCTGGCTAATTTTTTTTTTTTTTGTATTTTTAGTAGAGACGAGGTTTCACTGTGTTAGCCAGGATGGTCTCGATCTCCTGACCTCGTGATCCACCCACCTCGGCCTCCCAAAGTGCTGAGATTACAGGCATGAGCCACCGTGCCCGGCCTGTAACTTCCTTTTCTAACAATGAGGACTCTGGCTTGCATTATCTTCAAAAATACTTATTTATTTCCTCAATCCTCTTATATGTAACCCATCTCCTGTCTCTGCTGCCAGCATCTTCCTCCCAGAAACACTACTCGTCCTGCTTGTGCTGTGTCACCCTGGCCAGTGCTTCTGTCACTGCCACCCACCATCCGTCACTTGATGGACACCCTCCTTAACCCACTCTAGCTCAGTTTTCCCACCCAGGCCTCTGCTGCTACTTGCCCCGTGTAGATATCTTTTAAACCCCACTGAGGCTTGGATGCTCCCTGCTGGCCGCCCCACCACATCCATCCCCTGCAAGGACAAACCCTGACCCTGCTTGGACACAGGACACCAGAGCCAGAGCCACTGCTGTTGCTTCCACTCATTCTCCTTTTGCCTCCATCTGCACGAATGCCTGCCGTCCTCAGCCCAGCCTAGTTTCCTTTGGATAGAATTGCTCAGGAAGGAATGCTTCCAGTTTTTGCCCATTCAGTATGATATTGGCTGTGGGTTTGTTGTAGATAGCTCTTATTATTTTGAGATACGTCCCATCAATACCTAATTTATTGAGAGTTTTTAGCATGAAGGGTTGTTGAATTTTGTCAAAGGCCTTTTCTGCATCTATTGAGATAATCATGTGGTTTTTGTCTTTGGTTCTGTTTATATGCTGGATTACATTTATTGATTTGCGTATGTTGAACCAGCCTTGCATCCCAGGGATGAAGCCCACTTGATCATGGTGGATAAGCTTTTTGATGTGCTGCTGGATTCGGTTTGCCAGTATTTTATTGAGGATTTTTGCATCAATGTTCATCAAGGATATTGGTCTGAAATTCTCTTTTTTGGTTATGTCTCTGCCAGGTTTTGGTATCAGGACGATGCTGGCTTCGTAAAATGTGTTAGGGAGGATTCCCTCTTTTTCTATCGATTGGAATAATTTCAGAAGGAATGGTACCAGTTCCTCCTTGTACCTCTGGTAGAATTCAGCTGTGAATCCATCAGGTCCTGGACTCTTTTTGGTTGGTAAGCTATTGATTATTGCCACAATTTCAGAACCTGTTATTGGTCTATTCAGAGATTCAACTTCTTCCTGGTTTAGTCTTGGGAGGGTGTATTTGTCGAGGAATTTATCCATTTCTTCTAGATTTTCTAGTTTATTTGCATAGAGGTGTTTGTAGTATTCTCTGATGGTAGATTGTATTTCTGTGGGATCGGTGGTGATATCCCCTTTTTCGTTTTTTATTGCATCTATTTGATTCTTCTCTCTTTTCTTCTTTATTAGTCTTGCTAGCGGTCCATCAATTTTGTTGATCTTTTCAAAAAACCAGCTCCTGGATTCATTAAGTTTTTGAAGGGTTTTTTGTGTCTCTATTTCCTTCAGTTCTGCTCTGATTTTAGTTATTTCTAGCCTTCTGCTAGCTTTTGAATGTGTTTGCTCTTGCTTTTCTAGTTCTTTTAATTGTGATGTTAGGGTGTCAATTTTGGATCTTTCCTGCTTTCTCTTGTGGGCATTTAGTGCTATAAATTTCCCTCTACACACTGCTTTGAACGTGTCCCAGAGATTCTGGTATGTTGTGTCTTTGTTCTCGTTGGTTTCAAAGAACATCTTTATTTCTGCCTTCATTTCATTATGTACCCAATAGTCATTCAGGAGCAGGTTGTTCAATTTCCATGTAGTTGAGCGGTTTTGACTGAGTTTCTTAATCCTGAGTTCTAGTTTGATTGCACTGTGGTCTGAGAGACAGTTTGTTATAATCTCTGTTCTTTTACATTTGCTGAGAAGAGCTTTACTTCCAACTATGTGGTCAATTTTGGAATAGGTGTGGTGTGGTGCTGAAAAAAATGTATATTCTGTTGATTTGCTGGAGGCATCACGCTACCTGACTTTAAACTCTACTGCAAGGCTACAGTAACCAAAACAGCATGGTACTGGTACCACAACAGAGACATAGATCAATGGAACAGAACAGAGCCCTCAGAAATGATGCCGCATAGCTACAACTATCTGATCTTTGACAAACCTGACAAAAACAAGAAATGGGGAAAGGATTCCCTATTTAATAAATGGTGCTGGGAAAACTGGCTAGCCATATGTAGAAAGCTGCAACTGGATCCCTTCCTTACACCTTATACAAAAATTAATTCAAGATGGATTAAAGACTTATATGTTAGACCTAAAACCATTAAAATCCTACAAGAAAACCTAGGCAATACCATTCAGGACATAGGCGTGGGCAAGGACTTCATGTCTAAAACACCAAAAGCAATGGCAACAAAAGCCAAAATCGACAAATGGGATCTCATTAAACTAAAGAGCTTCTGCACAGCAAAAGAAACTATCATGAGAGTGAACAGGCAACCTACACAATGGGAGAAAATTTTTGCAACCTACTCATCTGACAAAGGGCTAATATCCAGAATCTACAATGAACTCAAACAAATTTACAAGAAAAAAACAACCCCATCAAAAAGTGGGCAGAGGACATGAACAGACACTTCTCAAAAGAAGACATTTATGCAGCCAAAAAACACATGAAGAAATGCTCCTCATCACTGGCCATCAGAGAAATGCAAATCAAAACCACAGTGAGATACCATCTCACACCAGTTAGAATGGCCATCATTAAAAAGTCAGGAAACAACAGGTGCTGGAGAGGATGTGGAGAAATAGGAACACTTTTACACTGTTGGTGGGACTGTAAACTAGTTCAACCATTGTGGAAGTCAGTGTGGCGATTCCTCAGGGATCTAGAACTAGAAATACCATTTGACCCAGCCATCCCATTACTGGGTATATACCCAAAGGACTATAAATCGTGCTGCTATAAAGACACATGCACACGTATGTTTATTGCGGCACTATTCACAATAGCAAAGAGTTGGAACCAACCCCAATGTCCAACAACGATAGACTGGATTAAGAAAATGTGGCACATATACACCATGGAATACTATGCAGCCATAAAAAATGATGAGTTCGTGTCCTTTGTAGGGACATGGATGAAACTGGAAAACATCATTCTCAGTAAACTATCGCAAGGACAAAAAACCAAACACCACATGTTCTCACTCATAGGTGGGAATTGAACAATGAGAACTCATGGACACAGGAAGGGGAACATCACGCTCCGGGGACTGTTGTGGGGTGGGGGGAGGGGGGAGGGACAGCATTAGGAGATACACCTAATGCTAAATGACGAGTTAATGGGTGCAGGAAATCAACATGGCACATGGATACATATGTAACAAACCTGCACATTGTGCACATGTACCCTAAAACCCTAAAGTATAATAAAAAAAAAAAAAAAAAAAAAAAAAAAGAATTGCTCAGGAAGGAAGGGGGGCAGGTAGGAAGGACAGAAGCAGTGGAATTTCTCAACATCTGCCTTCTTCATCTTTCTCTCACTTCCACATACCTGACAGCAACTAAAATAGAAAAAGAAAATCAATAAAGCAACTTTCTTCTCTCTCTTTGTAAGCTACCTGCACAACTTTTTATCTTTTTTCTGTTAGATCTTTATTTGGAAAATCGATTTATATTATCTGAATTCTTTAGATTTCTTTACCTTACTTTGCTTCTGCATATAAAGGGAAGAAACTTCAGGAGATGACCTAGAAAGTAAGAATCCTCAGTCCTTACAAGAACCAGATTGGAGTAGTGGCTAATGTATACCTTTTATTTTTATCATGGTCAATTTTTCTGACATTTGTGTGACTGCTGGAGAAAGAGAAACTAACAAAGAGGGGAGAGAGAAAAAGGACTCAAGGCATAGGTGGGGAACCAGGAGAAAGGAATATATTGGTAAACAAAGCAAGAGAGAG
Source organism: Symphalangus syndactylus (assembly GCF_028878055.3). NCBI lineage: Eukaryota > Metazoa > Chordata > Mammalia > Primates > Hylobatidae > Symphalangus > Symphalangus syndactylus. The sequence continues at coordinate 78,310,214 of NC_072440.2, read as the reverse complement.
TTGGAAGAAGGAGGATGTGGTCAACAGACATAATGATCCAGAGTAGTCATGTAAGATGAGAACAACAATAAATAAACAAACTGGGATTGTTGTCAGTAAGAGTGTCTGTTAAGCATTGATCAAATTTCATTCATTGTTTAGTGCTTTATATACTATCCCTACTTAATTCTCACATTAATTCTGTGAAATTGTATTATTATTATTCCCATTTACAGATTAGGAAGTGGAGACTTACGGAGGCTAAGAATTGTGCGTAAGATCACACTACTGGTATGAGATCAGATCCAGGTTTTTCTTCCTCTAAATTTGAACTATTTCACCACCATGATTCACTATTCATTGCATTGTGAGGAACAAGGAAAGATTTCAGGAGCTCGATCAAGAAGCTGCTTTTGAAGTACTAAGATCACCATTATTTATTAAGCAGACATTAGATAACCAACTACTAGGCATGTTATGAAAGGAATTCTTAAACAGGAAGGGACATGTAAGGTTCTTTTGGAATACTATAATTGTTGGGTTTGGTGGTCTTCCCAAAGAAGAGGTAAACTTTCAAACTTTTCTGTTAAAAGAAGGTGCCATATTGCCGTTTCAGATCTTTTTGTTTTGTTTTGTTTTAGAGACAGAGTCTTGCTTTGTCACCCAGGCTGGAGTGCAGTGGCACGATCACCTCTACTCTCCCGCTTTCTTCCCAGTTTTCCACTAGGAAGCCCCCAAGATGCCACTAAAACCATCTATAACCTTCAGTCCAGCCTATCGGGTGGGCCCTCAGGAAATGGGAACAATGTTTACACTTTGCAACTTCTTTCAGGCCTAAAACTTTGTCTTACCTTCAGAAAGATTTGTTTTCAGACATCTTTTTTTTTTTTTTTTTTTTTTGAGATGGAGTTTTGCTCTTGTTGCCCAGGCTGGAGTGCAGTGGCACAATCTCAGCTCACCACAACCTCTGCCTCCCGGGTTCAAGCGATTCTCCTGCCTCAGCCTCCTGAGTAGCTGGAATTACAGGTGCCCATCAGCAAGCCCAGCTAATTTTTTTTTTTTTTTTGGTATTTTTAGTAGAGACTGAGTTTCACCATGTTGGCCAGGCTGGTCTTAAACTCCTGAGCTCAAGTGATCCACCCGCCTCAGCCTCTCAAGGTGCTGGGATTAAAGGCATGAACCACTGTGCCCGGCCAAGACATCTCATATTCTTTTGAGTGATATAATGCATATCTCTGGTTATCATATCTGAAGGTGTTTTGTATTTTTATATAAATTGTATCTACACATGGATTTTTAAGTAAGAGGTATAGATCATCAACGTTCAGTTAGTGGTTTAAGGGGAGTGTTTAACATTAATGCACTACTGATGCTGGGACTATAAAATTCTGAATGAAGAAAAACAATCCATATTTATATTTCTAGATACATTTTAGTTTAATCTATGTTTTACTAAATTTGCAGAAGATTGTTTCAAGCATCCTTGCATATTTCTGTGCTCATAACCTTTATAATTTAGGTAATGGTAAGTGATCAGTGACCACACACGTACTAACACATGTAGCTGCAAAGACCTCTGTCTTCCTGTAAGTGGCAATTTATTTAGTTAATTTGAAGCATATTCTGAATTCATTGCTCATCTACTGACTGTGGGCTCTGTTCAGCACAGGTCAAGAAAGTAACATAATACAAATTATAAAAGACAATTATGGTGCTATCCAAACCAATCAAATCAAGGCAGATAGCTAATTTCGACTTGCAAGTTCAACTGATAGTGTTTATGTGATCTGTCAAATACATTTAAAAGCTATCCAAGAATAGTCGTTCATAATGTATAGATAGTAAATTCTTGAGAGCACAGACTGTATGTTATTCATCTTTTGGTCTGCAGCAATTCCCACAAATCCTGGCATAAAATAAGTGCTCAATAAGTGTAGGCATATACACGTTTGTGATTTGGTGTAGTGACTAATCTCACCTTGTGACTATCAACAATTGTGTGTTTTGATTTGTAATGTAAAATGAATCTACTAGATTTTTCCATTGAATTTGATTTAGTCATGTGTTTAATGACTTTTAGGGAAATTTAGTAAAACACATATCAATTTATTATTTTAGTAGTTATTAAATTTTAATTTTTAATGATATTACCAAATCACAATGTAAAAACACTCTTAAGATGTCTAAAAAAGCCCTGGTGTCATGGCTCATGCCTATAATCCCACCACTTTGGGAGGCTGAGGCAGGCAGATCACCTGAGATCAGGGGTTGAAGACCAGTCTGACCAACATGGAGAAAGCCTGTCTCTACTAAAAATACAAAAAATTAGCCAGGCGTGGTGGCGCATGCCTGTAATCCCAGCTACTAGGGAGGCTGAGGCAGGAGAATCGCTTGAACCCGGGAGGCAGAGGTTGTGGTGAGCCAAGATCGCACCATTGCACTCCAGCCTGGGCAACAAGAGCAAAACTGTCTCAAAAAAAAAAAAAAAAGTCTAAAAACAAATCTTTCTGAAGGTAAGACAAAGTTTTAGGCCTGAAAGAAGTTGAAAAGTGTAAACATTGTTCCCATTTCCTGGGGGCTCACCCAGTAGGCTAGGCTGAAGGTTACAGATGGCTTTACTGGCATCCTGGGGGCTTCCTAGTGGAAAATTGGGAAGAAAGGGGGAGAGTAGAGGTACGTGCCAGAGAAGGGACAGGGCGCTAGGAGCAACTGAATATTATCTTCTTAATCTCCTCTCTCTCTCTCTGTCTCCTCCAGTCTCATGAAGTGAAACACCCATACCACATGAGTTTGTCATCCTCTTAACTCTATTTGGGGAGGGATTGGGTGAGGAGGAGCCTGGCATTTCTGGGGTTCTCAAGCAAGAAGTACAGGGGCCCCTCTCCAGTCAGTGCAGCCCAGTTGTTGTACAAATGAGGCCTGGAGGGGCTGAGAACCCTACCAAGTGATCTCTGCCTGTGAGCTAGGCATCCTGGTTACTTCTGGCACAAAGAAGATCTGATTTCTTTGGGAAAAGGTGCCACTTACTTGCCCAGCTTTGGCCCAGAGGGGAGTTCTTTTATTGCTGTGGGAAGGGCATTGGATAGAGAGACAAAACTAGGCACAGGAGACTGGGCCTCTCCTGAAGCCCTGACTGAGTGCCCAGGGCCCTGGAGATTGAGACCATGGTGTTTTCCTTAAGGTAGTCCTAAACCCAACAGTGACCTAAGCTGAGTTTGTCCTGGATATCTGCCCAGCCTCAGTTGGCCAACCTTTCCCCCAAGAAAATTCATTGTTTGAATTCTGGACCTCTGTCCACCACAGCAAAATCCCTTTGACCCTCAGGGTTTGCATGAGAATTGCTATATTCACTCTTCCTCCAGTCCTGTATACCCAGGGTCATGCTCTTCCATAAGATGGCAGGGTAAAGCTACATATATTTTATATTCATTATAAAATATTTCAAACATTCAAAATATTTTAAGAAATTCATTACCAAATCCCACCTACTCATGGGTCAGGTCTATCTAATTTGACATTATTTGCTTTAGATATTTTTTAACTTTTAGGTGCAGGGATGCCTGTGCGGGTTTGTTAAATAGGTAAATTGCATGTCACAGAGGTTTTGTGTACAGATTATTTCATCACCCAATCACCCAGGTAACAAGTGTAGTACCCGATACGTAGCTTTTTTATTCTTTCCCTCCTCCCTGCACTCACCCTCAAGTAGGCTCCGGTGTCTATTCCCTTCTTTGTGTCCATGTGTACTCAATGTTTAGCTCCCACTTACAATTGAGAATATGCAGTATTTGGATTTCTGTTCTTGCATTGGTTCGCTGAGGATAATGGCTTCCGGCCCCATCCCTGTTGCTGGAAAGGACAAGATCTTGTTCCCATTTATGGATGCATAGTATTCCATGGTGTATATGTACTACAATTTCTTTATCTAGTGTACCATTGATGGGGATTTAGGTTGATTCTATGTCTTTGCTATTGTGAGTAGTGCTACAATGAACATATGCATGCCTGGGTCTTTATGGTAGAATGGTTTATATTTCTTTGAGTATATACCCAATAATGGGATGTCTGGGTCGAATAGTACTTCTGTTTCAAATTCTTTGAGAACTTGCCACAGTGCTTTCCACAGTGGCTGAACTAATTTACATTCCCACCAGCAGTGTGTAAGTGTTTCTCTTTCTTTTTTTTTTATTATACTTTTAAGTTTTGGGGTACATGTGCACAATGTGCAGGTTTGTTACATATGTATACAAGTGCCATGTTGGTGTGCTGCACCCATTAACTCGTCATTTATATTAGGTATATCTCCTAATGCTATCCCTCCCCCGTCCCCGCACCCCATGACAGGCCCTGGTGTGTGATGTTCCCTTTCCTGTGTCCATGTGTTCTCATTGTTCAATTCCCACCTATGAGTGAGAACATGCAGTGTTTGGTTTTTTGTCCTTGCGATAGTTTGCTGAGAATGATGGTTTCCAGCTTCATCCATGTCCCTACAAAGGACATGAACTCATCATTTTTTATGGCTGCATAGTATTCCATGGTGTACATGTGCCACATTTTCTTAATCCAGTCTATCATTGTTGGACATTTGGGTTGGTTCCAAGTCTTTGCTATTGTGAATAGTGCCGCAATAAACATACGTGTACATGTGTCTTTATAGCAGCACGATTTATAATCCTTTGGGTATATACCCGGTAATGGGATGGCTGGGTCAAATGGTATTTCTAGTTCTAGATCCTGAGGAATTGCCACACTGACTTCCACAATGGTTGAACTAGTTTACAGTCCCACCAACAGTGTAAAAGTGTTCCTATTTCTCCACATCCTCTCCAGCACCTGTTGTTTCCTGACTTTTTAATGATGGCCATTCTAACTGGTGTGAGATGGTATCTCATAGTGGTTTTGATTTGCATTTCTCTGATGGCCAGTGATGGTGAGCATTTTTTCATGTGTCTTTTGGCTGCATAAATGTCTTCTTTTGAGAAGTGTCTGTTCATATCCTTCACCCACTTGTTGATGGGGTTGTTTTTTTCTTGTGAATTTGTTTGAGTTAATTGTTGATTCTGGATATTAGCCCTTTGTCAGATGAGTAGATTGCAAAAATTTTCTCCCATTCTGTAGGTTGCCTGTTCACTCTGATGGTACTTTCTTTTGCTGTGCAGAAGCTCTGTAGTTTAATTAGATCCCATTTATCAATTTTGGCTTTTGTTGCCATTGCTTTTGGTGTTTTAGACATGAAGTCTTTGCCCATGCCTATGTCCTGAATGGTATTGCCTAGGTTTTCTTCTAGAGTTTTTATGGTTTTAGGTCTAACATTTAAGTCTTTAATCCATCTTGAATTAATTTTTGTATAAGGTGTAAGGAAGGGATCCAGTTTCAGCTTTCTACATATGGCTAGCCAGTTTACCCATCACCATTTATTAAATAGGGAATCCTTTCCCCATTTCTTGTTTTTGTCAGGTTTGTCAAAAATCAGATAGTTGTAGATATGCGGCATTATTTCTGAGGGCTCTGTTCTGTTCCATTGGTCTATATCTCTGTTTTGGTACCAGTACCATGCTGTTTTGGTTACTGTAGCCTTGTAGTATAGTTTGAAGTCAAGTAGTGTGATGCCTCCAGCTTTGTTCTTTTGGCTTAGGATTGACTTGGCAATGTGGGCTCTTTTTTGGTTCCATATGAACTTTAAAGTAGTTTTTTCCAATTCTGTGAAGAAAGTCATTGGTAGCTTGATGGGGATGACATTGAATCTACAAATTACCTTGGACAGTATGGCCATTGTCACGATGTTGATTCTTCCTACCCATGAGCATGGAATGTTCTTCCATTTGTTTGTTCTCTTTCTGCACAACCTTGCCAGCATCTGTTACATTTTGACTATTTTACTTGGTTATTTGACTATTATAACCATTCTGACTGATGTGAGATGGTATCTCATTGTTTCAATCTGCATTTCTCTATTGATTAGCAATGTTGAACATTTTTCATATGCTTGTTGGCCTTGTGTTATGTCTTCTTTCAAAAAGTGTCTGTTTATGTCCTTTGCCCATGTTTTAATGGGGTTATTTACTTTTTGCTTGTTAAGTTCCTTATAGATGCTGGATATTAGACCTTTGTCAGATGTGCAGTTTGCAAGTATTTTCTCCCATTCTGTAGGCTATTTAATCTGTTGAGAGTTTCATTTGCTGTGCAGAAGCTCTTTAGTTTAATTAGGTTCCGTTTGTTAATTTTTGTTTCTTAACAATTGCTTTTGGTGTCTCTGTCATGGAATCTTTGCCAGGGCCCATGTCCAGAATAGTATTTCCTAGGTTATCTTCTGGGTTTTTATAATTTTAGGCTTTAAGTATTTAATCCATCTTGAATTCATTTTTGTATATAGAATAAGAAAAGGGTCCAGTTTCAGTCTTCTTCATATGGCTAGCCAGTTATCCCAGCACTGTTTATTGAACAGGGAGTCCTTTCTCCATTGCTTGTGTTTGTCAACTTTGTCGAAGACAAGATGGTTGTAGGTGTACAGCTTTATTTCTGAGCTCTTTACTCTGTTCCATTGGTGCATGTGTCTGTTTTTGTACCAGTACCATGCTGTTTTCATTACTGTAGCCTTGTAATACAGTTTGAAGTTGGGTAATGTGATGCCTCTAGCTTTGTTCTTTTTGCATAGGATTTCCTTGGCTATTTGAGCTCTTTTTGGTTCCATATGAATTTTAAAATAGTTTTTTCTAATTCTGTGAAGAATGTCATTGGTAGTTTGATAGGAATAGCATTGAATCTGTAAGTTGCTTTGGGCAGTATGTTCATTTTAACAATATTTATCCATCCTATACATGAGCATGGAATGTTTTTCCATTGGTTTATGTCATCTCTGATTTCTTTGAGCAGTGTTTTGTAATTCTCATTGTAGAGATCTTCTGCTTTTCTGGCTAGCTGGCAAAATATCTAGTATTCCCAGATATTTTATTCTTTTTGTGGCTATTGTGAATTGGATTGTGTTCTTGGTTTGGTTCTCAGCTTGGACATTTTTGGTGTGTAGAAATTCTACTGACTTTTATATATTAATTTTATATCCTGAAACTTTGCTGAAGTGGTTTATCACATCTAGGAGCTTTTAGGCAGAGACTGTAAGGTTTTCTAGGTAAAGAATCATATCATCTGCAAACAGAGCTAGTTTGGCTTCCTCTGTTTCTATTTAAATGCCTTTTATTTCTTTTTCTTGTCTGATTGCTCTGGCTAGGATTTCCTGTTTTATAATTTTTTTTCCTGCAATTAAAACATACAGATAAAGTTAAAGCTTCATGAGTATCTCCCACTGATTCTATTTCCATCTTTCTGGCCCTGAAGGAACAGTTATCCTGAATTAGTGATTGTAATTCCTATGGATGCTGTTAATCAATTATTATTACTATCCATACATTATATAGAATATTATTTTTCACGGCTGGGTATGGTGGCTCATGCCTGTAATTACGAGGTCAGGAGATCAAGACCATCCTGGCTAACATGGTGAAATCCCATCTCTACTAAAAATACAAAAAATTAGCCAGGCGTGGTTGTGGGCATCTGTAGTCCCAGCTACTTGGGAGGCTGAGGCAGGAGAATGGCGTGAACCTGGGAGGTGGAGTTTGCAGTGAGCTGAGATGGCACCACTGCACTCCAGCCTGTGCGATAGAGCAAGACTCTGTCTCAAAAAAAAAAAAAAAAAAAAAAGAGAATATTGTTTTTCACACTTCTAAAATTTATATAAATGGGACTGTATATATCAGTTTACAACTTTTCTTTAACTTAACACTTTGAGATTTATCCATATTGATACTTGTAGCTTTACTTCATTTCCTTTAGCTGCTATTATATATATCCAATTATATGAATCATTAGAGGGATTGCAATAATTATTCAACTTTCTCTTCTACTTTGTGCATTTTTAAATCTAAAATTCTCCCAGATTACTTAGCAGCATAGCCATAGAGTTTATTCAGTTATTGACAAACACATCAAATGCCTCTGTTCAAGGAATATTGATATGGTGCCTTCCAGCTTGTCAAGTCCCATGTATCTGTGCAGAGATAGATAAGACATGGGTGTAGTATGAAGTAGAAGACAGATATACAAACAAGCACTGAGTCTGCAACCAGAGCTGTGTGATGTTTAGAGATGTACATTGTGCTTCAGGATCAGGGAGGAGGGACTGAGGCAATGAAAATGGAAAGATAGCAATTAGGGAAACCTGCACAGAGGAAATGGTGACACTTGAACTGCTTTTGAAAGAATGAATTTTCCTGGGAGCCAAATGGAGAACCACCTTTATAAAGGGATTAGTTTGTATAAAGACAGGCAGGGGGGTTTTGAAAGGGAATAGTATGATCAGCAAACTGTAAGTAGATTGGTCAGCAAAGTAACTGAGGGAGAAAAATCGCTTGGCTATCATAATTTTTCTTCCCTTAGAATTGGATGAATAAATGGTGCCCACTACTCATATATAGCACTTGTGGTTGCTTTTTGTAACCACTGAAAAATATAGTGTATGTGTCCATTCTTCTAATTGAAATGGTTTAATAAAACTCTCTTCTGCATTCTCTTCTTCAGGGGTTTAAAACATGGTCTCTGGGGTCTGGCAGACTTGTATTTAAAATCCAGCACTGCCACACATGCGGGTATGTGACCTTAGGTAGATTATTTAACTTTTCTTAAGTTCTCAATTTCCTCAACTGTGAACTGGAATAACAGCAGTTTCCTGTAAGCTATGGACTGAATGTGTCTCCCCCAAATTTATATATTGAAACCTAAGCCTTAATGTGATGGTATTTGGAGATTGGGTCTCTGGATGGTGATTAGGTCTTTAGGGGAGAGCCCTCAAGAATGAGATCAGTGCCCTTATAAGGAGCTGAAGAGACCAGAGTTCTCCCTTCCACCACGTGAGGACACAACTAGAAAGTGTCATCAGTGAACCAGAAATTGATCCCTCACCAGATACTAAATCTGTTGGTGCCTTGGTCTTGGACTTCCCAGCCCTCAGAACTGTTAGAAATAAATTTATGTTGTTTAAAAGTTACCCAGTTTATGGTATTTTGTTATAGTATCCCAAACCACAGGTTCTGCAGGCATTTCTCATTCCTGGGCTGGGAGGACTCACACTTGGCCAGGCTTTTATAGACATGATAGGCCAGACTGTAGAGTTCCTGGTGGTCCTGAACAGTGTTTGATCAACAAAGGGATTGGGCTGCTTGATACCATAGTGTCACAAATTTGAGGGCAGAATGTTTATAGAGATTTCATCTAAACAGTCTTTTTTTTTTTGCTCAAAAAAGTTTCAGGAAAAGCTAGGTTAAGCAATGTGAAACAACTTTCTTGAGTGACTGCGGGATCTCTCAAAGACTTTAATATATTAATGAATATTTTGAATCTCAAAGAATGAGCTGATGGTACACAGTATTTTCCATACTTATTTGATCAGAGAATGTCCTTTTCAGGGTGCTTCTTTTACTGTCTTCCTGAACAGTAATGCTTCAAAGAACGCAGCTTGGGAATTGACTTAGACTTCATTCAGTGTCAGGACATAAAGCAAATTCTAAGATCCTTGAATGTTCTGATTTTATTTTTTTCCCTGGAAGTAACACAGAGAATGCATTATAGGAATCATGTTTGTTTTGTGAGATGTTAATTAATCTCCGAGTATTTGTGATGTCTTAGAAAAATAGTATCTCTAGTTTTCTTTATTAGTCTCTTATGACTCTATTTTCCCATCCTAAACATTTTCTAAGTCTTTCTTGAATCTATTGGATTTTTAAAAATTATGAATAATTTAAAAATTTACTGTTTTATAAGTATAACATTCCTTATTTGCCCTCAAATTTCTTGTCTCAGACTTCAAGTTGAGCCTCATTTGAGTGTTCTAGGACTATTTTTGCAGAATGTCAGATATGGATCCCTTATTAAATCAATAAACCAATTGATTAAAAAAACTGAATATTCTAAATTTCACTGTTCTGGAAGATCAATAATGGTGTAGTTTTAATGGGAAATTCACAAGGGAGTATACATTAAATATCAATAATGAATGACTAAATATTACCTTTTCTATTTATAGGTTATGAAGTGTTCCCTTTTTGCTTCCATAAAGGACTTGAGAAATTTACAATCAAAGATACATTTTCAATACTATTTTTAATCAGAAAGAAGATAATCAACACCACCACCAATAAACTATACAGATGGGAGAAATAAGTGTGCCAAAATGTAGGTTAATGTTACAGCAATTGAAAATTAAATTAGGTTCAGGTCTTCCTGGAAGCCAAGGGAAGACAAAAGGAGCAGGGCAGGGACAAGGCATTATGAGGTTATAACATAAATCTTTAATTAGCAACGGTATTTCTTTGAGGGTTTTGCAAATGAGATAAGAATACATTGCTCCGTGGTGAACCAACTAGGTCTAAGGATAGAATTAAGAATTCCCAGAAGAATGAAAGTCTCATTGTATACCACTTGGGCTTTTAAAACTTTTACTGGGCAGAAAAATTCACACAGTTGAAGATGGTTTTCTTTAAAATTATCCCGTTAGATTGCTTAATATCCTTACGGTGAGCAATCTCATGGAGGCTGTGGACCAAAGAGCCAGGAAGTACCATAGATTGAATTAAATTGATGTCACTTCACTACTGATCATTGTTGGAAGGACTTCAGCCTTTTCAGATGCATGGGTCAAAAGGCAGCCCCTTGGTGCATATCCTTGTATGCTATATTTATCTATCTATCTATCATCTATCTATCTATCTATCTATCTATCTATCTATCTACCTATCATCTATCTATCTATCATCTATCATCTCTCTCTCTCTCTCTCTCTGTCTCTGTCTCTCCAGAACTCATTTCTGTGTCACTTCTGGACCTTTGAATGTCCTAACTCCTGGGAATGGTCCTGAGAATCTGTACCTGCAGCTAGGCAGTATTTGTATGGCTTCTTGAGATCCTGAAGGATACTGTTCCCTGGTGCTCCATTCTACAAACTGCTGATACTTTGAGGTTTAGAGTCATCTGCTGATAAATGTTTTCCCAAGTAGACACGAGTCCAATACTTTGATGTACTTTAAAAACGATATATTTCAAAAAGCCAATAATTATTTATGTACAGGAGAGGCAGAAAATGTATGAGGGAAGGAGGAGAAGGAACTCTGGTGGTGGCACTCGACCTCTCCTTTGTGGTCATCTCTGACCCCAGATATTCACATCACACTCATCAAGACAAGAGTATGCAACCAACTGGTCACACCTGATGTAATGTAATACTGATTCCTTAGGTTTCTGGGGTGTGCCTCTTGGAGGTCTCAAGTCCCATCCCAAGTGGCTTATCAGAAATTCCAATGACTTACAGTCTCCCTGAGAGGACTTCTGGTAAATGTAGCCTTCTCCATTTAATTGCATTTCCAGTGATGTTTTAATGCCTCTTATTGATTGGTGCCCCAGTCAGGTGCCCAGCTGGCTACCCTTTGATCTAGCCCTGGTAGGCCTCAATGAAACTTTCTGTGAGATCTTTTACATATACATCTATGACCCTTTAGCTGTACTGGAGGCTATAGAAATCAATCAAATTCCAAGCAAAGCCTATAGTGAAGCCACATTTTAGCAAATGAAACATGAAAAACCTTGCCTGGGGAAAATGTGGAAGAAACTTGGCCTGTTTTGCCCCTCGATTGCATTGCCTCTTCTTGGTTGCACTTTTGACCAGGGAAAAGAAACAGAAATTTTTGCAGTTTAAAAACCAAGCAATGTGTACACAGGAGAGGCATGCACAGAATAATCTAGCACAGAACTATTTCCCTCATATTAGGGTGAGCACCACCTACCGTGTGTTAAAGGCCCCTATAAGCCCTATAAGTGAACATACAATTTTTGATGAATAGCGCTCATTGTATGCTGGGAAAAGTTGTCATATCTGGGAAATGCAAAATGAGTGAGCATTAGAAAAAAACAAAGAATATTGGCAAGAAATTTTAATTACTTGAAACTTAGTGTTTAGTTGGGAAATACCTCATTATCATATGATCTGTCATCCATCATTCCCTTCCAACCTCCCTTTATCATTAGAAAATTGAAATGGTTTAGATGTTAGAAACAAAAGGTATAAATACACTTCAGTAGATTTGGAGAAGTGAAGAAACTGGGCTGTGTATCTTTACCTATTTAAGAGGAGACTTGTTGATATGGTTTTGCTGTGTCTCCACCAATATCCCATCTTGAATTGTAACCCCATAATCCCCACCAGGTCATGGGAGGGACCTGGTGGGAGGTAATTCAGTCATGGGGGCAGTTATCCTCATGCTGTTCTTGTGATAGTGAGTTCTCACGAGATCTGATGGTTTTATTTTTTATTTTTATTTTATTTATTTATTTATTTATTTTTGAGACGGAGTCTCACTGTCTTCCAGGCTGGAGTGCAGTGGCGCGATCTCTGCTCACTGCAAGCTCCGCCTCCCGGGTTCAGGCCATTCTCCTGCCTCAGCCTCCCGAGTACCTGGGACTACAGGCGCCCACCAACATGCCTGGCTAATTTTTTGTATTTTTAGTAGAGATGAGGTTTCACCGTGTTAGCCAGGATGGTCTCGATCTCCTGACCTTGTGATCTGCCCGCCTTGGCCTCCCAAAGTGCTGGGATTACAGGCGTGAGCCACCGCGCCTGGCCAAGATCTGATGGTTTTATAAGGGGCTTTCCCCTTTTTGCTCGGCACTTCCCCTTGCTGCCACCATGTGAAGAAGGACATGTTTGCTTCCCTTTCCGCCATGATTGTAAGTTTCCTGAGGCCTCCCCAGCCCTGCAGAACTGTGAGTCAAACCTCTTTCCCTTTTTTTTTTTTTTTTTTTTGAGACGGAGTCTTGCTGTCTCACCCAGGCTGGAGTGCAGTGGCGGGATCTTGGCTAGCTGCAAGCTCCATCTCCCGGGTTCACGCCATTCTCCTGCCTCAGCCTCTCCGAGTAGCTGGGACTACAGGTGCCCGCCACCACGCCCGGCTAATTTTTTGTATTTTTAGTAGAGACGGGGTTTCACCGTGGTCTCGATCTCCTGACCTCGTGATCCGCCTGCTTCAGCCTCCCAAAGTGCTGGGATTACAAGCGTGAGCCACCGCGCCGGGCCAACCTCTTTCCTTTAAAAATTACCCAGTCTCGGGTATATCTTTATTAGCGGCATGAGAATGGACTAATGCACTCATGTACCCATTTTTCCTAATATTTTCCCTAAATATACCACTAGAATTTCAGGAGACATAAAAGGTGTATTTTTGAATGTAATGTATCAAATTGGCTGATAATTGAGTGTTGCATTCATGAGAGACCAGGAAGTTTTTACTCATCTGTTCACTTATCCCCTTACCTACCCATTTCTCTCTTTATTCTTCATTCCTACGCACTATGGTGCTCTCTGAGGCAGTTATCAAAACTCTTATGACATAGACCTTGCTCTTACAGAACCCATAGCTGAATGTGTGTCACAGACTGATTAATGACAGAGTATATGCTTTAAAGCATGTGAGTCCAAGGTGCTTGGAGAGAACTAGAAGAGAATAACTTTCTTCATGGGATTAAAAAACAGAAGGAGTATGTAGGGAGTTGTAGAGGGGAGGCAAAAAGTCTTCTTGGGGAAAAAAATACATGTATCCTTTAAGATTTATGTGTATATATGATTATAAAAATAATATCAAATGAAGATTATGTGGAAAATGTGGATATCTTAGTCTGCTTTGTACTTTTATAGCAGAACACCACAGACTGGGTAATTTATAAGAAACAAATTTATTTCTCACAGTTCTAGAGGCTGGGAAGTTTAAGATCAAGGGACTGACATCTGGTGAGTTGAGAGAGTAAGAGAGACAACAGGAGATGGAATTCACAGGCTCAAGCCCTTTTATAATCTACATAAATTCATTAATCCATGAGGGCTGCGCTCTTACGACCTATACACCTTCCATTAGGCCCCACCTTCCAACGCTGCATTGGGATTAAATCTCCAACACATGCCTTTTCAGGGACACATTCAAACTGTAGCAGTGGGCACACTGAAAAAAAAAAAAAAAAAGAATAAATGAAAGCCTGATTCCCCAACCTGGCAAGTCCACACTCTTCTTATAACATAGTTACTGCAATAATCACTAGCGGCTGATTACAGTTGATGAGCTGAAACCTGTTGGACATCTCTGTAGTCTGACCCTTTCACTTCATGAAAGTAGAAACCAAGGTCTTGGGTTGGGGGCTTGGGGTCATAAAAAAAACATGTCTGCTGACACACAATGAGTTAATAGCTCAGCTGGGACCAAATCCTTTGTCTTACTCCTAATGAGAAGTTCTTTCTCTGCCCTACTACAAAAACAGCTTCAAATAAACTTTCAGCCAGAAAATAACGGTGTGGAGCATATTCCGGAGCTTGGTATCCGATTGCTGTAGTTTCCGTAATTGCCCTGCATTTTCTGGGGTCTTTATGATGAACTGATATCAGAAAGTTAAGGTATGTATGTAACTCGAAGGTGACTTCAAAGTGCGGTTAATCTCCTGTGTACAATGAGTTTTTTAAAAGATTCATTTTATTGAAAGCGGAGGCAATGCCGAGCAGTGATCCCATTTGAATGCAATGGCACTTTTAAGGGAATCAGGTCCAGCCAATTTCTGATTCTGTAAGGCTAAATTCTATTAGGCATTAAAACTCAAATTTCAGGCACCTTGCACTGATGAACACAAGGAACATCTGTAGAAAGTTTCTAGCATTATAACCTCTGAATACTGATTACTGTAGGAAGATCTAGGCTGCAATGCTAACAGGCTAAAGTAAAAAAGCATTTCTTCCTAAAAATGCGTAAGTACCTTTCAAGTGGACTGAGAGGATGTTGATAAATACAACCTGTATGTTTTCAGTTGATTTTGTTGCTCCAGAGCATTTATAGGCTTAACAATAGACATGCTAATAAAAAGTACCATTAATTGTGCATCAGCCACATTCCAGACATTTTATGTACATTATTCCAATCCTTATAGTAACCCTGAAAATCAAGAGTATTATCTTCATCTTACAGAAAAGAACATGAAAGCTCATAGAGGTTAAATACCTCGCTCTGTCCTCCTTTTCTCTTCCCTTTGTCTGGCCATGGTGGCTCAAATTATGAACTTAGCTTCACTAGCTGGGTTGAATGTACCCACATGCCCTGACCTGCTTTACGAACTGACATATATTCTGAGAGATGATTGTTATCCAAGTTGTTGGATTTGTGGTTTCAGCCATTTCTGATTTGTTCTGCCCAGCAGTTCTTCCTGACCAGCTGTCAGGGCAATTAGAAGGAAGGATTGATGCTCAGAATAACAGGAGTAGGGGAAGAGGGCAGGGATCTATCCTTGAGGGTTGAGAGGCCAGGAATTGATCTGATGTGATGACAGAAGATTTTAGGAGGATATGTGGGGGTTGACTTAGGGGACAGACTATATTTCCATTACATAGTGAAGAAGGGATAAAAAATGGATATTAGTTAGGACTTTTGTTGTTGTTTCAAGTTCCGTAATTAAACTTGGCTAAGCTAAGAAAAGGAGGACAATGCTTGGGTGTCTTCTCACAGTATTCAAAGACAGGAATGCGGCTGCCTCTTGGTAATAACCTGCAGCTAGGGACCTGAATAGGACTGCCATTCTCCACATCTTTCTTCTGTGCTTCTTTCTTTCTGCCTTATTTTCCTCCCCTCCAGCTGGTGGTCCACAGGGCAGGAAGCATGGGCACTAAGATGTTCTTAGTCTTATATGTAGGAGGTACAGTAACTCAGAGACTAGTCTTCAGGTTTTCACTCTTGCATTTTCTTTCTTTCTCTTATTTTCTTGTTTTTGCTCCCTGCTCTCCTCTCAAGTTCCACAACTTCCAGGAATAAATAATCATAGCAGCATGGGTAAGGTGTTAAGCCCTGGACCAACTGTGGCACGGATAGTGACACGTGTTAGAAACATGGCAGGTTTTGCTGTCATCATGTGGATGGGGTAAGGAGTGGCAATTTCTAGGAAAGTGGTGCAGGGAAGACAATTCTACCGCAACTACTCTCAAAATCCAGAATCCGATAGGACCAGGCCAAAGGTCCAGTAAGAGTATTAATCAATATGGTGATTATATGCAATAATGAAAACAGCCAACTTTTACTGAGCCCAACCAGTACTGTGCCAAGTGTTTGATATACATTATCTCCTTTAGTCATCACAACTCTTAAAAAGTAGGTAGTAGTATTCTTATTTTATAAGTCAGAAACCAAGGTCAGTATATCCTGTACAGTTAACTACTATACATATTGCCTTACATAATGACTGGCCAATCTTTATAGAAGTATAACATGAGAGTGGGTGAGGTGGCTTATGCCCGTAATCCCAGCACTTTGGGAGGCTGAGGCAGTCGGATCACCTGAGGTCAGTAATTCAAGACCAGCCTGGGCAACATGGTGAAACCTTGTCCCTACTAACAATACAAATATTTGCTGGGCATAGTGGTGGGTGCCTGTAATCCCAGCTACTCGGGAGGCTGAGGCAGGAGAATAGCTTGAACCCAGGAGGCAGAGGTTGTAGTCAGCCGAGATTGTGCCACTGCACTCCAGCCTGGGCAACAGAGTGAGACTCCATCTCAAAAAAAAAAAAAAAGAATTATAACATGAGGTGATTGAGGAGATTTATTACATGCTGGTGCAAATTAACTCTTTCCAATACTCTTTCGTTATCAGCAAACCAAACGGTTGCCACAATGCAAAGGGCTATGTGAGGTATGTTGATATGCTTTGTGATCATGCATAGTTTTTTATTTTTTATTTGAGTGCTTAAAGTTGTCAGCTGTCTGTATTTCTGTCCCAGTTGTATAGAGTGAGACACAGATATACAAAATGACTTATAGAAAGTCCAATGTAAAACCAAAGCCAAAGTGAAGAAGACAAGTGAAAATACAATTCAAGTTTCTGATTGCCCAGATTTTCTGATGCCCCTACCTCTTTTCACTTGAGTAGCTATAGAAAGTTTCTGTTTCTAGAGAAAAAAAATTGACTCCATGGTTCTGAATAATAACTGATACCTTCTACATTGTTTTATGATGCTGGAGAGGAATTGACAATATATAAAATTTCAGAAAACTATGAAGAAGAAAGGCATTTCATAACCTTGGACACAGCAGCAGTGCCTCAATAAATATATTTATCTCAATTTAATTTAACACAATACGATTTAACTCAAGGGCAAAAAAAGGATAAACTAGGATGGTTGTACCCCTGATTCTACAGTCTCACTGACCAAGTATTAGCATATCTAAGGAGGCATGATGATTCGGACCCCAAAGAGCTTAGTTGTGGACCTGCTTCTCATCTGTTTATTACTTGTAGAATTTTTTTTTAGCCTTGGGTGTTTCCTCCTTTATGAAATGAAAATATTAATAATAACTACCTTCACTATCTCCCAAGTTTACCTTGTGAATCAAATGAAAGAATTTATCTGAAAGCACGATAGACACTAAAAGTATTACACAATCTTTATCTTTTATATTTAGCACTTCAGAAATTCAAAAACTATAGAGAATTATAAAATGAACACCCCCGTATCTACCACACAGCCTAAGAAATAACAGATTGCTGGGCCAGGTGCAGTGGCTTATGCCTGTAATCCCAGCACTTTGGGAGGCCAAGGTGGGCGGATTGTCTGAGCTCAGGAGTTCGTAACCAGCCTGGGCAACGTGGTGAAACCCCATCTCTACTAAAATACAAAAAAATTACCCGGGCGTGGTGGTGTGCACCTGTAGTCCCAGCTACTTGGGAGGCTGAGGCAGGAGAATTGCTTGAACCCAGGAGGCGGAGGTTTCAGTGAGCCGAGATCACGCCACTGCACTCTAGCCTGGGCAACAGAGTGAGACTCTGTCTCAAAACAAACAAACAAAACAAACAAAACAACAAAAAAATAAATAACAGATTGCTAATTTCAGGTCCCTATCATCTCACCCTGGTATACGTTTCCCTGATCCAATCACTCACCTTTTGTCTCTGTAATCAATGATCTTGAATTTATTTAGCATCCCCAAAGCTAAATAATTAGTAAATAATTAGAAATAATTTAGTAACATATATATATTTCTCTATGCAATTCATAAGCAACCCTTGTATACACAGTATAATACAAATTATATCATGCTGGGGCATTCTTATGCCACCTACCTTTTTCACTCAAATTATTTTTGCAGATTTTGTCCATGTTACATGATCATAGCTCATTTACATAATCATGTTACATGATCATAGCTCAGCTTATTTTCAGTGTTGTGTAGTATTCCATTATACAAACAATCCATGTACTTATTCATTCTCTCATTGTTAGAAAATTAACTTGTTTTTTGTTTTCTTTTAAAATTTATTGTTATATATAATTCTGCAATACATGTTCTTTTGAATTAAAAAAAATTAAATTTTTGTAGAGGCAGGAGTCTCACTATGTTGCCCAGGCTGTTCTCAAACTCCTGGGCTCAAGTGATCCTCCTGCCTTGGCCTCCCAAAATGCTGGGATTACAGGCATGAAACACCATGCCCAGACCCAGTTCATGTTCTTATAAAATCACTTTGGGCACACAGCTTTGTTCCTGCTCAAGTGAGGGCCTTCTTTTTTTTATTATGGATATTTTTATTTCTCCAAATTTGTTATTTGTCAGGAGTAACTGAAATAACAAATACAATTGAGTCCTACCCTCATCATCATGGAAATGGCTTTAAGAGAAAACTGGTCAGATGAACATTATTGCTTCTCATTTTCAACAGCAAATAGTTGCCACTGATAAATTGACAGCCAGGAGTCTGTCAAGAATGCTTAGGACATGTTATATAATACAACATGCCTGTTCACCAGGAGAAAAATCCTAGAAAACAACTTACGTGTACTTCTTAATTTCATTATGCAAGACAAGCACAAAAGCACCACCCGTGCCTCTGAAAACATTGGACCATGCACCCTTGAAGGAAGCTTTGCCTCCTACATCATGAGCAATCTTCCTCCAGCAGTCAAGCATGCCTGTACGTGATGTCAGTTCCTTTGTGCCCTGACTGCATCATCATGTGGTGGCGAATGGTGTCAAATGGATAGGAAGTCAACCCAGCAACAGCAGTGACAGTCTGTGTGATCATCTAGCTGATGAGGATGTGAGTGTTCTTGGGATCTGGAAGCATTCCCTTTGCAGTGTCATAGATACTGAAGTAGGCGGCTCGGTAGATGATAATACCCTGCACATACATGTTAAAGCCTTGGTAGAGGCCCTTAATCCCATCAGATTTGTAAATCTTAACCAGGCAGTCACCGAGGCCTCGGAATTCCCTTTCAGCTACAGCTTTACCCACATTGGCTGCTAGACGGATAAGAGCAAAATCAAGAGGGTACACAAAACACAAGGATATGGCCCCAGCAGCACTGCCTGATGTCAGATTCCCTTCAAAGTAGCGCCAAAACTGGGTCTTCTTGTCCACATCACCCAGGAAGATCTGCTTGTATTTATCTTTGAAGGCGAAGTTGAAAGCCTAGGTGGGGAAGTATCTGATGACATTGGCCAAGTTACCACGCCAGAAGGACAGGACTCCCTGCTCCTTGGATATGCGGACCACGCAGTCTATAATGCCTTTGTATTGCTTATCTGTGGTGACCTGTTTGCTGGCATGCTGCACCTGCAGCAGCAGCTTGATCTGCTGGATGGGCACTACTGCCATCTTGGAGATGGCTACAGCCACTCCACCTGCCAGGAGGTCCTTGGCAAAGGACACAGTGGCATCTGTCGTGTTGAAAGGAAAGAGGAGGCAGGCTGCTAAGGGAGGGACTGGGCTGGGAACCGGCTTTGACTCTGGGGCTGTGAGGAGGACCATTTTAATGTCCTACACCTCTCATATCAGGGGCCATTGAGGTGGGATATGCATCCTCCTCACTGTTTTGTTGTTGCTGTGAGACCCTTCTCCGTCTCTCCTACTTAGACTCTATAAGGTCTGAATGTCCTAACAGACCATCACTCCCACTGTCCCCCCATTGTCTGCTTTCCCCCACTTCATTGTCCCTTATTTCTCAATGATTTTTGTCAATTCCAGCCTTTTTTCTTAATTTAAAATTTTAATTTTTGTGGGTACATAGTACCAGTACATAGTATATACACTGTCAGTCTTTTAAACAACATTCCTGGGCCAGGCACGATGGCTTACGCCTGTAATCCCAGCACTTTGGGAGGCCTAGACGGGCGGATCACGAGGTCAGGAGATGGAGACCATCCTGGCTAACGCAGTGAAATCCTGTCTCTACTAAAATTAGCCCGGCGTGGTGGCGGGCGCCTGTAGTCCCAGCTACTGGGGAGGCTGAGGCAGGAGAATGGCATGAACCCAGGAAGCGGAGTTTGCAGTGAGCCGAGATTGCACCACCACACTCCAGCCTGGGCAACAGAGCAAGACTCCATCTCAAAAAAAAAAAAAAAAAAAAGGCCAGGCGTGGTGGCTCACGCCTGTAATCCCAGCACTTTGAGAGGCCGAGGCGGGAGGATCACAAGGTAAGGAGATCGAGACCATCCTGGCTAACACGGTGAAACCCCGTCTCTACTAAAAATACACAAAAAAATTAGCAGGGCGCGGTGGTGGGCGCCTGTAGTCCCAGCTACTCGGGAGGCTGAGGCAGGAGAATGGTGTGAACCTGGGAGGCGGAGCTTGCAGTGAGCCCAGATCACGCCACTGCACTCCAGCCTGGACAACAGAGCGAGACTCTGTCTCAAAAACAAACAAACAAAAAAACAAAAAACCCCACAACATTCCTGCCTTAATTCTTGGTAATTTTAATATCCACGTAAATGATTCTTCTACCACCATGGCCTTGAATTTCTTCAATTCCTCTCCTTCAGCCTATCTCAGCCACTCACTCACATGGTCATAGCACAGAATTTCCATCACCTTTTCATAATCGCAGGTTCAAACATTCCACCCTCTGTATGCCTTGTCCTGTCTTGCTCATTTTAGTCTCACCACCTGAACAAGCCCCAGGATCTACAATCCACTGCCCAGTGCAATTTTTCAGTATCTCTGACTCACACTCATGTACTTTTGACTCTTCCCACGGTTTAAATTCCATCACTAATCATTACAGCCATTTCCTCACATACACCTTCAACACCCTTTCCCCTTTCCTGTGGTGCTTACTTGCTTGGCAGAATTTTGATCCTGGTGAAGTCCAACTCTCCTCCTACTTTGCATCATCACAGCAGAAGAAAAATACATAGCATGCTTACTGGTCTCACTTTAAGTTCATCCTTAGTGTCAATGGATCTTTCATGCTGTCTGACAATCTTGTTTCCCTTGTCTATTTCTTACTCTACTGTGATTGTTTTGCACTTTCTTTTCTCAAAACTCCAACACCTCACCAACGCTCCTGGCTATCATCTGATGAACTGCTTCTTATTTTACTGGGGACATAGCAAAACAGAACTTCCACAAGCTCCTGCCACATCCACTACCTACCAGCATCTATGCCCCTGTACCGTGTTCCCTCCTGGCTACTCTAAAATGACCATCTGTGCTTCTGTATAAATCTGAGCCATATACTTCACGTAATGCCATTCGCTTTCATGTACTCAAGCACATAAACGTGCAGGAGTTTCTCGCATTTCGGTTCTTGAAACAAATAAAAGCAAGCATACATACACAAACAAAAATCTCTGCATCTCTCTTGTCCCTCCAGCTACTACCTCATTTATTGGTTTCTACCTGGTTCAAACCTCCATCACCTCTCCTGTATTGTTACAACACTTCTAACTTCCTGCTTCCACGCTTGCACCCTTATAGGCTAGTTTTTATTACAGTGATATGGTTTGGCTGTGTCCCCACCAAAATCCCATCTTGAATTGTAGTTCCCATAATAAGCACGTGTCATGGGAGGGACCCGGTGGGAGTTAATTAAATAATGGGGGCGGTTATCTCAATGCTATTCTCATGATAGTGAGTGAGTTCTCACAACATCTGACGGTTTTATAAGGGGCTTTTCCCCTCTTCACTGTGCACTCTCCTTGCTGCTGCCATGTGAAGAAGGTGTTTGCTTCCCCTTCTGCCATGATTGTAAGTTTCCTGAGGACTCCCCAGCCATGAGGAACTGTGAGTCAATTAAACCTCTTTTTATAAATTACCCAGTCTCAGGGATCTCTTCATAGCAGCATGAGAACAGTTTAATACATACAGCAACCAGGGTGACTCTGTTAAAAATTTAAATCAGATCACTCTTCTGTTCGGAACTCTTCAATATTTCTGCATCACACTCAGAGTAAAATTCAAAGTACTTTAAAGTCCTGCAAGGACCTAACCATCCAGCTGCTTATGATTTCTTTGATCCAGTCTCCTACGGCTTACGCCTTGCTCACTCTGTCTTGTTGCACTGAAGCCTGCCAAGCATGCCCTGACCTCAGGTATTTTGCACTTGCTTTACCACTTGCCTGAAATTCTCTTCCCTCATATATCCACATGACATTCTCCCTCACCTCCTTCAAGTTTTTGTTTAAAGTATCATCTTCTCAATGTGTCCTTCCCTGAATACTGAAACAAAATTGCAGTTCCTGCCCCGAGCTTTCCCTATACCACTTTCCTGCTTTATTTTTCTCCATAGCATTTATCATCTTCTAGTATAACATACACTCATTTACTAATTTTATCTATCGTCTGTCTTCCATGAGTATAATATAAGAAAGGCCCATAAGAGCTGGGCTTTTGGTCTCTCTTTTTTTTTTTTTTTTTGAGACGGAGTCTCACTCTGTCACTAGGCTGGGGTGCAGTGGCGTGGTCTCGGCTCACTGCAACCTCTGCCTCCTGGGTTCAAGAGATTCTCCTGCCTCAGCCTCCCAAGTATCTGGGATTACAGATGTGTGCCACCATGCCTGGATAATTTTTTGTATTTGTAGCAGAGAAGAGGTTTCACTGTATTAGGCAGGATGGTCTCAATCTCCTGACCTAGTGATCCGCCCACCATGGCCTCCCAAAGTGCTGGGATTACAGGCCTGAGCCACTGTGAAATATTTCTTAAATATGAAGTTTGTCTGTTATTTCTTAGAATTATTTATAGGTATCTTTCAGAATCTTCTGTTATTAAACAGAGTATTTTTTAAAATTGCATTTCCTAGCTATGCATAGGAAAATGATTGCATTTTGTACATAAATCTTATATTTAGTAAACTGGCTAAATTATTCATTGTTCTACAAAATGTTCTGTGAATTCTGTGGCTTTCTGAATAAAAATGTTTACCTTGAGATAATTATAGTTTTGCTTCTTTCTTTCTATTCTTTACCTTCAAATTCGTGTGTGAGTGTATCTCTGTGACGCATAGTCATGTTGGAAGGCAGAAATGATATTGAGAAGCTTGACTTGTTACTGATTTTAAAGGGCATGCTTTTAAGGTTTAATCATTAACTATGATTAAAAACATCCATTTATAGTAGATATGATTTCTTAGATTAAGGGAATTCCCTTCTCTTCCTAGTTTGTAAGTTTGTTATTGAATCATTCATAGGTATTAGATGATTTTTTTCCTACAATTATTGACATTGTTATGTGGTGTTTTAAAATGTTAAATCTTTTAAATGGACAGATTTTATCTTTAGAATTTCTAAGGTTGAACCATTCTTGCATTTATGTGACAAATCCAACTTGTTCATGATGTATCATTTTAAAAAATATTGTTGTGTTTAGCTAGTTGATATCTTACAATTTTGTGACTATGTTCATGAAAATATTGGCCTGTAATATTCTATTTTTACACTGTTCTTGCCTGGTTTTGATTTCAGTTATACTAGCTTCATACTGTGGATTGGTAAGCATTTAATTTTTTTTTTCTATTCTCTGGATAATTTCCACAATGTTGGAATGATCTCTGACTTGACAGTTGATTGGAATCATCTGTAAAGTATCAGGCAATGGAGATTTCATGTGTGAATGTGTTTTAACTATGATTCAACATCTCTAAGGATTCCAAAAATTTCTAGATGTTCTATTCCTTTTTGTCAGTTTGGCAAGTTACATATTATTTTCTCAGAAATTGTACATCATAGCTAGACTTTCATGTTTACTGGCTTAACATACAAAATCCTTCTTTTTAATTTCGACTAGTTATTAGGTTACCTTTTCACTATTAATATAAGTTTTAAAGCCTCTATTTTTTGTGATCGATCTTGACAGAGTCTATTTTATTCATGATTCCAAGGAACTTACTTTTGCTTTTGTTTGTTCTTTATGTATTTTTCTCTTCCATGAATTTCTACTTTTAACTGTAATATTTCTTTTTTTTTTTCCTACTATCTTTTTTTTTTTTTCTTGAGATAGAGTCTTGCTCTGTCACCCAGGCTGGAGTGCAATGGTGCGATCCTGGCTCACTGCAACCTCCGCCTCCCTGGGTTCAAGTGATTCTCATGCCTCAGCCTCCTGAGTAGCTGGGATTACAGGCACGCGCCACCCCACCTGGCTAATTTTTGTACTTTTAGTAGAGACAGCGTTTCATCATGTTGGCCAGGCTGGTATTGAACTCTTTACCTCAAGTGATCTGCCTGCCTCAGCATTCCAAAGTGCTGGGATTACAGGCATGAGCCACTGTGCCTGGCCTACTATCTTTGAGTTGCTTTTGAGTTAGATGCCTTCCTAATTACTCATTATCATTTCTTCTTTTTTAATATACACATTTGAAGTCATACATTTCCTGCTAAGGAATTAGATATGTATTATATTTATTACCATTTGGTTCTATATATTTTAAAATTTTTATTATGATTTCTTCAATTCAGTAGTTATGTAGAACAGTGATGTTTATTAGAAATGTAATGTAAACACATGTAATTTAAAAAACTTTAGCAGCCATAATAAAAATTGAAATTAAAAAATGAAATTTATTTTAACATAACATTTTGGCCGGGCGCGGTGGCTCATGCTTGTAATCCCAGCACTTTGGGAGGCCGAGGCGGGCGGATCACGAGGTCAGGAGATCGAGACCACGGTGAAACCCCGTCTCTACTAAAAATACAAAAAAAAAAATTAGCCGGGCGTGGTGGCGGGCACCTGTAGTCCCAGCTACTCGGAGAGGCTGAGGCAGGAGAATGGCGTGAACCTGGGAGGCAGAGCTTGCAGTGAGCCGAGATTGCGCCACTGCACTCCAGCCTGGGCGACAGGGCGAGACTCTGTCTCAAAAAACAAAACAAAACAAAACAAAAAGCAAAAAAACATAACATTTTATTTAACTCAATATAAACAAAGTATTATTTTAACATGTAATCAGTATGAAAATTATTGCATTATTATTTTACATTTTTTGTTTTCTACTAAGTCTTTGACATCTGGTGTATATTTTATTCTTTTTTGATTTTTTGAGATGGAGTCTTGCTCTGTCACCAAGGCTGGAGTGCATTGGCGCGATCTTGGCTCACTGCAACCTCCGCCTCCCTCCCGGGTTCAAGCAGTTCTCTGCCTCATGCTTCCAAGTAACTGGGATTAAAGGTGCCCACCGCCACTCCCGGCTCATTGGTTTGTATTTTTACTAGAGACAGGGTTTCACCATCTTTGCCAGGCTGGTCTTGAAGTCCTGACCTTGTGATCCACCTGTGTTGGCCTCCCAAAGTGCTGGGATTACAGGTGTGAGCCATTGCACCTGGCCTTTATTCTTTTTTTTTTTTTTTTCCTGAGACAGAGTCTCGCTTCGGCTCACTGCAACCTCCGCCTCCCGGGTTCCAGCAATTCTGCCTCAGCCTCCCGAGTAGCTGAGATCACAGGCACCTGCCACCACACCCGGCTAATATTTTTGTATTTTTAGTAGAGATAGGGTTTCACCATATTGGTCAGGCTGGTCTCAAACTCCTGACCTTAGGTGATCCACCCGCCTCGGCCTTCCAAAGTGCTGGGATTACAGGTGTGAGCCACTGTGCCTAGTCCCTTTATTTTTAAAATACATCTTCATTTGGACACTAAATTTTAATTACAGATTCTTCATCTGTGTTTAAATTTAACAAAATTTACATTTCAAAAGTAGATTCACTTACTTAAAAGTTTTCCAGTAATTGAACTGAGTATCGAAAACTGCTTTTCCTGCTGGGTGCAGAGGCTCACGCCTGTAATTTCAGCATTTTGGTAGGCTGAGGTGGGAGGATCACTTGAGCCCAGGAATTCAAGGCTGCAGTGAGCTATGACTGCACCACTGCGCTCCAGTATGGGTGAACAGAATGAGACCCTGTCTCAAAAAAAAAGAAATTTTCCTTTAATATTTACACCCACATTAACAAAATTAGTTCATCTGTTTTAGAATAGCTGATTTGATTTTGATGCAAAAGTATATCATTTTCAAACTATATCTAAGTGTAATAACTTTACTATTTTTCAACTCAGTATTAACATTTAGTTGAAAGGGTATTGTATAAATTCTAAATTTACAAATATCAACAATGTGTTATTCCTTCTACTTACTGTTGTCAATCAGATTTCCATGTTGATTCACGGTAGAAAAATGTGTAAAATTATTACCATTGCTTTTTATGTAAGTTTCAATTTCAGCATAAATTTTCATACCTGTCCAGCTAGATCACAAGTAAACTTCCTTGAAACTTCACAGATAACTTCTTCATATGCAGTGTGATATCTGTGAGGAACTATAAATCACATTGCTATTTTTCTGCTTTTTGATTATTGGATATTTGGGAAATATATTTCTATTTCAAGGAAACCTTGGATAGGAGTTAAAAGTTGTGCCATAAGCTGTTAGCTCAGTGGGCTTGGTTTGCTCAGACACCACATATTCCATAGGAAGGACTGGCCCTTCACCTACCTCCTAGGAGATAACCCTTAAGCCTTTGTAATATCCTGCTTTATCAGTGTCTTTGTATATCTGAGGCTTTGGTCCACATCAGATAGTTTATGGTAACAATATGATTTATGGTGAATTTCTGCTCTTGTTCACTTGGGGCCCTGGACCATGCTGTATCAGTTTGACTTCTAGAGAAAGAGTAGTTAAGGTCAGCCATGCAGACATGCCCACTGACTCCTAATAAAAACTCTAGACCTTAAGGCTCAGGTGAACTTCCTTGGTTGGCAACACTTTGCATATGCTGTCAAACACTACTGCTGAGAGAATTAAGCCCTATCTGTGTGACTCCCCTTGGAGAGAACAACTGGAAGCTTGTACCTGGTTTCACCTGGTGCCTGTTTCCTTTGCTAATTTTAATTGGTATTCTTTAGCTGTTATAAGCCATAATCATTAGTTTAATAGCTTTTCTGAGCTCTGTGAATCATTCTAATGGGATGTTAAACCAGAGGGTGGTCTTGGGAGACCGCCAATATAGTTGGGATTGTAAGTAGGATTTGTTGGGATGACCTTTACTCACTGAAACATGGCAAAAGCATAGTTTGGGAAATGAAAGAATGAGAGGAGGGGGTGGACAAACTTTTGATTCCTATATGGCCACTGGATATGAAACAGTTTGAAATAGTGGTTGTGCTGTGATTCTTTACTATAGATAAAAGTCTCCAGTGGAATTTAGAAATGGTAAGTCCAACTCTCAAGTATTTGGGTTCCCTGTATACATCAGGAAATGCAAAACAAGAAACTAGCCAAATATACAATTCCTTGCTTAGTGTTATCCGTAATAGCAAAAATGAAAGTAAAAGATAGTGTTGGGGCAGATCCTAACACTACATATATACCAAGCTCACATTTCAGCCACTAAGCCTCAGGGCCACCACCAAAAGGATAATTTATGCTGGGACAACAGATAGAACCTCTGCAATCTCTGTTTACCAAGCAAGCAGTCGAAGTGGGAGAGGAGGGCCAAACCAAGAAACTACTGAAAGCAGAGGGTATGGCATGAAGGAGTTGTCTCATTTTGTGGATTAATATCAATAACTTCCTAAGGAACCTTTACTAAAATGGATCGTGAGAGTGGCCAGTTTAGGGGCAAGTCATTCTCCTTGCTTTTGAATTCTGCAGAATGAAAGAGCATGTTTGGGTTGACACATAACTATTGACTAATCACAGATGACTGTATATGATTCAGACACATAGCATGTTATTTCCAAGGAGACAGATTGCGTGGAGGACTGAGTGGAATTCATCTGAGCATATGAATTCTCCTTCTCCTCCTTTAAATGCGAAATAGAACTCCACAGATGAAGTGGCCGATATATTGCGTATGCAAGCTATGCTAGATTGACTTTATGATGATCGGGATGCTCATCCACTTAATATGTCTCATAACCAGGTCATGATAAATGCAGTGATTAACGGAAGCTCTTTTGTGTGGGCATCCTAAGTAACCTTACTGCTGTAAAATCAAGCAATGGTCTGTGGGTGGGCCTTGTTAGGTTTGTTGTCTCAGCTATGCCTTCTGGGTCTACAGCTGCTGAGAAAGAGCAATTCGCAAAAGAAGGAGACAAAGACAAAGGGGAGATTCAAAGGACTCTTCCTAGCAGGGTGAAAAATTTTAGATGGTTAATATTAAGTAGCATGAATAAAGAAAACATTGATGGGGTTGAAACAAGGTCTTGAAGCAGCACTATGGGAAGCTGGGTGTACATATGGGAGCCCCTGATGGACCCCGACATTGAAAAGCCATAAGCAAAACCACTTTATTTACTTAATTTTAAAGAATTTAAAAAGTTAGAAAGCACAGGTGATAATGAGAAACCTGACTTAATTGCTGGGGGTGATAGTCTGGCCAGTTAATCAAGATGAAGATTTATAAAGGAATGAGGGTGTTCTTGTGCAACCCCTACATACACATATGTGGGTAAAATGGCCAGCAAGTGGAAAAGAAAGTTCCCTGGGACTCCTTAATATGGGAGTCAAATGCACTGTGATTCCAGAACCTTTTGGTGAATTTCTAATAGGGCTACAGTCAGATTGAAGGATATGGAGATGCAGTGGTTGATGGGATTTAGGTGAAAGTTTGGATAAAAATTAGAATATTCAAAAGTACTTTAAGTGAAGTCATTGTGTCTATTTTCCCTGAATGTATTATTGGAGTAAATATTATGTTTGACTGGGAAACACTTGTCTACCTAGTATTGTAAAACTCAGGGCATGTAGGTTATCTTTCAGCTAGTATTAATTGGACATTCCAAATGGGAATCTATAGAATTGCCTGAGCCCATACAGGTTGTTAATCTGAAACAGTATAGAATACCTGGTAGACAATAAACAGCTTACTACTTTAATTAAGGACAATATTAGAAGCTGCAGTGCTGGTATCAAAAGTTCTCCGTACAATAGCCCTGGGTGACCCTGAAAAAATACGTGACTAATGGAGATTCAAAGTATACTACTGAGGCTGGAATAAAGATGTGCAGCCTGTAGCATCAGCTGCCCTTGATATGGTTTCAATAGTGCAAAAAAACCGTAGGCCAAAGAGAATGATGCTCAGTAATTTATCTTGCAAATTCTTTTTTTCCTGTATCAATCAGAAAAGAGCCAACCATAGTTTGGCTTTACATGGAAGGATCCCATTTTACATTTACTGTATTGCCACAGGGTTATTTGATATAACCAGCTTATTTTCATAATTTGATTAGAAGAGATTCACACTTGATGTAGGTCTCAAGTTTAATAATGCACATATATTAATAATATAAAATATCAGAAACAGAAGAATAAGCAAAACTGATGTTAATGCAATGCTGGCACACATTGCCAAAAAAAACCTGATTGATAAATCTAGCAAAGATTCAGGGATCTGCCCAAATGATAAAATTCTTAGTAATAACCTGGACAGGAGCCACCACAGGCATTCCACAGATGACTAAAAATAAGCTGCTGTTGTTGTCTCTCCTGAGAACTAAGTAAGAATCACAGTACCTTGCCAATTTCTTTGTATTTTGGAGGATACATATTCCACATCTGGGAATATTGCTAGATTCTATCCATAAAACTACCTGAAAGAAGGTCATATTTGAATGGAATCCTCAACAAAACCAGACTATGTCTGAGTTACAAATGTGGCAGCCCTCTCAATCCTTTTGGCCCTTATGATCCACACTCAGGATTTTGGAAGCATCTGTAACACACACTTATGCAGACTAGAGCTTATGGCAAAAGTCTGTCACTACCACCAGGAGTGACTGCTGGAATTTAGAAACAGAAAATTTCCATATGCAGTAGTATTGTATATACCCTTTGAGAGACAATTACCAGCTTGCACTGACAATAATCGAAACTGCCCCTATGACTGAAGGACATAAAATAATGTGGAATCTTGAAATATCCACAGTGTCTTGGATGATATTAGAGAAACATTTTAATATGGAATGCAGACCCAGAATAGTTCCATAATAAAATGGAAATGATTTATATGGGAACATGCTACTCGGGAGAGTGCAAGGAGGTGTAGTCATCACATTTAAGAGCAGATACCCCTCTTCCCCCTATAGCTGACTTTGGAACCACAAGAGGAACTGCAGGATGTTACTGTCACACGGGTGGTGCTCTATGAACAGCTCTCTATTGGCCAAAAAAACACTGCTTGGTGTATGGATGGCAGCTGCCAGGTGGACAGACATCACCTTCTTTGAAGGCCTGCCACACTATGATTTTTTTTTTTTTTTTGAGACGGAGTCTTGCTCTGTCGCCCAGGCTGGAGTGCAGTGGCGCTATCTTGGCTCACTGCAAGCTCCGCCTCCCGGGTTCACGCCATTCTCCTGCCTCAGCCTCTCCGAGTAGCTGGGACTACAGGCGCCCGCCACCACGCCCGGCTAATTTTTTGTATTTTTAGTAGAGATGGGGTTTCACCATGGTCTCGATCTCCTGACCTCGTGATCCGCCCGCCTCGGCCTCCCAAAGTGCTGGGATTACAAGCGTGAGCCACCGCGCCCGGCCAACACACTATGATTGACTGATGGAAAAACTGATCGAAGAAGGCAAGAACAAATCACCTTAGTGGACTGAATAGCGTGATGTTTTTCTTGCAGTGGTGGAAGAATTGAACAATGATAACAGCCCCTATGTTTGGGTTTTTGCCAACTCATGGGCACTGGACAATGGTTTGGCTATATGGTCAGTTAGATGGACAATGAAACATTAGACTAATAAAGAGATTCCTGTATAGGGTATGCCCCTATGGAAATGACTATGGGAATATAAATGATGCATTAAAGTAGGAAATCTTGGTGCCCATCAGAAGAACATCCTTCTAAGATTGGAAGGTGATTGAAATCACCGAATCTGGTGTGTTTGCTTGAGGGGGCCACCTAGGTCCATGAAATGAATGAATATGGAGGAGCTGTAGGAATGCAAAGATGGTCTGGTCGTCAACATACACCTTTACACCTCTGTGGCACAAAATGTCAACAAGAACTGTCTAGTCTACCAGCAAGAAAGACAGAGACTGTGGAGGGCTATAGGACAGGCTCCCCAGGGAGAAGGACCTGCACAGAGCTAGAAAATAGCCTACATTGGACTGGTGCCAGTATCTCAGAGAGACTGTAATTGTATCATGACAAGAATAAACACTAACTTAGGACTGGACTTTGCCTACCTGATGGGAGAAGAAAATGCTCACAATGTTACCAAACATCAGACGTTCAGTCTAGATCCTGATGCTCACTGCACAGAAAAACGATCACTGAGACAAGGAGTGTTGCCAGGGAAGAAGGATTTATTTGCATGCTGCAGCCAAGGAGAACAGGAGATCAGGCTCAAATTTGTCTCCTCAACTGACTGAAATTTGGGGTTTATATAGCAGGGAGGAAATGTAACCACATGTGAAAAAATAGGAATTAGGGAAAGATAAGGAAGAAGAATTGGTCAACAGGAAGCAGGTGGTTGGTTAGCCAATCATGACGGGTGACAGGTCTGCTGTCTCATTATCTAGATGTGATGAGATGGTGAGTTTCGGTTTCTTGATACTGTCTGGGTGGCCTGTGGGTCAGTTTCTAAGAAAGGAACTCAGATAAGACAAATGTAAGTTTCAAGCTTTAAGACTGAGGAGGTCAATTTCTATGTTTATCCAAAAAATAGTAAACATTACTTCCATGGGCCAGTTGGGCTGGTTTTAACAAGACTAAAAGGTCTGTACTGGTCCATTCTTGCATTGCTATTAAGAAATGCCTCAGGCTGGGTAATTTGTAAGAAAAGAGGTTTAATTGGCTCATGTTTCTTCAGACTGTATGGGAAGCCTAGAAGCATCTGCCTCTGGGGAGGCCTCAGGAGGCTTACAATCATGTCAGAAGGCAAAGGGGGAACAGGCACATCACATGGTGAAAGCAGGAGCAAGCAGGAAAGGTCAAGGGAAGGGGAGTGCCACACACTTTTAAATGACAGGATTGTGCAAGCACTCACTATCATGAAGACAGCACCAAGTCATGAGAGATCTACTCCCCTGATTCAAATACAATTTGACATGAGATTTGGGCAGGGACAAATATGCAAACTGTTTCAATCTGCCCCGGCCCCTCCTAAATTTCATATCTTTCTCACATTGCAAAATATAATTATACCTTCCCAACAGTCTCCCAAAGTCTTAACTCATTCCAGCGTTAATTCAAAAGTCCAAAGTTCAAAGTCTCATCTGAGACAAGGGAAATCCCTTCTACCTATGAGCCTGTAAAATAAGAAATGAGTTAGTTACTTCCATGATACAATAGAGGTATAGGAATTAGGTAAACATTGTTGTTCCAAAAGGGAGAAATTGGCCAAAAGAAAAGGGTTACAGGCCCCATGGAAGTTTGAAACCCAGCAGGGCAGTCATTAAATCTTTAAGCTCCAAAATAATTTCCTTAGACTCCATATCCTGTACCCAGAGCATACTGGTGCAAGGGATGGGCTCCCAAGGCCTCAGGCAACCCTGTGGCTTTGTAGGGTGCAGCCCCACATGTGCTCTCATGAGATGGAGTTGAATGCTGCATCTTTTCCAGGTGCAGTGTCCAAGCTACTGGTGGATCTACCATTTTTGGGTCTAGAGGATGGTGGTTTTCTTCTCACAGTTTCACTAGGCAGATCCCCACTGGGGACTCTGTGTGGGGGCTCTAGCCCTACATTTCTCCTTAGGGGGCTCTAGTAGATGTTCTCTGGGGGCTCTGCCTCTGCAACAGGCTTCTGTCTGGGCACCTAGGCTTTTCCATACATCTTCTGAAGTCTGGGTGGAGAGTGCCAAGCCTTATTCACTCTTGCACTCTGTGCACCTGCAGGCTTATCACCAAGCTGCCAAGTCTTATGGTTTGTGTTCTCCAAAGTGGCAGCCTGAGATGTACCTGGCCCCCTTTGAACTATAGCTGGAGCTGGAGCAGCTGGGATGTAGGGAGCAGTGTTCCCAGGCTGCACAGGGCAGTGGGTCCCTGGATCTGGCCTACAAAACCATTCTGTCGTCCAAAACCATTCCATCTTCTTAGGCCTCTGGGCCTGCCATGAGAGAGGCAGCCACTAAGGTTTCTGAAATGCTTTTGAGGCCTTTCTCCATTGTCTTGGATATTAGCTCTTGATTCCCTTTTAGTTATGCTAATTTCTCTAGCAAGTGGTTGTTCCATAGCCTGCTTAACTCTTTCTATGCCAGATAGCTAGGCTGCAAATTTCCAAAGTTTTATGCTCTGCTTTCCTTTTAAATATAAATTCCATCTTTAAGTCTTTTTTTTTTCTCCTGTATGTGAGCTGAGGCTGTTAGAAGCAGCCAGGCCACATCTTGAATACTTTGCTGCTCAGAAATTTTTTCCACCAGATACTCTAAATCATCACTCTTAAGCTTAAACTTCCACAAATCCCTAGGATCTGAACAAAATTCAGCCAACTTCTTTGCTAAAGCATAACATGTGGAACCTTTGCTCAAGTTCCCAGCAAGTCCCTCATTTTTATCTGAGACCTTGTTGGCCCAGACTTCACTGACTGTATGACTATCAGCATTTTGGTCACAACCACCTAACCAGTCTTTAAGAAGTTCCAAACATTTTCTCATTTTCTTTTCTTCTTCTGAGCCCTCCAAACTCTTGTAACCTCTTCTCATTACCCAGTTCCAAAGTTGCTTCTACATTTTCAGATATCTTTATACTAATGTACCACTCCTAGATTCACTCTTGAACTAATGTTTTGTTTTAGGCCATTCCTGCATTGCTATAAATAAGTGCCTCAGGCTGGGCAATCGAAAAGAAAAGAGGTTTAATTGGCTCATGGTTCTGCAGGCTGTACAGGAAGTGTAGTGGCATCTGCTTCTAGGGCGCCCTCAGGAAGCTTACAATCATGGCAGAAGGTGAAGGGGGAGGAGGCACCTCCATGGCAAAAGCAGGAGCAAGCGAGAGAGAGTGGGGGGGAGGTGCCACACACTTTTAAATGACCAGATTTTGTGAGAACTCACTATCACAAAGAGCACCAAGCCATGAGGGATCCGCTTTCAAGATCCAAACACCTCTTACCAGGCCTCATCTCCAGCACTGGGGATTACAATCCAACATGAGATTTGGTGAGGGACGAATCTACAAACAATACAGATTGTAATAGAAGACAAATATACAAACTATATCAGACTGTAAAGGAAGATACTGTGCCAACTTGGACCACCAAGTTACTTTGTTTTTTATGCCAAATATCATACTTTACAACCCATAGTGTCCAACAACAAGTAAATAGATCAACCAAGTAAACATATGTTGCTTATTATCCTCAAAGTAATGGTTTAATTGAATACTCTTGTTTAAAATGGGGGTGGGGCATAAAGGCATGAAGGACTGGCTTACATGCCTTCATGAGTGTGTGCTCACATTTAATATGCTGGGGGGGCTAGGAGAGGGATGGATATTATGTCTGACTGAGAATTATTCCCTACCTCATACTATAAAACAGAAGACAGACAGATAATTTCACCTAGATAGATTCCTCTGCCTTTCCATGGAACTTGTGGAAGGGAGCTAGGGGAATATGCTGGTACAACAATACAGTTCTTTCCTACATGCCCTCAATTATTTTGTTTCCTACCTGATACAGTAGTCTCAGGACCAGGGCTGCAACTGCAGATGCCAGAAGCAGGGGTGATTGCTATGCAAGAAACTGTAACAATATCTTTAAACTTTTATGCCAGAATTCCTGAAGGCCTGATGGAATGGAATTTGCCTTCATCCTGTCTGGCAAAATTGGAGTTGACAGTAAATGCAGCTGTATTGGTACTGCTTAGCGGTTGTAATGGCCTACCAGTTCTGTACCTATGTAATCCTACCCTATATGGGTGGTGCTATGGTTTGACTGTGTCTCCCAAAAAGCATATGTTTCAAACTTAATTCCCAGTGCAACAGTGCTGGGATGTGGGACCTAAAAGGAGGTGTATAGGTTATGAAGGGTTCACCCTTATGAGTGGATTAATGCTGATTACAAAAGTGTTTGAGGCTGCAAGTTTGATCTCTTGATTTCTTGTCCTCTTTTTGCCCTTCTGCCACAGGATGACACAGCAAGAAGACCCTCACCTTATGCTTATGCTAGCCCCTTGATCTTGGCCTCCAGAAATGTGAGAAAATAAATTTTCGTTCATTATAAATTAGTCAGTGGTATTCAGTTATAGCAGCACAAAATGGACTAAAACAGAAAAGAATGAACTGAGGAGACACTTGACAGCCTGGTGTTTGTGCTCACAATCCAGACCAGCGGAGTGGCTATATAACTGTAATATGTTCATTATCCAATGCACACAGCAAGTCAACATGCTAAGACACTGGCTTGCAACAGAGAAACAGGCTTAATCATAGGGCTGCTGAATGATGAACAAAGCCATCTCCCCAAGGAGTTTGGGGATAGGGTTTTGGAGTGGGTAGAAGTGTAGAGATCTTTGATGGGTTGAAGAGTGCAGGGTGAAGTCATGGGACAGGGAAATAAACTATATTCTCATACTGATATGGTTTGGCTCTGTGTCCCCACCCAAATCTCATCTTGAATTGTACTCCCATAATTCCCACTTGTTGTAGGAGGGACCCGGTGGCAGGTAATTCATGAGGTTGAATTATGAGGGTTGTTTCGTCCATACTCTTCTCATGGTAGTGAATAAGTCTCATGAGATCGATGGTTTTATCAGGGGTTTCTGCTTTTGCATCTTCCTCATTCTCCCTTTGCCTGCTGCCATCTGTCTAAGATGGGACTTGCTCCTCCTTGCCTTCCATCATGATTGTCAGGCTTCCCCAGCCATGTGGAACTGTAAGTCCAATTAAACCTCTTTCTTTTGTAAATTTCCCAGTCTTGGTTATGTCTTTATCAGCAACATGAAAACAGACTAATACACATGCTTATTCTGTTTCTCTGTGGGGCGTCTTCAAATTATTTGGGGTCAGCTTTTTTTTTTTTTTTTTTTTAGACGGAGTCTCGCTCTGTCGCCCAGGCTGGAGTGCAGTGGTGCAATCTTGGCTCACTGCAAGCTCCGCCTCCCAGGTTCACACCATTCTCCTGCCTCAGCCTCCCGAGTAGCTGGGACTACAGGCACCCGCCACTACACCCGGCTAATTTTTTTGTATTTTTAGTAGAGACGGGGTTTCACCGTGGTCTTGATCTCCTGACCTCGTGATCCGCCCGCTTCGGCCTCCCAAAGTGCTGGGATTACAGGCGTGAGCCACCACGCCCGGCCTGGGGTCAGCTGTTATACTGGAATTCAGGATCTGAAAAATATCTTAAGCAATTCTTTTTTTCCCCCAGAAAACCCCTTTGCTTTTTACTCCACATTATATTACACAATGATCAGGTATTACATGACCTGGTTTTTCGGCTTTCTCACAGTGAGATCTCTCTCCTTAAGTGATGAAGGGTTTCAAAGCTCTGAATGGAGATAAATCCTGTCCCTGCCTTCTCCATCACCAAACACCCATTCTTTCTTAGGCAGATCAGGTAAAAATATGTTTGTCCACGAAGCACCATAAACACAATGC
The DNA here is from genome assembly GCF_028878055.3 of Symphalangus syndactylus. NCBI lineage: Eukaryota > Metazoa > Chordata > Mammalia > Primates > Hylobatidae > Symphalangus > Symphalangus syndactylus. The sequence continues at coordinate 78,273,389 of NC_072440.2, read as the reverse complement.
AGTCATCACCATCGCCCTTCCTTGAGGGAACAGCTTCCCTATGACACCTAAGAGGACTGGCATCCATGACATCAAGCTGCAACTTCTCACCTGAGGCATAGATAGAGAGGCTATCACAAAGTAGCAAGGATGCAAAACATGACAATTGTCTCATGACAATTCAAAACAAAGCTAAAGAAAATCCTATGATCTTAAGCAATTCTTAAACAAAAACCTTACTCTTCTAATGTCAGAGATCCTATCTATCTTAAACAAAAGCCTTATGATTCTAACATCAGAAATCTTATCTATAGGATCAATGGGGATGCAAATGGTTAGTACCTAGTGCTACATGGCTTTCAATTACAAGGAAGTGGGTCAAAATGCAGTCCAATTAGTGCTTAACTACAACTATATTTCTGTTCAGAATTCTTGTTAAGCTGGTGAGGATGGCTTCAGCTAAACCTAACATCCATACCAAAAGTGGAAAAGTTTAGGTAAAAAGTAATGACAAATAGGCCAAGCATGGTGGCGCATGCCTGTAATCCCAGCACTTTGGGAGGCTGAGGCAGGCAGATCATGAGGTCAGGAGATCGAGACCATCCTGCTAACACAGTGAAACCCCGTCTCCATTAAAAATACAAAAAATTAGCCGGGTGTGGTGGTGGGTGCCTGTAGTCCCAGCTACTTGGGAGGCTGAGGCAGGAGATTGGTGTGAACCCGGGAGGCGGAGCTTGCAGTGAGCTGAGATTGCGCCACTGCACTCCAGCCTGGGTGACAGAGCAAGACTCTGTCTCAAAAAAAAAAAAAAAAAAAAAAAAGAATGACAAAGAGGAGGAGAAATAGTAGCTGAGGGCAAAGAAAGGAATGAATAAATGGGTTATGAAATGAGGGAAATCCAATACTACAACAGCCCTTTGAGAGAGGCTCAGAGCAAGAGAACAATATTTTCTTTTAGTACAATATACCAGATACCCAAAAGGGTGGAGCCATATGTTTGCTGAGATTACTCTTGCTTTTTGAACCCGACAAGGTCAAATGAAACCTGCAAAACCGAGTAGCATCACTCTGGGAGATATTTTGGTGATAGAATGATTAACTGGATCAATTGTTAGTAACTGGGCTGGGCGCGGTGGCTCACGCTTGTAATCCCAGCACTTTGGGAGGCCGAGGCGGGCGGATCACGAGGTCAGGAGATCGAGACCACGGTGAAACCCCGTCTCTACTAAAAATACAAAAAATTAGCCGGGCGCGGTGGCGGGCGCCTGTAGTCCCAGCTACTCGGAGAGGCTGAGGCAGGAGAATGGCGTGAACCCGGGAGGCGGAGCTTGCAGTGAGCCGAGATCGCGCCACTGCACTCTAGCCTGGGCGACAGAGCGAGACTCCGTCTCAAAAAAAAAAAAAAAAAAAAAAAAAAAATTGTTAGTAACTGAGTGGAACTCTAGTAATATGCTCATGTCTGTGGATTCTTATTTCAGGATACAACTATTACAAATGATATCGCTTGGGAAAGAATTTCCAGGATCTATTCCCTACTGGGCCATCATACTTTGGTGTACAACTCTTGGCAAGACTCTTTACTGTGTAACTACAAACCTTGATGATCAAATACTTAGTTCTCCGATTATAATGAAAAAATATATAGCAATCATATGCTGAACGTCTTGCCATGTGCTGTCTACAAATACATATAACACGTGTTTTGTGGGTGGAAAGCTATTAAACAGAATAGGAAGAGACAATAGGTTTCTGAAGGGATTAAAGCAGTAGGCATCACGTGAGAGTGTGAATTCCCTGCGGCACAGCCCCATCCTGAGAGGAGGAAGGCTATGGAAACCTTTATGGCTTAGTCAAAGTAAATTAATCTAGGTGTGACTACCACTCATCTAACCCCAGTACGGGAGGACCATCATTTTGGGGTACAAAATAGGTATCCTAATTGCACTCATGCAATTAGTACACAATGGCAAAACATGCACGGTAGATTTAAACAATGTTGGTTCACAAGACTGAAAGAGGGCTTTAGGAGAGATAGACATCTGTCTAGGCATCATGGAACAAGCTGGATTTGCTTTTGATGAAGAGCAGCATTCAGAGGAAAATATTTATTGATTAGAATGAGCAGATTAGAGGAAATTCTATTCCAGGAGGAAGACAGAAATGGAAGTCAACCTCAAAAAGATTATAAAGTTTAGGGAAGACTCAAAATAATGCTGGATCCAGTGTTGAGAAAGTGCTTGTACTCTGAACCAACATGGCCTTTTGATTATTTTAATATAGATGGAGGCCACACAGCTATAAAGAACTGCCCTAGACTGGGCAATTTATGAAGAAAATAGGTTTAATTGACTCACAGTTCTGCAGGCTTAACAGGAAGCATGACTGAGAGGCTTCAGGAAACTTACAATCATGGCAGAAGGTAAAGGGGAAGCAAGCACGTCTTATCATGGTGGAGCAAGAGAGAGAGCGAGCGAAGTGGGTAGTACCACACACTTTCAAACAACCAGATCTTGTGAGAACTTACGATCATGAGAACAGCGAGGGGGAAGTCTGCTTCCATAATTCAGTCACCTCCCACCAGGACTTTCCTCTGACATGTAGGGATTACAATTCGAGATGAGATTTAGGTGGAAACACAGACCCAAAGCACATCATTCTCACATTTGAAACCAGTCATGCCTTCCCAACAGTTAATGAGTTGCGCAATCTCGGCTCACTGCAAGCTCCGCCTCCCGGGTTCACGCCATTCTCCTGCCTCAGCCTCTCCGAGTAGCTGGGACTACAGGCACCCGCCACCATGCCCGGCTAATTTTTTTGTATTTTTAGTAGAGACGGGGTTTCACCGTGGTCTCGATCTCCTGACCTTGTGATCTGCCCACCTCGGCCTCCCAAAGTGCTGGGATTACAAGCGTGAGCCACCGCGCCCGGCCATGAGTTCTTAACTCATTCCAGCATTAACTCAAAAGTCCAGGTCCAAAGTCTTATTTGAGACAAGCAATTCCCTTCCACTTATTGAGCAGACATTGAGAAAGAAAGAAAATAGAATCTAGGTTGCATCCAAACCTGAATCACTGCCCACCTACAGCAAGAAAACACATTTTTCTACCATTCTTGCAATATGCATAAACATTATAAAACCCGCCCATATTTCCCCTTCTCCTCTGGCAAAAATTTTAGAAAGTCGGTGGCTATGTTTTTCAGGAGGGCTCAGAAGATGGGAATGTGAGAGAGGTAAGCACAGAGAATGGGTATTTTCTTTGCCATCTCATTTTCAGTCTCACTTCCGATCCTTTTAGCTGAACAGAAGTCTTCTGATCAGCGTTTCAACCTCTTTCCTTCCCCTCCTGCGGCTGTGTATTGTGCACACCAAACATTTACAGTGGCTAGCCATTAGTTGGCTTTTACTATTGATTCTTTTTTCTTTGTTGTGTTTTTCCTCTGAAAAATCCATTCAGTACTTCGGCATTAAAAAAGCTTGGTATGAATAAAAACAACGTAATTCTCCCCTTTTGTGTCTCTGTGAGAAGCCAACACCAGAATACTCTGTGACCATCTTCTGTGGCTAAAATGACTTCTAAAACTTGTGATTTTGCTAGGACTACTGAAACAGGATGTGCAGAACATTGGAACGGGGCCATTCATCAGCAAACAAACTTCCCTGGGTAGATATGCAGGGAGGATCTTGGAGGATAAAGTTTTGTCTTTGTTTTTCCTGTTTGCTGCCAGCTACAAGTTACAAATTGGATACAAATTCCTTAACCTTTGGCCGGCAGCCCTCAATTTCATGCTGTCTAATTTATATGTAAACAAGGTCATACATTTGCCTTAAGTTTTTCCACCTTATTTTGGGGGAAGTTTTTAGTTTCTGATTTCCTGAACGCTAGTTAACTCTTGACTTTCTGGAACGTTTTACCACAGCATTACTCTGGAAATGTCAACATTAAAAAAAAAAAAGTTGAAAAAAACAATGTCAATCAGTTGGCCTGATTTGAACACCCAGGGCACAGCCTTACAGTCACAGACTATTCTTTAGCATTGAAAACAAAATCCTAAAGACTGTGAATCAAAAATGAAGTCTCCATTTGACAAATAATTGGTAGCACAACCTTATTTTGTTTAAATACAACTAGGTAAGGGAAGTGAAAAGGAATTCAGTGATGGTAGAGACAGCTCTGACTTCCAATGTTGTCTACAAAGCCTCTCAATAGAGTGAAATCTGTATTTTTCTCATCTCAATGGGAAGAAATGTTTTTATTTCATTTCATATGGCCTTAGCCTATAGTTTATTTTTGTTTTTTTTAAAGTCTGTTTTCAGGAAAAGTCCTTCCCATATCCTCCTGGGAACTTCTCTGCAATCTTCTATGTTGGCTGCTATGTTAGTTTTCTAGGGTTGCCATAACAAATTACCACAAGCTGAGTGGCTTATGTCAACAGAAATTTATTCTCACTCAGTTCTGGGGGCTAGAAGTCTGCAGTTAAGCTGTTGGTAGGGCCATGCTCTTCGGAAGGAGTTAGCCAGCTTGCTTTAGGCAGAGAGCGAGGGAAGAGTCTGCAGAGAACATCCGACTCACCTCACAAGTGCCTACATCAGATGTTTTGTGCAAGTAAGGGAACTTGCACAGGGGGCTTGCCTAAACATACCTGCAGCAGACTAAAGGCTAGCATGCACTGAGGTGGGGGGTGGAGGTACCAGGAATTCACTCCTTATATAGCGCTATCAGCTTTTATAAAAAGCCCTTGTATTCAACTGTGAAGGGGGCAACTGGGAACCTGGTTTCAGGACCCCTCTCTTTGCTGAGGACTTTCCTGTTGCTTAATAAATTCTACTCCACTCACTCTTCAAGTGTCTATGTGCCTACTTCTTCCTGGTTGTGAGGCAAGAACTCAGACCTAGCTGAGCTAAGGAGCAAAAATACCATGCATCACCTCTAAAAGGTCTAAGGAAGAATCTTTTCTTGCCTCTCCCCTAGTTTCTGGGGGTTTCCAGCACTCCCTGGCGTTTCTTGGTTTGTAGAGGCATTGCTTCAGTCTCTGCCTCTGTCTTCATATGGCATTCTCCTTTGAGTCTCTCTGTATGTCTTTTTCTCATAAAGCCACCAGTTGTTGGATTTAGGGCCCACTGTAATCCAGTGTGACCTCACCCTAACTAATTACAGCCTCTAAGGCCCTCTTTCTTTTTTTTTTTTTTGAGATGGAGTCTTGTTCTGTTGCCAGGCTGGAGTGCAGTGGTGCAATCTCGGCTCACTGCAACCTCTGCCTCCCAGGTCCAAGCGATTCCCCTGCCTCAGCCTCCCAAGTAGCTGGGACTACAGGCGTGCACCACCATGCCTGGCTAATTTTTTGTATTTTAGTAGAGACGGGGTTTCACCATGTTGGCCAGGATGGTCTTGATCTCCTGACCTTGTGATCTGCCCACCTCGGCCTCCCAAAGTGCTGGGATTACAAGCGCAAGTCACTGCGCCCGGCCCACCCTATTTCTAAATAAGATCACATTCTCAGGTTCCAGGTGGACATAAATTTTGGAGGACACTATGTAACCCACAAAGTTGTCTTTCACTCATTTAAACTAAGTATACATGATACGGATGTGAAAATGTCAATCACATGTTGTTACTGAAATGCCAGGAGTTTGGTCTAGGTCCTACTGCTCACCACATAGAAAGTCAATCACTGGGCCGGGCGCGGTGGCTCACGCTTGTAATCCCTGCACTTTGGGAGGCCGAGGCGGGTGGATCACGAAGTCAGGAGATCGAGACCATGGTGAAACCCCGTCTCTACTAAAAATACAAAAAATTAGCCGGGCGTGGTGGCGGGCGCCTGTAGTCTGCTACTCAGCTACTTGGAGAGGCTGAGGCAGGAGAATGGCATGAACCCGGGAGGCGGAGCTTGCAGTGAGCCGAGATTGTGCCACTGCACTCCAGCCTGGGTGACAGAGTGAGACTCCGTCTCAAAAAAAAAAAAAAAAAAAGTCAATCACTGAGACAATTACTATTGCCAGAGAAGAAGGCTTTAAGGGTGCTGCAGCAGAGGAGATGTGAGATCAGCCTTAAATCCATATTCCTGACTGACTAAAATTAGGGGTTTATATAGCAGAAATGAAATGTAACCATGTGTGGGAAAACAGGAATTAGGGAGGCATAAGGAAGAGGAGTTAGTCTACAGGGAGCAGGTGGTCAGTTAGGCAATCATGATAGGTTAGGGGTCTGGCGTCTCATTGTCCAGATGCAATGATCTGGTAAGTTACAGTTTCTTGATACTATCTGGGAGGACTGATGGTTGGTTTCCTGAGAAAGGAACTCAGATAAGACAGTTGTAACTTTCTCAAGTTTTAAGATTAGGAGGATCAATTTCTATGTTTATTCCAAGAAACCATAAACATCAGTTCTGAGACAATTGGGCCAGTTTCAACATCTGGAAATTTTGTTTATTCGGTCACCTGAGGCTGGCATTTTGAGGATGGAGACCTCTTTTTTTTTAGGGATGTTACCAAGGTTTGTTATATAGAACTCAATTATCTCTTTTGTTCACATGTGGACAGTCTTTAGACATTTCCCATGTATTCAGTACAAACAGATATTGTATAGGAGCTGTCAAGGCTAGTGGACTAAATCCAGAATGCAGGGGGAGCACTTTGAATCCTCCCTGCCAAGGACAGTGCAAAGATGCACCCTGCTAAGTCCCACAGAGGAATTCAGACCAACACCTACATTATTCTTTTATGAAAATTCCTCTAGCTTAAGCTGTTGCTTATAATTGAGTTTTACAATTCAGATATAGTATATTGTGTCCGGAATTGGTGGGTTCTTGGTCTCTCTGACTTCAAGAATGAAGCCGTGGACCCTCGCGGTGTTACAGTTTTTTTTTTTTTTTTTTGAGACGGAGTCTCGCTCTTTCGCCCAGGCCGGACTGCAGTGGCACGATCTCGGCTCACTGCAAGCTCCGCCTCCCAGCTTGATGCCATTCTCCTGCCTCAGCCTCCCAAGTAGCTGGGACTACAGGCGCCTGCCACCGCGCCCGGCTAATTTTTTGTATTTTTTTAGTAGAGACGGAGTTTCACCGTGTTAGCCAAGATGGTCTTGATCTCCTGACCTCGTGATCCACCCGCCTCGGCCTCCCAAAGTGCTGGGATTACAGGCGTGAGCCATCGCGCCCGGCCGGTGTTACAGTTCTTAAAGATGGTGTGTCTGGGGTTTGTTCCTTCTGATGTTCAGACGTGTCCGGAGTTTCTTCCCTCTGGTGGGTTTGTGGTCTCGCTGACTTTAGGAGTGAAGCTGCAGATCTTTGCAGTGAGTGTTACAGTTCATAAACGCGGTGCATCCGGAGTTGTTTGTTCCTCCTGGTGGGTTCCTGGTCTTGCTGACTTCAGGAGTGAAGCTGCAGACCTTCTTGGTAAGTGTTATAGCTCATAAAGGTGGTGTGAACCCAAAGACTGAGCAGCAGCAAGATTTATTGTGAAGAGCAAAAATCAAAGCTTCCACAGCATGGAAGGAGACCCAAGCAGGTTGTTGCTGCTGGCTGGGGTGGCCTGCTTTTATTCCCTTATTTGGACCCACCCACATCCTGCTGATTGGTCCATTTTACAGAGAGCTGATTGGTCCATTTTACCGAGTGCTGATTGGTCCATTTTACCGAGTGCTGATTGGTCCATTTTACAGAGTGCTGATTGGTGCATTTACCAACATTTAGCTAGACACAGAGTGCTGATTGGTGCATTTACAATCCTTTAGCTAGATAGAAATGTTCTCCAAGTACCCTACCTGATTAGCTAGACACAGAGCACTGATTCATGCGTTTACAAATGTTTAGCTAGACACAGAGCACTGATTGGTGCATTTACAGTCCTTTAGCTACACAGAAAAGTTCTCCAAGTTCCCACCCAACCCAGAAGCCCAGCCGGCTTCACCTATCAATGCGACCTACACTTCTAAAATCCAGTGAAAATCTATTTGAAAAGGGATAATAACTCCTTGCCTTTCACTCTAGAAAAAAAGTCCTGTCTGGGTGTTGCTAAAATAGTTTAGTGATATGCTGCTAATACAGAGCGATTGAAATGTACTCATTTAAAATATCTAAACTTGAGTAATCCATTAGTGGAAAAATCCATTTTTTTCATTCATCAAAAACTGATATTCTGGAAAGAAGGAAAAAGAAACAAAGGATGAGGATAAGTCACTGCATGAATTTCTTTCCAGATTTTTAAACTTAATTTCTGGTCTTTTATTAGTCTCTCATCCTCTTTTCTGAACTTGTAGGCATCTGTTTACTGGTATACACTGATAATAATCAGAGAAAATTTATATAAGTAAAATTTATATAAGTTCCTGAAGGTTCTGCTTTAGATGTATAGATGGTGAGAGGTCCAGAATCTTAGGGAATATAGAAGATTGGCCTTGATGAGAAAATGCTGGAAGTCAGAGAAGCACCTGCCCAGAGAACAGCAAATGGATCTAGGTACAGGGGACATCAGGAAGCTTGAAGCAGAGAAACCTAATGAATCCCAAGACAGACATACTGAGACAATTACAGTTAATCCATATCTTGAAGGCATTCCTTTGACACATAATCTGCAATCTGCCCTACTAACAACTATTTTCCCACATCTGCTAAATTTATACAGTTATGAATGGGTTATCCCTAAGAGAGCACGATAAATGGTATAGATAAATAATTATAACAGCAGTTTGCTTTATTGTTTTATAACAAGGGGATGTATTAGGAAGAATTTGTTAATTCCTGGTTATCAATTGCTCAAGCTGTTTATGATTATTTTAGGGTTTTGAAATAAACTATGAATTATTCTCTATTCGAGAATTGATAGGAAATGGAGTTTGAAAAGAAAGAGTATTTTAATTTTTCCTCCCACACTGATCACTTTCTAGTTTACCATGGTTTCTGAATTCTATTTGTTAGTCATTCTGTTAACTACATTAACTAACCTAGTAAATTTAGTAGATTAAGAAACTGAAGTATAAATTAATGAGTATAATCCATCAATGTCTGCAGTTTCAATCATAATATTTATACAGTGTGAAAAAGATGTCAGATGACTTGTAGGATTATCTTCTTTGAAGAGATTTATTAAATTTGCAATTATTTTGCCTGGAATGCCAACATTAAATTAATGTTTTCCAAAATGTTAGATGCATTTGTGAAGATATCATGTTACCATTTTTTGTTTCTAGGCATGCATAAAAGATACCCACTCCACCAAAGGAAAAGTACTTCAGGCAAATAGTTCAAGCTGTAATGCAATATTTCCACCTGATTTTCATTTGTTTATTCATTCATTTACTCAACAAATGGCAAATTTTGTGAGATCTGACTCTGTGTCACTCACTGTTCTAGACACTGGTGATATAGGAGACAACACAAACCCTACACTAATACTAGAGCTCACATTTCAGTGGGGGGAGGGGAGGGAAACAGGCAATATACAACAAGAAAAAATACTTAACATCTCGGTGCGGTGGCTCAGGCCTGTCATCCCAGCACTTTGGGAGGCCAAGAGGGGTGGAATCACCTGAGGTCAGGAGTTTCAGACCAGCCTGGCCAACATGGTGAAACCCTGTCCCTACTAAAAATACAAAAATTAGCCAGGCATGGTGGCATGCACCTGTAATCCCAGCTACCCAGGAGGCTGAGGCAGGAGAATCGCTAGAGCTCAGGGGCTAGAGGCTGCAGTAAGCTGAGATTGCGCCACTGCACTCCAGCCTGGGAGACAGAGCAAGACTCCATCTGAAAGAAAAAAGAAAATAAAAAAAGAAAAAGAAAACAATATCTCAGGTGCTGTCAAAATGTAAAATGCCATGAAAAAGTGTGAAGCAGGGTAAGAGGATGGTGAAATGGGGTGGTAGCTTTGCTTCAGAGACTTGGAGGAGTAAGGGAGCCATGGGCAGAAGTGGACTCATTGTGAAGCCAATGAAGCTTAAAATTCAGGGACTTTCACTTGCTTGGGTCTCTGTGAGTGGTGGGACTTGCAGGACACTGCAGAGTATTCTTAGTGGGGAGTGGAGGCCAGGTTGCTTTCAGGAAGTATTTCTCTGTAAGTGCTTCTGTCATAACACCGAAACTCCAAAGAAAATGAAAGATGACTTCAAAGACATTTCCAGAGCTCCGGTAATTTGCTGTACTTTCTGTTCTCGTTCTATATAAATATTAACCTAATTTTGTGTTTGTGATCTTATTTATTTTTCTAAAACAGCATCCTTGGCTATAATTATACATACTTCAGGTCAGTATATAGTCATTTCTAGGCATTGCAATTATACATATGAGTAAGATATGACCCCAGAACTTCAGCTCACTTCATGATCTTAATAACTTTTGATATATTAAGGTGCAGAAGAAACAGAACTCAGCCAAGTTGATATCAAGTTGATAACTTGATATTTCCTTGAGTCTAACCATCAGTTGTAAAAAAATAGAATTCATAACAACTTTATGAGAAAAAAGAAAATGCTACTAAAATTAACATTTTCAGTTTTAAGACTAGTTGATTTTTAGATACAGAATATAAAGAAATATATATTAGAATTTTAAAAATTAACATTAATTAGAATTTATTGGGCTCTGATTTTCTAATGTCTTGGTATGCTTAACTCATTTAATCATCAAAACAAAACTTTGGGATAGCTACTAATAGTATTCTAATTTTTCAGATGAGGAAACAAGCATAGAAAGGTTAAGGGAAGTGGTAAAGCTAGAGACCAAACTGAAGCTATCTGACTAAAAGCTGGCATTTAATCATTTTGCTAAACTTACTTCAAAAGTCATGGGATTCCATTTTTGAATTTCTAGTCCAGATTCTACTTCTAAATTTTGGGGTATCTGTCCTTAGATTTCAGCAGCATCATCAGTAAAGTTGGATTAAAAAATCTTGACATTTTTCACAATCTATTAAGATTGTAACAATAGTCAATACATTTTATTATGAGATATAGCTCTCAATTTTTTTTTAGACAGAGTCTCACTCCGTCATCCAGCCTGGAGTGCAGTGGTGTGATCTGGACTCACTGCAACCTCCACCTCCCGGGTTCCGGCGATTCTCCTGCCTCAGCCTCCCGAGTAGCTAGGGCTACAGGCATGCGCCACCACCCCTGGCTAATTTTTGTATTTTTTAGTAGAGACAGGGTTTCACCATATTGGCCAGGCTGGTCTCGAACTCCTGACCTTGTGATCCACCCACCTCGACCTCCCAAAGTGCTGGGATTACAAGCATGAGCCACCACGCCCAGCCACAGTTCTCAATTTTAAAATGGCTTAGATTATAAATATATTATTTATTTGATACCCACAATGTGCCATGTGCTTTATATAGGTTATGTAATTGAATAGTCACAATAGCTCTGCAGGGTCAGGTTTAGTATTACTGTGTTATTGTTGAAGAAACAAATTAGTCAATTTGCTGAAGGTCAAACAGCTTGTCAAGTTTGGAACTGGATCTGACCCAGTTCTGAATCCAAATTCCATGTTCTTTCCACCAGGTTAGTGGTTCTCCGGAAAAGTAGAGCTTATTCTAAGGCAAAACTCCAAAAAAAAAGTCAACTCACAGGGGAAAAAAAACAAGACATTTTTGGGTATACCAGACTAGTTAGCAGAAGAGGGTGTTAGAATGCTGAAGCTGTTTGTTACAACTTCAGCCTAGTCAGTGAATTGCAAATAATGCTTCAGTTTGGCAAGCTTTTTCTAGAGAAGAACCTGCCAAGATGTACCCATTAGTAGAAATTTAAGATTTCTTTAGGAAGCTCTGCTGTCATTAATATCATATTATGTAAATTATCCTATAGACATTGAAATGTTTAGGAAAATAGAAACATTCTGAGCCTTCTTGGAAGTCTACATTACAATGACAGCTATTTATATGGCTGCTTTGGGCATGATGTATACTGATAATTGTGTTTATTGGAATCCTTAATTTAATTTAATTAATTATTTTCTTTTTGTTTTTTTGAGATAGAGTCTTGGTCTGTCACCCAGGCTGGAGTGCAGTGGCACGGTCTTGGCTCACTGCAACCTCCACCTCCTGGGTTCAAGCAAGTCTCCTGCTTCAGCCTCCAGAGTAGTTGAGACTACAGGAATGTGCCACCACACCCAGCTAATTTTTGTGTTTTTAATAGAGACGGGGTTTCACCATGTTGCCCAGGCTGGTCTCCAACTCCTGACTTCAGGTGATCCTCCTGCTTCAGCTTTCTAAAGTGCTAGGATTACAGGCGTGAACCACCAGCCTGGCCAGTATCCTTAACTTTAAACAAAAACAAATGTAGAAGGAATAGAATAAGATCCCCATAATCCATAACCCAGCTTCAACGATTATCAATATTTTGCCAATATTATTTCACCTATAACTCTTCTACTGCCTACTCCTTGCTGTTGTTTTCCCTTGCAGCTTTATTGAGGCACAATTTACATTCCATAAGTCAATCCATTTTAAGTATACAATTCAATGATTTGTAGTAAATTTACAAGTTGTGTAACCATCACAACAATCCTGTTTTAGAAGTTTCATTACTCCGAATATTCTGTCATGTCCATGTGCAGTTATCCCTCTCATACCCAGGCCCAGGAAACTATTTGCTTTCTGAATTTATAGATTTGCTTTTTCTGGACATTTTATATACATATAATCATACAATAGTTTTTCTTTTGCATCTGGTTTCTTTCACTTAGCAAAAAGCTGTTAAGGTTCATTCATGTTTTAACATGTATCAGTAGTTTGATGATTTTTATTGCCGAATAGTATGCATTATATGTATATACCACATTTTGTTTATTTATTCACAACTTAATGAACATTTGGGTTGTTTTTGGCTTTACTGCTGCTATAAATATTCACATACAAGTCTTTGTGTAGACATATGATATTTACTCTTTGGAAGATTTCTATGCATGAATTGCCAGGTTTATGTTTATGTTTAGTGAGTTCAACTTTTTAAGTAACTGCCAAGCTCTTTTCAAAAAGGCTTCACTATTTCCCATTTTTACCAGCAGTGAATAGGAGTATAGGTTTTCCACATCCACACCAAAACTTATCTGTTCTTTAAAATTATAGCCATCCTAGTGGGTGCATAATGGTATCACGTAGTGGTATTGATTCCCTAATGGTTACTGAAATGCCAGGGGTTTGATCTAGGTCCCATTGTTCTTTGCATAGAAAGCCAATCACTAAGACAACAATTATTGCCAGGGAAGAAGGCTTTAATCAGGTGCTGCAGCCAAGGAGAACAGAAAGTCAGTCTCAAATTCATCTCCCTCACCAACTAAAATCAGGCATTTATATAGCAGGGAAGAAACTAAAACAGGAATTAGAGAAGGTTAAGGAAGAGCTGTTGGTCAACAGAAAGCAGGCGGTTAGATAGGCAATCATGATGGGTGAGGGGTCTTAGGTCTTACTGTCCAGATGCAATGATCTGGTAAGTTTTAGTTCCTTAATACTGTCCGGGACAACTGATATTTGATTTCCTCAGAAAGGAACTCAGATAAAACATTTTTAACTTTCATAACTTATAAGACTAGGAGGGTCAATTTCTATGTTTATTTAAAAGAAACCATAAACATCAATTCTATGGGACAATTGGGCTGGCTTCATAATGACTAATGATGTTGAACATTTTGCATGTATCTATGAGCCTTTTATGAATCTTCAGTGAAATGTTGATTCAAATATTTTGCTTATTTTAAATTTGGGTTGTTTGTCTTTCTGTTCTTGAGTTTTAATATTTCTTCATATACATTAGATACAAGATCTTTATTAATTATATAATTTGCAATATTTTCTCCCAGTCTCTGTTTTTCATTTTCTTAGTGATGACTTTTGACATGAGAAAGTTTTTAATCATGATGAAGCCCAATACATCATTTTTTCTCTCTCATGGGTAATATATTTGTTATAATATCTAAGAATTCTTTGCTTAAACCAGGGACACAAAGATTTTTCTCCTTGTTTCCTTCTAGAAGTTTTCTAGCTTTAGCTCTTACATTTAGGTCTATGATACATTTTGAGTTAATTTTTGTACAGTACACTGTGAGGTAATAACTGAAACCAGTGATTCTCATCTGGGGGCAGTTTTGTTCCTCAGAGCACATGTAACAATGTCAAGAAACAGTTTTGGTTCTCATAACTTCATAAGGGGTGCTGCTGGTATCTAGTGGGTAGAGGTCGGAGATATTACAGAATATCATCCTATTAATACAATGCACAGAACAGCTCCTTGCCACAAGGAATTAATTACTGGCCTCAAATCAATAGTGTCAAGGTTGAGAAATCCTGAAGTAGTAAAATAAGAAGGTAGCATTGATAATACATGGGATAGGCTGGGCATGGTGACTCATGTCTGTAATCCCAGCACTTTGGGAGGCTGAGGTGGGCAGTTCACAATGTCAGGAGTTCAAGACCAGTCTGGCCAGCATTTTGAAACCCTGTCTCTACTAAAAATACAAAAATTTGCCAGGCATGGTGGGGCGCCGGTAGCCCTAGCCACTCGGGAGGCTGAGGCAGGAGAATCGCTTGAACCCCAGAAGTGGAGGTTGCAGTGAACCAACATTGTGCCATTGCACTCCAGCCTGGTGACAGAGCAAGACTCTGTCTCAAGGAAAAAGATAAAAATAAAAATAAAAATAATACATGGGATATAGACCCAGACATGCCCCTCTGGAAGTGAAACTGTTGATTTTTTGCTGCTTTCCGTGCCCTGGTAGAGTGACCATGGAGCAGCTCTAGGCCAGAACACCAGAGACATCCACTGTTCTTACTTAAAGTTGAGTGGTTTTTCCACCAATAACCACTTCTTAATTTTTTGTATGCCTTTGATCAATTTCCAGAGCCCTGAAATGATTGCTTTTGAAAATTTTGCCCTGTTTGTCATTGGTTTTCAGGAGTATTTGCTGCCATATGGAAGTTCCCCAAGTTTTGAAAGAAACAAAAAAGTCTATGAACAAAGAAAACATTAAGTGTATATTTGAAAATATAGTTATTTATTGATTCAGCAAATATTTCTTCAACATTTATAATACAGCAGCTAGTGACGTGGCAAGGGTATACAAAATACCATCCTGACTCTTAAGATGCTGATGGTTAAGTGGAGGAGACAGAAAAGTAAATGAGCACGATGCCTAGAGGCTCAGGGGTGGGTCTGCCTTCAACTCTTGATGTTCTTACTTACTGCTGTGTGATGCTGAGCAAGTTGTTCCAGCTGTCTAAGCCTCAGTTCCCTCATCTGTGAAGTAGGGTAATTAAGAGCATCTACCTCGTGTGATTTCTGTGGAGCTATTTTCATATATGTAAACAGTTTAGCATAGTGCCTAGCATCTAGTAAACACTAAAAAATGGTTCACTTTTCATTTTATAATGTGATCAATGTTATGCTAAGAGTAAGCATGTGATACTGATACAAAGAGGAGACGGGGAAATACTGGGTAGAAGAGGGCAATTCCCTATTAAAGGACCCACCCACAAGCCTGGAAACCCACAGCCCTAAATGAGAACAGACATTCCTGTTTTCAAGCCCAACTGTTTTCAAGCCCAAAAGTTGTCTTTGGCCCACCATGCCCCCCTATTCTGTACCCATATAAACCTCAGATCTCAGGGTCCAGAAGCTAGAGGACAAGGAGATGAGCAGACGAATGGCAGAGTGGCTCAGCGGAGAAGGAGCATCTGAATGCCCAGAGGAGTTCAGCTGCTGGATGGCCAAACTCCAGCTGGAAGATCATCTTCCCATTCCATTCCCCCTTCCAGATCCTCATCCATCCCACTGAGAGCCACCTCCACCACTCAGTAAAATCCCTGCATTCATCCTTCAAGTCCATGTGTGACCTGAGTCTTCCTGGATGCTGAACAAGGACTTGGGTCCCAAGGGGGTCCACTGAGCTGTTTAACACTTAAGCCATCTGTGAATGGCAGAGCTAAAAAAGCACAGTAACACCAGGGCTTCGGGAGTCACAGGCAACCACCCCTAGATGCTGCCGTGGGGCCGGAGCCCAAAAGTGCTCACCTTGGTTCCCACACTTGCCCATCTGTGTGCTCCCCCATCTTGTAAGGGATTTGAGCTTGTGGTGGCCCAGCCCAAACAGAGAGCCACACCCCTGTCCCATATCCTGTGAGGAGGGCCAGGGAACTCTCCCATCTCAATACTATTATCCAGAAGAAATGATTTTAAAACTGAGATTGGAAGGACAAGTACGAATTATCAGTGAGTAAGTGGAGAAAATATGCAGGGAAGAGATTTCCAGAAGAGGCCCAGAAGGAAGAGGGACATGACCCAATATGAAGACAGATAAGTGAACAGATTGCACAGGCACTGGAAACCTTAGAAGAATATGCAAAATAGTTTTTATATTTCATTAGAGCTCAGTCTTTACGATGTACATAGGGGTGAGAAATTGAGTTTGCTCATTTGTTTTTTGTTCTTACTCCCTTTTATATTCCCAATTTCCATATCAAACCTGGACCACCCAGAAGCCAGTTATACACTCTATATTTAACTCCCTCCCTGCGGATCTTAACTCATTGCAGTACAAATTAAGAAAGATGTAATCCCAGAACTTCGGGAGGCCAAGGCTAGAGGATCACTTTAGTCCAGGAGTTTGAGACCAGCCTGGGCAATATATCAAGACTCTGTCTCAACAAAAAATAAAAAGTTAACTGGGCATGGTGGTGGATGCCTGTCTGTAGTCCCAGCTACTTGGAAAGTTGAGGTGAGAGGATCGCTTCAGGCTGGGAGATTGAGGCTACATTGAGCCATGATGGTGCCACTGTACTCAACCTGGGTGACAGAGCAAGACCCTGTCTCAAAAAAAAATTAAGAAATTGTGTCATATAGATTAGAAATATTGATTACAACCATTCTGCTTTCTCAAAGTAAGATTTTTGTGCTCTTTTCAGTGTGCAGTCCAACAATCACCTCTCATTAGAAACTCATACATATAAGCTTATAAACAACAGAAATTTATTTCTCACAGTTCTGAAGCCTGGGAAATCTATAATCAAGGTGGATTTGGTGTCTGGTGAGGGCCTGCTTTTTGGTTCACAGATGGCCCCTCCTAATTGTTTCACATGGTAGAAGGGGGAGAAAGTTAATTTTGGAAGACGATGTATGTCCCTCAAAATAAGGGAACTAAAAACGCATCTATTGAGGAAAGTAATAGAGAAATAAAGCCACAATAGGAAGTGTGTGGCTTTGTTTTTGGCAGCAGCTTTTTTGTGATATCGTTCATATACAATATAATTTACTGATTGAAAGTGTACAGTTCCGTGGTTTTTAGTGTATTCACAGGATTATGCAACAATTTTAGAACATTTTCATCATCCCACAGAGAAATCCTGTATCCCTCAGCAGTCACCCTCATTTTCTCCATCCTCCCCAGTCCTAGGCAACTACTAATCTACTTTATGTCTCTCTAGGTTTGCCTATTCTGAACATTTCCTATAAATGGCATTATATAATATGTGGTCTTTTGTGACTGCCTTCTTTCACTTAGCTTGTTTTCAAAGGTCTTCCATGTTGCAGCACCTAACATTCCATTATATGGATATACTACATTTTATTCATTCATTCATCAGTTGATTGAGATTTAGATTGTTTTCATTTACCAGTTATTGTAAATAATGCTGCTGTGAACAGTTATGTACAAGCTTTTTTGTGGACATATTCCTTCATTTCTTTTTGGTGTATAGGAGCAGAATTGCTGGGTCATATTCTAACTGTATGTTTAACCTTTTGAGGAACTGTCAGACAAGACTGGCATATGCATGTTGTTTTCCAAAGCGGCTGCACCATTTTGTATTCCCACCAGAAGGTAGAGTTCCAATTTCTCTACATCCTTGATAACACTTGTTATTATCTATCTTTTTGACCATAGCCATCCTAGTGGGTGTGAAGTGGTATCTCATGGGTGTATGTTTTTGGAAATTGTATGATTCCATTTATAGGAAACGTCTAGAGTGGGCATCTGTAGGGATGGGAAGTAAATGAATGGTTTCCTAAGTGTTTCCCCTTCCCCCCTTTCCTAGGGAAACCTAGGAAACCATTCATCATCCTGGGCGAACTGGGGAGCAATGACCAGAGACTGCTAGTGTGGCATTTCCTTCTGAGGTGATGAAATATTCTAAAATTGATTATCACATCTGCGAATATACTAAAAGTTACTGAATTGTATGCTTTATGTGGGTGAATTGGCATATTTGTGTGGGTTTATTTCTGGGCTCTCTTTCTTTCTGTTGGTCTGTGTGCATATCTCCTTACCAATACAAACTGTCTTAGATGAGTGTCACTCTTCCAACTTTTTTCTTATTTTTCAAAATGATTTTCGCTATTCTACTTATTTCCATTTCCATATAATCTTAGAATCAGCTTGTATATATATCTACAAAATTTCCTGCATGGATTTTTGATTGAAATCTGTTAAATCTGTGGGTCATTTTGAGAAGAATTGACATGTTAACTATGTTGAATCTTCCACTTCCTGAACACATTATGTCTCTCCATTTATTTTAGTCTTTCTTGATTTCTTTTTTATCAGTTTTATGGTTTTTGATTTCTTTTATCAACATTTTACAGTACAGATTCTTTACATGCCTTGTTAGACTTATACGTAAGTATTTCACTTCAGGGGGAAGCTATTGTAAATAACATCACTTTTAGAATTCTTGTTTTCAATTGTTTATCGCTAGTATATAGAAACAGTATTGAATTTTTAATTTTGACTTTGTATCCTATAACCTTAGTTAACCCACGTACTGGTACTTGGACACTTATTTTTGCGGAATTATTGGGATTTTCTACGTGAACTTTCATGTCATCCATGAGTAGGGTCAATTTTCTTTCTTTCTTTTTAATGTGCATGTCTCTTATTTTATTTTATATTGTTATTGCCTTGGCTAAGACTGCCAGGATTATGTTGAATAGGAATGAACGGAATGAAAACCTTTGCCTTCTTGCTGATCTTAGAGCAAAGCACTCAGTGCTTCATTATTATTATTATAGCCTTTTTGATTTTGTCGATTTTTTTTATTACATTGAGCAAATTACCTTTTACTTCTGGTTTGTTGAGAGTGTTTTTCGTGGATGGATTTTGACTGGGGCTGCAATCGCATTGCCTAGGGACTGATGAAGCAGAACCAGGGCCCATGCAAGATTGGCATATGCATCGTTGTGCTGGGGGTTGATGTGTGTTTCCTGCTAGTGCAGTGCTGTGTGGCCATGTGGGTGGGTTATTAGGTGTGCTCAACCAAGCTTGGCTATGGCATCATCCTCTCTTAGGTCATTTTGACTTTAATTTCCCTAATGACTAATTATATTGGGCATCTTTTTATGTGCTTATAGGCTATTTGCATATCTTCTTTGGAGAAATCTCTACTTAGATCTCTTACCCATTTTTAAA
The DNA here is from genome assembly GCF_028878055.3 of Symphalangus syndactylus. Classification (NCBI taxonomy): domain Eukaryota; kingdom Metazoa; phylum Chordata; class Mammalia; order Primates; family Hylobatidae; genus Symphalangus; species Symphalangus syndactylus. Next base: position 78,254,036 of record NC_072440.2, on the reverse strand, counting down.
TTGGGTTGTCACTTTATTATTGCATTATGTGTCCTTTATATGGTCTGCAAAAAGTTTTTTAACAGATATTTGATTTATACATATTTCCCATTTTGTAGGTTTTATTTTTACCTTCTTGATGGTGTCTTTTGAATCACCATTTAAAATTTTCATTATAGTTCAATTTATTTTTTCTTTCGTTGCTTGGGTTTTTGGTGTCCTATTAAAGAAACCACTGCATCATCCAAGGTCATAAAGATTTACCCATTTTTTTAATAACACAGTTTCATAGTTTTATATTTTAGTTGAAGACACATTTTGAGTTAATTTTTGCATATGGTATTATGTAGGGGTCCAACTTCATTTTTTTGCATGTGAAAATCCAGTTGTCCTAGAATCATTTGTTGAAAAGACTATTCTTCCTGCCACGGAATTATCTTGGCACCCTTGTCAAAAATCAACGGGTTATAAATGTGAAGGTTTATTTCTTGACTCTCAATCTGATGCCATTGATCTCCATGTTTACCACCCTTCCAGTACCACAGTCTTGATTATTGTAGCTTTGTAGTAAGTCTTAAAATGGAGAAATGTGAGTCCTCTAACTCTGTTCTCTTTCAAAATCATTATGGGGGAGAAAGTGTTTTTACTGTATGATAGTGCATGTTTAAGAGGCACTTTAAGGTTAAAGAAATGGCAGGCCTAAATATTTTAATCGTACACTCTTTTTTCTATCCTAGGGCCTTCCAATCAAACAAATCAGACTCAAATGCTGTTCATGCTGTTAAAGATGTGTTCTTCCAGGCCAGGCGCGGTGGCTCACGCCTGTAATCCCAGCACTCTGGGAGGCCGAGGAAGGCGGATCACGAGGTCAGGAAATCGAGACCATCCTGGCTAACACAGTGAAACCCCGTCTTTACTAAACAAATACAAAAATTAGCCGGGCATGGTAGCGGGCCCCTGTAGTCCCAGCTACTCGGGAGGCTGAGGCAGGAGAATGGCGGGAACCCGGGAGGCGGAGCTTGCAGTGAGCCGAGATCACGCCACTGCACTCCAGCCTGGGTGACAGAGGGAGACTCCGTCTCAAACAAACAAACAAACAAAAGGTCTGTTCTTCCAGTTGCATGTGCTGTAGCAATTTTGCGTTCACCTAGCTTATTCTCATTTGCTAATCTTCATTCTTAAACCTGCCCAACACTTCATCTTTGGATTTATGTTCTATTCCGGCCAGCCCCAGATTAACTTTTGAGCTTGAGATTTTCTGTGTAAATATTTTCCCGTTGAGTTTGTTGAAACACTCACACTCTATATTCTTCTTTGTTCTCTGTGTATACTCCTTGTGGAATAAGATCATGCTCCACCTTGAGACATGCCCTGGCATCACGGGGACTCTTTGGACCGTATTCTATGTATTCGTATTTTTCTTGTGGCTTGGTGCCTAAGTACATTTCTGATATTAATTGGAAATTTAACTCTTTTCAACCAGTGGAGAAGAGTTCTGACGTTGAGACAGCACAACCATGTATTTGTCTATGCAGAAATGCTGCATCTAGTGTTTCTTTTTGGTTTAAATGGATAGGTTAATGTAGTGCAATAGGCCTGCCATTTCTTTAACCTTCAAGTGTCTCTTCAACATGTACTATCCTACAGTAAAAACATTTTCCCCCCAAAATGATTTTGAAAGAGAACAGAGTTAGAGGACTCTGGTTTATACTCAACAGTTACATGTTTTACATGAAGCAGTCAATATGTTTTTCAATTCTCTGAATCTTTATTTTGACTTTGGTTTTGAGGTTAACAATGTTCAAGTTTTATCCCATTTTTAACGATTTTTTTTCTGAAATGGTAAAAAATGATGGAAAACAGGTAATGTGTCAGTTCACTCAGAATGTTATGTGTAGACTTGGGCTAAATGATGCCCCCTTACCCTGAAAACAAAAAGGCAATTGATTCCCTCTACTGATATAACATATTTGTAGGAGGCAATCTAACCACTGGAGAGAATACGAGTGTTTATAGAGCCACAGCAAGTGGAACTTACTGCTTTGTAGATAAGAGCCTGTGGGACTTGGAGGGATTTAATCAACATTCCAACTATAAACATTCTCTGTGCCAATTCCAGGTTATATTTCAGTTTCAGGTTCATTTCCCAAGAAGCAAGAGGTTCAGCACTTGTACCAGGATGTTTCGATGTTTCTTTTTTAACCTGGAATCCCAGTTGTTTATTGTTTATAGAAATCAATGGCATTGTTTTGGAAATGGGAATGGAAAATTCTCCAGAGTCCTGATAAGGTCGGGTCAGGCTCTCCCTGAAGGTCGTTTGAGAGCCCAAGTTTGAATCAGTTGCATGAATAACAATTTTTATTGTGCCAGGGTCAGGATGATTTTCATTCAGCCCAATGCCTCGTCAATCGGCTAGCCTGGCTAAATATAACGAATCTTTTTAAAGGGGCTTACCTACTTGTCCTTGAATTCTTGACTGGGCTGATAAATGGCCCCAGCTGAGGCTGAGTAACCCTGTTTCCAATATTTATGGAAAGAGAAAAGTTACAGTTTAGCAAGGCTGTCTTTAGAGATTAACATGCCTGGCTCTTTCTTCTTTCATTTGATCAAGTTCTGTAGATTTTTCAGTGCTTTCTGGAGTGAGCCTCTTTCCAGGCTGTACTAGCTATTCTTTGCCTCCTTCTCCCTTTATCATTCTTGTACATAAAAAGAAATGAGGTTTTATCCTTTGAATAGAATAATCCACACAGTCTCTGAAACTCTGGTTCCTTAATTTCCACTCTGATTCTTGTTTGACAAGTGGCAATCTGTTTTTTACTCCTTCATATCTTTCCTGGCCATTTGAGAAACACTGAAGTGATTGCAAACACAGAGGAAGCCTCCTTAGGAGAACTGACTCAGCAGCCCTCTGCTGAGAGAAAAGACTATCTCCTTTTCATCCTTCTTTGTGACCAGGGCCAGTCAAATTATCTGTCTTCAGGAAATGCCTTGGCTTGCTGGGAGCACTAATGGGCAGGACAATCAATATTGCTTATACTGATACATCACACTCTTGGTAAGGGATTTCACCAGTAAATTTTCTTTCTCTGGGGATTCAGTCAACAATATTTATACAACACTCACAGCATGTAAAGCATGCATGGTACTAGACAGGACAAAGAAGCAAGAGAATCACAATGAGTGGTTCCTGCTCTTTAGGGCCATCTTAAATAGTTGAGAGATTGATAAGTATATTAAACAGGGTTCTCCAGAGAAAGAGATGAAGCAAGTGAGAGAGAGAGAGATGAGAGAGGCCGATGAGAGAAGGAGACAAGAAAGAGACAGGGAAAGAGAGAGAGAGAGAGAGAGAGAAACTGATGGATTTATTATGAGGAATTGTCTCACGTGACTATGCAGGCTAAGTACCAAGATCAGCAGTCAGCAAGCTAGGGAGCCAGGAGAGCCAACGGCATCAATTCCAGTCTGTGAGCAGAAGAAGACCAGTGTCCCAAGCAGTCAGGTCAGAGACGTTCCCTCTCATCCTGTCTTTTGTTCTATTTAGGCCTTCAACTGATTAGAGTGGGCCACCCACATTAGGGAGGACAATCTGCTTTACTCAGTCTGATTCGAATATTAATCTCATTCGAAAACATCCTCACTGACCGAGACACCCAGAATAATGTTTAAATAATATATGGGTCCTTTGTGGCCCAATTAACTAGACACATAAAATTAACTGATACAATAAGTACATGTAGGCAAGAACATGAAAAATACCAAGTAACTTACATACAGTTGGCCCTTTGTATCTGTGGATTCTATATATGTAGATTTAACCAACCTCAGATCAAAAATAATTGAAAAAAAAAGAATCTGTATTGAAGATGTACAGACCTTTTTTTCCTGTCATTGTCTGCTGAACAATACATATAACAATTTTTTACATAGGATTTACATTGTATTAGGTATTATAAGTAATCTAGAGATGATTAAAAATATCTAGGAATATGTGGATGGGTTATATGCAAATACTATGGCATTTTATATAAAGGAGTTAAACATTCACGGATTTTGGTATCTGAGGGGAGTTTGGTATCTGAGGGGAATCAATCCCCGATGGATACCAAGGGACAATGCTTTTGATGTGCATTGTTTGAGCTTGTGTTCAAATGCTGAGTAAGATTAAGCAGCTGTGTGCCCCTTCTCGGGGATATGATGGAGCTCAAAGAGGACAGGACAACATGGCAGAAAGAGCCACTTCTGGCCGGGCCCGGTGGCTCACGCCTGTAATCCCAGCACTTTGGGAGGCCGAGGCGGGCGGATCACGAGGTCAGGAGATCGAGACCATCCTGGCTAACATGGTGAAACCCCGTCTCTACTAAAAATACAAAAAATTAGCCGGGCACGGTGGCGGGCGCCTGTAGTCCCAGCTACTCGGGAGGCTGAGGCAGGAGAATGGCGTGAACCCGGGAGGCAGAGCTTGCAGTGAGCCGAGATAGCACCACTGCAGTCTGGCCTGGGCGAAAGAGCGATACTCCGTCTCAAAAAAAAAAAAAAAAAAGCCACTTCCAATTGAATCATGTAGGCATGAGCGGGGACCGCCAGTGAATTGGCCTGGTCGTGGGGATCTAAGGGAGACCTGAGGCCTAGTACTAAGCTGATTTGGAGAATAAAGGGAACAAAGATGTGATCAGCCCACATCTCTGATGTTCAGGAGAATTAGAGGGAAGAGGCTACAGCTGCACTGGGGCCTTTGGTAATAGGATTGCACCAAAGGACATTTGTATCCAACCAAAGCCTTTATTTACAAAAATAACTGTCCAGGTCTGTCAAGGTGTATGTATCTGGTAACTAAGGCCAAGTGTCTGCTTCCCCTTTAAGAATCCTCTGAATTTTTGGTCAGGTGCGGTGGCTCACACCTGTAATCCCAGCACTTTGGGAGGCCGAGGCAGGCAGATCACGAGGTCAGGAGCTCGAGACCATCCTGGCTAACATCGTAAAACCCCGTCTCTACTAAAAATACAAAAAATTAGCCACGCATGGTGGTGGGCACCTGTAGTCCCAGCTACTCAGGAGGCTGAAGCAGGAGAATGGTATGAACTCGGGAGGCAGAGCTTGCAGTGAGCCAAGATCGTGCCACTGCACTCCAGCCTGGGTAACAGAGCGAGACTCCATCTCAAAGAAAAAAAAAAGAATCCTCTGAATTTTCGAGGCCAGGCGTGGTGGCTCACACCTGTAATCCCAGCACTTTGGGAGGCTGAGGCAGGTGGATCACCTGAGGTCAGGAGTTCGAGACCAGCTTGGCCAACGTGGTGATACCCTGTCTCTACTAAAAATAAAAAAATTAGCCAGGTGTGGTGGTGGGTGCCTGTAATCCCAGCTACTCAGAGGGCTGAGGCAGGAGAATCGCCTGAGCCTGGAAGGTGGAGATTGCAGTGAGTCAAGATCACGCCACTGCACTCCGTCCTGGGTGACAACAGCAAAACTCTGTCTCAAAATAAAATAAAATAAAATAACCCTCTGAATTTTCCTCAAAGAGATAATTATGATTTCAAGGAAAAAGGAGAACTCAATGACAGCCAGATGCAAATTGGTCCCAGTAAAGACTTGGTCTTTTGCCCTGTGATTCTGTACTTGATTGAGCCTGAGATGAGGCATAGTTTGGATTTGAATACTTTGCACAGGGTTGTGGATAGGGCCTTCAGGGGACAGAGATACAGGTGGCAGGGCAGGGATGTCATAAGGCAGCTATTGAGAGAAATAGTGTTGTGCTGAGAGTGTATAGTCTGAAGCGGGAGGAGCGAAGGCAAGCTCACAGAAAGCAGACGTGCAGGTTCCAGAATCGGGAATCCATACAAGCTCAGTATGAGTCACTAACATGCAGTTTCTAGAGGCTAAGATTATAAAGAAATCAAGACTCCAGGTAGTCAAGATCTAATCAGAGAAGTTAAGATGGCAAAAGAAAAAAGGTCTAGGTAAGTCAGCAAGAGGAGACAAAGTTTGCATCCTTTTTTGTGCTGTGTAACAACCACAAATTTCATAGCTTAAAACAATACACATTTATGTTTTATTTTTTATTTTTTCTTGAGACGGAGTCTCGCTCTGTCGCCCAGGCAGGAGTGCAGTGGTGCAATCTCGGCTCACTGCAAGCTCCACCTCCCGGGTTCACGCCATTCTCCTGCCTCAGCCTCTCCGAGTAGCTGGGACTACAGGCGCCCGCCACCACGCCCGGCTAATTTTTTGTATTTTTAGTAGAAACGGGGTTTCACCGTGGTCTCAATCTCCTGACCTCGTGATCTGCCCGCCTCGGCCTCCCAAAGTGCTGGAATTACAAGCGTGAGCCACCACGCCCGGCCTAACAATACACATTTATTATCTCACAGTTTCTGTGGGTTGGAGGTCTGGGAACAGTTTAGTTGGGTCCTCTTTTCAGGTTATCACAGGCTGTGGTCAAGGTGTTGGCTAGAGATACAATTTCATCTGAGGCTCACAGTCCTATTCCTAGGTCAATGGTTGGTGGCAGAATTTAATTTTTGGGGGCTGTAGGGCTGAGGTCCTCTGCTCCTACAGACTGCCTACCATTCCTTGTCCCCTGCACATCATACCAGTTTCCTTCTTCAAGGCCAGTGGAAGAGCATCTGCTGATGCTTCCTGTCTCTTACCTCTAGATGCTCTTTTAAAGGGCTGACCTAATTAGATCAAGCCCACCTAGGATAATGTACATTTTGATTAATTCACAGTCAATTTATTAGGGACATAAATGACACCTCGAAAGTCCTTTCACCTTTGCCACAAAAAGTAATCTAATCACAGAGTGATACCCATCATATTCACAGATCCCAGCCACACTCGAGGGGATGGGATTGCACAGGGTATGTATACCACAGGCTGATAATCTTGGGGACCATCTTGGAATTCTGCCTACCACAAAGAGTAATCAATCAAACTAATGTAATCATCTTGACCTTGAGTTTAAGAAACAAGTTGGCTCTTCCAAGTGCCTTGTATATATATTTCCTGTGAGGTCAGTGCTAATTCCAATCACTAGAGTCTGCAGAAACAGTAGATAACAGACTATACTTATGGGGCCAGAGTGTGTTCAGAGAATGGGAATGCAATAAGTAGGTCACCTTTTGGGGGGCTGGGAGTGATGTGATGAAAACTGATCTGTTGAAGATGATTTCATCTTCTCTAAGATCAATTTTGGGGATGGAACAGGGGGTCTGAAATGTAATTTAGAAGTTGTTGGAACAGGCTGGGCGCGGTGGCTCACGCTTGTAATCCCAGCACTTTGGGAGGCTGAGGTGGGCGGATCACGAGGTCAGGAGATCGAGACCACGGTGAAACCCCGTCTCTACTAAAAATACAAAAAAATTAGCCGGGCGTGATGGTGGGCGCCTGTAGTCCCAGTTACTCAGAGAGGCTGAGGCAGGAGAATGGCGTGAACCTGGGAGGTGGAGCTTGCAGTGAGCCGAGATCGCACCACTGCACTCCAGCCTAGGCAACAGAGAGAGACTCCGTCTCAAAAAAAAAAAAAAAAGTTGTTGGAACAGCCTAGCTCAGAAGAGAATTATGTCTATACTTTGTAAAAAATCTCTGGGAAGAGAAATGTAAGTTGAAACATACAATACATATTTTTGAATTAAATGTATACACATTGGGCATGGATTGGGTTTGGGGGATGTGTGGAAAGGAAAGGAGAAATTGGAAATGCTTCTAGGGGCTTAAAACTAAAGTACTAGGATGGAGATATCAATTTTTTTTTTCATTTAACATATCTTTTGAGGCTTATTATGAGCAAAATAATATTAGAAGGAATATAAGGATATTTAGGATATAGTTTCCCTTGTAGAAAAAGAGAGGGTAGGTAAGGAGTCCCTGGTGTCAAATGCAATAGGAAGATAGAGAAGACATAGGTCATGAACAGCAGTATTCTCAACGAGGTGGGTAGAAGTGCAAGTCACATCTCAAAAGACAGTAAAAAGAACTACGGGATATCCATTTGAAAAGCAGGACTGAAAAATGAATTGGAAGCAAAGCAGCATTATATACAGGGCAGTAAAGCAAATGATTTCCTTTGGAGTTTGGAAAGAGTACAACAGTACTTAAATGACACTTATTGTTATTTTTAATGATAAGCTCCAGAGTAATTTGAACTTGTATTTGTCAAAAGAAAAACTTTAGACAAATTAAATTTAACAGAGTTTAATTGAGCAAAGAACGATTGGAGAATCAGGTAGCCCCCAACCAGAATAAGTTCAGAGAGACTCCAGTGCTACCAAGTGGTTAAAGGAGATTTATTAACAGAAAAAGGAAAATCATGGACAGAAAACAGAAACAAAGTATGGGAACAGCCAGAATGGTTGCACTTGGGTGTTTGCCTTATGTGATGGTAAATATTAAGTGTCAACTTGATTGGATTGAAGAATGCCTATATGGTTTTGGTAAGTATCCTTTCTGGTGTGTCTGTGAGGGTGTTGTCAGAGAAGATTGACATTTGAGTTAGTGGACTGGGAGAGGAAGACCCACCCTCAATGTGGGTGGGCACCATCCAATCAGCTGCCAGCACAGCTAGAACAAAGGAGGTGGAGGAAGGTGGGATCAGCTGGCTTACTGAGTCTTCCTGCTTTCATCTTTCTCCTGTGTTGGATACTTCGTTCTATTTCTCCTCCCCTTGACATAAAACTTCAGGTTCTTCAGGCTTTGGACTTACAGTGGTTTGCTGGAGGCTCTCAGGCCTTCAGCCACAGACTGAAGGCTACGCTGCTGGCTTCCCTACTTTTGAGGTTTTGGACTCAGACTGAGCCACTATACGGGCTTCCTTGCTCCCCAGCTTGCAGATGGCCTATCATTGGACTTCGCCTTGTGATCATGTGAGCCAATTGTCCTTAATAAACTCTTTCATATACACATATATCCTATGAGTTCTGTCCTTCTGGAGAACCCTAATACACCTTATTTGAACCCAGTTTGAACAGTTTTAATTGTTTGAAACTTGGTGAGTCTGGTCAAACATCCAGTTTGGTTACAGTTCATGATGTATGAAGAAACCTTTACAATACGTAAATAGGCAGCTTTAGGCTAAATTTTTAACAGATTCAAACAGATACCCGCAGTGGGACTCCTATCACTATAAAGAGTGCAGATATTCATCCATATTCTCGAAATGGCTGCTCGGGACGCCATTCTAAGCTAGTCCATCACTCATGTAGGACTCCATTTTAAGCATCTGAATAGTCAAATGCCTCTAGAGGAAGGAAGCTCACAATTTTCTATTTAGTTAATTTTGTTGTTGAACAGTTTTATTAAGTTTTCATTTCCCACTTAAGAGACTTACTTTTACAATAAAAAAATTTCTTGTTGAGCATACCTGCACTAAACTAGAAAAAAGGCTCCCAGGTACTTGTCTTTGGGAAAAATGCCCATCAGAGCACTCTTCACTGGGAGAAAAAAACTGAAGATCACTTTTTCCAAGGATAGTGGCTGCTCCAAACCGAGGATTGTATAGTAAATGCACCTGTTAGCAGTAACATACACTTACGCTGAGAATTACCCTGTATGGCAGATACACCTGAATGTGAGTTCTGAGCTAGGTAATCTGGGACTGGCTAACCAAGAGATTTGTTCTTTGTCTATGAGGAACATCTGAGCCCCCATCCCATAATGGAGGTTCTGAGTTTTGGGTTGAAGATTGCCAGGTAGAGGTTATTAGGGAAAGGGTGCTAAGTGAAAATGACACACAAACTACATGCCTTTTGCAAGCGGCTGTGGTTCTCCTCTGCAGCCTGCTGCCACTGGACTGTATGTAAGGTGGTTCTCTTGTCCAGCCTGCCACCACTGGACTGTCTCCCCTACATATAAGCCTTCAATAAAACCCCATGTCTTGTTTTCTGGCTCTAAGTCTCTTCCTTGGCCTCTTGAACCTGGTGCCATCCCCACTGGAGTTGATAGGAATTTGGCATAACCAGGATTTCTGCTCTCTCCGATATGGTGTAACCAAGCAAGGATCTTCTTCAGGATGCTGACCTCTTTGCTTTTATCCCTAGCCTGTTGCACTGTGATATGGTTTGGCTCTGCGTCCCCACCCAAATCTCATCTCAAATTGTAATCACCAGGTGTTGAGGGAGGGAAGTGATTGGATCATGAAGGCGGTTTTCCCCATGCTGTTCTCGTGATAGTGAGTGAGTTCTCATGAGATCTCATGGTTGTGAAGTGTCTTGGCATTTCCCTTGCTTGCACTCACTCCCTCCTGCCGCCTTGTGAAGAAAGTGCCTGCTTCCATTGGCAGAAGGCAACACTATAAAATAGTGTTAGTCACCAAGCCTCAAAGGAGGAGGGAACTAGGTAGTATATAATGGTGTGTGTGTGTGTGTGTGTGTGTGTGTTTATGTGTGTGTGTAAGTTTCCTGAGGCCTCCCCAGGCATGCAGAACTGTGAGCTAATTAAACCTCTTTCCTTTATAAATTACCCAGTCTCGGGTATTTCTTTATAGCAATGCAAACATGGACTAATAAGGACTCCATCTCTCAATGGCCACCATTGGTCACATTTTCTAAATGTAGACTATAACTACAGGAATTATATAGTCTATATTCTCTCTCAGTCTAACTCTCTCTTTCTCTATATATATAACCCACATGTAATATTAGCCTTATCTTTTTTTCTGAGATGGAGTCTCACTCAGTTGCCCAGGCTGGAGTGCAGTGGCACGATCTCGGCCCACTGCAAGCTCTGCCTCCCGGGTTCACGCCATTCTCCTGCCTCATCCTTCCGAGTAGCTGGGACTGTAGGTGCCCACCACCACGCCTGGCTAATTTTTTGTATTTTTTAGTAGAGACGGGGTTTCACCATGTTAGCCAGGATGGTCTCGATATCCTGACCTCATGATCCATCTGCCTTGGCTTCCCAAAGTGCTGGGATTACAGGTGTGAGCCACCACACCTGGCCCAGTATTCGCCTTATCTTAAAGAATACAAACTTGGCCGGGTGTGGTGTCTCATGCCTGTAATCCCAGCACTTTGGGAGGCTGAGGTGGGTGGATCACCTGAGGTTGGGAGTTCGAGACCAGCCTGACCAACATGGAGAAACCCCCTGTATACTAAAAATACAAAATTAGCCGGGTGTGGTGGCCCATGCCTGTAATCCCAGCTACTCGGGAGGCTGAGGCAGGAGAATCACTTGAACCCAGGAGGCGGAGGTTGCAGTGAGCCGAGATCATGCCATTGCACTCCAGCTTGGGCAACAAGAGTGAAACTCCATTTCAAAAAAAGAAAAAAAAAACTCATTTTAGATGTCTGTTTGAATTGTAGTCTTGTTTGAAAAATAATGATGTGTTAGCTAGTTAATTCAGTCTCATCTGATATCAAAAATTTGAAACTAGTCCGAGAAATCTGCTTTCAAAATACAAATGCCCTATTTTATTTCATAGATGTTTCCAGATTTACTGGGTAGTTTCTCTTTAATTAATGTCAGTAATGAATTTAAAATTGGGAAAAATCAAGCAAAAATGACAGGCAATAAAAATATAACTCTGAAGTATCATTTATTATAACTATTATGGAGTGATATTTTGATAAAGTTTGCATGAAGTAAAATGTGAATCTTGTATAGCATATATACCAGAACACCAGTGAAATTTTGGGATTTTTTTTTTTTTTTTTTTTTTTTTGAGACGGAGTCTCGGTCTGTCGCCCAGGCTGGAGTGCAGTGGCGCAATCTTGGCTCACTGCAAGCTCCGTCTCCCGGGTTCATGCCATTCTCCTGCCTCAGCCTCTCTGAGTAGCTGGGACTACAGGCGCCCGCCACCACGCCCGGCTAATTTTTTTGTATTTTTAGTAGAGACGGGGTTTCACTGTGGTCTTGATCTCCTGACCTCATGATCCGCCCACCTCGGCCTTCCAAAGTGCTGGGATTACAAGCATGAGCCACCGCGCCTGGCAAAATTTTGGGATTTCAAGAGGGAATTAATGAATGATAACTTGAAAATGTATTCTAGCAAGTACCAATGTACCTTATGACAAATTGATTAGCATGAAGTAGTAATTATTATATTCCACAACTCTGGAGCCTACTAAACTAACAAATGTAACTTTCTCCTACAGAACCCAGAACAGCAAGATTTTAGGAATTATTGAAAAAGCATTTTTTGAACTGTTTGTTCATCTTAAAAGCCAAATTCTCCCTCCCTTCAAAGGACAGCATGAGGTAAACTATTATATCAGGCTGGAAGAAGACATAATGCTTTTCTCAAAGTGTGAAGTGGGTCTACTGAGGTCTGGTGAACCAAAGCAATGTAAAAACTTTCCTGTTTGAACTCAGAGAAATCTAACTCATGTATTCTTTGCCAAAAGGTAATAAAATAGTGTTAGTCACCAAGCCTCAAAGGAGGAGGAAAATGGATAGTATATAATGGGGTGTAGGTGCCTGTGCCTGTGTGTTTGTGTGTATGTGTGTGTGTGTACGTGCGTATATGGTGTTATAACTAAATGAAAATAGGTAATTCTTGGTCTAGAGGGTAGGAATTTCCTAAATAGTAGTGCTATCTTGTAACTTTTTTTTTTTTTTTTTTTTTTTGACACAGAACCTCACTCTGTTGCCTAGGCTGGAGTGCAGTGGTGCGATCTTGGCTCACTGCAACCTCTACCTCCTGGGTTCACGCCATTGTCCTGCCTCAGCCTCTCCAGTAGCTGGGACTACAGGTGCCCGCCACCACGCTCAGCTAATGTTTTGTATTTTTAGTAGAGATGGGGTTTCACTGTGTTAGCCAGGATAGTCTCGATCTCCTGACCTCATGATCCGCCCGCCTTGGCTTCCCAAAGTGCTGGGATTACAGGCATGAGCCACCGTGCCCGGCCATCTTGTGACTTCTTATGTTCTGGGTGTTAGAAAACTTTTTCCTTTGCCATAAGATGCTGCAGCTGATGGTTGATATATTAGTAACCTGCTTATCACTGTCCAATATATTCCCATTGCAGTTGGAAAAAATCCAAATGTTTTCCTGTGCCCCAAAATGTCCCCGTTATCAGCTACAGACTGGCTTGACAATGTCATCCATGCTTTCTTCCCTGCACTCACTCTAACACTGTCCCTTCTCCCTGAAATGTTGTTACCCACAATTTTTGCATGGCTACAGTCTTATCCTTGTCTCAACTCAAATGCGACTTTCTCAGAAAGGCGTTTTCTGAAACTCCTAATAAAGTAGCACTTCCCACCTCTACCTGTTCTGACTTTCTCCTGCCCAAAAAGGAAGCTGCTGCCAATTCCGGATCCAGAAAATCATCTCCTAAAGAGATTCATTTTGACTTTCAATATGGGGAGGTGGGTGAATTCCAAAGGATTTTGCCAGCGTAAATTGATAAATTTACCTAATCTGATCTGGATGGAAAAGCATGTGGATGGTGTAGACAATGCGCTATCACCTTAACTCACAGTTTATCAGACTGTAGATGATAAATAATGAGTTACATCATGATTTGATAAATGCCAGATTAGTCACTCTTCTATTCTACTTTACTTCTGGCACTTACTCCAATAGAAAATTCACAATTCTTTGTTTACTGGTTTAATGTTGATCTGCCTTTGACAGATATCTGTAAGAAGAGACTTTGATTTGCTGTTGAATTTTCGTGTCTAAAATGGTGCCTAGCACAAGTAAGTACTCAAATATTTGTGCAATATAATTAAATGATGAAGCAGCCTCCTTATGAATTGATTACACACGTGAAGATTAGTTTAGATGAAACATACATACCCTCGAGGGTCAGGTGCATAGTAGACAATCTACCAATGTCCTCTCTCTGTCCAGCCTTCCTTCTGAGGGAGGATCACTGAACTATTTGCAAGTACTACCTGAGCAGTATTTAAATTAAGATATCACAAAGGTGACTATATTCTTTCCTTATCTGTTTATTTAAACACAACATAATCTATAACTTAGAGCTTACTAACATTCTTTTCAATCTTGGCAAGTACCTATTTTTTGTTTTTTTGAGATGGAGTCTCACTCTGTCACCCAGGCTGGAGTGCAGTGGCGCGATCTTGGCTCACTACAAGCTCCACCTCCTGGGTTCATGCCATTCTCCTGCCTCAGCCTCCCGAGTAGATGGGACTACAGTCGCCCACCACCACGCCCGGCTAATTTTTTGTATTTTTAGTAGAGACGGGGTTTCACCATGTTGACCAGTATGATCTCGATCTCCTGACCTTGTGATCTGCCCGCCTCGGCCTCCCAAAGTGCTGGGATTACAGGCGTGAGCCACTGCACCTGGCCACAAGTACCTATTTTTGTAATGATTCTTTATATTTTGTAACTCAGAGATTTCACTAAGTTAGAGTGTCTTTCCTCTTTAGTCAAGGTTTATTCATGAGAATGTTGTTAAACTATAAGATTAGTTCAACAGGAATGGCTTTTAACTTGATCAGACGCATACTCATTGTATTTCATATGTAGTATTCAGATAAGAATGAGTGTACAGATATTTGTATGTACCACAAAATTAGATTATGACTTACCTGCTATATTAAAAAGAAGTGTATATCAGTGATTACTGGCTTTATCTGGACAAATTAAGCCTGCCTGGAGTTCTTCTAACAATAAGATCTGTTAATTGGCTCAGCTCCACACAGCTTGGTTAAGCTTGCAAATAATAGACTTATTGCCCATTGACTCCGTCCTGTTCTAATTCAGAAAAGGAGCTGTCTCAGACCCTAGAATCAGAAAATCATTACCTAAAGAGACTTATTTTGACTTTCAATCCAGAGTTTGATAGATTCCAAACATTTTTGCCAGTGTTCTTAACTCAACTTACCTGGCCAGAATGGAAAAGGGTTTGGATGATGCAGGCAGCCCATCATCACCCTTGAGAAAATCTCTGGAGTCCTTCTGGTTAAGAGGAGAAAGCCAAGATTTTTCAGGCTGTGGATGAGTTAAGAAGCATTATCCCATGGTCCCCTGCAGCCATCTCCCAAATCCTATTTTGTGTCTCATAGAGCCCTTGGAAAGATTTCTGTGCTGGCTCTCCCCCTTCCACATTTGTGTGCTGTAGTCATCCTGCCTTCTCTGGTTGCAAGCAGTTGGAGTTTTGTTCTCCCTACTGTGTGGGGACCGGCATAGCTCTGCTTCCATGAGGAAGAGGCCCAGGGTCTCTCCTGCAGCTACTGCATGCCTGGAACATAGACTCCAGCCCAGGCTCACTGACCTCCTAAGTGTGTGTATGTCTGTGTCTGTGGTAATTCTCTACCTCTATTCTAGAGGGATATGACATCAGTGCTAAGGACCTAACACAGTGTCTTAGGGTGAAGGAAAACATCTACAATTCATTATTATGTGGAATGGTAGATCATCTGAAATCCACATGCAGCCATTGCTCCTATAGCTCCAGCTTTCATCATGCAAATTGATTATAACACGATTGAATCATCAAAGGGCACAATTTGTATTCTGAGGACCAGCATATTTTATAACTTGAATGTACCTGGAAATGAACATTACTGCTGGAGGAAGGGGATATGGTGGAGGTATCAAGTGCTTCCTTTGAATAGGTCTTTGCTTTGTTTTTCTCAATGACTGGACAATGAGAACGTGAGAAAGTAGAGAAAGCTTGTGCTGATGGGTAGCTCACAGCTGGGAAAAGGAATGACTTTCATGTGGCCCTCAGCTAGATATAGTCAAGGGCAGCAACATGCACTCGGGTATTTTGATCATATAAGCTGTAAAAAAACACTCCTGCTAGAAAAGTGAAGCTTATATTAATAGCTTGAAGCCCTGTATCCCCTAGTCTTGCTGATGTTCATTTAAAAACAGAATGCACTCTGGCCAGGTGCAGTGGCTCACACCTGTAATCATAGAACTTTGGGAGGCTGAGGTGGGTGGTTTGCCTGAGCTCAGGAGTTCAAGACCAGCCTGGGCAACACGGTGAAAAACCCCATCTCTACTAAAATACAAAAACTTAGCTGGGCGTGGTGGTGCGCGCCTGTAGTCCCAGCTACTGGGGAGGCTGAGGCACAAGAATCGCTTGAACCCGGGAGGCAGAGGTTGCAGTGAGCTGAGATTGCACCACTGCACTCCAGCCTGGGCAACAGAGTGAGACTTGGTCTCTACAAAAACAAACAAACAAACAAACAAACAAAACAAAAACCAAAAACAAAACCAGAATGCACTTACTTCCTACTATGTGCCAGGCCTCAGGGACATACTGTTGAGCAAAATTAATTGTATTCAAATACAGTTTTTGTTAATGAATGCTATTTTAGGACTTTAAGTATATTTAGGAACAGGAGGTTGTTTGGAGGCCACCATTCTCTCACAACAGCAAAACAGACTGTTTCGAATTCGGAAACTCCCCAAATGCACTCTGGATCTCCTATGTTTCCTTTTTCTTTCTTTTTTTTTTTTCTTTTCTCTACTTTTAATGGACGTGGCTTGACAAGCGTTAACTGAGTACTCGCCATGGTCTGGAACCCTGAAAAAATCTGGGGAGAAGGAGATAAAGATGGCCCAGTTCTTAGTTTTATGGAGCTCACAGTCTATCAGGCTTTATTTAATGAAGAAATAATGAATTGGGCTGGGTGCAGTAGGGTCACAGTCTCTCAGACTTTAATTGATGAAGAAATAATGATGGGCTCATACTTGTAATCCCAGCATTTTGGAAGGCTGAGGCAGGTGGATCATGAGGTCAGGAGTTCAAGACGAGCCTGGCCAACATGATGAAACCCCATCTCTACTAAAAATACAAAAATTATCCAGGCATGGTGGCATGTACCTGTAATCCCAGCTACTTGGGAACCTGAGGCAGGAGAATCGCTTGAAACTGGATGGCAGAGGTTGCAGTGAACTGAGATTGTGCCACTGTACTCCAGCCTTGGTGAAAGAGTAAAACTCTGTCACAAAAAAAAAAAAAAAAGAAAGAAAAAGAAATAATGAATTGCACCATGATGAGATAAAGGCAGGAACAGAGATCTGCATAAAGCCCTTCGGAGAGTAAGCTACATGTTACGCAGCCAGGAAAGTTTGAAGAAGTCTCACCAAAGCAAATGAGAAAATAATATCTAACTTACAGGTTTGTTTTGGAAATCGAGTGAGATACTCTGTAACACTCAGCACATGATAATCCTACACTTATGCTAGTTATTACAATGATGACAAGTTAACCTTGTTTCTTATTATTCTTGGACTAAATACATTTTATCTTAAAACTATCTTAATACTCTTAGACTATTGAACTACTGTGTAATTTCTTCTTAATCTCTCTCTAAAACTTCCTCCTTCTCTGTTTTTTTCTCCCACTCTAGAATACTTCTCTATCAACTTAACTAAATTAAAGCAAAAGACTCAAGGCAGGGCTGAAGTGGAAAGTGGAATTGGGAAAACGAAGGCAAATGGAAATTAGAATATTACAATTCTACATGCATCTTTGATTATCCACAGAAATTGGAAATCATATAAGGAAATTGAGATGTTTCTCTTCTGCTCTATCTGACAATAATATCTGTCACTGGGGACTGGATTGGGTTTTCCAGTCCACAAATGGAAATCTTGGGGCACATCATTCTCAGCATGTTCATAGTATTTGAGTGGGAAGGCTACAGCTAGATTTAGAATAATAGAATTAATTTGTACTTATAAGAGTTTTGTAGAAAGGTACTTAATATAATTTCCAAATGTAATATATAAAATACATTTTCTGGAGGTAAACAATCTAGGGATAGTGATGCACTGTGTGGATGTAAGTAAATACCATCTTCGAAAATTATTTAGGGCATTAATAAACTGCATGAAAATGAGCAAATATAGTTACAGTCCTACTATATTTATGACATTTAGTATCATTTTTCTAAAACATTGAAAATGAGTAAGAGGCAATATTGTATAAACGTTAAGAGAACAAAGTCTATCACTAGTTATGTGACCTTGAAGCATCAGATTCTTAAACACTAGAAGTGAGAGGTGAAGCCAGCTGGACTTCCTGGGTTGAGTGGGGACTTGGAGAACTTTTCTGTCTTACAAGAGGATTATAAAATGCACCAATCAGCACTCTGCAAAATGCATCAATCAGCACTCTGTAAAACGCACCCATCAGCGCTCTGTAAAATGCACCAATCAGTGCTCTGTAAAACGCACCAGTCAGCGCTCTGTAAAATGCACCAATCAGCAGGAGTCTAAAGGTAGCCAATCGTTGGAAGGATTGAATAAAGGGCACTCTGACAGGAAAGAAACAGAGCATGGGAGGGAACAAATAAGGGAATAAAACTGGCCACCCCAGCCAGCAGTGACAACCTACTTGGGTCCCCGGGAAGCTTTTTTCTTTCTGTCTTCACAGTAGATCTTGCTGCTGCTCACTCTTTGGGTCTGTGCCATCTTTAAGAGTTTTAACACTCACCTCAAAGGTCTGCAGCTCCATTCCTGAAGTCAGCCAGACCACAAACCCATTGGAAGGAACCAACTCTTGACACGGAAGGAATAGCAGCTATGTCTCAGGGTTTTTTGAGGATCAGACTGGAAAATGCTCTCACTATAGTTATTAGTATACAGTAAGTGCTCAGCAGATTTTAGTTGTCATCAAATTATGTAGCATCTATCATTATCAAGTAACATCTGAACATGATGTGGACCATTCATATCCTGAAGACATAGATGTTACCTTGTTATAATAATGCTCTGTTTCACTGTTCAGTGTTTTTGAGGATAAGGAAAGTAACTATGGTATTGTTTCTGTATGACTTTTTAGTTTAAGCAACTCTTTGCTTTATGGATTTCTGGATGTGTTCCAGGACTTGAGGACGGGGGACGTGGCTTTTCCCATTACTTCTGCCACGAAAGTCTTACCTGGCACTCAGCCTAATTTAAATGTACTAGGTGGGTCCCGGCCCTGTAGCTCATTTGGGTCTGTTATAAAATCAACACTCCCTCTGCAACTCAGGCAGTCTGCCTCAGAGGAGACCAAGCCAGCAGAAATGCATGCTGCCTGCCAATGTGGGGCTTGTCTTGGAGTCTGAAAAGAAGGAAACTTCTCTATGTTTGTGCCAGGTTTTAGTGGTAGCATGTTGAGTCATGTTGTACAAACCTGACCCTTAGGATCTGAGTTGGAAATCCATGCTCTTTGACTCTGCCACACCTGCCCTACCTTCCCAGGTGGTTGGAGGAGTTGACAGACCTGGTTAGTCTTATTCTTTATGTATGAGTTTGTATTCTACAGGAAAGAAGCTTCTAGAAGTGCCACTTCCAGAAGTAAGCAGCCAGAAGCGTAGGAGGAAAAGGAATAAATCTTCCTCAATGTATTGAAAATTATTGATCTCTGAGGACTTTGTTGTTATTGTTTCAGATTGGCCTGGCAAAATGTGCAGAATGCCGTAAAGCTTCTATTCATCTTTCATCTGTTAATTAGCTGTTACCCTGCCTGCATGTATTATGATCAGTGCCATCATCCTCAGTTTCACAAGGACATGGAGTGACTAATGTTAGTGGCCCTAAGTGCTCATAAGAGTGGAGCTCTAGCCTAGACTATGTGATGAGATGGAGCAGCTGGTGAGATGTGGTGAAAGTTTAGGCACCATTTTTCCAATACAGGCCCTGTGACATTTTAATTTGTCTACATGCAGATTCTGAATCAGTAATTTTGACTAAATTGACTTATCAAGTCATTAAAAAATCAGTTACACATAGTTTTTGTTTATTTTCATGGCTCTCTGAATCAGCTAAGTTGATTGTCTTATTACAAAAAAGGTAAAATGGTCTGGGCACAGTGGCTCACGCCTGTAATCCCAGCACTTTGGGAGGCCGAGGCGGGCGGATCACGAGGTCAGTAGATTGAGACCATCCTGGCTAACATGGTGAAACCCCGTCTCTACTAAAAATACAAAAAATTAGCCAGGCGTGGTGGCGGGCGCCTGTAGTCCCAGCTACTCGAGAGGCTGAGGCAGGAGAATGGCGTGAACCCGGGAGGCGGAGCTTGCAGTGAGCAGGGATGGCACCACTGCACTCCAGCCTGGGCGACAGAGTGAGACTCCATTTCAAAACAAAGGAAAACAAAACAAAAAAAGGCAAAATGGCAGGTTTTTTTTTTTTTTTTTTTTTTTTTCAGAACAGTCAAATGGAAAGAGAACAGAACAGAATCAAAGCCTCATTTTCTTCATTAGTCAAATATGGGATTTATGCTTGAATCCGGGAGGCGGAGGTTGCAGTGAGCTGAGATTTCGCCACTGCACTCCAGCCTGGGTGACAGAGCGAGACTCCATTTCAAAATAAATAAATAAATAAAATAAAATAAAATAAAATAAAATAATCACAGGTCTTAATAAGTTAATGTTAATAAGGAAATAAGTGAAAGTGCTTTATAAACTGTACAGTCCAGTATGAAAGTAAGGTGTTAGATTTAACAATATGTCATTAGGCTCATTAGGTTATTTTCTTGAGGCTTTTCCTACTTCATTTCCATTAAATATCCCAATTCATTTGGAGCTTTCAGCACATGCATAGGTTACATTTATTACTGAAGCTATGTTTTTTTTTTTTTTTGGAGTCAGGGTCTTGTTCTGTCACTCAGGCTGGAGTACAGTGGTGTAACCACGGCTCACTGCAGCCTCAAACTTCTGGGCTCAAGTGATCTACCTGCCTTAGCCTCTTGAGTAGCTGGGACCACAGGCACGTGCCAACACATGTGGCTAAT
Organism: Symphalangus syndactylus; assembly: GCF_028878055.3. Lineage (NCBI taxonomy): Eukaryota > Metazoa > Chordata > Mammalia > Primates > Hylobatidae > Symphalangus > Symphalangus syndactylus. The sequence goes on along the minus strand of NC_072440.2, from coordinate 78,233,415 downwards.
TTATTTTTCATTTGTGGAGATGAGGTCTCACTATGTTACCCAGGCTGCTTCTGGACTCTTCAGATATATATCCACAATTACAATTTAACAAAAGAGAGTGAAACAATAAGACACTTTTTATGTTGTGGGATGGAACCCAGCTGCCAGTTACCTTGACCCTCAAATGCTCATTCTCATCCCCATCTCCATCCCTATCTCCAAAGCGAAGCTATGTCTCCTTAAAGCTGATATTTTTGGAGCTTTCTTATTCCCCATCCCTATGAATGTGATTTTAAAAAACATTTAGAAAAATTATATGAGCTGTAGTGCCAAAAAGAAGTCCAGAAATGTAAGACTACTGAACCGACACTATGAATATGTTTATTTCTTTGTGATAATTTTGCTTCATGTTCATAGCTGATAGCAACAGATACGTGCAAGTAAGGGTGTGGGACTTATTTTCAGCTGGCATTCATTCTTAGTGGTTGGTGCCAATGGTACCAATTGTTACAATGTTATACATGTCATTTGTATCTATATTTATACTAATAACCTCCCACTCCCCTTCCCTTCCCTGTCATCTAAACAAGCCACCTTCTCTTAGCTTCTCCCAGGCCCCTTCTAATAATACCAGGTCCTCATCACCAAGGGTGACAGGAATGTGTCAAAGACATCTTTATGCCCTAAAATAAATTTTTAAAAGTTCAAGTTTAATGTTTCACTAAAGAATGCAAACCCAGACAACTTCCATGGGAAAATAAACTTTTTTTTTCTGCTTTTCAAAATAAACCTTCAAGTTGAAAAATCAAACCCTGCCTGTGAGTTAATGTTGTAAGTTTATAAAGACAATTATTTTGCAATTAGTGTCTGTAGGACTTGTCGGAATTACAAAGGACAATGACAACTGACTTCTTTATTTTGCAAAACTAAGGAGGCTAGCATTTACCAACATTTTTTATGTGTACATCTTGTCTAACTGAAGTCTTTTGGTTAATTTTGTCTTAGAGTTCTTTGGTGTCCTTTGAAGTTACTGAGAAGCTTGGCTTTAAGCTTCATCATACTCTTCTGTTCTGCATGTGAATGGCCAGATCCAGAAATATACCTGTGTCAGAGGTGTATGAACCAGAGCAACTCCATCTTGAATAGGGGCTGGGTAAAATGAGGCTGAGACCTACTGGGCTGCATTCCCAGACAGTTAAAGCATTCTAAGTCAGGATGAGACAGGAGGTCGGCACAAGGTACGGGTCGTAAAGAACTTGCTGATGAAACAGGTTGCAATAGGCTGGGCACAGGAGCTCATGCCTGTAATTCCAGCGCTTTGGGAGGCCGAGGGGGGTGGATCACCTGAGGTCAGGAGTTCAAGAGCAGCTGGCCAACATGGTGAAACCTCGTCTCTACTAAAAATACAAAAATTAGCTGGGCATGGCGGGCACCTGTAATCCCAGCTACTCGGGAGGCTGAGACAGGAGAAATCACTTGAACCCGGGAGGCAAAGGTTGCAGTGAGCCAAGATTGCACCATTGCACTCGAGCCTGGGTAACAAGAGCGAAACTCCATCTCAAACAAAACAAACAAGAAAAAACAGGTTGCAATAAAGAAGCCAGCCAAAACCCACCAAAACCAAGATGGTGATGAGAGTGACCTCTGGTTGTCCTCATTGCTACACTCCCACTAGCACCATGACAGTTTATAAATACTGTGACAATGTCAGAAAGTTACCCTATATGGTCTAAAATGGGAGGCATGAATAATCCACCCCTTATTTAGCATATAATCAAGAAATACCCATAAAAATGGGCAACCACCTGGGCGTGGTGGCTCACACCTATAATCCCAGCACTTTGGGAGGCCGAGGCGGGCGGATCATGAGGCCAGGAGATCGAGACCATCCTGGCTAAAGCGGTGAAACGCCATCTCTACTAAAAATACAAAAAATTAGCCAGGCGTAGTGGCGGCTGCCTGTAGTCCCAGCTACTTGGGAGGCTGAGACAGGAAAATGGCATGAACCCTGGAGGCAGAGCTTGCAGTGAGCCGAGATTGCGCCGCTGCACTCCAGCCTGGGCGACAGAGCGAGACTCCATCTCATAAAAAAAAAAAAAAAAGGCAACCAGCAGCCCTTGGGGCTGCTCTGTCATTGGAGTAGTCATTCTTTTATTCCTCTACTTTCTTAATAAGCTTGCTTTCACTTTATGGACTCACACTGAATTTGTTGTTGTGCGAGATCCGAGAACCCTCTTTTCCGGTCTGGATCTGGACCCCTTTCTGGTGATACTTGTGGTCATTTTGTTTTTCCTGAAAAGGTTACTGTAAAGGGCTGAATAATGGCTACCAAAGATGTCCAGATACTAATTTCTGGAACCTGTCAATGTTTTTGATACCAAAAAGACCTTCAAGATATGATTTAGTTCAGGATCTCGAGATGGAGGAATTATCCTGGAGAATTCAAGTGGCTCTAAAGGTAATCATATGTGTCCTTATAAGAGGATAATGGAAGGAGATGTTACTCAGAAGAAAAGTAGGAGATGTGACAATGGAAGCAAGAGATTGGAGTGACTCACGGAAAGGGACATGAGTCAAGGAATGTAGGAGGCCCCCAAAAGCTAGAAAAGCAAGTAAATAAATTCTCCTCTAGAGTCTACAGAAGGAACCAGCCCTGCCAGCTGTTAGGCTTCTGACTTCCAGAACTGTGAGAGAATGCATTTGTATTATTCTAAGCCACCAAAAGTGTGATAATTTGTTACAACAGCCATGGGACACTGATACAGGCAACTTTTCCCTTCCCTTTGGAATCAGTTTCACCACTAGGACCAAGAGATTTGTGTGGGAAATTACGGCACACAGGCCATTTCCTTGGAGAATGGAGCCTGCCTAGGGAGAGAAGAGTCCACATTTGTTGTTTTCCTTATATTCTTTTCTTTCCTCTCATGCAAATTGAGTGCTCAAGGTTTTAGGGTTCCACTGTGGACAGTGCTTTCACCCTTGGAGGACCAAATAGGATCACAGTAGTGTCTGGAACAATGTCAGAACTGAGGGCCTGCTTGGGGTTTCTTACCTGTAGCCTTTGAGCATCTGGTAAGATGAAGGCTAAAAAGGCTGGGTGCCTGGCTCATGCCTGTAATCCCAGCATTGGGAAGCCGAGGTGGGAGGATTGCTTGAGCTTGAGTTCGAGACCATCCTGGGCAACACAGTGAGACCCCATCTCTACAAAAAATTTAAAAAGTTAGCTGGGCCTGGTGACACACACCTATAGTCCTAGCTACTAGGGAAGAGGGAGGATTGCTTCAATCCAGATGGGGGAGGATGCAGTGATCTGTGTTTGGAGCACTGCACTCCAACCTGAGCAAAAGAGCGAGAATCTGTCTCAAAAAAAGACAAAAAGATGAAGGCTAAAAACCTGTGAGGATAGTAAGAAGTGAAAAAGCCACTTACAGGAAAGCTGACAATTGACAAAAATTGGAAATGCTGTTTGAGGGGGAGCTGTCTTCTGCCTTTCCCCTCCAGGGCACAATTTTATTAGGACAAAAGCCACAAAGAAAACCAAATCAACATAAAACTCATTAAATCAGTTTTTTTTAACCTTAATCTTTGTAGTGGACTGATTAGTGTCCCCTAAATTCATGTCCACTGGAATCTAAAAAAGTTGAACTCACAGAATCCGAGAGTAGAATGGTGTTACTAGGGACCTAGGGACAGGGGAAAGGTAGCGGAGGAGATGTTGGTCTAAGGAAACAAAATTTCAGCTAAACAAGAATCAGTTCAAGAGATCTATTGTGCATCACGGTGACTATAGTTAATAACAATGTATTCTTAAAAATCACTGAGAGTTGATTTTTTTTTTTTTTTGAGACAGAGTCTCGCTCTGTTACCCAGGCTGGAGTGCAGTGGCGCCATCTTGGCTCACTGCAAGCTCCGCTTCCCAGGTTCATGCCATTCTTCTGCTTTAGCCTCCCGAGTAGCTGGGACTACAGGTACCCGCCTCCATGCCTGGCTACTTTTTTTGTGTTTTTAGTAGAGACGGGTTTTCACTGTGTTAGCCAGGATGGTGTCGATCTCCTGACCTTGTGATCTGCCCGCTTCGGCCTCCCAGAGTGCTGGAATTATAGGCATGAGCCACTGTGCCTGGCCCACTGAGAGTAGATTTTAAACTTTGTCACAACAAAAAATAAGTATGTGAGGTAATACATGTTACCAGAACAACAGGGGTTCAGTCTAGGTGCTGCTGCATAGCTCACAGAAAGCCAATGACTGGGATGTGGGGTATGGCCAAGGAAGAAGGCTTTATTCGGGTTCTATGGCCAAGGAGATGGCAGCTCAGTCTCAAATCTCTGTCTCTGACTTACTAATACTAGGGGTTTATAGCAAGGAAGGAATGTAACAATGGGTAAGAAAACAGGAACTAGGGAGGGGCAAGGAAGCAATCATGATGAATGGGGATTCCAGCATCTCATTGTCCAGATGTAGTGATCTTATGAGTTTCAGTTTTTTGACACTTTTTTTTTGAGAGGCCTAAAAGTCATTTCCTGAGGAAGGAACTTAGACAAAACAAATGTAAGTTTTATGCTTTAAGACCAGAAGATTCAACTTTTATGTTTATAAATAAAAAAGATCTATGACACTAGACTGTCAGGTTGGTTTCACATATGTTAATTAGCTAATTTTAGCCATTTTGCAGCATATACAAATTTTAAAACATGTTTTTACACTATATATACAGACATATTATTTTTGTTAATTAAAAATAAATTAATTGAAAAAATTCACATCCACCTGGGACCTCAGAATGTCACCTAGTTGGAAATAGGAGGTCTTTGCAGATGTAATTAGTTAAGGATCTGAACATGATCTCATACTGGATTTAGCGTGGGCCTTAATTAAATCCAATGAATGGCATCTTTATAAGAAGAGGGGAGGGGACAGACACAGAGAGATGGAGGCCATGTGAAGACAGAGGCAGAACTGGGATGATGCAGCTCCGAGGCAAGCAATGCCAAGGATTGCTGGTAGCCATGAGAGACTGGGAAGAGGCAGGAAGGATTCTTCCTTAGAGCCTTCGTAGGGATCATGGCCCTAACACAAACTTGATTTTGGACTTCTAGCCCTGAGAACTGTGAGAGAATAAATTTCTTTTGGTTTAAGCCACCAATTTGGTGGTAATTTGCTATAGCAGCCCTAGGAAACGAACATCTTATAGCAAAGATTTCCTTTCCTTTCTTTCTTTCTTTTTTTTTTTTCTTTTTGAGACAGAGTCTTGCTGTGTCACCCAGGCTGGAGTGCAGTGGCATGATCTCAGCTCACTGCAACCTCCACCTCCTGGGTTCAAGCACTTCTCCTGTCACAGCCTCCCAAGTAACTGGGACTACAGGTGCCTGCCACCATGTGTGACTAATTTTTGTATTTTTAGTAGAGATGGGGTTTCACCTTGTTGGTCAGGCTGGTCTCAAACTCTTGACCTCAGGTGATCCACCTGCCTTGGTCTCCCAAAGTGCTAGGATTACAGGTGTGAGCCACCATGTCCGGCCTTCCTTTCCTTTGAAATGTCACTTTCTTGATCTTTCTAGGGGGTTAAAACTTATGCAATTTATATATACATAATTTGAGAGGACTATATATGGTCACAATTTGTTTAAGAGCTTACGTATATCTAAAGTGGGCTTTCTGTAGGGCACATAGTTGCAGCTTTTCTTTTTCTCCAATATGGCAATCACTGTCTTTTAATTGGCCTGTTTAGACTGTTCATATTTAATGTGGTTATGGATATAGCAGCATTATGTTTTACCATATTTGGAATTATTTTCTACTTGTTGCGTTAGTTCTTTTCCCCTCTTTTTCTGGTTTTATTTTACATAATTCAGTTTTATCTTCTCTCTTGGTATCTTCTATATATATATATATATATATATATATATATATATATTTTTTTTTTTTTTTTTTTTTTTTTTTTTTTTGAGATGGAGTCTTGCTCTGTCACCCAGGCTGGAGTGCAGTAGTGCAATCTTGGCTCACTGCAAGCTGTGCCTCCTGGGTTCATGCCATTCTCCTGCCTCAGCCACCTGAGTAGCTGGGAATACAGGTGCCAGCCACTATGCCCAGCTAATTTTTTTTTTTTGTATTTTTAGTAGAGACGAGGTTTCACCATGGTAGCCAGGATGGTCTCAATCTCCTTACCTCGTGATCTGCCTGCCTTGGCCTCCCAAAATGCTGGGATTACAAGCGTGAGCCACCGCGCTCAGCCTATATTTCTTTTTTAAAAAACATTTTTAGTGATTGCTCTGTGATTTACAATATACTTCTAAGTTCATCTTTAAATAGTACTGTACCATTTCACGTGTAGTGTAGAGAGTTTGCACCAGATTGTTCCCAATAACTCTTTCCTGTTCCTCATGATATTGTGATTTATTTTACTTATTCTTATGCTATAATCACCTAACACATTGTTAATATTATGGCTTTGAGCAGTTGTCTTATAGATAAATTAAGAAAAATTGTTTTTACCTTTATTCCTTCTCTGATGCTTTTCTTTTCTTTATGTAGATCCAAGTTTTTTACCTCTTTAAATATCCATCTGCCTCAAAAACTTCTTTTAATATTTTTTGGAGTGTTTGAGTTCTTGGTAAATTCTGGATATTAGTCTCCTGTTGAATGGATAGTTTGCAAATATTTTTTCCCATTTTGCAGTTTCCCTATTCACTCTTGATTTTTTCTTTTGCTGTGCAGAAGCTTTTTAGTTTTAATTAAGTCCCATTTGTCTATTTTTGTTTTTGTTGTCTATGTTTTTGAGGTCTTAGTCATAAATTCTTTGCCTAGGTAATACTATTCAGCCATAATAAAGAATGAAATCACATCTTTTGCAGCAAAATAGATGGAACTGGAGGCCATTATTTTAAGTGAAACAACTCAGAAACAAAGACAAATACTGCATCTTTTCGCTTATAAGTGGGAGATAATGTGTACACTTGAACATAAAGTATAGAATGATAGTAGAGACTTGGAAAGGTGGGGACTGTGGAAGGGGTGTGGATGAAGAAATTAATGAGTACAGTATATGTTATTTGGGTGACAGATACACTAAAAGCCCTGACTTTATTCAGTATATTCATGTGACAAAATTATACCCCATACACTTATACAAACAAAGCCAAAGCAAAACATCAAAACATTAATTGTAGGACAGATTTGCTGGCAATGGATTCTCTGTATGAGTAGAGGTGTTTCACTTTTGAAAAATAATTTTAGGCCTGGTGAGGTGGCTTATGCCTGCAGTCCTAGTACTTTGGGAGGCTGAGGTGGGTGGATGACATGAGTGCAGGAGTTTGAGATCAGCCTGGACAACATGGTGAAACCCCATCTCTACTAAAAAATGCAAAAAATTAACCACACATGGTGGCTCATGCCTATAGTCCCAGCTGAGGCATGAGGTGGGAGGTTACCTTGAGCCCAGGAGGTCGAGGTTGCATTTGAGACCTGATCATGCCACTGCACTTCAGCCTGGGTGACAGAGTGAAAGTCTGTCTCAAAATAATGACAATGATAATAATAACAATTTTGTTGAATGTAGAATTCAAGGTTGGTATTTTCATTTTTAATTTCAACATTTTAAAGATTTCACTCCACTTTCTTTTTCTTGTGTGGTTTCTGATGGGAAGTCTACTGTAATTTTTATCTTTTTTCCTCTGTAGTTAAGATACTTTATTCTTCTAGCGTCCTCCAATAATTTCTTTTTTCTTTGGTTTTCTGCATTTTGACTATGATATGCTTAAGTGTTATCTTTTGATGTATATCTTCATTTTTAAAAATAACTTTTTTATTTATTTTTTTTGAGACAGAGTCTTACTCTGTCACCCAGGCTGGAGTGCAGTGGCACGATCTCGGCTCATGCAAGCTCTGCCTCCCCCGGGTTCACACCATTCTCCTGCCTCAGCCTCCCGAGTAGCTGGTACTACAGGCACCCACCACCATGCCTGGCTAATCTTTTGTATTTTTAGTAGAGACAGGGTTTCACCGTGTTAGCCAGTATGGTCTCCATCTCCTGACCTCGTGATCCACCCACCTTGGCCTCCCAAAGTGCTGGGATTACAGGCGTGAGCCACCGTGCCCGGCCAAAATAACTTTTTTTGTTTGAATTTCATAGATCTGTGATTTGCCATCTGTCATTAATTTTGAGAAGTTGTTTGTCATTGTTACATAAAATATTCCTTCTGCCCCATTACCTTTTTCTTCTCCTTCTGATATTCTAATTACATGTATATTACTCTTTTTAATGTTGTCTCACAGTTCTTGGATGTTCTGTTCCTTTTTTTTTCTTCATTCCTTTTTCTTTTGTAATTTCAGTTTGGGAAGTTTCAGAGGACATGTCTTCGAGTTCACTGATTGTTTCCTCAGCTGTGTTGAGTCTAACGAAGGACCCATTAAAAACATTCTTTACTTTTCTTACTGTGTTTTGATTTCTAGCATTTCCTTTTGGTTTGTTTTTAGAATTTCTCTCTCTCTGCAGACAGTACCAGTCTAGCCAGTTATCTTTTCCCTTGTAGCCTTTAACATATTAATTTTAGCTATTTTCTTTTCTTTTTTTGAGACGGAGTCTTGCTCTGTCGCCCAGGCTGGAGTACAGTGGCATGATCTTGGCCCACTGCAACTTCCACCTGCCAGGTTCAAGCAATTCTCCTGCCTCAGCCTCCCGAGTAGCTGGAACTACAGGCATGCACCACCATGCCTGGCTAATTTTTTTTTTTTTTTTTTTTGTATTTTTAGTAGAGATGGGGTTTCACCATGTTGGCCAGGCTGGTCTGGAACTCCTGACCTAATGATATGCCCACCTTAGCCTCCCAAAGTGCTGGGATTACAGGCATGAGCCATTGTGCCTGGCCCCAGTTTTAGCTATTTTTAATTCCTTGTTTGATAATTCTAACATTTGTGTCATAGTTGAGTTTTGTTCTGATGATTGCTTTTTGTCTTCAGAGTGTGTCTTTTCTTGTCTTTGGCATAGTTTGTATTTTTTCTGAAAGCTGGATGTGTTTTATGGGTAACAGATACTAAGATAAATAGGTATTTATTACAAGAATTTGTGTTAAAATATGGTGAGGAGATAGAAAGTATTTAATGTTTGTTGTAGTGACAGCTATCGGAGGCATCAAATTCCAGTAGTACCTTCTTTCTTTTCATTTCTTGGCTTTGAGACTTTTCTCTGTATTGCTCTCAAGGAAGAGTATGTCTTGCAGTTCTTTTAACTTTAATCCACCATTTTTATACTGGGACCTGCTAGTGTCATGGTGGGTGTTGGGGAGAAAGAGCATGCTTTAATTTTCTGATTAAGTCTCAGTGTATCACTAGGTCTGTGTCTTGGGGTATGTCTTTTACAAGTGTTTCTGTCCCTCCTCTAGGGCTATAGCATTTCTCCCTGCCTCCATGCCCCCTACTCCTTTTCTTTGTTACAGCATTCCAGATCTGTTTTTACTTTTGTAGCCCTGTCTCTGGTTGAATATGGCTCCCCCTCCTCCTCTTGGGGTGAGAAAGGAGGGTTGGCATGGGCTGCAGTGGGCAAGAGCCATCTTCTCCCAGGAAGAATAAAATTGCAATATTTCCCCCCAGTGAAGTCTTTTCCCCTGGAGTGTTGGCTTTTGTTTTGAGCTGGTGAGGTTATGGTGGGGTGGAAGGTTGGGGGCTGGGGAAGGAGAGAAGGATCCATAACTTGAGTGCCTGCAAAGGAGAACTGGAAGAGATGGCAGTATGAGGAAAGGAAGTCAGCAAGGTCTACTGGCTTGTGTCAATCCAAGGAATTGGGAAATGCGGTAGAACCAGGAAAGGAAAGTTTAAAAAGAGGAAGTCACCAAAGTTGACAAACATTGCCCACTGTCTTCAAAGGGGAAATGCCTGGGAATGGTATTGTGTCTGGAATTAGTGGGTTCTTGGTCTCACTTCAAGAATGAAGCCGTGGATCCTCGCGGTGAGTGTTACGGTTCTTAAAGTCGGCGTGTCCGGAGTTTATTCCTTCTGATGTTCGGATGTGTTCGGCCTTCTGGTGGGTTCGTGGTCTCGCTGGCTCAGGAGTGAAGCTCACGGCAGGGTGGGCAGGCTCAGGCATGGTGGGCTGCAGGTCCCAAGCCCTGCCCCACGGGGAGGCAGCTAAGGCCTGGCGAGAAATCGAGCACAGCAGCTGCTGGCCCAGGTGCTAAGCCCCTCACTGCCTGGGGCTTGCGGGCCGGCAGGCCACTGGGAGTGCGGGCCCGCCGAGCCCACACCCACCCAGAACTCGTGCTGGCCTGCAAGTGCCACGTGCAGCCCCGGTTCCCGCCTGCGCCTCTCCCTCCACACCTCCCTGCAAGCTGAGGGAGCCGGCTCTGGCCTCGGCCAGCCCAGGAAGGGGCTCCCACAGTGCAGTGGTGGGCTGAAGGGCTCCTCAAGTGCCGCCAGAGTGGGCACCCAGGCAGAGGAGGCGCCAAGAGCGAGCGAGGGCTGCGAGGGCTGCCAGCACGCTGTCACCTCTCAATACCCCCTCTAAACAGGACACCCCAACTGCTGTTGGGAATTTGGCCGTTGACCACTTTAGCTACTTCCTGCTGGATAGGGGCAAAGAAGGGGCCCTGCAGTTGTAGTGTCCTCCAGAGGGGAACTCTCTAGGCCAGTGGAAGTGCCAGCGGGTCGGTCCAGGGGTCCTCAGTAGAAGTTGTTAGTTGAACTCATTTGGGGTTCCATTTGTAAGACCATCTGTAGCTTAATGGCCTCGATTCTAGAGAAAACAAATTTGAGAAGAAGGTTAAAAATACAGGGTCCAGGCTGGGCGTGGTGGCTCATGCCTGTAATCCCAGCACTTTGGGAGGCCGAGGCGGGTGGATCACGAGGTCAGGAGATTGAGACCATCCTGGCTAACACGGTGAAACCCCGTCTCTACTAAAAATACAAAAAATTAGCCGGGCGTGGTGGCGGGTGCCTGCAGTCCCAGCTATGCAGAAGGCTGAGGCAAGAGAATGGCGTGAACCCCGGGGGGCGGAGCCTGCAGTGAGCCAAAATCACGCCACTGCACTCCAGCCTGGGCTACAGCGAGACTCCGTCTCAAAAAAAAAAAAAAAAAAAATACAGGGTCCAACGGCGAGTAACAGTAAGATGGCTGCCATGGGACCTAGAAAGAGGAGAAGCCATGTTGCCCAACTCCAGAGGTTGGTATAAGAATTTGAAAGGCGTTGTCTGACTTCAGAAGCCTTTTACTGTAAACGCCGGGCAGCATCTCGTACTATCCCCGACTGGTTAGTGTAAAAACAACACTCTTCCCCTAAGAAGGTGCAGAGTCCTCCTTTCTCAACAGTGAGGAGGTCTAGGCCTTGGTGGTTTTGGAGAGTCACTGCTGCCAAAGAGTCTATTTGGGATTGTAGAGTAAGGATAGCTTTCGTTATTTCTTTCAAATTGTCTGAGAGGCAGATATGGGTTGAAGATCCACATAAGTAGAATATGCCTTGGCTGGGTAGACAGAAATTTACCCTGGTTTTTAAAGGAATAGGGTACCCTGTTTTTTTCTTTACTATTTCTTTCTCTCTTTTTCTCGCTTCGACTTCTTCTTTGTCTCTTCCTCTCTTTCTAAGTCTCTCTTTGACTTTCTGTGTCTGTCCCTCTTTCCCTCTGACTCCTTCTCTGTCTCTCTGTTTCTTCCTCTCTCTCTTTCTCTAACTGTATGTCATAACTTGCTTATAAAATCACTTTCATTTTTGGAATTTGTTTAATAAATTGCTATGTGGGCAAAAATTCTTTTTCTTCACCTGTATACTAGCAAATAGTTTATTTTGTCTTCTCATATTTTTCCAGAAAATATATTTTTTACTTATCATTTGTTCCCAAAGTTACAAATCTAACAAAAAGTTATACGAATTAACATTGTTGGCTCTGCAATCCTGCATTGACCACAAATCGTTTGATCGTAAACAAATTATTTAACTTCTTTAATTTTCAGTTATTTATCTGTAAAATCTGAATAACGTATCTCTCATGGAGTTATTGTAAGTTTTCAATGAGATAATGTAGGTAATATGCTTGTTTAGTGCTAGGCACTGCCCTGGTAAAGAGTAAATACTAAATAATGAATAGTTATCATTCTTATAACTTCTATTGCTAAACATATATAATATATACTAAATGTTATGTAAATATGATATATAATATAAATAATATACAGGATATAAATATGTTTAACATAAATATACATACAATTAATAATGAAGAATTACAATATAATTATATATAATTAGTATAATATATTTATACAATAAATTTAGATATATAATATAAATATTAGATATGTTTAGCATATATAATGTATGCTAAACATATATATATGCTCAGCAATAGAAAGTATACACACACACACACACACACACACACTTTTTTTTTTGAGATGGAGTTTCGCTCTTGTCGCCCAGGCTGGAGTGCAATGTGCAATCTCAGCTCACTGCAACCTCCACCTCCTGGAGTTCAAGCAATTCTCCCTCAGCCTCCTGAGTAGCTGAGATTACAGGTGCCCGCCACCACACCTGGCTAATTTTTTTGTGTTTTTAGTAGAATGGGGTTTCACCATGTTGTCCAGTCTGGTCTCAAACTCCTGACCTCAGGTGATCCATCTGTCATGGCCTCCCAAAATGCTCGGATTACAGGCATGAGCCACCGCTCCCGGCTTTTATTTATTTATTTATTTATTTACGAGATGGAGTCTCGCTGTGTCACCCAGGTTGGAGTGCAGTGGTGCAATCTCGGCTGCAGGTTCACGCCATTCTCCTGCCTCAGCCTCCCAAGTAGCTGGGATTACATGCACCCGCCACCATGCCCAGCTAATTTTTTTGTATTTTTAGTAGAGATGAGATTTCACCGTGTTAGCCAGGATGGTCTCAATCTTCTGAGCTCGTGATCCACCTGCCTTGGCCTCCCAAAGTGCTAGGATTACAGGCATGAGCCACTGCTCCAGGCCTTAATGTTTTATTTTATGATTTATATTATGAACAATATTGTTTTCTATAATAAAAATCACTTAGATGCGTGATATATATCTATGTATAGATATCTCTAACTGTAGACTCTCTATAGTTCTCTAGACTTATATGTATATACAGAGAGAGAGAGTTTTCATCCCAATGAATTTTTTTTCTTGCTTTACAGTCATTCAAAAGCACGAGTCCATTAAATGGTATTAATTTCTTAGAAGCAGAGATAATACCTCCGTGCTTATAATTAATAACTGTCGAAGCATGCAAATATATGGAAAACAATTACACAAAGATTTCAGTATTTAAATTAAATGTTGTTTCTATAATTGTGGTATAAAATGGGTTTTATTTCATGGTAAGATGAGTGGGAAAACATTCTTCACATCAGACTGATTTTTTTAAAAGTACACAAGAGAGCTTGGAGAGATATTAGTTAAAGGATATAAAATCTTATTCAGATGGGAGGAATAAGTTCAAAGATGTACATTATGGTGACTATAGTTAATGACAATATATTTTATTCTTGAAAATTCTAAGAAAGTAGATATTAAATGTTTTTACCACAAAAAAAGTATGAGGTAGTACATATGCTAAGTACCCCAAGTTTCCCGTTTCATGATGTATACACATTCAAAACGTCATGTACACCATAAATATTTATAATTTTTATTTGTCAGTTAACAAAGAAAAAGTACACAAAATATTAAGAATTGTTTTGGACATGCTATTGGAAGCTTCAGCAATAGGAAAGTGTTAGGGACCCAAATGTGCTTTTTCATGTTGTCAGACTCTTGACTGGAAATCACATCAAGAGAATACTGTGGGGATTTCTGCAGGGCATAGAACACAATTCTGGGTTTTATCAGAAGGACACATATCCTTGTGGTTGTCTGACCAAATGCTTCATATGCAAGTTCAAACCTTTCAAGAAAAAAAAATACCCACTTAACAACCTCATCTTTTAAAAAGAGAAAAACACATCCTTCAGGCTATTTTAGTGAACATGCACAGCAAATCCAGCCCTTCTCTTTTGTTGTGCACTCAGGATCCAGATGTAAGCACCCATAAAGTCTCGGTAAGCCTTTCCCAGGAACTAAGGCTCTTTGCATGCTCCGCTGGTACCAGACACAATATAAATCTCGAATAGTACTTGGAATTTAGCACACATATCGGTGGGCTAAGTTATATCAAACAGGTTTTCTGGTGCAATGATGATGATCTGAGCCATGAAAAATATGTTATTAGCACTGTCAGTTTACAGTCCCCACCAGAGAATGAACACAAGCCCCAGAGTTATATGCTAATATTACCCTCCAATCCCTAGCTTTAGAAGAGGTTGAATTACTGAGAGATTAAAGTACTGGGGGTGTTTTGAAGACATAAACTTTGTCTGATTTCATTGATCCAGACTGTACTGCTAACTGTAGGTGGCTGACCTGTAAGTGTGTGCAACTGATCAAAAGGTGGGGGCAGTGGGGGTCAGGTAGGAGAGAGGATTCTTACTAGACTTTGAGAGCTAGAAATGCCTTTATGATAAGGTATGCTAACTTCTTGTTTTTACATGCGAGGGACCTGAGGCATAGACATACGATGTGAGTTACCTAAAGGAACAACATTTACTTAAAAATAAATTACATTATTTGGTATTCAGATGATTACTAAATATTTATTACTAGATAATTTATTTAGTTTTTAAATATTCCAAATTCACAAATGCCACATCTATAAAGACAAATCTATTGGCCAGAGTTGAAAAGCCTCCTTCCAATTTATTTGTTTGATAGTTGATTTAGTCTTACCACTAAATTGTATGTTCTACATGGTGCTGACAAACCATTTTGGCTTCTTAATTGGTTATTCAGTTGCCTTCATATTGACAAATATATTCAGTGATTAATGGGATGCAAACAGGTGATTTGCTGAGGCGCGGATCATAGTAGGCTTTAGTAGGCTTCACAGTGACCTTTGGTCACCTTCTGTGATACTCTGCATAAAAACAGAGAAAGAGAGATCGACATCAATTGATCTCTGGTATATTTTCCTCTATACTTTGGAGGTCGCTAGTCCTACTTGATTAGGGCCATACTGTATAGGTTTCATTTAACCTTAATTCCCTCCTTAAAGGACTTATCTCAAAATCCAGTCACATTAGGGGTTAGGGCTTCAACATATGAATTTTTTTTAGGGGGGGTCGCAATTCAGGCAATAACAGAGATGGAAGACCTGGGGTGTGATGTGACTCTGAGTCTGACTTAGAAACTCATCCTTATGCTTTGGTGCCTGCTGCTTCTTAGTGTATAACATGGCAATAGCGGTATTTTTCCTTATCAAATTAATGTATATTTTTGTACCATAGCTCAGAATTAACTGTATTTCACTCCCCTCCAATCCCCCTCTTGTGGTAGGTAGGAATGGCCAATGATTCTAACTAAATGATACAAAATAAAATACTTGATGTTACTGTTATACTTTATCTCCCAAAAGGAGATTCCTTCTGCAACTGTGAGTGTTTGTGTGCTGACCTCTGATGTCAGATTCAAGCTCCAGCTATCAGAGCTTGGAAAATGGGTTATACCGTTAACACATTCCAAGCCAGGATAGTCGTTTAACATTTACTTGATCCACACAAATATATATTGAGTGCTATGTGTTAGGAGCCCTAACGGCTGGGAGTATGGCGTGGAAAAGGCTGATAAAGTCCTTGCTCTCATAGAGAAGACAGGAAGGTAAGCGAAGAATAAGAATTCCATACAAGATTGCTACTCTGAAGAAATGAAGTAAGATAATGAAATGGAGGGGATCAGGACGTGGAGTCGTATAGTTTGGTGGTCAAGAAACCCTCTTTGCTATAGTGGCATTTGAGCTAAAACCTAAATGGCAAGAAAGGGTTAGTCATGGAAAGATTTGGGAATTAAATGGTCCAGACCAAGGAATAAGAGAAAAGGCTCTGAATGAGAAAATATAATTTTCTTGAGCAACAAAGAAAGAGGCCAGTGATTGAAGTTGGGTGGGGTTGGCCCAAGATGAGATGGAGAAGTCGACTGCAGCCAGATCAGAAAGGGAAACTGTGGAAAGGAGGTTGGCCTTTATTCCCAGTGCAATGTGACTCTCTTGCAAGGTGTTGTGCAAGAGAGTGACATGGTCTGATTGGCATTTGTAAATAATCATGTTGGCAGCAACGCATACCGCTTTCAACAATTGCGATTCTGTGTCTCTCTGTAATTTGAGTATCTTCCTGTGAGGCAGAAGGAAACAATGTATTCTGTAGAAGGGTCAATTTAAAATTTGTTTTGGGGCTGGGCGCGGTGGCTCACGCTTGTAATCCCAGCACTTTGGGAGGCCGAGGCGGGTGGATCACAAGGTCAGGAGATCGAGACCACGGTGAAACCCCGTCTCTACTAAAAATACAGAAAATTAGCCGGGCGTGGTGGCGGGCGCCTGTAGTCCCAGCTACTCGGAGAGGCTGAGGCAGGAGAATGGCGTAAACCCGGGAGGCGGAGCTTGCAGTGAGCCGAGATCGCGCCACTGCACTCCAGCCTGGGTGAGAGAGTGAGACTCCGTCTCAAAAAAAAAAAAAAAAAAAAAAAAATTTGTTTGGAAGAGCTGCTCTGACAGATAATCAGAATAGAATGGCAATACAAATTTAAGCTTTTCTTGTAGCTAACCCGTGTCTAGTCAGTGAAGAAACTCGGCCCCTTGTTGGTGATTGTGGTGATTGCCCATCTTTTTTGTCTGTTGTTCAGATAATATTGATGATGTCTTAATGAGAAGTGACTTGCAGCTTCCTTTCTTCCTTACTCTCTCCCTTCCTTCCTTGTAACCAACCTTCTAATGAGGGAGGAATTCTGTTGTCTGTCAGTATGTGCTCTTTTTGTTATGCGGATTCATCCTGTTCTAGGTTTATTTTCTGGGCACTGATTTCTTCTCTTTTGGCACTGATTTTATTGTCTGCTTATGAAGTCCTCAGCTGTTAGAGACCAGCCTGGCCAACATGGCGATACCCCGTCTCTACTAAAAGGACAGAAATTAGCCAGGTGCTTGTGATGCATGCCTGTAATCCCAGCTAATTGGGAGGCCAAGGCAGGAGAATCGCTTGAACCCAGGAGGAGGTGGAGGTTGCAATGAGCCGAGATCACATCACTGCACTCCAGCCTGGGCAACAGAGCGAGACCATATCTCAAAATAAAATAAAATAAAATAAGATAAAATAAAATTTAATTTCTTCCAGTTAGCAGAATTCAAAGACTATAATGGGAGGAGATCTGAATCTGAACCTGGGAAATATTTACTGCTGGCTTGCGTAGTAGCTGTGAGCCGGACTTACTCACCAGGGAATTCCCAGAGAGGAAGCTGTGCTGCCTCCACCTATGGGAACTCCTTCTCTCTGTGCTCTGATGGTACCTGTTATAGGACAGCTGGTGTGGTTTGGGGACATCTGAAACTGTTAAAGTCACATGCTCCCACAGAGCAGCTGGTGACTATAAGCATCATCCATGGTGGAGGCAGGGAGCATAATAAATATATATATATATATATATATATAATATATCAGAGGTACAAGGAAGGAAGCCTAGCAGATCAACATTGAGGAATAGGGATAGGATGGGGAAAAATGAAATTGAGAGGCCACAGAAGAGATCATTCTAATTTCATGTGACGAAATAAGAAATGAATGATGGAGTAGGGATTGGGGAGAGGGACAGGATATGCACATCTGTGCCCGTTCACTGTGTCCATAACACTTAGAGTCCAAGTCTTTGCCACAGCCCTCTCAGGAAGTGGGCTTGTGCACATGGTGGCACAGCTTTCAAGCAGGGCTGTCCTCTGGTTCCTGATTAGCAGCATAACATTAATCAAGTGCAATTTTATGTGGCCTTATTTCTCCTGCAGGGCCATATACTAACCTGTGCGAACAACCCCCAAAGTCCATCAGCCCTGAATAATGCCTCTGAACTTCTCTCTCTCTCTCTCTCTTTTTTCTTCCATTTTTTTGGTACCCTGTACCCTCTTGTACCATGTTTACCTTGGAGGCCAGGTGAAGTAAAAATTAAAATAACTAGGGCTACAAAGGAACCCAATTATATTACAAATGCTATCTCTCTATATATAATTATATTGAAATATATCATCATATTAAAAAACAAACGTGTGATATAGCAATACATATGCATTTTATTAACATGTTAAATAACAAGATCTGATGTGCCTAGTAACTTCCATTATACTGAAACAGGATGAGCATATTTTGAGATATCTGGACCAGTAGTAATATAGTATAAAAATATCTGTGATTTCCGTTGGTGAAAAGGTAACAGGTACCATTGATTCCACTATAGTTTTTTTGCTTATTCATAGTTAAATAACACGCTAAATGTCAGTTAGTTGTTAGTAAAAATAAAATAAAAATATATATAACCTCCAATCAAATTCATAGACCCTCCTGTATTTATTCATGGACCTTGGGTTAAGAGTTAAGAATCTCTGCCCTAGAAGGTCTCTGAGGTAGAAAAATTAGGTGGCCAGCCTATCCATCCTTAAATTGGTAGAATGTACTCTGGTTCTGGGTTCTTTCTCTAGGGTTAAAGGATCCCTGAGAATATAGAAGAATTTTGATGATACCTGGAAGCTTAGTATTTTCTGAGCATGTGCTGGGTAATCAATGCTGAAGGATATCACCAGAATCAGCTGGACTAAAGTTCACAATCCACAGACTTTTCCAACTGACCTGCTTCCCCAGTGACCCATAATCTTGGCCCTAGAAGAGGCCCCTACAGGATAAGTGTGGGCTGATGTAATTCCTACATGTACATCAAAATGGCCCCATGGTGGCTACAATCACAGCCTCCAAGCCACAGAAATATTTGTTCACATGTCAAAGTGTTTCCTTCAAGAAGAAATGAAATTGATTTTCTTCTCTACCTATTGAGATGATTACCTCTATGCCAGTTTTCATTTGTAACTATCAGAGCAAGGTAACCCACATGATATTAGACATGAAGCCACAAATTCTCATGGTTGGGGAAATGATTAATGATGATTCTTTCACCTGAAGTGCAGAGGTACTGCCAGAACCAGTGACCTGCCTCCTGCCCAGGACATCAGACACTTCCTATTGGTGGAGTACAAACTTTTGTAGTCTTCTCTTGTTTTCCTGTTCTCTTGTCTTACCAACTTACTGCTCTGCCCAGTATATAGTTTTGCTATGTGCTTCAATGCAGAGAAAATGATAAGTATGAATATTCTGGACCCTCCTTGTATGGATTTCACATGGTGCACTCAGGAGGAAATTGGAGGGTTCACATAGATTGTATGACCATGTGTGTGGGATGTTGTAGAGGAGACAGAAGCTTTGGACATATGTTTGGACATGATCATCTTTTTGGCCACTATCAACTATAAAAGTCATGATTCAGTGATTCTGTGAAATGCTCTCAACTGCTATGATAAAAGGTGCCATGGACAAAAAGAGCATTATTATTAGCTCCATTTTTTGAAGTGATGTTATAATCTTTGTTCATTTTCGGTTTTATTATTGATTTGAGCTTACTGAATTTTCTCACCAGCTCTTCTTTTGTATTATCACAATATCTAACAGCTTTAATCAGCCAATTTATCTTGACAAAAATTACATGCATGGCTGTCCCTATTCATAGCACTGTTTTGTTTTTTAAATCTCCATTCAGCCATAGCCTCCCTCTCAAAGAATACCCCATCCTAGTGTTTTGATTTTGCCAAAAGGCCCCTTATCTGTTTTCCACAAGCAGAACCTGCTTTAATACTCATCGTTTGAGAGTATTGTTTTTAATCACTCCATATTCATGTGGAACTCATAGGTAGCTCCAGTATCAGATTCAAAGTGAACCAGAATTACTTAATAGAGTCTTTAAATAGATTATTAGAAGCAATTTTATTCCCTTGTGCTATTTAGTTCCATGCTCCTATTTTATCAAGAATATTTCCTTTTACCTGGCCTTGTCAGACTTTATTAGAGAGGGAGTGCATTAATAAATTAAAAGTCTTAGTCAATATGAGAATCTTACATGACGCTTCATGTTTTGCCTACCATGGAATTATTTGGAATACTGGGCATATATTCAGTTTTAAATTCATTACATTGCTTTTTTGTTGATTGAACCTTCAGCTCTATTGCCACAAAGCTCAAATTCTCTGGACTTCTAATGAGTCATCTTAAGAGAATTTATAGTACGTATTTCTCACCTTGAACTGGTATTTTAGACTTTGATTTGGGAGATGATAATGCTTGCCCAAATTTCTAAGCCACTTTGACCATTGCCAAGACCAGCTCAGTTGAGGAGACCCTAACCTAGTGGCGCTAGAGCAATTAAAGACACACACACAGAGAAATACAGAGGTGTGAAGTGGGAAATCAGGGGTCTCACAGCCTTCAGAGCTGAGAGCCTGGAACAGAGATTTACCCACATATTTATTAACAGCAAGCCAGTGATAAGCATTGTTTCTATAGATTATAGATTAACTAAAAGCATTCCTTATGGGAAACTAAGGGATGGGCTGAAATAAAAGGATGGGTTTGGCTAGTTATCTGCAGCAGGAGCATGTCCTTAAGGCACAGATCGCTCATTCTATTGTTCATGGTTTAAGAATGCCTTTAAGCGGTTTTCTGCCCTGGGCGGGCCAGGTGTTCCTTGCCCTCATTCTGGTAAACCCACAACCTTCCAGCTTGGGTGTTATGGCCATCATGAACATGTCACAGTGCTGCAGAGATTTTGTTTATGGCCAGTTTTGGGGCCAGTTTATGGCTAGATTTTGCGGGGAGGGCTGTTCCCAACATGTCCCCCTTCTTTGATTTGCAAATCGATAAAAGGAAAGGCAGCTTTGTCACAGTGAGCTACTTCTTGCAGGAGTCAGGATCTGCATCTGCAGACTATACAAAGACAACACAGATTAAAAGCACAATCATCATTTAAATCACAGAGCTTCCAAGTATTTTTATTCATTTTAATGGGTTACTAGCTGCTAATCTGTTTGCAGCTCCTTCAAGCACTCCAGTTCCTGGCATGAAGGCCAGGTGTGCCTGGGATGCTTCAGATATTGGTTCTTTTAATTTTGCAATATCCAAAAACAAGTTTGTAGAATGTCCTTCTAGATGCTTTTATATTCTTTCCCAAATTTTGATCTTACTAAGAGCTATTAATAGTTTCCACAAATCCTTATGTTTAGCTCCTACAGTGGGCCATATCATTTGAGGCTGAGGTGCCACTATACCACCATGGTTCCAGATAACAGGAACTCTGGCCATACTTCTTGCCATTTCTACCATCTGACAATTTTGTTCTGATCAGCTGAACACAGTGTGGCCTGGCATGCAGGCTGAGAGGTGCAATTTAAGCTAAACATCCCCTTAGGGGATCAATTAATAATGATTCCATAGGAATCCTTGTGTAGCTCCTCTGCCTGTTCTGCAATGCAATCTTCCTAAACAAGTATGTTCATTTTTTCTGACTGGGTCCAATCCTATTTACAAAAAGGTTTTTGAGGGTGATATACCTCAATTACAGGAGCAGATTTATTATGGTAAATACTGAGATCAGAAAGCATGTGTAACTGTGTTATAGAGTGATTACATCCAGGCACTATTGCCAGCCAAGATTGATAAATATACCCAATGAGTATGATTGTTCTCTGTGTCAGCCCTTATTGAAGGAATACTCACGGCAGTGGTGATCACCGTTATCATAGCTACCATTAAATTACTTATTGTGACTGGTTGTCCTGCCTTCCTTAGGTTTTCCTTTGCCATCTGTGACAGCTTTTTGATGTGTCCCCAGGTGAGTGGCTGTGTTCAACGGGTGTTGCTCGTGACAGTTGGGGTCCTCCTCAGCATCAGTATCGACATGGCTGCAACTGGGGGATCCTTGGGATCCTCCCCGGAATCTCTTCCTCAGCATCTGGCTCGTGATAAGTTTTCAGGTGTCTTGATGGTATCCCAATCAGCTGTTGATTTTGGCCTGCAGAAACACAAGCATAACCTCTACCCCAAGTTATTATTTTACATATTTTCCAACTTTTTGTTATCAGATCTCTCCACCAAACCAATTTTTTGCTTCTGTCTTTGCAGCTGGTTTTGGTAGATGCTGTTCAGCTGCTGGTAACATCTGGCCTTTGGGCAGGCTCAAAAAATTTAAAGTTAATAATGCTAGATTCAATTGTGTATGGGCTGTCCTGTAATCCCTATTTCTCCCCCTTTTTTGTTTTTCTCATCAGTTGTTTATCTGTATGAAGTCATAACTGAGCATTTTTAATTAACTATGTGGAATGAACCACGTATGAAGAATCAGAAATTATATTAATAGGTTTATCAAAAGCAGTCAATAACTCGATTACAGCTACAAGCTCCGCTTTTTGAGCTGAAGTATAGGGCATCTGGAAAACTTTACTTTTTGAGCCAGTATAAGAAGTTTTACCATTATTAGACCTATCTGTAAAACAATGGAAACACTTAGCAGGCTGCAGGTTGTTTACCGCAGGAATTGTAAATGCAAACTGTTCAGTCTTGCTCAGCTAAGGGGATAGTAAAGAAACAGTCTTTTAAATCTATGACTATTAAAGACCAGTTTTTTGGAATTATAGCAGGAGAAGGCAATCCTGGCTGTAATGCTCTCATAGGTTGTATAACTGAATTGATGGCTCTTAAGTCAGTTAAGATTCTCCATTTACCTGATTTTTTCTTAATTACGAAAACTGGAGAATTCCAAGGGGAAAATGTTGGAGCTATGTGCCCATTTTGTAATTGTTCAGTAACTAATTTCTCTAAAGCCTCCAGTTTCTCTTTACTTAGTGGCCATTTTTCTATCCAAATTGGCTTATCTGTTAACCATTTTAAAGGTATAGCTTCTGGAGTCTTAACAATGGCCACCATCAAAAATGATATACTAATCTTTGGCGGGAACTTTGTCCTTCTGCTTGAAGCAGTTCTTTCAAACCTTGCAAATATTTTCCTAGTCCCATACTAGGAACATACCCCATTTCATGCATCATATGTTGACTTTGAGGGCTGTATAATTGTTCTGGAATTAAAACTTGTGCTCCCCATTGTTGTGATAAATCTCTCCCCCATAAATTTATAGGTACAGAAGTTATAATTGGTTGAATAGTCCCAGGTTGTCCATTGGGCCCTTCACAATACAAAATATAACTACTTCGATATACTTCAGGGGCTTTACCAACTCCAACTATGTTAAGTTGAGTGGGTTGAATTGGCCACGCAGATGGCCAGTGCTGTAGAGAAATGATTGAAATGTCTGCTCCTGTATCTACCAAACCTTTAAATTTCTTTCCCTGAATAGTTATTTCACAGGTAGAACGTTTATCAGTAATTTGATTTACCCAATAAGCTGCTTTGCCTTGTTTATTTGTGCTTCCAAATCCTCCTGTTCATTTAATTTTACTTTTCCCCATTCCCACATATGGCACAATAAGGAGCTGTGCTATGAACTCTCCTGGCTCTGATTTCCAGGGAACAGAAGTGGATAAAACAATTTGAATTTCCCCACTGTAATCTGAATCAATGACTCCTATATGTATTTGTACCCCTTTTAAATTTAAACTAAACCTGCCTAGAAGTAATCCTATCATCTCCGCTGGCAAGGGTCCACAGACTCCTGTTGGGACCTATTGCGGGGGTTCCCCAGGCAGAAGTCTGACAGCTCTTGTGCAGCATAAATCTACTGTGGCACAACCGGCTGTGGCAGGGGACATTGTACAGAGGTGAGGGAATGGCCTGAGCTGGAAATGCCCCTCTTTGGAATGGGGCCCGGGGGGGGGCCCTCATGTTGTTTCCTGAAATCGAGTTCCTGTCTTTATCAAACTTAGAGTGACACTGATTAGCCCAATATTTTCCTTTTTTACATTTTGGACATATTTCAGACTCAGCAGTTTTCTTTTTTCCGCTATCTGGTGGCCTGACTCGCTGATTTTTTCTACATTCTTTTTTAGTATGACCATGCTTCCCACAGTTAAAACAAGCTCCAGGAAACGGAGTATTTCCTTTATCCATTCTCAGTCCTGCCATTGCCTGTGCTAGCAGAGTACCCTTATGCAAATTACCTCCAATACCGTCACAGGCCTTGATATAATCAACTAAATGTGCTTTCCCTCTGATAGGTCACAGAGCAGCCTGGCAATCAGGATTAGCATTGTCGAAAGCTAATAACTGCAACACTATATCCTGAGCAGCTGAATCTGCTATCACCTTTTTAAGAGACTCCTGTAACCGAGCTATAAAATCCACGTATGGTTCTTTTTGTCCCTGTTTTATAGCAATAAAGGAGGGGGTATTGTTCTTCACTTGAAGTGATTTTTTCCCAAGCTCTAATACACACTCCTCTAAGCTGTTCTATGGCATCATCCTGCATGACCACTTGTGCATCTAAACCAGCCCAGCTGCCAATCCCCAAAAGTTGGTCTGCAGTTATATTAATTTGAGTTTGGGCCTTGGCATTGCAAGCAGCCTGAATGGAAGCTTCATCTGCTCACCAAGTTTTAAATTGTAAGAACTGAGCAGGAGTTAGACAAGCTCGAGTAAGAGCATCCCAGGCAGTAGGAATCATCTGACTGGAAAGAGCAACATTCTTTAACAGTCCCATTACAAAAGGAGAACCTGGTCCATACTGATTAACAGCTTCTTTAAAGCCTTTGACTAATTTAAAAAGAAAAGGCTCAAATGTAGCTATAATAGTTCCCGTTGATCTGGGGGGTGTATTCTAACAGGGAACTGCCAAGCCTCTAAATCACCCTCTCATCTAGCTTGCTGAATTCCTGCTTGAATAGAACTAAGAGCGGTCACTTGAGGCTCTGCTCGAACAGTCACTGGGGCAACTACTTTTTGCCCAGTGTCCTCCGGAAAAGAAAGATCTGGAGGGTCAGGCCACTCTTTTTCTTCAAAATAATAATGAGGGGGGTGCAGAAGGGAAGGGATGAACCTCTCTCTCCTTTGCTGCTTTAGCTGGCAAATAAACCTACTCTGTAACCTCTTCTGTTACTTTGTTATACTCTCCTTCCTCCTCATTATCAGTGTGAAAAAGTTCCAAGGTGGAACGAACCAGAGCCCATACCTATCCCATTGTTACCCTGATGCTTCCGAGCTCCCCTTCTTACTCACCAAGGGGATTGCTTTAAGAGTACTCAGGTGTCCTCCAGCTAGTTCCACATTCTCCAACCATCACTCCGGTGACCCTTTGACCTGGATTCGAGCCCCCAAGATGGACGCCACTTGCCGAGACCAGCTCCGTCAGGGAGACCCTAACCTGGTGGTGCTAGAGAAATTAAAGACACACACACACAAATATAGAGGTGTGAAGTGGGAAATCAGGGGTCTCACAGCCTTCAGAGCTGAGAGCCTCGAACAGAGATTTACCCACATATTTATTAATAGCAAGCCAGTGATAAGCATTATTTCTATGGATTATAGATTAACTAAAAGTATTCCTTATGGGAAACGAAGGGATGGGCTGAAATAAAAAGATGGGTTTGACTAGTTATCTGCAGCAGGAGCATGTCCTTAAGGCACAGATCGCTCATTCTATTGTTCATGGTTTAAGAATGCCTTTAAGCAGTTTTCTGCCCTGGGCGGGCCAGGTGTTCCTTGCCCTCATTCTGGTAAACCCACAACCTTCCAGTGTGGGCATTATGGCCATCATAAACATGTCACAGTGCTGCTGATATTTTGTTTATGGCCAGTTTTGGGGCCAGTTTATGGCCAGGTTTTGGGGAGCCTGTTCCCAAAAGACCGTGATCTCTGGAGTGCTACAGAGTACTTGGTTGGGGCCTTATAAATTAGAGAGAGCAGGTCTGTTGCCACGTTTTGCCTCCAAAAGCAAAAATGCAAGCTGGCCAATGAATTCATCTTTTATCTTTTAAAAAATCAGTCCCAGGTTGGTCAAAGGAAGGCTGAAGGTACAGATATTTTGATGGGGTTTCATTTTTAAATGCAATTTGTTTGAAAAGCATCAGTACGTAATACTCTGCCCCTGAAATCTTTTACTTTGCTTTTATTCTTCAATCAGTTAAAATCAGAGGACTTGCCCTTTGTCACACTTAATGATATTTTATCAAGAACTACCCTCAAATTACAGCATGTGTTGGGATTCTATTCCTGGGTCTACTTCTCATAGAAATTCTGATTAGTATTATTCAACTTCAATTTATGTACCTGAAAAATTATATTTCAAATGCCAATCTTTGGATTATTGAATTATTTTGGGTACACGTCTAAAGCAAATAAGAAATGTAGCCAAAAGTTAAAATGAAATTATTTTGTTGCTACTCACTATTTAGTGTTATGTTTCTCTGCTCTTTCCATGATCATGAATAATTTTTTTCTTTTTTTTTTTTTTGAGACAGGGTCTTGCTGTGTCACCCAGGCTGGAGTGCAGTGGTGCGATCTCGGCTCACTGCAAGCTCAGCCTCCTGGGTTCATGCTATTCTCCTGCCTCAGCCTCCTGAGTAGCTGGGACTACAGGCACCCGCCACTGTGCCTGGCTAATTTTTTTGTATTTTTAGTAGAGACAGGGTTTCACAGTGTTGGCCAGGATGGTCTTGATCTCCTAACCTCATGATCCGCCTGCCTCGGCCTCCCAAAGTGCTGGGATTACAGGCGTGAACCACTGTGCCTGGCTGATCATGAATAATTTACGTCTATTTGTGTATCACTATTACAGAAGAGAGATATTTTATAGATAAGAGAGTAGGAGAATTTAATTATAAATATTAATCTGAGAATGACTACTTCATTCCTTAGATCTTCAATTTTCCTATTTACCCACAGGAAAAAAGACACAAAGACAGGCATATTTAGTTCTAACAATACCTTGTTTCCCTGAATTTGTATTTAATTAATTGCTAGCAAATTAAATGATATTTTTAGTACCTGGAGGTGGGATGTGGCATTGGCATGCTATTTAAAGAAATATTTTAATGAATTTAGCAAATAACCCCCAATACATCTGTTTTTATAAGTTTGGATTTTTAAATAATGGGTTTTGGTAGAAGAATGATTCAAGTTTTATAAATGATGTCATGTTTTACATACTCTAGGGGTGCACTCATTAAAATTCAACCTTATATTGAACACTTCTATAAATACATTTTGATTTATTTCATAATGTATATTTTTGGTAAATTCAATTTTTATAAATCAGTTTTTCTTAAAGTAGGGCACAGTTGGATTACTCTTCTTGTTCCTACAGATGCATAGTGTAGGGTAATTAGTTAATCTCTACAGTGTCCTGAAAAGATGAATAAAACATGGGGTGCTATTCCTATCAATCTCCTCTCTCACCTTTTCTCCTCTTCACTCTCAGGTGTGTTTGTAGTGGTTGAATAGATGTCAAAGAAATGGTTACTGCCTAATTTACTCTACCTCAAGGCTTGCCAGTGCTCTCTTGGAGAAACATTTTTATTTTATGAAAAGAAAAATAAATAAAAATAACTCAAGTAGAAGTAAAAGAAAACAAGGAAAATAGGAGCTTGAAAATTGCAAGTGTATTACAGATAAAAGAACGAACAGAGGACAAAATAAACCTTGAATTTTGTGTAATTATTGAATTTGTTTTAAAGCTTAGAGTGCAGTAGGGAGAACAAAGATCTAACTTACAGTCTTCCATCTCGTGTACGCCTCCTCTTCAGGCATAAGGAAATTCTGTATCATCTCTGCTGTGCTCTAGAAAACTCTTAAAATACTCTAGGTTCTGAGGTTCAGCCTTAGCTCTCCCTGAACCCTTTGCACCCGAGTTACCAGCACACATAGGCCACACACACACACACACACACACACACACACATGCACACACACGTTTGCTGTCTTTTCTTGGGCTTTTTTTTTGGGTAGGTGGTGTTCACTTTCTCCATTGTACAAATGAGGATACCACTGGTGTCTGAGGCATTTTGTCTCTTCTGATTTTAAAATAAGATGTTTGAAAGTTCTGGAAATATTGCAACTGAGATGAGGCTCTTCTTTCTGGCTTCTCAAAGCTTTGTGTGGGCTTAAAAGTGGCTCTTGAAGGAAATGGATGTTCTCTAGTGGGAAAAGGCATTAACTTTAAAAGTCAAAGAGCTGACCCTCTGTACCCTGGTTTCTGTCCTGCTTAACCTGTAGGCGTTATTAAAGACTGGGAAATATGGATTTGGGGTCCTTACTTCTATAGACAGATCGTCACCTGTTTCTATAATTTTCTCAGGCCTAAAAACCATGCATGTTTCCATCTAATACTCTTTTCAGGGGACTATTTAGACCATGCCCAGGTTTTGTAGCTTACTATTGTCCAGGGAAATAGACTTCTGTAGGTTGATACTGCATACTTCCTTTAGGTTATCATGTCTTCCGTTTATATCACCTTAAAGAAATGTTTCTGGGCAAATGCGTCAGTAAGACTACCATCACTGAGGGAAAAAGACACCAACAAAAAAATAAAAAATAAATTTGGACCATAAGGGGTTAAGAAATTTGCCAATGTTACTGGAGTCTAGGGAATCACCTGGAAGCAGAAATCTTAGGGATCTTGTTTCATTACTGGCTCAAAGAGGGGCCTAGGACAAGTTGCTTCTCCTCTTTTGGACCCGTATTCTGAGAATATAGTGATTTTTGTCACTAGGGAAGCACCCAATATCCAATGCTGTTTTTATTTGTGTTTGATTTTTCAAAAAGAGCTTTGAATTTATTGACAGAGAATTCACATCATACAACTCATCCATTTAAAGTGTACAATTGTATGTTTTTTTTAGCATATTCACAGGGTTGCACAACCATCATCATAATCTAGTTTTAGCACATTTTCATCCCCATTCAAGGAAACCCTGTACCCATTAGCAATCAATCCCCATTTCTCTCCTATGTCCATCCCTCAGCCCTAAGCAACCCCTAACCTACTGTCTGTCTCTGTAAATTAGCTTGTTCTGGACATGGACATGTACCCTAAATAGAATCATACAATATGTGGCCTTTTGTGACTGGATTCCTTCACTTTTCATAATGTTTTCAAGAGTCAAACACACTGTAGTGAATGTCAGTACTTCATTCCTTTTTATGGCTGATTAATACTTTACTGGATGGATATACCACATTTTCTTTATCCACTTATCAGTTGACCAACATTTGAGTTCTTTTCATTTTTTGGCTGTTTGTATTGAGATACAAATCCTTTATCACCTATATGATTTGCAAATATTTTCTTGTGTTTTGTGGGTCATCTTTTAGCTTTCTTGATGATCTCATTTGCAACACAAAAGTTTTTAATTTTGGTGTAGTCCAATGTCCAGTATTTTTTTTTTTTTTTTTGAGATGAGGTCTCTGTCACCAGACTGGAGTGCAGTGGCGCGATCTCAGCTCACTGCAATTTTCGTGTGTGGTGTTCAAGTGATTCCCCTGCCTCAGCCTCCCGAGTAGCTGGGACTACAGGCATGTGACACCATGCCCGGCTAATTTTTAGTTTTTTTTTTTTTTGAGATGGAGACTCACTCTGTTGCCCAGGTTGGAGAGCAGTGGCGGGATCTCGGCTCACTGCAAGCTCTGCCTCCTGGGTTCATGCCATTCTCCTGCCTCAGCCTCCCGAGTAGCTGGGACTACAGGCGCCTGCCACCACGCCCCACTAATTTTTTGTATTTTTAGTAGAGACGGGGTTTCACTGTGTTAGCCAGGATGGTCTCGATTTCCTGACCTTGTGATCCGCCTGCCTCAGCCTCCCAAAGTGCTAGGATTACAGGCGTGAGCCACCGCGCCTGGCCAATTTTTTGTATTTTTAGTAGAGACGGGTTTTCACCATGTTGGCGAGGATGGTCTCCTGACCTCTTGATCTACCCACCTCGGCCTCCCAAAGTGCTGGGATTACAAGCATAAGCCACCACGCCCAGCCCAAGTGTTTTCTTTTGTCACCTATCTTTCGGTGCCAGATCTAGGAAACCATTGTGTAACCCAAGGTTACAAAGACTTATTCCTTATGTTTTCTTATGAGAGTTTTATAGTTTTAGCTCTATGATTGTTTATCTCTTTTCATTTTAGAGTTCATCCAAACACTGAATACCTTAAAAAAAAATGGTCGAAATGATCCAACTCCTGGTAGCTCCAAATAATGGAAAAGCTGGCAAGAATTGAGGCATGTGTTGAATATTTCATTTCAGGCAGTTGTATCATGATTCCATGCTCCCATCCATATTTCCTTTGCTATAATAAGTTTTAACTTTAATTTGTTCTGCCCATATTGCCAGGCAATTTAAGAAATAGTTTCCTTAGTAAAGTCTGAAACTGATAGCTATTATATTTTTCTATGAAATGTTTTGCTCTTTATGTGTTGCCTACACTGCAGTCTATCCTCTAAAATCACTTTTAGTTTTTCCTTTTCACATGATTTAAAATGTGCTTTTTTTTCAATCTCTTTTTAATTTCTCACTTTTATTATTATGTCCTGGGAGATTTTTAAAAACCATTCATTTTTTGACAGGGCTTTTTTTTTTTTAAAGATAATAATGTTTTCCCGAATTATCTTGCAGTATCTACAACCCTTAATGTGTGGTGAGAATTTAATACACATTAAACAGCAAAAGATTTATGCTTGACCTTTTCAGATGGGTATCAATTGTATTAGAGTTCCTCATTAGCCATTGGTCTAACCTCACTGGTGCTTCAAAATTTAGATGGTGGCCCCTCAACATGTAAAGCTCTAGTGTTAATCTAAATAAGAGAATAATAAGAATGTGAACTTGTGAAGACTTTTAGTGATGGTAATGGCCAGGCTTCATAGTATTAGCCATCACTTGCAAAACCTTGACCTCCATGTTTCTTACTAGATATGGTCACACATTATTACGGGAGCACTTGGCTTCTCCCCTTCACCTCTAGGGAAGCAATCATTTCTATTCTACTTAGAAAAACTGTATCCCATGTAGTGGTTGTCTTCCTGCTCCCCAGGAAATAATCTGCTGGAATTCAAAATACAATTACCATGCTTGACCACTTTCCTATATCCTGGAGCTGACCATTATTAATGGCATCCAATTATTCATAGCGATCAAGCAGCTGACCTTGCTAAACAGATCACAGCAGTGGGTATCTGACAGTCAGTCTGCTGGCTGGGCATAATAGAAGGAGAGAATGTCATATCCTGGTACATCTTTAGTGAAAACAACGTGTCACTTGCAGACTTACTGGAATGCTATAATGACTTGATTGCTAGATTTAGCCTGTCATTATTTTAAAAGCATGTGTTTATATATGCTGGCAGGAGCAGGAAAAAGAAGTTGGTTTAGGTAAGCTTGGTGTCTGAAAATGTCTGGCTTGCCCTGTATCACTGCAAATTAACAGAGTGACCTTTGGTTAGTCGTTTAGGTTTCTAAGCTTGAATTTTTTGTCAATTCTAACATGAGGACATTTTGCTTACTTTCGAGGGTGGGCATGAGAGTTAAATGATATAGTCACGATGAAACAATCAGGTAAGCAGCAGTTGCTCCATCACTGTCAGTTTCCTGTCCATTGAGTCAATCTGTGCCTTGGCTCCAACAGAGATAAAAGGAATAACATACAGGCTTTTTTATTCCTCCCCAAGGTGCAGGATAGGTTTTGACTCCCACATGAATGCTGCTTTTTCATTCTGCTTTTCCCACAAGCCCACAAGTCAAAGGTTTTTCTTTATTGTGCTGTGGCATTAAAGTGTGATATTTGTTTGCAGGGAAGGATCTTAAGCATAAAAACTGACATAAATTTCCAGGTGGTTGGCTTTTGACCCTTCCATTTCCTTGACTCTATTTTCCCTTTGAGTTGGCATGATCTATAACAGCTCTGCTCCAACTGCAGAAAGGAGCAAATTGTTTACCTTTGAAAGTACATTAATTCTCTCATGCCACCAGGAGGGGGGTTTTCACAAGAAACTAACTTTATTTGAATTTTAAGCCAAGCAATTTGAAGGGGGATGGAAAAATGCACACAGTTAATATTCACTAGAGTGTCACTGACAGGTCTAATTCAAAGTGACCACATAAAAACTCCTTTATTAGTCCTTTCTCCTTGTCACTATGAGTTATGCTCTAGTGTCATTTGCATCCCAAGTTTAAAAATCCATACTTTTATAAGTTTGCTAGATTGAAATGAAGATGAAATATTCTCTTTAGAATTTCTTGTCTACACTGCTTACCAGTGGTGAAAATGCAATGCACTTAACTTGCCATGAAACTTATGAAGCATCAAGCAGAACTTACTAGGAGAAATGGGAACTTAATTTTAAAGAAGGTGGCTGAGAGTGTCTGATTAGCCCTGAGGGCATTTGGGAATTTCCTGCTGACCTGTGAAATAGTCTGTATTTCTGCACTCCTGGTGGGCCATATGGCTATACAAATAGGTGAAGTGGGGGAACAGAGGGACCTTGTGGTGGCTTAGGGCTCTGGTATATTCAGCCTATAGGCTGGGCAATTTAGAAAGTGGCCCTGTCTGCTTTGTAGGTAGTAAAATGCCACAGCGGCTAAAGGAATAGACTTAAATCCTGACAGATCGAGTTTTGTTTTGTTTTGTTTTGTTTTTGAGACGGAGTCTCGCTCTGTTGCCCAGGCTGGAGTGCAGTGGCGCGATCTTGGCTCACTGCAAGCTCTGCTTCCCCAGTTCACGCCATTCTCCTGCCTTAGCCTCCCGAGTAGCTGGGACTACAGGCGCCCACCACCACGCTCAGCTAATTTTTTGTATTTTTATTAGAGACAGGGTTTCACTGTGTTAGCCAGGATGGTCTCGATATCCTGACCTCGTGATCCACCTGTCTCGGCCTCCCAAAGTGCTGAGATTACAGGCGTGAGCCACTGCGCCTGGCTGACAGACCGAGTTTTAAATGCTAGCTTTTCACTTTTATCACTATGGTTTTCTTATCTGAGAAATAGCAGTAACTCTCAAGGCTCTTGAAGGCTTGGATGAGATGATACATGCCCTAGTATTCTCTTGCTACATGCAGTACATTGAATAGTGCCCCCTACAAGGTATGTCCAGGTATAGATTCCCAGAACCTGTGAATATGAACTCATTTGCAAAAATGGTCTTTGCAGGTGTAATGAAGAATCTTGAGGTCATCCTGGATTACCAAAGTAGGCCCTAAATCCAGTGGCAGAAGACACAGACACAGAGAGGAGACCAGGTGAAGACAGAAGAAGAGGCTGGAGTGATGCAACCATCAGGTAAGGAAAACCAACAACTATCAGGAGCCGGAAGAGGCAAGGAACGGAATGTCTTGGCCGGGCGCGGTGGCTCACGCTTGTAATCCCAGCACTTTGGGAGGCTGAGGCGGGCGGATCACGAGGTCAGGAGATCGAGACCACGATGAAACCCCGTCTCTACTAAAAATACAAAAAATTAGCCGGGCGTGGTGGCGGGCGCCTGTAGTCCCAGCTACTCGGAGAGGCTGAGACAGGAGAATGGCGTGAACCCGGGAGGCGGAGCTTGCAGTGAGCCGAGATTGCGCCACTGCACTCCAGCCTGGGCGACAGAGCGAGACTCCGTCTCAAAAAAAAAGAAACGGAATCTCTTCTAGAGGATCTGGAGGAGTGTGGTTCTGTGAACACCTTGATTCTAGACTTCTGACCTGCAATTCTGTGGGATAAAATGCTGATGCTT
This sequence comes from Symphalangus syndactylus, assembly GCF_028878055.3. Taxonomy (NCBI): domain Eukaryota; kingdom Metazoa; phylum Chordata; class Mammalia; order Primates; family Hylobatidae; genus Symphalangus; species Symphalangus syndactylus. The sequence continues at coordinate 78,199,863 of NC_072440.2, read as the reverse complement.
AGGCCGGGCGCGGTGGCTCACGCTTGTAATCCCAGCACTTTGGGAGGCCGAGGCGGGCGGATCACGAGGTCAGGAGATCGAGACCACGGTGAAACCCCGTCTCTACTAAAAAAATACAAAAAATTAGCCGGGCGTGGTGGCGGGCGCCTGTAGTCCCAGCTACTTGGAGAGGCTGAGGCAGGAGAATGGCGTGAACCCAGGAGGCGGAGCTTGCAGTGAGCCGAGATCGCGCCACTGCACTCCAGCCTGGGTGACAGAGCGAGACTCCGTCTCAAAAAAAAAAAAAAAAAAAAAAAAAAAAAAAAAAAAAAAAAAAATGCTGATGCTTAAAATCACTTTTGGCCGGGCGTGGTGGCTCATGCCTGTAATCCCAGCACTCTGGGAGGCTGAGGCAGGCAGATCACGAGGTCAAGAGATCGAGACCATCCGGGCCAACATGGTGAAACCCTGTCTCTAATGAAAACACAAAAATTAGCTGCGCATGGTGGCCCGCGCCTGTAATCCCAGCTGCTTGGGAGGCTGAGGCAGGAGAAACTCTTGAACCCAGGAGGCAGAGGTTGCAGTGAGCCGAGATCGCGCCATTGTACTCCAGCCTGGCGACAGAGCAAGACTCTGTCTCAAAAAAAAAAAAAAAAAAATTGGGATTCAGATGACACTCGAACAACTCTCATAGTGACAAGGAAATAGGACTAATAAAGGAGTTTTTATGTGGTCACTTCGAATCAGATGTGTCAATGACAGACTAGTAAATATAAACTGTGTGTGTTTCCCCATCCTCCTTCAAATTGCTTGGCTTAAAATTCAAATGTTAGTTCCTTGTGAAACTCTCCCTCCTACTGGCATGAGAGAATTAATGTATTTCTGAAAGTAAACAATTTGCTTCTTTCTGCAGACAGACAAATAGAAAACAAATCTTCACTGCAGGATTAAATGCTATGACGAAATCTGGTTGGGTTTGGGACAAAGAATGGAAGGATTACTTAAATGGTAGAATCAGTGTGGTGGGCTCCTGGCAAAGATGGGAACAGGGACAGAAGTAGAGACAGTGGTTTTAAGCAAATGACTAAGCATGGATAACAGAGGCAGAAATCTTAGGAAAAAATAAATATTTTTGTAGAGGACTTCTGTTATTAAAGTAAAGTGTTGACTTCAAAATTTGACATTGCCATCAGGCATGAGAAGCAGAAGACTTTTGCTGGGTCGAATATTGTTTTTCTGTGTATGGCACAACAAGGGAACTTCCTGGATGTTCTAGGGAAGGGATGGGCAATCTTTGGCCCTAAAGAGCCAGGTGGTAAAGAGCTTATGGGCTATATGGTCTCTTACAACTTGCTGACTTTACATTATAGCATGAAAGCAGTGATAGACAATATGTAAACAAACGAGTCTGAGACAGTTCCAAACTTTATTTATTGGACACTGAAATCTGGGTTTCATATAGTTTCCACATGTCTTGATACATATTTTTTGTCAACCATTTAAAAACGTAATAACCATTCTTAGCTTGAAAGTTGTACCAGAACAGGCAGTGAAATATATGTGGCCCTTTCACAGTTTGCCAAGCCCTGTTATATAGAGTGCAGCTTCTGTTCCTACAAGGAAAGGAGCAACCTTTTATGTCTAGATACTCTTCTGTAAGCAGCAACAAGCAGGCAGAGTGGAGAGTTATGGGGAAGAGAAGTTTCCTTGGGGGAAGCAGTTTGATCTCTGCAGAATTCTCAGCTCCTGCTGGCCCAATAATCGTGGGCCTGAGCTTGATTAAAAAATATTGTTTTTTGCTTCATGAATCAACATTTAATGATAATGTTTCTACTTGATGTTTCAGTGACAAAAGTGCAAATTATGCATGAAATTGATGTACATTATTCCATAATGAAGTAATCTGAATAGAAAAACACATTAGGTATTTATATTGACAACAAGCCATTTATAACTATTAGGACATTTTGAAAAGGAGAACCATATCCCTGAAAACATGAATGACTGGAAATTGGAGCTATTTAGTTGTGACCAGGGAGATGGAGCATTCTGTTCCAGCACTGCCCGGTTGCCTTTATGGTCATAGATTTTAAAATGATGAAAGACAGTTTGTATTTCTTGTTCTGTGACATCATTTTCTCAATGATAATAAATAGTGCATTCCTCTATAACTTCATTTACAACCTTCACCACACTTTGGGGCTCTGGAAATATGCTGATAAACAAATGGTTATGAATTTGAATGTGAATTTGTCAAATACTCTGTGGATTTAAGTATCTTATTATTCAGACCTTGTGGCTACTCCACAAATTATTAAGCTTAAGTTATGCCTTCTCAATTCTGAAGTATCTGCCTTCCACCTTCTTTTAAAACTTTACATTTTATACACACCAATTCCATATCAGTTTCCATGAAAGTACATCCTCTTGTCAATAAGCTTTTGTAGGTTTAACATTAAATGTCAACGTAAGTGGTGCTACTCTGTACAGATAATAGATTTTTTAGAGCTTAAGGTGGCCTCAGAGATGACCTAACCCAACTTCCTCATTTTACACCTGAAGGAAATGACAGTGAAGTGACTTTGTAATTCATTAGTTTCACCATTGACTATAGGTGGTTTTTATTCCACCCTATACTGAAACTTGGCCCTCCAGTATACAGTCTGAAATACTTGGTCAGCGGTTTGTAAGAGAGACAAGTTATTCTCAGCATCTCTTCTATAGCCTCTATTTTTCTCATAAATATATCTGAGAGATCAGGAAATCACAAGCGGGTTGGATAAGGAACTTTCTTTTCACTTAGCCCATGGCTTTGGATCTTGATACTAGAAACTATTCCATTAATATTGTTACTTTTTTAAAAAAAAATTAAATTCGATTTTTAGATTCAGAGGTACATGTATGTGTTTATTCCGTAGGTATATTGCATACTGGTGGGGATTGGGATGTTACCTTTACTAAGAGAGTAAATTGGGTCTGGCATGGTGGCTCATGCCTGTAATCCCAACACTTTGGGAGGCCGAGGTGGGAGGATCACGAGGTCAGGAGATGTAGACCATCCTGGCTAACACAGTGAAACCCCATCTCTACTAAAAATACAAAAAATTAGCCTGGCGTGGTGGCAGGTGCCTGTAGTCCCAGCTACTCGGGATGCTGAGGTAGGGGAGTGGCGTGAACCTGGGAGGCGGGGCTTGCAGTGAGCTGAGATCATGCCACCGCACTCCAGCCCGGGTGACAGAGCGAGACTCTGTCTCAAACAAACAAATAAACAAACAAAAAGACTAGTGATGGGGTAGAGGTCAATGGGTACAGGAAGCAACAGTTAATATAAAGGCATCTAGTTGGGGCAACTGTGTCACACAGAGAATGGTCAATATTTGTCTTTGGGCAGGCAGCAAAACCGTGCGAAACTGCAGAACCCATCCCTGGATTTGGGGCAGGATCCAACTTTTGGGAAGAACTCTAGCAAGACATATCCACATCATCAGTGGGGGTTTAGAGGGCTAGGAGTGAGAATTTTCTAGAACTCATTCTAGGGGAGAGGAACCTAGAGAGAAGCCCAGAAACCTTATAATGGAAAAAAGGCAATGAGAAAGGGGTGGAAAAGAAGCTGAGTAATTAAACATTTAAGCTCATATTTCCTCTGTTTGGCCTTAGGAAGTGAGTTCTCAATGAAGTCACTCATACAGATATGCAGAGGTAGCAAAGGCGGGGTTAAGGGCAGTGGCCTGGTCTGCCCCTGTCACTCCAGTGTAGATTATCCTTAACCATTGTACACGAGCCCTGTCTGTTTTTTGCATGGTCTGTTGAGTCTAGCAATGCTTACTTTCTCTCCAGAGATTTTCAATCTGGAAAGTTTTGTGATTCCGTGAAAACCAATTCTTCATGAAATCTGGAGATAACATTTTTTAACTGCTTTTATTGCAGAGGAAAGAATAGACCATAGCATTCCATATCATAAATTCCTATTACTAATATGGTAGAGCTATATAAAATGAAATGGCCTTTTATGTATTTAAGTTTGCACTCATAGGGTTATCAGAGTATCAGTCAATGGGTTTTGCTTCAGCAATTCCTGTGTCAGCATTTGATTATTAGCACTATTGCTATGTATAAATATCTGGATCATAAAAAAGTATTTTAAAAATATAACTTTCCTTAAAACTCATTGAAAAACCAGTCTCGGAGGTGGAAGTGATCTGGTCCTTTCTTTGACTCACCTTTGGTCCCAGTAGATGAGCCTGCTCACTAGAGTGCTTCTTTTGCTTGGTCTCAGTTCTGCTTTTGGGCAATTCCGCAAGATCATGAGCAGGATCTTGGGTCAGCTTCATGCCCATCTTGCTGCTCTTTTTCCTGTTAACCAGGATGCCCTTATGTGGATCTGGGTGAAGTTTCACATGCCTAACAATGGCATATCCTTATCAATGCAGTGATTATATTTACATCCTCATGGTGGGAACTCAATAATTCCATTCTATAGGATCTCAGCTGATCTAATTTCTGGGAGTGCTGCTTGCTGAGATGTAGTTACTTTGGGTGGGTTTTTGAATCCTGACTCATGTATAACTCTGGGCCTTTCTGACCTGTCATCCGAAATTCCTTCCTGAACACCTGAAACCTACGTTCTATTTTATGATCTCTAGTTCTATGCAAATTATGGGTGTGAAGCTTGATCTGCACAACTTCTTTTCTTCACCTGTTTTCTACTTTTTTGCATTCTGTCGTGATCGTCAAACTTCTCTTACTTGTTCTACGAGTAAGAAGCCTCTTCTAGGCTCTGATTCAGTCTTAGTGTACTTACTGCTCCCAAATCATTTCCTAGCCTCTATATAGATGACAGTGTCTTGATTCCTTCACCCCTCCTGCCTTTTCTCTGGTTCTCCGGGCCCCTTAACAACCTCATCTCAGTATCTTGATAACCAGTACCTTTTCAATACCTCTTGAACATCCAAAACTATCCTCATTCTTTCCTATCTCAATCCAAGACTAAATGTCAGTGCCAGAAGCCTTCTACATTAAAATAAAAACAAGAACCAAACCAAACCGAACCATACATACTTAAGAAAAATTTAGTAGTACCCTACCATCACTGGATTAGTGAAAAAATAGGGTCGTATACCTAGATAGCCTTATATGCATTTATGTCACAGCCTGACCAGGTTTATTTTGATAGATTGCTATCTACCTTAAACGGAAATACTTCCTGCAGAGCTCTATGTACAACATGAAAAACTACCTTGGGTTGTATTCATAAATAATACTTGAAGTAGAAAAGAATTCACCTTACCAGAACCCTTCTTTACTTTGAGATGACTGTTAAAATATCCTTAAAATATTTCAATGATATGAAAAATATGCTAGGACATTTTATTATTTATTGCTTTTGATATAACATGAACACAATGCCTATAACTGGTTTTCAGAGGATTTGAGTTTTGATCATTTATCTTTTGATTTACTGGTTGGAAACATTTCCCTCACCGAGAGACTTCTTTCATAAATTGTGGGATATCACACAGTTTGTAAAATAACCTGGAATGGGAAAAGAAAATAATAATTTTAAAAATCCATTTGATAACATTATATTAGCTGGATTTCGTCTTCTGATGTAGGCTTTTTAAAGCCTATTGAGAGAGGCTTCTTTCAAAACTATTTTCTTTTTAATAAGAAGGAAAATTAACATAAACTTTATTTTTTAAATTATTGAAACATAATTTAAGGCTCAGCATATGGTCTGTCTTGGTTAATATGCTATTTGTATTTTAAAAGAATGGTATGCTACTGTTGGAATATTCTTTGAACGTCAAATTATAGTTATTTTTCTATATGATTACTAATTTTCTATGTACTTGTTCTATAATTACCGAGAGGGAAGTTTTTGAAATCTTCAATTATAATTACAAATTTATTTTTACTCCATAAAATCTGTAGTTTTTAATTTATTTTTAATTTCTATTTTTAGGTGCATTCACATTTAGGCTTTTTATGCCTTCTTGATGAATTCCTTTATCATTATGATTCCTTTATCTTTATCTTTGGCAATATATCTTGGTTTAAAGTCTACTTTATCTAGTATTAATATAACCACATCAGCTTTATGATTAATATTTGCCTGGCACATATTTTTCCACAAACTTACTTTCAACATGTCTATATATTTTTTAATATGTCTTTATATTTGTAGCCTGCCTGCCTTCCTTCCTCCCTTCCTTCTCCCCTCCCCTTCCTTCCCCTCCCCTCCCTCCCTCCCTCCCGCAGTTCTGCTTTTGGGCAATTCCACAAGACCATGAGCAGGATCTTGGGTCAGCTTCATGCCCATCTTGGTGCTCTTTTGCCTGTTAACAAAGATGCCATATGTGGATCTGGGTGAAGGTTGCATTTACAACAGTCTACCTTTTAATTGGAATGTTTGGATCATTTATATTTTAGGAAAACATTTATTTAAGATTGGAGGATTGTAGTTACTTCTTCCTCAAATGTTTGATGATATTTACCAGTGAATTTCAGTTTCATTGATTTTTCTCTTTTGTTTGTCCACTATATTTCATTGATTTCCACATTTAGTTTTTTATTTTCTCCTTTCTACTTACTTTGGATTTATTTTGCTCTTATTTTACTAGCTTCTTAAAATAAACCTTAGATTATTAATTTTAACTTTGCTTTTTCTGTAATGTAAGCATCTCAAGATACATATTTTCCTTTAAGGATTGCTTTAGTTGTAACACACAAAGTTTATTTTAAAAATTATATTTTATGGTATTTTTCTTTATATTAAAGTTAATATATAATTGTACATATTTATAGGGTACATAGTGGTGTTTTGAGATATATATATATATAAAATGTATAGTGATCAGATCAGGGTAATTGGCATATTCATTACCTCGATCATTTATGATTTCTTCATGTAGGGAATATGCAATATCTTCCTTCTAGCTATTTGAATTTATGAATTATTAACTTTGGTCATTCTACAGTGCTATAGAGCGCTATAACTTATTCCTTCTATCTAGCTGTAATTTTGTATCCTCTAACAAATCTCTCTCTATAACCCCCTTTTCTCTACTCTTCCCAGCCTCTGGTGTCGTCTGTTCTACTTTTTACTTCTATGAGATCAACATTTTTTAGCTTTCACATATGAGTGAGAATATGCGGTTTTTAACTTTCTGTTCCTGGCTCATTTCACTTAACATAATGTCCTCCAGTTTCAACCATGTTGCCGTGAATGACAGGATTTATTTTTTTTAATGTCCGAATAGTATTTCTTTGTGTGTATATACCACATTTTAAAAACTCATTCATCTGTTGTTAGACACCTAAGTTGATTTCATATATTGGCTATTGTGAACAGTGCTGCAACACACATGGGGATGCAGATGTGTCATCGAGATACTGATTTTCCTATTCTTTGGATAAATGGCCAGCAGTGGTACTGCTGGATCTTATGGAAATTCTATTGGCAGTTTTTTGATGAGCCTCTGTACTGTTCTCCATTGTAACCATACTACTTTACATTCCTACCGAGAGTGTATGAGTTCCCTTTTCAGCATTTGTTATTTTTTGTCTTTTTGATAATAGCCATCCTAACAGGGGTGAGATGATACCTCATTGTGGTTTTGATTTGCATTTCCCTGGTGATTAATGATATTGAGCATTTTTTTCATATATTTGTTGTCTATTTGTATGTCTTTTTTTTTGGAGAAATGCCTGTTCATATTATTTACCCACTTAAAAATCAGATTTTTTTTTTTTGCTCTTGAGATGTTTGAATTTCTTGTATATTCTGGATGTTAATCACCTATTTGATGGAGAGTTTGCAAATATGTTCTCCCATTCTGTAGGTTGCCTCTTCACTCTGATTGTTTCCTTTGCTGTGCAGAAGCTTTTTAGTTTGATATAATTTCATTTGTTTGTTGTTGCTTTTGTTGCCTGTGATTTTGTGGTCTTATTTATAAAATCTTTTCTCAGACCGATATCCTGAAGCATTTCCCCTATGTTTTCTTCTGGTAGTTTATAGTATGGGGTCTTAAGTTCAGGTCTTTGATCCATTTTGAGTTGATTTTTCTATAGGGAAAGAGGTGGGGGGTCTAGTTTCATTCTTTTGCATGTGTATATTTAGTTTTATCAGAACCATTTATTGAAGAGACTGTCCTTTCCCCATTGTGTGTTCTTGGTTCCTTTGGCAAAAATCAGTTGGCTATAGATATAGGGACTAATTTCTGGCCACCCACGAAGTTTAATTTGTTGTATTTCCATTATTCTGGTAAAAATATTTCTATTTGCTTTGGTAATGTTTTCCTTTTACTGATGTTTTACTTAGAATTATATTGTTTAATTTTCAAATATTTGGGGATATTCTAGATATAATTTTGTTACTGATTTCTAATATAATTCTATTTTAGTTAGAAAATGTATTCTGTGCCATGTTGGTGTGCTGCACCCATTAACTCATCATGTAACATTAGGTACATCTCCTCATGCTATCCCTCCCCCGTCCCCCCACCCCACAGCAGGCCCCGATGTGTGATGTTCCATATGTAATTAACCAGCACGTTGTGCATATGTAACTAACTAGCACGTTGTGCACATGTACCCTAAAACTTAAAGTATAATAAAAGGAAAATGTATTCTGTATTTTTTCAATCATTTGAAATTAAGGTATGTTTTCTGACCCAACATATGGTCTATCTTGTGCACATCAGAAGAATGCAATTGCTTTGGGTAGTGGTCTATAAAATTTCAATTAATTTCATTTAGTATTTTAAAATTGTTTAACAGTGCATTTCACATCATCAAGATCCTTTGATTTTTTAAAACATTATGATATGTTCCTCTTTGTTTTTACTATTATTCCTTTTCTTGAAGTACTTTTTGTCTAATTTTTAAATATAATCAGTCTGTTTATAAAAAGATGTCCATCTGCAAGTTAGAAAGAGAGCCCTCCCCAGAGACTGAGTTGGCCAGCACGTTTTTCGTGGACTTTCCAGCCTCCAGAATTGTGAGAAATAAATGTCTTTTATCTTAGTTACCCAGTGTATGGTATCTGTAATAACAGCCTTAAGTGACTTAAGACACACTTCTTTGTGTAGGATGTAAGACTCTTTGATAGGGTGTGCCTGTGTCACCAACCAAATCTCCTCTTGAACTGTAGTTCCCATAATCCCATTGTGTTGTGAGAGCGACCCAGTGGGAGGTAACTGAATCATGGGTGGTTACATCCATGCTGTTCTTGTGATAGTGAGTGAGTTCTCATGAGACCCGATAGTTTTATAAGTGGCATCCCTTTACCCCCGGCCTTTGCTCTGCACTTCTCCTTGCTGCCACCATGTGAAGAAGGACATGTTTGCTTCCCCTTCTGCCATGATTGCGAGTTTATTGAGGCCTCACCAGCCATGCTGAACTGTGAGTCAATTAAACCTCTTTCCTTTGTGAATTACACAGTCTCAGGTATGTCTTTATTAGCAGCATGAGAACAGACTAATACACCCTTACACTGCAGTGATTCCATTTACTTCTTTCCTATAATTGCTCCTGTAGTTGTCACATATTTACTTCTACATATGTTTAAAACCCACAATTCACTGCCATTATTTTTGCTTTAAACAGTCTTTCAAACAAATTTTAAAAATGAGAAAAGATTTTTAAAATATTTTCTCACATATTTACCATTTTCAGTGCTCTTTATTCTGCACACTTTTTTTTTTAATACCAGTTAGTAAGTATTTTAGGCTTTGCAGGCAATACAATCTGTGTCATAATGACTCATCTACGCTCATGTGAGTAAAATAAGCCATAGACAATTTATAAACAATTGAGCATGGCTGAGTTCCAATAAAACTTTATTTGTAAATACCAAATTTTAAATTTCATATATTTTCAGTAAACTTTGAAATTTACATAATTTTCAAAGTATTATTCTTTTGATTTTTCTAATTATTTCAGTATGTTAAAACTATCTTACCTTATGGACCACATAAAAGATGGCTGGATTTGGCTTATAGTTTATAATTTGCTGACTTCTGCTATAGATCCATATTTATATCTGGTACTAGTAAGCCTCAACTTAAAGGCCATCCTGTAATATTTTTTAGTGTGGCTCTACTAATGACAGTTTTTTGGTTGTTATTTGTCTGAAAATCAACTTATTTCTCCCTCACTTTTGAACAATATTTTCATGGGCTATAGGATTCTAAGTTGACAGGTTTTTGTTTTTCAGCACTTAAAAGATGTTGTTCTGTTGTTTTCTGCTTAGTCATATCTCTATGCTCTGTTTCCTCTGCCACAAAGTGAAGTCTTTGGTTTCCACAGCTGCATCTTGGAAAGGTAGAATACTTTTTGCAAATGCAAAAATCACCTCATATGTTTCTCTTCTCTTATGAGCAGCCTACATTGCCTATTTTCTAGTATCTAAAAACAGTTACTTTACATAGTTTGTTTAGTTATCTATTTATTTTTACCATGGGAATACATCCTATACCCGTGATTTTTGTCATGGACAGATCCAGAAATCTTTTGTATATGTTTAAAATAGAAGTGGTGATTAGCTTATGCTGTATTTATACAAAGTCATATTTGAATCCCAAGAAATGTTTAATATTTAAATTTCACTTTGTCTTTTCAAAACCTTTAAAAATGTAAGTCCTAGACCATTGGATTATGAGGCTGTAGCAAAGGGTTACCTTAGCCCATAAAACTTGAGTTTTATAACATCAACCAATTAACATTTATTGAGCATCACCTATGTATGTACCAGATGCTGGTAGATCTCAGAATTGTTGCTCTTGCAAGCTCAATATTATAGAATAAATCTTGATATTCTAATACCACTTTTTGAAGAAAAGTTGAATAATGTCACAAAAACAAACAGGATTCCATAATTCTAAAGCATTGGGAGCTGAGCTCTCTGCAAAAAATGAATTAAATAATTACTGAGAAGTGAATTTTAGTCCTAACTCTGTTGGAATGATACTACGCAGCTCACAATCCTTCTAAGCCTTACTTTCCTTTTCCATAGCATGAAGCTGTTATGCTCAATGATCTTTAAAGTTCCCTTTCATATCTAAAATTTGTGATTTTCTGTATGTCCTTGTGTGACTTGTACTTTCTTCTGCCTTATTCAATTAGGACATAAATAGAAAAGCATAATATTTTTGAGATTCTGCATTCTGAAGGCGGTCTTGATTATTTAAAATAGGAAATGTTAGAGTGCATTTAAGTTGCAAAAAATGATTTTCTAAACATAATAGCTAGTTACTTACATATATGCTTTTATGTGTCTTCTGAGTCATATCCACTCTCAGTAGCTGCTGACAAAACAAGATTTTACTGCTGAAAGAGCAGCAGATCTAATATTGCTGCAAAAGAGCAGGTTGAATTTTATTTTGCCTTGGGTCATCAATAAACGTTTGGTCATTCTCTGATCCTACGCTCTTTATTGTTCCCCATGACACATCATAGGTAAAAGAAAGCTTTGCTTTTGCAGGAATTGCAAAACTTTAAATGAAGAACTGGAAAACAGCTAAAAGGTCACACATAAGTCTTACAGAGCTTGGAAAACATTCTCCTGGACTTAGGGACACATGCAAATGGGTATGTCTTTGTTGGGTAATGCTGACAGCTGTAACATAAATGGCTTGCAGTAATAGAATTTGTTTCTTGTCCTTGTAGCTGTCTCTGGCAGGTGAGCATGTCACCAGTGAGGTTTCCTTCTTGTGGTCATTCAGGAATGCCAATCGATGGAGGCTCTGCCATTATTCAGGGCCTTCAGCAGATCAGGACTGTGACAATATAACACCTCGTTTCCATGGCTGCTGCAGTCATATCCATCCCACTGAATTAGAAGGGAAAAAGAGCATGGATAAATTTTTGAGATATTTTTATGGGCCAGTCTTTAATCTTGTTGACTTCATCTATCTGAAAGCAAAATAGAGACATCTTAGAACCAGGAAAAGAAGCCAAGTCTGTATGACACCAGAACTCATGTTCTTTACTGCTTTTTTACATTTTTTTTTGTGATCTTGAAGTATTTGTCCAACTCTGGAACTCTACAAAATAATTTCTTATTATATCTCAATCTTGAAATGAACTTGCACTGATGGAGAGCAATAAAATTTTATTTTTATGTTTCCTATAATTTTCCTGATTTTTCCACAGACACCCCATCTCTGTCTTTCCACTCAGCTCTAGAAACTAGATGTGAGAGCAGAGTTCCTCATTTTGCTGACTTGGAGATCTATGCTTGCCCTGGGAAATGAAAGGAACACGGATGGGCACACAATCCAAAATCAGCAGCTGCTTCTTTCTTGGGGTCGCAAGGTTCATATATATCAAGGAAGATGGCTCTTAAAACTCTGTAAGTTAATCCATAGCCCTTTCATATGAAAGGTGTCTTTCACCTCTTTTTCTTCTGGATCAAAGAGGCTGAAAAGATTTCTTTATTTACAATAGTATTAACTAGCCAATAACCTTAAGTTTTATGCAAAAATTCACTTTGCACAGGTGTCTGCTTTAAGGTAAAAAAAAAATCTGAATAATTGTTAGTCTTCAATTTTTAAGTCCCCAGAAGTATTTCTGTATTCTTCAATGCATGCAACTCAATTTCCAGATGTGCCCCTTGAGGCTCTTCTGCTTTTTGTTACTTTCTGGGCAGCCATCCATAATTCTGATCAACAGAACACATAATTTCAACTGTCCAGAGACTATACTACATTTATATGGTGTATTGCTAAGATGAAAGACACTTTCCTTCTGTCAAAAAATTGAGGCAGACTTGCCAAATGTCTTGCTTCTTTTAAAAACATATTCATCTGATATTGTTTGGATATTTCTCCCCTCAAAATATCATGTTGAAATTTGATTCCCAATGTTGGAGGTTGGGGCCTAATGGAAGGGGTTTGGGTCACGGGGGTGGATCTGTCATAAATGTCTTGGTGCCATCCTCGTGGTAATGAGTAAGTTCTTGATATATTAGTTCCCTAGAAAAATGATTGTTAAAAAGGGTCTAGAACTATCCACCCCCCACTTCTGCTCTCTCATCGTGTGACTTCTGAACATGCCAGCTCCCCTTTGCCTTCCACCAGGAATGGCAGCAGTCTGAAATCTTTCCCAGAAGCAGCTGCTGGTACTGTGCTTCTCGTACAGCCTGCAGAGCTGTAAGCCAAATAAACTCCTTTTCTTTATAAATCACCCAGCCTCACTCAGATATATCTATATATATGTCTATATATAGATATATATAGATAGATAGATAGATGGACTCTCACTCCGTCACCCAGGCTGCAGTGCAATGGTGCAATCTCACTCACTGCCACCTCTGCCTCCTGGGTTCAAGCAATCCTCCTGCCTCAGCCTCCTGAGTAGCTGGGATTACAGGCGCCCACTGCCACACCTGGCTACTTTTTTGTATTTTTAGTAGAGAAGGGGTTTCACCATGTTCGTCAGGCTAGTCTTGAACTCCTGACCTCAAGTGATCTGCCTGCCCCGGCCTCCCAAAGTTCTGGGATTACAGGCATGAGCCACCGCACCCCGCCCAGCTATTTCTTTATAGCAACACGAATGGACAAAGACAGAAAATTGGTACTGAGGCGTAGAGTGTGGCTATAATCCCAGCACTTTGGGAGGCCAAGACAACTGAATTGCTTGAGCCCAGGAGTTCAAGACCAGCCTGGGCAACATGGTGAAACCCTGTCTCCACTAAAAAAACAAAAATTAGCTGGGCGTGGTGGTGCATGTGCCTGTAGTTCCATTTGCTCAGGAGGCTGAGGTGGGAGGATTGCTTGAGCCTAGGTCAGAAGGTCAAGGCTGTAGTAAGCCATGATTGCACCACTGAACTCCAGCCTGGGCAACAGAGAGAGACTCTGCTTCAAAACAAACAAACAAAACAACAACAAAAAAACTCGTTACTTTTGTTTGAATAAATATGATTAATTGTATTCATTCATTTGTATATGTTGAATGAACCTTGTATTCCAGGGATAAAGCCTACTTGATTGTGATGGATAAGCTTTTTTTTTTTTTTTTTTTTTTGAGACGGAGTCTCACTCTGTCGCCAGGCTGGAGTGTAGTGGGGTGATCTCGGCTCACTGCAACCCCCGCCTCCCAGGTTGAAGCGATTTTCCTGCCTCAGCCTCCTGAGTAGCTGGGACTATAGGGGTGCAGCACCACACCCAGCTAATTTTTGTATTTTTAGTAGAGACGGGTTTCACCATGTTGGCCAGGATGGTCTCGATCTCTTTACCTTGTGATAAGCCTGCCTCAGCCTCCCAGAGTGCTGGGATTACAGGCGTGATCCACTGCACCCGGCCTAGATAAGCTTTTGGATGTGCTGCTGGATTTCGTTAAGACAGAAATACCATTTGACCCAGCAATCCCATTATTGGGTATATACTCAAAGGAATAGAAATTGTTCCATTATGAAGACACATGCACGCATATGTTCATTGCAGCACTATTCACAATAGCAAAGACATGGAATCAACCTAAGTGCCCATTTGTGATAGGCTGGATAAAGAAAATGTGGTACATATACCCCATGGAATACTATGCAGCCATAAAAAAAACTAGATCCTGTTCTTTGTAGGGACATGGATGGAGCTGGAAGCAAACTAATGCAGGAACAGAAAACCAAATACCACATGTTCTCACTTATAACTGTGAGCTAAATGACGAGAACACTTGGACACATAGAGGGGAACAATAGACACTGGGGCCTGTTGGAGGGTGGAGGGTGGGAGAGAACGGAGAGGATCAGGAAAAATAACTAATGGGTACTAGGCTTAATACCTGGGCGATGAAATAATCTGTGCAGCAAATCCCCATGACACAAGTTTATACCTCTGTAACAAATCTGCATATGTACCCCTGAACTTAAAATAAAAGTTAAAAAAAACACACCCTTTCTCCTGATTCTGTACACATATGCATAAAGTGTACACGTGTAAACACCCTATGCACATACACTTTGTAATTGAGCAAATATTTCTCTATAAGGCTTATCATTTATGATACCCACAGAGTTTCAGTAAAAGTAAATGCCTGTGATAATAATCTCATGGAGATGAGCTCCATTTTATATCATTAGCATAGGAATATCAACAGAAAAATCCTGTCTTTGTACAGGTGTACTTGTTAGCCAGCAGTGTGCTATGCCACAATTTATTCCTTCTGAGGACAATATATAAGGCCCAGGGAGTTGTATACAGCCACTAAATTTTACTTAGGTGAATCCAAGGTGCCCTTCTACTTAACATCTTTGTAAACCAGTATAAGTTCCTAATGACTCTGAGCTTTAATTGCTACTTTACAAAATTGTGAGAACAGGATTAAATAACATCTAGGTGCTTTTGCAGACTCTGAAATCTCTGATTTTAGGGTCTGTAAAATCAGATCAGATTAGACCACCCATAGAGTTGGTCTGATTGTAGACTCATGTCAATGCCCTTGAAATTAGGTAACAGATTATGCCCCAAAACAACCCACTACAAGAATAAATTAATAGAACTAGAAATAATTTCTACCAATCTGAGTGAATTCTTAAAACTGCAATAAGGTGACTGTGATTGTATGAGATCTGAAAAAGTTTGTAGTCTTTCAAGGAAAAAATATATAAAAAGTGAAATGTCATGCTTATTAGTGTATGATTAATACAAATAATGTAGTACTTAGAGCACCTTTGTCCACAGAATATCTGCAATGGAAATAAGAAAATGTTGTATAACTGCACCATCCAGTATGGCAGCAGTAGCCAGTATGTGGCCGTTAAGAACTTGCAATGTGATTGGCGAGACTAAAGAACTGAGAGTTTTTAATGTTATTTGTTTACTAAAATAGCCACACGTGGGTGGTGGCTACCTTTCTGGAGAGCACAGTTGTGGAGAATGTGGTATGTTCACTGAATTACAAGCTTCTTTAAGGCAGTAAATCTGTCTTATTTATCTTGGTATGCACTTAGGAAAATCAACAGAGGACATATAGTAGTAGCTCAAGAAATAATTGTTGTGACAATAAAGAACATTCCTTGAAAAACAAGATCCGTGCTCAAATATATTTGGAAAACACTACCTCCTATATCACTTTTTTGGAGATTCATAATGCATATTAACATATATGCTTTGAGATATCATCTAATAAATAGATCTATTTTGTTTTAAGTCTACATCTTTCAAGCTTATTTCATTACAAACTCCTGTGTGTGTGTGTGTGTGTGTGGTGTGTGTGTATGTGTTTGTATAAAAGAGAGGAAGAGAGAAAAGAAGGAAGTGGGGAGACAGATAGGGAGACAGAGGGAGAGAAAACATCCCATAGAATATAAGCCTGTAGAACACAATATGGAAAACAGCTTATTTATTGAGAGACTGGTTTGGTTGGTAGACGACATGACCACCTATTGGATGTATGAGCTCATCCCTGTCAGGAGCCTGGATTCTGCTCTCAAATTTAATACAGATGAAAAATACTGATGGAATGAAGGGCTTTGGAGCAGAAACCAGAGGGTGAGCATCCAGGTAACTTGGATGTATGATACTTAAAGACTGAGAACACTGGAATTGAGAAAGGAGGCTTGTAATCTGGGACTCCACATGAGGACTCTTCATGAGGTGAGTGATTCTCCCTTGAGAAATACTCACGATTTCTGGATATTGAATGCAATGTTTGTTCATATTTTTAAAAGTCTTTTAGGGATCATTTATTTAGAAGTCCTCTCTGCTTCTTTTTGGAAGGACATCAACTTTGAATCTGAATTTGCTATTTAAGGTACTAGGACTTCCCCCCATAAAGACTTTTGAAATTTACACCAAAACAAAATTAAAAAAAACTTCAAGCCTTTACCCCTAGGTTATCCATGACTGAAATTTTGGTTGGAGCTGAATAACATTTAACAAAAAATTAGAAATGGTTAACATCTAATTCAAGGAGCAAGAAGAAAAAGATCAACGCTTCTCGTTTATCTAGCTTTGTGTCTTCTTGCAAGTCAATGCATAAAAGTGTGAGTGAGAAGTGGAGCTGTTGGAAACTACCTGGTATAACACATTTTTTTTTTTTCCTAGAGGGTAAAAATACTCAGTTACCTCTTGGTTTATGAGGCAATGAAGTGTTCCAGCACATAAATATTGACGCTGAGACCCATGGGATGTAGGAGTGCTGAGCACATTTGCAAGACATAAAGATCGAAGGTAAATGAAATTACATCTCTTCGTATAAAATGCAATCTGTCCCTCAATGGATTTTACCATCCTGTTGTTTTTATTTCCTCCGTCTTTATAATTGGAGACATCCTGCCATCCTGTTGAAAACACCACTAGTATTTCTTTCTGAAAGTTAGCCAACCTGCTAATTATCCTTAAAATTCTGATTAGGTGTTCGCAGCTAAAATGAACACATCAGAGAAATGGCAGAATTTTTGAGCGAAAAACTGAGAACAAGAAAATGACTAAATAAAGGCATTTAAAAATAATCTGTAGGAAGAATTCTGAAATGAAATATTTTTTTACATGGAAAATATTGTGTTGCTTTTTACTTGCCTTGGAGCAGGAATAATCATAATTTTGCATATTTACTTAGTCTTTATTCAGATAGATTGGGGCAGGGGGAGGAGATATCATATTAAATATTCTGTTATAATTTTCTTTTGTTTTCTTTTTTGAGATGGAATCTCACTGTGTCACCCAGGCTGGAGTGCAGTGGTGCAATCTTGGCTCACTGCAAGCTCCGCCTCCTGGGTTCACGTCATTTTCCTGCCTCAGCCTCCCGAGTAGCTGGGACTACAGGCGCCTGCCACCATGTCCGGCTAATTTTTTGTATTTTTTACTAGAGATGGTGTTTCACCATGTTAGCCAGGATGGTCTTGATCTCCTGACCTCATGATCCGCCTGCCTCGGCCTCCCAAAGTGCTGGGATTACAGGCATGAGCCACCACACCCAGCCTATAATTTTCTTTAGAAAGTTGCATAAAACAAGTTCTGGACACAATGCATTGAATCCCGAGGATTCCTGGGGTAAACATGCATTTCCTGATTAGACCCTGCTTTTCAACACAAGAATTCCCTGGTGAGCTATGAAGCTTTAGAAATCTTATTTTACAGCTGGGTGTGGTGGCTCACGCCTGTAATCCCAGCACTTTGGGAGGCCAAGGTGGGCAGATCACGAGGTCAGGAGATAGAGACCATCCTGGCTAACACAGTGAAACCCCGTCTCCACTAAAAAATACAAAAAATTAGATGGGCGTGGTGGTGGGCACCTGTAGTCCCAGCTACTCGGGAGGCTGAGGCAGGAGAACAGCGTGAACTCAGGTGGTGGAGGTTGCAGTGAGCAGAGATCGTGCCACTGCACTCTAGCCTGGGTAACAGAGCGAAACTCCATCTCAAAAAAAAAAAAAAAAGAAGAAATTTTATTTTGCTTGCATGTATCTCTAATTCCCCAGCCAGATCATAATATCTTTAAGAAAAAAACAATCATAATTAATATATTCAATTAAGAAACAGTTATCTTTGTCCTGATCCATCCCAGGTGTTGTTCTAGGCATTGAATCCAGCAATGAACATTACAATTGTAGTCTGCTCTGAGAGCTTACATTCTACTATTAGGGAAGAGACAGATAGTGAGCAAATGAAGGGCTGAGTATGTTTTAGATACTCATGAGTGCTAAGAATAAATGAAGAAGGTGATATGATAAGAATGAAGGTAGTCTGGGAAGGCCCTTCTGGGAATAGAACTTTAGAGCTGAGACCCAGGATTAGGAAAGATTCTGAGTCAGAGGAAGGCAGATTGAAGTAAGAGAAATAATAAGCACAAAGGCCTTAGAGTGGGAGAGTGTGTGCTTTTGAGAACAGAAAGATGACCAGTCCAATGTGCCTGGAGTAGAGAATCCACTCGGAGAGTTGATCCAGATCACTTAGGACCTCACAGACCAGGTAAACACTGCCATGACCTCACCTACATTGTTCTACTTGGCAAAACCACAACTCTGACTTAAATTCCAACTCTGTTTACTCAACCATACCAGCTGACCTCAAATCAAATTCATGACACGGATCCTAAACTGGCTTTTAATGCTGCCTGGCAGTCATGGCAGTCATGCTACATTTCTTTAGTCCAATTACTCTCTCATTCCTTTAGATGAGGGTTTCACTTCTATCACCCAGGCTGGAGTGCAGTGGCATGATCTCAGCTCACTGCAACTTCTGCCTCCTGGGCTCAAGCGATTCTCTTGCTTCAGCCCCCCAATCAGCTGGAATTACAGGTGTGTGCCACCATGCCCAGCTAATTTTTGTATTTTTAGTAGTGACAATGTTTCGCCGTGTTGTCCAGGCTGGTCTCAACCTCCTGGCCTCAAGTGATACACCTGCCTTGGCCTCCCAAAGTGCTGGGATTACAGGCATGAGCCACCATGCCTGGCCCCTTTAGATACTATTTCATACCTTTCCTTCTCTTCTCAAAACTAGCACATCTTCATTCTTAGATTAAGACCTTGCTTCTTACTTTACTGGGAAAATTGAATTGAAGCAATCAGAAGAGAACATCTCATACTCCATGACTACATCTGCTCATCTACCAGCATCTACATGGACATATACTACTTTCTGCATTGTTACTGTGAATGTAGTGTCCACACTCTTACAGAAAACCACTCTTCACTGGGCGTGGTGGCTCACGCCTGTAATCCCAGCACTTTGGGAGGCCAAGGCGGGCGGATCCTGAGGTCAGGAGATTGAGACCATCCTGGCCAACATGGTGAAACCACATCTCTACTAAAAAATACAAAAAAAAAAAAAAAAAAAAAGCCAGGCATGATGGCGGGCACCTGTAGTCCCAGCTACTTGGGAGGCTGAGGCGGGAGAATGGTGTGAACCCGGGAGGCGGAGCTTGCAGTGAGCTGAGTTTGCGCCACTGCACTCCAGCCTGGGCGACAGAGCGAGACTCCGTCTCAAAAAAAAAGAAAAAAAGAAAACCACTCTTTCCATATGTATACTAGATGTCAGCTTTTCTCACCTTCTCAAGGACTCTCCTGTAATTCTTCTCTTTCTTAATTTATAATTATTTCCTCTTTACCAGATCATTTCCAATAGTATACAAAAATGCAGATATTTTTCTTCACTTAAAAAAAGCAGGCTGAATGCAGTGGCTCACGCCTGTAATCCCAGCACTGTGGGAGGCTAAGGCAGGCAGATCACCTGAGGTCAGGAGTTCAAGACCAACCTGGTCAATATAGTGAAACCCTGTCTCCAAAAATACAAAAATTAGCTGGGCATGATGGCAGGTGTCTGTAATCCCAGCTACTTGGGAGGCTGAGGCAGGAGAATCACTTGAACCCAGGAAGTGGAGGTTGCAGTGAGCCAAGATCGCACCATTGCACTCCAGCCTGGGTGACAGAGCAAGACTCTGTCTCAAAAAAAAAAAAAAAAAAAAAAAAAAGCAATAACACTTCCTTCACCCTAGTTCTTTGGCTTACCTTTTCAACAAAATTCTAAAAGAGTCATCTATCTGCCTTTGTTGACTCAGTTCCTTTATTTGTAATCTAAGAACCTATACCAATCAAGCTTTTGTGCTCACCACTCTACCAAACTACACTTACGAATGTTGCTAATGACCTACACTGATAAATACAATGGCTGTTTTTCAGCCTTCATGTTAATCCACAACATCTGGCAGTAGATGACTCCCTTATCTTTGTTCCACTTTCTTTTCTTGGCTTATAGTATACAAGAATCTTGTTTTTTTCTCTCGCTTTATTGATAACTCTTTTCAGTTTTGTTTGCTGAGTCATCCTTTTCTGATTTTTTTTTGTTTGTTTTCTTGAGGGATTACTTACATACAGCAGAGTGTATACATTTTTTTTTTTGAGACGGAGTCTTGCTCTGTTGCCCAGGCTGGAGTGCAGTGGCACGATCTCGGCTCACTGCAAGCTCTGCCTCCCGGGTTCATGCCATTCTCCTGCCTCAGCCTCCGAGTAGCTGGGACTACAGGTGCCCGCCACCACACCCGGCTAATTTTTTTTTTTGTATTTTTAGTAGAGATGGGGTTTCACCGTTTTCACCAGGATGGTCTCGATCTCCTGACCTCATGATCCGCCCGCCTCAGCCTCCCAAAGTGCTGGGATTATAGGCGTGAGCAACCACACCCAGTCATAGCAGAGTGTATATATATCTTAAGATGCTACTTATGTAATCACCACCTACATTAAGATGTAGAACATTTACAACATTCCAGGTGTCTCTCTCATGTTCCTTCCTAGGCAGTACAAAGTTTACCTACTATTCTTACCACTGTCATGACGGCCTAATTTTGCCTGTTCTTGAACACAATACGAAGAGAACAATATAGTATGTGTTCTTGTTTGTCTGATTTCTTTCACTCAACATTATGTCTGTGAGATTTATACTTGTTGTTTCATGCATCAATAGTTCTTCCTTGTTCATTGCTGGGTAGTATTCCATTGTACGAATATACTGTGATTCACATATCCATTCTACTGCTGATAGATATTTGTGAATTTTTCTTTTCAGTTTTTGGATACTGCAAATAAAAATGCTATAAACATTCATATAGATGTCTTTTGTTTAATATAGCATTTATTAATGTTGGTTTTTTTACCTAGGAGTGGAATAGTGGGGTCATAAATTAAATGTATATTCAGGTTTTATAGGTGCTGTCTAACATTTTTCCAAAGTGGCTGTACCAATTTGTTCTCCTATCAACAATTTAAGAGAGTTCCAATTGTTCCATATGCTCACAAATGTTTGATATTTCTATTGATTTAAATTATAGATATTTTGATTTTTAATTCCCAAGTACTCCTAGGCTCCTGTCCTATTCTCTATCTAAACTTACTGTTGTGATTATCTCATCTGCCTCGTGACTTAAAAACTGTGCATGAACATGTGGTTAACTCACACATTAACATTAAAATCAGTCTGAACTCCAGATGACTGTCTACCTGACATCTCTGCCTGATGTTAAATAAATGTCAAACTTAACATACTCAAAACCAAACTCCTAATATTCCTTCCCACATGTGTTCCATCTTCAGCCTTCCTAATTTCAGTTGATTGCCACTCCATTCATCCACTTGCTTGTGCCAAAAGCTTTGGGAGTATTCTCAATGTTTGTCTTTGGTACTGTGCAAAAATTGCTTAGGAAATATATTGGCTTTACCTTCAGAATATATCCAGATTGTGTGTATTTCTCAATACCTGCACCTGCTGCCACCCCAAACACAGCAGCCAGAGTTATCCTCTTTATTCACAAGTCAGATCATATCATTCCTGTTCTCAACATTTTCCTCAAAGTAAAAACCAAAGTTCTTACAGTGATGTGGGTGTGGTGGCTAGTGCCTATAGTCCCAGCTTCTCAGGAGGCTCAGGCAGGAGGATCACTGGAGCCCACGAGTTAGAAGCTGCAGTAAGCTATGATTGAGCATCACTGCACTTCAACCTGGGTGAGAGAGCAAAATCCCATCTCCAAATACCACTACCACCAGCAAAAAACAAAGTTGTTATGATGATTTGCAAGGTCCTACATCATCTATTTCTCATTCTCCTTCCCCATTACCTCTCTGCTCTCATGTCCTGTGTTGTTCATGATCACTCACCATGACAATCAAGTGACCTTATTGTTTCTTGAACATGCCAAGTATATTCCTCATTAGAGGATTTGCCCTGCTTGGAATGCTCTTTCTGCATAGCTAACTCCCTCAGTTCCTTCAAATATCACCTTTCCAGTGAAGTTTACTCTATCTTATTTAAAATTTTAACCCCCTCACACACCCACCCAGATTCCCAATCTCTCTCATTTTGCTCTATTTTTTTTTTGTTGTTGTTGCTCATAGGATTTATCACCTTCTAATATAAATTATATTATAGGCTGGGCACGGTGGCTCATGCCTGTAATCCCAGCACTTTGGGAGGCCAAGGCGAATAGATCACGAGGTCAGTAGATGGAGACTATCCTGGCTAACACGGTGAAAACCCGTCTCTACTAAAAATACAAAAAATTAGCCAGGCATGGTGGTGAGCACCTGTAGTCCCAGCTACTGGGAAGCTGAGGCAGGAGAATGGTGTGAACCCGGGAGGCAGAGCAAGATACATATATATCTTGATATATATAAAAATAAAAAAATATATATTTATCTTGATTACTGAGTGTTTTGTTATCCCTTTATTCTTGGCCCTGGAATCATATTATTTGTTTTATGGGTAAGGAACCTGAATTTTGGAGAGGTTCGATCACTAGCACAGGTTTACATCATTAATAAGATTAGAAACCCAGAGAATGGTTTAGTTCCAAAGGTTTTATTCTTAGCCACTATGCTATACTACCTAGATTCTTGTTAACTTTTGTGTCTTAAGTTGCAACCTGACATTCAATCCAGAGCTCCTTTGATCTATACACTTAAAGGGCACTTGTTAAATTTGCCTGAATTTTTATTCCAGATAACACTTTGTTATTCTCCTGGAGATATTGTTTAGCATGTGAGAGATTTGTACCCATCGTTCACACAACAACGTGTTTCTGATTAGTCAGAAATATATGTCCGTGATAACCATTATTTCCAACTATAATGGGATCACACATTCTTATCTTTTTTTTTTTTTTTTTTTTTTTTTTTTGAGACGGAGTCTCGCTCTATCACTCAGGCTGGAGTGCAGTGGCGCGATCTTGGCTCACTGCAAGCTCCCCGCCTCCCGGGTTCACGCCATTCTCCTGCCTCAGCCTCTCCGAGTAGCTGGGACTACAGGCGCCCGCCACCACGCCCGGCTAATTTTTTGTATTTTTAGTAGAGACAGGGTTTCACCGTGGTCTCGATCTCCTGACCTCGTGATCCGCCCGCCTCGGCCTCCCAAAGTGCTGGGATTACAAGCGTGAGCCACCGCGCCCGGCCCCACACATTCTTATCTAACAGCTTTCTGATACCCACAGTCTTCAGGTAATAGTCTTTTAAGATTATTTTTGAACTTTCCTTGTCAATCAATATTTGTCCCATCCTGACTTCCATGTTTCCAAAAGTAGTGAACAAGCTTTGGATAGCTGTTTCTAATCTGGCCATGTTCTACGTGGTTTTCATTTTCTTATCACATTTCCCACCCACATCCAAATTCATGAGACATACTCCTTTTGCTTGGCTGAGGCTAGAAGGCCAGTGTATTAGTCTGTTTTCATGCTACTGATAAAGACATACCTGAGACTGGGTAATTTATAAAGAAAAAGAGATTTAATGGACTCACAGTTCCACATGGCTGGGGAGGCCTCACAGTCATGGCAGAGGATGAAAAGCACATCTTACATGGTGGCAGACAAGAGAAAATGAGAGCCGAGAGAAAATGACAGCCAAACGAAAAGGGAAACCCTTTATAAAACCATCAGATCTCGTGAGACTTATTCACAAGCACGAGAACAGTATGGGGGAAACCACCTCCATAATTCAATGATCTCCCACCAGGTCCCTCCCACAACACATGGGAATTATGGGAGCTACAGTTCAACATGAGATCTGGGTGGGGACACAGCCAAACTATATCAGCCATCCTCCTTCAGTGGCATTGAAGTAGCTTGGCATTTGCCTCCAAGTGGATCCAGTGGCTTCATTGTGGCTGGTTAGTGCTAAGACCAAGCCTGACTAGCTGATGCATTACACTGTGACTTTAGACAATGTAGTCCTTATTTGAGTTTTAAAATCTTAATAATATCAATTATCAGAAAAATTTAATCACCAAACTTAGGACAGTCACAAATTTTGGTCACACTATTCTCAGACAGCAAATGATATGTCTTTCTTTTTTTGAGACAGTCTTGCTCTAGCACCAGGCTGGAGTGCAGTGGTGTGATCTCGGCTCACTGCAACCTCCACCTCCTGGGTTCAAGCAATTATCCTGCCTCAGCCTCCCGGGTAGCTGGGACTACAGGCGTGTAACACCACGCCCAGCTAATTTTTTGCATTTTTAATAGAGATGGGGTTTCACCATGTTGGCCAAGATGGTCTCTGTCTCTTGACCTCATGATCCACCTGCCTCAGCCTCCCAAAGTGCTAGGCTTACAGGCATGAGCCACTGTGCCCGGTCGTCATTTTATTTTATATATAACTTACCTGATTTTCTTCACAAGTCCATATGTGTAAGTCAGAAATGAAAAGAGAACTGATAATTTAATTTGGTAGTATGGTATATTTTTAATTTGCTTCAGAAGCAAGTTGATTATATTCTGTAATTCATGGTACATTTAAATGATTAGTTAGTATAGATCCTTATTTATTTTGTATTATTATTTCTCCTTCTCACTCTCCAACCTCTAGGCACTCTTTCCTGAATTTAAAGTGCATACTCCCAGTCCAACTTCCACAATTTATAATCTCTTAAAAATATAGAGTAATGTTGGCAAAAGGCTCCTGCCCTCACTGTTCTATTGAGTTTATTTAATATCATTTCCACCAAGGGTCAAGGCCCAGGGAGAGAGATCAAAGCACAGCTGCCTCCCTCCTCATCTCTTCCACCAGTCTCTCTTTTCTTCTTCCCACAGGCCATTGGTTCAGGAAAGGGTAGCTTTTCTCCCTTCTTCTTCCTGTCTTCAATAGACTTCTCTACAGGAAACCTCTATGCTCCAGTTGGCCAATTCTACCTATTGATGTGTTTAAGAATGGAGCAGCGCTCAGCGGGGGCAGGGTGTGGAGGGTGGGGTTGGATTATTATTATTATTTTTCTGTATTTATTTATTTTTGAAATGGGGTCTCACTCTGTCACCAGGCTGGAGTGCACTGGTGCGATCTTGGCTCACTGCAACCTCCGCCTCCCAGGTACAAACGATTCTCCTGCCTCAGCCTCCCGAGTAGCTGGGACTACAGGTGCGCGCCACCATGCCCAGCTAATTTTTGTATTTTTAATGGAGATGGGGTTTCACCATGTTGGCCAGGATGGTCTTGATCTCGACCTCGTGATCTGCCCGCCTCGACCAAAGTGGGAGTTGGATTATTTTATTAAGAAATTTTCCCTCCCTTCATAAGCCCTCTTTTTCATGAGATTATTTGTGGTAAAGTATATGTGACATAAAGTTTAGTATTTCAAACGTTTTCTCATGTACACTTTGGTGGTATGAAGTACATTCACATTGTTGTGCAACCATTACCAATGTCCATCTTGAGAACCATTTCATCATCCCAAACTGAAATTATGTATTGATGAAAACACAAGCTCCCCATTGCCTTTTCCCCCAGCCCCTGATAACCACCATTCTACTTTCTATTTGTATGAATTTGACTATTCCAGGTGCCTTGTACAAGTGGAATCATTACAATATTTGTGCTTCTGTGTCTGGCTTAATAGCAGATTTTTTCACAACAGCCAAAAGATATTCATCAATAGATGAATGGAGAAACAAAAATGTGGCATACACACACAATGGAATATTATTCAAAGGGAATAAATTCTGATACATGCTGTGCATGAATGAAACTAGAACACAAAGCCTCTATTTTCGAGACCATTGTCTCACCAAAGGGGTCAAGAAAACCAACTTTGAGACTGAAAGGAGATCAGTGGCCTCATTGTTTACTCTTTCTTTCACTGGGACAAATAAAACTTAATGGCTTAAATTCAGAGAGTAAAGAAAATCAATATGGTGCATTTTAATATTTACAAAATATTATTTTTATTGCCTCAATTTAATTCAATAGATAAGCAGAGTTTTTAAATGGATGTTAAAGAAACCTCTTTCAGAGCGCATTAAAAAGTGTGTGTGTTGGCCGGGCATGGTGGCTCATGCCTGTAATACCAGCACTTTGGGAGGCTGAGGCAGGAGGATTGCTCGAGTCCAGGAGTTTAAGACCAGCCTGAGCAACAAAGTGAGACCCCATTTCTACTTTAAAGTGTGTGTGCCAATAAAAATGTTTTCCTTGTTTAAGCGTCTGACCACTATTTGAAGATTTTTGCATCTGGTTTATTAGATCCATACTCCTGGTGGACATTTCACCATTTAGTCCTATGGTCACACCCTAGATCTGGTCATTACCAGTGGTGGCACCACCAGGCTCCAAGTGTATGTCATATTTTTGCCACTTACTCCTTCTGATCCCCTGCTCCCTCACTCCATAACTCTTTGATCCTGTCCCTTTTTTTAAATCACATATCATCCACTACCTGGTCCCATTTATCTCCCCACCCCAGGTTAGGGTCAATGACTTGTCATTATAGTTATGCCTTTTATACACCTTTAATTCCTTTGTTCATCTCTATTCTACTCTCCTGTGAGATTTAAGACGCTATGAAAACCAACTCTGTACCAACTCTAGGCCCAAAGTGGAGCAGTTGGACCTGGCTGGAGAAAAACATACAACTGTTTGGACTGCTCTTATTTTAAATTCACATTTGCACATCTTAAGAGACTGGAAGCAACCTAAGTGCCTATCAACAGATATCCATTGATAAAGAAAATGTGATGCTTATATACATGATAAAGCACTATTCAGCCATGAAGACTGAGATTCGATCATGAAGAATGAGATTCAGTCATTTGCGACAACATGGGTGGAACTGGAAGTCATTACATTAAGTGAAATTAACCAGGCACAGAACAACAAACATTGTATGTCCTCACTTATTTGTTGGATCTAAAAATCAAAACAATTGAACCCATGGACATAGAAGAACGATGGTTATCAGAGAGATGGGAAAGGTAGTGGAAGGGAGCTGAGGATGGTTAATGGGTATACAAAGTGGTTTGAATGAATAAGGCCTAGTATTTGGTAGAACAACAGAGTGACTATAGTCAATAATTTAATTGTACATTTAAAAATAACTAAAAGATTATAACTGGATAGTTTGTAACACAAAGGATAAATGCTTGAGGGGATGAATATCCACTTTTCCATGATGGAGTTATTACAAAAATAAAAATTAAAAAAAAATAATAAAGAGAGCCCTTAGCAGTGCCTGGTCACCCTTCCTTATGAAAGTGCATCCACTCTCCTGCTCTTCAAGTTATTATTTTGTACCTTCTCCTCAAATTCCAATTCTCCTCTCCTGCTTGCTGTCAGGTCTTTCCTCTGATAATACAATCAGAGAAACAGAAAAGGACTTCCTCATGCTCTCGCCTTCTTCCCTTTGTCCCCTCCTGCCTTCCCTGTGGTTGTGGTGCCAGGACTTTTGTTAGTACTTATCTCAAGCAAGTCCATCCCTCTCACCTGCTCAAGGACATTCCTTCTCCAATCCCATCTATAGCATCATTTGTCCTTCTTCTCTGCCCCTAGATCACTCCACTCAGGATATAAACATCATATTCATTTTTTTCCTCTTAATGTTCTTGGACCTTGTGCCCCTTTTTAGCTCCTGCTTTAATATCTGCTGCTTTTCTGGCAAAACTCTCCAAAATAATGGTCTTGTTTGCTGTCTCCCCTTCCTCATCTCTATTTCCTATTTAGCCTACTCTGTGGTAAGCTACTCTTAGCTTACCACCTTACTCAAAATGGACTAAAATGACAACCACTTTGACAAATCTAATAGTTAACCTTAATTTTCATATTTGATTTGACATGATCAGTCCCTTTTTCTTCTAGTACCTTTTTTTTTTCTGATTGGCATGTAGGACACTAGCCTCTGATTTTTCTCTTTCCTTACCTCTTCTTTCCTCCCTGGAAATATTGAGCTGCCTTGGGATTCAGCCCTTGGCCTCTTTATCTACACCCTCACCCAGTCTCTCAGCTTTTATTACAGATTTATGTCCTCTCTCCACATATATCTGACCACAGCTTGATATTTCTACTTGTAATTCTAATGTGAATCTAGGAATTTACACAACTAAAACACATATCTGGATTTTCCTCATCCCCAAATATCCAAACTTGCTTCTCCCCAACCCATCCCCATTTCAGTAAGGGCATCCTCATTCACTCAAGGGCTCAGGCTACAAATCAAGGCACTGGCAGTGCCTCTGTGTTTCTTCACTTCTCATCTAATCCCTCAATACATCTCATCAGTTCTACCTCGGCAACATATCCTAAATCAGGTCCTCCTTTATAGAATTCCAGTGCAAGCCATCATTACCCCTCAACTGGAAAACCACAGTCACCTCCTGCTTCCATTCCTGCTCCCTGTTGCTTATTCTCTACACAACAACCATATCAATTATTTTAAGGTCACACATTTAGTTGTTAGAGGCATTCTTTCAGAAATCTCCAGCCTCTTGCTGTTGTCTGGACCAGTTCCTCCCTAAGCCTGTTGTACAACTATCACCTTAAGACTTCCTTATACCATGATCCTTTGAATTCTTTTGATTCCTATATCAAATCCCACATTTTGGGATTTCATGTCTTTTCCTTATTTCTGTCCTCTATTTTTGCTAAAGCAATTCTTTAGTCACTAGCTGAGAAAAACAGCATGGGAGAGAAATCATGTGAGACCTTGCATGCCTGAATATATCTATAGTCTACCTTCTCATATAATTGATATTTGGTTATATACAAATTCTAGGTTTCTCCCCTAATGTAGAAGGCATTCCTCTATTGTCTTCTAGCTTGCAGTATCTTTTTCTTGATAAATTTGATCATTCTAACCCCAGATTCTTTGAATATATCTAGCTTTATTCTCTTTGAAAACCTTTAGGATCTTTTCATAATTGATTGTAATTCAAACTTCCACTATAATGTGCCTTATATGACTCTTCTTACATTCACAGTGCAGAGCACTCAGTGGAGTCTTTCAATTCGGAAAATTGTAACTTTATGCTCTAGAAAATTTTTTTGAATTTTTTTTCCTTAATTATATTTTTCTCCCATTTCTTTGTCCTTTTTTTTTTTTTTCTGAAAAGTCTTCTTAATGTGATATTCGACTTTCTGGGTTGACTTTCTAGATTCTGTATTCTTTCTCACCTATTTTCTCTTTCTCTTTATATTTTCTGTAAGATTTCCTCAATGTTATCTTTCCATACTTCTATTGATATTTTTGTTATTGTACTTTTAATATCCAAGGGCTCTTTCTCTTTCTCCAGTTGTTCTTTTCTTAGGATAGCAATTATCCTTGTCCTATTTCATGAATACAATAACTTTTCTTGTCATTTTGAAAATATTAATATTAATATTCTTTACATCCTTTGTATTTTTTTATGTTTTCTTGCCAGAGCGGGCCTTCTCATATTTGAGACTAATATACTAATGAAGCTTATTGGAAGCTCTGTGTTCATGGATGAAGTTTGTAGTTGGCGCAGTGGCTCATGCCTGTAATCGCAGCACTTTGGGAGGCTGAGGTGGGTGGATCACGAGGTCAGGAGATCGAGACCATCCTGGCTAACACGGTGAAACCCCGTCTCTACTAAAAATACAAAAAATTAGCTGGGTGTGGTGGTGGGCGCCTGTAGTCCCAGCTACTCAGGAGGCTGAGGCAGGAGAATGGTGTGAACCCGGGAGGTGGAGTTTGCAGTGAGCCAATGTAGTGCCACTGCACTCCAGCCTGGGCAATAGAGCAAGACTCTGTCTCAAAAAAAAAAAAGTTTGTAGTTAATGGATTTAACACGTGAAAATTGACTTTCATTCATCTTTCTCTTTTTTGGTGTACTCCTTTTCAGTTGAGGATTCTGTCCTCTACAGCTCAATTCATTTATTTTATTTTATTTTATTTTTGAGACCGAGTCTCACACTGTCGCCCAGGCTGGAGTGCAGTGGTGCAATCTCGGCTCACTGCAATGTCTGCCTCCCGGCTTTAAGGAGCCTGTAATCCCAGCTACTTGGGAGGCTGAGGCAGGAGAATCCCAGCTTCCCAGGTTCTCCTGCCTCAGCCTCCCAAGTAGGTGGGATTACAGGCACCTGCCACCATGCCCAGCTAATTTTTAGTGGAGATGGGGTTTCACTATGTTGGCCAAGCTGGTTTCAAACTCCTGACGTCGTGATCTGCCTACCTCGGCCTCCCAAAGTGCTGGGATTACAAGTGTGAGCCACTGTGCCTGGCCTCAATTCTTTTACTCAAATAAGATTCATATGTAAAAGGCTAGGAGTTGCAGTCTTTGTTGAGACCTTGTCTCCTACCATGTGGACATTATTTTCCTATATGCTAATGGAAGACACACACACACACACACACACACACACACACACACACACACACACACTTCTCTGGAGAACCCTGAACCCTGACTAATACAAAATCTGATGAGTGGAATGGGCAGGATTCAAATTAAGATTTGTTTGACTCCAAAGCCTCTCCTCTGTCCTTAGTCCTCCTATTATGAGTAATGAATCTTTATCAACAATATCCCAAAGAAGTTGACGTTTTCCAATAAGTATGTGTTATTGAGTACCCTAAGAGTGGGTCAGTTATGTAGTTCTACATTGAATGTTTCTATGCTTTAATTAGCTTAAATAACTAATTTTCTTTGTGTTTTTCTACATTCAGTGTTGAAAGAGAGTGCGTGTGTGTGTGTGCGTGAGAGAGAGAAAGAAAGGGAAGATTCAAACTCAGTAAATGGCATTTTGGGGCAAGTTCACTAGACACAAACCTTGAGAGGATTCATGTGCAGGCAATCTATTAAGGAAGTGTTCCCAAGAGTAACCAGTAAGGGAATGAGGAAAGTGGGACAAAGGAGAAGCAGTCCTGCAAATGTGTGATTTCAGGTGAAGCCCCAGCCTGCTGGAGCAGGAAGCCCTGAGATGTAAATTATACTTTACAGTCTGTTCCAACTGGAGGCAAAGGAGCAAGGCTTTAATCAGTCATTGGCTAAGGGCCACTCCAGAGGGATGTAAATTTCCAGGCACTTCCAGTTCTGTGTGAGCTGTCAAAACGGCTCTGGTAACCAAAGAGCAATTCTGCAAGAGTCTGTGATACAAACCATTAGAAGAAAAAGTCCACACACCTGGGAGAGGGCAGTAGAAGGATTTGAGATGATTTGGACAGAGCACAAGTAAATGATGAAAGGATCATGGGAATTATGGTTATAAAGCTAAAAAGCCCAAAGAATAGAGCTGTGAAATTCTTACTACAGGAATAAGAAAACGTTTATTACCATTGCAGATGGCTTGCTTTTTAAGCATACGTTAGTTTACAAATGCTGTTTATCTGTCTGAAAAGAACTTGAGAGTGCTACTATGAAAGACATATAAAATACGTGTGTTAAAATAGAAATAAAATTCAAACCATATAGCTATTCGGAAACACAAATTTAACAAAAGCCTAGGCTCCTGCAGTTACTTTTTGTTGTTGTTGTTGTTTGTTTGAAACAGAGTCTTACTCCTCCCAAAGTTCTGGGATTACAGGCATGAGCCACTGCACCTGGTCATTATTGAATTTTAAAAATAAATTTATACTTGAGTTTTCTGAGGGTCATTGCAAAAAAGGTGGGTGAAGAAGAAGTAGAGGAGGAAGAAAAAAGAAGAGGAAGAAGCCATGGCTAAGTTTTCAGAGGAGGTACATTTTTATAAATCCCAATTTATTTATTTATTTATTTATTTTGAGACGGAGTCTCGCTCTGTCGCCCAGGCTGGAGTGCAGTGGTGCAATCTCGGCTCACTGCAAGCTCCGCCTCCCGGGTTCACGCCATTCTCCTGCCTCAGCCTCTCTGAGTAGCTGGGACTACAGGCGCCCGCCAACATGCCCGGCTAATTTTTTTGTATTTTTAGTAGAGACGGGGTTTCACCGTGGTCTCTCTCGATCTCCTGACCTCGTGATCCGCCCGCCTCGGCCTCCCAAAGTGCTGGGATTACAAGCATGAGCTACTGCGCCCGGCCTAATCCCAATTTATTAATACTAGTTTTCCCATGGAGATTTATACTAGGAAAGGTGAACAAGCAAATAGACAATATTATTTAATAGTCATCTATTGATAGAAACAGAAATGTTCATTACACAACCAGTCCTCATTTTGATCCTCCAATCATTAAAAGATAATCCATGAACATGTATTTATTTGGAGGGGGTAAAAGTAATGCAGCTGAGAAACACAGCTTTCTGCTTTCAGCATTAATGAGGACAAGGGAGCTAAGTCTCTTCCCTTCTTTCTGAGATGGTTTAATTCAGTCACAAAGAACGTATTGAAAATGGCACCAAGGTCATCGATTGGTCCAGACTGCCTGAGTGTTTGTGCTATCTGCTTTGTGTTATTGAGCATAAGCACATTCTTCCCAGTCCTTTTCAAACTAATTCTCTGAAACAAACACTTTAAACATCTTAATTTGTGCATACAAAACATTAACAGGCAGCCTGGTTATGACTGGTTGACATATAAAGAAATATAGGCAAACTTCTAGGCAAGCCTGCCTGCTGCTAGCAGTTTTGTTAAGAGCCTATGTTATCTTTTAAGTAGTGAAGGACTATACAGCTCTCCTTAAGACACTGTTTTCATGTGGCATTTTACAACTGCATTATTACATCTCATTTCAGTGACATTGCAAATGGTGATACCCTGCAATCGGCAGGAGCGATGAAAAAAAGGGAAAAACAAGAGCGATTAAGGATTTTCTTCCCTCAGAATCCCTTCTCAAAATCCATCCCCATGTTTTGACCTCCTTATCAAATTAGGAAATCCAAGTAGGTATCTCATTCAGCGCAAACTTATATCATCTGGTTCTGAAGCCCACTCATCAGTGGCTGGCTGTCTCTGTATTATACACAGTATAAGATATATAGTATATATATATATATGTGTGTGTGTGCATGTGCGGGGATATATATGGCCTACCCTGCAAACTTTGAACTTGAACTTGCCATGTATGGGAAGACCCAGAGAAGGGTTGCAGTTTGAGTCCATAGGCAATTTGCTGGCAGAATTGCCTATTTTAAATATATAACCTACCCTGCAGATTTTAGTCATGCTTAAGTTAGCTACCTAGCAAATTTTAGACAGCTCTTATTCCACATACGGATTCAGTTATTTCTAAACAACAACAACAAAACTTTTAGTGCTTTTATAATTTATTAAACATATAAAGTCTTAAAAATATCAGTTTGATTAGCTATGTGTGAGCTGTGAGATCCTTCGCAGATCACTAAAGTCAATATCCTGTAGTCTGAAATAGGTACATCAAGTAACCAGCAACTTAACAAGAACATGATCTCAGCCAGGCCAACTTATGTCTGGACATGCCACTAGTTATAAAATAACTCTAAAAATGAGTGCTTAGGTTGATTTAGCTGTTTCAAACAATAGAACATTTATTGCTTTAAATCAGGTTGAAGAAAAGTTACTAAAATTATTAAAAATGTTGCCAAAGGAATCTGAAATGTCCAAGTCTCTCATTTATAAGTGGAGTGATTGTTGAAAAGGAGAATGGGAATTAGTTGTAAAACTAAGAAGTCCAGGCCGGGCGTGGTGGCTTGCGCCTGTAATCCCAGCCCTTTGGGAGGCCGAGGCGGGCGGATCATGATGTCAGGAGATCGAGACCATGCTGGTTAACACGGTGAAACCCCGTCTCTACTAAAAATACAGAAAATTAGCGGGGCGTGGTGGCTGGCGCCTGTAGTGCCAGCTACTCCGGAGGCTGAGGCAGGAGAATGGCGTGAACCCGGAAGGAGGAGCTTGCAGTGAGCCGAGATCGCCCCACTGCACTCCAGCCTGGGCGACAGAGTGAGACTCCATCTCAAAACAAAACAAAACAGAAAAACTAAGAAGTCCAATGAGTGAAGCTGTGAAATTATCACTACAGGGGAAAAAAAGCTTTGTTAGAAACACTTCTGAGGACAGTTTAGCTATGAAGGTGGAGTAAAATAATGGTGAATTCAGGCTCTGGACATAGTTAATAGGAAAGATATTGATACCCCACCCCCCTCCTAAGGGAAAGAGATGATTCTACAGGGAAGTTATAGTTCTGGAAAAAATAATGGGAAGACGGGAGAAGGAGACCACGATCAAATTTGTGTCCCATCATTTCATTTAGTTCATGGGTTATAGCAACATCCTTTCACTGTGTGGTTGCTGTGAAATTTTAGAAAAGGCTTATGATAATGTGTCCCAGTCGAAAAGAATGGTCATTCATTTCTTCTTATACATTTTTAAAAAATTAACAGATCAAATTGTATTTATGTGATTCAGTTCTTATAGTTAAAGAATAGCAAAGAGACAGCTTCTGCATATTTGTGTGGATTAAGCACCAGTTGTAGTTTGACTAAGCCAGCCAAGGATTGCACTCCTGCGTGATGCGATCATTCTATTGGGAGATGTTTTCTTGAATCTTTGCTAATTGCACTAAAAATTAATATAATAACCACAGTTCCCTTTGGAACATGTTTATCCAAGTTTTCTTTAAGGAGAAGGAAGAGAAAGATCATACCCAGAGTAGGAAAGAAAAAAATAATAATGAGTGATGGTTCAGTACAATTCATTTTTGAACTAATTATGACACTGAAGGTATCCAAGTATGTTTTGGAAATCATGCATTAGAATGTCAACATGGACAACTAGAGGCAAATAGTTTAAAGTTGTCCTAGTTAAGAACAGATTCAGTTAAATAAAGGGAAAGGTCTCTGGATCTCATTATTTCAGTAAGAAGGAAGAGCATTTACTTCTTTTTTTTTTTTGAGATGGAGTTTCACTCTTGTCACCCAGGCTGGAGTTCAGTGGTGCGATCTCAGCTCACTGCAACCTCTGCCTCCCAGGTTCAAGTGATTTTCCTGTCTCAGCCTCCTGAGTAGCTGGGATTACAAGCACCCGCCACCATACCCAGCTAATTTTTTTTTTTTTTTAATTTTTAGTAGAGATGGGGTTTCACCATTTTGGCTAGGCTGGTCTCGAACTCCTGGCCTCAGGTGATCCACTCACTTCGGCCCCCCAAAGTGCTAGGATTACAGGCGTGAGCCACCGTACCTGGCTGAGCATTTACTTCTAATATGCAATATGAGATTAGCCATCATGCATGTAATTGTGGGTATCATATGAAATTAACTTTCTTTAATTATGTGTATTTCAGTTCTCATTAAGAATAAGAATTCTATGCTTCTCCATGGAAGTGGATGTATGATTTCATATCAGTTAATGTAAAAAGTGATCCTCTAGTTGGATTTCAGAATATTGAGTATTATTACTAGGGAACTTGACCTGAGTTTGAATGAATATAAAGAAACTGTTTTTAAATTAAACGTGTGAAAACTTTTAGTTTTTTGCTTTCCTTTTGGAAATGCTTATACTGTGGAATGAAAACATTCACCTAGTTCGAGAGAAAGCATCCCTAATCCCCACAAATTCTGTTTTGAAGCACATCAGCTTATATTGTATATCCTTTCCAGAGTAAAACTATTAATATTGTACCACCGTGAACTCATGTGTGTGCTGAAATGGAGTTTCTGTAAGAGCTAGTAGTTTTGTTGTTGTACTGTAAAAAATATTGATTATGCCTTACAAAGAATCAGCAATAAAACAAATAGATAAACATATTCTGGTTGAGATAAAAAGAGACTGAAATCCTTAATTTGACACTAGATTTGTGAGCACAAAGCAAATGGAAGTTGGGCCATATCTGGCATTTCTTCAGTAAATAGTGATCAATGTTTAATATCCTTGTGATGAAACTAATTCATCTTCTGGTTATTGACCTGTTCAGATTTTCTGTTCATATAGTATCTTCTAGGGTAAGACACTTCTTCACTTGAAACCGGCGCTTAAAAAAAATCAGGTGAAGGTTTCTCTGTGGACAGAGGCAGATCAGTGATTAAATTTTCTCAAGTCAGTAGAGAAATTACAAAAAAAAAAAGTCAATGTTGTAAGTTTTTCATAAAGGTAAACTCATTCCATTAAAAATGTCTTTATGATTGCCTTCTGTTTACTTACCTGGTTTTAAATTTGTCTTTTATGAAATGATGGTGACAGAAGGTAGTACTTAACATTTTTGCCTTTTTAAATATCCTCACTTGACAAAAGAAAAGTTGATTCCATATATTGGTCCCCAGTTTCAAAAAAATCACTAATTGGTATATTCTAGGACTTGTAAATGCTAAGCATCTACAGCTGTACTGGCTATGAAACTACTGAAATAAAGTTATTATTAAATAACTATGCCTTAATTGCCGGCCTTCACACCCACTCTGGCCACCCAATCCCCTTTCTTGGGACCCTAGACCTCCTCAAAATTAAGTATCTGCAGGGTTAATCCCTGTCATAGCTGGGGTCACCAGGATACTTTCTGACTGCTCATACTTTACCAGCTGTTAAATATACATATATATATATACACATACGTGCAACACACACACACATATATACACATATACATATGTGTATATATATATACACACATATATATACATATATGTATATATACACACATATATATACATATATGTATATATACACACATATATATACATATATGTATATATACACACATATATATACATATATGTATATATACACACATATAATATATGTACATATATGTATATATACACATATATGTATATATATATACACATAATATATATACATATATGTGTGTGTATATATATATATATTTTTTTTTTTTCTGAGACAGAGTCTCGCTCTGTCACCAGCCAGGCTAAAGTGCTGTGGCACCATCTCGGCTCACTGCAACCTTCAACTCCCTGGTTCAAGCGGTTCTCCTGCCTCGGCCTCCTGAGTAGCTGGGATTACAGGCACATGCCACCACACCCAGCTAATTTTTGTGTGTTTAGTAGAGATGGGGTTTCACCATGTTGACCAGGATGGTCTCGATCTTCTGACCTCGTGATCTGCCTGCTTTGGCTTCCCAAAGTGCTGGGATTACAGGCGTGAGCCACCACGCCTGGCCTGTTAAATATTTTAAATAGGGTCCATGGTAAATTCCCAATGCTTGGGAACCACTGGTGTCATATGAGTGTTGTTATCTGTTTCTTTAAGAAAGTCAAAAACACTGCAGGCTGTCAGGCCATGTAATTAAAATAAAAAATACGATTAAGTTACTATTGACAATAGTCACCCTGTTGTACCATCAAATAGTAGGTCTTGTTCATTCTTTCTATCTTTTTGTACCCATTAGCCATCCTCACCTTCCTCCAGCCCTCCACTACCCTTCCCAGCCTCTGGTAACCATCTTCTACTTTCTATGTCCATAGGCCATGTAGTCTTTTAAAAACCACATTGAAGATAATTTGGCAACTCCTACTTTGATAAATGTAAGGGTAGGGTTGTTTTCGTCCCTTCCTAGAGAATTGATAGTTAGGCTTTGTGTCCCCACCTGAATCTCATCTTGAATTGTAATCCCCACAATCCCCATGTGTCAACAGAGAGACCAGGTGGAGGTAATGGCCTAAATGCAGCCACCAATTAAGAAAGCATTTGAGTTCTTTAACTGAATCTTGGAGGTGGTTTCCCCCATGCTGTTATCGTGATGGTGAGTTCGTTCTTACGTTATCACGGGATCTGATGGTTTTATAAAGGGCTCTTCCCCCTTTGCTTAGCACTTCTTCTTCCTGTTGCCTTGTGGAGAAGGTGCCTTGCTTCCCCTTCACCTTCCACCATGATTGTAAGTTTCCTGGGTGCTCCCGACCACGCTGAACTGTGAGTCAACTAAATCTCTTTCTTTTATAAATTCCCCAGTCTCGGGCAGTTCTTTATAGCAGCATGAAAATGGGCTAATACAGTAAATTGGTTCTACAGGGAGTGGTGTTCTTCTTTAAAGATACCCGAAAATGTGGAAGCAGCTTTGGAACTTGGTAACAGGCAGAGGATGGAAAAAGAATACAGTGTAAAAGGTTCATAAATAAAAACACAGGGCTTTATGCTTCCTAGGAATAATAGTTCTATGATGAGAAAGAGTAAGTAGCAGGACAGAGATGGACATCCTGTGTCTTTTCTCTCTCTTCTCAGAATTCGCCCTTCAGTGAGAGAAATTTGATCTGTACAACTAGGAAGAAAAAAATATATTGCTAAAAAACCCTTGCAGCTTTGACAGAGAGCACATTTTAGACTCCCCCAAAAGAGGAAAGATACCTAAAAAGACGTTAAAATACATTAAAGAAAGTGAGTAAAAGAAGTTTAGAATCTTGTCTCAAATTTGTTAAAGCACATTAAAAAAATAAATTGTTCGTATACACGTGTCTTCAAAGCAAAAGATAGGAGGAGCAGAATGTGTGGTCAACTTGGCTTGACCTTTGAGCAGGTGCTGTATTAAACTTCAGAGAGAGCACATCCCATTGCTGCAATCAAGTGACTACAGCTGGTGCTGCCCTTGAGCATTTAAAGTGTAGAAATGCTTTAAAGAGGTGGCTAATCTTTAGTATCTGAATCGCCAAAATGTATGACGCTCTCACATGAATAATATTGCCATTTACAATGGCAATATTTGAAAAAAAAAAGGTAGTCATTTTGATTTCACTTTAATTTCTTGAAGTTCTGATATTTCTGCAGAAGAGTTGTGCTGAAGGTTCTCTATTATAAGATACATAAACAAAACATTTTGATGCCACATAGAGGTTTGAAAGCATTGAAAATATT
The DNA here is from genome assembly GCF_028878055.3 of Symphalangus syndactylus. Classification (NCBI taxonomy): domain Eukaryota; kingdom Metazoa; phylum Chordata; class Mammalia; order Primates; family Hylobatidae; genus Symphalangus; species Symphalangus syndactylus. The sequence continues at coordinate 78,160,503 of NC_072440.2, read as the reverse complement.
ATTTGGTTATGATTTAAGATTTCACATTACTTGTCCTTAGAAGAAGTTTGGGATAGAGTTCATGGGTACACTAAAAACGAGCAGAAGTAATGTCTCCACAGGTGTTGGCTTTAATGGGGCCTTGATGGAAAGACAGGGGCATATAAATGGGGAAATATGTGAAAGAAGGTATTGAAATAGCTATTATAAAACAGGAGTCTGTGACAATGTAAAACTTTAATTCCTAAAATTGTTTTGACTTTTCTTGAGAATGCTGCTTTTTTTTTTTTTTTTTTTTTTTTGCTAACTTCTTAATTTCAATTAGCTTCTTGTTATCGAGAGAGAACAGGACAATTCGAGTAAAATTTTCAGAAAAAGAATTATTTAATCACACATAAGAAGCTACAGATTCCTCACATTCATTTCACAAATTTAAGTAAAGTGAGTTACTTATCTAGGTTTTCTTTATTTACAAAGACTTTATATATTCGGAAATTTACAACGTATACATTAGTAGAAAGAACAGTATAATGAACTATTTATCCAGCCTCAACAATTAACTTCCCCTGCAACTTCCTGGCTTCTAACCCCCAGGTTATTTTGTAGCAAGTCCCAGAGATTCTATCAATATATATTGACTATTACTAATATTACAATATAATCTAAATAACAAATATTCATTACAAACATACCTTCAACATTATCACAGCAAAGAAACCCCACATTATATTTATTGTGCCATAAAATAACAATGAAATACCCAGTGTTCAAATTTTTGTCTCTGTTTATTTTTGGTTTATGTGACATAGGACATAAGTAACATCCATACATTGCAGTTGGTTAATATGTCTCTCAGGTCTCTCTCTCAGGGGTTTGTGTGTCTGTCTGTGTCTGTCTCTCTGTCTTCTAGTGGGAACCTTACCTCTGTCTTTATTATTTTTTTAAAAATTGATGGCCGGGTGCTGTGGCTCACACCCATAATCCCAGCATTTTGGGAGGCCGAGGTGGGCGGATTGCCTGAGGTCAGGGGTTCAAGACCAGACTGGCCAACATGGTGAAACCCCATCTCTACTAAAAATACAAAAATAAGCCGGGCATGGTGGCGGGCGCCTATAATCCTAGCTACTCGGGAGGCAGAAGTGGGAGAATGGCTTGAGTCTGGGAGGCAGAGGTTGCAGTGAGCCAGCCTGCACGACTGAGCCGGACTCTGTCTCAAAAAAAAAAAAAAAACAAAAAAACAAAACTTCACAAAATTTGCACATATTTATGGTATACAACATGATGTTTTCATATATGTATACATTGCATGATAGCTAAATAAAGCTAATTAGCATATGCTCAAGTCTGCTAAAGGATTCCTTTTTCTGAGTGATTTTTATCTTGCATTTCTTTTTTTTCTTTTTGGAGATGGAGTCTTGCTCTGTCGCCCAGGCTAGAGTGCGGTGGCATGATCTCGTCTCACTGCAAGCTCCGCCTCCCGGGTTCACGCCATTCTCCCGCCTCAGCCTCCTGAGTAGCTGGGACTACAGGAGCCCACCACCACGCCCGGCTAATTTTTTGTATTTTTAGTAGAGATGAGGTCTCAACAGTGTTAGCCAGGATGGTCTGGATCTCCTGGCCTTGTGATCCACCTGCCTCGGCCTCCCAAAGTGCTGGGATTACAGGCGTGAGCCACCGCGCCTGGCCTTGCATTTCTTTCTTTTTGGGTCGTTTTTGAAGCAACTGGGCAGTTTGTATATGGAGTGGGTTTTGTTGATTGCATCCCTAAGGTGGTGGTTATATGTTGCTCTGATTCCTGAATCTTTTCTAAATTGTTGGTTAGATCTAGAGACTTAATTAAATTTAGGTTTGATATATTTTAGTAACAGTACTTCATAGGTGGTGTTTTGGTCTTTTATTGCTGCTGTAACAGAATACCCAAGGTGGGGTAATTTATAAAGTACAGAAATTTAATGCTCGTGGTTCTGGAGGTTAGAAGTCCAAGATCGAGGCTCTGTCAGGATTGGTGTTCAATGGGAACCCAGCCTCCTCTTCCAAGATGGTACCTTGTTGCTGCATCCTCCAGTGGGGATAAATGTTGCATCTTCATATGGCAGAAGGGATTGAAGGATAAGAAGTGTCTACCTAGTTTCCTTTAGTCCTTTTGTAGCATCACTAACCCCATTTATGCAGGCTCTGCCCTCTTGACTTAATCATCCCCTAAAGGCCTTGCACCTTTTTACTATCACATTGGGATTTAAGTTCTAAAAAATGAGCTTGGGGGAACACATTCAGCCCATAGCAGGTACTGTTGTTTACTTTCTTCAGATGTACAAAATGTGTCTTGTTACTTCTTTTTTTTATGTGCAGGATGTTAGCAGCCATTGAAGATCTTTACCTAGATCTTTTTCTATCATTTCTTCTTATCAAATATTTGGCTACTCTAAAATACAGTCATCAAGTCAAGGCAGAATAATTGCTTGATTTCCTCTTTCTAGTTACCAGTGTTCCAAATAATGAACTAGTTCATAGCCTTCTCTAAAGAAGAAAAGTGATATTTTAAAGTTATATTTTTGTATCATTATAAACTCATTGATTTAAATAGACTTGATACATTTTGATCATAGGTACTTTCTTTTTTCCCCTGTGATTGGAAATGGAATCCTCCATTGTATCTTTCACCTATTTTTGAAAGTATAGACAGATACTGCTTTTTGTAAATTAATTACCTGCTACTTTATTAAATTTTAAAATTGTTTATTGTAGTTTTTGTTGATTCTTTAGGGTTTTCTAAATATATATTACACTATCTGCACAGAAATAGTTTCACTATTTTAATTTTTATTTCCTCAATATTTTTCTTGTCAACATTCATTGGCTAATACTTGCAACATAATACTAAATAGCAATGGAAATATCAGTGCTCCTTGACTTATGATGGGGTTACATCTCAGTAAACCCATTGTGAGTTGAGAATGCATTTAATTCATCTACTCTACTGAATATCATAACTTAGTCTAGCCTACCTTAAGTGTGCTCACAACACTTACATTAGCCTACAGTTAGGCAAAATCACCAAACACAAAGCCTGCTTTATAATAAAGTGTTGAATATCTCTTGTAATTTATTGAATACCATACAGGCATACCTCAGAAATATTGTGGGTTCAGTTCTGGACCATTGCAATAAAGTGAGTATCACAATAAAATGAGACTCACACAGTTTTTGATTTCCAAGCACATATAAAGGTTATGTGTACATGGTACTGTAGTGTAGTAAGTGTGCAATAACACGTCTAAAAAAAAGTACATACCGTAATTCTAAAAGAGCATGAAGTGAGCACCTGCTGTTGGGGATAGACTTGCTCGACTCAGGTTACCACAAACCTTGGATTTATAAAAACTTGCAATATCTGTAAGCACAATACAGTGAGGCACAATAAACTAAGGTATGCCTATACTGTAGCCTATACTGGAAATGAGAAACAGAATGGATGTATGGGGACTCAAAGTACGGTTTCTACTGAGTGCATATCACTTTTGCATCATCACAAAGTTGAGAAATCATAAGTGCAACCATTGCAAGTTGGGGATGTCTGTAGTGGGCTTTCTTTTCTTGTTTCTGGTTTTATTGTGAAAATCTGTAACGCTTCTCCATGAAGAAAAATCACTGGCTTTGGGCTAGGAATTATATATCCTATTCTATTGAGCATTCTTTTAATATGGGTAAATGTTGAATTTTGTTAAATATCTAATTTTTGATATGTATGGAGATTTAATATGATTTTTCTCATTAGCTCTATTAATGTTATGATCAGCAGTGTATTTCCCAATATAAACTGCCTTGCACCCTGGGACTAAATTATACTTCATGATGTATTAATTTTTAATATGCTCTTGGATTCTGCTCACCAATTTAAGATTTTTTTGCATTGATATTTACAAATGAAATTCTTCTGCAGTTGTGTTTTGGGATGAATTTTTTTTCAAATTTGTGGATTGATGTTATATTTACTCTATAAAGCCAATATTTTAAGTATTTTTTGAGTCCTGCTTTCATTTGCTTTACTTTTCTGGGTTTTCTTTCACTAGCTTTCTGAATTGATTATGCAATACATTTTCTTTCAATTTTTATTTTTTGTCAAATAGACATTTAATTCCAGAAAATTTCTTTCATTGCCTATCTTAGTTGTTTTCATAATTTATCACATGTATTGTTTTCATTGTTATTTTGAAGAAATTCTGCAATTTTATTTTGTATTTCTCCTGGGATCCGAGTTACGGTGTTTTTGTTTGGTTTTATTTTTTAATATCAGGTGGAAGGGCCTTTAAAAGTTTTTGTTATTTGCCTGCAGGTCCACTGCATTATGGACAGAGAATTTTATTTGTATTATTTCTATTTGTGACTTATTCTCTTGAGGCTTTCTTTGTAGCCTATGTATAATAATAAACTCTCTTAAAGATTTCGGGGGCACTTGAAAACTTATCAGCTCTACACGGACACTGGATTCAGGTGCTTTATTCAGGTATGACATAGATTGCATCCCAGAAGCTGAGGGAAAAGACAGGCCTCTTATTGGGCAAAGCAAAAGTATTTACTATACACTCTCATTTAATAGCTAAAGGTAATCAATGAGTTTCTTCTATTTTTTTTGTGTTTTTTTCTCACTAATTTCTCATCGTATATGACATCCACACTTAGGTCAGTTTTATTTTCCAGAAATAAAATAGATAATGCAGTGTATATACTACTTTAGTTGCTTTCATGTACTTGCTATATCATCTGTGTATCTCTGTCTACATCCACACCTGTCTATTTATATGTTTAAATTGGGCTTTATAATTTTGTTATACTCCTTTCTGTCTCTCGGGAGGAGATAGGTTATGGACTGAATATTTATGCGTCACATGCCCCCTCCCCTGAAATTCATGTTGAAATCCTAACTCCCAATGTGATATTAGAAAGTGGGACCTTTTGGAGATGATTAGGTCATGAGGGCAGAGCCCATTTAAAAGGGACTCCAGAGAGCTCACTCACCTCTTCCATCATGTAAGGACATAGTGAGAAGTTCGCTGTCTATGGACCAGAAAGGAGGCTCTTACCAGACACCAAGTCTGCTAGTGCCTTGATCTTGGAATTCCCAGTATCCAGAACTGTTAGAAACAAATGTTTGATGCTTAAGACATAAAATCCCTGGTATTTCTGTTACAGCAGCCCGAATGGATTAAGACAAAGCCTATTGTCTTTTGGTTATATACTATACCATTTGGTTATATATATACCATATATATAGTATATACCATGTTTGTATATACTATACAAAATACTGAAATTAGCTTGTCAGCTTGTTGTCCCATCATTCCTTGCATCCAACATTTCATATGCAGTATTATCTTTTTTTACTCCCTACCTAGAATTGACCAAACTGCAAAGGATGAGGGCATGGTCTTCTAGAACGTTAAGTCTGCCAAAACTTCCAACACCAACTGCAAGGAGTTAGGGTCCAACTACAAATTTGGAGGAAAGAGTCCATACAAGACAACCCTTGCTTTTGATACCAAATGCAAGATTGAAGGATTCTCCAAACCATGCTCAGCTCTGATAATTCACTAGAAAAACTCACAGAACTCACTGAAAGCTGTTATATTCACAGTTAGTTTATTACGGGAAAAGGATAAAAATAAGCCAAAGAAGGGGCATGTAAAGAAGGGTTTGCAAGGATTCCAGACACGAAGGTTTTATTGTCTTCAGGTTATGTTCTTCTTCTGACATTGACGTGTGACCATGTGCATGGGGCATTGCCAACCAGTGACACCCACCCAAGTCTTGGTGTTCACAATTTTTATTGGAGCTCCATTACGTAGACATGATTAATTGACTGATTGCCGACATGGTCAATTTCAGACTTCAGGATGACTGATACTGTGTGACCCCCAAATCCCCATCCTAAATCCTACAATTTATTTTCCTGCCATAGCCAGTCTATATCCTAAGATTATCAGGTATGACCAACTCCATCCTGGTGTGGTCAGCTCCCCAACCCTAAATAATAACAGTGTTCCTATCAAGTATGAAATAGATTGGCTTCCAGAGGCTGAGAGCAAAGCTAGACTTCTTGTTGGGCAAGGTCAAATTTTTTATTGTACGTTCTCATTTAATATCTAAACACAATAAATGAGGTTCTTTTTCATATGTTTTTTTCTCATTCATTCCTCATTTTGATAGCAGTTCTAAGTATGTAGCCATTATATACTATTGTCAATATATGTAGCCATTATATACTATGCTATCTCCCTTATTATTTTAGGTATATAGGTAAATATATGTACTTATTGACCTTTGAGCAGGTGCTGTATTAAACTTCAGAGAGAGCACATCCCATTGCTGCAATCAAGTGACTACAGCTGGTACTGCCCCTGAACATTTAAGGTGTAGAAATGCTTTAAAGAGGTGGCTAACCTCCTTTAGCATCTGAATCGCCAAAATGTATGATGCTGTCACATGAATAATATTGCCATTTACAATGGCAATATTTGAAAAAAAAATAAAGGTAGTCATTTTGATTTCGCTTTAATTTCTTGACGGTCTGATATTTCTGCAGAAGTGTTGTGTTTATGCACACTCCAAGTTTTTACAGTAATTGAAGTAAGGAAGAGATCACATCTTCATCCACTGGAGATGAAACTTCAGTGGCATAGATGGATTCACCACATCAACTGTTAGGCATAATCAGTATGGATATCACCTACAGTGAGGAGACCAAAGGTCTGACTGCAGCAGAACGGGTTCCCCAGGTTTAATGTATAGGAAGACTGAATACATGAGAAGAAATACTTATCACTATTAGTTTTCTTGTTTTGTTTTTTAACATAGTTTAAAGCTATAAATTTCTCTTAAATACCACTTCGGCTATAACCTTTATATATATCATTATATATAACACATTCATTAATGATCAGTTTTACATATTTTATAAATTGTGTTATGATTTATTGGACCTATGGCTTATTTAGCAGAGTGTTTTAGATTCACAATAAGAACTTTCAAAATTGCTTTCTGGTTACTGTTTGCTAACTGAAGTGCGTTATGGACAAGAACTTAGTCTGTATAATACTGATTTTTGGTATTTTGGGAATATTTTTGTGGCTTAAAATGTGAATTTTTAGAAATGTTCCAAGAGTCTTTGGTATGAGTGTGCATTATCTAGTTGTTGGTTATAGGATTCTAAATATATTCAATAGACAGTTTATTGAAATTTAGAGGAAAAGAGTTAATGCAAAGCTATAATTCTCTGACAAATTTGTGCAGTATTAAGTGAAGGGTTGGAAATAGGTGACAGTGTCTTGCTAGGGTTTCTGTGTTACTTTTGATCCAAGGATGTATGTAAGTATGCTTAGAATTATTTCCTATGTAATCTATAATTTATGACATTCTGCAGTCCTAAAAAAAAATCAGATCTAACTATGATCTAGGTGATCATCTCCTATGAGCTAGCAGATTAGCACGTGATTTAAGCAAGGGGTCCTGGCCTGAAGTTTCTGTGTTCTACTGTGATCTTCACTTATGTCAATTTCTTGTCATGTCTCCCAATCAAAATTTTCCCTATGCGGTAATGAGCTACATCAGAAGCTGATTCCACATGTCTGAGACCTCGTCATGTTGCTGACGTGCTACTCATTTGTTCCCTGTCCTGCATCCTTTCTCTATGCTAATTAAACATGGTGAAGAATAAGCCAATTGTGTTTTGTAAGTTATGCTGACATTTAAACCTGAAAACCACTCCGGGATCTTGCAGTTAGGACTGCTATTTGGCCTGTTTTTAAATTTCTCTTATACATTATGGAGAGATCTATGTTAAAATTTCCCACTTGAGTAACAGTTTGTCAGTATCTTCTTGCAAACTTATCAATTTTTACTGTATATATTAAGCCATAGGTGAAAATTTCTGTAACTTCCATCAGAATTTTTCTCTATAAAATTGATAAATAATATTAATTCATTACACAAATATTTATTGATGGTTTAGTAAGTATGAGGCTTTGTCTTGGGTGCTTGGGTTATATCACCTAACAAAACAAAGTCTCTGCTGTTATACTTGCATTTTTATTGGTGGAAAAAGATGAATGAATACTTATATGCATCAGGTAATAACAGCAATGAAGAAAATGCACATCAGGTAATAACAGCAATGAAGAAAATGCACATCAGGTGATAACAGCAATGAAGAAAATGCACAAAGTAAGGGGATTAAGAGGGATGGTGAAGTTCCAGGTAAAGAGGGAATGTTTGATCAGAGACCTAAGTGAAGTGAGTGAGTGAGACTGCTTGTAGCTGAGAAAGAGCTTCCAGAGAAAGGGAATGACAAGGGCTAGGATGATGGAGTGAAAACATTCTTGGCATGGTTGAAGAAAAGCAAGGAGGCCTGCAAGAATGAGGAGAGAATGGAATAAGAAAACTGAGTGAGAGAGCTAAAATAAACAAGAGTGAGGGGGCCAAACTGAACATGACTCGGCCGGAGCTTGGGAGAAAGAGGAGCAGATGTTAATAGGATGGAATTAAAATGTTAAATTTGGGTGGATTGGATTTTTAAAATTCATTTTTATTAAATATCGAACATATTTAAACGATTCCTCTATATATGTAAATTACCAACACCCTCCCCCCTCCACCAATATAATTACACCTGTGTACTCAGCTTCCACTTAAGAAGAGTATCCGAATTTTAGAAGCTCCTTAGGTGCTTTTCCTGATCTTTCTTCCATTAGCCCCCAAACTAAAGGTGGAAAGTTTTTTTTTTGTTGTTTTTTTTTTTTTGAGATGGAGTCTTGCTCTGTTGCCCAGGCTGGAGTGCAGTGGCACGATCTCGGTTCACTGCAAGCACTGCCTTCCAGGTTCACGCCATTCTCCTGCCTCAGCCTCTCCGAGTAGCTGGGACTACAGGCGCCTGCCACCATGCCTGGCTAATTTTTTTTTTTTGTATTTTTAGTAGAGACGGGGTTTCACCGTGGTCTCGATCTCCTGACTTCGTGATCTGCCCACCTTGGCCTCCCAAAGTGCTGGGATTACAAGCGTGAGCCACTGTATGGTGGAAAGTTTTTTTATACTTTATTTGACTTTTCTTTACTTTTACCACATTTTATTGCATTGTTGTGAGGGTTAATCAGACATTATCTGGATGTGTCTGTGAGAATGTTTTGTAGATGAGATTAATATTTAAATTGACAGACTTTGAATAAAGCAAATTGTCCTCCAAAATTTGGCGAGCCTTATTCAGTAAGCTGAAAGCCTTAACGGAACAAAGACTAGCAAGAAGGAATTCTGCTAAAAGACAGACTTCAGATTTGAACTGTAGCATTGGCATTCCCTGGGCCGTTAGCCTACTGGCCTATCCTGTAGATTTTATACTTGCCAGCTTTATTTTTATTTTTATTTATTTATTTTTTTTTGAGATGGTGTTTTGCTCTTGTTGCCCAGGCTGGAGTGCAATGGCGCAATCTCAGCTCACTGAAACCTCTGCCTCCCGGGTTGAAGCAATTGTCCTGCCTCAGCCTCCCAAGTAGCTGGGATTACAGGCATGTGCCACCATGCCTGGCTAATTTTATATTTTTAGTAGAGATGGGGTTTCTCCATGTTGGTCAGGCTGGCCTCGGACTCCCAACCTCAGGTGATCTGCTGTCCTTGGCCTCCCAGAGTGCTGGGATTACAGGCATGAGCCACCGTGCCGGCCTATACTTGCCAGCTTTCATAACTGCATTAACAAATTCCTTAAAATAACTCTCTCTCTCTCTCTATATATATATATATATGTATATACCTAGATATAGATATAGATCTATATCTATTTAGATCTATATAGATATTTATACTATTGACAATTGTATATATATAATATACAGTATATATACTATTGACAATAGTGTATATCGAGATATATCTCTATATATTGGTATATATAGAGATATATCTCTATATATTGGTATATATAGAGATATATCTCTATATTGATATATGGAGAGATATATCTCTATATTGATATATGGAGAGATATATCTCTATATTGATATATGGAGAGATATATCTCTATATTGATATATAGAGAGATATATCTCTATATTGATATATAGAGAGATATATCTCTATATTGATATATAGAGATATATCTCTATATTGATATATAGAGATATATCTCTATATTGATATATAGAGAGATATATCTCTATATTGATATATAGAGAGATATATCTCTATATTGATATATAGAGAGATATATCTCTATATTGATATATAGAGAGATATATCTCTATATTGATATATAGAGAGATATATCTCTATATTGATATATAGAGAGATATATCTCTATATTGATATATAGAGAGATATATCTCTATATTGATATATAGAGAGATATATCTCTATATTGATATATAGAGAGATATATCTCTATATTGATATATAGAGAGATATATCTCTATATTGATATATAGAGAGATATATCTCTATATTGATATATAGAGAGATATATCTCTATATTGATATATAGAGAGATATATCTCTATATTGATATATAGAGAGATATATCTCTATATTGATATATAGAGAGATATATCTCTATATTGATATATAGAGAGATATATCTCTATATTGATATATAGAGAGATATATCTCTATATTGATATATAGAGAGATATATCTCTATATTGATATATAGAGAGATATATCTCTATATTGATATATAGAGAGATATATCTCTATATTGATATATAGAGAGATATATCTCTATATTGATATATAGAGAGATATATCTCTATATTGATATATAGAGAGATATATCTCTATATTGATATATAGAGAGATATATCTCTATATTGATATATAGAGAGATATATCTCTATATTGATATATAGAGAGATATATCTCTATATTGATATATAGAGAGATATATCTCTATATTGATATATAGAGAGATATATCTCTATATTGATATATAGAGAGATATCTCTCTATATTGATATATAGAGAGATATCTCTCTATATTGATATATAGAGAGATATCTCTCTATATTGATATATAGAGAGATATCTCTCTATATTGATATATAGAGAGATATATCTCTATATTGATATATAGAGAGATATATCTCTATATTGATATATAGAGAGATATATCTCTATATTGATATATATATCTATATTGATATATATATATAGAGCTATATCTCTATGTATGATATATATATAGAGATATATCTCTTTATTGATGTATATATAGAGATATATCTATGATATATATATAGAGGTATATCTATGATATATAGAGATGTATCTCTATGATATATTGATATAGAGATATATCTCTATGACATATATAGAGATATATCTCTATTGATATATCAGAGATATATATAGATATATTGATATCTATCAATATATTGATAGATATCTATATATCTCTATATTGATATCTATCAATATATTGATAGATATCTATATATCTCTATATTGATATATATATGTACACACAGGAGATATATGTGATATATGTATCAAAACATGTAATATACGTATACACACATGTCTTTTTGATTGTTTCTCTACAGAACCCTGACTTATACAATTGCTAAACAAAATTTCAACAGATTTTTTTCTGAGTGCATATCAGTGAGGTATTTACATTCTACATCAGAAACCACTGCATTAGAGAATGCACAGTCAGCAACAAATTTTAAGGAAATGCCTTGATTATACTGTATTAATAAATTTTGTAAGTTATAAAACTTACACAATGATCAAATTAAAGTAGCATTAAATAAAACATACAAATAAACATTTAAATTCGTTAGTGTATCATCCTTGCAGACTCATTCAAATATGCATACCTTGCTTTAGATAATGGAAGTTGAGAAACAATTTTTTTTTTTGAGAGGGAGTCTAGCTCTGTCTCCAGGCTGGAGTGCAGTGGCGCAATCTCAGCTCACTATAGTCTCCGCCTCACAGGTTCAAGATATTCTCCTCCCTCAGCCTCCCGAGGAGCTGGGATTACAGGCATGCACCGCCATGCTCAGCTAATTTTTGTGTTTTTAGTAGAGATGGGGTTTCACCATGTTTGCCAGGACAGTCTCGATCTCCTGACCTCGTGATCCGCCTACCTTGGCCCCCCAAAATGCTGGGATAACAGGCATGAGCCACTGCGCCCAGCCCAGAAACAATTTTTTAGCAAAGGACCATGTTGTTGTGGGAAATCAGGGACCCTGAATGGAAGGACCAGCTGAAGCCATGGCAGAAGAACATAAATTGTGAAGATTTCATGGACATTTATTAGTTCCCCAAATTAATACTTTTATAATTTCTTACGCCTGTCTTTACTGCAATCTCTGAACATAAATTGTGAAGATTTCATGGACACTTATCACTTCCCAAGTCAATACCCTTGTGATTTCCTATGCCTGTCTTTATTTTTAATCTCTTAATCCCATCATCTTCGTAAACTGAGGATGAATGTCACTTCAGGACCCTGTGATGATTGCGTTAACTGCACAAGTTGTTTAAACAATATGTAATCTGGGCACCTTGAAAAAAGAGCAGGATAACAGCAATGTTCAGGGAACAAGGGAGATAACCTTAAAGTCTGGCTGCCTGTGGGCCGGGTGGAACAGAGCCATGTTTCTCTTCTTTCAAAAGCAAATAGGAGAAATACCGCTGAATTATTTTTCTCAGCAAGGAACATCTCTGAGAAAGAGAATGCGTCCCTAAGAAGCCTCTGAAATGGCCGCTTTGGGGATGTCTGTCTTTTACGGTTGTAGATAAGGGATGAAATAAGCCCCGGTCTCCTGTAGTGCTCCCAGGCTTATTAGGATGAGGAAATTCCCGCCTAATAAATTTTGGTCAGATCAGTTGTCTGCTCTCAAACTCTGTCTCCTGATAAGATGTTATCAATGACAATGTGTGCCTGAAACTACATTAACAATTTTAATTTCACCCCAGTCCTGTGGTCCTGTGATCTCGCCCTGCCTCCATTTGCCTTGTGATATTTTATTACTTTGTGAAGCATGTGATCTCTGTGACCCACACCCTATTCATACACTCCCTCCCCTTTTGAAAATCACTAATAAAAACTTGCTGGTTTTACGGCTCAGGGCATCATGGAACCTGCTGACATGTGATGTCTCCCCCTGACACCCATCTTTAAAATTTCTCTCTTTTGTACTCTTTCCCTTTATTTCTCAGACTGGCTGACATTTAGGGAAAATAGAAAAGAACCTATGTGAACTCTCGGGGGCTGAATTTCCCCTGATAGAATGTCATGATGAAATCAGTGCTTCAGTGAGATTATTCTGGGTGTGGCAAGAAGAGGTTGGATTACAGCAGCATTTCTCACCCTTAACTGCCCATTTGGATTAGGATTGCATTGAAAGCTTTAATAAAATGTTGATCCTGGAAAGATTTAATTTAATACTTAAAAAATGCCAGGAGATCCTCTTGTCAAGACCATGTTCAGAACCACTTAGCCAAGGCAGTTTAAATGGGGGGAAATATTTACATTTAAGAGATAATTGCAAAATAGAATTGCATGACCTGATGGCCACAGCTGGACATGGGATAGTGACAAATAAAAGACAACTCTGAGAATTCTAACTTAGGTGGCTGAACAAATGTATGATAGGCCAACAGTTGTGTCACTATGTATCAGGCTAAGTGGCAGCTATCTGGCAAATATCTGTTAATTTAATCTTACACCAAACTCATTTTCCTTTCCTCCTGTGCACAGAGGTAGGCTATATTTTCCAGCATGTTTTGCAGTTAGGCCATGTGACCAGTTTTTTTTTTCCCCAGAAGAAATGTTGGCTGAAGTAATACAAACTATTACCAGGTCTAGCCCATAAAAACAAGAGCTTTTAGGAAATCCTCTTTCTTTTAGTTTTTTGTCTGACATTTGAGACTGTTGCCTGGGATGTGTTATAGACAGCATATTTTTCTTCTTTCCTGAGTCCCTGAATAAATGGATAAAGAAGGGCAGAGCATTACAACATTTTTTCCCTCTTGCCATTGGAATTAAAGGGAGTGAGAGATAAATTCTTGTTTTGTGAAGTCACTGAGATTTCTGGGTTTATCTGTTATAGCAGCTAGTATTGCCTTAATAATTCTACAAAATAAGTACAGTTATTAGCCTTATTTTGAAGATTAATATAGCAGAGAGAATAGTTTTGGTGGAAGGATATTAAGCTGCCTGTATTACTTTTAGGTAGAGGGACTTATAGGTCTGAAGCTCAGGATGAGGCCAGTGTGTTAAACACCTTGTGAGTCATCAGTGTACAGGTGATTGTTGAAGTCATGGTAGTGAAAGTGATCCCTCGAGGAGACAAAGCAGAATAAAGGAAGTGGCCTCGTTATAGAATTTTAGTACAAGCAATATTTCAAAAGAGGATACCATGTTGGAGACCAAGAAAAAAAAGTCAGGTTAAAAACAAAACAAAACAGGATGTAGGATTGTCAAGAAAAGCAAGAGAAGAGATACTTTTAAAATGGAAGGCCTATCAGTAGTGCCAAAAAGCGACAGAGTTATGTCAACTAAAGACCAAAGAAAAGGCCACTTATCCAATTAGGTGGTGAATGCTGACCTTTCAGAAAGCCCTTGCAGAAAGCTGGTAAGATTGCAAGCCAGGCTGAAGTGGTTTGACATGTGACTGAGAGTGAAATGGGTGGGCAGTGCATGCAGAGCACCTTTTCAAAAGAATTGGCAGCAAGAAGAAAAAGGTGTTCTATAAAATAAGCACTGCAATCTTCTGTCAGCTGAACACTAGAATAAGTGAGATTTGGGACATTAGGGAATGTGTCAGACCACTTCCTATCCCTTGAAAAATGTCTTTTTATGGGAAAATATATGAATCATAATTATAATTTACCTCATAGTATTTACAAGTTAATAGTCGATGTAAATGGGACTATGTTTGAAAAAGTTAGCACCTTATAAGGCAGGATGGTGATTTAAAAGTTATTTTGTAAAGTTGGAGAGTTAGGCTGAAACAAAGTGACACTGTAAGCATCAATTTTAGAAATTAAAAAAATAAGGACCATACTGTGTGATCAGAAAATGGAGAATAAGAATGTTCCAGGAAAACAGGAAAGAAATGATCCTGGAGATGGATTAGGCATGATGATGAGTTGCTAATGTAGTACTAGTATTGTACAAATGTTATTAATAGTTAATGGACAGGGAGGGAAATCCATGTTCTCTTTTTTTTTTTTTTTTTTTTTTTTGAGATGGAGTCTCGCTCTGTCACCCAGGCTGGAGTGCAGTGGCGCAATCTCGGCTCACTGCAAGCTCCGCCTCCCGAGTTCACACCATTCTCCTGCCTCAGCCGCCCGAGTAGCTGGGACTACAGGCACCCGCCACCATGCCCGGCTAATTTTTTTTTGTATTTTTTAGTAGAGACGGGGTTTCACCATGTTAGCCAGGATGGCCTCAATCTCCTGACCTCGTGATCCGCCCGCCTCGGCCTCCCAAAATGCTGGGATTACAAGCGTGAGCCACCGTGCCCGGCCCCCATGTTCCTTTTTCTATTTAACTTTTCTCAGGCAGGAACACTGTATTCATACTGAAGTGTCACAAATTAAGGATACTGCAGAGACACTGAAGAGGCTCATGAGGAATAATATACTTAGAGAATTGTTCATATACGGTATGTAAAGGGAATGGAGACATTTAACATAAGATCAAGTTATGATGAGTAATTGCAACTTTTCAGTAAAGTTTTGCAATTAGATGTGGCTTAAAAAAAGAAAACACAAGAGCACAATATTGGAAGTGGAATAGGATACAGGAAGATATTAGAGGGGCCAGTGTGATAACATGGTATCTGTGTGCCAGATGGGACCAGCGTGGGATCCACTAACAGGAAAGCCATCATGAGACTGGGAGAGAGAAGCACAAATGTCAAGGGGCACACGCAGCATGCTGAGTTATCACAAAGCTGACTCGGGGGAGAACAAGGCACAGGCAAAAACTAGGCAATTATTCTAGGTCCAGAAGGGTGGAGTGTTGAGAGGTTAAGTAGACTGGGTTCCATTGTACAGGGGGAGGTAGGTTAGTCACAAACTAAACAACAAATGCAGTATCTGAACCAGAGGAGAATTTGCCTTGAGCTGAAGGAAGCTGAACCTTCAGAGCATCTTCCCAAGCTCTGGGGTAGGGTGGGGGTGGGGTCCTAGCAATGTGTTCCTGTGATCATATATTTCTGTAAAGTTTGCAAAAGTAAGATTGTTCTGATTTTTTTTGGGGAAAATCCCCATTTCTTCCAAAATTATGTGTTGATCCTCACTAAATCTGTCTTCATCTTGGCACCGTTCTGGGGCAAAAATATCAAGAAAAAGAGTTGTCTCTTTGCTTCAGACTTGGGGCTTCCATGTTTCCTTCACTGACAAAATAATTAGAGATCAAACTTAGCCAGATAATAATTGAAAGCAGCTGAAGGGAGCAGTTAAGCAGGTCAGTTTCTAGGAGCGGGCTGGAATTATGTGGTTAAGGAGAGATTAGGCCATGGCCATCTTTAAGCAGATGTGTCTGTCTTTCAGATTTAGTTTTCATGAAATTATCTATTGTTATTTTCTACTCTTTTATTGAGTTATTTCTCTTTTTCTCTTAAAATATTTATATTTTCTGAATATGCTATTTGGTCCTACGGATATGAACTCAGTTTTGTACCTCCCTTCCTAGATTAGGAACTCCTTCAAGGAAGGATTATTTCTTATTAGAATCTGGCTACCTTACTGAAGCCTAGTTGGTGCACAATACATGAAATTCCTAGGCTTTCTAATTGTTCTTCACTGAATTTGGAATGGTGTAGGTAAGAAAAGGTTTCCTGGAAAACTGAGGCACATGCATGCAAAAATGTAAAATTTTAAATAATCTGAGCAAATTTTATACAACCCCTCTGTGTCCTCATCCCACATTGCATATATATATATATATTGTTTATTTATTTTTTTTTGAGACAGAATCTCACTCTGTCGCCCAGGCTGGAATGCAGTGGCACAATCTTTACTCACTGCAACCTCTGCCTTCTGGGTTCAAGCGATTCTCCTGCCTCACCCACCTGAGTAGCTGGGACTACAGGCACATGCCATCACGCCCAGCTAATTTTTGTATTTTTAGTGGAGACGGGGTTTCACCATGTTGGCCAGGGAAGTCTAGATCTCTCGACCTCGTGATCTGCTCGCCTTGGCCTCCCAAACTGCTGGGATTATAGGCGTGAGCCACTGCCCCTGGCCATTGCTTATATTTTAAACTCAGTTCTAAGCTTATTGAAATAATTCTGAAGGTATTCTATTCTTACAGGATAATTGATCAAAAATAAAAAGAGGCATCACCTAAATCAATATTCTTAAATTCCCATGATGTGGGAAAAATTGTTTGAAAATAAATATTTGATTTTAATATGTTGTTTATAGGTCTCATTCGTTCATTTATTCATTCATCCAACAGATATTTTTAAGTATCAAATACGTACCCAGTTATTTAATAAGGTCTAGGATGACACTGGTAAGCAAGGACAAGATCTGTGCCCTATTTGACCTACAGTCCAACTGTGGATTAATCAAAGGCACATGCCATTTGAAATGATACAGAATAAGATAGAAATCAATGTATCTGGAAGCCATACAACAATAGAAGCTGATCAAGACCTATGGTTGCGTGTATTTGGGTAGAGGGGATATTCAGAAAAGGTTTCCTAGAGGATACGATACTAGTATTGAGGTTTGAAGGATGTTGAGGAGGTCCTGGTGGAAAGGGAGTATGGAAGGTGATGAAGGGGCTGGTGATAAACATTCCATGTAGAGGAAACACAATGGCCAAAGAGTCTGTTGCCAGAAGGTGCAAAGACTGGTAGAAAACTGTGCTTAAAGTGAGAAGAAAGGTAAGATTGATGCAAGGTGAAGATGGAGATGGAGGCAGAGGTCTATGTCTACATGGTCTATGTAGGACATTCCAAACTATGATAAGGATTTGGCTTTTTCATAAGAACAGGGAAAAGCCATCAGATAATTTAATATAGGACTTGATATGATCACATTTGTGTTTTTGCAAAGATTACTCTGGCTCCATTGTATGGAAAATATTAGAGGGGCCTAGGATGTATGCAGGAAGTACAGTTAGGAAGTTACTGCATTGGTCCAGGTAGAGATGGCAGCTTGAGCTATCGTGATGGAGACAGAAAGAAGTGGAAAAATGTGTAAGATATTTAGAAGTTAAATGGACAATATTTTATAATGGGTTACACCTAGGTAGGGTGAGGGAGAAAGTGGTGTCAAGATGACTTCTAGATTCCAGCTTATGCAACTGGCTGGTTGATAAAATATTCACAGAAGCTGCAACTACTGGTAGAAGATGGGGTTTGGTGTTAGAGATCACAGGTTTGATCATGGATATGTTAAATATGCGGTGCCTGTAACATAACCAAGTGTTATATTAAGTAGGTGGTTGGACATGTGAGTCTGGAACTCAAAGGATAGGTTGACCCTACAGATGTGGATTTGTCTCAGAATATTTGGTTGTTTATGATATTTCTTATAAGAGTAGAGAAGGGGCTTGGCGCAGTGGCTCACGCCTGTAATCCCAGCACTTTGGGAGGCCAAGGCGGGCAGATCACGAGGCCAGGAGATCGAGACCATCCTGGCTAACATGGCGAAACCCCGTCTCTACTAAAAATACAAAAAAAATTAGCCGGGCGTGGTGGCAGGCACCTGTAGTCCCGGCTACTCGGGAGGTGGAGGCAGGAGAATGGCATGAACCCTGGAGGCAGAGCATGCAGTGAGCTGAGATCGCGCCTCTGCACTCCAGCCTGGGCGACAGAGCAAGACTCCTTTTCAAAAAAAAAAAAAAAAAAAAGCATGAGAAGGGAACATCTAGGAGTGAACCTTAAGAATGCCAACCTTTAATGGTGGTTAAAAATGGATGAATCTGCAGAGGAAGCCTAAGATGTAGAGGGAAAACATCAGGTGAGTGTTTCCCTTGGGAGCCAAGGAAAAGTAGTGCTTCTAGGTTGATGTAATAACTGACATTGCCAAATACTATTCGCAGGTGAGGTAATATGAACAATACAAACATTAATTGATTTCAGGTTTTAGCAATATGGAGGTCATTGGTGATTCAACAGAAAGCTGTTTTAGGGAGGTAACTATTTAGAGAGAAGTAAAGTAGGAAGTTTGTGGGAAAAGCAGGGAGTCAAGTCAGTTGTTTGAAGATAGTTGGCTACAGAAGGAAGGAGAGAACTAAGATGGCAGAAGGTAAACACAATAGAATATAATGCTGGGAAGCCTTTTGGATGACTGACCATTGAAATCTCTTGTGTGATCAATGGTTCAGAAATTTATGCTCTTTAGGTAGGACTTGAATAATTTTGGTACTTAGAAATGTATAGTCACGGCTTGTATGATACATTGTTGGTAATAGCTATTATTTGTTTATGGAAATGTCTTTCCATTAGAGTATTTCTTTACCATGAAAATATATGATCTACTTAACAATAAAGCCATTGACTTTATGAGACCATTTCAAGTAAACAGAGGGTGGTGAAAATGAGGGGCTATTCCTTCCTGTTTTCTTGCACTGCAATAAGAAAATTTTGTGTACTGGAACTGGCTGGGTTTATACCCCATGGAAATGGACAGTGCTGGAGCACGCACATATATAAGAGAAATAAATATAAAATACCATAAAATACACGGGGATGTCTGATGAAGAATGCTCTATTATAGTTTTGTGCTTTGAGATGGTAGCTAAGATGTGGTAGAAGGGGAAATATTTTGAGAACTGCTTTATGGAAATGCCTGTTCGTTGCAGAAATTCACCTTTTCTACTAGTTGCAAGATCTTAGGAAAACTAGTCAATCACTTTTGGTCTGCTTTGTTGTTTGCAAAATTGGGTTACTAATCCCTTTTATCCCACTTTTTCTGAGCCCTCTTGTGCATTTCAGCAGTGAAATGCCATATACATTTTATTTATCATGATGGCTAGTGAGTACAATAGTATTTGCACAGTGGGGGTATAAAACTCATGGCAGATATTTATTCACATCAATATTATGTACATGTCGCTGGCTAAAATATACCCTCAAAAACTAAAATTTACACTTTAAATTGAAACTATAAGCTGTACCCATGAGAAAGACAGTGAGATATTAAAAGGTGTGAAGACCATAGACTTTGGAATAAGACTTGGTGACTTTACCACTAGTGGTTACTTTGGGCAAGTTCTACATTTTCAACCTCAGTTTCTTTATTATAGGATGGTATTAAAAATAGTAAATAATAGGTATTTACCTCATAAGGTAGTTGTGAGAATTAAGAGGTGATGGTTTTAGTGTAGTAGGAAGCACTGTTCGATGGTAATGATTATTATGAGGGCTTTGAAATCTCTTTATAATCTAAAGCACTGCTTCTCAAATGAGTACAACTGGGATTAGGTGGAGGTGGCTGGAGAGGTTACTGGAAGTCACAAGAGAAATGGATATCTCCCAGAAGTGTTCATTTTGTTGATATTTGCTACATTTTTATTGTTTTATATGGAATATTTTAAAAATGCTTTTTAAATGTTTTAGAGAAAGAGAAGGCTTCAGAACAATATGCTATTCTCGGAAGAGGGGGTGAAGGTTCAGACTACAGTTCTGGAGCCTGGGGATGTGTATCCATTCATTCCTCAGTAACAATGGCTAAGAATTACTGGTCAGAAGGCTGAGCTATTGTTGAAAGATATAGAAGTAAAGACACTTCCCCTTCTACCACTGATTTGGGCAGATTAAATGTCAAGAGGATTATATGGATTTGCTTGTGCAAATCCTAAAGTGATTTTCTGGATTTGGGAAAAATCTTGACATGTTTTAACTTAGCACTTTAACTGAGAAATGTTCCCAGCATCTTGCTGTTTTAAGTAATTGAAAACACTGCCAACTCAGATTGCTTCCGAAAAAGGCAAACTAAGATGTTTTCAGAGACACTGCATAATATGCCTTGCATTTATTTTGGTAAATATCTTGATTTCCTTATTTACTGTGTCTAAAAGAATTTGGCAAATTATCAATTCTGGAATACATAATTCTTGGAGAACACACTTTGTTTTTTTCCAATTCGATAGATTTGCTAAATATATACTTCCTTATTAACATTTGGGTGTTTTTTTAAATCTACATTTAATTAAAACACAGGCACAAGGACAAAATAGATATATACAAACAGCAGATTTTATGTCGTCTTTTTCACATGTGTAGCTTTTGTATTTGGAGTTTTGAGTTTAACCTTTTAATTCTTTTGAGAGGAAATTTGGGGCCATAAGTTAAGAGGCTGGAAGAGGAGTTTGATTCTTGTTTTCTCAGGGAAAACATTCCTTTTTCTTATTTGGAAGGATCTCTCCCTTTATCTTCTAGGCTAATACAAAGCCCACTGTGGATATTGTTTCTGCTGTGAAATCTGTCAGATCGTCTTACCCATGAGAATTGATTATGTCTTCACCTGTGTAACTTTCTGTACTCACTAAAATATGGAGCAATTATTTTCTTGCGTATCTGTATTTCCCATAATTTGAGCATCATTGCTTATATTACAGGGACAGGTATTTAGTAAGTGCTTAATACCTGTCAATTAATTGGAGTTGACTCTAGTGGCAGGTGGAATTAAAAGTAGAGAGGAGGTTCACAGAGACCTTAAGGAGGTATCAAAAGACCTTAAGGAGGTATCAAAAAAAAAGGTATCAAAAGAGGTATCAAAAGGTACCAAAAGACACTCATTAACAAAGTGTCTCACAGAAGTACTCCTGAAGCAAAAACAGGCCTTCAGATGGTAGAAGAGTACAGACTTATACCAGAATATATTGGGTGTTTCTCAGCAACTCAGTAAGGAAAGGATTGGTGTCTGGGAGTATAGGCAGGGCAACTTGGGAATGAATTCAGTCAACTTTCATTAACTTTCAAGTTATGAATCTATACTATGGAAAGTAATTACATATTTATTACTCAAGAAATTTGTTAATCAGTTAATTTATTAATCAAGTAACCTATAAGCCCTACAACCTGTGAAAATAATATGACAAGTAATTACATATTTATTAATCAAGTAATTTGCACCCAGCTTTGTGATAGTTGCTCAGAGTAGATTGGGGATGCAGAAGAGTTAGAAAGCCTGTCCTCTGACATGAAACAGCTTACATTCAGTGGGAAGCAAGCAAAGCTAGAGTTCATGGAATAAGAGGAGACGACAGAAACTCGTGTAACAATGCAGAAGCGGAGGTATCCTGTTGGTAGGAATTGATCAGTTCTCAAAGCTGAGGATATTGGGTGATACGTGTGCTCAGGTTCTAAATGAGAACTGCTAAACAAATTTCCATAGATTTAAAAAGATGCAGCCAAAGTGGACAATCAACTTTCTACTCCTGTCTCTCACTTCGGTCCACAAGAGCAAGCTGACAGGAGATGCTTTGCAGAAATACCACAGTATTGGGAAGCTTTGTGACCCTCCACCAGATGTATAGAATCAACTTGGGGGAGATAATTTCTAAAAAACAAAGTCAGTGAGATGCAAGAGAACACTTGGAAAGATTAAGGGGTATTTTCTAGAAGTGGAATGTGGCATACAAACATTCCCAGATGTTTGCTGACTTGCTGAAGTGCAATAAGGATTTTTTTTTTTTTGCAATAAAACTGACTGGGTTTATATCCCACTGAAGTGGACAGTTTGGGGAAGGGACACATGGAAGAGAAATGACAAATGGAAAAGGCCCTGAAATGCAGGGGAATGTCTGAAGAAGGGAAAGTGATACATTTTTTTGAGAGAACTGGAGATTGACCCCTTTAGTTTTCAGGGAGATCAGCTGATGCTGGACTCTGGCCTGAGGACATCTGAAGTCAGGAAATGGCTGGAGCTTCCCCTTTCTGCAGGCAAGAAGGAAAGGATGATTCCTGAGCCCATAAGCTATATTCAGAAAATATCCTGGAAAAGAGTGGGTAAGTTTCCATGGGAGGAGTAGATGCTAGGGATAGTAGTTATGTTAGGTCCTGCCCAAAAGGCTCTCTGAAAAAGGGAGACCCAAGCAGAAAGAGAGTATGTAGGGAATACTACTGAAGGTTGCAGCTGAGTGGCTGCCAAGAAATGTTAGGCAGAGAGTACATAAGACATGTCAAGCTTCTTAGCAGAATTAGCTTCACAGAAGGCACAAAACTGTGCCCCTGAAGAAAGAATGAGCATTACACACCTGTATCACTGTGTTAGACCATTCTTGCATTGTTATAAATACATACTTGAGGCTGGGTAATTTATAAAGAAAAGAGATTTAATCGGCTCATGGTTCTGTAGGTTTTACAGGAAGCGTGGTGCCAGCATATGCTTCTGATGAGGCCTCAGGAAGCTTGTAATCATGGTGTAAGGTGATGGGGAGCCAGCATGTCAATTGATGACAGTGGGAGAAAGAGTGGGAGGTGTCACAACTTTTTAAACAACCAGATCTCATGAGGCTCAACTATCATGAGGACAGCATCAAGACATTCATGAGGAATCCATTCCCATGACCCAAACACTTCCTATCAGGCCCCACCTACAACACTGGGGATTACATTTCAATATGAGATTTTGAGGGGACAGACAATCAAACTATATCATTCTGCCTCTGGCCCCTCAAATTGAATGCCCTTCTTACATTGCAAAATATAATTATCCTCTGCCAATAGTCCCCAAAAGTCTTAACTCATTTTAGCCTCAAGTCCAAAGTCCTAAGTCTCATCTGAGACTCATCTGCTTCCACCCATGAGCCTGTAAGATCAGAACAAGTTATTTACTCCCAAGATAAAATGGTAGTACAGGCATTGGGTAAACATTACTATTCTGAAAGGGAGAAACTGGCCAAAAGAAAAGGTCGTTAGTCCCCACACAAGTCTGAAACTCAGCATGGCAGTCATTAAATCTTAAAGCTCTGAAATAATCTCCTTCAACTCCATGTCCCACATCTAGGGGACACTGGTGCAAAGTGTGGGCTCCTAAGGCCTTGGGCAGCTCTGCTTCTGCGGCTTTGCTTGATATTCTGATGGTCTAGAGTTGAGTGTCTGTTTTCCAGGTATAGGGTTCAAGCTGCTGATGAATCTACCATTCTGGGGTCTGGAGGGTGGCACTCACCTTCTTCAGCTCCATTAGGCAGTTCCCCAGTGGTGGCTGTGTGGCAGCCCCAACACCATACTTACCCTTGTCATTGCCCTAGTAGAGATTATCTGTGAGGGCTCTATCTTTGCAGCAGGCTTCTACTTGGGCACCCAGGCTTTCTCATACAGCCTCTGAAATCTAGATGGAAGCCATCAAGCCTCCTTCACCCTTGCATTCTGTGTGTTTTACACCATGTGGAAGCCACCAAGCCTTATGGCTTGTGCCTTCCAGAAGGGTGACCTGAGCTGTACCTGGGGCTCTTTAAGCCACAGCTGTAGCTGGAACAGCCAGGATGTGGGGAGCAATGTCCCAAGGCTGAGCAGGACAGGGGTTTCCTAGGCCTGTTCCCCAAAACCATTCTTTCCTTCTAGCCTTCTGGGCCTGTGATGGGAGGGGCTGTCTCTAAGAGCTCTGAAATGCTTTTGAGGGCTTTTTCCTATTGTTTTGGACATTAGCACTTGGCTCCTTTTTTAGTAATGCCATTTAAAAAGTGAGCAAAGGCCGGGCGCGGTGGCTCACGCCTGTAATCCCAGCACTTTGGGAGGCCGAGGCGGGTGGATCACGAGGTCAGGAGATCGAGACCATCCTGGCTAACACGGTGAAACCCTGTCTCTACTAAAAATACAAAAAAAAAAATCAGCCGGGTGAGGTGGCGGGCGCCTGTAGTTCCAGCTACGTGGGAGGCTGAGGCAGGAGAATGGCGTGAACCCCCGGGGGCGGAGCCTGCAGTGAGCCGGGATCGCGCCACTGCACTCCAGCCTGGGTGAAAGAGCAAGAGTCCGTCTCAAAAAAAAAAAAAAAAAAAAAAGTGAGCAAAGGACATGAACCGACACTTCTCCAAAGAAGACATGCATGTGGCCAACAATCATATGAAAAACTCAACATCACTGATCATAGACAAATGCAAATCAAAACCACAATGAGATACCATCTCACACCAGCCAGAATGACTATTATTAAAAAGTCAAAAAATAACAGATGCTGGTGAGGTTGTAGAGAAAAAGGAGCACTTTTATATAATTTGTGAGAGTATAAATTAGTTCAACCATAGTGGGAAACACTGTGGCAATTCCTCAAAGACCTAAAGACAGAACTACCATTCAACTCTGCAATCTCATTACTGGGTATATATCCAAAGGAATATAAATCATTCTATTACAAAGACATATGCATACATATGTTCATTGCAGCACTATTCACAATAGTAAAGACATAGAATCAACCCAAATCCCCATCAATGATAGATTAGATGAAGAAAATATAGTACATATACAGCATGGAATACCATGCAGCCTTAAAAAGAAATGAGATCATGTCCTTTGCAGGGACAAGGATAGAGATGGAAGTCATTGTCTTCAGGAAACTAATGCAAGAATGGAAAACCAAATACCACATGTTTCCACTTATAAGTGGGAGCTAAATGACGAGAAAATATGTACACGCAGAGGGGAACAACACACACTGGGGCCTGTTGGAGGGTGGAGGTTGGAAGGAGGGAGAAAAGCAGGAAAAATAACCAGTGGATACTAGGATTAATACCTGGGTGATGAAATAATCTGTACAGCCAACCCCCATTTTTACCTATGTAACAAATCTGCACATCCTGCACATGTATCCCTGATCTTAAAAAAAAAATTACCATATGATCTAGCAATTTGTTGAAAAGCCTGTCTTTTTCCCATTTTGTGTTTTTGGTACCTTTGTTTAAAATCAGTTGACTGTAAATGCATAGATTTATTTCTGAGCTCTCTATTCTGTTTCATTGGTCTGTGTCTGTGATGCTTTGATTACTATACCTTTGTAGCATATTTTGAAGTCAAGTAAGGTAATGCCTCCGGTTGTGTTCTTTTTAGTCAAGATTGTTTTGGCTAATTGGAATCTTTTGTGGTTTCATACATATTTTAGGATGGTTATTTCTATTTCTGTGGAAAATATTGATATTTTTATAGGAATTATATTGAATCTGTAGACCATTTCAGGTAGTATGAAGTTTAATGATATTCTTCTAATTCATGAACACAGGATGTCTTTGTTTTCATTTGTGTCTTGTTCAATTTTGTAATCAATGTTTTATAGTTTTCAGTGTAGAGATCCTTTACTTTTTTGGTTGAATTTATTTCTAAGTATTTTTCTTAGCCATTGTAAATAGGATTGCTTTATTGGTTTCTTTTTTACATAGTTCACTATCATATAGAAACATACTTTTTTTTGTATGTTGATTTTGTATCCTGCAACTTTTCTGAGTGGATTTATTAGTTTTAACAGATGTTTTGGTAGAGTCTGTAGGGTTTTCTATATAATATGTCATTTGCAAACAAGGATAATCTAACTTCTTCCTTTCCAATTTGTGTGTATTTTCTTTTATTTAATTACTCTGGCTTGGACTTTGAGTACTATGTTGAATAAACATGGCAAGAGTAAAAATTCTTGTCTTAATCTTAGATGAAAGCTTTTAATTTTCTCCATTGAGTATTAGCTGTGGGTTTCTCATGCATGACCTTTTTGTGTTAAGGTACATTCCCATACCTAATTTGTTGAGAGTTTTTATCATGAAACAGTGTTGAATTTTGTCAAATGCTTTTTCTGCTTCTATTGAAATGATTACATGACTTTTACCCTTCATTCTGTTAATATGGTGTATCATATTTGTTGATTTGTGTACGTTGAATCATGCATGCATCCCTGGAATGAATCCAACATGGATCATAGTGAACGATCTTTCTAATGTGTGGCTGAGTTTAATTTGCTAGTACTTTATTGAGGATTTTTGTGTCTGTGCTTATCAGGGATACTGGCTTGTATTTTTCCTTTCTCTTTTTTGATAGTGTTCTTATCTGGTTTTGGTATCAGATTAATGCTGGCCTCATAAAATAAGTTTGTAAATAGTCCCTCTTCAATTTTGTGGAAGAGTTATAGAAAGACTGAATTAGTTCTTTAAATGTTTGGTAGAATTTAGTATGAAGCCATCAGGATCTGCACTTTTCTTTAATTGGAGACTTTTTTATTACTAATTAAATCTCCTTATTTGTTGGTACATTCAGATTTTTTTTCTTCATAATTCAGTCTTGGTAGGTTGTATGCGTATAGGAATGTATCAGTATTGTCTAGGTTATAAACATTTTTTTGTCTGCATGGTGTCTCATGCCTGTAATCCTAGCACTTCGGGAGGCCAAGGCGGGTGGATCATCTGAGGTCAGGAGTTCAAGATTAGGCTGGACAACATGGTGAAACCCTATCTCTACTAAAAATACAAAAATTAGCTGGGCATGGTAGCAGGTACCTATAATCCCAGCTACTCGGGAGGCTGAGGCAGAATCGCTTGAACCCGGGGGGCGGAGGTTGCAGTGAGCCAAACTGTGCCCCTCTGCACTCCAGCCTGGGTGAAAGAGCGAAACTCTGTTTCAAAAGAAAAAAACAAAATTTGTCATGTAATTGCTCATAATGGTCTCTGATGATTCTTTGTATTTTTCTTGTATCAGTTGTAATGCCTCTTTTTCATTTCTGATTTCATCTTCTCTCCTTTTTTTCTTAGTCTAACTAAAGGTTTGTTAATTTTGTTTATCTTTCAAAAAACAAACTCGTCATTTTGTTGATCTTTTCTCTTATTTTTCTGTTTTCTATTGCATTAATTTTTATCTAATTTCTTCTTCTAACACTGGACTTTGTTCTTCTTTTTCTAATTTCTTGAGATGCAATTTTAAATTGTTTATTTAAGATTTTTCTTTTCTGTCTTGAAGTAGTCTTATTTAGATTGAATCTTATTGAAGTCCCTTGCCCTTTCTCTACCTGGGTATTTATAATTCTCCAGGTTTACAAAGATTTCTGCCATTTTTTCTATAAATACATTTTCTACTCCTTTATCATTCTCTTCCCTTTCTTATATTCATATGGCTCAAAAATTTGCTTTTTTTGATGCTTTCCCATAAATCCAGTAAGCTTTCTTCATTTTTATTCTTTTTTTCTTGACTGTATATTTTCAAATAACCTTTCTTCAAGTTCACAGATTCCTTCTTCCACTTGATTAATTCTGCTGTTAATACTCTCTATTACATTTTTCACTTTATTTACTGTATTTTTCAACTCCAGAATTTCCATTTATGTTTTTAATAATAATTTCCATTATTAAAATTAACTTCTATTAATTTAATTTTGGTCATTTTTTGTTTTTCTCATTTTATTGAATTGTTTATTTTCTCAAAGTTTGCTGAGCTTCCTTAAAACAGTTATTTTGAATTATTTGTCAGACTGTTCATACATCTCTATACTTTTAGGCCTATTCATTGGCACTTTGTTTTTTCCCTTTGGTCAGGTCTTGTTTCTCTCATTGTTTTTAATCCTTGTAGCTGTGGATTGGTATCTGTACATTTGAAGGCCTAGGTACCTATTTCAGTCCTCACAGATTGGCTTAGTCTGGGAAAGCCCTTCAACAGTTAGCTTGTCCAGAGATTCTGAAAAGGTCATTTGGCATGGTCCACAGATGGACTTCTTGCTACTGGAGTCCTTGTCCTGGGTAATCTGGTGCCTGGGTCAGCAGGGGGGTGAGCCTGGAGCCAGGATACACTTGGGTGGACATGTTGATTGCATCTGCTGAGGTGGGCCTGGAGCCTGTATCCATGGGGATTGGCCTAAAACCTGTGCCCTCATGGGCTGGCCTGGTGTTGGAGTGGGCCTAATCCCCAGTGCTGCTGGGGCTGGCCTGGCTTTGGGGAAGTCCTGAAGCCTAGTGTCATTGGGCCAGACTGCTTCTGAGGGATGTTTGTAGCCTGGAAACAGTGAATTTGATCTGGTGGCAGTGTGGACTGGAGATCAAGTCTGCCATGTAGGTCTGAAGCCTGAGGCTGTGGAGTCCAACTTACTGCCAGGTTAGGCTTATTGGCTCAGTGTGAGGATATTGGGCTGGAATCTGTTGCTGTGGGGGGCCTATACAATGCTGGGTTTTACTGTGGCAGGTCTGTTGCTGGGATCCAAAACAATGTCTTGTATTCACTTCTTCTCTTTTTCCAAGTGGAGGATATCTATCTCTCTCTATGATGTGCCACCTAGGTATGGGGGAGGGGTGATGCAGGTAACGTAAAGCTGTTCTTCCTACCCTCTTCAGTGCATATGTTTTCTGTGTTACACTCAGATACTGTGATCTCTCACCTAGCTTACTTATCTCTTGTGAAGGTATTTTTATGCATGGAGAGTTGCTGTCTTCATGGTTTCTCATCTTGTCCATTGTCACTTAGGAATTGAGAAATGACTTGAAGTAGACAGTATAGAATTTTTGGTTTGCTGAAATCATTTTTCCTTCAATCACAAATCTTGTTACCTCTTCAATGGCTTAAAGCAGATTTTATTAAAAAATATTTTATCTATATGTTCCAGTTGTTCTCATTAAGAAATAGAATTCTCCCAGTCTTTATTTCTTGTTTTTTTTTTGTGTACTTGTTTTGTTTTGCTCTCTCTCTTTTGTCACTGAATTATTTTTGTTCTTAATTTTGTTGTTTTTCTCTAAAAAACTAGCCCTGTAATTTTTAATTTGTACTCATTTTTCTAATTTACCCAATGCAGTGTTTTTAAATTAATCTTTTCTTTTGCTCTACTTAGATTTATTTTGTTGTTCAGCTTGTTTTGTTTCTTGAGTTAGATGTGTATATATGCGTATATACCTATATATTGTATTTGCAGTAAGATTATATATATATCATTTATGTATAGCAAATTGATATATATTTAGGACTATAAATATTTCTCTAAGAATGAATTTAGATATAGCCTACAAATTTTGGTATGATATATTTTTATTATAATGTATAAAGATATTATGCAATTTCAATTTTGACTTTTTTGACAAAATTTAATTAAAAGGGTATCTTTTTCATTTTCAGATTTGATGCACTTTTTGGTTTTGGTTTTGTTTATAATTTTACTACATTATGATCAGAGAGTTTGTCTGGACCATTTCCTTTTTTTTTGAGTTTACTGACTTTTTTTGTGGCCTAATAATTTTAATTTTTTTATGGACTCTTGAAAGAAAGCCTAGTCTATATTTTCATGGTAGATTTTAAAATATATGTCCTTTAGATGTACTTCATTATGTTATATAGATTGCTTCTAATATGCTTCTATTTTTTCTTTGAATATTCTCAAGTTTTATGAATATTGATACCATTTTTCATAATATATAGATATTTCTACTATTATACTTTCACTGATATTGTGCCAATTATTTTTTGTTTTATTTTTATTTTTTGAGGCAGAGTCTCACTCTGTCACCCAGGCTGGAGTGCAATGGTGTGGTCTCAGCTCACTGCAACCTCTGCCTCCTGGGTTCAAGCGATTCTCCCGCCTCAGCCTCCTGAATAGCTGAGACTACAGGTGCGTGTCACCACACCTGGCTAATTTTTGTATTTTCAGTAGAGATGAGGTTTCACTATGTTGGCCAGGCTGGTCTCAAACTCCTTACCTCATGATCCACCTGCCTCGGACTCCCAAAGTGTTAGATTACAGGCGTGAGCCACCGTGCCTGGCCTGTGCCCATTACTATTATTGTTTTAGAGAAACAGATTTTGCACTGTCATCCAGGCTGGAGTGCAGTGGTGTAGTCATTAACTCGCTGTAACCTCAAACTCCTGAGCTCGAGTTCCTCTTACCTCAGCCTCCTAAATAGCTAGGCCTACAGGCTCGTGCCGCTAGGCCTACAGGCTCGTGCCACTATGCCTAGCTAATATTTTAAACATTTTTTTCCAGAGATGGTGGTCATTCTGTGTTGCTTAGGTTGGTGTTGAGTTCCTGGCTTCAAGTGATTTTCCTGCCTCAGCCTCTCAGAGGTATGATCTGTATGATAGCTGGGATTACAGGTGTGAGCCACCGTGTCTGGGTGGTACCCTTTATTATTTTACAGATTTTTTTCTTTTTTTACTTTATTTTTTTGTTATTAATCATGTGATATTATCATGATTTCTGCCTCTTTGTCTCTTTAATCAGCAAATATTTTAACTTGCTTAAATTCATTTTCAAGTTTTCTGAGTTAATGTTTTGGGTTTTACTTATATTCATAGTATTTATTTGGTTTTGCTTTGTAATTGAATGTGGAAGACTTTTAATTGACAAGTTTAATCTTTTATTCTTATGGAAATGGCAAATGTGTTTGGTCTTAGTTTTGTCATATTGTTTTATTTCATGCTTATGTTTTTATAACTTTACAAATATTTCATGGCCTGCTCTGCCTTCTCTGATTTATGTTTGTGCTTCTTTTGATAATTAGAAAGGCTTATACTTTTGTTGTAGTTGTTTCCTGTAATTTTATATGATATCCTTCTTTCCTTGGACAGTATTTATTAATTTTCTACTCTGATTAATGATGAAAATAGTACACTTTCTTCTTCTTTTCCTTTCCTTGCTTCTCTTTCCTTCCTTGCCTCTGCCTCCTAAGTTAGGTAATTACAGTTTAGTCTTCACTTGGCATTACAGGTTCTTAGAAACTGCAACTTAAGGTAAAACAATAAATAACAACACCAATTTCTTTTATTTTAAAAAATATTTTCTTTTTTTTCAATTTTTTAATACTTTAATTTTAAGTTCAGGATACATGTGCAGGTTTGTTACATAGGTAAACGTGTCATGGGGGTTGGTTGTACAGATTATTTCATCACCCGTGTATTAAGCCTAGTACTTGTTATTTGTCCTGATCCTCCCTCTCCTCTCACCCTCCAACCTCTGATAGATCCCAGTGTATGTTGTTCTCCTCTGTGTTCATGTGTTCTCAATCATTTAGCTCTCACTTATAAGTGAGAACATGTGGTATTTGGTTTTCTGTTTCTACATTAGTTTGCTAAGGATAATGGCCTTCAGCTCCATCTATAGCCCTACAAACAACATGATCTTGTTCTTTTTTATAGCTGCATAATATTCCATGGTGTATAAGTACTATATTTTCTTTATCCAGTCTATCATTGACGGGCATTTGGGTTGATTCTGTGTCTTTGCTATTGTGAATAGTGTTGCAATGAACATATGCATGCATGCGTCATTATAATAGAACAATTTATATTCCTTTGGGTATATACCCAGTAATGGTTCTGCCTTTAGGTTTTTGAGGAATCACCACACTGTCTCCCACTATGGTTGAACTATCATGATCTACAATTCCATCAATAGCGTATAAGCATTCTTTTTTCTCCACAACTTCACCAGCATCTGTTATTTTTTTATTTTTTGACTTTTTGTAATGGCCTTTCTGACTGGTGTGAGATGGCATCTCACTGTGGTTTTGATATGGACAGGAGACAGGGAAATACTGGGTAGAAGAGGGCAGTTCCCCCACAAAGGCCCCACCCTCAAGCCTGGAAACCTGCGGCCGTAAATGAGAACAGGCATTCCTGTCTTCACAACCAAAAGTTGCCTTTCAGCCTGCCATGTCCCCTTATGCTGTACCCATATAAACCCTAAACCCTCAGATCCACCAGGAAATGAGCAGACAAGCAGACAAATGGAAGAACGGTGCAGCAAAGAAGGATAGAAGAGATGGAGCATCTGAACATTGGGAGGAGTTTGGCTGGGGACATTTGGAGAATTGGTCACTGGATAGCGAAACTCCAGGGGAAGATCATCTTCCAACTCTATCCTCTGTCTAGCTCCTCATCCATCCTGCTGAGAGCCACCTCCACCACCCAATAAAACCTGCATTCACTATCCTTCAAGTCCCTGTGTGACCTGATTCTTCTGGGATTCTGAACAAGAGCTTGGGATACAGAAAGCTGTCAAACTGCCCTCTGCCCTTGCAAAAAGGCAGAGGGTCCACTGAGCCGGTTAACACCTAAGCCATCAGCAGATGGCAAGGCTAAAAGAGTGTACTGTAGCCTCTGCCCCCTTAGGCTCCTGCACCTGTTCGTCTGCATGCTCCACTTTCCATAAGGGGTTTGAGCAGCAGCAGTGACCAAACAGATGAGCCACACCCCTGTCAGACGCCCTGAGAGTGGGGTCAGGGAACTCTCTTGTTTCAGTTTTGATTTGCATTTTTCTATGATCAGTGACACTGAACTTTTAAAAATATGATTCTTGGCCACATGTATGTCTTTTGAGAAGTGTCTGTTCATATCCTTTGCCCACCTTTTTAATGGGATTGTTTGTTTTTTTTCTTGTAAATTTGCGTATGTTCCTTATATATGCTGGATATTAGACCTTTGTCAGATGGACAGATTGCAAAATTTTTCTCTCATTCTGTAGGCTGTTTACTCTGCTGATGGTTTCCTTTACTGTGCAGAAGCTCTTTAGTTTACTTAGATACCATGTGTCAATTTTTGCTTTTATTCCAATTACTTTTGACGTTTTCATCATAAAATCTTTGCCTGTGCCTACATCCTGAATGGTATTGCCTAGCTTGTCTTCCAGGGTTTTTATAGTTTTGAGTTTTACATTTAAGTCTTCAATCCATCTTGAGTTAACTTTTATATATAGTGTAAGAAAGGAGTCCAGTTTCAATCCTCTGCATATGGCTAGCCAATTATCCCAGCACCATTTATTAAATAAGAAATCCTTTCCCCATTGCTTGTGTTTGTGGGGATTGTTGAAGATCAGATAATTGAAGGTGTGTAGTCTTACTTCTGGGTTCTCTATTCTGTTCCATTGGTCTATGTGTCTGTTCTTGTATCAGCACCATGCTGTTTTGCAAAACCAATTTTATTTTTCTAATCAATGTTATAACAGAACTACTTGAAAGAAACAATGTTATTTGAGGCCTGCCATATGTCATTTCACTTAAAGTGACAGTTTCCAAGAATCTGTTATGAGGCTAAGTGAGGACTTGCTGTTAAATAATATTTCTTAGTATTCGCTTTTGTTATATCAAGTAAGTTTTTTTCTCTGGTACTGATTTTTCAGATTTGACTATTTTAACCCCCAACTACTAAAAGCGATGAAGTTGGGGCACACATTACTTGTCATCCTTATGTCACCTTCCCTCCTAACATTTTGGTTATATACATTGAGTCATAACATCTGTTGCCAACCAAACTCCCCAAAGTTGTTTAGTCTTAGTACCACAATTACAAAGATGCAACGCTCACTGATACTTCTGCCATTTTCTCTCCAGTCATCCTTTGGTGGGTATATAGGAGATTCATACAGAAAGCTTCGTGGGAGCAATATTCTTCATGTTTTTGCTGTTCTCCACATATTATCAGGTTTAATTTTTATGTTTTTGAATAGAGACATGTTAAAATATCAGTGAGGATAGATGAATGCTGTGGATAGTGAATACTTTCTCTCCTTCTGTTCTTGCTCCTCCCTGCCTCTTGCCATCTACCTGGTTATAGAGGCAGGGATCTCAGCAGCTTTGGTTTTACGAGATGACTGTATATCCTTTGGCCACAGTTGATTGGTCCAAGGTAGGCACCAGATCTAAGTTTTGACAGTGAGAGTCCCAACCATGGAGATTTGGGGAGAGGAGTGAGAGCAAAAGAAAGAAGAAAGAGAAATTGAGAGAAAGACCAGTCATTCTGTGGGTGGCTGAACCTGTAAATAAGGCTGTTTATGGCCATGTTTTTAGACAGTAATTAGGAAAAGCAGAGAGAAAAAAATAAATAGGGCAGAGGCACAGAGAGATGCAGAACTAAATAAGAAAGGAGATCTTGCACGCTTCCTCTAGCTTCCAGTTTATTCCAGAGGCCTGGCTGTTTCTCTTGTTTCCATGTGACATTCTTGTAACTGTATAATAAATTCCCTTATTTTACTTAAATAGGTTTCTGCTATTTGCAACTATAGGAAACCAACTTATATGCTATAGGATAGCGTAGGATACAAGTCTTCTTAATGAAAAAGAGTGAGAAAAATCAGATTAGATTAATCTTTCTCATCCTACAGGATTTTTTCAACTACAGGGTTACCAAGTGAATTCAAACACAGACTCTTTATTAGCTGGCTTAATTAGCAGATTAGATCTGGTTTCAGTATCGGACACACTGGCTGTGTCAATATAATACAATAGTGCAAAATTAAAAGCAACTGACGG
The DNA here is from genome assembly GCF_028878055.3 of Symphalangus syndactylus. Taxonomy (NCBI): domain Eukaryota; kingdom Metazoa; phylum Chordata; class Mammalia; order Primates; family Hylobatidae; genus Symphalangus; species Symphalangus syndactylus. The sequence goes on along the minus strand of NC_072440.2, from coordinate 78,125,378 downwards.
ATTCAGTCATTTGGATTTGCAGTGGCTCATTAAGTCAGCCCACGAGCTGCAGGCAGGTACATTTGGATTGCCACAGCTCGCTAATCTTTCCCTCCAGTTCTCTTGTGGTCATCTATACTTGTAGCCCAGCCATTGGCTGCCCTTCTTAAAAGCCTTCTGATCAAAAGGCACACTTCCCCAAATAGTGCTATTTCAAAAGTGCTCACACCCTGAAAGCCAATGCTTACCAGCAGGGTCAAAGTGTCTCCAGACAACTGAATATTATCTTGGTACCTTGAAGAAGAACCTGAATTTCTCAAACTTCTGTTTTTTTTTGTCGTTGCTGTTGTTATTTTGTTTTGTTTTATTGTGGGAAGGTATTGGGTGGCTGAAGGAGAAGCTGTAGTCCTAGGAATCAATACCCAGTGTCAGGCATCTTGGGAGCTTTTCAGGCCAGCCCAAATACAGCGTATATATACACAATAATGTAAAGTTTAATTAGTCTTTAGCTTACAACTTGCCTTAAAACTTCATTCAAATTTTATTTTTCATTAAAAACGAGATGTTTTATAAAATATTTAAAAGGAAAATAGAACAAAGAAATAAAGTCACTCTCCCACCAACCAAAGAAACACTGTTAAATTCTAACATTTTCAGATTTTGTTTTTAACTTGTCAATGTCTTTGCTTATTTCATTTATGTGGTACATGTTGTATACCAAATGTATCACATATATGGTCAATATACATGTGTATTGACCATTCTGTATCTCCTTTTTAATCCAAGAATTTTCTATATAATTATAAAATAAATGTTATCAAAGTCTTCATGGGACAGATATCAGTTTATTAATCATAATTTGGGGGCATTCGTGTTCCTAATTTTTTTATATTGTTGCAATAAGTATCTTTTGCACAAAACTTCTGTGTGTAGGATTCCTTGTAGGTTAGATCCTCATATGTCTCTGCTTCCATTTTGAATGTTTTCATTCTGGCAGTACGAGTTCGCCTGCCACTTCTTCCCAGTTTCCGTTTAGATTCGCAGGCACTAGTCCTGGGTCTGTGGAATGAGGAGGCCCAAGATAGGTTTGGGAACACTGAATGTGAACTACAAATTTGAAAAAAATCTGAAATCCGGGTTAATCCCTTTGTTTTCATCTCACCGAGCCCCAAAGATGAAAACTTGCTGAGAATGTCCCGGGATTTGGCTTGGCCAGCTGGCGAGGCATCCCCGAATAATGGGAGATTATTAGAATCCTGCCCTTTTCCAGCAAGCCTTTGTCCACATTCATTTTTATGTTGTGCCAATTAGGGATGGCACAGTGGTTTGCTTTGTGTGCATTCTGGCAGCCCCATCCACACATATTTGGGAGGAAAATCTCGCAGAATGTGCACGTCACTTTGGCTTTCTGTAACAAGGCATGACAGAGGGATCTCGGGTCCCTCATCCTAAGTGCATAAGTAGCTATATGCCTGAAGAGATTATCTGTGAACCTTTTAGTGCTCTGGCATCTTTATGCATGAAATGTCTCTTATAGAGGACTAGTAATCACACTGAGTATAGAGTGGAGATCACTCTCTGAAGTTTATTTTTCAGTGATGACATTGTGTCAATCCAAACTGGAGCCACAGTGGGACACAGCAATAAAATATAATTTGATGCAAGGTGGGGTTTGTTGACCCCATTCAATTGTATTTAGTGATTAAAATATTTAAAGTATCTCACTATAAGCGTTTTTATCTGTGTTCCACAGCTCAGCCCCATGGTCAGTATTATAATGAAACTTCAGCATATAAAGAGCCAGACTCCAGTGTACTCACCCAGGGCCCTTAAGGGGATCTGTATTCAAACCCAAGATCTTCTTCATATCCAACTGCTAGGGTTTATCCTCTTTTCACTTCTTAGGCATCTGCTTTCCTCTTTATGGGTTTTATAAATGCAAAAGTAACACTCCAGCTACCTCTTACTAATGCATAATGGACTTTGTTAATTTTAGCCAAAAGATACTTGTTATGGCAGCACAGCTGTGTCAGCTGCAAGTAAGAGCCCAGCCGCTACGATGCCTGTGTGGAACTCCACAGATACCCATTTCTCTCATAGCCATACAGTCTTGTTGAGGTTAGCAATTGATGTAAAACCAGAAGAACCAGAGATGGGGCTTCTCTGTGGGATGACTTGATGGATTCAGTTCTTTCTTTAGGTGTCTTTGTGTGGCTCCGCTTAAATCCTTCGTGCAGAACTAGGGGGGTGCCCCTTCTCTGTTAGTGAACTCAACACTTCCAGTATTAGCAATTAATGAGGGACTGATGGAGCCCAGACAGGGGTTAACTGCCTTCCTTCTGGTTACGGTCGTCAGTGGGCATGGGGACATACTCAGGTGGTGTGTAGGAGCTGCGATTCCATATAAGAAGCAACCCCTTCATCTCGACAGTATCTCTCCCTTTGTTCCTGGGCCTAGGATGTGGGGTTATTTCTCTCCTGATACTCAGAAGAGAAATGCCAATGTATTCCCATGGCATGTGTGTGTGTGTGTGTGTGTGTGTGTAATTAATGAACTTTACTGCCAGAGGGGAGCTTATATTATTTCATTGAATGCTATAATTTGAGAGCTAGAGACACCATACAGATCTTTTAATCCAACCGCCATAATTTATACATCAGGAGAGAGAGATAGAGTGATTTTAGGGATTTTCTCAAAGTAAGAGAGGATTGACACAGCCAGGTCTACAAGCTGGGTGTCCTGATCTCAGCCAAATGACTTTTAATCACACAATGTCTAATTTTAAAAGACAAGAGAAAATTTATTTCCGTAAAAATACTTTGCTGAGGCAGAAGAGAAACCAAAGTGTTTATCATTATTGTTCTTATTACTATTACTAATTAGCATAGTAATTTGCGCTTTTTCTTTTTTTAACCACTTTATGTATGATTTGACATACAAAAAGCTGTACATATATAATGTATACAACTTGATGAGTTTGAAGATCAATATATATCTGTGAAACCATCACCACAATCAATGCCATAGATGTATTCATCACCTTCGAAAGTTTCCACCCATCCTCTATTTATTTGTTTGTTAGGAATATTTCACATAAGATCTACCCTCTTAGCAGATTTTAAAGTATGAAATACAGTATTGTTAACTTTAGGCACTATGCTGTGCAGCGGATCTGTTGGATTTATTCATCTTGTATAACTGAAACTTTGTACCCTTTAACAAATACCTGCCCATTTTCTTCTTCTCCTGGCACTTGGCAACCACTATTGTACTCTCTACTTCTGTGGGTTTGACTATTTTAGATTCTTCATATAAATGGAATTATGTAGTATTTGTCCATCAATGTCTGGCTTATTTCTCTTATTTCCGAACCTCTAGGTTCATTCATGATGTCACAGTACAGAATTTTTTTTTAAAGGCTGAATTCCATTTATTCCATTTTATTTCATTCCATTGTGCATATAGAGGAAATTTAGAAATGTGTTAGTTTCCAAATACTTGGGGATTTTCTAGAGATATTTCTGTTATTGATTTCTAATTTAACTCCATTGTGATTAATGAACATACTGTGTCTGACTGGAATCTTTTTACATTTATCAAGACTTGTTAGTGGCCTAGAATATAATCCATATAGGTAAATGTCTCGTGTGCATTTGAATATGTATTCTGCCTTTGGTGGAGTTTTGTTTTTCTATACTTCGGAGTGTTCTATTAATGTCAGTTAGGTCAAGTTGGCCGATGGCATTATTCAAATCTCCTAAATCCTTACCAATTTTGTGTCTACTTTTTCTAGAAACAATTGGAAGAGAGGTGTTAAATTTTCTAACAGTAATTGTGGATTTTTCTGTTTCTCTTGGCAGTTCTATCAGTTTCTGCACCATATATTTTGAAGCTCTCTCATTAGAGGCATAAACATTTATTAATACTATGCTTATTGTTCATTTGACCCCCTTACAATTATGAAATGATCTTCTTTATTCCTACTAATCATCTTTGTTCTGAAATGTACTTTTTGTATGATAGTAATACTATCATTCCAACTTTTTTTTTCATTAATATTAGCATGGCATATATTTTTCAGTACTTTTTCTTTTCACTTGTTTCTTTATATTTAATACATATTTCTTGTATTAGCATATGATTGTGCTTTAAAAGAAAAACCTATCTGACAGAGCTGGGTGTACTGGCTTATTCTTGTAATCCCAGCACTTAGGGAGGTTGAGGCAGGAGGATCACTTAAGCCCAGAAGTTTGAGACCAGCCTAGGCAACATAGTGAGACCCATCTCTACAATTTTTATTTTTTTTTAATTAGCCAGGTGTAGTGACATGCATTTATGATCCCATTTACTTTGGAGGCTGAGGTGGAAGAATTGCTTGAGCCCAGAAGGTTGAGGCTGGAGTAAGCCATGATCATGCCATTATACTTCAGCCTGGGCAACAGAACAAGACCATGCCTCAAAAAATAAAATTTATTTGACAATCTCTGCTTTTCCAGATGTTTAAAACATTTACATTTAATGTGATTACTGATATGGTTGCATTTCAATTGATCATCTTTCTATTTGCTATTTGTCTTATCTCTTTTTGTTCCAGTTTTTCCTCTTTATTGTCCTTTTTTAGATTAATATTTTTTATGATTCCATTTTATCTATATTGTTGGTTTATAAGTTATAACTATTTTAGTCACTGCTTTATGTTTTATATTATACATATTTAACTTACCACATTCTACCTTCAGATAAAATTATACCACTTCATGAGAATTACAAGAAATGTTCAACAGTATATTTTTTTCTCCCTTCTCAACTTTTGTAGTATCGTTATGCATTTTACTTTGACCACGCACTCTTATTTTTGCTTAGATATTTAATTATCTTTTAAAAGAGACTTTGATAGGCCAGGCGCGGTGGCTCACGCCTGTAATCCCAGCACTTTGGGAGGCCGAGGCAGGCGGAACACAAGGTCAGGAAATCGAGACCATCCTGGCTAACACGGTGAACCCCATCTCTACCAAAAACACAAAAAATTAGCCGGGCGTGGTGGCGGGCGCCTGTGGTCCCAGCTACTTGGGAGGCTGAGGCAGGAGAATGGCGTGAACCCGGGAGGCGGAGCTTGCAGTGAGCTGAGATCCTGCCACCGCACTTCAGCCTTGGCGACAGAGCGAGACTCTGTCTCTTAAAAAAAAAAAAAAAAAACCAAAAAAAAGAGAGACTTTGATAATAAGATATATATTTTCCCATGTTGTTACCATTTTTGGCGTTCTTTTTATCTTCCATAGATCTTTATTTCCATTTGCTGTTGTTTTCTTTCTGCCTGAAGGACTTTCTTGACATTTATTGTCGTATAGATCTGGTGATAAGTTCTTTCAGTTTTTGTATGTCTACCAAAGCCTTTGTTTCATCTTCATCTTTGTTTATTTATATTTTTAGAGACAGGTCTTGCTACGTTGCTCAGGCTGGGCTCAAGCTCCTGGCCTCAAGTGATTATCCTGCCTCAAGTCTCTCAAGTAGCTGCGATTATAGGTGCAGCCAGCTTGCTTGGCTCATCTTCATTTTTGAAAGGTATTTTTCCAGGGCACAGAATTTTAGATTGATAGATGTTGTTCTGTCTTTTGGTTTGCATTGTTTCTGACAAGAAATAAGCTGTAATCCTCATTTTTGTTTCTTTGTATGTGATAAGACATTTTTCCTCTGGCTACTTTTAATACTTTCTCTTTATCATTGATTTTGAGCCATTTGAAAAGATGTGCCATGGCCTATTTTCTTCAGTTGCTAGTGTTTGGGGTTTGTTTGGCTTCTTGCATATACAAGTTTAGTTTTTATCAAATTTTGAAAAATTTTGACTATGATTTTTTCAGATATTCTTTTATGCCACCTCCATTCTCTCCCAACCCAGTAATTGCAATTACACATAATTAGGCTGCTTGATATTGTTCCACACTTCATTATGTTCTGTTCATTTAAAAAAAAAACTCTTTTTGATCTTTTTTTTTTCATTTTGGAAATTTCTATTGCTGTATATTCAAGTTCATTAATTTTTTTGCAGTGTCTAAACTGCTCTTTATCAGGTCTTTTTCCAACTCACACATTGTACTTCCATCTCTAAAAGTTTGATTTAGGTCTCTCAAAAAATGTATCCTCCTCTCTATACTTAAATTTTTGAAGGTATGATTATATAGTGGTAACATCTATTTTAATGTCCTCATCCTCTACTTCTGACATCTGCATTTATTCTGAGTCAATTTTGATTGATTGTATTCTTTCTTTATTATAGGTTATATTTTCCTTCTCATCAGTTTGTCTAGTAATTTGTTATTGGATTTCAAATGTTGTGAATTTTAACTTCTTTGCTTTTGTGTACTTTTTTATTTATATAACTATTGGCCTTTGCTCTGGAATGCATTTCAGTTATCCAGAAAAATTTGGCTTCTTTAGATTTTTACCTTTAAGATTTGCTTGGTGGAAGTATAGAAGTGCTCAGTCTAAGGAGAATTATTTCTCTCTACTGAGGCAAGATCCTTCTGTATAATCTACCCAATGCTAAGTGACTCATGAGGATTTATATTTTCCCCAGTGGGAACAGGCATTATTCTATGCCTGTCTTGGGTGAATGTTGGGCGCAGTTAACCGCTAATCCTTTTGGGGGCTTCTTTCCTTAGCCTCAATGCATTCGCGGATCATTACTCAGCTGAACACTGAGGAGGTCTCTTTCCAAATGTTAGGAGTTCTTCCTCTGTCCAGTTTTCTCCTTTCTGGTGCATTGTCTTAAGAACTGTAGCCACCTTCACAGACTTTTAGCTCCATCTGAAGTCAGATGGTTCATTGTACTTTGCTTAGCTTTCTCCTACCTGCACCATAATTTAAAACCTTTTAAGGACATAAGTTAGAGTAATTATAGGGATCACCTTATTTGTTTTCTGTTTTGTTTTTTTTCAGGGATCACTTTCCTTCATTTCCTGACATACAACATTGTGAAAATAATTTTTAAAGAATATTTTGCCTTTTGTTGTTGTTTCAGGCTAGAGCATGAATTTGGCCAGATTAGAAGTCCTCAAGTGAACTGAAGTCAGACTGCAATATTGTATACATTTTCAACTTGTTTGTTTATATCTAACTGCCTCTTGGGAAGGGGATTAATCTTAAACTTGTGCATATTCCCTGTGATACTGTATTTGCTGTAAATTTAGAAATGTCCTGATATAAGAAATAATGATACCATAGGAGTAACTTGCAATTAAAAAATGTGTGTCTATCATATGATGTTTAATACTGTTCTCTTGGGTTTACTGTATTTTTATCTAGATTCCTGTAATATAAGAAGAAGGGCTGGACCAGTCTGACTTTGAGTGGAAGGTGGGAGTCCAAGGGCCTGGAACCCTGGGGTTTAAACTAAGTCAATAACCAGGTAGAAAAGTTAAAGTCCAAATGGTAAAAGGAAAGTCATGAGAATGAGATACAAGAGAGTTCAGTGACTGGGATTCAAATCTCAGTGAGAAATTGAGTGTGGAAGCTGGGAACAAGGAGAGAGCGGAGAAAAGCAATACTGTGAATATCCTGAAAGATATACTGGGTGTAGATGGCCCTCCCCTTGAAACTTAAGAAAAAAAAAATCTGCACTTTGGGAGGCCGAGGCAGGTGGATCACAAGGTCAGGAGTTCGAGGTGAGCCTGGCCAATATGGTGAAACCCCATCTCTACTAAAAATACAAAAATTAGCTGGGCATGGTGGGCCTGTAGTTCCAGCTCCTCGGGAGGCTGAGGCAGGAGAAATAGCTTGAACCCAGGAGGCAGAGGTTGCAGTGAGCTGAGATGGCACCATTGTATTCTAGCCTGGGCGACAGAGCAAGATTCTGTCTCAAAAAAAAAAAAAAAAAAAAAAAAAATCATCTGGCATGGATATGGTGAAAGGATGAGTGAACCTGACATAAAGAGATAGAAGTATGATGGAAAATCATTTACGGCACATAACTACAACAAATTCCTCTCTCAAATCTGTTAGTGTGGCTCTAATTACTACATTAGGTCTATAAACTCCGCCATCCTGCTTATTCCCAGTGGTTTCCTGGCTTTGTTGCTTTATAACTAAGATATATGTAAACATAATAAACACTCACACAAAACATCTGTCTCAAATTGGTTCTGTTTCTTTGTAAAGGAGCCAGAAACTTTGATATGATCACAGTAAAAAGATCATGCTGTTTGTTATACTTAGGGCTTTTAATTACCTTAGCAAGTGTTTTAAATGAATAATAAGTTTACAATTCAAACAGAATACATAAGGTTGTAATTTCTCAAAACATATTTCATGCTGATTTGCTCTTTGTTCAGATATAGCTTCTAAATATAGTAGCGTCTGTTAGGCCTTAATATAATTATAAATTTGTATTATTTCTGCCATCTATCACATTCCATAAAATCCAGATAAAAACTTCTGAAATCCACTTAAAATAATGATAGTGCTATGTTCTGGCACTTTACTGAAGGTCATGCAATGCATAATCTAATTTAATACAATAATGCTATGAGGTAGTTATTACCATTTTCTAGAAGAAACTCTAGTTTGGAGAGTTTAAGTATCTTGTCCAAAGTTGCAGTTATCAGGGAGATCAAAGTCAGGTCTGTTTCACTTCAAAATTCTTAAGTCCTGAGCCTCCCGAGTAGCTGGGACTACAGGCGTGTGCCACCATGCCTGGCTAATTTTTGTATTTTTAGTAGAGATGGGGTTTCACTATGTTGGCCAGGCTGGTCTCGAACTCCTGACCTTGTGATCTGCCCGCCTTGGCCTCCCAAAGTGTTGGGATTACAGGTGTGAGCCACCCCGCCCGGCCACTTCATCCTTTTTAATGGCTGGCTAATATTTTATTGTATGGATTTTACCACAATTTGTTTATCCATTGATGGACAAATTGCTTTTGTAACTTAAAGAAGTCAAAAATAAAAAGTTAAACAAGTGAGATCACAGTAAAGTGTGTAGTCTAGTTAGTTGTGTTGTCTTAATGTCAATTTCCTGAATTTTGATGATGTACTATAGTCATGGTAGATACTACTGTTGGGAGAAGCTAGGTGAAGGGTACTTAGGATCTGTCTACTATTTCTGCAACTTTTCGTGAGTCTGTAATTATTTCAAAGTAAAAAGTTAACGCAGGGTGCAATGGCTTATACCTGTAGTCCCAACTACTCAGGAGGCTCAAGGTGAGTACAGGAGGCTGAGGCTACAGCAAGCCCTGTTCATGCCACAGCACTCCAGCTTGGACGACAGAGCAAGACCTTGTCTCAAAAAAAAAAAAAAGATCCCGTGTGAAATTATTCAGACTTTCAGACTTCAGCCTGGGTTCCCAAGTCTTTACCAAAATATTTTTTCTGTCTTCCTTGATTAAATTTGTTTGAGGCAGGAGTAGAGTTGAGAAAGGGGGAATTTTTTTCAACTTTGAGAATTTAAGGCTGGGTATGGCGGCTCATGCCTGTAATTGCAACACTCTGGGAAACTGAGGCAGGAGGAGTGCTTGAGGCCAGGAGTTCAAGACCAGCTAGGGCAATATAGCAAAACCCTGTCTCTACAAAAGATAAATTAAAAAATAAAAAATATAATTTTGGCCGGGCACAGTGGCTCACGCCTGTAATCCCAGCACTTTGGGAGGCTGAGGCAGGTGGATCACGAGGTCAGGGGATCAAGACCATCCTGGCTAACACAGTGAAATCCCGTCTCTACTAAAAAAATACAAAAAATTAGCCGGGCGTGGTGGCATGAACCTGTAGCCCCAGCTACTAGGGAGGCTGAGGCGGGAGAATTGCTTCAACCTGGGAGGTGGAGGTTGCAGTGAGCCAAGATTGCACCACTTTACTCCAGCCTGGGCAACAGAGCGAGACTCTTGTCTTAAAAATATATACATATATATATATGTATATAAAATTTTATAATTATAGAACAGTATAAAGAATCACCATCACTCACAAACTTCCCTGGAATCTCAAGATTGCCTTTTTTTTTTTGAAACAGGGTCCTGCTCTGTCATTTCAGGCTGCAGTGCAGTGGCATAAACTTGACTCACTGCAACCTCCGCCCCCTAAGCTCAAGCAATCGTCCCACTTCAGCCCCCCGAGTAGCTGGGATTACAGAAGCAAGCTACCACACCTGGCTAATTTTTTTGTATTTTTTGTAGAGATGGGATTTTGCCATGTTCGCTGATCTCTAACTCCTAGATCAAGCCATCCGCCCACCCTAGCTTCCCAAAGTACTGGGATTACAGGCGTGAGCCATTGCACCTGGCCGACTGCCAACTGCCAATGCCTCAACACCTTGTTCCATGTTTTAACATGAGAAATAAAACAATTTTTTTTCTTTTGAGACAGCGTCTCACTCTGTCGCCCAGGCTGGAGTGCAGTGGCACAATCTCAGCTCACTGCAACCTCCACCTCCCGGGTTCAAGTGATTCTCCTGTCTCAGCCTCCTGAGTAGCTGGCATTACCGGTGAACACCACCAAGGCTGGCTCATTTTCGTATTTTTAGTAGAGATGGGGTTTCACCATGTTGGCCAGACTGGTCTCGAACTTCTGACCTCAGGTGATCTGCCTGCCTCGGCCTCCCAAAGTACTGGGATTACAGGCGTGAGCCATTGCACCTGGTTCAGAAAGAAAATAAATTTAATATGTGTGTTTGTTGCCTCCTTGACCACCAAACTAGTCCAATTCTGCCTCTTCAAAAAAGGCAACCACATGTTGCTTCTTCCTTTTCTCCCCAGAAAAAAGTATCTTTTTTTTCTTTTTTTTTTTTTTGTGATAGAGTCTTACTCTGTTGCCCAGGATGGAGTGCAGTGGCACGATGTTGGCTCACTGCAATCTCCACTTCCCAGGTTCAAGTGATTCTCCTGCCTCAGCCTACTGAGTAGCTGGGATTACAGGCATCCACCACCATGCCCAGCTAATGTTTGTATTTTTAGTAGAGGGTGGGTTTCACCATGTTGGCCAGGCTGGTCTCAAACTCCTGAACTCAAGTGATCCACCCACCTCAGCCTCCCAAAGTGCTGGGATTACAGGCGTGAGCCACCGTGCCCGGATTTTTTTTTTTTTTTTATGAAACAAAGTCTTGCCCTGTTGCCTAGGCTGGAGTGCACTGCATGATCACAGCTCACTGCAACCCTGACCTCCTGGGCTCAAGTGATCCTCCCACCTTAGCCCCTGGAGTAGCTGGGACCACAGGTTCAAGCCATTTAAATTTTTAATTTTTTTGTAGGGGGTGGGTCTCACTATGTTGCCCAGGCTGGTCTTGAACACCTGGGTTCAAATGATCCTCCTGCCTCAGCCTCCCAAAGGGTTGGGATTACAGAAGTGAACAGCCACAGCCAGCCATGTGTTGCCTTTACAGTGTGGGCAAGTGGGAATTTATATCCAAGGAGCAGGGAGCAGGGCAGTGAATGGAAACAACTAAGAGGAAACATCATGGGTAAGGGGGAATTCTGGCTAAGCCCACCTAACAGGATTCTTGCTGAAGGCAGGCCAGGGTGACCAGATATTACCTAGAGGATGGTGGAGGATGGGGAACCTGGTCAGATATGGAAGATGATCAGATGTCAAGGGTGGGGTGTTCTTGCTAAACTGACTTAGCAGGGTTCTTTGCTAAAATTTAATAAGGAAGTGCACAGACGGGCATTGAAGAAGATTCAGAAGCCTGACTAAAGTTTGGCCAAGCAAAGAATCTTTATCGTGTGAGATAAAAAAAAAAAAGGTAAGGAAGCCAGGCGCATGGTGGCTTGCACCTGTAATCCCAGCTACTTGAGAGGCTGAAGCAGGGGGATGGCTTGAGGAATCTGAAAACCAGGAGTTTGAAACCAGCCTGGGCAACATAGCGAGAGACTGCATCTCTACAAAAATAAATTTTAAAAAAAGACGAGGAAAGGCTGGGGGCGGTGGCTCAAGCCTGTAATCCCAACACTTTGGGAGGCTGAGGCGGGTGGATCATGAGGTCAGGAGTTCGAGACCAGCCTGACCAACATGGTGAAACCCCGTATCTACTAAAGATATAAAAAATTAGCCGAGCATGGTGGCACGTGCCTGTAATCCCAGCTACTTGGGAGGCTGAGGCAGGAAAATTGCTTGAACCCAGGAGGCAGGGGTTGTAGTGAGCCGAGATTGTGCCATTACACTCAAGCCTGGGCAACACGGTGAGACTCCACCTCAAAAAAAAAAAAAAAAAAAAAAAAAAAAAAGATAAAGAAAGACTGAATGGGTAGCAGACAGTGATGACGATGATCATGATGATGATATTGCTAAACCTGGTAATGCCAACGTGATCAAAATGACACTAAGCCCCAGAGCTCTGTCTTAAAGGAGAGTCAACTGACCAGTTCATGTGCCAGAACTGGCTTTCTTGTCAGCTCCTGGGGGTTAACTGCCTTTTCAATGAATGGCTACAAAAACCAGTTGTCCTGGTTTCCCCAGGAATCGGAGACGCTTCTGTGAGTCAATCTTTTACGTCACTTTGCAAGCCTCATTTTCTGAGTCCATCCATCTGGAGGAAGAGATCTTAGTCAATAAAATCACAGTGCCTTCTGTCACTAAAACCTAGGAGGTGTTAACACTCATTTACCCCCCTGGGTTTCCCTGTAAGTGGACTTGTCCCCAGCTGGTAGAATGAAGCTACCAGGACCACTCTAAGAGCTGCCAATTTCCTAGGCCAGCACAGTGCAGGTCTCCTCCCTGTATTGGCAGAGCTTGGCCCTTGAAAGGTGTCTGAACAGCAGCTGTCCCCAGGTTGAACAGGCTTGTTGATTTATGCTGGAAATAGCTGTCTTGTTGTAAGGATTGTCCCTGTATATCCACCTTGTGCATGTAAAAGACTCATAACTCAAGAGCATGGAGGAAGCCTGATCATCATCATTTGACTCAGATGAAAAGTTGATTTATTCTGCAGAAACCAGGATTCATAATTCCCGATCGTCATTATCCATTGTCAAGGGAAGAAAACAAAGTTCAGAGAGGTTGAATAACTTGAGATATTAACATATTGCTTGTCATGTTGTTTTGTTTTGTTTTTGTTCTTTTTTTTTCTTTTTCTTTTTCTATCTTTTTTTTTTTTTTTTTTTTTGAGATGGAGTTTCACTCTTGTTGCCCAGCCTGGAGTGCAATGGCACAATCTTGGCTCACTGCAACCTCCGCCTCCTGGGCTCAACCGATTCTCCTGCCTCAGCCTCTCAAGTAGCTGGGATTACAGGCATGTGCCACCACACCTGGCTAATTTTATATTTATATGTTTATTTTATTTATTTATTTATTTTTGAAACAGAGTCTCACTCTGTAGCCCAAGCTGGAATGCAGTAGCGTGATCTTGGCTCACTGCAACCTCCGCCTCCGGGGCTCAAGTGATTCTTGTGCCTCAGCCTCCCAAGTAGCTGGGACTGCAAGAGCCTGCCACCGCACCAAGCTACTTTTTTATATTTTAGTAGAGATAGGGTTTCACCATGTTGCCCAGGGTGGTCTCGAACTCCTGAGCTCAGAAGATCCATCCGCCTCGGCCTCCCAAAGTGCTGGGATTACAGGCATGAACCATGACACCACGACACCTGGCCTAATACCATATTTTAGTAGAAACAAGGTTTCACCATGTTGGTCAGCTTAGTCTCAAACTCCTGACCTTAGGTGGTCCATCTGCCTCAGCCTCCCAAAGTGCTGGGATTACAGGCATGAGCCACCGCACCTGGCCCCTTGTCATGTTTTACATCTAAGACTTTCCAGGGTCCCTGCACGTTCTTACAGACCCCTGATCAGGAAAGGTGCCTTATAGGTGGGGAGAGGAAAACTCCCCTCAACTAGGGTCAGTAGTTTTAAGCTAGACAGCTAGCCTATTAAGTAATGTATATATTATACAAATATGTCACCACAGCAATTATATTAATAAACTACTATCTTTATTATTATCTTTTAATAATACCTTTTTTTTTTTTTTAATGAGACAGAGTCTTTCTCTGTTGCCCAGGCTGGAGTGCAATGGCACCATCTTGGCTCACTGCAACCTCTGCCTCCTGGGTTCAAGCGATTCTCCTGCCTCAGCCTCCTGAGTAGCTGGGATTACCATTCATGGCCCCTGGGATTACCATTCATTATCCATGGCCCCCGACACCATGCCCAGCTAATTTTTGTATTTTTAGTAGAGATGGGGTTTCACCATGTTGGCCAGGCTGGTCTCGAACTCCTGACCTCAGTGATCCAGCCGCCTTGGCCTCCCAAAGTGCTGGGATTACAGGCCTTAGCCACCGCACCTGGCCTTTTTTTTGTCTTTGAGACAGTCTGGCTCTGTCACCCAAGGTAGAGTGCGGGGGCATGATTTTGGCTCATTGCAACCCCTGCCTCCTGGTCTCAAGCCATCCTCACACCTCACCGTCCTGAGTAGCTAAGACTGCAAGGCACACATCACCATGCCAGGCTAATTTTTGTATTTTTTCTTTTTTTTTTTTTTGTGGGAGGAACTCTTGAGCCTGTGAGGTCCAGGCTGCAGTGAGCCATACGATTCCAACCTGGGCGACACAGTAAGACCCCGTTTCAAAAAAAGCAAAAAAACAGCATTTACATTCATTGTTCTGCAGTGATCACCACCATCCATCTCCAGAATATTATCTTCCACGTTATCTTGCCTAAAAGAAACACTATACCTGGTAAACATTAACTCCCCCATTTCTCTCTCCCACAGACCCTAGTAATCTCAATTTTACTTTCTGTGTCTGTGAAGTTGCCTATTGTAGGTAACTCATAAAAGTGGAAGGCTGAGCGTGGTGGCTCACGCCTGTAATCCCAGCACTTTGGGAGGCCAAGGTGGGTGGATAACTGAGGTCAGGAGTTCGAGACCAGCTTGGCCAACATGGTGAAACCCTGTCTCTACTAAAAAATACAAAAATTAGCTAGGCATGGTGGCACATGCCTGTAATCCCAGCTACTAGGGAGGCTGAGGGAGGAGAATTCCTTGAACCCAGGAGGTGGAAGTTGCAGTGAGCCAAGATGGCGCCATTGCACTCCAGCCTGGGCAACAGAGTGAGACTCTGTCTCAAAAAAAAACAAAAACAAAAACAAATAAATAAAAAGTGGAATTATACAATATTTGTCCTTTTGGCCGGGCACAGTGGCTCACGCTTGTAATCCCAGCACTTTGGGAGGCCGAGGCGGGCGGATCACGAGGTCAGGAGATCGAGACCACGGTGAAACCCCGTCTCTACTAAAAATACAAAAAAAATTAGCCGGGCGTGGTGGCGGGCACCTGTAGTCCCAGCTACTCGGGAGGCTGAGGCAGGAGAATGGCGTGAAGCCGGGAGGCGTAGCTTGCAGTGAGCCGAGATTGCGCCACTGCACTCCAGCCTGGGTGACAGAGCAAGACTCCGTCTCAAAAAAAAAAAAAAAAATTTGTCCTTTTGTGACCAGCTTATTTCACTTAGCATGGTGTTCTAATGGTTCATTCATGTTGTAGCATGTGTCGGAGTCTTATTCCTCTGTAAGGCTGAAATATATGCCATTGTATATATATATACTGTGTATTGTTTATCCATTCACCTGTGGACAGACATGGGTTGTTTCTACCTTTTTTTTTTTTTTTTTTTTTTGAGACAAAGTCTCGCTCTGTTGCCCAGGCAGGAGTGCAGTGGCACAATCTCGGCTCACTGCAAGCTCCGCCTCCCAGGTTCACGCCATTCTCCTGCGTCAGCCTCCTGAGTAGCTGGGACTACAGGCGCCAGCCACCACACCCAGCTAATTTTTTTTTTTTTTTTTTTTTTTTTGGTATTTTTAGTAGACACGGGGTTTCACCATGTTAGCCAGGATGGTCTTGATCTCCTGACCTCGTGATCTGCCCGCCTCGGCCTCCCAAAGTGCTGGGATTACAACAGGTGTGAGCCACCGTGCCCGGCTTTTTTTTTTTTTTTTTTTTGAGATGGAGCCTCACTCTCTTGCCAGGCTCAAGTACAGTGGCGCAATCTCGGCTCACTGCAACCTCTGCCTCCTGGGTTCAAGCGATTCTCCTGCCGCAGCCTTCCGAGTAGCTGAGACTACAGACGCGTGCCACCATGCCCAGCTAATTTTTGTATTTTTAGTAGACATGGGGTTTCACCATGTTGGCCAGGCTGGTCTCGAACTCCTGACCTTGTGATCCACCTACCTCGGCCTCCCGGAGTGGTGGGATTACAGGCACGAGCCACGGCGCCCGACCCTTGATATTATCTTTATTGAGTGCATGACTCGTATTGGAGATCAGGCAAGCAGATTAGACATTTACAGTGTATATTTCTACAGAAGCCCAATATGCAGTTTTCAAGCTGTATTAGACTGTCCCTATCCTCAGTTCATTTCACTGTAATAATTCTTGCCTCGTGGATCAATGAACAATCATCTATTCTCTTACACCTTCTGTAATGGGGTTTGTTTGTTTGTTTTCCTGCATCTAATCATGTATTATGGGATTTGCTTTGAAACTGCCTTTGCGAAGATTAAGAGAGTGACAGAAGCCTAGCGTGGCTGATTCCATCTTGCTTCTAGACTCACAGGCTGGCTGTCTTTGCTCATTCCTAGGGGTAGACCAAGCTAACCATGGAGGAAATTTAGCTTATTGTTTAACTTTTTTTTTTTGAGATGGAGTTTTGCTCTGTCGCCCAAGCTGGACATCAGTGGCCCGATCCAGGCTCACTACAGCCTCCGCCTTATTGTTTACCTTTGAAGCAAGGATGATAATAGTCCTTCCCTAAAATAAACCCCCTCCTTGCTCAGGGACCATCTTTGTAAACTAATGAAAGGCCAGGATTTACGCTATGGGAAGGGAGTGAATTCTGCTAAAACGTAGGCAAAGTTTCTATAATCCCTTACTGCTCAGAAGTCATATGGCCAGAAGTCACAAGATTTGTGACTTCTCCAATTACTCCTATAGATAACACCGCTATTATAGAACCCACAATTGGTCTTGAGATGTGTTTCAGACTATTGTATTCTGGCAACCAACTCACCCCATCAGACTCATGAATTATAACTCAGTCAGTCCTATGGTCCTCAACAAGGGGCAGATTCAGCACACAGAAACCGCTTCCCACACCCCTATAATTTCATCCCCAGTCAATCACCAGCACCCATTTCCTAGCTCCCTGCCCACCAAATTATCCACACAATCCCAATTTCTCCCTTGAGCCCAGGAGTTCGGGACCAGCCCAGGCAATATGGCAAAACCCCATCTCTACAAAAAATACAAAAATCAGCTGGGCATGGTGACACAGCACCTGTACTCCCAGCAACTCAGGAGGCTGAGGTGGGAGGCTTGCTTGAGCTGGGGATGTGGAGGCTGTAGTGAGCCATGACCATGCCACTGCACTCCAGCCTGGGTGACAGAGTGAAACCCTGTCTCAAAAAAAAAAAAAAAAAAAAAAAAGAAAGAAGAAAAGAAAAGAAAGAACGAAATCTAAATGTATTAGCAGGGACAGATCTTAAAAACTTAATGTTGGGGGCAGAGGGGAAAGTTGTAGAATATGTACAATATGATACCATTTGTGAAAAACTTTTAGACCGGGCGCAGTGGCTCACACCTGTAATCCCAGCATTTTGGGAGGCCAAGGCGGGCAGATCACGAGGTAGAGAGATCGAGACCACCCTGGCCAACATGGTAAAACCCCGTCTCTACTAAAAATACAAAAAAAAGCTGGGCATGGTGTCAGGCTCCTGTAATCCCAGCCACTTGGGAGGCTGAGGCAGAGAATTGCTTAAACCCGGGAGGCAGAGGTTGCAGTGAGCCGAGATAGCGCCATTGCACTGTAGCCTGGTCAAAAATAGTGAAACTCTGTCTCAAAAAGAAAAAAAGAAAAACTTTTAAAGACTGAAGCTGAAAAAACAATACTCTATGTTGTTATGGGAACATACACAAGCAGGAAAAGTATCTCCTCTGAGTTATGTGGGAGACTGATCTGAGTAATAGCTCCAGTCCCTCCACTTGGCCAGTCTTGTGTTAATTGACCTCTTTCTTTACTGCAATACCGCAGTCTCAGTGATTTGGGTTTATCTCTGCAGCAGGCAAGAATGCCAGGTAACATGGCTCACACCTGTAATCCCAGCACTTTGAGAGGTTGAGATGGCAGTATTGCTTGAGTCCAGGAGTTCAAGACTAGCCTGGGCAACATAGCAAGACCCCCATCTCTACCAAAATTTTAAAAGTTAACCATGTATGGTGGTACATGCCTGTACTGCTACTCAGGAGGCTGAGGTGGGAGTATTGCTTGAGCCCAGGAAGTTGAGGCTGCAGTGAGTGAGCCATGATTATGCCATGGCACTCTAGCCTGGGCAACAGAGTGAGACCCGTTTTAAAAAAAAAAGTCAGGTTAACATCAAGTGTTGGTAGGGATGTGAGGAAATAGGGACATATATATACCACTGGTAGGTGTACGAATTGCTATAACACCTTGGGAAAGCATTTTGCAACCTATAATACTGACGTGGAGATGTGCCTATCCCACAAGCCAGCAATACAATTTCATTGCCAAGTACATTCCCTTGATTTGAACTTCCTAACCTGTGAGTGGCCAAGTGAATGAGAGGTGCTGAGAAACTGATCCCCTCAGTGCCTACAGGACCTAAGTAGCTCTAGCCTTTGGGGGTGTGGCCTCTGGCCGTGAGCAGCCTCCTGTGTACAAATACTCTATTACTACTTGTTCTGTGAGCTGGACATGAAAAAGATCGGGAAAGAGTGAGCTACAGAAACTCCCTGGTGAGCACCAAGAGATGGGTTCAAAGGTATTCATTACAGCACTGCTTGAAGTAGCCCACATTAGAAACACCTAAATGTCTATCAGTAGGAGAAGAAATAACTAAACACGATGGAATACTGTTCAGCAACTATCACGAATGAACAAAATCCTGCTGGGTGTGGTGGCTCATGCCTGTAATCTCAGCACTCTGGGAGGCTGAGGCGCTTGGATTGCTTGAGCCCAGGAGTTCAAGACCAGCCTGGGCAACATGGCAAAACCCCATCTCTACAAAAAATACAAAAATCAGCCGGGTGTGGTGACACAGCACCTGTAGTCCCACCTACTCAGGAGGCTGAGGTGGGAGGTTTGCTTGAGCTGGGGATGTGAAGGCTGCAGTGAGCCATGACCATGCCACTACACTCCAGCCTGGGCGACAGACTGAAAACCTGTCGCAAAAAAAAAAAAAAAAGAACCAAATCAAAGGCATCAGCAGGGACAGAGCTTAAATACTTAATGTTTGGGGCAGAGGGGAAAGTTGTAGAGTGTGTATAATATGATGCCATTTTTTAAAAACTTTTTTTTTTTTGAGAAAGAGTCTCTGTTTGTTAACCAGGCTGGAGTGCAATGGCGCGATCTCGGCTCACTGCAACCTCTGCCTCCTGGGTTCAAGCAATGCTCCTGCCTCAGCCTCCTGAGTAGCTGGGATTACAGGTGCCTGCCACCACACCCGGCTAATTTTTGTATTTGTAGTAGAGATGGGGTTTCACCATGTTGGTCAGGCTGGTCTTGAACTGCTGACCTCATGATCTGCCTGCCTCGGCCTCCCAAAGCGTTGGGATTACAGGTATGAGCCACCGTGCCCAGCCTGTGAAAAACTTTTAAAGACTCACACTGAAAAAACAGTACTCTATGTTGTTATGGGAACATGTACAAGCAGGAAAAGTATTACAACAGGCTCGGTGAGGCTGCTGGCCAACTTGAGGAAAGTGATTTCTTTAGAAGAGGGAGAAAAAGAAATGGAATAAGGGCATAGTTTTAGCTATACATGTAACATTTTATTTACTTATTTTATCTTTATTTATTTATTTGTTTTTCTTGAGACAGAGTCTCTCGCTCTGTCACCCAGGCTGGAGTGCAGTGGCGAGATCTCCGCTCACTGCAACCTCCACCTCCCAGGTTCAAGCAATTCTCCTGTCTTCCACACACAGCCAGCTCTGCATGAGTTACTCTTTCTCCATTGCAATTTCCCTGTCTCTTGATAAATCAGCTCTGTCTAGGCAGGCGGCAAGGTGAACCCACTGGGCGGTTACAGCCCCAGAATTTAGTCCGCAGGTAGGCGGAGCAGTAGTCACATCAAAAGCATCCATTCAGTGGGCTGCTTTTCAGAATCAGATGCTGTGCCAGGTGGTTTGTTTACACATCTCTTTGCATCCCCTGGAACAACTCTGTGAACTTGGGATTATCCCCTCAGGAGGTAACTAGGTTCAAGACAGCAAATAACTGGCTCAGGATCACAGAGCAGCCACATGGCGGAGCTGAAATTCAAACCCAGGCCAGTCTGATCCCAAACCAGGGCTCCTTAACCACCACAGCTGTGTCTCTGAAGCTTCATTCAGTCTTAATTTTTTTTTTTTTTTTGAGATGGGGTCTCGCTCTGTCACCCAGGCTGGAGTGCAATGGCTTGATCTCGGCTCACTGCAACCTCCGCTGCCTGGGTTCAAGCAGTTCTCCTGTCTTAACCTCCCAGGTAGCTTGGATTACAGGCACCTGCCACCACGCCCAACTAATTTTTTGTATTTTTAGTAGTGACGGGGTTTCCCTATACTGGTCAGGCTGATCTCGAGCTCCTGACCTCAGGTGATCTACCTGCCTCGGCCTCCCGAAGTGCTGGGATTACAAGCATGAGCCACAGCGCCTGGCCTGTCTTCACATTTTTGCCATCGGCACTTATCATCTGTGCTGTTATTTACTTAATGCTTTTTCTTCAAACTGACGCCCTTTTATAATTGAATAAATGTACTTTAAAAGGAAACTTTTTTTCTACAATAAATGGGAAACAAGTGTCTGTTACAGTGAAAAGAAGGTTATTTCGAAAACATATACAAAAGAAACAAAATACTGTAACATTTGACCAGATACTATTACCTGCTGAGGCCCTCTCTTTGTTCCAAATGGAGATTAGAAAGCCTTGGAGATGTGTTAAAGATATGACAAGGCTGGGAGCGGTGGCTCACGCCTGTAATCCCAGCACTTTGGGAGGCCGAGGTGGGTGGATCACCTGAGGTCAGGAGTTTAAGACCAGCCTGACCAACATGGCAAAACCCTGTCTCTACTAAAAATACAAAAATTAGCTGGGCATGGTGGCATGCACCTGTAATCCCAGCTACTTGGAAGGCTGAGGCAGGAGAATCCCTTGAACCTGAGAGATGGAGTTTGCAGTAAGCCGAGATGACACAGACTCTGTGTCAAAAAAAAAAAAAAAAAAAAAAAAAAAAAAAAAAAAAAAAGGAACAAAAAACAAAACAAAACATATACAAAAGAACCAAAATACGGCCGGGCGCGGTGGCTCACGCTTGTAATCCCAGCACTTTGGGAGGCCGAGGCGGGCAGATCACGAGGTCAGAAGATCGAGACCACGGTGAAACCCCGTCTCTACTAAAAAAAAAAAAATACAAAAAAATTAGCCAGGCGTGGTGGCGGGCGCCTGTAGTCCCAGCTACTGGGAGAGGCTGAGGCAGGAGAATGGCGTGAACCCGGGAGGCGGAGTTTGCAGTAGCCGAGATCGCGCCACTGCACTCCAGCCTGGGTGACAGAGCGAGACTCCGTCTCAAAAAAAGAAAAAAAAAAAAAAAAGAAAAAATACATTTAGGCCAGATGCTATTACCTCTCTGTTCAAAATGGAGATGAGGAAACCTTGGAGATGTGTTAAAGATATAATAGCCAGCCGGGCGCGGTGGCTCATGCCTGTGATCCCAGCACTTTGGAAGGTTGAGGTGGGTGGATCACCTGAGGTCAGGAGTTCAAGACCAGCCTGACCAACATGGAGAAACCCCATCTCTACTAAAAATACAAAAAAAAAAATTAGCCAGGCATGGTGGCACATGCCTATCATCCCAGCTACTGAGGAGGCTCAGGCAGGAGAATCGCTTGAACCCGGGAGATGGATGTTTCACTGAGCTGAAATCGCGCCAATGCACTCCAGCTTGGGTGACAGAGTGAGACTCTGTCTTAAACAAAAACAAAAACAAAAAAAAACGCTGGAATCATGCTGAGCATAGGGAATGTGAAGGCCCTGGATTGAGACAGGCTGAAGGAAGGACAGCTGTGCCCCTCTCCTCCTTCCATTGAGCCCATGGGTTCTATGTTCTTACAGAGTGGAGGGCAGAAACCCCTGCATTATTTAAAGCGTTATTCTTTCTGTCTGTCTCATTTCTGTCTCTTTCTCTCTCTGTCTCACATTCAAACATGCATAGTTGGATTTACCAAGTTAAATACAGGTATATTATGACTCCACTGTTTGTAGCTTGTCAAAGCATCCCCTCATGAGTTGTTTTTTCCTGTGGCTTCTACAAAAAAAAAAAAAAAGAAAACAAGAAAGAAGGAAGGAAGGAAGGAAAGAAGGAATGAAGGAAGGAAGGGAGGAAAGAAGGAAGGAAGGAAAGAAGGAAGGAAGGAAGGAAGGAAGGAAGGAAGGAAGGAAGGAAGGAAAGAAGGAAGGAAGGAACGAACCCAGAGAGCTGGGCATGGTGGCTCATACCTGTAATCCCAGCACTTGGGGAGGCCAAGGCAGGAGGATATCTTGAACTCAGCAGTTTGAGACTAGCTTGGGCAATGTAGTGAGACCTTGTCTCTACAAAAAATAAAATAATAATAATAATAATTAGTTGGGCATGATGGCCCACGCCTATCTTCCTAGCTACTCAGGAGGCTGAGGCAGGAGGATTGCTTCAACCTGGAAGGTCGAGGTTGCAGTGAGCCAACATCGCACCACTGCACTCCAGCCTGGGTGACAGAGTGAGACTGTCTAAAAACAAAACAAGGCCGGGTGCAGTGGCTCATGCCTGTAATCCCACTACTTTGGGATGCTGAGGCAGGTGGATCACGAAGTCAGGAGTTCAAGACCAGCCTGGCCAAGACAGCGAAACCCTGTATCTACTAAAAATACAAAAAATTATCTGGGTGCGGTGGTGGGTGCTTGTAATCCCGGCTACTTGGGAGGCTGAGGCAGAGAATTGCTTGACCCAGGAGGTGGAGGTTGCAGTGAGCCAATATCGCACCGCTGCACTGCTGCCTGGGTGATAGAGCCAGACTCCATCTCAAAACAAAACAAAACAAAACAAAACAAAACAAAACAAAACAAAAAAACAAACAAAAAAATACACTGAATGGGAGAAAAACATAGGCAAATCATATATCTAATAAGTGGTTAATATTGAAAATATACAAAGAACAACTCAATAACAAAAAACTAACCAACCTGGGAGGGTGGGTGCGGTGGCTCATGCATGTAATCCCAGCATTTTGAGAGGCTGAGGCAGTCGGATCACTTGAGGTCAAGAGTTCAAGACTAGCCTGGTCAACATGGTGAAATCTCATTTCTACCAAAGATACAAAACTTAGCCGGGCGTGGTGGCACGTGCCTATAAACCCAACTACTCGGGAGGTTGAGGCAGGAGAATTGCTTGAACCTGGGAGGTGGAGGTTGCAGTGGGGTGAGACTGTGTCACTGCACTCCAGCCTGGTCAACAAGAATGAAAACTCCATCTGAAAAAAATAAAAAAGAATGCAAAGAGATTTCACCACTGCCTCCCCAACTTATTTTATTTATGTATTTACTTATGTATTTATTTATTAACAGACAGTGTCTTCCTCTGTCGCCCAGGCTGAAGTATACTGGTGCAATCACAGCTCACTGCAGCCTGAATCTCCTGGACTGAAGCCATCCTCCTGCCTCACCCTCCTGAATAGCTGGGACTACAGATTTGTGCCACCGTGACTGGCCAGAGTACATTATTGAAGGTAACAGTGCTTAGAGTGGTTATTTTTTACATTGTTTATAAATTACTTCCTACATAAATAATACATGTAAATCTTTTTTTTTTTTTTTTTTTTGAGACAGAGTCTCGCTCTGTCGCACAGGCTGGAGTGCAATGGTGCAATCTCGGCTCACTGCAAGCTCCGCCTCCCAGGTTAACGCCATTCTCCTGCCCCAGCCTCCCGAGTAGCTGGGACTACAGGCGTCTGCCACCACGCCCAGCTAATTTTTTTTGTATTTTTTAGTAGAGACAGGGTTTCACTGTATTAGCCAGGATGGTTTCGATCTCCTGACCTTGTGATCCGCCCGCCTCGGCCTCCCAAAGCGCTGGTATTACAGGCGTGAGCCAGCATGCCCGGCCTAATATATGTAAATCTTAAGTGCAGCTCACAATTACAGTATAATCACCTGATAAATACTTTGATGAATCACATCATTCTCTGTGGCAATAACCTCAATTAATGCTATTATTATTCAGCTCTGTGATGAGGCTGAAATTTTTATTCATTTGATTCACTCAACCATCTTTATTTAATCCCATGCCATGCTATGGTTTTGCTAGATTTTTTTTTCTGAGTCCACCAAAACAAAACAAAACAAACAGGACTGGGCATGATGGCTCACACCTGTAATCCCGGCACTTTGCCAGGCTGAGGCTGGAGGATTGCCTGAGGCTAGGAGTTTGAGGCCAGCCTGGATAACAAAGTGAGACACCGTCTCTATTTAAAAAAACGAAAACAGAAAATGGCAAGTGTTGGTGATGATTTGGAGAAATTATTGGAAACTTTGTGCACTAGGGTGGGAATATATAACAATGCAGCCACTGTGGATAACGGTATGGCAATTCCTCAACAAAATTAAACTGAGAATTACTGTATGAGTCAGCAATTTCACTTCCCGGTATGTGCACAAAAGAACTGAAAACGGACTGCAACAGATATTTCTATACCAATGTTAACAGCAATAACCAAATGTTTCTTCGCAATAGCCAAAATGTAGAAACAACCCAAATGTCCATTGATGGATGAATAAACAAAATGTGGTACTTATAAGTATATTATGTATATATATGCACAATAAAATAATTTTTGTGTGTGTGTGTGACTGTCTTGCTCTGTTACCCGGGCTGGAGTGCAGTGGCGCAATCTTAGCTCACTGCAACCTCCGCCTCCTGGGTTCAAGCCGTTCTGGTGCCTCAGCCTCCCAAGTAGCTGAGATTACAGGTGTGAGCTATCACGCCCAGCCCTGTTTGTTTTGTTTCCTTTTGTTTTGTTTTTCGAGACGGAGTCTCACTGTGTTGCCCAGGTTGGAGCGCAGTGGTGCAATCTCAGCTCACTGCAGCCTCCACCTCCTGGGTTCAAGCGATTCTCCTACCTCAGCCTCCTGAGGAGCTGGGACTACGGGGGCATATCACCATACCCAGATAATTTTTGTATTTTTAGTAGAGACGGGGTTTCACCATGTTGGCCAGGCTGGTCTTGAACTCCTGACCTCAGGTGATCCACCTGCTTTGGCCTCCCAACATGATGGGATTACAGGCATGAGCTACTGTGCCTAGCCCCTGTTTGTTTTTTAAGTAATAGCCAACCTAATGGGTGTAAAGTGGTATCTAATTGTGGTTTTGTTTGCATTTCTCTAATGATTAGTGATTTTGTGCATTTTTTCATGGGCTTTTGGACATTTATATTAATCTATCTTTAGGAGTTTCTATTCAAGTTCTGATTCTAGATTCCACCCTCGGCCTGGTATGGTGGCTAATGCCTGTAATCTCAGCACATAGGGACGGTGAGGCAGGCAGATCACTTGAGCTCGGTAGTTTGAGACCTTCCTGGCCAAGATGGCGACACCCTGTCTCTACTAAAAATACAAAAATTAACTGGGTGTGATGGCATGCGTCTGTAATCCCAGCTACTTGGGAGGCTAAGGCATGAGAATCGTTTGAACCCGGAGGAGGCAGAGATTGCAATGAGCTGAGATCGTGCCACTGCACTCCAGGCTGGGCAACAGAGCAAGACTTTGTCTCCAATTAATCAATCAATAAACAAATTCCACCTTCTTCCTCCCAGATTTCTTGATATGTCAGAGGATCTGGTTTTGTCTTTTTTGTTTTGTTTAGTTTTGTTTTGTTTTTGAGACAGAGTCTCGCTCTATCGCCCAGGCTGGAGTGCAAAGGAGCGATCTCAGCTCACTGCAAGCCCCGCCCCCCCGGGTTCACGCCATTCTCCTGCCTCAGCCTTTCCTAGTAGCTGGGACTACAGGTGCCCGCCACCACGCCCGGCTAGTTTTTTGTATTTGTAGTAGAGACGGGGTTTCACCATGTTAGCCAGGATGGTCTCTATCTCCTGATCTCGTCATCCACCAGCCTTGGCCTCCCAAAGTGCTGGGATTACAGGCGTGAGCCACCGCGCCCGGCTGGTTTTGTGCCATTTTTACATATAACTACATGGTACTGCATTGTTTTGAAGTTCGACTTGATAACATGATGATGAACATTCTTGTAACCAAATATTTGAAGATTTCCTTAATTCTGTAAAAGAAATTTCTAGATGTAAACTTCTGGATCAAAGACTATATATATATATTTTTTTATTTTTTATTTTTTTATTTTTTATTTTTTATTTTTTTTTTTTTATTTTTTATTTTTTGAGATGGAGTCTCACTCTGTCGCCCAGGCTGGAGTGCAGTGGGCGATCTCGGCTTACTGCAACCTCTGCCTCCTCCCGCGTAGCTGGGACTACAGGCACGTGCCACCACACCCGGCTAATTTTTTGTGTTTTTACTAGAGATGGGGTCTTGATCTCCTGACCTCGTGATCCACCTGCCTCTGCCTCCCAAAGCTTTTGTTTTTACACAGGGTCTTGCTTTGTCACCCAGGCTGGAGTACACTGGAGAAATCATGACTCACGGCAGCCTTGACCTCCTGGGCTCGGGTGATCCTCTGACCTCAGCTTCTTGAGTAGCTGGGACTATAAGTGTGCACCAGCATGTCTGGCTAATTTTTTTTTTTTTTGGTAGAGACAGGGTCTCTCTATATTGCCAAGGCTGGTCTCCAACTCCTGGGCTCAAGGGATGCTCCTGCCTCGGCCTCCCAAAATGCTACGATTACAGGCATGAGCCACTGAGCCCAGCCAAGAATATCTATTTTTCAGAGCCTTTCCATTGACATTGCTGAATGCCCCTTGCAGTAGGGATACTGCTTATGTTGCTGCTTGAGTTGTAAGAGAGAGGGATAGTATTATTTTAGTGCTTAGAAACACATTTTATGCCTTTACCCCCTATAAATTACATCCTGTTTCTTTGGGGTTTAAATTGCTTTTGTCAGATAAGTCAGGCTGGTGCGTGCTAATCTTCGTGGCTGTGACTAAACATTGCTAATGTTACTAAGCTAATAACAGCAACAATATCAGACTGAGAGTGGGATGGCCTTTCATTTCCAGCCAGGCGATTAAAGTCTGTTTATAATTGCCTAGCAGAAAGATTGGCTGATTTCCAACTAGCAAACCAGACGAACAGTATTCATTTGAAATTTTTTGTTTGTGTACAACCAACTTAGTGTTTCCATAATTCAGTTTGTGGTGAAACGTAAATTTGGAGAATGATAATTTGCCTGGTAGTTTCTGACAGTTCCTGGACAAATCTGCACCATTGGTATTTTATTTTATTTATTTAATTTTTTTGAGACAGATTCTCGTTCTTTCACCCAGGCTGGAGTGCAATGGCATGATTTCAGGTCACTGCAACCTCCACTCTGGGGTTCAAGCGATTCTCCTGCCTTAGCCTCCTGAGTAGCTGGGATTACAGGCATGCACCACTACCCCCAGCTAATTTTTGTATTTCTACTAGAGACAAGGTTTCACCATGTTACCCAGGCCGATCTCGAACTCCCGGGCTCAAGCGATCTTCCTGCCTCGGCCTCCCAAAGTGCTGGATTACAGACATGAGCCACCGCGCCCGGCAGGAATAGATGTTTCTAAGAGGGCGACCCAGAGGTTATTGGGCATCCATATACAGCGTATAGGTGGCTTCCTGGATGCTAGAGCAGTTGGGGTCACCAGTTTCTTTCTTTCTTTCTTTTGAGACAGAGTCTGGCTCTGTTGCCCAGGCTGGAGTGCAGCGGTGTGATTTGGGCTCACTGCAACCTCCGCCTCCCAAGTTCAAGCAATTCTCCTACCTCAGCCTCCCAAGTAGCTGGGATTACAGGCACCTGCCACCACATCCTGCTAATTTTTGTATTTTTAGTAGAGACGGGGTTTTGCCATGTTGACCAGGCTGGTCTTGAACTCTTGACCTCAAGTGATCTGCCCGCCTCGGCCTCCCAAAGTGCTGGGATTACAGGCATGAGCCACCGTGCCCGGCCAGGGGTCACCAGTTTCAGTTCTCCCCAACAGTTCGCCAGGTCTCAGGCAGCTTTTTCGGCTCTGGCTGAGTCATTTGTCAGATTAATACATCACCAGAGCTCCCCCTCCAGCTGGGGTAATGAGAGCTGTAAATAAGAAAGTTGAGGTTCTGCCTAGAACCAGAATTCTCATGAGAGACAGGACACTGATGACAGCCAAAGCCTGTCAATCTTCTTCTTTGCAAACTTCCAGGCCTGGTTTCTGCTGACCTGTGTATCTTGGCACATTGAAAGGGAATGCTGCCCTCCAGGGGCCTCCAACATAGATCAGCAGACTCATTGTGCCCATGGCACAGCTATGGCTCTCATTTTTCAGAAAGGAGGGTACCAGCTTCAGGGCCATGTGGCTCCTAGTGGAGAAGCACACTTTATGTTATGCGTCTATAAAACGGGGGTCGTAACAGAACCTATTCATAAGGCTATGATGAAGGTTAAAGGGTACCACATAGCAATAGCATTTATCACCGTGCCTACTACAAGCTAGCCACTCAATAAGTGTTTGTTGAATGAAAATGCCCCATGACGTAGTTCTAGAAGGGGGACTACTTTGTTATTTTGCCGATGTGGGATAATATTCTTTTTTTTTTTTTTTTTTTTTTTTTTGAGACGGAGTCTTGCTTTTTCACCCAGGCTGGAGTGCAGTGGCTCAATCTTGGCTCACTGCAAGCTCCGCCTCCTGGGTTCACGCCATTCTCCTGCCTCAGCCTCTCCGAGTAGCTGGGACTTCAGGCGCCCGCCACCACGCCCGGCTAATTTTTTGTATTTTTAGTAGAGACGGGGTTTCACCGTGGTCTCGATCTCCTGACCTCGTGATCCGCCCGCCTCGGCCTCCCAAAGTGCTGGGATTACAAGCGTGAGCCACCGTGCCCGGCCTAGGGATAATATTCTTGATTGAATGATATCACATGCTTTCTTTGCATGAATTGTGATGGTCATATGATACGCCTCTTTTAGGTATGTCATATGATCTACCTCTATCGGGGTGGTGAACTACAATGATAGATTTTCTTTTCTTTTCTTTTCTTTTGTTTTTTTTTTTAGATAGAGTCTCGCTCTGTCACCTAGCTGGAGTGCAGTGGCACAATCTCAGCTCACTGCCACCTCTGCCTCCTGGGTTCAACAATTCTCCCATCTTGGCCTCCTGAGTAGCTGGGACTTGGGACTACAGGCACACACCACCACACCCAGCTAATTTTTTTTTTTTTTTGGAGACGAAGTCTCACTCTGTCACTCAGGCTGGAGTGCAGTGGCACGATCTCCACTCACTGCAACCTCTGCCTCCCGGGTTCAAGTGATTCTCCTGCCTTAGCCTCCCGAATAGCTGGGATTACAGGCATACACCACCATACATGGCTAATTTTTGTGTTTTTAGTAGAGACGGGGTTTCACCATGTTGATCAGGCTGGTCTTGAACTACTGACCTCGTGATCTGCCCACCTCGGCCTCCCAAAGTGCTGAGATTATAGGTGTGAGCCACCACGCCCAGCCCAATTTTGTATTTTTAGTAGAGAGGGTGTTTCACCATGTTGCCCAGGCTGGTCTCAAACTTCTGGGCTCAAGCAATCCACCTGCCTTGGCCTCCCAAAGTCTTGGGATTACAGGCAGGAGCTGCTGTGCCTGATGATACATTTTCTTATGTTACGCCATCCTTGCATTCCTGAGATAAACCCTACTTGATCACGATTGTTATGGTTTGAATTGTGTCCCCCAAAAAGATGTGTTGAAGTCCGACACCCAGGTGCCAATGAATGTAACCCTATTTGGAAATAGTCTTTGAAGATGTAGTCAAGATGAGGTAATTAGGGTGGGCCATAATCCAATGTGACTGGTGTCCTTATGAGAAGGGGAAGACACCATGCAAAGACAGATACACATAAGAGGAGAACAGCATGTAACAAGGGAATCAGAGATTGAGATGTGGCAGCTGCAAACTGAAGAATGCCAAGGATTTCTAGTAAACTACCAGCAGCTAGGAAGAGGCAAGGAAGAATTCTCCCCAGTAGATTTCAGAGGGAGCATGGCCCTGCTGGCATCTTGATTTCAGGCTTCTAACCTTCACAACCCTGAGATAATAAATAAATTTCCATTGTTTTAAGCCACCCAGTTTGTGGCTCTTTATTAGATCAGCCTTAGGCAACTAATATAATGATACACTATTTTCTTATCCATTTGGATTCAGTTAGCCAACTTTTTATTTAGAACTTTAGTCTCTACATTCAGAAATGAAATGCATCTGTAATTGTATTTATCTTATCTGGTTTTGGAGTCAAGATTACACTCACGTCATCTCGTGTTAGGGTTCTCCAGAGGGACAGAACGTATAGGATACTTGTATATATGAAAGTGAGTTTATTAGGGAGAATTGGCTCACACGATCTCAAAGCGAAGTCCCACCATAGGCCGTCTGCAAGCTGGGGAAGAAAGAAGCCACTAGGGGCTCAGTCAGAGGCCAAAAGCCTCAAAAGCAAGGAAGCCAACAGTGCAACCTTCAGTCTGGGGCTGAAGGGCCGAGAGTCCCTGGCAAACCACTGGTGTAAGTCCAGGAGTCCAAAGGCAAAAGAACCTGGAGTCTGATGTCCAAGGGCAGAAGGAATAGGAGGAAGAATGTAGCACGGGAGAAAGACCAGAAGACTCAGCAAGCCAGTTTATCCCACCTTCCTCTGCCTGCTTTGTTCTAGCCGTGATCACAGCCTATCAGATGGTGCCCACCCATACTGAGGGTGGGTTTTCCTCTCCCAGTCCACTGAGTCAAATGTCAATCTCCTTTGGCAACACCCTCATAGACACACCCAGAAGCAATTCTTTTTTTTTTTTCTTTTTCTTTTTTTTTTTTTTTTTTGAGACGGAGTCTCGCTCTGTCGTCCAGGCTGGAGTACAGTGGCACGATATTGGCTCACTGCATGCTCTGCCTCCTGGGTTCACGCCATTCTCCTGCCTCAGCCTCCCAAGTAGCTGGGACTACATGAGCCCGCCACCACGCCTGGCTAATTTTTTGTATTTTTAGTAGAGACCGACGGGGTTTCACCATGTTAGCCAGTATGGTCTCAATCTCCTGACCTCGTGATCCACCCCCCTTGGCCTCCCAAAGTGCTGGGATTACAGGCATGAGCCACCGCACCCGGCCAACCAGAAGCAATTCTTTACCAGCTACATAGGCATCCTTCAATCCATTCAAGTTGACCCCTAATATTAACCATCAAACATCTGGACTGCTTTACTTTCTTTTTTTTTTTTTTTAAAGTTGGGATCTTCCTCTGTTGCTCACGCTGGAGTGCAGTGGTGCAATCATAGCTCACTGCAGCCCTGAAATTCACCTCAGCCTTGAAACTCCTGGGCTCAAGCCATCCTCCTGCTTCAGCTTCCTGAATAGCTGGGATTACAGGCATGAGCCACTGTGCCTGGATCTAGATAGCTTTAGAATCCACTTGTGGCCAGTCGCAATGGCTCACACCTGTAATCCCTACACTTTGGGAGGCCAAGGTGGGCAGATCACCTGAGGTCAGGAGTTCGAGACCACCCTGGCCAAAATAGTGAAACCCCATCTCTACCAAAAATACAGAACTTAGTTGGCTGTGGTGGTGGGTTCCTGTAATTCCAGCTACTAGGGAGGCTGACGCAGGAGAATCGCTTGAACTCAGGAAGCGGAGGTTGCAGTGAGCCAAGATTGTGCCACTGCACTCCAGCCTGGGCGACAAGAGCGAAACTCCATCTCAAAAAAAAAAAAAAAAAGAAAAAAAAAAGAATACACTTGGAAAACCATCTGGGCCCAGGCTTTTTTGGGAGAGGGAAGTTTTGGTTACTCTTCAATTTCTTTAATATGTATCAGTTTATTTTACCACTCTGTTCCTTTTTTGTCCCAATTTCTACGAATTCATCTATTTCCCCAGCCATCGATTGTAATGGTTGCAATAGATCTAGGTGAAATATAAAATTGTCTAAGAAACACCTTCCATCCTACACCTCATGGTCTGTGGAAATCCAATGTCCTCTCCTTGATCTCTGCTTCTTCCCGGGAGGTTTATAGTTTCCTGGCTTTCCCTGCCTCTTGGGCTGTGGTTTGTAATAGTCTGTCTCTTTCTCATACCATGGCAAACTCAATGTGAATTCAACCTCTTCTATAGTTTCCGCAACAACCAACTAAGAGAAGAGGTTAGGGGAAATTGTGGAGTCAAGTCACATCACAGAGTACACAACTTTCTATCATCTTACTGGCTCCTTTTTTTCTGTTGTTGTTTTTTGGAGACAGGGTCTTGCTCTGTCACTCAGGCTACAGTTCTGGAGTTCAATCACAGTTCCCTGCAGCTTCAAACCCCTCAGCTCACACGATCCTTCCATCTCGGTCACCAGAGCAGCTGGGACTAGAGGCACGTGCCACCATGCCTGGTTAATTTTTTTTTTTTTTTTTTGAGACGGAGTTTTACTGTCACCCAAGCTGGAGTGCAGTGGCTCGATCTTGGCTCACTGTAACTTCCGCCTCCCGAGTTCAAGCGATTCTCCTGCCTCAGCCTCCCAAGTACCTGGGACTACAGGGGCATGGCACCACGCCTGGCTAATTTTTTGTATTTTTAGTAGAGATGGCATTTCACTGTGTTAGCCAGGATGGTCTCGACCTCCTGACCTTGTGATCCGCCCACCTCAGCCTCCCAAAGTGCTGGGATTACAGGCGTGAGCCACCATGACTGGCTCATGCCTGTCTAATTTTTAAATTTTTTATAGAAACAAAGTCTCGCTCTGTTGGCCAGGTTGCTCTCGAACTCCTGGCCTCAAGCAACTCAAACAATCCCCCTACCTCAGCCTCCCGAAGTGTTGGGATTACAGGTGGGAGCCACTAGGCCCAGAGGTACTGGCTTCTTATCTCTTTTTCTCCTCTCATCTTGTGCTCATCTCCTTCTAGGGTTCCCCCGGGACCCCGACTTTTCTTTCTATTCTTCTGGTTTCCCCTCCTTTGAAGTTTTATTTCTGTTCTTCTGGTTCCCCCTCCTTTGAAGCTTTGTTTCTATTCTTCTGGTTCTCACTCCTTTGAAGCTTGAGGAGGTGGAGGTTGCAGTGAGCGGAGATCGAGCCACTGCATTCCAGCCTGGGTGACAGAGCGAGACTGTCTCAAAAATAAATAAATAAATTAATTAATTAAATAAAATAAAAATAAATAAATAGAAAAAAGAAAAATGCTAGCAACATTTATCATTATAGAAATGCAAATTAAAACACAAGGAGGCCAGTCACGGTGGCTCATGCCTGGAGTCCTAACACTTTGGGAAGCTGGGATAGGAGAATCCCTTGAGGCTGAGTGTTCAAGACCACCATGTACAATATAATGAGACTCTCATGTCTACAAAAAAGTGAAAAATCGGGCCTGGCAGGGTGGCTCACATCTGTAATCCCAGCACTTTGGGAGGCCAGAGCGGGCAGATCGCCTGAGGTCGGGAGTTCAAGACCAGCCTGACCAACATGGAGAAACCCTGTCTCTATTAAAAATACAAAATCAGCCAGGCATGGTGGCACATGCCTGTAATCCCAGCTACTCGGGAGGCTGAGGCAGGAGAATCGCTTGAACCCGGGAGGTGGAGGTTGTGGTGAATCGAGATCGCACCATTGCACTCCAGCCTGGGCAACCAGAGCTAAACTCTATCTCAAAAAAAAAAAAAAAAAGGTAAAAAATTAGCCAGGCGTGGTGGTGTGTGCCTTTAATCCTAGCCACTCAGGAGGCTGAGGCTGAGGTGGGGGGATAGTTTTAGCCCAGAAGTTCGAGGCTACTGTGAGCTATGATTGTGCCACTGTACTCCAGCCTGGGCAACAGAGTAAGACCTTACCTTTAAGAAAAGCAATGCATAATGAGATACTACTTCATATGCACCAGGATGACTAATATTCAAAAAGAGAATAATAAGTGGTGAGGATATGGAGAAACAGAAACACTCCCACATTAACACTAGGAAAGTAAAATGGGGCCTGCCACTTTGGAAAGCAGTTGGAAAGTTTAATAAAAATGTAAACATAAATTGATCCAGCAATCTTATTCCTAGGTATCTCTCACTGAGAGGAATGAAAGCATATCTTTACACAAAGTAACATAAACTCACCTCCTGAGTAGCTGGGATTACTGGCGCTTGCCACCACACCCAGCTAATTTTTGTATTTTTGGTAGAGATGGGGTTTCATCGTGTTGGCCAGGCTGGTCTCAAACTCCTAACCTGAGGTGTGATCCACCTGCCTCAGTCTCCCAAAGTGCTGGAATTACAGGTGTGAGCCACCTCGACCAGCCTAAAATTCAACTATTTGAATTATATATATATATGGTGTATATATAGACATATATAAAATATATAAAATAAAATTCAATTTATATATATTTTAATTAAACAATTTTTTTTTTTTCTGATGGAGTCTCACTATGATGCTCAGGCAGGTCTCGAACTCCTGGGCTCAGGATATCCTCCTGCCTCAGCCTCCCAAAGTGCTGGAAGATGTGAGCCACCATGCCCAGCCAATGGTTGAATGGTGTGTGTGTGTGTGTGTGTGTGTGTGTGTGTACGTGTGTACATATGTACACACACACACACGTATTTTATTTATTTATTTATTTATTTATTTATTTATTTATTTTTGAGAGACAGAGTCTCGCTCTGTCGCCCAGGCTGCAGTGCAGCGGCACGATCTCAGCTCACTGCAAGCTCCGCCTCCCAGGTTCACGCCATTCTCCTGCCTCAGCCTCCCGAGTAGCTGAGACTACAGGCGCACGCTGCCACGCCTGGCTAATTTTTTGTATTTTTAGTAGAGACGGGGTTTCACCATATTAGCCAGGAGGGTCTCAATCTCCTGACCTCGTGATCCGCCCGCCTCAGCCTCCCAAAGTGCTGGGATTACAGGCATGAGCCACTGCTCCCGGCCACATACACATATTTTAAAGTGATCTTCATCAGAAATTCTAGATGAAAAAAATAAAAGTAAATACAATTTTTTAAAAAAGAATAAGGCAATGTTTTCCCAAATGCCTCTGACAAATTACCCCTTGTGATTTATTGGCCCAAGGTGTGGCACGGCGACTGGCTTGCACTGACTGGCTTTGTCCTGGGTTTTGGAAGGGAGCAGCTGGTCATGGGAGCTGGGGCTAGATCAGTGCCCGTGAAGTATGTGGGCTGTGGGTAGGGACCATTACCTAATCAAAAATCAGGGGATTGCAAGAAGGTGAAAGTGGATACTAGGTGGACAACCACTAAGGTGTCAACTACACCCAAGACTGGCCACTTGATACAGACCCCTCCCCCTGCATTCTCCAGCCCGTTATCCACATCCTGTCTCCTACTTCGCTGCCCACTATGGCAAAGGGAGGCAGAGTGGGGGTGGGAAGAGTCACTGCCTAAAACATGGCTTTCCTGCAGGGTGACCAGCTGTCCTGGGACTGAGTGGTTTCCTGGGACATGGGACCGAAGGTGCTAAAACGGGGGAAAGTTCCAGGTGAACTGGGAAGGGTTGGTGACCTGGTCACCTCATCAAACAGAAATAAAGAAGCACTCCTAATGAACTGTGGATCTTGTCATCAAGCACCAATGGCTGCCGACACCACAAAGAGACAATCGGTCATTATGTGTCTGTGAGGAAAGCACGCTCAACACCATTTTTGAAATATTTTTTGACAAAAAGATTGAACATAAATACAAACAAGTCTATAGATCCAACTACCAATTCATAGGAAATACAGAGACTGTGGGGTGTTTAAAATGGAAACTTACTGGGCGCAGTGGCTCACGCCTATAATCCCAGCACTTTGGGAGCCTGAGGTGGGTGGATCACCTGAGGTCAGGAATTCGAGACCAGCCTGGCCAACATGGCGAAACCTCGTCTCTACTAAAAATATAAAAATTAGCCGGGCGTGGTGGCAGGCGCCTGTAGTCCCAGCTACTTGGGAAGCTGAGGCAGGAGAATTGCTTGAACCTGGGAGGTGGAGGTTGTAGTGAGCCAAGATCTCGCCACTGCACTCCAGCCTGGGCGACAGAACAAAGACTGTGTCTCAAAAAAAAAAAAAAAAAAATCCAAGGGGAAGTAGACAGCAGTAAACATAAGTCAAGCTTGGCCCTCCTTGGTTGATAATTTTTGAAGCCCAGTGATGGTAGATGCTACTGTCTTTACTTTTTGAGATATTGACATACCCCATAATGAAAACAACGATGAGAAGCTCGGCATCTCTTTCTTTCTCTCTGTGTAACGCTGCAAATGGGTTTAAATGATCCATTCCCTTCCTCTCCTAGCCAATGGGCTTGTCTGAGTCACAAGTGCACCAGCGTCTCAACAGAAATTAGAATGTCACAGATCAGCAAATTTTCCAAAGTTTTGGGTGAAGAACAAAGTCAACTTTTCGTTTTGCCAAATTAAAACAAAACTTCCCATCTACTCTCAGCATAATTTCATATAAATACCAAGAACATCATTTCAGAACAGAGCTGGGCTTTCAACTGCCTATGATTCGCTTCTGGACAAACTGGCTTCAGTGTCTGTTTCCTCAATTTGCCCTGAAACTGGCAACATACACAATCCGGGGACAGGAAGGAAGGCTTTGAGGACTGGCTGCTCTCACTTTGCACTTCCCTTCTTGATGATAAGAGACGGACTTGGAGGCTGCTGTTGTTATAATGTGCAGGGCTGTAAAATTATAAGCTGCTCAAGGGGTGCAGGTGAGGGTCCCCCTACACTGAGTACTTGGGGGTTCATGCATACATCTCCCTTTCTGAAGCCCTTTTCTATTAAATCCTAGTTGTATAGGGAGAAGCAGGAAGAGGAGTTACAATCTCAGGGAGGGCATTCCTGCTGGAAACTCTCAATGTGAGAAATTAGAATGAAAATATTAGGAAGCAGCTGGGCGCGGTGGCTCACGCCTGTAATCCCAGTACTTTGGGAGGCCAAGGCGGGCGGATCACTTGAGGTCGGGAGTTCCAGACCAGCCTGGGCAACAGGGTGAAACACCATCTCTACAAAAATTAGCTGGGCGTGTTGGCAGGCGCCTGTAATTCCAGCTCCTCAGGAGACTGAGGCCCAAGAATTGCTGGAACCCAGGAGGTGGAGGTTGCAGTGAGCCAAGACTGAGCCACTGCACTCTGGCCTGGGCAACAGAGTGAGACTCTGTCTCAAAAAAAAAAAAAAAAAAAAGATTCTCTGCAGAGCCTTGCTTTTAAGAAATATTCCTAGTTTTTGAATGGGGAGACTGGAAGAGAAACAAGCATAGCAACACGTCCAAAGCAAAAAAGCACTTGAAGGTCTAGCATTGTGTCTGAGTGAATGAGGCCTTACACTGGTATTTCCATACAATGAAATATCAGTCAGCCATAAAAAGGAATGATGCTCTTATACATGCTGCAACATGGGTGAATCTGGAAAACAAGGTGCTAAGTGAAATAAGCAGACACAAAAGGACACATACTGTATGACTCCACTTACAGGAGGCACCTAGAATAGGCAAATTCACAGAGTCAGAAAATAGATTAGAGGTTACCAGGGGCTGGAGGAAGAGGGAAATGGGAATTCTTGATTTGGAGTTTCTGTTTGGGGTGATGAAAAATTTTGGAAGTAGTGGTGATAGTTGTACAACACTGTGAATGTAATTAATCCACCAAACTGTACACTTAGAAATGGCTAAAATGGTGCTATATTAGTCTGTTCTCATGCTGCTAATAAAGAGATACCCGAGATTAGGTAATTTATACAGGAAAAAGGTTTAATGGACTCACAGTTCCACATGGCTGGGGAGGCCTCGCAATCAAACAGGAAGTCAAAGGAGAAGCAAAGGCTGGGAAGAGAGCTTGCGTGGGGGAACTCCTATTTATAAAACCATCAGATCTCGCGACACTTATTCACTACCACGAGAACAGTATGGAAGAAACTGCCCCAGTGATTCAATTATCTTCACCTGGCCCCGCCCTTGACACAGGGGGATTATTACAATTCCAGGTGAGATCTGGGTGGGGGGACACAGCGAAACCATATCACGTACCTTTTTATTTTATTTCTGAGAAAGAGTTTTGCTTTTGTTGCCCAGGCTAGAGTGCAAGGGCACAATCTCGGCTCACTGCAACCTCCGCCTCCTGGATTCAGGAGATTCTCCTGCCTCAGCCTCCTGACTAGCTGGGATTACAGGCATGCACCACCACACCCAGCTAATTTTTTGTATTTTAGTAGAGACTGGGTTTCATCATGTTGGTCAGTCTGGTCTCAAACTGCTGACCTCAAGTGATCCACCTGCCCCAGCCTCCCAAAGTGCTGGGATTACAGGTGTGAGTGCCCTCGCCCAGGTTCTTCTTTTTTTTTTTTCCGTCTCCTGGGTTCAAGTGATTCTCCTGCCTCAGCCTCCCGAATAGCTGAGATTTCAGGTGCCCGCCACCATGTCTGGCTAATTTTTGTACTTTTAGTAGAGACAGGGTTTCACCCTATTGCCCAGGCTGATCTCGAACTCCTGGCCTCAAGTGATCCACCTACCTTGGCCTCCCTAAGTGCTGGGATTACAGGCGTGAGCCACCAAGCCCAGGCTGAGTAGCTAGGACTGTGGGTGCATGTCCTCACACCTAGCTAATTTTTTTTTTTTTTTTTTTTTTTTGAGATGGAGTCTCACTCTGTCGCCCAGGCTGGAGTGCAGTGGCACGATCTCGGCTCAGTGCAAGCTCCGCCCCCAAGGTTCACGCCATGCTCCTGCTTCAGCCTCCTGAGTAGCCAGGACTACAGGCGCCCGCCATCACACCTGGCTGTTTTGTACTTTTAGTAGAGAAGGGGTTTCACTGTGTTAGCCACGATGGTATCCATCTTCTGACCTCGTGATCTGCCCGCCTCAGCCTCCCAGAGTGCTGGGATTACAGGCATGAACCACCATGCCCAGTCGTGCCTAGCTAATTTTTTAAATTTTTGTGGAACTGAGGTCTTGATCTGATGGGAGCTGATCTTGAACTCCTGGCCTCAAGCAATCCTCCAGCCTTGGCCTTCCAAAGTATTGGGATTACAGGTGTGAGCCACCGCACTTGGCCACATTTTACATTTTATAAGTGTATGTATTTAACCCCAATAAAATAAATAATTGAGACTGGGCATGGTGGGTCATGCCTCTGGGAGGTGAAGGTTACAGTGAGCCCAGATCGCACCGTTGAACTGCAGCCTGGGCAACAGAGTGAGACTCTGACTCAAAAAAAAAAAAAAAAAAAAAAAAAAAGCAGACAAATTGCTTCCAGAAGTTGCATGTGGCGATGCTGCACATCTGTCCTGGGACTGGTACCAAATATGGAAAAAGGAGAACAAGGGAGAAAAATAAAACTGTCGTCAGGCTGGGCATGGTAGCTCACGCCTGTAATCGCAGCACTTTGGGAGGCCAAGGCAGGTGGGTGGATCACGGGGTCAAGAGATCGAGACCATCCTGGCCAATGGGGTGAAACCCCATCTATACCAAAAATACAAAAATTAGCTGGGCATGGTGGCACACACCTGTCGTCCCAGCTACTTGGGAGGCTGAGGCTGGAGAATCTTTTGAACCCAGGAGGCAGAGGTTGCAGTGAGCTGAGATTGCACCACTGCACTCCAGCCTGACGGCAGAGCAAGACTCCATCTCAAAACAAAAACAAACACAAAAACAAAAAACAAAAAACCGTTGTCGTCTAAGACACCAGCGATGAGGCGGGTGGCTCTTCCCTTCCAGCTTCTAAGGCTCGGTGACTCCTCACTGCCCACACATCATTGCACCTGTTGCTTCCCTATTGCGGGAAGCAACATTGCTCAAGCAATGGCTAATTTTTAAATTGTTTGTAGATATGGGCTCTTGCTATATTGCCCAGGGTGGTCTCAAATTCCTGGCCTCAAGCAATCCTCCTGCCTCAGTCTCTCAAAGTGCTGGGATTACAGGCTTGAGCCATGACATGCAGCCTCAATATCTTTAGCTGAATCTCCAAACTCATCTGCAACATCCCTTTTGCCACATAAGGTTACATATTCACAGGTTCTGGGGATCAGGAAGTGAATATTTTTAGGAGCCATTATTCGGCCTACCATTCCATGTGTCCACAGTTTTGGTTTATAACAATTTATCTGGAAGACAGCCAGAAAAGTAAGTTCTATTTCCTGTCTTCAAATGTCATAAATCTGTTGGTAAGACAAAATATTTACACAGTCAACAGAAACACAGGCAGCACGGTGAGGGCTGCTGTGGGAGATAAAGATAACAGATGGAGTTGATATAGATGAGGATGAACGTGGGATCCTTTTCTCTCCTCCAGTGTCTCCCCTCCACAGACGTACAGCTTATCGCCTTGTAGGCTGGGCCGTGCCCACTGTGAACGCTGCCCCCAGAACTGTGATGTGGATGTTGTCCCCTGGAGGTGTATAACAGCTTCCCTGCCTCATCCCCACACAGGAAGAAGTGAGCTTTGGGGAAAGATGAGGTGGACTCTCCCACCAGATCAGCAGAGGCCTTGGCTTTCTGCTTTTACTGAGGTAGGAGGCAGGACTTAACTGCAGAAGTGGGGCTCAGACACAGGACCCAGTTGAGGACAAGGCAGCTTTCCATCAGACATGCCCACCAGTGTGCCATGTCAGTTTACCATCGCCATGGCAACACTCCAGGACTTACTGCCCATTTGCTGGCAATGCCCTGAAAACCCACAAGTTACCACCCCTTCCCTAGAAATTCTGCATAAACCACTACTTAATCGGCATTTTGTTTATTTATTTATTATTTATTTGAGATGGAGTCTTGCTCTGTCATCAGGCTGGAGTGCAGTGGCACGAACTCGGCTCACTGCAACCTCCGCCTCCCGGGTTCAAGCAATTCCCCTGCCTTAGCCTCCTGAGTAGCTGGGATGGCAGGTGTGCACCACCACGCCCTGCTAATTTTTTGTATTTTTTAGTAGAGACAGGATTTCACCGTGTTGGCCAGGATGGTCTTGATCTCCTGACCTCTTGATCCACCCGCCTAGGCCTCCCAAAGTGCTGGGATTACAGGCATGAGCCACTGCACCCAGCCTTAATCTGTGTGTTATTAACAGTGGGTATATGGCCAGGCGCGGTGGCTCACGCCTGTAATCCCAGCACTTTGGGAGGCGGAGGTGGGTGGATCACCTGAGGTCAGGAGTTCAAGACCACGCTGGCCAACATGGTGAAACCCCCCCTCTCCACTAAAAATACAAAAAATTAGTCTTGCTATGTTGCCCAGGCTGGTCTCAAACTCCTGGGCTCTAGTGATGCTCCCACCTCAGACTCTCAAAGCGCTGAGATTACAGGTGTGAGTCACTGTGCCTGGCCAACATAGGATTTCTTTGGGGGATGATGAAAATATTCTAAAATTGATTGTGGTGAGATGCTGCAACTTTGAATATCCTAAAAACCATGGAATTGTTCACTTTAAAGGGTGAATTGTGTAGCATGTGAATTATATCTCAACAAAGCTGTTTTTACAGAAAGGATGAAATGTACAAGTAAATTTTAAGGCCCTTGTATTTGTCACACAGCTCTCACGCACTAAGTAATTCTTACTGAAACACACATCATAAGGGAAGTCTCACAGAGCTCTGCTATTCCCACAGGTCCAGGACAAACCAGTTGGAGACTGAGGACTCATTCTAGTCATGTCCAGACCCAGAGTCTGTTGCCTGGAGGCTGTGGGGTTGGCAGAGCCTATTTTGATGTGGTGGTATTAAGTCTCTCTTCTGGACACCTCAATTTAGTTGCTTGCAGCCTGTCTTTGTTGCTGTTTTACAGTGGTGTTTTACTATCTTGTTGAGAGATCTGCACAGTTCATGCTTTCTCCGAGCAATCTGAACAGTGTGTGATCTGGTTGATTTCCTGTACTTGGTTGCAGTTAGAAACAGTCCTGCCCTGTTCCTACTACAATTTCTCCTGGACTCTGGAAGGCTGGAGGCAAGGGATACACCTTCCCCTCTTTCTCCTGCCTGCCTCTTTACTATCCATTCATCTGTCAGACTCTAAACCACGCTTAACACTAACAACCTTCTCCCCAGAGGCCACATGAAACTTACCCGTGATGCAGGGCAGGTGAGACCCAAAGTGGGGCTTAGCCTATAAGGGTTCTTGGTTTTGCCCAGGAAAGAACTGAAGGGCAAGCTGGAGGTAAAAAAAAAAAAAAAAAAAACAACAAAACAAAAAACAAAAAACAAAAACCAGCTATATTAAAGCAGTGGTGTTATAGCTCCTTAGGTGTTACAGCTCCGTGATTGCTCCTGCAGAGTCAGGCTACCCTGTAAGCAGACAGTAGCCACTCAGGGCAGTTTTGCAGTTACATATATACACCTTTTTTTTTTTTTTTTTTGAGATGGTGTCTCACTCTGCTGCCCAGGCTGAAGTACAGTGGCGTGATCTTGGCTCACTGCAACCTCTGCCTCCCAGGTTGAAGTGATTCTCCTGCCTCAGCCTCCTGAGGAGCTGGGATTACAGGTTCGTGCCACCATACTCAGCTAATTTTTGTACTTTTACTAGAGACGGGGTTTCACCATGTTGGCGAGGCTGGTCTCAAACTGCTGACCTCAGATGATCCACCTGCCTCAGCCTTCCAAAGTGCTGGGATTACAGGCGTGAGCCACCGCACCCGGCTTGAGCATCTTTTATTTAAAAATTTAAAAAAAGGCCGGGCACAGTGGCTTAGGCCTGTAATCCCAGCACTTTGGGAGGCTGAGGCCGGTGGATCGCCTGAGGTCGGGAGTTCGAGATCAGCCTGACCAACATGGAGAAACTCTGTCTCTACTAAAAATACAAAATTAGCCGGGCGTGGTTGGCGCATGCCTGTAATCCCAGCTACTCAGGAGGCTGAGGCAGGAGAATCGCTTGAACCCAGGAGGCGGAGGTTGCAGTAAGCCAAGATGGCGCCATTGCACTCCAGCGTGAGCGACAAGAGCGAAACTCTGTCTCAAAAAAAAGAAAAGAAAAGAAATATTAGCCACTTCAGAGGTTTGTTGTGAGCATTGAAAAAGGCAGTAATTTGTTGGGTGTGGTGGCTCATGTCGGTAATCCTGGCACTTTGGGAGGCTGAAGTGGGTGGATTGCTTGAGGCCAGGACTTGGAGACCAGCCTGGGTAGCATAGCAAGACATTGTCTCTACAAAAAATTTGAAAATTAGCTGGGTGTGGTGCCTGCCGCATGCCTGTAATCCCAGCTTCTTGTGGGGGATGGGGGCTGAGATGGGAGGATTGCTTGAGCCCAGGAGGTCGAGGCTGCTGTGAGCCATGATGCTGTGATGGGGCCACTCTACTCCAGCCTGGGCAACAGAGCGAGACCCTGTCTCAAAAAAAGAAAAAGAGAGAGGAAGGAAGGAAGGAAAAAAGAAAGTGATTGTCAAAGGCTTTGGTAAGCGTTTAGT
The DNA here is from genome assembly GCF_028878055.3 of Symphalangus syndactylus. Taxonomy (NCBI): domain Eukaryota; kingdom Metazoa; phylum Chordata; class Mammalia; order Primates; family Hylobatidae; genus Symphalangus; species Symphalangus syndactylus. The sequence goes on along the minus strand of NC_072440.2, from coordinate 78,081,945 downwards.
AAATGTCAGCCACAATAGTAATGACATCAACACTTGCTAAGCCTTTTCTGTTTCATTACTGTGCACATCGGTGATCTCATGCAATCAACTCAGCAACCTTGTAAAATAGGTATCATCATCTCCATTTACAAGCAAGAAACTGAGGCTTAGCAAGGTGAAGTTGTGTGACCAGAGCTACACAGCTGGTAGGAGGCAAAGCAGATTCCCACCCAGGCTCATGTGACTCCAGGGTCCTCCTGAGATGTTAGTCTCAGTCAAGTTTTTAGCCCAAATCTTCATCTCCTCTTGCCAGTATTTCTGCTATTCAAATGCAACCACAGGAATCCGAGAAGAACCCGGATAACTAAATGAGCAGCAGCTTATTCAGGTAGAGAAAATATACAGCAGCCCTGAGAATGCAGCTCATCTTGCTTTGGGCTTACTTTTGAGGGAAAGGCTCTTTTAGCCAAGTCCTGCCAGTCTCCTCACTTAGCCCAGCCTCTCAGAGCCTTATGGAGCTGGCTGGACAGCAGTGGAAGTAAAGGACAGCCTTGCTCCCTCTTCTTTAACACTGTTTAGGATTTCTGTGTAGTTCCCCAGAGCGACATTGGGTGTCACCTTTGAGTTACTTGAAGCCAGTTTCCCCCAGAGGTTGATGAATGTGTCCTTTCCCCAGAGTTTCTGGTTGTCTAAGATCGATCTGCTTTGGAGATACAGTATATTCATTGCCAACACTTGTGCCCCCGACTTAACAGGAATATCTGGTTCTCATTTGTCCTGAAAGAAGAGTGTTCTCTGCAATCACATAAGCCTTGAATTTATTTTTAATTATTATTTATTATTTTTATTTTTTTTTCGAGATGGAGTCTTGCTCTGTCACCCAGGCTGCAGTGCAGTGGCACGATCTTGGTTCATTGTAACCTCCACCTCCAGGGTTCAAGCGATTCTCCTGCCTCAGCCTACTAAGTAGGTGGGATTACAGGCGCCCGCCACCACCCCTGGCTAATTTTTGTATTTTTAGTAGTAGTGATGGGGTTTCGTCCTGTTGGCCGGGCTTGTCTTGAACTCCTGACCTCAGGTGATCTGCCCACCTCATCCTCCCTAGGTGCTGGGATTACAGGGATGAGCCACTGCGCCCGGCCTAATCAATTTTTTTTCTAAGAGATAGGGTCTCATTATGTTGCCCAGGCTGGTCTCGAACTCCTGGGCTCAAGCAATCCTCTTGCTACAGCCTCCCAAAATGCTGAGGTTATAGGCCTGAACCACCAGGCCCGCTAAGCCTTGAATTTGAAGATGGGCTTCATGCCTGATGACTTTGCGAATGACTTCTCTTCTGAGGAAAGGAGGATGCTAACATAAGGACGAGAGAGAGTGTATGCAAAGTCCCTACCAACTCAGAGCCCTTTTCTCCCAATGTTCTTTGCACTCTGCCCACACATCTGTTTCCAAGCCTGGCTGTGAATAACAGTGAACAACTTGGGGGCCAGGACTCTTTTCTACTGCTCCCTCCCTCCTCTCATCCTCCCTGCCTTCCTTCTTCCTTCCAGCCCATAAATATTTACCAAGTAGATATCATGTGTCAGACACTGGGAACATAACAGAGAACAAAACAAAAGTTCTCTTTCTTCGTGGAATTTACATTCAAACTTCTTATTTCTCTGTATGTTCTCAGCATCTAAGGTGCTGAGAACATACAGAGAAATAAGACATTGGATGGCTTGGCTAACACTCTTTCTTTCTAGTTTTTCCTATGCATATACTAACATATATACACGATTTTTTTTGCATGTAAAATATGTTTTATTGTTCTTTAAGAGGATTCAGGGTTTAGTTGCATTTTATTATTATTATTATTATTTTTTTTTGAGACGGAGTCTCGCTCTGTCGCCCAGGCTGGAGTGCAGTGGCGCAATCTCGGCTCACTGCAACTTCTGACTCCCGGGTTCAAGCGATTCTCATGCCTCAGCCTCCTGAGTAGTTGGGACTACAGGCGCATGCCACCATGCCTGGCTAATTTTTGCATTTTTTAGTAGAGAGAGTGTTTTGCCACGTTGGCCAGGCTGGTCTCAAACTCCTGACCTCAGGTAATCCACCCGCCTCGGCCTCCCAAAGTGCTGGGATTACAGGCGTGAGCCACCTCGCCTGGCCCTTATGGCCATCTTTCTTTGTTAGAACATAAAAATCTACTTCAGTGTTTACATGTCCTCAGATGCTATTTGGGATCTCTCTGCCCCTTGGATTCTAAAAAGACTGACTTGAACCCCAAGTGTATTCCCTGTGGATTCTCAAGGTCAAGAGCACTAGAGTGCTCATGTTCTCATGGTCGCTTCTGGTCCCTGTTCAGGTCTCTGCTGAATTCATTCCATCAAATTTATTTAACCATTTGACGGACTTGGAGGATTTCAGTGCTGCATTGAAAAACCTAATTCATTCTCTATTTTTCTTTTTTTCAAGGTGGAGTCTCACTCTGTCGCTCAGCCTGGAGTGCAGCGGCACAATGTTGGCTCACTGCAACCTCCGCCTCCTGGGTTCAAGTGATTCTCTTGCCTCAGCCTCACAAGTAGCTGGGATTACAGGCACCTGCCACCACGCCCGGCTAATTTTTGGGTTTTTTTTTTGGTTTTGGTTTTGTTTTTGTTTTTTTGAGACATAGTCTTGCTCTGTCGCTCAGGGTGGAGTGCAGTGGAGCAATCTTGGCTCACAGCAACCTCCGCCTCCCGGGTTCAAGCGATTCTCCTGCCTCAGCCTCTCGAGTAGCTGAGGCTACAGGTGCATGCCATCATGCCTGGCTAACTTTTTGTATTTTTAGTAGAGACGGAGTTTCCCCGTGTTAGCCAGGATGGTCTCAGTCTCCTAACCTCGTGATTCACCCACCTCGGCTTCTCAAAGTGCTAGAATTACAGGCGTGAGCCACTGTGCCTGGCCTGAGATACAAATATTTTTCTTAGTTTATTTTTTTGCTTTCAGATCATCCTTTATTTTTATTTACTTATTTATTTACTTTAATTTTTTTTTTTTTTTGAGACGGAGCCTTGCTCTGTGGTCTGGGCCGGAATGCAGTGGCACGATTCTCCTGCCTCAACCTCCCGAGTGGCTGGGATTACAGGCGCACACTAAGCCTGGCTAATTTTTGTATTTTTAGTAGAGACGGGATTTCACCATGTTGGCCAGGCTGGTCTCCAACTCCTGACCTCAAGTGATTCGCCCGCCTTGGCCTCCCAAAGTCCTGGGATTACAGGCATGAGCCACCATGCCCAGCCTCATATCTTCTTTTTTTGGTAAACAGTGCCTAGCATTCTATTGAACAGGCATACTATAATTTTTAAGCAGTCTTTTATTAATAGGCATTTTGGTTATTTCCGTTTTTTTTTGCAATTAAAAACCACCCAGCTCTTTCTAGTAATCTGCTTTGTATCTCTTTCATGCAAAATTCCTAAACGTGGAATTGCTTGGTTAAAAAATATTAATTTTAGGCCGGGCATGGTGGCTAATGCCTGTAATCCCAACAGTTTGGGAGACTGAGGTGGGAGGATCACTTGAGACCAGAAGTTCGAGACCAGCCTGGGCAATATCGGGAGACCCCATCTCTAAAAAAAAATTAGCCGGTTGTGGTTGCAAGCCTATAATCCCAGCTGCTGGGGAGACTGAGGCAGAAGAATCACTTCAACCCAGGAGTTTAAGGTTACAGTGAGTTATGATTGCACCACTGCACTCCAGCCTGGGTGACAGAGTAAGACTCTGTCTCTTAAAAAAAAAAAAAAGAAAGAAAGAAAAAAGAAAAAAAAAAGAATGTTAACTTTAAAAAGACTCTTTTAGGTATAATTGAGAAATAAAAATTTTTTTACAAAGAAAAAAGACTGGATATATATTGAGTATTGGATATTATATTTAAAATAACTTTGGCAGGGCGCGGTGGCTCACGCTTGTAATCCCAGCACTTTGGGAGGCCAAGGCGGGCGGATCACGAGGTCAGGAGATCGAGACCACGTTGAAACCCCGTCTCTACTAAAAATACAAAAAAATTAGCCAGGCGTGGTGGCGGGCCCCTGTAGTCCCAGCTACTCGGAGAGGCTGAGGCAGGAGAATGGCGTGAACCCGGGAGGCGGAGCTTGCAGGGAGCCGAGATCGCGCCAGTGCACTCCAGCCTGGGCGACAGAGCAAGACTCCGTCTCAAAAAAAATAAAATAAAATAACTTTTTACAGGGCTGGCTGTGGTGGCCTGTAATCCCAGCACTTTGGGAGGCCGAGGCGGTAGGATCACGAGGTAAGGAGATTGAGACCATCCTGGCTAACACGGTGAAACCTCATCTCTACTAAAAATACAAAAAATTAGCCAGGTGTGGTGGCGGGAGCCTGTAATCCCACCTACTCGGGAGGCTGAGGCAGGAGAATGGTGTGAACCCGGGAGGCAGAGCTTGCAGTGAGCCGAGATGGCACCACCACACTCTAGCCTGGGCAACAGAGCGAGACTCTGTCTCAAAAAAAAAAACAAAAACTTTTTGCTATTTAAAAACAACAAACTTTTATTGATTAAAAAAAAATCCCTCACATATCCATCACCTATCAAGTCAGGCTGACCTGGTATAATCTATACACGTACCTACATCTGCCTTTCCTGTATTATTTTGAAGTAATTCATTTCATCTACAAAGATTTCAGAATTTAGGCTGGGCACGTGGTGGCTCACACCTATAATCCCAGCATGGTGGATTGAAACCAGGAGTCTGAAACCAGCCTGGCCAACATGGTGAAACCCCATCTCTACTAAAAATACAAAAATTAGCTGGCCGTGGTGGCACATGCCTGTAATCGCAGCTACTCTGGAGGGTGAGGCATGAGAATCACTTGAACCTGGGAGGCGGGGTTTGCAGTGAACCCAGATGGTACCACTGTACTCTAGCCTAGGTGAACGAATGAAACTCTGTCTCAAAAAAAAAAAAAGTTTTCGGGATTTAGACAGACGCTATCTTTGGATAAGAAATTTGCCATTCTGGCCAGGCGTGGTGGCTCACGCCTGTAATCCCAGCACTTTGGCAGGCTAAGGCAGGTGGATCATGAGGTCAGAAGATCAAGACCACCCTGGCCAACATGGTAAAACCCTGTCTCTACTAAAAATACGAAAAAAAAAAAATAGCCAGGTGTGGTGGCACGCCCCTTTATTCCCAGCTAGCCACTTGGGAGGCTGAGGCAGGAGAACTGCTTGAACCCGAGAGGCGGAGGTTGCAGTGAGCCGAGATCACACCACTGGACTCCAGCCTGGGTGACAGAGTGAGATTCTGTCTCAAAAAAAAAAAAAAGAAAAAACAAACTTGCCATTCCTCCTCCCAGTTCTTTCAGATAGTGGCAGTGGAAAGTTACCCAATGCTACTGCTTGGGAAGCCTTCCACTGGGAGGATGCTTGGAGGGAAACGTTTAATCCCACTCCATGTATCCCCTCTGGAACCTGACTCTCGTTTTGCAAACAGGAAAAAACCGATCACCCACTTAGATGACTCAGCCAGCCCCAGGCCTCCTCTGGTCCACTGCAGAGTCCCCACAGACTCAAATGCTTTGCCTCAGCCGCACGTTTTCACTTATTTTTGATTCATTCCAAAGGCAGGCAGGAAATTGCCGCCAGTCATTAATCATGCCTGAATCTTTCCTCTGCCCCTCTTCCATGAACAAGACCCATGTTGATGGGCACCTCCCTCTTGTGATCTTACCTTGATGGGCTCTGACAGCAGGTCGTAGGTGTCTCTCTCTATTTCACAGCACAGGTCACCAAGACTCAGGGAGGGAAAGCGAATTGCTCAAGCCCTGTAAGTGGGAGAACCAGGCCTTGAACCTGGCTCTGTTAGCTCTTAGTGGAAAGCCCACAGGGTGGGTTCAAGGCCTGATTTGCACATTGCACTAAAAAATGAACACGCTCTGGAGTCCTGCTCTCAATAGCCATCTGGATGAGAAATGATCTCTTGCCGGTCGCAGTGGCCCACGCCTGTAATTTCAGCACTTTGGGAGGCTGAGGCGGGCAGATCACCTGAGGTCAGGAGTTTGAGACCAGCCTGGCCAACATGGTGAAACCCCATCTCTATTAAAAATACAAAAATTAGCCGGGCGTGGTGCCAGGCACCTGTAGTCCTAGCTACGTGGGAGGCTGAGGCAGGAGAATCGCTTGAACCCAGGAGGCCGAGGTTGCAGTGAGCTGAGATCGCGCCACTGCACTCCAGCCTGGGGAACAGAGTGAGACTCTGTCTCAAAAGAAAAGAAAAGAAAAGAAAAAAGAAAAGAAACGATCTCCTGTAGAATGCCCAGGAGGGACACTGACTGAGAACCAGATGCTCATGCTGGCATTGGAACCAGGCTTCTCGAGGCCCCCTGAAAACCTCTCTTGCTCTTGGCAGGCTCTCAGTCTCCATGCTTAGTTGGCTTCACCCCCGGGGGACCAGGCACTAGGGGTGGAGGACAGGTACCCTGCTGCCCAGGCCCCCAGGAGAGCTCCACAGCTGGCCCTGCCTCCTCATTTAGGCAGCACCAATTGTTGCCAAGATGGCTATTATTTTCATTTTTAATTAATTAATTAATTATTATTCTTCTTTTGAGATGGAGTCTCGCTCTGTCGCCAAGGCTGGGGGGCATTGGTGCGATCTCAGCTTACTGTAGCCTCCACCGCTTGGGGTTCAAGCAATTCTCCTGCCTCAGCCTCCCAAGTGGCTGGGATTACAGGTATGTGCCACCACACCTGTCTAACTTTTTTTTCTTTTTTGAGATGGAGTCTCGCTCTGTCACCCAGGCTGGAGTGCAGTGGTGTGATCTCAGCTCACTGCAGCCTCCGCCTCTCGGGTTTAAGCAATTCTCATGCCTCAGCCTCCCGAGTAGCTGGGACTACAGGCATATGCCACCACGCCCGGCTAAGTTTTGTATTTTTAGTAGAGACGGGGTGTCACCATGTTGGCCAGGCTGGTCTCCATCTCCTGACCTCCAGTGATCTGCCCTCCTTGGCCTCCCAAAGTGCTGAGATTAGAGGCATGAGCCACCACGCCTGGCCTAAATTTTTTTGGGTGAATCAGTTCCTTCACATCTAGTCCACTATACCATTTAATCAACTTTAGCTTGTCTTGAGTTCATCACTCTAAATCCTGTCCGTTGCTCCCTCTGAATTATTGTAACAGCTTTTCATCTATCCTTTCCCCTCTTTTTAGCACAAATCTAATCTCACTTTTCTACTTTAAACTCTTTACTTTTTACCTGTTGCCCTACTCTTTTTTTTTTTTTTTTTTAGACATGGTCTCTGTCACCGAGGCTGGAGTGCAGTGGCACAGTCATAGCTCACTGCTGTCTCAAATTTTTAGGCTCAAGCAATCTGCCTGCCTCAGCCTCCTGAGTTACTGGGACTACAGGTGTCTGCCACCACGCCTGGGTAATTTTTAAAATTTTTTTTTAGTAGAGATGAGGTCTCACTAAGTTGTCCGGCTGGTCTTGAACTCCTGGGCTCATCTGATCCTCCGGCCTCAGCCTCCCAAAGTGCCGGGATTACAGGTGTGAGCCACCGCGCCTGGCCCCGTTGCCCTATTCTTGCTATTGGACCTTGGGCAAGAGCTGTAACTTCTTAGCGTCAGCCTTAGCCTACTCGTATTTGTGGCATGGGAGTAATAATATACCTTAACGGGTTGATGAGAAGATCAGCTGAGAATCATTGCAAAACACACAGCACAGCACCCAGAATCTCCCAAGGCCCTGTGAATGCAAGCTTTCATTATTTAGGTCAGCATTTGTTTTGTATTGAAGCTAGACCCAAGGCTATAAAAAATGAATCCTTTGTGAGGATGGCAATAAGTGTTAGAAAAATCACATGTCCAAAGCGGACTTTTCCAATAACTGTTAAAATAATGAAAAAAAACCAGAGTTTGCTTAGCATTTCCGCCTGTTGAAACGTGGAAGAGACATCTATTTTGAAAGCTTGAGTTTGCATATCATTAGATTCACAATGAAAACACATTAAGTGAAAGACTTAAAAGTAGGCTCACATTTACATTAAAATCATGTCATCTGCACCATCGACAGAATCTTAAACACAGAAATAAAGGAATTCGTTTTAATCATAGCTCCAAACTGATGCTCTCCATTTCCGAAAACCTCTTAATCAGGAAGTTTCCAAAAAAAATATTAACAATGCTTGGTAACACTTTTCAGAGCAATTCCAAAATTTAATGTGTGCAAATTATTCATATATTCATAGTTTTATTATCACACATTAGATTTGGGGAATCAAGTGCAGGGTAAAGGGAATATCTATTAGCTGCTAAAAAAAAAAACCCCATATGTGAGAAGAATTTGAATTTAAATATTGTAACTACCTTCCTATTGACTCAGCGCTCTCACCAAAGCTCTCACTACTTAATAAGGTTGGCAGCTCTCATCGACTGGAAAGGCTAAACTGGTGGGAACCTTTCTTTTTTTTTTTTTTTTTTTGAGCTGGAGTCTTGCACTGTTGCCCAGGCTGGAGTGCAGTGGTACGATCTTGGCTCACTGCAACCTCCACCTCCTGGGTTCGAGCGATTCTCCTGCCTCAGCCTCCAAAGTAGCTGGGATTACAGGTGCCCACCACCACACCCAGTTAATTTTTTGTATTTCTAGTAGAGACGTGGTTTCACTGCGTTGGCCAGGTGGGTCTCAAACTCCTGACCTCATGATGCGCCTGGTTGGCCTCCCAAAGTGCTGGGATTACGGGTGTGAGCCACTGCGCCCAGCCGCTTTCTTTTTTAAAGAGCTTTCACACAGTCAGACTTTCTGTAGAACTGAACCAAACTGTGATGTGGCCAGCTGTTTTTCTGAAACTGCTTTTGTTTGATTTGGTAAATTTTAAAAATAGGTCCAGCGAGGAAGGGAATAAATGACTGAAAACGGAAATACGAACAGGCCTTGACATTATAGCCAGCCCAGGAGAGCTCTCGGCAAAGTGAGCATGCTGGGCATTATTATTTACTAAAATTAGAAATTCTCCTAAAAGTTAATAGGAGAAACAGAGAGGCTTTTGGCCAAAGTGCCATAGGCTGGGAGGGTAGAATTGAGGCCTCAGGCAGTGCTGTGGTTTGAATGTGTCCCCCAAAGTTCACGCATTGGAAACTGAATCCCCAGTGCAACAGTGTTGAGAGGTGAGATTTTTAAGAGGTGATTAGGTCATGAAGACTCTGAGCTCATGAATGGATGAATGCTGGGATCCTTCTAAAATAATGAGTTCTGGGCCGGGTGCAGTGGCTCACGCCTGTGATCCCAGCACTCTGGGAGGCTGAGACAGCCAAATCACTTGAGGTCAGGAGTTCGAGACCAGCCTGGGCAAAATGGTGAAATCCTATCTCTACTAAAAATACAAAAATTAGCCAGGTATGGTGGCATGTGCCTGTAATCCCAGCTACTTTGGAGGCTAAGGCACAAGAATTGCTTGAACCTGGGAGGCAGAGGTTGCCGTGAGCGGAGATTGTGCCACTGCACTACAGCCTGGGCAACAGAGCAAGACTCCATCTCAAACAAATATATATATATATACACATAGAAAACTTGTTCCCATAAAGACTTGTACATGAATGTTCATAACAGCATTATTCATAATAGCTAGAAAGTGAAAATCACCCAGATGTCCATGAACTGATGAATACGTGAACAAAATTTGGTATATCCGTAGAACAGACTATTATTCAGCTGTATGAAGGTTTGAAGTACTGATTCACGCTACAGCATGGATGAACCTTGAAATCATTATGTGAAGTGAAAGAAGCCAGACACAAAAGGCCACCTACTGTATGCTACTGTATGATTCCACTTATATGAAATGTCCAGAATAGGCAAATCCACAGAGGAGGAAAGTAGGTTAGTGGTTGTCAGGAGGGCTGGAGGAGGGGAAATGGAGACTGACTGCTAGTGGGGACAAGGTTTATTTTGGGAGTAATGGAAATGTTGTGGAATTAGTTAACGATGATTGATGCATGAGTCTATGAATATGCTAAAAATCACCTAATTATCCTAATTATGTACTTTATTTATTTATTTATTTATTTATTTATATTTTTTTTATTTTTGAGACAGGGTTTGGCTCTAATTGCCCAGGCTGGAGTGCAGTGGCGTGATCTTTGCTCACTGCTGCCTCCGCCTCCTGGGCTCAAGCGATTCTCCCACCTCAGCCTCCCCTGAGTAACTGGGACTACAGGCATGTATCAATGTGCTTGGCTAATTTTTGTATTTTTCTTGGTAGAGACAGGGATTTGCCATGTTGCCTCGGCTGGTCTTGAACTCCTGGGCTCAAGGGATCTGGCTGCCTCAGACTCCTAAAGTGCTGGAAGGACTGAGCCACCCCACCCAGTCATACACTTTAAGAGAGTGATCTTGCTGGGTGTGGTGGCTCATGCCTGTAATCTCAACACTTTGGGAGGCTGAGGCAGAAGGGTCCCTTGAGGCCAGGAGTTTGAGACCAGCCTCAGTAAAAAAGGGAGACCCCACCTCTACAAAAAAATTAAAATATTAACCAGGCGTGGTGGCACGCACCATTGCTCCCAGCTACTCAGGAGGCTGAGGTGGGAGTATTGCTTGAGCCCAGGAGGTAGAGGTGGCACTGAACTATGATTGTGCCACCGCACTCTAGCATGGGCAACAGAGTGAGACCTGTCTCAAAACCAAAAACAAAACAAAGAGTTATCTTTACGGTATATGAATTCTATCTTAAAGCTGCTATTAAAGTAAAATAAAATGGGCTGGGCATGGTGGCTCATGCCTGTAATCCCAGCACTTTGGGAGGCCTAGGCGGGAGGATCGCTTAAGCCCAGGAGTTCAAGAGCAGCCTGGGAAACATAGTGAGACCCCCTCTCTGAAAAAAAAAAAAAAAAAAAAAACAAAAGTTGCCGAGCACGGTGATGTATACTTGTAGTCTCAGCTACTCGGAAGGCTGTGGAGGGACGACTGCTCGAGCCCTGGAGGTGGAGGCTGCACTGAGCTGTGATCTCACCGCTGCACTTTAGGCTGGGTGACAGAGCAAGACCTGTCTCAAAAAAAAAAAAAAAAAAGCCGAGCACGGTGGCTCACACACCTATAACCCCAGCACTTTGGGAGGCCGAGGCGGGCAGATCACTTGAGGTTGGGAGTTTGAGACCAGCCTGACCAACATGAAAAACCCCGTCTCTACTAAAAATACAAAATTAGCGGGGCGTGGTGGCAGGTGCCTGTAATCCCAGCTACTCAGGAGGCTGAGGCAGGAGAATCGCTTTAACCTGGAAGGCGGAGTTTGTGGTGAGCCGAGATCGTGCCATTGCACTTCAGCCTGGGCAAGAAGAGTGAAACTCCATCTCAAAAAAAAAAAAAGGAATCTGACCAAGGCTGCATGATCATAAAGGGACTTTTCCAGGACCCCAAATCACAGTGGTTACTCCCTACTGGAAAGTTCCCTGTGTTGTGCAGTTGCATTTGCATCTAAATGACAGCCCAAGTCAGGGAAAGAAAATGTGTATTAGGCTGGGCGCGGTGGCTCATGCCAGCAATCCGTGCACTTTGGGAGGCCGAGGCTGGTGGATCACTAGGTCAGGAGTTCGAGACCAGCCTGGCCAATATGGTGAAACCCCATCTCTACTAAAAATACACAAATTAGCTGGGTGTGGTGGCAGGTGCCTGTAATCTCAGCTACTTGGGAGGCTGGGGAAGGAGAATCACCTGAACCCAGGAGGTGGGGGTTGCAGTGAGCCGAGATCGTGCCACTGCACTCCAGCCTGGGCGACACAGCAAGACTACATCTCGGAAAAAAAAAAAAAAAAGAGGAAGTGTGCATTAGAAAGTCAAAGCAAAAGAAGCAGCATGACATGTAGAACTGCATTCTGCATTCAAAGAGACGGACAGTCACCTTGAGTCATGGCAGGAATTCGCTTTTCACATTTAATCAGAGGCTTTCTGTCCCCCAGACGGGAAATATTACAGAGGATGACTGTGATAAACAGCAGTGCATTAATGTCATAGTGCACAACCACCTCATAGGGCTTTGGCTCCTTCCCAAAGTCAATTTCCTCACCACATTTTTTTTTTTTTTTTTTTTTTTTTTTAAGATAGGGTCTCACCCTTTCACCCAGGCTGGAGTGCAGTGGCATGATCTCGGCTCACTGCAACTTCCACCTCCCAGGTTCAAACGATTCTCCTGCCTCAGCCTCCCAAGTAGCTGGGATTACAGGCATGTGCCTCCTCGCCTGGCTAATTTTTTTTTTTTTTTTTTTTTTTGAGATGGGGTCTCACGCTCTGTCTCCCAGGCTGGAGTGCAGTGGCACGATCTTAGCTCACTGCAACCTCCGCCTCCCAGGTTCACGCCATTCTCCTGCCTCAGCCTCCCGAGTAGCTGGGACTACAGGTGCCCGACACCATGACTGGCTAATTTTTTTTTTTTGTATTTTTAGTAGAGACAGAGTTTCATCATGTTAGCCAGAATGGTCTCAATCTCCTGACCTTGTGATTCGCCCGCCTCGGCCTCCCAAAGTGCTGGGATTACAGGTGTGAGCCACTGCGCCCGGCCTAATTTTGTATTTTTAGTAGAGACAGGATTTCACCATGTTAGCCAGGCTGACCTCGAATTCCTGACCTCAGGTGATCCACCGGCCTCGGCCTCCCAAAGTGCTGGGATTACAGGTGTGAGCCACCACGCCCAGCCTCCTCACTACATTCTGTATCTAAAGCTTCACCATGCGGAAAGGAAGATGAGGCAATTATGAAAAATGCTCTTGCTTCCGACGTTTGAGTGATTTCCCAACAGGAATTGGGGAAAAGATAGTCTCAATTTGCTAATCAATTCATCAAGTCACAAATGTGCATGTTTCAAAGTTACTTATATCGTAGAAAATTATTTTCCCAAAAGTACTGGAGTGAATGTAAAAGTTCTTGAACTTTATATATATATATATATATATATATATATATTTTTTTTTTTTTTTTTTTTTGAGACAGGGTCTCGCTCTGCTGCCCAGGCTGGAATGCAGTGGCACAATCACAGCTCACTGCATCTGGAGGCTAGGAAGTCCAAGATCAAGGTGCTGGTTGGTTAAGTGTCTGCTGAAGTATCTTTAATTTCATAGATAGCATCTTCTCACTGGGTCTTCACACCTGGTGGAGGGGATGAATGGGTTCCTATGGGCCGCTTTTATAAGGGCATGAATCTCATTCATAATGGCTCTATTCTTATGATGTAATCACCTTTAAAGGCACCACCTCTATATACTGTCACATTGGTGATTAGGTTTCAACATGAATTAAGGGTATGTAAACATTCAAATCATAGCACCCCTAAAACAAACAATTACTTGTCCCAAAATTACAATATTACAGAGGCTGATAAACTCTGTTTTAGAGCAAATGCCCAGGAATAGAATTTCTGGTTTTTTGTTTTTTTTTTTGAGACAGAGTCTCGCTCTGTCGCCCAGGCTGGAGTGCAGTGGCGCGATCTTGGCTCACTGCAAGCTCCGCCTCCCGGGTTCACGCCATTCTCCTGCCTCAGTCTCCCAAGTAGCTGGGACTACAGGCGCCCGCCACCACGCCCGGCTAATTTTTTGTATTTTTAGTAGAGACGGGGTTTCACCATCTTGGCCAGGCTGGTCTCGAACTCCTGACCTCGTGATCCGCCCACCTCGGCCTCCCAAAGTGCTGGGATTACAGGCGTGAGCCACCGCGCCCGGCAAGGAATAGAATTTCAAGGCTATGGAGGCTGGGTGCGATGGCTCATGTCTATAATCCCAACACTCTGAGAGGCCGAGGCGGCCAGATCACCTGAGGTTGGGAGTTCGAGACCAGCCTGGCCAACATGGCAAAACCCCGCCTTCCCTAAAAATACAAAAATTAGCCAGGCCTGGTGGCAGGTGCCCGTAATCCCAGCTACTCAGGATGGTAAGGCAGGAGAATCGCTTGAACCTACGAGGCAGAGGTTGCAGTGAGCCAAGATCACGCCACTGCACTCCAGCCTGGGCGACAGAGCAAGACTCTGTCTCAAAAAAAAAAAAAAAAAATTCTGGCTACGTGGTAAATGTGTTTAGTTTTATAAGAAACCACCAAACTATTTAACTATTTTCCAGACTGGCTGAACAATTTTGTGTTTTCACCAACAATGTAGGAGAGTTCTGTTTATTTTGCACCCTCACCAGCACTTGATATTGCCAGTATTTTTTATTTGAGCCATTCTAATAGGTTCGTAATATCTCACTGTGGTTTAATTTGCATTCCCTTAATGGATAATGATATTGAGTATCTTTTCATGCACTTACTGTTCACTTAAGTGAAGTGCCTTTTAAACTCTTTGCCCATTTTAAAGTTTGCTTGTATGTTTTATCTATTTATTTATTTATTTATTTATTCATTCATTCATTCCAAGACAGTGATTTGCTCTGTTGCCCAGGCTGGAGGGCAGTGGCGCGATCTCAGTTCACTGCAACCTCTACCTCCCGGTTCAAGCAATTCTCCTTCCTCAGCCTCCCGAGTAGCCACAACTATAGGCATGTGCCACCCTGCCTCTCAAAGTGCTGGGATTACAGGCATGAGTCACTGCACCTGGCTGGGTTCTGTGTTTTATTACACATTACACTGATTACTATTGAATTTTGCATGTTGGTTATAAATTGTGGATATAAATTGTCAGATATATGATAGCAAATATTTTATCCTATTGAATTTTGAATGTAGCTTATATATTGTGGATATAAGTTCCCTGTTAGATATATGATAGCAAATATTTTATCCTAGTCTGTAGCTCATCGTCTCACCTCTCTCTTTTTTTTTTTTTTTGAGACAGAGTCTCACTCTGTTGCCCATACTTGCAGTGGTGTGATCTTGGCTCACTGCAACCTCTGCCTCCCAGGTTCAAGCGATTCTCCTGACTCAGCCTCCCCAGTAGCTAGAATTACAGGCATGCGCTGCCACACCTGGCTAATTTTTTATATTTTAGTAGAGGCAGGTTTTGCCATGTTGCCCAAGCTAGTCTGGAACTCCTGTCCTCAAGCAATCCACAGACCTTGGCCTCCCAAAATGTAGGGATTACAGGTGTGATCCTCTGTGCCCAGCCATGTCTTTTTTTTCTCTTAATCTTTTTTTTTTTTTTTTTTTTTTTTTGAGAGACAGGGTCTCGCTTTGTTGCCAAGGCTGGAGTGCAATAGTGCAATCGTGGCTTACCACAGCCTCAGCTCCTGGGCTCAAGTGATCTTCCTGCCTCAGCCTTCTGAATAAGTTGGACTACAGGCATGTGCCACCATACCTGGCTAATTTTAAAAAATTTTATTTTGTAGAAATGGAATCTTGCTGTGTTGCCCAGGCTGTTCTCAAACTTCTGAGCTCAGTGATAGTGATTCTCCTGCCTCGGCCTTCCACAGTGCTGAGATGACAGGTGTGAGTCTCTGTGCCTAGCCATCTTTTCACTCATTCTCTCTCTCTTTTTTAAATAGTAGAGACGGGCTGGGCGCGGTGGCTCACGCTTGTAATCCCAGCACTTTGGGAGGCCGAGGTGGGCGGATCACAAGGTCAGGAGATCGAGACCACGGTGAAACCCCGTCTCTACTAAAAATACAAAAAATTAGCCGGGCGTGGTGGCGGGCGCCTGTAGTCCCAGCTACTCGGAGAGGCTGAGGCAGGAGAATGGCGTGAACCCGGGAGGCGGAGCTTGCAGTGAGCCGAGATAGCGCCACTGCACTCCAGCCTGTGCGACAGAGCGAGACTCCGTCTCAAAAAAAAAAAAAAAAAAAAAAAAAAAAATAGTAGAGACAACATCTCACTATATTGCCCAGGCTGGTCTTGAACTCCTGGGCTCAAGTGAATCTCCTGTCTTGACATCCTAAAGTGTTGGGATTACAAGCATGAGCCACTGTCCCCAGACTTTTCACTACCTTTATATGTCTTCTGCAAAGCAAAAGTTTTTTGGGCTTTTTTTTTTTTTTGAGGTGGAGTCTCACTCTGACACCCAGGCTGGAGTGCAGTGGTGTGATCTCAGCTCACTGCAACCTCTGCTGCCCGGGTTCAAGCAATTCTCCTGCCTCAGCCTCCTGAGTAGCTGGGATTATAGGCACCTGGCACCACGCCTGGCTAATTTTTGTATTTTTAGTAGAGACAGGGTTTCAACATCTTGGCTAGGCTGGCCTTGCACTCTTGACCTCGTGATCCACCCGCCTTGGCCTCCCAAAGTGCTGGGATTACATGCGTGAGCCACCGAGCCTGGCTACAGAGTGAACGTTTTTAATTTAATGAGATCCAATTTACCGATTTTCTCATCTAAGAACTCTTTACTTATCCCAGGTTCCAATGATTTTCTCTTTGGGAAACTTTTCTCTTTTTCTATAAGTTTCAGAGTTTTACATTTAAACCTAGGAGGCATTTTAAGTTGGTTATCGTGTGAGGTGAGGTGTCATGTTTTGGTGGAGGCACACTTCCTTTGCATATAGATCCCCAGTTTTTCAATCCAACTGGTTAACAAACTATCCTGTTTTTAAAGAGAAAATCTTTGGAACCTGGGATAAGTAGAGTTCTTAGATGAGAAAATGGATAAATTGGATCTCATTAAATTAAAAACGTTTGCTTTGTGGCCAAGTGCAGTGGCTTACACCTGTAATCCCAGCACTTTGGGAGGCTGAGGCGGGTGGATCACCTGAGGTCAGGAGTTCAAGACCAACCTAGCCAACATGGTGAAACCCCGTTTCTACTAAAAATACAAAAAATTAGCCAGGAGTGGTAGCGCACACCCGTAATCCCAGCTACTCGGGAGTCTGAGGCAGGAGAATCGCTTGAACCCGGGAGGCAGAGGTTGCAGTGAGCCAAGATCGCACCACTGCACTCCAGCCTGGGCAACAAGAATGAAATTCCATCTCAAAAAAAAAAAAAAAAAAAAAGAAAAGAAAAAAATTATCCTTCCTCCATTCATTTTTTTTTACATTTTTATCAGAAGTGAATTGGCCATATTTTCATGGGTGTATTTCTGGCTCTCTATTTCGTTCTCTTACTATATGTGTCTGTTTCTTCACTAATAACACATTGGCTTAATTACTGTAGTGTTATATTGAGTCTCACAATTGGATAGCACAGTTCTTTCGACTTCATTCTTTTTCAAAATCCCTTTCACTGTTCTACTTCCTTTGCCTTTCCATGTACATTTTAGAAAGAACTTGCTTGTTTCTACAAGAAATCCTACTGGGGCTGGGCACAGTAGCTTATGCCTGTAATCTCAGTGCTTTGGTAGGCCAAGGCTTGAGCCCAGGAGTTGGAGATCAGCCTGGGCAACACAGTGAGATCCTTTCTTTTTCTTTTTTTTCTTTTTTTTTTTTGAGACAGTCTCACTCTGTCGCCCAAGCTGGAGTGCAGTGGCGTGATCTCGGCTCACTGCAATCTCTGCCTGCTGGGTTCAAGCGATTCTTCTGCCTCAGTCTCCCGAGTAGCTGGGACTACAGGCATTCGCCGCCACACCTGGCTAATTTTTGTATTTTTATTTTTACTTGTATTTTTATTTTATTTTATTTTAGTTTTAGTTTTATGTTTTTTTGAGACAGAGTTTCACCGTGTCGTACAGGATGGCGTGCAGTGGCACTATTTCAGCTCACTGCAACCTCCGCCTCCCAGGTTCAAGCAATTCTTTGCCTCAGCCTCCCGAGTAGCTGGGATTACAGGTGCCCACCACCATGCCTGGCTAATTTTTTTGTATTTTTAGTAAAACAGGGTTTCACTATCTTGGCCAGGCTGGTCTTGAACTCCTGACCTCGTGATCTACCTGTCTCGGCATCCCAAAGTGCTGGGATTACAGGCATGAGCCACCGCGCCAGGCCTAATTTTTGTATTTTTAGTAGTGATGGGGTTTCACTGTATTGGCCAGGCTGGTCTCAAACTCCTGGGCTCAAGTGATCCTTCCACCTGGGCCTCCCCAAGTGCTGGGAGTATAGGTGTAAGCTACCCTGCCCAGTCTGTTGTAATTATTTTGTTTACTTCTCTGCTTCCAGAGACTTGTACAGTATCTGGCAAATAGATGGCCCTTAATAGAAATTTGAAGACTGAATAGATACTCTTTTTTTTTGGAGACGGAGTTTCCCTCTTGCTGCCCAGGCTGGAGTGCAATGGCGTGATCTCACTCACTACAACCTCCACCTCTCGGGTTCAAGTGATTCTCCTGCCTCAGCCTTCCAAGTAGCTGGGATTACAGGTGTGCGCCACCACATCTGGCTAATTTTGTATTTTTAGTAGAGACAAAGTTTCACCTTGTTGGTCAGGCTGGTCGCTAACTCCTGGCCTCAGGTGATCTGCCCGCCTTGGCTTCCCAAAGTGCTGGGATTATAGGCTTGAGCCACCGCACCTGGCCCTGAATGGATATTCTTATGGAGACTTCCATGTTGTCCCTCCATACATAGCTCATGCAAGTCTTCTAGCACAAAGTTCTAAATTCTTTTTTTTTTTTTTTGAGACAGAGTCTTGCTCTATCGCCCAGGCTGGAGTACAGTGGTACAATCTTGACTCACTACAACCTCTGCCTCCTGGATTCAAGTGATTCTCCTGCCTCAGCCTCCCTAGTAGGTGGGACTACAGGCACCTGCCACCATGCCCGGCTAATTTTTGTATGTTTAGTACAGATGGGGTTTTGCCATGTTGGCCAGGCTGGTCTCAAATTCCTGACCTCAGGTGATCCACCCACCTTGCCTCGGCCTCCCAAAGTGCTGGGATTTCAAAGTTCTAAATTCTTATGCTACTGTTGCTTTCTGTTGAGTGCCTCAGAGTGAAACATTGGCAATTATTGCTATGAGTAAATGTGTCTCATGGTAATTGTAAATATTATACCCACATGCTACATTTTTTTTGCTTTTCCTGAGACAAGGTCATACTCTGTCACCCAGGCTGGAGTGCAGGGGTGTGATCCTGGCTCACTGCAGCCTTGACCTCTTGGGCTCAAGAAATTCTCCCACCTTTGCCTCCTGAGTAGCTGGGACTCCAGGCATGCACCGTCATATCTTACTAATTTTTTTTTTTTTTTTCGATTGGAGTCTCGCTCTGTTGCCCAGGCTGGAGTGCAGTGGTGCCGTCTCGGCTCACTGCAAGCTCCGCCTCCCAGATTCACGCCATTCTCCTCCCTCAGCCTCCCCAGTAGCTGGGACTACAGGTACCTGCCACCATGCCTCGTTAATTTTTTGGATTTTTAGTAGAGACGGGGTTTCATCGTGTTAGTCAGGATAGTCTCGATCTCCTGACCTCATGATCCACCTGCCTCGGCCTCCCAAAGTGCTGGGATTCCAGGTGTGAGGTACCGCGCCCAGCCAAATTTTTTATTTTTTGTAGAGACAGGGTCTCACTATGTCACCCAGTCTCGTCTCAAACTGTTGGACTCAAACAATTCTGCTGCCTTGGCCTCCCAAAGTGTTGGGATTACAGGCTTGAGCCACCATACGTGGCCAGCATGGCCTTTCTATGTGGCATAAATCATTCAACTTTATTTCTGTCTAAAGTGGTAGAAAACCAGCTGGGTACAGTGGCTCGCACCTGTAATCCCAGCACTTTGGGAGCCCGAGGTGGGCAGATCTCCTGAAATCAGGAGTTCAAGACCAGCCCAGACAACATGGCGAAAACTTGTCTCCACTAAAAATACAAAAATTAGTCAGGTGTGGTGGCGTGCACCTGTAGTCCCAGGTACCTGGGAGGCTGAGGCAGGAGAATCACTTGAACCTGGAAGGGGGAGTTTGTAGTGACCTGAGATGGTGCCACTGCACGCCAGCCTCTACAACAGAGCGAAACCCTGTCACATAAACAAATAAATAGCGCTAGAAAGCCAAACCAAACCGATTTAAGCAAAAAAGGAATGTATTGGCTCACATAACTCCAGGCACGGTTTGTTTCTCCCTCTTTACATCTCAGATCCAGCCTTCTGTTTCATGGCTCAATTTTGAGATCAAGTCTGGCCAGTGGGTCACGAGATGGCTGCAGCCACCCTCTCAGATTCAGTAGGAAAGGCAACAAGAGGCTCTTTCTCAAAGGTCTCAGCAAAAAGCTTGCTGTGGTCCAGGGACTCTGGTGGAGTTAACAGTTGCACCCATAGACTGGAGGCCAAGGGATGGTAATCTGTTATATTTTAGAGTATTATGGGCACCAGCCACTGAAACCAGGCAGGTGATGGGAGAAGGAGGAATGCTGGTTAAAGGCCCCACCAGAATCTCAGTGACAGAGAATGCGGCAGGGATGGGTTCTAAACGGATGCTACTAGAAACAGGGTGCATGGTTCTTGGGGTAGGGAGAGGGCAGGAGAAAAACAAGCTAGGATGTGCGTTCTGGGGGAGTGTTTTGGGCTAATACCCTACAACAGGATATAGACTTACTTAACAAATCTCTAGCCAGGCACGGTGGCTCACGCCTGTCATCCCAGCACTTTGGGAGGCCGAAGCGGGTGGATAATGAGGTCAGGAGATCCAGACCATCCTGGCTAACATGGTGAAACCCCGTCTCTACTAAAAATAAAAAAAATCAGCTGGGTGTGGTGGCACGCACCTGTAGTCCCAGTTACTCAGGAGGGCGAGACAGGAGAATGGTGTGAACCTGGGAGGTGGAGCTTGCAGTGAGCTGAGATCGTGCCAGTGCACTCCAGCTTGGGCAACAGAGCAAGATTCATTCTCAAAAAAAAAAAAAAACCAAAAAACCAAGTGTCTACCAGATGGCTCCCCTAGGCAAAGCATTTGCTAGGTGATGGAGCAGAGGTTGACACAAACATGAATAATGGTCAATTTCTTTTCTGAAAAGCACCAGCCATCTAATGAAAGGGATGCTCTGTTCTAACTCAGAATATAAGAATAGTAGTGATGGCCGGGTGCAGTGGCTCACGCCTGTAATCCCAGCACTTTGGGAGGCCGAGGTGGGCTGATCACTTGAGGTCAGGAGTTCAAGACCAGTCTGTCCAACATGGCAAAACGCTGTCTTTACTAAAAACACAAAAATTAGCCAGGTGTGATGGCATGCAACTGTAATCCCAGCTACTTGGGAGGCTGAGACAGGAGAATCGCTTGAACCCGGGAGGTGGAGGTTGCAGTGAGCTGACATCGCACTACTGCACTCCAGCCTGGGCAACAGAGTGAGACTCTGTCTCAAAAAAAAAAAAGAAAGAAAAGAAAAAATTAGCTGAGTGGGTGGTGTGTGCCCATGGTCCTAGTTACTCGGGAGGCTGAAGTGGGAGGATCACTTGAGCCCAGGAGGTCGAGGCTGCAGTGAGCTACGATCATGACACTGTACTCCAGCCTGGGTGGCAGAGCAAGACTCTGCCTCAAAAAAAAAAAAAAAAAAAAAAGGAAGAAACAAATCCAACCTTTGAATTTTAGGGGGACCCAATTCTTCCCATAACACTCATTATTTATATCACTTCCCATCCTCCCTTTCTTCACTTTCCTTTTCTCTCATCGTTCCTGCCCTGTTTGTGTCTCCCAGATAAAGCATTAGCACTTGCATCCTTGCCTAAGGCTCCATTTTCCAGGGAATTTAGGCTAATACAGTGTCATTAGAACACACATACACACACACACACACACACCCCTCCGCCCCCACCCCTGCAGTTTAGCCCCAAATCTATGTTCCTTGTCACCATGGAGTGAAGTGAAATAGTTTCTATGCTGTAACTGGGTCACAACATTTCCTTGCTCCAAATGCATCAGGGCTTCCCAGTGCCCTGGGACTAAAACCCTGACTCCTAATACTTCAGGGCCCTATGTGATCAGTGCCCTGCTTGCCCCTCTATTCTCACTTCCAACATGCTCCAGCCACACAGGGCCTCTTACAGGTCCTCCAGCTCAACTGAGTCCCTCCTTGCCTCAGGGGTATCACTGTTGCAGTTCCCTTTGCCTGGGGCACTGTTCCCAGGTGGGTCACAGGGCTACCTTCTCTCTACCTGATGGGTCCCAGACTGAATCTCACCTTCTGCATTTGTTTCCTAGGATCCTTGAGTAGAAGCTTCAGAGAGAGCAGGGCCCTGCTGACACAGCCTGTCCTCAGCCTTCCAAAGTGCCGGGGTTACAGGCATGAGCCACTGAACCGGGCCCATATGTTACCTTTCTTTCTTTCTTTCTCTCTTTCTCTCTCTCTTTCTTTCTCTCTTTCTTTCTTTCTGTCTTTCTTTCTTTTTCTTTCTCTTTCTTTCTTTCTTTTCTTCTTTCCTTCCTTCTTTCTCTCTTTCTTTCTTTTTTTAAATTGCTGTAACAAAGGACCACAAATTTGGTGTCAAAAAAAAAAAAAAAAAAACTGGGCACAGTGGCTCATTCCTATAATCCCAGCATTTTGGGAGGCCAAGGTGAGAGGATCAGTTGAGCCCCGGAGTTCAATATGACCCTGGACAACATAGTGAGACCCCATCTCTTAAAAAAAATTACCCAGGCATGGTAACGTGCACCTGTGGTCTCAGCTACTTGGGAGGCTGAGGCAGGAGGATCACTTGATCCCAGGAGTTTGAGTCCAGCCCAGGCAACATAGTGAGACTTGTCTCTAAAAATAAATAAATAAATAAATTAGTGCACACCTGTGGTCCCAGCTGCTTAGGGGGCTGAGGCAGGAGGATTCCTTGAGCTGTGACTGTGCCATTGTACTCCAGCCTGGGCAACAGAGTGAGACCCCATTTCAAACAAACAAACAAATCAACTAATATAGATTCATTCTCTCCCAACTCTGGAAGCCAGAAGTCTGAAATCAAGGTCTCAGTAGGGGCTGGGTGTACTGGCTCATGCCTGTAATCCCAGCACTTTGAGAGGCCAAAGCAACCAGACTGCCTGAGCTCAGGAGTTTGAGACCACTCTGGCCAATGTGGTGAAACCCCCTTTCTACTAAAAATACAAAAATTAGCCGGGCGTGGTGGCATGTGCCTGTAATCCCAGCTACTCAGGAGGCTGAGACAGGAGAATCGATTGAACCTGAGAGGCGGAGGTTACAGTGAGCCGAGATCACGCCACCGCACTCCAGCCTGGGAAACAAGAGTGAAACTCTGTCTCAAAAAAAAAAAAAAAAAATTAGCTGGGCATGGTGGCAGGGGCCTGTAGTCCCAGGTACTCGGGAAGCTAAGGCAGGAGACTCGTTTGAGCCCGGGAGGCAGAGGTTGCTGCACTTCAGCCTGGGCGACAGAGCGAGACTCTGTCTACAAAAAAAAAAAAAAAAAAAAGGTGTCAGTAGGGCCATGCTCTCTCTGAGGCTTCGAGGGGAAGATCCTTCCTTGTCTCTTCCAGCTCCTGGTAGCTGCTGGCAGTCCTTGGAGTCTCTTGGCTTGTGGCTACATTGCTGCATTCCCTGCCTCCATCTCCCCATGGGCTTCTCCCCTGTGTCTGATCACGTGATCTCTTCTTATTAAGGACGCTAGTCATATTGGATTAGGGCCCGTCCTAGTCCATCATGACTTAGCTTTTTTTTTTTTTTTTTGAGACAGAGTCTCGCTCTGTCACCTAGGCTGGAGTGCAGTGGCGCGATCTCGGCTCACTGAAACCTCCGCCTCCCGCATTCAAGCAGTCCTCCTGCCTCAGCCTCCCGAGTAGCTGGGATAACAGATGCGTGCCACCACGCCTGGCTAATTTTTGTATTTTTAGTAGAGATGAGGTTTCACATTGGTCAGGCTGGTCTCGAACTCCTGACCTCAAGTGATCTGCCTGCCTTGACCTCCCAAGGCGTGAGCCACCACACCCGGCCTCTTCAAAAAAATTTAAAAATAAAAATAAAGGTGTTGGGCAGCCATGAAAATGTATTACTGTGGACAGCAGAATTGCATGGCCCCAGCTGCTGTCTATAGTTCATCCTCACAGGAATTGATATCTACTTTGGGTTTGTCTGGATAGAGTTTGGCCTTTCCTACTCAGAGATTCTCAGTCAGTACGACTATTAGAGGTTTATGCAAGTCTGAGCTCTAGGCATGACCTCCCATACAACACAGCATATGACCAGAGACGATCTGCTTCACAGTGAAGGAGAAATGGGAGTGGGCCCATGACCACTGCATGATATATTCTATGCTATCTAGAAGCAGCTGTTGCAGAAAGCACTGGGACAGGCACCTATAGGCAGAGCTGAAACATCAGCTCACATGCACCACTCCGAAAGATGGGCTGCCACTCAGGATGCAGCATATGCATTAAACCAGAGACCTCTCTATGCTGCTGTGTCCCCAGCAGAAAGACTACATGGGTCCAGGAACCAAGGAAGAGAAGCAAGAGTGATCCTACTCACCATTTGATATGGCTTGGCTGTGTCATCTCAACCAAACCTCATCTCAAATTGTAATCCCCAAGTGTCTAGGGAGGGACCAGGTGGGAGGTGATTGGATCATGCTGTTCTCGTGCTAGTGAGGGAATTCTCACGTGATCTGATGTTTTAAAAGTGGCCGTTTCCCCTGCACTCGCTCACTCTCTCCTGCCACCCTGTGAAGAAGGTACTTGCTTCTCCTTCCCCCATGATTGTAAGTTTCCTGAGGCTTCCTCAGGCGTGTGGAATGTGATTCAATTCAACTTCTTTCCTCTATAAATGACCCAGTCTCAGGCAGTTCTTTATAGCAGTGTGAAAATGGACTAATGCACCATCTTAGCAATGATCCCCCAGGGGATTTTCTACTTCCCCTGCTTGGTTCCAACCATTCCTGCAAGACACAGGGCTCCCGAGAGGGGTGTCTTTGGCTTGAGAACTGCCTATCAGACTGGGCGCACCTTACGTAGCATGCACTATAGTCCTTTTTTTTTTTTTTTTTTTTTTTTGAGACAGAGTCTTGCTCTGTCGCCCAGGCTGGAATGCAGTGGTGCAATCTCAGCTCGCCACAACTTCTGCTTCCCAGGTTCAAGCAATTATCTTGCCTCTGCCTCCCAAGTAACTGGGATTACAGGTGCGCACCACCATGCCTGGCTAATTTTTGTATTTTTAGTGGAGACAGGGTTTCACCATGTTGACCAGGCTGGTTTTGAACTCCTGACCTCAGGTGATCCACCTGCCTCGAGCTCCCAAAGTGCTGGAATTACAGGCGTGAGCTACCGCGCCCGGCTGGATGCACTATAGTCTGAGGTTCTTTCTAGCCCGAAGGTTTCCCTTCCTTCTCTCTCTCCCTCACTAGGTGCTAGACTTGCATGACAGTCTGAAGGTCCTTCCCTCTGTTCACTTTCAATCTTAGCACTTTCCTTCACAGCATTTCCATAATTGTATGTAGTTTGTTTGTTTGTTTATTTTTTAAGATGGAGTCTTGCTCTTTCACCCAGGCTGGAGTGCAATGGCATGATCTCTGCTCACTGCAACCTCTGTCTCCTGGGCTCAAGCAATTCTCCTGCCTCAGCCATCTGAGTAGCTGAGATTACAGGCATGTGCCACCACGTCTGGCTAATTTTGTATTTTTAGTAAAGACGGGGTTTCTCCTTGTTAGTCAGGCTGGTCTTGAACTCCCAACCTCAGGTGATCCACCCGCCTCGGCCTCCCAAAGTGCTGGGATTGCAGGCGTGAGACACTGCACCTGGCCTGTACTTTATTTATTATGTTAACCTTTTGTTTGGTTCATTAGACTGTAAACGCCATTAGGGCAGGAATCACATCTCAAACGAACTCACTGTTGTACCTTGGTGCTTGGCCTAGGGTCTAGTATAGCAGGCTCTTGATCAATATGCAGGCATTAGGTGGGGAGGGATGAGTAGAAAGGGAGCAGAAGAGTTTTAGGGCAGTAAAACTCCCCTGTATGATTCTATGATGATGGATACATGTCACCAAGAGTGAACCCTAATGTAGACTATGGACTTGGATGACAATGATTTGTCAATGCAGGTTTGTTGATTGCAACACATGTACCGTACTGCTGGGGTATCTTGATCACTGGGGATGCTGTGCATGTGTACACGCAAGAGGTATATGGGACATCTCTGTCCCTTCTTCTCAATTTTGCTGTGAATCTAAAACTGCTGTAAAAAAATTAATAATAATCAGGCTGAGTGTGATGGCTCATGCCTGTAATCCTAGCACTTTGGGAGGCCTGCATGGGAGGATCTCATGAGCCCAGAAGTTCGAGACCAGCCATGGGCAACATAGTGGGACCTCATCTCTACAAAAAAATTAAAAATTAGGCCAGGCGTGGTGGTTCATGCCTGTAATCTCAGCACTTTGGGAGGCCGAGGTGGTTGGATCACGTGAGAGGTCAGGAGTTCAAGACAAGCCTAGCCAACAGGATGAAACCCCTTCTCTGCTAAAACTATAAAAAATTAGCTGGCTGTGGTGGTGGATGCCTATAATCCCTGCTACTCGGGAGGCTGAGGCAGGAGAATTACTTTAACCCAGGAGGCAGAGGTTGCAGCAAGCCGAGATTGCACCACTGCACTCCAGCCTGGGCAAAAGAGCAAAACACTGTCTCAAAAAAAAAAAATTGGGGCCGGGCAAGGTGGCTCACTCCTGTAATCCCAGCACTTTGGGAGGCTGAGGCAGGTGGATCACGAGGTCAGGAGTTTGAGACCAGCCTGACCAACAAGTTGAAACCCCATCTCTACTAAAAATACAAAAATTAGCTGGTCATGGTGGCAGGTGCCTGTAATCCCAGATACTCGGGTAGCTAGATTCTTCGGCTGAAGCAGAAGAATCGCTTGAACCCAGGAGGTGGAGGTTGCAGTGAGCTGAGATTGCACCACTGCACTCCAGTCTGGGCGACAGAGCGAGACTCCATCTCAAAAAAAAAAAAAAATTTTTTTTAAATTAGCTGGGTGTGGTGGCTCACATCTGTGGCTTCTTGGGAGGCTGAGGCAGCAGGATTGCTTGAGCCCAGGAGGTGGAGGCTGCAGTGAGCCACGATGGCACCACTGGACTCCAGCCTGGGCAACGATGAGACCCTAGGGATCTAAAAAAACCCAAAAAATCTCAAAAAAATAAAAAATAAAAAATATATATTTTTAAGTCTTTGAAGCCATGTAGGTCCTTACTGGAAAAGAAAAACAAAGTCAAAAAAAAAAAAAAAAAAAAAGATGCCGGGTCCAGTGGCTGAAGCCTGTAATCCCAGCACTTTGGGAGGCCGAGGAAGGTGGATCACCTGAGGTCAGGAGTTGGAGACCAGCCTGCCCAACATGGGGAAACCCTGTCTCTACTAAAAATACAAAAAATTAGCCGGGCACGGTGGCGGGCTCCTGTAATCCTAGCTACTTGGGGGGGTTGAGGCTGGAGAATTGCTTGAACCCAGGAGGAGGAGGTTGCAGTGAGCCGAGATCGCACCACTGCACTCCAGCCTGGGTGACAAGAGCGAACCCCGTCTCAAAAAAAAAAGAAAAAAAAAATTAAACTTCACCATGAGCCTTCCGGTTGCCAACAGTCAAGACATCCTGAAAATCAGAGTGAAGCCACTTTGAAAAATTCTAAAGAGCCGACAGAATGTGGCACTTCTGATAGTGTGGAGGGAGAGCAGTTCAGAGGAGCTGATGATCTTCAAAGGGAATCTTCGTGGAAAATGAGCAGAGAGCCTCGAGAATTGGCTCCATATGAAATTAGCCTTTTCATGTCAGTAAGCAAACAAGACTTCTGAGGAACGTGCAAAGATCTAAGTCCAAGGGAGAGGAAGGGAGGAAGAATGTTCTTTGCATTGGACTCTGCCTTTGCAGGACTCGCCCAGCAGGGCTCCTGGGCTCCCTCCTTCATCGGACCCCAGCTCCAAGCTGTTTCATCTCCTCCAGCTCCCCTAAGCGCAAGGCTCACTCACCTCCTTCAGGCTCTTTCACATTGAAGAAGAAACTAACCTGTGTATACCGGAGGGCCAGTATTTCTAACTTGCTGCCTGCTGTTCCTTTGTGTTCTTGTTAGTTTTGTGTTCTTTTCAGGCTTCTTTCATTTTGAACTGCATGCACTAGAAAGGGTTTGCTCATTCATATAGAGATGTAGTCATCATAAAGAAGTTGTTGCCAGGTGTAGTGGCCACACCTGTAATCCCAGCACTGTGGGAGGCGAAGGTGGGCAGATTGCCTGAGGTCACAGGTTCGAGACCAGCCTGGCCAACATGGTGAAACCCTGTCTGTACTAAAAATACAAAAATTAGCCGGGCGTGTTGGCCTATGCCTGTAGTCCCAGCTACTCAGGAGGCTGAGGCTGGAGAATCGCTTGAAGCTGGGAGGCAGAGGTTGCAGTGAATTGAGATTGCATGACTGCATTCCAGCCTGGACAACAGAGTGAGACTCCGTCTCAAAAAAATAAATAAATAAATTTTTAAAAGTGAAGTTTTTAGTGAAAGTAAAGAGACAATATTGTAGAGAAGTTAATGCAATGGCTTTGGACTCTATCAGTCAGGATAGATGAGGTTTTGCTGCAGTAACAAACAACACCCACATCTCAGGGGTTTATTCCTCATTCATGAAACATGTCTGTGTTAGTCTGCTTGCGCTGCTATAATGAAATACTGGCTGGGCGTGGCAGCTCACATCAGTAATTCTAGCACTTTGAGAGGCTGAGGCAGGAGGATTGCTTGAGCCCAGGAGTTTGAGACCAGCCTGGTAAAGAGAGACCCTGTCTCTATTAAAAACAAAAAAGATGGCTCATGCCTGTAATCCCAGCACTTTGGGAGGCCAAGGCGGGCAGATCACAAGGTCAGGAGATCGAGACCATCCTGGCTAACACAGTGAAACCCTGTGTCTACTAAAAATACAAAAATTAGCTGGGTGTGGTGGCAGGCACCTGTAGTCCCAGCTACTTGGGAGGCTGAGGCAGGAGAATGGTGTGAACCTGGGAGGCAGAGCTTGCAGTGAGCCGAGATACTCCAGCCTGGGCAACAGAGTGAGACTCCGTCTCAAAAAAAAAAAAAAAAAGGTCCGGGTGCGGTGGCTCACATCTATAATCCCAGCAATTTGGGAGGTGGAGGTGGGCAGATTACTTGAGGTCAGGAGTTCAAGAGCAGCCTGGTCAACGTGACAAAACCCAGTTTCTACTAAAAATACAAAAATGAGCTGGGCGTAGTGTGTGCCTGTAGTCCCAGCTACTTGGGAAGCGAAGGCAGGAGAATCACTTGAACCTGGGAGGTGGAGGTTGCAGTGAGCCGATATGGCACCACTGCAGCTTAGCCTGTGCAATAGAGCAAGACTCTGTGATGAAAAGAAAGAAAGAAAGAAAGAAAGAAAGAAAGAAAGAAAGAAAGAAAGAAAGAAAGAAAGAAAGAAAGAAAGGAAAGAAAGAAAGAGAAAGAGAAAGAAAGAAGGGAGGGAGGGAGGGAGGGAGGAAGGGAGGGAGGGAGGAAGGAAGGAAAATAAAAACAAAACACCATAGACTGTTGGCTTAAAGAACAGAGATTTATTTCTCACAGTTCTGGAGAGTAGGAAGTCCCAAATCAAGATGCTGACAAATGTAGTGCTTGGTGAGGGCTCGCTTCTTGGCCTGTAGACCGCCAGCTTCTCGCTGTGTCCTCAGGTGGACTTGTCTAGCTACATGCTCATGGAGATCTTTTTTTTTTTGAGACAGATTCTCATTCTGTCACGCAGGCTAGGGTGTAGTAGTGCAATTTCGGCTCACTGCAACCTCTGCCTCCCAGATTCAAGTGGTTCTCCTGCCTCAGCCTCCTGAGTAGCTGGGATTACATGCGCATGCCACTATGCCCTGCTAATTTTTGTTTTTTTATAGAGATGGGGTTTCACCATGTTGGTCAGGCTGATCTTGGACTCCTGACCTTGTGATCCACCTGCCTCGGCCTTCCAAAGTGCTGGGATTATAGGCATGAGCCACTGCACCCAGTTTTTTGTTTTTTTTTTGTATTTTTTTTTCAGACATGGAGTCTCAATTGCCCAGGCTGGAGTGCAGTGGTGTGATCTTGGCTCACTACAACCTCTGCCACCCGGGTTCAAGTGATTCTCCTGCTTCAGCCTCCTGAGTAGCTGGGATTACAGGCATGTGCTACCACACCAAGCTAATTTTTGTATTTTTTTTAGTGGAGACAGGGTTTCACCATGTTGGCCAGGCTGGTATTGAACTCCTGACCCCAAATGGTCTGCCCGCCTCAGCCTCCCAAAGTGCTGGGATTACAGACCTGAGCCACCGTGCCTGGCCCTTAAATCAGTAGACTTTGAACAAAGGACATTGCCCTCCATACTGTGGGTGGGGTTCACCCAATCAGTTGAAGGCCTTAAAAGCAAAGACCAAGATTTCCTGAAAAAGAAGGAATTCAGCCTCAAGACTGAAACACAGACACCCTCTCCGAGTGTCCAGCCTGCCTGGCTTGCCCTGTGGATTTCAAACTCAGGACTGCAACATCCAATCTTACCTGGATATTCAGTCTGCTGGCCTGCCCTACTATGGAGTTTGGACTTGCCAGCTCCTACAATTGCATGAAGCAATTCCTTAAAGTAAATCTCTGTCTCTAGCTCTGTATCTCCTATTGGTTCTATTTCTCTGGAGAATTCTGCTGATACTTAGATATCCCCCAATTACAGAATCCCCTGCACATCCTGCTAACATCAGCTAAGCCATGTTTTTGCAAATTCTCCCCAAATAACCTGACATAAATCCAAATCCCATAATGAGAACTTTCTAACATTGTCTTTACTGAGTCACTCAGAACTGACTACTTAACTTGTGGGGCCCAGTACACAGTGAAAATGCTGGCTGGGTGCGGTGGCTCACTCCTGTAATTCCAGCACTTTGGGAGGCTGTGGCGGGTGGATCACCTGAGGTCAGGAGTTCAAGACTAGCCTGGCCAACATAGTGAAACCTCACCTCTACCAAAAATACAAAATTAAGCTGGGCGTGGTGGTGGGTGCCTGTAATCCCAGCTACTCAGGAATGCTGAGGCAGGAGACATGCTTGAACCTGGGAGGTGGAGGTTGCAGTGAGCCCAGATCATGCCACTGCAGTCCAGCCTGGAAGACAGAGCGAGACTCCGTTAAAAAAAAAAAAAAAAATTCCTAGGCCGGGCGTAGTGGCTCATGCCTATAATCCTAGCACTTTGTGAGGCCAAGTGGGGTGCATGGCTTGAGTCTAGGAGTTTGAGACCAGCCTGGGCAACACAGCGAGACCCCCATCTTTGCAAAAAATAAAGTTAAATAAAAAACCTAGCCAGGCAAGATGGCATGTGCCTGCAGTCCTGGCTACTCAGGGGACTGATGGGGATGATCACTTGGGCCGGGGAGGTTGAGGCTGCAGTGAGCTTTGATCTCACCACTGCACTCCTGCCTGGGTAACAGAGTGAGACCCTGTCTCAAAAACAAAGTAAAATAAGAAAGCCTGCAGGTTGAAAATATCAAGGGTAAAGAGGTGGTAACAGTCAGGGTTGGTTTGGGGAGCCGAGCTACCATGGGTGAGTGTTATTGGATAAGGGAAGGAATGAGACTTTGCACAATTATTGCAGGATCTGGGAAGGCGAAGATCTGGGAGTGGGACCAGAGGAGTCACCAACCAGTGGATCTAGAAGTCAGGAATGTCTGTTTGCCAAAGTGGGGCTCTGCAGGGGGAGCTCGTAGAGGGGTTTAGGTTGACCCACTGTGGCGCTTGCCTCTGTGAATGGGCAGCCAAGCATTTGGTGCTGGGGCTCAGGCCATGGCAGAAGCTTTAATGGCTTTGAGAGTTTCCAGCACCACTTTGCTTCCTTAGAGCTGTGAGTGACAAGTGAAGCTTGACGCAGGCGTGAGTACAGGATTCCTCACTGTTCTTTCTATGTCATGCGAGGGCAAACACAGCACTTTTCTGGTGATGTGATTACATCAGCACCAGTCTCATAAAACTTAAAAAAAAAATCCTTGTTTCAAAATCATGCTCCTAGTCAGGCACAGTGGCTCACACCTGTAATCCCAGCACTTTGGGAGGCTGAAGTGGGAGAATAGCTTGAGGCCAGGAATTCAAGACTTATCTGGGCAACAAAGCAAGACCCTGCCCCTACAAAAAATTAAAAAGAAAAAAAATTGCTGTGCGTGGTGGCATACTGCCATAGTCCTAGCTACTTGGGAGGCTGGAGGATTGTTTGAGCCTAGGAATTCCAGGCCGCAGTGAGCTGTGATCGCCCAACTATACTCTAACCGGGTGACAGAGGGAGAGCCTGTCTCAAAAAAAAAAAAAATCATATTATTAAAAAAAAGCATTCAAACACTGCCAAAGATTTTTCAATGAAAAGTGAGTCTTTTTCTTTCTTTAGATTTTGTCTATTGCCAGAGACAGTCCATCAGTCTTCTTTCTAGCTTTGCAAATAAAGTTTCTGTTTATGTCTGTCTATTCAGATGTTACCTATTTTATTTTATTTTTTTAAATTTTATTTTATTTGAGACAGAGTCTTGCTCTGTTGCCCAGGCTGAAGTGCAGTAGCACACAACCATGGTTCACTGCAGCCTCAACCACCTAGGTTCAGGTGATCCTCCTGCCTCAGCCTCCCGATTAGCTGGGACCACAAGCACGTACTACCACACCTGGCTAATTTTTAAATTTTTTGTAGAGATAGGGTTTCCCTGTGTTGCCCAGGCTGTCTCGAACTACTGGGCTCAAGTGATCCTTCTACCCCAGCCTACCAAAATGCTGGCATTACAGGTGTGAGCCACCGTGTCCAGTCTGTACTTTGTGTTTTTCACTTAGTGATTTATCTTTCATATGAGAACACATCTGTCTCATTCTTTTTGGTGGCCATAGTCTTCCATTGTGAGGCTCCCAGTGACGAACAGTTATGTTGCTCTAGGCTCTTATGAATAGATGTGATGCCGCAGTAAACTACATTGTACCTGTGATTTTAAGTACCTGAGCAAGTATATCTGTCAGACACAATAGTGTTTTCTTTCCAAAGACTTAGCAAAGCTTTCTTCCCCTGGCTTCTCCTGGCTTCCCAGGTATGGCTCCCTTTTTTTTTTTTTTTTTGAGACAGAGTCTCCCTCTGTCACCCAGGCTGGAGTGTGCAGTGGCATGATCTCAGCTCACTGCAACCTCTGCCTCCTGGGTTCAAGCAGTTGTCCTGCCTCAGGCTCCCAAGTAGCTAGGATTACAGGTGTGCGCCACCATGCCTGGCTAATTTTTTGTATTTTTGGTGGAGACGGGGTTTCACCATGTTGGCCAGGCTGGTCTCGAACTCCTGACCTCAGGTTATCCACCCTCCTCGGCCTCCCAAAGCGCTGCAGGCATGAGACACGCACCTGGTCTCAGGCATGGCTCCTATTGGCTGCCTCCTCTTCCTCACCACTCCTTAAATATCTACCATCTGGCTTGCATCAGGGACACACTCAAAGGCCATCAATGACCTGCTTCTTTAGTGCATCGCCCCGATCTTCCTGTAGACTTTGACTCCACTCCCTAACTCAGGCTAAAATCTCTTCTTGCTTGACTGTTATGGGAGATTTTTTTTTCTTTCTTTTCTTTTTTTTTTGAGACACGGTCTCACTCTGTAGCCCAGACTGCAGTGCAGTGGCGCAATCTTGGCTCACTGCAACCTCTGCCTCCCAGGTTCAAACGATCCTCCTGCCTCAGCCTCCCAAGTAGCTGGGATTATGCACGCCACCATGCTTGGCTAATTTTTGTATTTTTAGTAGAGACTGGGTTTCACCATGTTGGCCAGATTGGTCTCGAACTCCTGACCTCAGATGATCCACCTGCCTCAGCCTCCCAAAGTGCTGGGATTACAGGTGTGAGCCACTGCACCCGGCCTGGGAGATAATTTTTGTTCTCTCCCTATTTCTCTAATCATGTTTGTCCTGTCTCCTTTGCCTATCTTCCAAAGGTCAGCAATCTGGCAGAGGCTGAGGGAGTGGAGCCTCCTGGGCCAGCTGCTTCAGCTTCTCCCTGTCCCGCCTAGGTAGCCTCACCCACTTACCTCACCGCCTGGACTCCAGAGGAATTTGAGGTTTTGATCAATATCTAAGTTCAAAATATTTCCTAGGCTCAAGTCCTGCATTTTAAAAAAAAGTATTTTTTAAAAATTTCTGCATTTTATTTTCATGATTTTAGCATTTATTATGTACTGCTTTAAAAATACAAAAAGAAGCCAGGCCCAGTGGCTCACGCCTATAATCCTAGCACTTTGGGAGGCCAAGGCGGGCGGATCACTTGAGGTCAGGAGTTCGAGACCAGCCTGGCCAACATAGTGAAACCCCGTCTCTACTAAAAATACAAAAATTAGCCAGGCCTGGAGGCACGCACCTGTAATCCCAGCTACTAGGGAGGCTGAGGCAAGAGAATGACTTGAACCTGGGAGGTGGAGAGTGCAGTGAGCTGAAATTTTGCCACTGAGCTCCAGCCTGGGTGACAGAGTGAGACCCTGTTTAAAAAAAAAAAAAAAAAAAAAAGCAAGGTATGAACACTTGTATAATATGCTCTATCTGCCTCCTGGGTGGATACAAATAAAATCAGTAGGGTCTGAATAGACATAAACAGAGGCTCTACTTGGAAAGACAGAAGACTGACAGTAGCTGGGCACTATGGCTTACACCTGTAATCTCAGTACTTTGGGAGGCTGAGGTGGGAGGATCACTTGAGACCAGGAGTTCAAGACCAGCCTGGGCAACAGGATGAAATCTCATCTCTACAAAAAATACAAAAATTAGCTGGGCATGGTGGCATGTGCGTAGTCCCAGCTACTCAGGAGGCTGAGGTGGGAGGATCGCTTGAGCCCAGAAGGTGGAGGCTGCAGTCAGCCCTGATGGTGCCACTGCACTCCAGCCTGGGCAACAGAGAAACACCTGGTCTTAAAAAAAAAAAAAAAAAAAAAAGGGCTGGGCGCGGTGGCTTACGCCTGTAATCCCAGCACTTTGGGAGGCCGAGGCGGGTCGATCACGAGGTCAGGAGATTGACACCATTGTGCCCAGCATGGTGAAACCCTGTCTCTACTAAAAATACAAATATTAGCTGGGCATGGTGGCGTACGCCTATAATCCCAGATCACGAGGTCAGGAGATAGAGACCATCCTGGCTAAGACGGTGAAACCTCATCTCTACTAAAAATACAAAAACAAAATGAGCCAGACATGGTGGTGGGCGCCTGTAGTCCCAGCTACTCCGGAGGCTGAGGCGGGAGAATGGCATGAACCTGGGAGTCAGAGCTTGCAGTGAGCGGAGATAGCGCCCCTGCACTCCAGCCTGGGTGACAGAGCAAGACTCTGTCTCAAAATAAAAATAAAAAGAAAAGAAAGAAGACTGATAGTAATTACTGCCTCTGGTAAGAGAGAGGAAATCTAGGGTAGGAAAAAGACTTACTTTTCATTGAAAACTCCTTGGTACTGTTTGAATAATTATTTTTTAATAATATGAATTTTAAAAATAAGAATTATCAGTGGCTGGGTGTGGTGGCTCACGCCTGTAATCTCAGCACTTTGGGAGGCCAAGGCGGGTGGATCACAAGGTCAGGAGACTGAGACCATTCTGTCCAATATGGTGAAGCCCTGTCTCTACTAAAAATACAAATATTAGCTGGGCATGGTGGCGCATGCCTTTAATCCCAGCTACTCGGGAGGCTGAGGTAGGAAAATCGCTTGAACCTGGGAGGCAGAGATTGCAGATCACACTACTGTACCCCAGCCTGGCAACAGAGCAAGACTCCATCTCAAAATAAATAAATAAATAAATAAATAAATAAATAAATAATCAGCCAGGCTAGGTGGCTCATGCCTGTAATCCCAGCAGTTTGAGAGGCCAAGGCGGGTGGATCACCTGAGGTCAGGAGTTCAAAACCAGCCTGACCAACATGGTGAAACCCCGTCTCTACTAAAAATAGAAAAATTAGCCGGGCTTGGTGGCGTGCACCTGTCATCCCAGCTACTCAGGAGGCTGAGGCAAGAGAATCGCTTGAATCTGGGAGGTGGAGGTTGCAGTGAGCGGAGATCACGCCATTGCACTCCAGCCTGGGCAATAAGAGTGAAACTCCAGCTCAAAAAAAAAAAAAAAGAATAAGTTTTTTTTAAAGGATAGGGCACTTGGAGGATGAAATAAAGTAGAAGGGATGGCAGGTTTCCTTGGCACACTCCTTGGGCCTTAAGAAAGTGTAAAGAATAACAAAAATACAACAAAAGGAAAACAACAAATATCAATGTATCCACCATTCAGCTTAATAAAGAAAATATAATAAACACAGGTGAAGCCTCTTTTGTGCTCCCCTTCTTCCCCACCACTTACCTCAGAGATAATCACTATACTGAATTAGGAGTTTGCCATTTCCTCAAATTTTAATTGAGTCCTGCATTTTTAACAAACATCTGGACGTCTCTATATGGGTATTTCACTCAGTATGGTTAAAAACAAATTCAAGCCGGGCTCAGTGGCTCACACCTGTAATCCCAGCGCTTTGGGAGGCCGAGGTGGGTGGATCACTTCACCCCAAGTGTTTGAGAGCAACCTGGGCAACATGGCAAAAACCCATCTCTACAAAAAATACAAAACTTACCAGGCATGCTGGCGCGTGTCTGTAGTCCCAGCTACTTGGAAGGCTGACGTGGGAAGATCACCTGAACCCAGGAAGTGGAGGCTGCAGTGAGCTGTGATCGTGCCACTGCACTCAGCCTGGGAGACAGAGTGAGACTCTGTCAAAAAAAAAAAAAAGGCAAATTCAAGTGATCCATTTATGTAAACAGAAAAATGCACTATATAAATCTATCTAGAATTCGGAGATCGGTGAAACAAAAGACATCACATCAGCAGGTCTGTTTGCAACTTCTGGGATACAACAGGTGTTAGCAGTAATTACTTCTGGATGCTTGGACTGTGGATTTCCAAATGGTTTTTTATCTGCTCATCTGTATTTCTAAATTTTCAACAACGGAACATAGATTATTGTATTATTATTATAATACCCCAAACCTATCTTCCTTTCAGCCCTCTTTCCACGATCTGTTACCCTAAATGTCTCTTTTTCTGTCAGTGGCATTGTGAGTCTTCCTTAGTGCATCACCTCTGATCTTCCTGTAGAATTTTTTT
Organism: Symphalangus syndactylus; assembly: GCF_028878055.3. Lineage (NCBI taxonomy): Eukaryota > Metazoa > Chordata > Mammalia > Primates > Hylobatidae > Symphalangus > Symphalangus syndactylus. The sequence goes on along the minus strand of NC_072440.2, from coordinate 78,045,180 downwards.
TTTTTTTTTTTTTTTTTGAGATAGAGTCTTGCTTTGTCACCCAGGCTGGAGCGCAGTGGCCTCATCTTGGCTCACTGCAAACTCCGCCTCCCGGGTTCAAGCACGTCTCCCTGCCTCAGCCTCCCAAGTAGCTGGGATTATAGGTGCCTGCCACCATGCCTGGCTAATTTTTGTATTTTTAGTAGAGATGGGGTTTCACCATGTTGGCCAAGCTGTTCTGGAACTCCTGACGTCAAGTGATCCACCCGCCTCGGCTTCCCAAAGTGCAGGGATTACAGGAGTGAGCCACAGCGCCCAGCTTACACCCAACTACTTTTTAAAATGTTTTTGTAAAGACAGGGTTTCACCATGTTGCCCAGGCTGGTTTTGAACTCCTGGCTCAAGCAGTCGTTTTGCCTTTTGACTCCCAAAGTCCTGGGATTACAGGTGTGAACCCCTGCACCTGGCCTCTATGTTAAGATCTTAAGGGGCACAGCACAGACATTCTCTTGTCTATCTCCCTGGCACCTCTCACACAGTACAGCTCATTAACAGATGTTCCAGAAACTGTTACTGAACATTCGGCTTGATGCCGTGGGCTTGTCTGCATCTTGCAACTGTCACCTGGCTGAGAAATTTCTCTATAAATAAGCAGTTTCTGTTTCAGATGTGATATGCCCTGATATTTACACCCTGTCTCTTACCCCATCCAAGACTCAAACTTAGAAACTTGAATTAGATGTGGTATTCAAATCCTTAGCCGCCGTGAAGACACGGACGGCCCCCGTAAGAACCCACGAAGCAGGCGAAGTTCATTGTTCTCAACATTCTAGCTGCTATTGCTGCATTTGCTCTGGAATTCTTGTAGAGATATTACTTGTCCTTCCAGGCTGTTCTTTCTGTAGCTCCCTGGTTTTCTTTTTGTGATCATGTTGCAGATGGCTGGGCAGTGCTCCCAAAATGAATATTTTGACAGTTTGTTGCATGCTTGCATACCTTGTCAACTTCGATGTTCTTCTAATACTCCTCCTCTAACATGTCAGCGTTATTGTAATGCAAGTAAGTAATATTGCTTGAACGATTATTCATTGGTGTGAACTATTCTGTCTCTATGGACTACTTATTCAGGGAATCAACATAATGGGCATGATGGTGAGTTTTCTTGAATCAAAAAGAGAAAGGAAGCAAGGCAATGATTTTAATGTTTACGGAAACAAAGTAATTATTTGGAACTGAACTTGATATGATTCAGCACTATTAGCAACATAGATTTTTTTAAAAATCAGCTCTTCTAATTAAGTGATATTTAGAATTTAAAAGTCGATGTTCATTAATTAAGGTGATTGAATGGAAATAATCCATACTTGATTATTTTGCTATCAAAATAATCCATACTTCATTATTTTAGCAAAATAATGAAGTATGACAGCCGGGCGCGGTGGATGGCTCACACCTGTAATCCCAGCACTTTGGGAGGCTGAGGTGGGTGGATCACCTGAGGTCGGGAGTTTGAGACCAGCCTGGCCAATGTGGTGAAACCCTGTCTCTACTAAAAATACAAAAAATTAGCTGGTTGTGCTGGCGCAGGTCTGTAATCCCAGCTACTCGGGAGGCTGATGCAGGAGAATCGCTTGAACTCGGGAGGTGGAGGTTGCAGTTAGCCGAGATCGCGCCACTGCACTCCAGCCTGGGCAACAGAGGAAGACTTTGTCTCAAAATAAATAAATAAATAATAACAATGAAGTATGTGAATATTATGTTATCAGCTCATTATCTGTCTGACATTCTTTTCATAAAGGTGTGACCAATTCAGTGAAAGAAATGAATGTGATTCTCTGGACCTGTTTGGGACTGAGCTTGATAATTTCTTTGGCAGTTTTCGTGCTAATGTTTTTGCTAAGGAAGATGAGCTCTGAACCATTAAAGGACGAGTTTAAAAACACAGGTTGGTTTAATGGTGAATCTTTGAAATCTATTTCCAAGGGATGGCTATTTTGAGTTTCAGTTCCTTTTCTTTTTTTAGCGTTGACTATTTCACTTCGTTACAGCCCTTTCGAATGTGTTAGAACATTGTTACATTAAATGAACTTGGTAGAGGTGAGCCATCTTCATTCTGATTTTGACACCTTGGCAGGTTTTCTACAATGTCAGTCTTCCCCAGGATTCTTCCATTGTTAATTACTCTATTGAAAGTACTAAGGCTTTCTTGGGAAACATCAGTCTTTTTGACTAAAGTTAGCACATCGATTAAATGCCACATTATCAGAAACTCCTAGCCAGGTCTGCTACTGTCAGGAAAAGCATATTTGTCAAGATCTATGGTCATGTTTTTATACAAATGTAAGTGTTCTTTGCTTGGGTGAACATTTTACTACTGAAAAATGTTGGAAATGAATAACCAGTTGCTCCTGAATTATTCGAGGAATCATCTAAAAAATAATTATCTTTTTTAAGCAATAGAGAACCAGTCCCAGAAAAATGAATGTTCTACTTAAGTGCCTCTTAAGATAAAAATACTTCTTCAGCACCTTTGCTCATGATTGGATTCCTAAGCATGTACAGCCATTGCCCTATTTCTGTATGCATTTATTTATTTATTTATTTATTTAGAGATGGAGTCTCGCTCTGTGGCCCAGGCTGGAGTGCAGTGGCGTGATCTCAACTCACTGCAGCCTCTGCCTCTTGGGTTCAAATGATTCTCCCATCTCAGCCTCCTGAGTAACTGGGACTATAGGTATGTGCCACCACCTCTGACTAATTCTGTACTTTTTGGTAGAGACAGGGTTTCATCATGTTGGCCAGGATGGTCTCAAGCTCCTGACCACAAGTAATCTACCTGCCTCAGCTTCCCAAAGTGCTGGGATTACAGGCATGAGCCACAGGGCCCAGCACATACTCATTCATTTTTACTGAAAAGATCTGTTTCAAGCTGGGTGCGGTGGCATGGAGCTGTAGTCCCAGCTACTCTGGAGGCTAACGTGGGAGGATTGCTTGAGCCCAGGAGTTTGAATGCAGCCTGGGCAACATAGTAAGACCCCATCTCTAAAAAATGAAAAAATCTTTCTCACATTGCTTTGAGTCCCGATGTGTACTGCTAAGACTCTCATGACCACATTCTGTGTGAAGTTTAGGTTAATGTTTCCGTTTCTGCATAATTAGGATCAGGTCTCCTGGGCATGGCTAACATTGACCTGGAAAAGAGCAGGACTGGTGATGAAATTTTTCTTCCGAGAGGCCTGGAGTACACGGTGGAAGAATGCACCTGTGAAGACTGCATCAAGAGCAAACCAAAGGTCGACTCTGACCATTGCTTTCCACTCCCAGCTATGGAGGAAGGCGCAACCATTCTCGTCACCACGAAAACGAATGACTATTGCAAGAGCCTGCCAGCTGCTTTGAGTGCTACGGAGATAGAGAAATCAATTTCTGCTAGGTAATTAACCATTTCGACTCGTGCAGTGCCACTTTAAAAATCTTTTGTCGGAATAGATGATGTGTCAGATCTCTTTAGGATGACTGTATTTTTCAGTCGCTGATACAGCTTTTTGTCCTCTAACTGTGGAAACTCTTTATGTTAGATATATTTCTCTAGGTTACTGTTGGGAGCTTAATGGTAGAAACTTCCTTGGTTTCATGATTAAACTCTTTTTTCGTGACATCTAAGTTTTTATTCACGTGAGTTTTTAAAAACAAGCATGTATACCAGTGTGGGGGGGGAGGGTGGGAGAGAAAGGTGGGACGGGGGAAAGAATTCTAATCTATTGATAATAAAGCTCCAGTTTTGGCCAGGCGCGGTGGCTTATGCCTGTAATCCCAGCACTTTGAAAGGCTGAGGCGGGCGGATTACCTGAGGTCAGGAATTCGAGACCAGCCTGGCCAACATGGTGAAACCCTGGGCGTGGTGGTAGGCGCCTCTAATCCCAGCTACTCAGGAGGCTGAGGCAGGAGAATCGCTTGAACCTGGGAGGTGGAGGTTGCAATGAGCTGAGATAGCACCCCTGCACTCCAGCCTGGGCGAGAGAGCGAGACTCCATCTCAAAACAAAACAACACAAACAAAAAAACCTCCAGTTTCATCTTCTGCTGGATTTCATAGTGCCCTAAAGATATGTGGTCCTTAAAAATTGTATACCACTTATTCAGGAGTCTTGTTCCTGAAAGGGCTATTCTTGTTACAGCCATAGTCTGGGCTGTAATCAGCTTCTTAAGGTCCCCAATGGTGTTATCTGTGTAGCATTTAACACAGACCTTCTCCACACTATCCACTCTCCACTGAGGTTGTTGCAAACAACCTTGATCATCCTAGCTGACGCTCATCACCTTGAACATGCTGACGTGGCAATCTTCTCACTACAGCCCTCTAAACGCTTGGCTTACTGAAAAAAAAAGTACAGCATTCTGTAAATCTCAGTAACCAATTTCTTTCTTTTCTTTTCTTTCTTTTTTTTTTTTTTTTTGAGACGGAGTCCTGCTCTGTTGCCCAGGCTGGAGTGCAGTGGCGCGATCACAGCTCACTACAACCTCCACCTCGCAGGTTCAAGCGATTCTCTCGCCTCAGCCTCCCAAGTAGCTGGGATTACAGGCACGTGGCACCATGCCCTGCTGATTTTTGTATTTTTAGTAGAGATGGGGTTTCACCATGTTGGTCAGGCTGGTCTTGAACTCCTGATCTCAGGTGATCCACCTGCCTTGGCCTCCCAAAGTGTTGGGATTACCGGCGTGAGCCATTGCACCCGGCCCCAGTCACATGCTTCTATGGCTAGGGCGCTTCTCTCCCATATACATACATACACATTTCAGGAAGGATCAGATGTTTCTCTTGATTTTTAAATTTTATTTATTTAATTTTTGAGACAGTCTCGCTCTGTCGCTGAGACTGGAGTGCAGTGGTGCGATCTCAGCTCACTGCAACCTCTGCCTCCCAGGTTCAAGCAATTCTCTGCCTCAGCCTCCCGAGTAGCTGGGATTACAGGTGCCTGCCACTGCGCCTGGCTAATTTTTGTATTTTTAGTAGAGACGGGGTTTCACCATCTTGGCCAGGCTGGTCTTGAACTCCTGACCTTGTGATCCACCTGTCTCGGCATCCCAAAGTGCTGGGATTACAGGCGTGAGCCACCGTGACTGGCCTTTTCTCTTTATTGTTAAAGGAAAGCTAACTTCTGCAAACAGGAGAAGCCTAGAATCAACCAGACGAATTCAGTGTGCAGTGCACAGGTGGTTCTTGGCCTTGTGAGCTTCCAGCTTAATGAAAGCATCAGGCATTACTATAATTACACAAGTAAATGTGTAATCACAAACTGTGATAACAGTGCACGACATACTGTTTTCAGCCCAAAATGTGAGTGGTGCTATAATAATCATATCTGACCCATATATAGTCTTATTAACGTGGCAGGGACTGTTCTAAGTGCTTCACCTGTACTAACTCATTTTATTTTTTTGAGACGGAGTCTCGCTCTGTTGCCCAGGCTGGACTGTGCTGGCATGATCTTGGCTCACTGCAACCTCTACCTCCTGGGTTCAAGATTCTCCTACCTCAGCCTCCCAAGTAGCTGTGATTACAGGTGCCCACCACCATACCCGGCTTATACTAACTCATTTTAAGCACACAAAAACTCCTGGGTATGGCCGGGTGTGGTGGCTCATGCCTGTAATCCCAGCACTTTGGGAGGCCGAGACAGGCAGATCACCTGAGGTCAGGAGTTGGAGACCAGCCTGACCAACATGGTGAAAACCTATTTTGTCCCAGATTTCCAGTCTTTATATTTATTTATTTATTTTTGAGATGAAATCTCACTCTGTCACCCAGGCCAGAATGCAGTGGCGCTATCTGAGCTCACTACACCCTCCGCTTCCTGGGTTCAAACAATTCCCCTGTCTCAGCCTCCTGAGTAGCTGGGACTACAGTCGCATGCCACCACGCTCGGCTAGTTTTTGTATTTTTAGTACAGACGGGGTTTCACCATATTGGTCAGGCTGGTCTCGGACTCCTGACCTCAGGTGATCCACCCACTTTGGCCTGCCAGAGTGCTAGAATTATAGGTATGGGCCACCGCACCTGACCTTCCAGTGTTTAAAAACGGCATTTTTTTTTCTTTCTTTTGAGACAGAGTTTTGCTCTTGTTGCCCAGGTTAGAGTGCAGTGGTGTGATCCTGGCTCACTGCAACCTCCACCTTCTGGTTTCAAGCGATTCTCCTGCCTCAGCCTCCCGAGTAACTGGGATTACAGGTGCCTGCCACCACGCCTGACTAATGTTTGTATTTTTAATATAGATGGAGTTTCACCTTGTTGGCCACAGTGGTCTCGAACTCCTGACCTTGTGATCCACCTGCCTTGGGCTCCCAAAGTGCTGGGATTACAGGCATGAGCCACCACACCTGGCCTAAAATCAGCGTTTTCTTACTCGTTTCTTTCTTTCTTTTTTTTTTTTTTTTTGAGATAGGGTCTCACTCCAATGCCCAGGCTGGAGTGCAGTGGCATGATCTTGGCTCACTGCAGCCTCGACCTCTGGGGCTCAGGTGATCCTCCCACCTCAGGCTCCTGTGTAGCTGGGACTACAGGCATGTACCACCACTCTCGGCTAATTTTTTTCTATTCTTTTAGTAGAGACGGAGTTTCGCCACGTTGCCAAGGCTGGTCTTGAACTCCTGGGCTCAAGTGATCCTCCTGCCTCGGCCTCCCAAAGTGCTGGGATTACAGGCATGAGCCACCACGCCTGGCCTAAAATCAGCATTTTCATCTGCTACATCGTTGTGTGCTAGGTCAGTTATGTTAAGAAAAGGGTCATACTCTAAAACATGTGAAGAGATTTATTCTGAACCAAATATGAGTGACCAATGGCCAAGACACAGCCCTCAGGAGATTCTGAGAACACATGCCCTAGGTGGTTGGGCCACAACTTGGTTTTATACATTTTAGGGAGACAAAAAGCATCAGTCAATACATATAAAATGTACACTGGTTCGGTCCAGAAAGGCAGGCCAACTAGAAGCAGGTATGGGGGAGTGGGGTGGTGGGGGGTTCCAAGTCATAGGTAGTATGGTAGTCATAGGTAGATTAGTGTGGCAGGGACTGTTCTAAGTGCTTCACCTGTACTAACTCATTTTATTTTTTTGAGACGGAGTCTCGCTCTGTTGCCCAGGCTGGACTGTGCTGGCATGATCTTGGCTCACTGCAACCTCTGCCTCCTGGGTTCAAGATTCTCCTACCTCAGCCTCCCAAGTAGCTGTGATTACAGGTGCCTGGCACCACACCCGGCTTATACTAACTCATTTTAAGCTACATAGGTAGATTCAAAGATTTTCTTTCTTTTTAATTTTTTTAGACAGAGTCTTGCTCTGTTACCCAGGCTGGAGTGCAGTGGTGCAATCTTGGCTCACTGCAACCTCTGCCTCCCAGGTTCAAGCAATCCTCCAGCCTCAGCCTCTCAAGTAGCTGGGATTATTACAACTGTGTGGCACCACGCCCAGCTAACTTTTGTATTTTTAGTAGAGATGGGGTTTTGCCATGTTGGCCAGGCGGGTCTTGAACTCCTGACCTCAAGTGATCTGCTCTCCTCAGCCTCGCAGAGTGCTGGGATTACAGGTGCGAGCTACTGTGCTCCCAGCCTAGATTCAAAGATTTTCTGATTGGCAATTGGTTGAAAGAGTGAAGTTATTATCTAAAGATTTAGAATTAGCCAGGCATAGTGTCTCTTGCCTGTAATCCCAGCACTTTGAGAGGCTGAGGTGGACGGATCACGAGGTCAGGAGTTTGAGACCAGCATCGCCAACATAGTGAAACCCCATCTCTACTAAAAATACAAAAAATTAGCCGGGTGTGGTGGCAGGCACCTGTAATCCCAGCTACTCGGGAGGCTGAGGCAGGAGAATCGCTTGAACCCGGGAGACAGAGGTTGCAGTGAGCTGAGATCATGCTATTGCACTCCATAGCCCAGGCGACAGTGCGAGACTTGGTCTCAAAAAAAAAAAAAAAAAAAAAAAGTTTCTCAGTTAAGATAAGGGACGGTGGAGACCATGAGTTTTGTCATGCCAATGAAGCCTCCAGGTGGAAGGCTTCAGAAAATAGATTGTAAGTGTTTCCTACCAGACTTAAAGAGTCTGTTCTGGGCCGGGTGCCGTGGCTCACGCCCGTAATTCCAGCACTTTGGGAGGCCGGGGTGTGCGGATCATAAGGTCAGGAGTTTGAAACCAGCTTGAACAATGTGGGGAAACCCCATCTCTACAGAAAATAACAATACTTAGTCGGGGCTTGGTAGCATGTGTCTGTAATCCCAGCTACTTTGGAGTCAGAGGCACAAGAATCACTTGAACCCGGGAGGCGGAGGTTGCAGTGAGCCGAGCTCACGCCACTGCACTCCAGCATGGGTAACACAGCGAGACTGCATCTTCAAAAAAAAAAAAAGGAAAAAAAAGCTAGGCATGGTGGCTCACGCCTGCAATCCCAGCACTTTGGGAGGCTGAGGCAGGCAGATCACGAGGTCAAGAGATTGAGCCCATCCTGGCCAACATGGTGAAACCCCATCTCTACTAAAATTAGCTGGGCACGGTGGCGGGTGCCTGTAATCCCAGCTACTTGGGAGGCTGAGGCAGGAGAATCGCTTGAACCCAGGAGGTGGAGGCTGCAGTGAGCCGAGATTGTGCCAGTACATTCCGGGCTGGCAAGAGAGAGAGATTCGGGCCGGGCGCGGTGGCTCACGCTTGTAATCCCAGCACTTTGGGAGGCCGAGGCGGGTGGATCACGAGGTCAGGAGATCGAGACCACAGTGAAACCCCGTCTCCACTAAAAAAATACAAAAAATTAGCCGGGCGTGGTGGCGGGCGCCTGTGGTCCCAGCTACTCGGAGAGGCTGAGGCAGGAGAATGGCGTGAACCCGGGAGGCGGAGCTTGCAGTGAGCCGAGATTGCGCCACTGCACTCCAGCCTGGGCGACAGAGCAAGACTCCGTCTTAAAAAAAAAAAAAAAAAAAAAAAAAAAAAAAAGAGAGAGAGATTCGGTCTCAAAAAAAAAAAAAAAAAAAAAAAAAAAAAAGCCAGGCACGGAGGCTGATGCCTGTAATCCCAGCACTTTGGGAGGCCGAGGTGTGTGGATCACCTGAGGTCAGGAGTTTGAGACCAGCCTGGTCAACATGTCTCTACTAAAAATATAAAATTAGCGGGACGTGGTGGCGCACGCCTGTAATCCCAGTTACTCAGGAGGCTGAGGCAGGAGACTCGCTTGAACTTGGGAGGCAGAAGTTGCGCTAAGCTGAGATTGCACCATTGCACTCCAGCCTGGGCAACAAGAGCAAAACTCCTGTCACAAAAAAAAAAAAAAGAAAAAAAGACTCTATTCTATCAGTAATTCTAAAAGGGAGGAGTCTATTATGAGGCATGTCTGGCTCCCATTTCCCATCATGGCCTGAACTAGTTTTTCAGGTTGCCTTTGGAATGCCCCTGGCCAAGAGGAGGGATTCATTCAGATGACTGGAGGGGTTAGAAATTTATTTTTGGTTTACAGCCATGATTTGCTTAGCTATCCTTCCATAGCTGGGCTTTGGTTCCTTCCACTGTGGGGGCCAAGGGAAAAACTTCCTCAGTCCTTTGAAAGTTGCTGAAAAATCAACTCATAAAAGGCAGATTAACTGGAGAAAAGGTAGACAAGTTTTATTGACTTGTACCCTGGGGCAGAACCACAGAGTGAATACATATCCCTCAACAGAGTTCAGAAGCTTATAAATTATTTATTTTATTTTTTGAGACGCAGTTTCATTCTTGTTGCCCAGGTTGGAGTGCAGTGGTGCCATCTCGGCTCACTGCAACCTCTGCCTCCCGGGTTCAAGTGATTCTCCTGCCTCAGCCTCCTGAGTTAGCTGGGATTACAGGTGCCCACTACCACACCTGGCTAATTTTTGTATTTTTAGTAGAGACGGGGTTTCACCATGTTGGCCTGGCTGGTCTGGAACTCCTGACCTCAGGTGATCCACCTGCCTCCCAAAGTGCTGGGATTACAGGTGTGAGCCACCGCACCCAGCCAAATTATCATGAGGCTACAAAAAGAATGAGGGCTTGAAACCCCAGCAAAACAGGCTATGGGACTGGGGAGAAGAGGAATTCTGTTGAGGAGCAATAAAGGATCACTGGAGATGGAATGGATCCTGGAATGGAGATTATGTTGTAAACAGTTCTCTTTGGAATTTGAATGATTCTGAGACGGTCTTTATCTTGTGAAAGGATTTGTTCAGGTGTGGTTACATTCTCAGTTTTACAGGGAGGGGAAAAATTGTTATTTTTGGTGGGTCCCAAGTTTAGGCAGATGAAGGAACTTCATCCTGGCTTTGGGAGATTTGCTGTGTATGGGCAAGGCCAGAGAGACTATGATGCTTCTTCAGTCCAGTACGTCAAAATGCCATATTTTCCGGTACTGGTTTCTAAGCCCCAGCGCCACTTTTTCATTATTGTAGAGAATGCTGCAGACTGGGGTTGGTGGCTCATGCCTGTAATCCCAGCACTTTGGGAGGCCGAGGAGGGTGGATCACCTGAAGTCAGGAGTTCAAGGCTGACCAACATGGTGAAACCCCATCTCTACTAAAAACACAAAATACAAAAGTTAGCGGGCATGGTGGCACACCTGTAATACCAGCTACTCGGGAGGCTGAGGCAGGAGAATTGCTAGAACCCGGGAAGCGGAGGTTGTAGTGAGCTGACATCGCACCATTTCACTCCTGCCTGGGAGACAGAGTGAGACTCCATCTCAAAATAAAAGAAACAAAAACAACAAAGACATATTATGGATCAATTGAGTAAGTCTCCTTCAGCATTAGAGGAAAAAAAGAAAGTAGAGGAGAATATAGTATCTACAGAATTGTTTTTTAAAACATCTCCTTAAATGTATGTTTATGTGTACAAGGTTGTGATATAAAATACATTTCTTCACTCTGGGTGTGGGCAAAACAAGTTGGGAAAATACTCCTTCAGTCCCTTTCCCCCCATCTGTAAAATGGGACAAAACCCTGGACTTCATAAGAATGTGCTGGGCGTGGTGGCTCACGCCTGCAATCCCAGCGCTTTGGGAGGCCGAGGTGGGTGGATCACGAGGTCAGGAGATGGAGACCATCCTGGCTAACACGTTGAAACCCCGTCTCTACCAAAAAAATACAAAAAATTAGCTGGGCATGGTGGCAGGAGCCTGTAGTCCCAGCTACTTGGGAGGCTGAGGCAGGAGAATCACTTGAACCCGGGAGGCGGAGGTTGCAGTGAGCCAAGATCGCACCACTGCACTCCAGCCTGGGCTACAGAGCAAGATGCCGTCTCAAAAGCAAAACAAAACAAAGAATGTTGTGAATGTGTAACACTTGTGTTCACACTCAGTCCATCACCTTTTCCATCTCCATTGCCACCACTGTAGCCAGGCACCATGTCTTGCCTGGACAACTGCAGTAACTCCTTAACCAGCTGCTCTTTCTCCACCCTGCACCCATTATAATTCATTCTCGTCCCAGGAAAAGCCATATTTTTTTTTTTTTTTTTTTTTTTTTTTTTTTTGTGAGGGAGTCTCTCACTGTCACCCAGGCTGGAGTGCAGTGGTGGGATCTTGGCTCACTGCAACCTCTGCCTCCCGGATTCAAGCAATTCTTCTGTTTCAGCCTCCCCAGTAGCTGGGACTACAGGCGCACGCCACCATGCCTGGCTAATTTTTGTATTTTTAGTAGAGATGGGGTTTCACTATGTTGGCCAGGCTGGTCTCGAACTTCTGACCTCAGGTGATTCACCCACCTTGGCCTCCCAAAGTATTGGGATTACAGGCATGAGTCACCGCGTCCGGCCTAGGAGCCATATCTTAAAACCTAATTCAGATCGTGTCACTCCTCTGCTTGAATCCTTTTTTTTTTGGTAGAGAACAGCGTCTCGCTATGTTGCCTAGGCTGCTCTCGAACTCCTGGCCTCAAGTGATCCGCCCACCTCGGCCCTCCCAAGTGCTGGGATTACAGATGCGAGCCACAGCGCTCGGTCTCTGCTTGCATTCTTGCAATAGCCTCCCACTCCCCGACCGTCCTAGAGTTAGGCAGAAAAGCCCAAACTTCCTCTGGCCTGCAAGGCCCTCCCTCCACCTCTTCAATCTTCTCCCTCTCACCACCCTTTTCTCACTCAACTTCTCGAACTCCTGACCTCAGGTGATCCGCTCGCCTCGGCCTCCCAAAGTGTTGGGATTACAGGCGTGAGCACCGCACCAGGCCTATTTTCTCACTCACCCCCTCGCTCCTGTCAACCCCTCCAGGCAGGGGCCTTGCAATTGCCCCTCTTTATGGAACACTCTCCCTGGGGATCTTCCCGGACTGGTTTCCTCCCATCATCCAGGTCTGGGCTCAAAAGTCGCCTCCTTAGAGAGGCCCTCCGGGATTGCCCATCCGCCTGTGCCCACGCTTTGTCCCGTTACTCTGTTTTTATTTCCTCTCCCGCTCGCATCCCTCTCTGGGACGAAGTCGCCCCATCACTCGTGGCTTTCTTCTCTATCTGTCGCCTCCACAGGTAGTGGGAACCTCATGAAGGCAGGGGAGGCGTCTTGGGGACTTGGGGACAGCGACGCCTCCTCGCGGGGTCTCAGGTCCTCCCGGAGTCCCCAGCCCGGGTCGCCTCAGCACCGCTCTCCACATCAGGTCCGGAGACCTGGACCTGCGCCGGTGTTTACGTTCCGGGTCGGCGGGCGGGGCCTCGTCGGCGGCCAGGCTCTACTTCCGGGGCGGGGCGGCCGGGGCGGGGCTCCTGTCTCCCGGCCTGTCTGGAGCTCGGCAGCCGCAGAGGCGGCAGCGGCGGCGGCGCGGCGCAGGCACCGGCCCGGGGAGCGGCACCATGAGCGGTGAGTGGCGGCCCCGCCGCTGTCACCTGCCCCGGCCGCCCCGGCTCCCGCCGCTCCAGCTGCACACTCCGGCCCCTGAGTCCCCGCGCGCCGCTCCCTCGCAGACCCCCTCCCAGTCGCTCCCTTTTCCAGACCCCTGGCCCCCAGGAGTCCCGGCTCCTGGCCGCTGCTCACCTGCGGGTCTCTGATCTCCCGTGGCCGGGCACTCCTGGTCTCCTGACTCCTGTCCATCCATAAAAACCAGCTCCTTAACCCCGATCCCCAGTTGTCCCAGTCCTGCGACCCCCTTGCCTAGTGTCCAGACCCCCAGTTCTGAGACCTCCCAGGTCTCAGTCTCTCCTAACTCCTAGACCCGCTGCGTCCCAGCTCCAGTTCCAGGTCCCACCATCCCCAGTCATCCCCGCTACCCAGGCCCCTGGTCTCCAGTCCCTGCAGTTTCCACACAGGCAGAGTCTTTCTGGACACTTAGTTTGCTGACCCCAGTACCCCCGTGTCCCAGGAGCTTTTGGTCCCCAGAGGAGCTCAATTCTCCAACCCCTTTGTCTGTCCCATCCCGCTCATCCCTCCCACCCCTGTTCCCAGTGCTTTGCTCTTCCCTTCACCAGTTCTGCCCATCACCACTTCTTCCCAGTTACCCACTCGGCTTCCCTCTCCGGTCCTGGCTTTTACATTTCATGATCCTTTTCCATGTCTTATCCTGGCTCATTATTATCATTTAACATCTCTCTTGCCTTGTCCTGCATCCCTTCCCTTCTTGTCCCGTGCCCAGCCCATCTGGGGACCGTCACTTCGTCCTTGCTCTTCCCAGTCCAAACTTCTTCCTCTCACCATCGAGGGGGTGGTGTTGGTGGGGATGCTGGAAGTGAGAGGGAGGTGGGTGTGGACAGCTCGTCCTCAATGTTTTCTGAAGTTTAGTCCCTTGACTCTACCCTCCTTTCCTCTGAGGAGTCTTATTGGTGTTTTGGTGCTAAGTCATTCCTGGGTGTTGTATGTGGAGATGGGAGTGACTCAGGGAAGCCTCTCAGCTCTCCCCTGACTGTCTGTCCAGCCACTCTGGGATCTGGATTTATTTAGGAAGCCCCGCCTATCTTCCTAGTGCCTGTTTTCCCCTCACTGTGGAATTGTTTCTGAGGAATCCCTGCATCCAGCCCTCCTGGCCGTTGTCTTCCACGCAGGCATTTCTGGAGGTTGAGCGGGGGGCAAGGCCAGGGGATACTGCTGTCTTCAGTTTTAACTTTTAAAGTTATCTCTGTGGACCTTTTTTGTTGTTTGTTTGTTTAAACAAGTGATGTGCCTTTTGTTTTTGTTATTCAAGGGTAAGATTTGTGAAATGGACGGTCCTAATAATGAGGGGGCTGGTGAGGGGGAGTTTCCTGGGAGATAATCCACCTTTGGTTGCCAAATCAAATGATTTTAAGCCTAAGTATGGTTTCTGATTCGTGAATATTAGTAATACCACAATAAAGATATTATGAGCTGGCTTCCACCAGGAACTGAGGTAGGTTGGTGTAAGTGCAGGCCCTGAGGCAAGACATCCTGGGTTCAAATCTTGGCCTTGCCACATAAAGCTGGGTGATTTAAGAGTAAGTTCTTGTCCATTCTGGGAGTCCCAGCAAAATGAGGATACCTAGTAGTACCTGTCTCCTAGGCTTTTAATGACTGAATAACATTCATCAGGTAAAGTGACTGGTACTGTGAATATCACGAGGTGCATTGTCAGAATCTCAGAGCTGCCTGCTGTTGTTTCTGCGAGGGCTCGTGGGGTAGGAGTGGGGTTGTTTTTGTCTAGTTATAAGAGGAGGGCTGGGACTAGGCACTCTCTGAAAATCTTTTCCTTTTGATATGACCAAGGAGTCTTTGCCACAAGCTCACAGTTCTGGACCCTTTTCGTTCTACCTTTAGCACAAGAGAAAATGAAATTGATAAGCCAATAGAAATGGATCAGTTTATCTTTCAAGGAGAAATAATATGAAAACTCTGGTGGCACGTGCCTGTAATCCCAGCTACTTCGGAGGCTGAGGCAGGAGAATCGCTTAAACCCGAGTGCCAGAGGTTGCAGTTAGCCAAGATCAAGCCACTGCACACCAGCCTGGGCGACAGAGCAAGACTTTGTCTCAAAAACAAAACAAAACAAAAAACAAAACAAAACAAAACTCAGCAAGTTTTAAAATTTAATTAAAAAATCATTACCTCTGCTGGTACCTGTAATCTCAGCACTTTGGGAGGCAGATGCAGGTGGATCACATGAGATCAGGAGTTCGAGACCAGCCTGGCCAACATGGTGAAACCTTATGTCTACTAAAAATACAAAAATTAACAGGGCATAATGGCAGGCGCTTGTAATCCCAGCTACTCGGGAGGCTGAGG